>NC_083223.1:232568935-233946435 GCF_032191835.1 Heteronotia binoei
CCTAGTAAGCGGGGTCTTTTGGTTGAACACAGTAACCTAACACTACTGAATTGTTCTCTTGGCCTTCAAATGGGAATTACAGCTTGCGTGGCCATCTTTGTTATATCCACCATCATGACGCTTTGCTGGCACTTTGACGGACCCTGGTATATAAAGATGGGTTGGTACTGGTGCATGGCTAAGAGAAAACAATATGAGAAGAGCCCACAACACAAACTATATGATGCCTTCATTTCATATAGTGAAGACGATGCAGCATGGACTAAAGCAACCCTGCTGGAAAAACTGGAGACCTGTGGATTTAAGGTATGTTACCATGAGAGAGACTTCAAGCCAGGGCACCCAGTTCTCGGGAACATTTTCTATTGCATTGAGAACAGCCACAAGGTTCTTTTTGTGCTATCACCTAGTTTTGTCAACAGTTGCTGGTGCCAGTATGAGCTGTACTTTGCTGAACATCAGGTCCTTAATGAAAATCAAGACTCTCTCATAATGGTTGTGCTGGAAGATCTCCTGCCCAACAGTATTCCACAAAAATTCTGCAAGCTTAGGAAGCTGCTGAAAAGGAAAACCTACTTAAAATGGAGCCCAGAGGAACACAAACAAAAGCTCTTCTGGCACCAGTTGACTGCTATAATGAAAACTGTCAATGAGCCAATGGTTTTACATCAGAAAATGGACTGCAGCTGGCAAATGGAGACAGAAATGGAACTCAAACGCTATGGAAGTGGAAAAAGAGCTTTTATAATGTGCTGCTTGCTGAGAGTCTCTGACTTTTTTTACCAGCCCAGGGAATAAATAATAATAATAAATGGTTGAAGCATTTATTTATTGAAACAATAGCAAAGGAACAGAGTTACAATATGCTGTCTTCTAAAAGGCCAGTCTCCCTGCATACAATATAGCATCACAAAGCACCGCATCATATGGCATGTTATCCCTTTCAGTGGTATTCCTTTTGTCTTGTGCCAGTGTACAGAGCTAGTTCAAACATTAGCTTTCCCTAGGCCCATAGCTACAGAGGGGACCCCCAGGGTCCCCACTCCTCGCAGTGCAGTGACCGCCCAGGGGAGAGCCAGCAAGGAAGTAGTACAGCAGGGTGTGGTGAGGATGAAGGCAGAGCCTGGGGTAGGTGAGAGCAGCAGGTTGAGAAGTGAATGCTGCAAGGGCCAGCCAGTGCAGCAAGCATGGCACTTGTGGGACTCATGGAGGGCCAGGCAGCAATGCTTTGGTCTACAAGGGAGGGGTGTGGGGGGGGGGAGACTGCAAATACCTTTATCTTAGATGTTGGGGGGAGAGGAGGTGTTGCAGGAAAGTCATGGTTGCAGGGACAGAGAGACTACGTGCCCCATGAAGCAAAAAATCCTGGCTACAGTCTTGGCTTCCCCACCCTGCTCCCCATTATCCCCTTAAGTTGTTTTACTTTGTGCACTGGAAATGGAAAGGACAGACAAGGGAAGATAGATTTCATGCAAATATCTCCATCATGCACATACATTTGGGTGGGGTGAAGTGGCTGAGGATCCTTACCAAGCATACTTTCAGTGGTAAACCTAGGTTTGCATAAGGCAGGGGTGGCCAACGGTAGCTCTCCAGATGTTTTTTGCCTACAACTCCCATCAGCCCCAGCCAGCATGGCCAATGGCTGGTGCTGATGGGAATTGTAGGCAAAAAACATCTGGAGAGCTACCATTGGCCACCCCTGGCATAAGGTATGAAATGATTCTATGATGACTGTTAAGGTATGTGCTTTTTTCTTGCTGCTTCCTAATCCGTTTTTCAGTTGCTATATAGCCTATAGCTACATGGTCTGAGAAACTAGGCCACATGGGTTATGGTTAAGGGGTAGGGTTGCCAAGTCCAATTCAAAAAATATCTGGGGACTTTGGGGATGGAGCCAGGAGACTTTGGGGGTGGAGCCAAGATCAAGGCTGTGACAAGCATAATTGAACTCCAAAGGGAGTTCTGGCCATCACATTTAAAGGGACAGCACACCTTTTCAATTCCTTCCTTCCATCGGAAATAATGAAAGATAGAGACCTTCTTTTGGGGATCATAGAATTGGGGCCCCTGGTCCAATCTTTTTGAAACTTGGTGGGTATTTTGGGGAGAGGCACTAGATGCTAAACTGAAAATTTGGTGCATCTACCCCAAAAAACAGCCCCCCCCCCAGAGCCCCAGATACCCGTGGATCAATTCTCCATGATTTTCTATGGGAATAAATCTCCATAGGGAATAATAGAGTTCCCAGCAGACATTTCCCTCCCCTCCCCCCCGCTTTCGGACGACCCTGAAGCGGGGGGAGGGCCTCCAAACCGGGGGATCCCCTGCCCCCACCTGGGGATTGGCAACCCTATTAAGGGGCAAAGAGAAGACCCAATGAAGAAAGTTGCTAGGCAAGGTATACTCTCCCTTACCTAAGAAATAAGTGACTATGAGTAAGGGACCTTCACTCCACCCACTGCTATCAGATGACATTGTAGAAGAAGAAGATATTGGATTTATATCCCGCCCTCCACTCCGAAGAGTCTCAGAGAGGCTCACAATCTCCTTTACCTTCCCCCCCCCCACAACAGACACCCTGTGAGGTGGGTGGGGCTGGAGAGGGCTCTCACAGCAGCTGCCCTTTCAAGGACAACCCCTGCCAGAGCTATGGCTGACCCAAGGCCATGCCAGCAGGTGCAAGTGGAGGAGTGGGGAATCAAACCTGGTTCTCCCAGATAAGAGACCGCACACTTAACCACTACACCAAACTGGCTCTCCAGTACTGCCATTCAAGAACAGGGAAGCTGCTACTTGGGCAAAAGCATTCTTGACTGTATAGAATATCCAAAGGACAAATAACATGTGATCAGTTGACTAGCATTCCATATCAGTGCTGCTAGATATTTGTTGTTACGTTAATTTAAATATTTTAAATTATGAGTTTCCTTCTTTAAAAAAAAAAAAAAACCTAGATATGATGGCTGCTATTTAATAGGATTCTGCATCTATCAGGACAAACAAGTCAGGGCTATTTCTGTCATGTGCTACTTAGAAATCCTCAGCAGCACTGGCATGAAAAGAGTGTTGGACTAGATGAGCCTTGGACTCAAACTAGCAGGCAATTCTTGTGGTACTATAAGAAGTATGGAAAGTTAACTAAGAGAGAACAGAGATAAAATATTCTGTCTCATTCTCAGAACACTAAGGACTGGCGATGCGAAGGCCTAAGGAAAAAATGGAGAAGGGGGACTTTTTTTTCTCAGTATCTTTTCAGTTTTTCCAGTAGAACAATTGGGAAATTTAGGAGTACACTAGTTTTAAAAAGGACCAATGAAATGTTTCTTCAGACAAATTTTCTCTCTCTCTCAAAATGCATACTGTGATAAAGTCAGAGGACTTTTCTCAAATTTTCTAAATGAAAGAGACTGGGAAATTTTCAGGAACACTGAAAAAAGTCCTATGAAATATACCTGTGTTTCCTTGCTGAATGAGTGAAATGCTTAAGACAAATGAGCCTTGTATCGTAGGAAAATTGCAGAAATATTGTTGCCATTGAAATTATATAACATCAAAGAGACAAGCACCAAATTATTCTGACTGTTTTAATTATTGAATGTGTAATTTTATAATATGTACGGATTTTAATTGTTTGTTGTGGTTTTATAGTGTGAGCTGCCCCTGAGCCTGCTTTGGCGGGGAGGGCGGGTTATAAATCAAATAAAGTAAAGTAAATGTGCAGATACTATAATAGTCAAATGAATTAAATAGATATGAGGCTATGGCTTGCAATTTTGTTCTGAAGTATGTGCATTTCTGTTTTGTTTTTTTAACAATTCTGTTACTATTATAAATTAGTACTGTGAGGGTTCTTAATATTACTGTTTACAATTTTTGTGTCGAATAACAGTCCTAAATAACTACAAAAATATGATTTTAAATAAAGTGAATTTATCATTACTTTAATAAATTATAACATTGGTTTTCAAACATGTTCACTTCAGAAAAAAGGTAAAAGTGGTCCCCTGTGCAAGCACCAGTCATTTCCAACTCTGGGGTGACATTGCTTTCACATTTTCATGGCAGACTTTTTACGGGGCAGTTTGCCATTGCCTTCCCCAGTCATCTACACTTTACCCCCAGCAAGCTGGGTACTCATTTTACTGATCTTGGCAAGATGGAAGGCTGAGTCAACCTTGAGCTGGCCACCTAAACCCAACTTCCGCTGGGATCGAACTCAAGTCGTGAGCAGAGTTTGGATTGCAGTACTACAGTTTACCAATCTGCTTCAGGAAACCCTCTACAAATTGACTTTGTCTGCTAAAGTACTAATGCATGTCTGGAAAGAAGAGGTTCCTGTGCATTCTTGAAGATTCTGTAGACCAGGTTTCTACATGTCTCCATTGCTGCCCTATGAGAGTGCACTCCAGGGCTTTTTTTCTGGGGGAATGCAGTGGAACAGAGTTCTGGAACCTCTTTGTAGAAACAAAATTCTCAAAAAATATTCCTGAAGGGCACTCATTTGTTTCTGCTTCATTTCCCTCTTGAGAGTTCCAGTTTCCTTTTTCCAGAAAAAAAACCCCTGGTGCACTTTAAAATATACTCAGCATTATCCTCCTCCTGTGCATTGCATAAGAAACAATGGCATCAGTAGACAAGTTTATACATTACAATGGCTACTACCATTTTCCTCTGAAGAACCCTCAAACCATCCTAAAACAAAAGTTGAAAACCATCAAATGAGAAGATTAATAGAAAATATATCTTTTAATTATAATTACACAGAATATCTAAACATGGAACTTCTGTATTCAGAGGCAGTACGCTGATTGCCAACAGCCAGGGACAAATAACAACTACTGGCACTATCCATTAATCCTTGCCATATGAGTTTTCCAGGTGCATCTTGCTCATCCCTGCTAGACAATGCGATTATGTGGTCTGATCCCTCTAAGCATTTTGAGTATTGTTAGTTATTTAATAATAATAGGGTTTGTAGAATCTTTCGGGCTCAAGTGCCGTGTTCTACTGGAGAAAGTTTTCCTTCCAGACGTTTCGTTCTCAGCTGCGAAGAACATCCTCAGTGGCGTTGCAGCCGGAGCAGGCGCTCTGACCTGCTCCTGCTGCAACGCCACTGAGGATGTTCTCCGCAGCTGAGAACGAAACGTCTGGAAGGAAAACTTTCTCCAGTAGAACACGGCACTTGAGCCCAAAAGATTCTACAAACCCTAATGATGTTACCAGCCGTGAAAATCTGAAATTTTGATATTTAATAATAATTCACTTGATTTTTACAAACCCAGACATTCTTCCATGCTGTGAGAGATTGTAGTTCAAAGTGTCCCTAACTCTAAATCAAGCATCCACCAAGACCCTTCTTGGTGTCCGCCAAGTATTTTTAGAAAGTGTGTGGAGCCAACAGAGCTTCCAGGGTTGCCAGTCCCCAGGTATGGGTGGTTTCCCCCTAGTTTTCAGGGTTTCTGTCCACCGGGACTTCTGCTCACTCCGAACAGTGATGCTGCTGATGCAATAATGTCATACAGAAGTGACATAATCACATCGGGGGCATCACAGAGCAACGCTCTGGTTTGAAGGCAACATTGTGGACATCTCAGAATGTCCCCCCCCCCCCGCAAAAAAATCCCCCCACCAGCAGTGCAAGGGGGCCTGGCGAAACTAAGAGCTTCTGACTGGCCAGTGGAAATCTGGCAGATACTGCCAGATGTATGTTTCTTAGCTAGCTCAATGTGTACACATGTGTATTCAAGAAAAAAAGGTTTCAAAACATTCATTTTAAAAAGCACCATGCCTGCAATGCTGAAAAACTACAGTCAGTTTTGCATAATCTCACTCTCTGACATTTTGTAGTTGGCTCCTGTGACAGCCATTTTCTGGTTGCATCCACTACCCCATGTTAGATTTACAAATGTTGGGGACCCTTGCTCTAAATCAAACAGATGGATCAGGATGAAGGAAAAGGGCCATGGAAATTTATATCTTGAAGCTAGAATGCAATACTGATGAATGTTAAAAAATAAAATCCTGCTGTTCTTTTCCCGGTATTTAATTAGGCTGAGGTTGGAGAGAATGGTTTTGTTTTGTTTGTTTTTGCTGTTTACTGTATAGTGTAGTATAGTGGTCAAGGTCTAGTCCTCACTGATAGTATAAATGTCTAACCAGATTACACTATTTTAGACTATTAGGGCGACCTTATTTTTTTTAAAAAAAAAATCCTTATATGAAGGCCAGATATCATTTCCTGTGGTTGTAAAAAGCATTGACTAATTATAAAAAGGTAAAGGTAGTTCCCTGTGCAAGCACCAGTCATTTCCGACTCTGGGATGATGTCGCATCACGTTTTCATGGCAGACTTTTTTACGAGGTGATTTGCCATTGCCTTCCCCAGTCATCTACACTTTCCCCCCAGCAAGCTGGGTACTCATTTTACCGACCTCAGAAGGATGGAAGACTGAGACCGATTTCCCACTCACCTTATGCCACTCTCACGTTCGTCTTCTCAGTGCAGCTTCCTTCCAATTTCACACTATCTGCCCTGGGGCTGCGGTAAACGTCAGCATTTTCATGCAGCAAGCAGAAACTGATTTTTAACAGTTTGTTTGCTGTGTGAAATCGGAAGGTGAGAGCAGCATAAGGTGAGTGGGAAATCAGTCTGAATCAACCTTGAGCCAGCTATCTGAACCCAACTTCCACTAGGATCGAACTCAGGTTGTGAGTAGGGGTGTGCATTCAGTTCGGCCGAATCAAAGAAACCTCCGAATCACCCCTGATTCGGAAGTATAGGGCGTCGTATACTTCCGAATTCATTGTTTAAAAGGTCACTTTTTAACAGTTGAGTTTGTTAGCCTTTTCTCAGTGATCTGTTGTTGTTGGTTTTGCATCATGTCCTGTTGTCCCTTTCCCTAATTCTGTTTGGTTTGGGGGGGGGGGGTTTGGGGGGGGGGGTTGTTGACTGATTTGGCCTGAGGTTTTTTATAGTTGAAAAAAATCACTTTTTAAACAGTTGAGTTTCTTGGCCTTTTCTCAGTGATCTGTTTGGATCTGTTGTTGTTGTTTGGATCTGTCCACCGCTTCTCTTGTTTGAGAGTTGTGTTGTTTGGGGCAGGGCTAGAGAGCTGGCATCTGTAAATTGCATGTTCTGTGGCAGGGAAGCTGGCATCTGGGTGAGAGACCCAGAACCAACATGCTTGTTGTGCTTGGCTGCTCTCCCCATGTTGTTTGGGGTAGGGCTGGAGAGCTGGCATCTGTAGACTGCGTGTTCTGTGGCAGGGAAGCTGGCATCTGGGTGAGAGATCCAGAACCAGCATGCTTATTATGCTTGGCCAGCTCTCCCCATGTTGTTTGGGGCAGGGCCGAAGAGCTGGTGCTGGTAGATTGCATGTTCTGTGGCAGGGAAGCTGGCATCTGGGTGAGAGATCCAGAACCAGCATGCTTATTGTGCTTGGCCAGCTCTCCCCATGTTGTTTGGGGCAGGGCTGGAGAGCTGGCATCTGTAGATTGCGTGTTCTGTGGCAGGGAAGCTGGCATCTGGGTGAGAGATCCAAAACCAGCATGCTTGTTGTGGATGGCCAGCTCTCCCCATGTTGTTTGGGGCAGGGCCGAAGAGCTGGTACTGGTAGATTGCGTGTTCTGTGGCAGGGAAGCTGGCATCTGGGTGAGAGATCCAGAACCAGCATGCTTATTGTGCTTGGCCAGCTCTCCCCATGTTGTTTGGGGCAGGGCTGGAGAGCTGGCATCTGTAGATTGCGTGTTCTGTGGCAGGGAAGCTGGCATCTGGGTGAGAGATCCAAAACCAGCATGCTTGTTGTGGATGGCCAGCTCTCCCCATGTTGTTTGGGGCAGGGCCGAAGAGCTGGTACTGGTAGATTGCGTGTTCTGTGGCAGGGAAGCTGGCACCTGGGTGAGAGACCCAGAACCAGCATGCTTGTTGTGCTTGGCCAGCTCTCCCTGTGTTGTTTGGGGCAGGGCTGGAGAGCTGGCATCTGGGTTTGCTGCAGCCATTGTGTTTGAGCAGATTGTGTTTTGTGTGGCAGTGATGTTGGCAACTGGGTTTATATTGGTTCTAGGCCAGCAGGGTTCATAGAGTAGATAGATGGATGTAGTGCATTTGGGTCCTATAGAGATTCTCTGGTGTGAAGTTAGGTTTGGCTTTGGGTGCCCCAAGAATTAGACCCCCTGGCCCAATCTTTTTGGGACTTGGGGGTTTTGTAGGGGAGAGTCCCCTGCAGGTTCTCTGCAGTTTTGGGGGCTCTCCCTCAAACCCCTTGCCCCCCCAGTAGCCTCTAATTATGTCTTATGTTGCCATTGATTTCAATGGCCCATAGTGTATAATGATGGGATAGGGGCACCCTCTTTGGGTGCCCCTGGAATGGGACCCCCTGGCCCAATCTTTTTGGGACTTGGGGGGTTTGTAGGAGAGAGACCCCTGCAAATTTAGGGGCTCTTCCTCAAACCCCCTCCCCTCCAGGCGTCTTCCAATATACCCTATTTTGCCATTGATTTCAATGGTCATAGGGTATAATGGGGCCGTATATTTGGAAATAGCCGAGCATCTACTGTATATGCGGCTATTCCGAGTACCGGTATTCGGAAAGATACGGTATTCCGAATTTTTTGGCCCCGTACATTTCTGAATCCGATTTTTTCCCAAAAAAAAAATTTTGCACACCCCTAGTTGTGAGCAGAGAGTTCAGACTGCAGTACTGCAGCTTTACCACTCTGCACCACGGGGCTCTACTTTGACTAATTATATGTGACACTGATTTTGTCACAAGGAGAGCATCCAGGGATCTGTAATTATTAAGGTTGCCAAGTCCCCTGGCCACTGGGGGATGAGGGGGCATAGTTGTGAGATCCAGGTTGGAGAACTCCTGGAGATTTAGGAGCAGAGCCTGGGGAGGACAGGGGCCTTAGCAGAGTGTTACAGAATCCACCATCCAAAGCATCCATTTTCTCCAGGGGAACTGATCTCTGTAGTCTGGAGATAAGATGTAATTCCAGAGGATCCCCAGGTCCCACCTGGAGGCTGACAGCCTTAGTACTGATCCCTGTCAAATGTTAACTCCAACAGACTGCCATTACTTGCATGTTTTGTCCCACACAAAATAACCTGAAGGTAAACATTTAAAAAACCAAGTAATTTTAACCACAATGCTAACATGATATCAGGGTGCTGAAAAATTAGAGTTTCCACCATCTGGGGATCATTTAAGACCTCATAAGTATCTTGAACTTTGCAATTCGTTCCCCCTCCTCATTCACATTAAATAAAGCTTTACTGAATCCAAAATATTTCACTGAAGCAATCAATTTTTAATATATAATGGGAGAGCAAGTGTTTGAAATACCACAGAACTATTGGTTCCTTAACTATAGGGCCATATATTAAGTAGAATATGTCACAAGTTAAGGGGGAAAGTTTCAGAAGTATTTTTACATCTCTCTGTAATTCCAAAAGCATTGGGGGGGGGACACCAAAGGAACTTCTAGACCAGCAGTGCTGTTCCTTGCATATTATTTTGGGAATTAAAAAAAATTAAAAGGCATTGGTAAAAACATATTTTAAATCCAGGAGAATAATTTATAAACTCATTTTCTGCATCTCTTCAGCCAGGTTGTAATAATTCAAAATTAGCTCTTTGTATTTTTTTCAGAAAGTATTTTATAATAGCAGTGGTCACACAGTAAAGATGATCAGTAATTGTTAGAAAGCTATTACAAAAATATATACAAACATGCAACCATATGGGGTGCCTCTCTAGCTAATATCATACAAGAATGGAAAATGGATCCTGATGAAAACATTGGATTCTTTGAATTTCAATTGTCATGGTTTTAGAAGAAAAATAAGAGGGTTTTTTAAGCTTCAGTTTGCAAAAATACTGGAAAATATTCCCTGTATCCAGCCACTCAGTTCAAAAAACAACTAAGATTTCTTAAGAGAGAGAGGGCGGCAATTTCTACCATCTCTTCTTTCATTTCTAGGGTTGGAGGCTGGGGATTCCCTGGTTTGGAGGCCTTCACCCCCGCTTCAGGGTTATCAGAAAGCAGAGGGGAATGTCCACCGGGTACCCCTATGGAAACCAATCCCTATAGAGTATAATGGAGAATTGATCCATGGATATCTGGGGGCCTGTTTTTTTAGGTAGAGGCACCAAATTTTCAGCATTGCAACTCTCTTCAAACAAAATATCCAAGTTTCAAAAAGATTTGACCAGGGGGTGCAATTCTATGAGGCCCAAAAGAAGTTGTCCCCATCCTCCATTATTTCCAATGGAGGGAAGGCATTTAAAAGGTGTGATGTTCCTTTAAATATGGTCAGAACTCACTGCAGAGTTCAATCGTGCTTGTCACAACCTTGCTGCTGGCTCCACCCCCAAAGTCCCCAGATACTTCTTGAGTAGGACCTGGCAACCACACTCACTGCAGTTTTGTTCCTGGACCCTCAAGAACAGTCCAGTGGAGGTCTACAGTTGGAAAAAGCAGCATAAATATCTGCTCCCTCTTAAGAAAGCAAAAGACCTCCTTTGGGATGTGATTGGATTCAAATGTGTGTGTGTGTGTGTGTGAGCACGCACAAACTTCCTCACTCACTGTACCTAGAGTAAAACAGACAAGCAGAGTCCCTGCATGATATATTTGTTGCTGTGCTTGACCAATTCAAATAGTGGGTTAGGGGGTTGAACACTTGAATACTTTCCTATGTAAAATATTTCCTGGATATATAGAAACTAACACATCTAGGGAAGCTCAACCACACCTCAGTACCATGTACTGGATTAACATATACATGTAACAGGCCTCTTACCAGGTTTCAGTGTGGAAATGGTACTAACTTGATTTATCCCATTGGAAAGGAAAGAAGAAATGAATGGAGGCTGACAAATCAGTCAAGACTGCTGGGGAAGGGGGTAAATTCATATGACTGAAGGTACCTCGTGCAAAAAACAAAACAAAACATAAACCCAAAAATTCTACACACAGAAAATTAACATGTTTATGAAAAAGCTAGGTGACAACCATTCTCCCTAGCTATCTACGTGAAAGGAATTTGGAAGGGGTTGAGGGGAATGAAGGGGCATTCAGTCATGACAGCTCTCAGCTGCAGAATATATAGTACAATCCACCCAGGTTTGCCATCTTTGTAGAAATTAGTCCTACATCAAATCGGTATGGGGCTACAGCCAAGGCCACTTGTATAAAGCTCCTGTTAAACAACTGTTCTCCCTACCTCATTATCATTCTCACCACACACAAAAAATTACATACTTCTTTTTCTAAATATTCTGACCACCTCTCACAGATACATCAGCAACAGCATCTGTCTGTCAAAAGATGGGGGAAGAATTAACCTACACTGAGGCTCTGATCTTTTCTGTCACAGCTGACGTGACAACCTAGTAAGACAAGAGATGTTCAGAGGTGGATTGCCATTGCCTGCCTCTGCATCATGACCCTGGAATTCCTGGTGGTCTCCCTTCCAAATACTAACCATGGCTGGTCCTGCTTAGAATTCCAAGATCTAATGCGATTGGGCTATCCAGATCAGGGTCTGATCATCTGCAGAGACTAAAATAACTGAATGCATACTAGTGACCCCTCAGAGCTTCTGTGTAGATCAAGACAGGTCTTTCAGGGATACTCTGTGGCTCATCCCTAAATAGTTGGTGTTAACTTTAAAAAGGAAAAACCTGACACTTTTTATTTTTAAAGATATAATGAAAATTATATTTCTACTGAACTGTTCATTTACATGAAGGCAACATAATCTAAATAAATAAATGGAATCTCAACCTTCAGTAATAAAACTAGATGACTGAGGTAACTTATTTTTTAAATTTATTAAAACACATTAAATAACTCAATTCATATACATAAGGATACCAAAGTATTTAAGGTTTTGGCATTTCACAATGACATACAATGGTCTCTCCATATTAGCATGTATTTGTAGACCCACCACAATCTCTAATGCAACCAAATTACCATATTTGGGACCAAGAAGGAACTTAATAATAAGGATATCTTAGACCTTAAGGCTTAAGTGCCAAACACACTAAGACACAATTCAGAAAGCCACTGTTTCAAATCTTACTTCTGAAAGGAATTCACAAAATGGCCTTAGATAAGTAAGGTTGCCAATTCCAAGTTGGGGAAATTCCTGGAGATTTTAGGGGGTAGAGTCTGGGGAGTAGGAGGGTTGGGAGCAAGGACACGGTAGGAAACAGTATTGCAGTGGTGTCACTTACAGGTTTCCCTCGCTGCCAGGTTTTTTTCATTACATCCCACCACCACCCAATTGCTTGGAACAGCAGCAGGCAGTGGCAATTTGGGTTAAGGGATCCCCACCCTAACCAGGAGAATGGCATCTCTACTGACAAGAGTGGGGGTTGGAGAAAGGAGAGACTCCTGTGGGATATAATGTCAAAGTTCATCATCCATTTTCTTCACAGGAACTGAGCTCTGTAGTCTCAGAAATCAGTTGTAATTCCAGGAGATCTCCCATACCTGGAAGTTTGCAGCCCTGTAGGCAAACCATTTTTCCCAGCCCCTGATCTCTTGTCTGAAATATGCAGAGATAATACTGGCTTACCTTACAGGGTTGCTGTAAGGATTTCAAGAAGATAGGAATTGGAATCTGTAGATTACTGTCTTTGAAGGAAAGAGGGGTTTTCGATGACCTCCAACTCCCTTCTCATGCTGTACTTGTGAGTCCTTCCATTCCCAAGGGGCAGCATTTGGGGCTGCAGAAGCATGGAAATAGTCAAGGAAGTTTTCAGCAGGATTCAATCCAATGTATGTGAAACACTTTAAACCTCAAGTCCCCTATTTGCTAAGGATGGTTAATAAAACTTCCTCAGTCAGATTCCAAATTATATGCCTGGAGGGTAACAGATTTCACCTTTACTCCATGATGCAAAATTTTGCTTATGCTTGCCAGGATTCCCCCCTCCCCCTTAAGCTTTTCCTTACCATAAAGGTCATCAGATTTGACGCAACTTCCTTATTTGCTAGTTACTACACTGAGCACTGGATGATGAGAACAAATGTGTTGCAAGGTGTTTGAAAAAATAAAAAAGAGGCTTCTAATTAACCACCTGCTTGGTGGCCTGTGCGGAGTGAAAGACAGCCCCCAAACAGTAACGTCTTTCAGGTTGTTAATATATATATATTTAAAAAAAAACATATTTAAGCAGGTTTCTAATGGACTAGGAGGAGTTATTAACTTTGAAGGACTTATTTACAAAGCTGATACAGAAGATCCAAAGGACTGGATGATATTACTTCCAGTTCTTTAGTATCCACAGTCCTATAATATCTACAGTCCTTTGAAATCATCATACATTTATCCTACAACAATAATACAGCTTCTTGTTTTAAAACTGCTCCCTAGCCAGGCTGCATTTGGAATTCTTTCAAAACGTAGCAAAACAACTTTTTAAACAAACTGTGGTCCTGGCAGTGCTTCTAGCTTGTTTCTTTACCATCACATATGCTTTACTGTCAACACGAGTCCACACCCTCTCTAGCCCATAAGAAAAGATATGCATTGAACTGATAATATATACAATTTAAAAAGGCAGCCTGTTTTGTTAATACCAAACTGTGCATTTTCAAAAAAGATACTACAGAAACAGTGAGCTAATACCCAGTTCAGTTCTAAAACCACTGAGTACTTATGGATAAACTGGTGTTTTGTAGTTGGCAACACTGGCAAAAAAAAATGCAATTGGCAAAAAAAAGCAGATTTAATATTGTATGCTGGAGTTCAAAAATAATACTTTGGTAATATAATAAACTTGTAGGTTAGTAACAGGAAACCATTAAAAAGACACCAAATGAAGTGGTAGACCACAGGTGGCCAATGTGTGGCAAGGGTACCACAAGTGACATGCCTGGCAGGATCAGGAAAGCTTGGAAGCCTGGATATGGTATATGCTGTTAGATCTACATTCCAGCCTGCCTCCCTCATGTCAGCTGCTGCCTGCTCAGTAGACTAGAGACAACCCTCCCCCCCCCCAAAAAAAAGCATGATGGGGATGTATTGCAATGTACAATAGAGTGGCACTAAATCATATTTTGGACATGACTTGTGGCACAGGTAAAACACTGGTCAGCCCATTAGCTACACAGAAGGGATTGGAATCTGCTTAGCAGAAGTGCTGTCAAAATCCCGCACCAGATCATTAGTGGTGTGGTAGTGCATGGCAACGTAAGACTTGGCAAAGCCAAATGGAGAGTTGGCTGGCTGCAGGCTATTTGGAGTGCTCACTTCTTGAGAAGGGCAGCTGTTATAGATGCTATAATAAGGTTCAATGCGAGTGTTCATGGGAGTGGAACTACTCTGGCCTCCATAATGCTGGTGGCCCCTGGAAGCCTTAGGACTCAGCACGCTTTCCTTGGAATGACTAGGGCCACAAGCCTGGTCCACAAACTTTTTCTGGGGCTTTGGAGACAGCATGTAAGCCGAGTTGGTCTCATGATGGGATGACTTGTTTCTGTTTACCTCTAGGCTCCCTTTGCCCACAGCTCGGAGCCTAGTTTTCTGCTTGCAGCAAAAAAATATCAGGGCTAAGAACTGGAGGCACCAAAGCACCCTCCTCCTCAACCCAGCACTGTTACGTGAATATATAAAAGGGTTTAATCCAGATTTGAAAAAAATGAGGGTAAATCCACACAATTCAAACTGGTAAAGGATAAAGCCACTGTTCCTGGACAAGACATCCTGTACCAAGGAGATACCCAAAGGGAGGCAGCAAACTAAGACTGAAAGGACGATCACTATGCATGTCACTACAGCTTTGGAGTCCTTGGCTGTGGACAAGTTAACCGTAGACACCAGCTGGAATCTGCTGGCTGCCGGTGCAGACAGCTGGCTGAGGTTCTTCATGTATGCATGGTTCTGGACATGGTGCAGCTTATTGTAGTTCTGGTTTCTATACAGGGCTGGCATAGTGCACTGTACCCCATCAGCATACCCTGTTACAAGTGGCCCAATGAAAGGCTGAGGCCTGGAGGCATCCACCGTGATGACAGGAGGACATTTCCTAACTTGAGCATTTTTCCTCAAGGCTTGGGCAATCATGATGTAGGAGACTGAAACCACTGTCACACAGCAAATGAAATCAATCACATACAAGTAAGGGATGATCTTTCCCTCTCCACTGACTAGGCTAGAGATGGGAAGGCACAGGCGGGATTTATGGGTCCTCATGGTTGCTAGTGTGGCAAGAGTGAAGCTAGTGGCCCATAAGATCAAGGTAAGCAAGAGGGTGCAAGGGAAAGAAGCGGTCCGGTTGGGTTGCTTCCCTAAGACCATGCGTAGTCGGTGAAGGGCGATGACAGCCACAGTCTTGAGAGACATGATGATGAAACCGGAGCTGGTGAGGTGAAAGGTGAAGCAGAATGCATCAGGGATGCCAGCTGCAGAGTCCAAGAAGAGGGCAAACGTGAACATGGGGGCAGTCACTCCACAGATGAAGAGGTCACAGAAGGACAGATTGAGGATCATGAAATCAAAGTTGGTCCTGAACTTCCGGAAGGCCGGGTCAAAGAATGACAAGAAGACAATGAGATTGCCATAGGAACCCAAGCAGAAGATGACAGCCAGGAGGAAGGTACATGTGACCAGAGTGGCTGTATGAATAATCTCCTGGATATCTCCTTGGAAAGAAAAGGTGTCGTTGCTGCTCCAGGAGCGTGGTGGCAGCTGTGATGAGGAGTTGGGCTGGTCTGTCCACTTTGCCTCAGCCCGACCTGTCAGGTTCATCCTTGAGGAAATAATACTCAGCTCTCCCAGCCGGTGGTTGGAACTGAACACCTCACATTAGAAGTCTGGGACAAGCGGGATCCATGGTGGATGGAGCCTGTTAGTACAATGACAAGCCCCCCAGCCCAAAAACAAAGTCAACAAACAACATAATCTATATGAAAGCTTGTCCTTGTGCCTCCTCTAATAGCTATGTAATACTACAAACGAAAAACATGTCTGCCAACTCTACTGCACCTCTTAAAAGTGCAGGTGCTTTTTCGGGTTGAAAAGGCAGTAACCTTATTGAAAACAGATTAACTCTGAGATGTTATTATTAAAAATCAACAGAAAAATTGGGTTTTGCTGAAACAAAATATGGAGTAGCTTTTCACGTGGATGCATTTTTCAACAGTTGTGTGTTTATCTCTTTTTTTTTTTAATCCGAAACAATATGTGGTTAAGATCAACACGGCCACATATTTAGCCTTAACTACTGGCACTGCACCAAATACTTTTGCTCCTCATTCTTTCCAGAAGACAAGTAGAAGAAAGCAGCTGCAGCTCAGAGATCTTGCTTTGCATGAATCCTCTTGCCCCAAATACAGTTCCCAGCATCTCCAGCTGCCTTCTGGTCTGAAGCTGTTTCTATTCATTAACATAGAAGGAGTGAAGCAATGTTTTCTGAAAATGCATCCAAGCGAATGAATATAGTGGAGAAAACCAGCAAAAAGGGCGGAGGGAATTCCCAATTAACTGGCCAGCTACCCCACCACACAGTGTCGGACTCTATGGCAAGAGAGGAAGGGGGCCCATTCCCCCCCCCCCGCAGCGACAAGCATCATTTTGGTCTAGCAAGGGAGGGGGTGGCTCTTCCTCACACTCCTCGCGCATCCTGCATACGGAACCCTGAAGGGATAAAAAACCCCGGCGGTAGGGCCTAGCTGCCCAGCAGGGGCGGGTGGGGAGAGAGCGAGGAGAGCTTGATCTGGCCAGGGCGCAGGTGCGCGTTGGCCCCGCGCCAGAGGAAAGGCAGGCTCCTTGCTGGCAGGCAGGCCCAAGGCGCAGCACACGCCGCGCGGTCGGGGCTGAGGGAGCATTTCCCAGCCATTCCGGAGGCAGCGCCCCCTCCCCCTCCTTCCTTGCTTCCTTACCAGGCGCTGGCCAGCGCAGCAAGAGCGTTTGGCCGGCCGGTGGAGGCTTGTGGCTCGCAGTGGTGGGCAGCGAGCATCCCCTGGCTGGGCTGCGGAGGGCTCCAGCTGCGGCCGCCAGCTGAGGCTGAAGTCATTGCCGACGCGCGGGAGCAGCTCGGCCCAGCTCGGTGTGGCTGCTTTCCACCTGCGCTTGGGAGGGGAAGGGGCGAGACGAAGCGGCAGCCGCAGCCCCCCGCTGGAGGGCTCGCGGTCGTGAGGCGGCGCTGCTGCCCGCTTCGCCTTGCAGGCTGCCTCGTTCCTTTGCAGGACACGCAAGCACAAGCCCTCCTCACGCTGCCCCACGTAGCACAGGCTGCCTTGCCTCACAGCCAACCACCGCGCTCCCGAAGGACGTTCTCCCAGCCGCAGCATGCAAACGCAATGGCAAAACCCGCGGCATTCTCGGGGACGCAAACGCGCGCGAAACGGCACCACCCGGGGGCCGGCCCACACCTACTACCCTTGCACGCGCTGCCCGTGGCTTCAGTAGCAGAACGAACCCAACGCCGCTGAAAACGCGGCAAGGCGAGCAGGTTTTGCCTTACCTTGCGCAGAAACGTGGCCTAACCTGCAGCCGCCAGCCATCTACACTGCGCAGGAAGGTTCGCGCGGGATTGGCCTTCGGAATGTAGGTCTCCTCTATTTTGTTCCAGTCCTGCTAATATCACGAATGTTGCGGGCTCCTGATTCTCCTTCTGTGCATCCTTTCCCCTCTTAGCTGTGTTTTTAAATTATGCCACCTCTCCAGGAACCTACCCAAGGTATCTTATAAAATAATAAAAACAGCAAAACTTTAAGTATTACTTAAAATCCATCATTTAAATAAAATATGCAGCCCCTCTGGCAGCTTAAAATAACTTTCTCAACTAAAATAGTGTTTTTACAAATAAAAAACCCCTAACCCTTTAATTAAAGTCTGAGTTAATAGGCCAATTTGATTTGACAGCTCAAAGAAACCAACATAGGCACCTGGTAAGCCTCAAGGGGAAGGGAAATCTGTGAGTGAGGTGCCACTACTGAAAAGGCCTTTGATTGTCACCCACTTTACCTCTGAATGAGGGCACAGAAGTCAGGGCTTGTGAGGCTGGTAAATATGGGAAAAGGTGGCCCTTCAGGTACCCTGGCCTCAAGTCATTTAGGGTTTTAAAGGTAAGAACCAGCACTTTGAATTGTGCCTGAATCGAATGGGCAGGTGATGCAGATCTTTCAGCAACTGCAGTGATACAAGTTCCTGTATCGCACCTGACAATAGCATGACTGCAGCATTTTGGACCAGTTGCCATTTTCAAAGGCAGCCATATAAAGCACATGAAAGTACCGTAATCTAACCTGGATATAAGAACATGGCTCACTGTGGTCAGATCATATTTTTCAAGGAACAGCCACAGCTGTCATATTGGCTCCAGCTAATAAAAGGCATTATATGCCACAGCGGAAATCTGGGCTCCAACTGGGCCTATCCAAATAGTAAATGTTGTTAAATATGTTTGAGAGATTATATAAGGATTATGTTTTAACACTTTCTCTCATAATACTGAAGATTAGGGAATCCAAAGAAGGCAATGGGCACTAGACTCAGTGGGGGTCAGTTCCAACTCTATGATTATATGGCAGACAAAAGGAAGAACTTCACATAACACATAATTAACTTACAGGATAATGCAATTAATCTTTGAGACTCAGTGCCACGGGATGCAGTAAGTGACAGCCACTGGCTTAGACAACTTCTTAAAGGGATTGGACAAATTCATAGGTCAAGGCTGGACTGCCTACACTTTCACAGACCTTTCAGTACTAGTTTCCAAAAGACAGCAACAAGGAGAGGTTTTGACCTTTGTGACTTGCCTGCAGGCCTTTGGAGGAAACAGGAGGCTAGATGGCCATCTTACAGTGATGAAGATCCTGTGAATTTGGGGTAGGTATTTGTGGGTTTCCTGCATTGTGCAGGGGGTTGGACTAGATGACCCTGGAGGTCCCTTCCAACTATGATTCTAGGATGCTGCATTAAGCCCATCTTTGGTGTGATCCAGCAGGGCTTGTCTTGTAAGTTGCAGCTACTCTGTAATAACTACTATCAGGTCCACTGTGAGTTTCAGCAATAAATAAAATATTAAAATTCTAAAAACTGTAAAAGGACCAAAACTTAGGAGAAAAAAATGTTAAAAAATACAAAAACAAAAAATATTACGGACAGGTTACTAGCACATCTGCTTAGAACCCAGTGTACAGCAAGCTGCTTAAGAATGTGGAAAAGAGGCTTCAGCAATGTCAGGTGGAGGCAGATCTTGTGCAAGGACATGAACATGTCCCCATTTTCCTCTGTGAGAGGCCCCCTCCTTCCTACTTCCAAATGCCATCCATCGCCAAGACCATCAGAGGAAGATAAAGAAGCATTATCATGCCTTCCACAAGCCAACTCCAGCTGAGGACATAAATCACCTACCCATTGCCACAGACAAGGCCATCAGAAGGCAAGGGAATAACACAGTGGGCCTGAATCTAGCTCAGTTGAAAACCTTCTCCAATGAGAGAAAGCAAGATTTAAAAAGTAAACGGTGCAAACTGACTGCCAGACTAAACATATCTTGGATCTGATCCAGCAGGGTTCTTGGGGAAAGGCGGTGGCAGAGCAGAAGGCCCCAAATTCAATCCCCAGCATCTCTGGTTAAAAAACCTGGCAGTAGGTGATATGAAGACCTCTGCCAAACCTTAGAGACCTACTACAAGTCTGAGTAGACAGTACTGACTGTGATGGTCTGATTCAGGATTAGGCAGCTTCAAGAGTGGAGTTTGGACAATATGCCATGCCATCAATCCTGTGCATTCTCCAGCAACATGTATACAACTCCATGCATTGAAATCCCCAATGCATGGGGTGGGGCAACAGAACTGTTTTTTACTTTCCCATCTTCTGTGACAAGCAGTACTCAAGAAGTAGCCACAGAGGAGCAGGGAAGGGGGAAAGAAAGACCAGAGGAGGAATGGTTGGGAGAAGCCAGGGCTGCCTTGTCTACTGTTGCATCTGAGGCTTTAAAAGATACAGGACAGCTCTCTGGATTGCAACCTGAAAATCCTACCTGAGCTGCAGACTGGTTACCTATGCATTAAATGCTTGTACAACATGAAGGAAAGAAAATAGCAGACAAGGTCAAGGGGGACTGGAAGATGCAGCTAAAGAGTCAGATGGGCTCAGGCAATGAAATAAAGCAGGAGTGGCCAATGGTAGCTCTCCAGATGTTTTTTGCCTACAACTCCCATCAGCCCCAACCATTGGCCATGCTGGCTGGGGCTGATGGGAGTTGTAGGCAAACATCTGGAGAGCTACCGTTGGCCACCCCTGAAATAAAGCATAAAAGGAGGATGGGTAATGACAGAAGCATATCACCTGGATTTAGAGACAAGTCTTGGTGCAAATCAACAAATGGAGCAGATATTCCAGCCTGAGATGACTCACCAGTTGGATCAAAGGGCAATGTATGTGAGTGTGTTTACAGATCTTTCTAGTCTGTTCACTGGGCTGAGAAAGTTTTAATCAGATGTACATTCCCTGGAGGCATGAGGAGGGACAAGCTGTCAAGGAGGATGGAAACTCTGCTCTAGAATCAAATCATCTGGTTATAAAGCAATGACTTTCTATTTGGGGGTTCCCTCTGCTTTCAGTTACTGGCTGGCTGTGGGCTTGATTTTTTTTGCATTCCTGTAAGCGTTGTTTGCATTCCTGTAAGCGTCATAGCAACAGTTGCATACAGTGTCAGTCACACATCCAATCCCTTAAATTGCACACAATGTCAGAGCAAATCAAGTAAACACACTAGGATTTGTGATGCAAGCAGGAGAAATGCATTGGTCAGACAAAGGGTGAGGATAAGGAATAACAAGCACTTTCCCCAAATTGTCCACAAAAAAGAAACCCATGTTAGAAAAACAAACCTATAAAATCCCACACATGAAGTTAAAACTGACTGATTTGTACCACAATCCTAAACACTGTTACACCCCTCTAAACTCATGGATTTCAGTGGACTTGGGTGTAGTATTGTTTAGGATTGGGTAGTCAGTTTCTTAAGCACCTGCTTGGGAGAGACTTACTCTGCATTTGGAGAGGCTTGTGCTGCTTGGCCAAATTTGCTTTTCTTTTCAAACCACAATTCAATCAGACGAGTGCAAGTTGTATTGTAGGCATACATTGGCAGTATCTGAAAAAAGATCATTTGAACAGGCTGCAGATGCTGCCAGGTTAAAAATGAACTTTTGAATCCACTCAGATATTGATGCTGCATGGCCATAATCTAACAATCCACATTAATCCTTCTCTAGATTAATAATATGAACAGGGCCAGTTCTATAACTGTCAACCAAAAGCAGTCACCTTGGGGTAAAGCAGCTTCCCACCCCTTCCTGCTATCACTAACTTGGAGCCAGGAATCCTGCTTACCAGGGCTTTTAAAAACCTTTGCAGCTGTCCTTTATTTTTTGTGATGTTCCCTCATGAAAATCTGGCCACCATTTTTGGTTACCATTCACTAGGTCAACCAACCTGGTGCCCAAACTCTGAGAAGTGTTCAGGTAACTCTAAAGAGCAGGCAGGTGAAAACTACAGCTTGGTCTTTAAAGAGAGCAGGGGGCTGTGAAGGGGGAAGGAAGGTTCTCTCCTCTAGCTCCTGGGTGGAGTAACGGCGGCAGTAATGAGGGACATGGGCACAGCAGGGATAGCAACACTTGAATCCACCACTGAATAAGGGCATGGCATATGCATATATGCTTGGAGCTGAAATGGGGTAAGGGATGGCAGTATTGGAGAGGCTCTGTACTAGGAAGACTTTCTGCTCTCACAGAAAAATGTAGCTGGATTGAAAGGACTCACTTTCTTCGCTCAAAGCAGCTGGAAAAAGACCTGAAGATGCATGCTGACCTGGCCAGAGATGAGGAAGGCACACAGTCTAGAGAGACTGAAGCGCATGGCTAACCTGAGTGGGATGATGGGCCACCTGGCTGAGTTCGACCCTGCCAACCCCGAGAGGTGGGAGACCTACACGGAGCAGGTCGATTGCTACATATGAGCGAACATGATTACAGATGACAGCCATAAGAGAGACGTGCTCCTGAGCATCTGCAAGGAGGCCACTTTCGAGATAGCCAAGGGTCTCTCGGCCCCCGCGAAGATCACCAAGAAAACGTACGAAGAGGTGGTCAGACTCCTGACCGAGCATTTCTTGCCCCAGCCATCTATCATCGCCCGCCGATTTCTCTTCCACAAGAAGGATCAAGGGGTGGGAGAGACGGCCGCCATTTACCTGGCTGCTCTCCACCAAATTGCGGGGAACTGCAGCTTCAACAAGCTGGAGGAAGCCCTGAGAGATCGATTCGTCTGGGCCCTCGAGATGAAAGACTGCAGCAAAAGCTCTTCGCAAAGGAGTTGCTCACCCTCCAACTCGTCTTCAATGAAGCCACCGTGTTTGAGAGAGCAACCAAAGCTTACCAAAACCCGCGAGCTGAAGCCGTCCACCAGGAGGAGATGGCACCGGGCAACCCACAGGAGGAGGAGGCACACCAGCTCCACCGCCAACCAGGAATGGGGCCAAGAACGCCCACTCGACCATGTGCGACAGAGAGACCAGCCAACACCAAGTGCGCCAGCTGTGGAGATCCACTTGAGCAACAAGACTGCCCTTATCGTAACGTGGACTGCAGGAACTACGGAAGAGTGGGCCACATAGCGCGGGTTTGCCGGGCCAAGGCCAACCGCAGACGCCAGACCACCCACCATGACTTGACCGATGCCTACTCGACCACATCGACAAGCCTGCAGGTAATGAACTTGCCCCTCACCACCCCCGATAAGGTCAGGGTGTCGGTCCTCAACGAGGGCGCTCCATGCCTAATGGAGCTGGACTTGGGCTCCTCCATCTCCATAATTTCGGAGGAGTCTCTAAGAAAACTTCGCCCCCATGGCTGGCCCAGGTTGCGACCGGCTGATTTCATACTGTGGGACTTCCAGAAAAACCCCGTACAGATTTTGGGTTGGGTCACCGTAAGGGTAAGAACTTTAAGGGCACGCTGGACATACTCGTGGTCAAGCGCCAGCTCACCACATTGCTGGGGCTGGCCTGGTTTCAACCGCTGGGTATTCAAATAGTGGGGGTGCAGCAGATGCAAATGCAAAATTTTGAGCACGTGTGCTGGGAATTCCCGGAAGTTTTTGATGGGTCCCTGGGGTGCTACAAGAGGCCTCCCATCACCTTACCTCTCGATCCCCATGTGAGACCAATAAGGCTGAAGGCCAGACGAGTTCTGTTCACTCTTAAACCCAAAATAGAAGCGGAGCTGGACCCCGCCTCATGGCCCAGGGAGTACTAGAACCGGTATCCTACGCTGCATGGGAAACACCCATAGTCACTCCGGTAAAGCCGAATGGAGATGTGCGCATATGTGCTGACTATAAGTGTACAATAAAGAAAGCACTCCAGGACAATCCATACCCCGTTCCGGTGGTCAGCCACATCCTGGCAGCCCTAGCAGGCTCTAAGGCTTTTGGGAAACTGGGCCTGGCCCAAGCGTACCAGCAACTCCTGGTGGACAGCAGAGGCTCAGACCATTGTGACTCACAGGGGAGCTTTTCGGGTGTGGTGGTTGCAATTTGGGGTTAGTGTGGCTCCGGGAATCTTTCAGAGCAAAATGGATTCTCTTCTCAAAGGGATCCCCAGAGTGCAAATGTTTTTCGATGATGTTTTGATCGCCGCCCCGGACGCTGATGAGTTCAGCAGCCGTCTGCAAGCGGTACTTCCAGATGGCGGGACTTAAAGTGAAGCGGGAAAAGTGTTCCCTCAGGGTGCCAAGGGTGGAGTTCTTGGGGTTTGCTGTGGACGCCGCAGGAATCCACCCGACGGCCGACAAGACCAGGGCAATAGTCCACGCCCCGGCCCCCATGTGCAAGGCAGAGTTACAAAGTGTCTTGGGGTTATTAAATTTTTACCATTCTTTTTTGCCCCACAAAGCGGCTGTCACAGAACACCTACATAGGCTCCTCGATAAACACGCCCCATGGGTCTGGGAAAAGAAGCAGGCTACTGCTTTTCAGGCAGTCAAGGACCTCCTAGTTCCAATGCTGTGCTCCACCATTTTGACGAATCCCTACCAGTGATTCTGGCTTGCGATGCTTCCTCATACAGGGTGGGTGCCGTTCTGGGGCACCAACTCCTGGACTGGAGGGAGGTTCCTGTGGCCTATTATTCACGGACCCTGACCCCCGCAGAGTATAACTATGCTCAGATAGACAAGGAGGCCTTGGCAATCATGGTGGGTGTGCATAAATTCAACAACTACCTGTACAATAGGCATTTCACGATTGCCACGGACCACAAGCGGCTTCTGGGCCTCCTTGCCCCGGACCGCCAGACACCACAGATTCTGTCACAGTGCATCCTGCGGTGGAACCAGTTCCTCAACTCGTACACATATGCCCTGGTCCACCGCCCTGGCAAAGCTATGGGACACACTGATGCCCTCAGCCGCTGTCCTCTATGGACCCAGATCCCGCTCCTGCCCACCCTGTGATGCTTATAGAGACTCTACTCGAGAGGCCCCTCTACACCGCTGAGGTTACTCGGGCCACGGGCAGAGACCGCATCCTTGCATGCGTTTTAGACTGGGTGGGAAGGGGGTGGCCCACAGGCAAACTGGACGCGGAATTCAGGGCATTCACATCTTGCAGAGAAGAACTGTCCATACACAAGGGGTGCATTCTCTGGGGTAGCAGGGTGGTGGTTCCCCCACACACACACACTGCGGAAGCAAGTGCTGGAAGCCTTACACGAAACACACCCAGGGATAGTGCGTATGAAGGCCCTGGCACGTAGCTATGTATGGTGGCCGGGGATGGACGAGGAGATAGAGGGGTGGGTTAGGAGGTGTCAACCCTGCCGAGAGTCCTGGCCAGATCCACCCAGTGCCCCTGTCCACCGCTGGGAGTCCAATAGGAGGCCATGGCCCCGGCTATACCTAGACTTTGCGGGGCCATACTAGGGCCAAATATTCTTTATCCTAGTCGACGTGTACACCAAGTGGTTGGAGGTGATTCCCGTAGCTTCAACCTCCACCGCGGCAGCAGTCAGAGCCTTGCGAAGGGTCTTTTGCACTCATGGGATTCCCGAGACCCTTGTCACGGACAATGGTACCGCTTTCACCTCCCGGGAATTCCAGGAGTTCCTGAATAGGTACCTCATCCAGCACATTCAGTCTGCCCCTTTCCATCCAGCCACCAACGGCCAAGGAGAGCACATGGTGCGCACCGCAAAAGAGGCCCTGGGTTGCATTGTACAGGAGGAGTGGACCACCGCCTGGCAGCCTTCCTATTTGGGAATAGAATCACCCCCAACCCTGTCACCGGGTTAAGCCCTGCCGAGTTGCTAATGGGGAGGAAGCTGATCACTAGGTTAGATAGGTTGCACCCTGACCGGGCTACCGACCTCCGCAGTTCTCCCGAGACTCAGGAAGCCGCTAGGGGATTCTTTCCGGGGGATCCGGTATATGCAAAGAACTTTGCAAGCGGGCCGGAGTGGGTAGCCGCACGGATGCTGCGGGTCACTGGGTCCCGTTCCTACAAGGTCTCATCAGAAGGGGCAGATCCTAAGGAGGCATATTGACCAGCTGTGCTGCCGCACCTTGCCGGAATAACTGACAGCGTTAGGGGGAGTGGGGGAGAACTAACAGCAACACCCCCAGGAGCTACCCAACCTATTCCGGCTGTGCCGATGATGCGGGCAGAAGAGCACCATAGCTGTAATGCTGTAAGCCAAATTTTTTTTAAAAAAAGGAAACAATGGTTCCTCTTGGCTTTTGATTTGAGTAGGCCTGGAGCCACTTGTAAACTTTTACTAGGGAGAAATTTTTCCTTGCAAGGAAATTGGAACAAAAAAGGTCATGTTGATTTAGTGTGGGCTTTGAGATTACCCGCACCTGTGAATTTTTTGCTCTGGGAATAGAAGGGAGTCACCTTGTTGCTGTCTCCTTGATTAGCTTCCAATTAGTGTTCTTTTGCCTAGAGATACATTGGGACCATTACTGCAGGCTGGCCATGATTAGTCTATTTGACATATTATATCTGACTTTTAATTGGCCAGCCAAGAGGGAAAGAGAAGAACGAATTGATTTTTCATTGGATTGTTAGAATTACCCCACGAGGGTCCTATAGGAATAAAAAAATTTCAACTTTCTTTGTCTTGTTGTTGGGAGTTGGGAACATCGACTCAGATGCCTAATAACCTCACACAGCGGTGGTTTCAGTGGTCCTGAAGACATACAGCTTCTAGTCATGTGTCTCTGATTTAGTACATTTGGGGTAGGTTTAAGACAAAGTTAGGGTGTGGAACTACTCTCCTATTGCCATTTGGACCAGTTAACTATCTTTGGGACCCGCATCCTGCTGAGGGCTTTACTTTTGGATCTCTATTGGACTTTTGTTTCCTTGACTGTGTAATGTGGAAACTGCTGAATTGTTATAGACAGGTATATTTCACAACGTTTTTATTTTCTGGCTCACAGCTCCTAATGTTAATTATTTTGCTTATTCTCTAATTAAACTTTTTTCTATGTTTTAAAACAAAAAGAAGGAGACTTTTGTCTTTTGTTTGGAGGGTTACAACACTTTTTGCCAAAATCTTACCCATTGGCCTCGGAAATTGCCTGACTACCAAAAAGATATTGTTTTGTCTAGGGACCTCCTTGCTACTTGGAAGTGGCTTGGACTTCCCTAGTATAGTCCCAGTGAGACTGAGGCTGGACTGGGGGCCTCAGGACTTGGAAGTACTCAGTCTGGTAGCAGTACTACCCCAGGCTCTTGTTTTGGGCCTGGCTTTTGTAATTGTTTGGGCCACCATTTTAACTGTCCGTCCACAACCTCGGTCACAGATGTGGGGCGGGCCGTTACAACAGCGGAGGGAGCGACCCCCCCAGAGCAGAGGTTCTGGAACAGCAACAAGCGGCAGACAGCCCTCTTCCAGCGTCACCCCACCACGAGGAACCAGCAGCCCCGCCAGCCACAGCGGCTGCTCCAGCTCCCCAAATAACCCTGAGGAGGTCGATCAGGGAACACAGGGCGCCAGCTTACTTGAAAGACTTTGTGTCTTGAACTAAGGGGGGAGTGTTGTGTCTTGCATTTCAGTCCTGAAATTACAACACTGCGAACGCTACAGAGGTGACCAGTGGGAGTCCACTGGTCACCGGACGTAGCTCGCAAATATGCTCTGCCAATCAAGATCTGTGGCGGGAAGTTTAACTGGCCAGGATTGGACCAGGCCAGGCAGAGGGTTGTTCTGGGTTGTGTATATAATTGGGGACCCGGCCCGCGTTCTCTCTCTTGTGATGTACTCGCTAATAAAGCATGCTGCCTTCAACATGTCTCGTCACTCAGTACATTACAGCTGCCAAGAAATCCTGGCTGCAGAGAGCCAGAGCAGAAAGCTGTTGGCTTTGCTTTGTAGTTTGTTCTCTGATACTCAGAGATTTTACTTCAGCCCAAGGAGGCTCTGTTTTGCTAACATAGCTAATTTTAGTTGTAGATTTTCTGGGCTGTATGGCATGGTTTCCAGTCCTGAAAAACACAAAATGCTCTATAGCTTACAACAGCACTATGTCCAGCCCCAATATTCCCAATAATGAAGTCCTTTGTTTTGTTTCAAATAGACTGATTTATTTAGGAATTCAAAGGTGCCCAAGGAACATGGTCCTTGGAAAGACTGAGATACGAGAGGTTACATTGTGCTATATAGTGTATCATAAACCTTTACAAAAAAGCGCTTCATTCAAATCTAAAGTTCAAAGGGTACAGCAGTAACTTTCTTTTACTCTACAAAAGCATTCTATCACTAACTCGTGAACTGATAACAGGCCTGTGAATTTTAGGAAGTATGCTCTTCAGACACAGCATGCCATTCCCAGTAACATAAACATTCTTGGCCAGATGGCAGGGCGGACGTGGAGGATGGGTTGTAAATAATGGAGAAGAACCAGAGCATGGGTTTGACATTTGTTCAACCATCTTATATTGAAATAGTCGGGCTTGACACACTATAGATAAGATTAGAATTCCAGCAGCCATTCCATATACAAAGAACCTCCTCAGGAAAGCTCCATATACAAAAGAACCTCCTCTGGAAAGCTCCTCCATTAACATGTCATAGCCTGGGAAATTCCTACAAGATAATGACTCATTATCCCCACCTTCCTGAGTACATATAAATTCCTACCATTTCTTTCCTTTCCTCTCACTTTGACACAGAGAGAACTTTATCTTTCTGTGTTATACTTCTGAGGATGCCAGTCACAGCTGCTGGCGAAACATCAGGTACTATGCCAAGACCATGGCCATATAGCCCAGAAAATCTACTACTATGAACCCCAGCCGTGAAAGCTAATTTTACTTAGTTAAAATGTTTTGCATAAATGCCAAGCAACCTCTGCCCCTTCTCCCACAAACAATGGACACATAAGGGTGGCACATAAATTGCATTGTCATTACTAGCATATGTTCATTAAATGGGGAAATGGCCATTTCAGTATGAATTTTCCAAGTACAGGACCACTGCAAGTAGTCATCCTTTGGCTATTCCTGTATGGAACGTACACAAAACAAAAAGGTCACTGGAACTCAGGTCTTGTATTCAGGTTAAAAAAAAAAGGATGAATGCAGAGAGATCTCCATGGGAACATGGAACAATACTTTCCAAATACTCTTTTTGTGCTTAGAACTTATCCTTCTTCTCTCACATCCTATCACAAAAGAACTGCTTGTAACAAAAATCAGTTTGAGTACTAGACAAGAAATAGCAGCAAAAATTCTTGTAACATTATTTTCAACCCAATTATCTTTGTTTTAAAAGGAATGAAACTACATCATTACTGCTGAGTGTCTTTTCACATTTAAACCCACACCTTGCTCATCAGTTGCACAAATCCTTATGAAGGTTATTCTAAATTAATAAACTGATGATGGAACCAAGATGCAATGCCCATTACTTTAAAAATCTTGCCTCAGTAGTACCCAGGCCAAGCAGCAGGAACTTGGAAAATGAAAGCAGTTGTGGCCAAAATGCAGTTTATGCCCTCTGTTTTGATCTTGGCCTGCCATCTTGGTGGTAAAAGAAGTGGGTGAGATAATGTAGAAGGCTATGTGATGTCCAATTGATCTAGAAGGCCATGGATTTTTTTTTTTTAAAATTCCAGTTCTGCTGCAATGGTTGCTGCACTGGTTGTCTGCTAAGAGGAAAAGGCCAACTTCTGGAATGCCCCTATCTATAGGAAATGGTAAAATATCTTGGCAACATACTACTTTGTTCACAGTGTAGGGAACAAAAGGTTCTACAAAGCCCCCCCTCCCCAAGTATTTTTTCACTGCCAGTCATGGGATTTGATAAAACATCATGCACAGCTAGTCCTCTTTGCTCAAGAACAGGGGAACAAAGAGAACAACAATAGTAATAGAAAGTTAACTTTCCTGAGGTAGCGATGCTAAAGGGATCCATGGACATGTGAAGCTGCAACACCTCTCTCACCATCTGACTGGGGTATAAGGATTCAGGGATTTCCATTCTTACTTGTATCTGACAAAGGGAGCTTTGACTTTTGAAAGCTTGTTGGACTCAAATCTAGCTCTTTTACTGCAGACCGTCATAGCTACCTGAAAAGATCCAACCAGAAAGTTTAAAAACTCAGACAAAACCCACAAATATTGAAATTTTTGTTGTAGTTCAGTCGCACAGTTGAGTCCGACTCTTTGCGACCCCATGGACAAAGTCATGCCAGACTCTCCTGTCTTCCATCATCCTCTGAAGTCTGCTCAAATTTGTGTTTGTTACATCAGTAATGCTGTCCAGCCATCTCATCTTTTGCCGTCCCCTTCTTAATAATAATAATAATAATAATAATAATAACAACTTTTTATTTATATCCCGCCCTCCCCGCAAGCAGGCTCAGGGCGGCTCACATGTAAATACAGTATACAATAAAACCATGTGCAATCAATTATAAATTCATATACAATTTCAGTTATAAAATCATCCATAAAATTATTAAAATTACATTAGATTTAAGATTATGGTGCTATAATCAAGATCTTTCATAAAATTCAGTGATTAAAACATAAAACATAGAACATATCCAACAGGATGAAGATGAAGAAGATGAAGATATTGGATTTATATCCCGCCCTCCACTCCGAAGAGTCTCAGAGCGGCTCACAATCTCCTTTCCCTTCCTCCCCCACAACAGACACCCTGTGAGGTAGATGAAGATATTGGATTTATATCCCGCCCTCCACTCCGAAGAGTCTCAGAGCGGCTCACAATCTCCTTTCCCTTCCTCCCCCACAACAGACACCCTATGAGGTAGATGAAGATATTGGATTTATATCCCGCCCTCCACTCCAAAGAATCTCAGAGCGGCTCAGGACTTTCTTGGCTCGATTTTATGTGAAGGCTGTTTTAAAGAGGTGGGTCTTACAGGCCCTGCGGAATTGATCTAAGCATCGCAGGGCCCGTATCTCCTCCGGGAGTTGGTTCCACAGTAGGGGGGCCACTACAGGTGGACTTCAATCTGGCCTCCCTTGGCCCAGGGATATTCAGCTGGTTCTTTCCAGCTGACCTCAGTGCTCTCTGGGGTTCATGCGGGGAGAGACGGTCCCTCAAGTAGACAGGTCCTCGGCCATATAGGGCTTTAAAAGTAATAACCAGCACCTTGTAACGAACTCGGTACGAACTTCTCTTGCCTTCTGTTTTTCCCAGCATCAGGATCTTCTCCAGTGAGTGCTCCCTTCTCATTTGGTGGCCAAAGTAAGACTAAAACTATTTCCTGGAAATTCATGTGTTGAGAGCTCATGTGTCAGTGTGTGCATATGTGTACAGGTGTTTTAAAGAAGAAGAGTTGGTTTTATACTCCACACTTCACTACTCGAAGGAGTCTCTCAGAATGGCTTACAATTGCCTCCCTTTCTTCTCCCTACAACAGACTCTGTGAGGTGGATGGGGTTGAGAGAGCCCTGAGAGGGCTGTGACTGACCCAAGGCCACTCAGCAGGATGCAATGTGGAGTGGGGAATCAAATCTGGTTCTCTAGATTAGAGTCTGCCACCCTTAATGACTACACCACAGCTGTCTCTGTTAATAATTCCCCAAATCCTGAGAGACACCCCCCTCCTATTCAGACTGCCAATACTATGCATGTGATTTAAATATAATGAAGTGGCATGGAATCTTACCATAAATTGCACCTCAGAATGGAAGAGTGATTACATTCTACATTTATGTGGCCAAACTTGCTTAATGTAAGAGCCACATAAAATAAACATCAGAGTCGCAAGACATGTTTGAGAGCCGGAAGGAAGGAAGAAGAGGGAGAGGTGGAAAGAAAGCAACTTTAACTTTAAATGTATTATTCAAGCTGCCAGCTGCCGTGGCTTGAAGAAATGATTTTAAGAGAGAAATGCCTTCTCCACTGTCAGCTGATAGGGCAGTGGGGCCTTCAGGAGCCACACAATATGTGTGAAAGAGCCACAGTTTGGCCATCCCTGTTCTAAAACCACTCTGCAAGAATGGCATAAAGACATATGGTTCAAGAACATGGCAGCATGGCCTCTTAGCTTTCATTATAAATCAGTTTCTAGCCCTCAGACATTAATTTGGAATACAGGTGTTTAATTTTAATTTGGAATGCAGGAGTTTTTAGGACAAGCGTGCCCCCAAATCTGCTGTAATCTTCAAAATCTCACTATTTTGAAGGCCATTCTATAAATAATTTATGCAGATTTCATATTAGTCTGTAAAAATGGAAGAGTTAGCAAAAATCCACAAGCTGCCCCCAGGTAGAGACATAATTTGCATGAAACATAATACAAATTTGTTTATTTACCACAACATGATCAGTGTTCCCTCTGAGTTATTGTGAGCTAGCTCACAATTTTTAGCCTCCAGCTCACACATTTTTGTCTCAGCTGAGGAAAAATGACCATAGAGCAAATCAGTTTATGCAGCAGCTCACAACTTTAATGCCAGTAGCTCACAAAGTAGTATTTTTGCTCACAAGACTCTGTAGCTTAGAGGGAACATTGCTCATCATATAAAGGTACAGGGTGCCACTACCAGTCACCACTTACAATATTGCACTTAAGGTATAATTAGCATTTAAGTACATAATGCAACATAGAATGAATAAAACTCAGACAAAACCTTTTAAAAGAATGTAGAAATTAGAGCAAAAAACGCAAGTGGAATCAGCAATGAGTATTATATAAATGCTATATAAAGGATTGAGAAGATTCTACAGGAAGTGTCAAGGAAATAGAATTTCTTGTTTCTTTTATATACATTGGTTCATTTTCAAATGCTAGGCTTCATTTTGAAATGTTAGGCCCAAGTTTAAGCTGTAAAAGTCTAAATGAAGAGGGGAGGGGAAGCACTGTTCTTGTTGCTGGGAGGATGGAGTATCCTGACCTTGTGATTCTTAGATAACTGCCCAGCTGTGAGTAGTGTCTACCTTAACTTCCTTTGAGTTCTCAGAGCCAGGGCACCTAGCTAGCAATTAGTTGCATTCCATTCAATTAGAGTCTGTGATTTACACCTGGTGGACATAGAAAGCTAGACTGCAGCTCTCTCTCCATTTTCACTTTAGCCTGACCTCACTTAAGTCACCTGCATAGATCACGCCATCAGTTGACAAAACTATGTTGGATCTTAGCCATAAAGAAGTTAGCTTTTTGTCTTAATAGTAGATAGATCCAAGTGGGCAGCCATGTTGATCTGAAGCAATAGAACAAAGCAGTAGACAAGTTTCACCTTTAAGACCAACTAAGTTTTATTCAGAATGTAAGCTTTCGTATGCTCTAAGCAGACTTCATCAGACAAAAATGGAATGGCAAGCAGCCCAAAATATAGAGAAAGTGGGCAGTGAGTTGGTATGTAGAGTCATGGAAATATTTTTAGCAGATTAAAAGAATCACAAATTGGGGTCTGTGTTTGTTAGTGTTGTTAACTTGGCTGAAACAACAGTGGAGGGTGATAAAAAGCAGACAGTCAAAGGTGTGAAATGCCATAAATCTGGGAATCATTCTGGCTTTGTTCTGGGTTTAAATAGAAGGCATTAGTTTCTCAAGAGGTTATAATATCATTCTAGTTTGCTATTAGAAAAAAAAGAATACATTCAATTATAGTGGAAGATGGGTTAGTATATGTAATAAGATAAACAGCCAATGTCCCTTATTTGAGTATGTCAGTACAAAAAAAACAAAGCATAAACCAACCAATATTCTGATGAGCACTGTACTAAAAGAGAAATATTCTAGTTTTTCTAATAGCAAACTAGAATTTGCCATTAGAAAAACTAGAATGTATTTCTCTTTTAGAACAGTGCATCAGAATACTTGTTGTTGTCTGCTTTGTTTTTTTTGTCTTACTGTTATGCTTTTGGAACCAAGCTATTGAACTTCAAGCTGGATGATGTATTGCTGTTTGCTACGCACCATTCTGTTGGTCCATGCTGACTTGGGACTTTCACTGCTAATATAACTTTAAGCTTCTGGAACGGTAACATCTGATCACTTCTGAACCAATGTTTTTACTGTGTAGCTAGTCTTTTAATTCAGTCTGTTGTTTTTGATTCCTCACTGCCAAGTTCTTTTTGATATATACTTGCACAACTTTAATAAATCTTTAAATATATTTTGCATTTTGTTCTCCAGGTGGCTTCAATCTAAATCTAGCCTCCCCCTCCAATGATCCCAGGTCCAAGTGACCACTTGAGCCCAATTGGTAGATAGCTGTCAAGGCACTAGTTACTTTTAATGCTGATTTTCTGATTACTCAAGATGCACTTAAGTTATTTAATGGTTTTTATTGTGCAGTTTTATGATGGAACCTGCCACCCTGAGCCTGCTTGCTGGAGAGTGGGATATACATGGAATATAAATAAATAAATCCAGGTACCTGGACCGGGTTAGCTATTTTGTGGAAATTCATTCTGGTTAAATCCTGGAAAAGTTAGAAGCTTGCCCTTTGGCTTCTGACTGCTGGTGGCAGCTACCTGACTGAAATGTGCAGACACATACTCCATGGTTTTAATTTTGTTTTGGTTGCCTTACCAAAACTGTCCTTAGATAAGGGGGTTTTTTTACAAGAGGTGACAACAGAACATGAAGATCTGGACCATGCAAGTTCAGTCTGATGGGACCATGATGCCTGGATGCATCTTTCATGGAGTTTAAATCCAGGTTGGCAGCAGTGGGCTGGATAAGAACATAAGAGAAGCCATGTTGGATCAGGCCAATGGAGAACAAAGACAAATAACATTAACAGCAAGAGAGGATCAAGCTCTACTACAACACTCAGCATCAGTAATGAAAAATAGCTGATACACAACAATTACTGTAGTTCATGATATTTTTGAAAGAAAAATACGTAGAGCACATGGTACCCAGATCTATGATCCCCAGACCATTCCCAACCAGCTGTTGACTTAATACCAACCACCTTGTGCACAAGCTACTCCAAGCTAAAGAGCCCCAAGCGTTTTAACCTTTAGAGAAAGTGTTCCAAATCTTTAATCATTCTAGTTGCCCTTATCTGCACTTTTTCCAATGCTATAATATCCTTTTTGAGGTGCGGTGACCAGAATTGCACACAGTATTCCAAATGAGACCGCACCATCAATTTTATACAGGGCGATATGATACTGGCTGATTTGTTTTCAATTCCCTTCCTAATAATTCCCAGCATGGCGTTGGCCTTTTTTATTGCAATCGCACATTGTCTTGACATTTTCAGTGAGTTATCTACCACGACCCCAAGATCTCTCTCTTGGTCAGTCTCTGCCAGTTCACACCCCATCAGCTTGTATTTGTAGCTGGGATTCTTGGCCCCAATGTGCATTATTTTGCACTTGGCCACAATGAACCACATCTGCCACGTTGGCGCCCACTCACCCAGCCTCAACAGATCCCTTTGGAGTGCCTCACAATCCTCTCTGGTTCTTACCACCCTGAACAATTTAGTGTCATCTGCAAACTTGGCCACTTCACTGCCTACTCTCAACTCCAAATCATTAATGAACAAGTTAAAGAGCATGGGACCCAGTACTGAGCCCTGCGGCACTCCACTGCTTACTGTCTTCCACTGCGAAGACTGCCCATTGAAGTGGCTCTTTCTTCACAAGCTGCAGACAGAAAGCTTCTAGAATAAATCATGCTGCCCTGGGCTCATTTCAGGAAGTGGGGTATAAAGCTGTTGTAACAAATTAATATTTATTACTTAAGCAGAAGATAGCTGGCTTAAACTGATTACCCATTATGAGCACTGACATATGAAGTGGCTCCACAGTCAACATTACGGCTGGACTGTGCCATACCTACTCTTCCCTGTCTACATAACCCTTACAGGAAATCTATCTACATGAATAGCCAGCATGGTGTAGCGACTAAAGTGCTAAGACTAACATCTGGGAGATGCAAGTTCAAATCTCTACTTTCCCGTAGAAGCTTGATGGGTGATCCTGGGCCAGTCATACATTCTTAGTCTAATCCACCTCACACAGGCAAACAAATGTTGTAAGCTACTTTGGGTCCCCTCTGGGGAGAAAAGCAGGATATAAACAGCAAAATATAAAGAGGAGATAGATGGCTCTCATATGTGGTACTTGAACTTTCTGACCATCTTCTAAAACCTTTTTTTCTAATGCTCTTAAAGCAAATGTGCTTCTCTGAGAGATGCTGCTTTAAATTAATAATATGCCACACACAGATCTTTACAAACAACGTATTTTATTCAGTTTTAAACTAGATACACAACTGAAAAGGAAAAGGCATTTTGGCACTACGCTATACATCAGTTGTTTCTACGTGTTGAGATTCTCAGGAGATACTGTACTGGTCACACTGCTGAGCTTTTAAAAATAGTGGTACGGTTCCCCAGCAGGCAAATGATTTAAAAAAATGTTTTATATTCCTGTTTATAAAGGAAAAAGTACAAGATGTGCAGAAAGAGGACACACACAGTTCTCAGATTTTTACGTTTTCTTGCACTCTATAATTTACCACACATCAGAGCAGGTGACTGCTTGCATTCCTGGGAAGGGGCATGCACAAAGATAACATTTTAAAAAAATCAACAGACTCACTAATAAGAAAAAAACTTAAGTCAAGCCAAAACCTAAAAAGTTACCTCATAGAAGGGGAAGAGGGATCTTTTAAAAAAATGGAAGAAATTGGCATTTGAATCAGATACAAAAAGCTGAAAGCACTATATTAACACCTAGAAATGTGATTCTTTACAAGTTAATCTCACAATGGGGTTATGCAAAATTTCTGCAAACTGTACAGTGCTTTGCCAGTGCAGTGCCTCTACATTTTATACAGTCTTTTACATCTATGTAACACATATGGAACATATTAAATAGCCAGCTGATATCCACCAGAGTTATATAGGGGAATTGGGGGTCAAGGGTGGGAGAGGGAGAAACATCCAGTACTTCCATTTTTATGCAAGTTATTTGTTCCAAAGTGGGGAGGTGGAGCAAATGGGTAGATGTAGGACTAGCAAATAGGGACATTTTATTTAAAAAGTGTTTGCCCACTCATTATTAACATATGTACATTCTTTTCAGTCTTTTAAATAAAAGAACAGCTGAGAACCAAGCAACACTATTATCTGTTGGCTCTGTTGAACTGAAAAGGTCTACACATAGCATAGCAAGTTATACACTTGCATAGATAGGCAAAAAACTAAAAGGTTCAGTACCTGGGTGAAGGCTTTTATTTAAATCCTGGCTGCAGAAAAACATCTCTTCTGTATTGTATAGGTCTGTTTAATAGCAGAACATTACGGGATGTGCTCAGAAAACAAGACTTTTGAAAAAAGGAGGCCAGATCAAAGTATGCATAGTCCAGAATTACATGGGAGTGAGGAAGCAGGCCAGAAATCTAGTGTCTTTGAGGAGAACATTTCTGGCTTACTTTTACAATTAAATTGCCTTCAGTTGATCAACATTTGGCATTCACAAGTAGATCACAGGAACTGGAGCACCCAATTTTTTAATGCTAAATGTACAGACCAGTTGGTTGTATCATTCAAAAGCCCATTTGTAATGCATGAAACTACATAAAAGGGGAAGAGAAAAAGTGGTCATTAGCCACTATACAAAAAGGAGATAAAAGATAGGACTTCTACTAACACAAGGCATTTGCATGAAGATATGAAAAAATGTCATGATCAAACACTGGGATGTCACAGCTCCCTACAACCTCCCTCTCCAGTGCAGCAGAAATTCTTGGTTAACAGGTTCCTCTCTATAGGGACTCAAAAACAACCCAAAACAGCCTTAAGCCTCAGTTTACCAGATCTAAAAGGGTTCTACAGACAATAAATTATTTTTGAGTTTCCTTTATTTTTTTTTCAGAAATGGGAGTAGGCCTTCCTTTTCTAAGAACCTGAAAGGGAAGAAAAAACCACAGATTAAAGATCAAATCTCTGATGTATATGTTCAGCAAACACAAAGATTATTACTAGGAACTGGCTTGCTCATCTCCCTCCCAACCAACTGCTATGGAAGATGTACCAGAGCCTCTGACAAAAAGGACATAACCCAACCAGCGAGTCCTTTAACCCTCTTCACAAGAAGCTCCTCCAAATGACACAGAATTCCATGCTTTGAATGACAGGAAAGATGGCAGCAAGTGCTTTTAGCACTTTCCAGCTTGTGCTGCTTGTAGGAACAAGCTAGTGACAAGCAGTTTGCTCTTCCACCTCCAGGATTCTGGTCAGAGACAGGCTGACTTAATTTAGTCAGTCATTAAGAGTGAAACATATGAGCTTAATGTTTACTCCATCCTGAAATGTCACTATTTGTCCTCACAACAACCTTGTAAGGTGGGTTAGGCAGATACTAACTGGCTCAAGGCCACCCAGTTGATGCACTGCAGAGTGGGTACTTGAACCTGGGTCACTCCTGTCCTAGTTTGATCCCTTAGCTATCACAATGAACCTGCTCCTCACTGTCAGGTTGCTGCCTGTCTATAGATCAAAGATAATGACCAGTATTATTCTTAGAAGAAATAAACATGCCAAGAACCCCTAATGAATTCTGTTTGAGCTTGGGTGTGCCCTCTCTTAGGTTAAACAAATCCATAATAGAAGCAGCTCAGTTTTAGGATGAAAGCTAGTATTAAGGAGATCTATATCTGGTTTCCTTTTATATGAACATTAATAAGTATGTCAACTGCATTTTATGCTTTGTCCTATCAACTTAAACATTTCTAGGTGCTTAGTGTTTTTTTTTAAACTGAGTCTTGTAAAGAGGTTTCTGTAGGAGGGAAGGAAACCATCTATCCTTATAATTCGAAGATCAGCTTTCTGCTATACCCAGCTGGGTATTTTTATCAGTCCAAGGTTCCAGTCTGCGCAACACCTCACCTTCTTATGCATAATAGCAAGGTGATACTAAGAGGTCAGTAAGGACAAGCAGTTGGTCATCAGTGAACTGTTGTTTGTGCTCCTGCCAGTTGTCATGGTGTGTCCTCCGGAAGTTGGACAGTGTTTTCTTTACTGTCATCTATGAGGCAAGCACACAAATCTAGAAAGCGTGTTTAAAAACAATCATCCTGCACTGGGGTAAGAGTGCAGGCAATGATTTCTATAGGACATGACTATAATGCTTATTCTGTGTCAATCCCCACTCTCAGGGAATCAGATGAGGTTTCATTATCAAAAAAAAAAAAAAAACCAACCCAAAACACACATTTCTAAACACTTTGAGACTGCATGTTGAAAATGCAAATCCATCAAATGAGAATATTCATTCAAAAACGTCCAGGGCTTAAAAATACGTATCATTTTCCAATACCCAATAAATTACTTCTAAATATTTTGGCTTAAATACTGCTTCCACTCAATGTTCCCTCTAAGGTGTGGAGTCACACAGAAAGTAATTTCTTTGCAAGTTCAAGTTGTACAGACTAGGGATGGGTATGAACCAGCTCACAAACTTAAATTTGTGATGAAAATTGCCTGGTTTGTAAGCTAAGGTCCATCAGCCAAACCTGCCATGCCCCCACATGTGGCTTTTGGAGGTTTGGCCAGTTCATGGTGACGCGTGTCAGTGGTGTCCGCAGCAGACACACTGGCACAGATCAATTATGATATTAAAGCAAAAGAAGGAATGGACTTCTGTAGTCCTGGAAAGCTCGACAGGCAGCACTGGCCCTCAATAAGAAAGCTGCCATTCTGTTCTATGAGGGCATGTACAGGGAATTCCCAGGGAGGTCTACTGCAAATCTGATGCCTTTGGCTTGCAGGGATTCCTTTCTGTAAACTCCTGGAACTGCCACTGTGATTTCTAGAGAGAGCACTTTCCTGGGGGAACCTAATTTGGGGGGCTGCTACTCCACCCCCACCCCCTGCAGCCAATCCTCACCAAACTACCATCCTGGACGGCAGGTAGAGGGGCATCCTGGAGAAGTCCACTGTGAGTTTGATGCCTCTAGGTTTGGGGGGGGGGGGGGAATTCAACACAGTCCTGAACTTGATTTCCCCAGAGTACCTGGGAGTACCTGCTTTCCTGGAAGTACCTGCTAAGTTACAGCCCCCCAAAATCCAATCCTCACCAAATTTGGTGGACAGGTAGAGGAGAGGCAGCTGGAGATTTGCTGAGAGTTTGGCATCTCTAGCCCAAAGGGGGGCCCATTCTATGACATAACAATTTACCAGTTCAGTAAACAGGAAGATTCATGGGTTGTGCAGCCCTACAAATTGAAACAAGCCTTGATTTTCCTGGCTTGTCCCCATCCTTAGTACAGACTAGCCAAAGCATTACAACTGAATTTTGCAGAATGTATGAACGGGTCTTTATCTGCCACCTAGAAAAGCACAGTGGAAAATTCTGCCTTGCTGCTAAGTGAGCACCTTTGTATGTGCATAGTCACCCAGCAGCTTTTTCAACATCCCACAAAGGAAGCTTTTATTTCCTCTTTATTATTTATTTACTAACAAGATTTGTACCCTGACTTTCTGCTCTGTTATGTTAGTTAATCAACTGAACAATACAAGCCATTTTAAAAAAACCAAAACCATTAAAAACAACACACAAATACATCATTAAGGCAAGTTAAAACCAGAGCTTAAAATAAGAACAAAAGATAAAAAGAACAGTTAAAGCACTGGGGAGGAAGGATTTGAACCATCCTTGATCTACACAGGAGCAAATGCAGCACTTCAGCTACTGATTTGGAACTGATACTAAACCATGATTCAATCTTATGTAATGTGAACAAGCCTGAGGAGCTCTCAAACTCACATCCTGCATTCCCCTTGTATGCATGCCTTAATATTTAAAAAAGACTTCCACATTCCTACCGAACCACTGGTTCTGTAGTCTAGAATCCTGGTTTGGAAGGCAGAGAACAAACCAAAATGTTAGTCTGGAAGAGCAAACATGCTTATCAATACGCATGTGAAAGGAGGAGAAAATGGGGAGGCATGTATAAGCCAAAGGATCCTCATACTCATTCATATGACAAATCATGTCTGAACCATGTGGTGTGGTGTCCTGTCCCTTCAAATAAATACAACTGCAGATGTAACTACATTAAGTGAGGGAACACCAAATAAAGCCATTCAACAAACAGTGATAGGAGAACGAAACACTGGAACCTACCAGAAAGTTTCTTCTCTTCAGTGTGGTGAAGTCATCCAGACTGGTCATGTGCCCAAGCTATCTAGATATCCTGGGTGGAATTACTTTCATTATTCCAGAACCTCTGCAAGACCCTCCTGCCAAAGGAAGCTTCCACAGAGTCTGGTCTCTCATGTAATGCTTCACAAAGGTTGAAAAGCTAGACTGTGTGGCAGATCTACAAATTTCCTCCACCAGGGCCCTCAGAGAATATTGCCAAAGCTGCTGCTGCTCTTCTGGAATGAGCTGTAATATTCTTGGGCATCACTAGGCCCTGAGTCTTGTACACCTTCCAAATACACATTTTAACCCAGAAGGCAACTGAAGATTTTGATAGTTTTCCCCAGGGGTGGATTGCTGTGTGATACAAAGAGAGCATCTGTGAGTCTGAAATTTGCCATTTTGTCCACATAGGTATGCAGAGTCCTGAACACACCCAGTTTCTGCCACATCTTCTCCTTGGGATTTTTTTACTTTGGACAGAAAGAAGATAATATACGCTGCTGATTGACATGGTAAATAGAATTAACCTTTGGTATGAAGGATCTGATCTCAATACAACAAAATCTTTATGGAAAATACACAGTTCTCATGATGTTTACAATCTCCGTGACAAATCCAACTTTTTCTAGATCTGCCCACTCAATCTCCAGGCTGTCAGCTGAAGCCAAATTGGGTCAGGCTGATAAATTGGACCCTGCAACAACAGGTCCTGAATGGCCAGGAGAATCCACAGTGGAGACACTAAGAACTTCACAAGCTCTGAATCTAGGGTCATCTTGGCCAAAAGGGAGTAATGAAAATCATTTCTGCTCTCTTTCCTTATTCTGCTGATGACCTTGCTGATCAGGAAAGTCGGTGGACTGGAAATGCATACAGAAGACCCTTGGGCCATGGGTGAACTAAAACATCCTCGCCCTCTCCCTTGGCTTTGTGAAACCTTGTCAGAAACCTGGGAACTTGGTTGCTGTGAGGAAATGCAAACAAATTCAAGAGTGGGGCCCCAAATAATTTCATTACCTGCTGGAAAAGGTTTGGATTTCAGCTCCACTCCCCCGAATCAAGATTCTTTCTGCTCATCCAGTCTGCCTCTCAACTGACTATACCTCTCAAGTGTTCCACTAGGTGTTTCTCTGCTCATTGAAAAAGAAGCCTGGTCTCGCTGAACAAAGATTTCAACCTTGTGACCCCTAGGCAATTGACATGTGCCTTTTAGAAGATGATCTTGGAAGAACATTATAGCTACCCTGACCACAAGCAGTTCCAGCCAATTAATACTGTGAGCCACCTCTGCTGGGCTCCACCCGCCCAGAGAGACTTGCCCAACATTGCCCCCCCCCCCCAAACCTCTTGTGCTGGCATCTGTTATCACAATGTGAGACAACCGAAGAAAACTTACTTCCTTGACTAAATTCAACAGGGATGTCCACCAACTTAGGGACTTCTTTAATGAGACATCTGTTTTTACTTTATATTTTTTCATCCTTATCTCCCTCTGATAAGGGAGCAGTGTTCACTGTAAAGGTCTGGTATGGGATTGGGACCAAGTAACTAGATCTATTGTGGGTATCATGAGTCCAAGAAGCTACAATAAATGCATGAGATCTGCCAACCTCTGGTTACAAATTAGTTACCTTTATAATCTTTTTTCTGTTTCTCTTTGGGTAGAACACCTTCCCTTGACTAGTTGCTATCCTTGCTCCCAAATGAATAAGACTTCTGGAATGGGTGAGGTGACTTTTCTGTAAATTGACCAGAAACCCATGGGCCTGAAGCACTTCCATTGTGTATTTGGTGTCCCTGTTAACCGTTAATATCTGGCTGTGCTGGCTTGCCGGCTTCCAATATCAGATTACAGCATCTTCCTGCTGTTCAGAGAGAGCAGGGTTAAAGGAGGTTTCCAAAGTGCAGAGTCATTCCATTTCAGCAGCACAGAGTCCTTCAGTAGAGATCAGGTTTCCAAGGTGCAGAGTCGTCAGTCTGAGATCAGGTTTCCAGAAGTCACCATCCATGTCCAGCAATGCCTCTCAGCAAGGTCATCAAGAGGCTTTATACCCAAGCATCACAAAAGCAGTCAGCTTCTCAGGAATAGTCCTACAAAGACTCATCTTTGCTCTCAGCAGACAGCTGGCAACAAGCCAGGAGGCATGCACTTTGCCGTCTAGCTTGTAACTCCATTCTCAGCTTTTTCCTGTGTCATTCCAGAGGTACAGGTGATCCTGGAGAGCTGGAAGCAGCTAACTCTCACTTGCTGAAGTACAGCTAGGGGTTCAGTGTGAGTCTAAACCAACTTCTGAATGGAACTCCTGACATGTTTGCTCCTCAGTTTCCTGCTGGTTGACTTCTGTCGGCCTTGGGCTGGCTATGCGGGGCCCCTCCTCCTCAGAGGAGTTCTCACTTTCTCTGAGTTCTGGCTGACCCATGACATCAGCCCTGATATATTGTTGATATACATGTAACTTCCTACTAGGGCAACCAAGATCTTGGTAAACACCCTGGGTGAAGACAAAAGACTAAGTGGGAGGGTCTTGTACTGGAAGTGCTGGCCTTGGAAAGAAAAGCAGAACTGCCTGGATGACTGATGTATAGGGATGGGTCCAAACCAAACCACTAAACAAAATTCATCGTAAATTTTGTCCTGTTTATGGTTCTTAAGTTCAGGAGAAGTCTACTGTCACAATCTTCAATAAACTCTGAAGGCAGTTCATGGAGGTCCATGGCAGAAAGCAGGGGTTTAAAGAGATTTCAAGTCCCTATAAACCTCTGCTTTCTGTTCCCCACAAAAGCCACAAAAACAGATGAAATTTCTTGTACAGTCCTCCCACTCTCGGCTGTTTTTCAGGCTATGCAGACTGGAGGATTAGCCTTTAGCCAATCCAGTAGAGACCTGCAAAAATCTGCATAGCCCTGCCTGGAGATGGAGGAGGTATGACCTAACCCAATCTGGATGACTTCCCCCACTGAAGGAGAACTACATTTTGACCATTATGGACTGTACTTTAAATGACATACTAGAATGGAATAAAACAACCAAGAGCTGATGCTTACTTCAATAGGCTGAGGATCATTCAGGTGTGCACTAAGATCCATCAAAAGTTGAGGCATCCACGTGGGTACATCGTAAGGACTGGAGAGAATGCATGCACTAAGTCCAAGAACACCAGCATGGCGCTTAACTAAGTCTGCAAAAAACCACACAAAGCATTGTGTTCTGTGTTGAAGAATGTTGCTTTCTAATTCCTGACAATATTGTCTTGAAACAGCAGATAGCCCTTCAACTCTGCATGAATATATCAACCATCTTTTTAAAAGCCTACGCAATGCTACAGCTACTGCTATAAAAGACTGCTTTAAACCTCATCAAGAATCTGTTTTTAATGTAGTTTTTGTGTTAAAGAAGCTATAACAGCATCAAGAATCCCCCTTCCAAAATACAATTACAAATTAATTTTGAATTGCATTAAAATGATCATAGAAGTCACAGGAAGGTCCCTGCAGTCTGTGGCCAATTAATTTATTCTTTTTAGAAAGCTGGTAATGAGCTTCCCTGGATAAGGATTCTTCAGCAAAAGTGAAATGCTGCCAAAGAAAGTGGTTATCCCCTTGTAGCCACCTACTTTGTTTGAAATTGAGTAGGCCTTCACTAGCTACCTTCAGAGTGCAGAAAGTATATTTAAGATGAAGTGTCACAAAGCATGGCTTAGGACATACCTTCCAACTCTTACCAGAAAGGAAAGAAGGGAATCTAAAATGCCTACAATGTCCTTGCACTTCCAAGTCTGGGGACAAATATGAGGCAGAAAGCAACACCACGATACTGGTGATGAATATGACTGACTGTGCTATAAAAATGAGCTCAGGTCTGCTGGCACAACTTGTAAGAATGCACACAACTTGCTAACCAAGACTACATGAATGTTTGGCAAGCTGCTCCTAAGATAAAGTTTGGCTATTAATCAACAACTGGGTGTTAGGTGGTGGGTGTCATGTTAGTTATCTAAAAGCTGAGTCTACAGGTATTCACAATGCCCAGACCCTCGAGCAGTGGAAACACCCCCTCCTGTGCCCACTCCAATGACTGGAGATAAACTCTACTATCATGTTTTCTTGCCCCACTATTCATGACCTTTGGGGTGCACTGATGTAGTGAAATGAGTCAAGGAATAATTGAAATGAGTATGTGGGTATCTTCCCACAGCTACCACACATGCAAGGAAACTCTTTTCAGTATAAGTTGTCCTTTAAAATTCCTACTTAATTTTCCCAAGCACTTGAATCAATCACAAGTAGAGCACAACTTAAACAAGCAATTTAAAGATTTAGTAATGAAACTTGGGTCCCTGGAGACAATGCAGAATGGCACCCCCAGCTACAGCAATTGTGTTGCCAGGGTTTTGTTATACACTAGCATGGTTTAGTGTCGAAAGATGAGTCATCATCACAGGAGGCCAGTCTGTCTTCGAGGCCAGCCTTGGCAGCCCTCCCTGTGAGTCTAGTGTCTCATGGCTTCCCCAAAGGGACCCTCAGCAGCACTGCACCCTCTGAGCCAGCAGAGCCCTCAAGTGACTGGTTCCAGCATGGATCTGCCCACACTCAGATCCAAGATGGTCTCCTGAAGGACCCTAGGAGCAAAGATGGCAAGCGGCTTCCACCAAGGCTTGGACCGGATGCAGGAGTGCCCACTTGGCAGCCTGAGGCCTCAGCTCTGCTGAGGAAATGCCAGGGGAAACCAATGTCATACAGGATCCCCCCCCCCACTACTCCTCAAGAGTAAAGGGTACACCTTAGCTTGTGGAGAGAAGTGTGATGTGGGACCAGCCTCACCTGCAGGGAAACACCCTGTACAAGCCTGCAGTGAAGACAAAGTCCGCGTGGGATCAATGTGTCCACACTTGCTGAAGGCCCTGACCTGCTTGAGACTGATGCACAGAACCTTGTTCCTTGACCCTTGGACTGCTTTTGGATCTTGCCTTTGGAACATGTGCTTTGACCCTGACCTTAGATCTTGATGTTGGACTGCGACCTGACAACCCTTGCTGTGTGACCTTGGGGTGGCTGGGACTTGCCTCCTATCTGGCAGTCAGGACAGGTTTGCAGGTCTGTTGCCAGCTGAAAGTTCTCTCTTGTCTGGGATCAATCCAGCTATAAAACCCTCCTTGCTCATCACAGTAAATTCTGCTCAGAACATGAACATATATAAAGCTATCATACTGCTGGTCCCCCTAGCTCAATATTTTTTATTCTGATATACAACAGCTCTATACAGCCTCAAAGAAAGTCCTTTCTCAACATCTCCTATCCAGGATCCTTTTAGCTGGAGGTGCCTATGACCTTCTGCGGTCAAAGTATGATGAACCTTATTACTAAGCCACACCATCTCCACATAGTTTAAAAACATAGCACCAGAAGCTTCAATATCACACCAAGGTCTTTGCATATGAACTGGCTACTGACTCCAAGTATAATCATTGATCATTTATCCTTGGTCTTGGTTCCTGTGTATATTTCTAAGCGGAAGAGGGGGGTGATTGTAACTAGGACAGTGAGATGCTGGCCTGTGGGGGCGACTAGGCAGCTTCAAGACTGCTTTGAACGAACAAATTGGGACATCTTTGAACATCCAGACCTAGAGTGTTATACAGATACAGTTTTGGGGTATATGGCCCACTGTATTGATACTGTTACAACAAACAAGTGTATTCGAACCTATCCAAATCAAAAGCCATGGATGACTGGCACTGTTAGGTTTCTCTTGCATAGGAGATATAAGGCTTTTAAGTCTGGGGATGCCTCACTTTACAGTGTGGCCAGAGCAAATTTGAAGCGGGGTATTAAACAGGCCAAAGCTGCATATAAGGGCAGGATAGAAGAATGGCTTTCTCAGAATAATTTGAGACAAGCCTGGCAGGGGATTCAGCAGTTAACTAATTTCAAGGCGCTAAAGGCTAGTACGAATGGAAAGCAGGAGCTGGCAGAGGAGTTAAATACTTTTTATGCCCGGTTTGAAGTGGATCAAAAGGAAGCAGAATTACTAGTAACATCATCATTGGGGACCGAGCAAGGTGCTCCTTTCGTTGTGAGGGAGCACGATGTTAGGTGTATAATGAAGGCAGTAAATTCTAGAAAGGCTGCAGGTCCCGATAATATCCCTGGTTGTGTGGTAAAGGAATGTGCAGGGCAGTTAGCCGGGGTGTGGACTGAGATTTTCAATCGTTCTTTGTCACAATCCATTGTTCCCACTTGTTTGAAGGCTTCCCTTATTGTCCCAATACCAAAGAGGACGCCAGCAAAGGTTTTAAATGACTATAGGCCAGTGGCCTTGACTTCTGTGATAATGAAGTGTTTTGAACAATTAGTTCGAAAATATATTATTTCCTGCCTTCCTGTTATTTTTGATGAATATCAGTTTGCTTACAGGAAAAATAGATCTACTGAGGATGCTGTTAATACTGTTCTTTATACTGCTTTATCGCATTTGGATAAAAAGGGGACGTATGTTAGAATGTTGTTTGCAGATTTTAGTTCTGCTTTTAATACAATATCACCCCATAGATTGTTGTCTAAGCTTAAAGATTTGAAGCTGTCGGACTCTATATGTGAGTGGATTTTGAATTTTTTGTCAGGTCGTTCACAAAGGGTTAAAATGGATGGATATATTTCCTCCGTGAAGATCTTAAATACTGGCACCCCTCAGGGATGTGTCTTGAGTCCACTTCTTTTCACTATTTACACGTCTGATTGTGTTTCCAGCAGTCTGAGTAACAAAATCATTAAGTATGCAGATGATACAACGTTGGTAGGGCTCATCTCTGAGGATGATGAGTCTGCGTACAGGAGGGAAGTTCAACAGCTGTCCCTTTGGTGTAAAGTAAATAATCTTATTTTAAATATAAATAAGACGAAGGAAATTATAGTGGATTACAGGAAGAGTAGTTTGGACACCCAGCCGTTGTTTATTGATGGTGTTATGGTAGAACAGGTGACAGAATGGAAGTTTCTGGGAATTACCATGAAACAGGATCTAACATGGGGGGCAAATACTTTAGCTCTAGAGAAAAAGGCCCAGCAACGACTATACTACTTAAGACTCTTAAGATCACTACAACTGTCAGGGAGTCTGCTGGTTGCCTTTTATCGTAGTTCCATTGAGAGCATTTTATCTTATTGCCTCTGCGCATGGTTTGGGAGCTGCACGGAAGCAGAGAGAAGGGTGCTCCAAAGAGTGACGAGAAGAGCACAAAAGATTTGTGGATGTTCTCTCCCCTCATTGGTGGATCTGTATAATATGGCATGTAAAAGGAAGATACAAATGATCCTAAGGGACCATACACATCTGGGCCATTTGCTTTTTGAGATCTTACCGTCAGGTAGACGATATAGAGTGTTGAAGGCTAGGACAAACAGATTTAAGGACAGTTTCTATCCAAGTGCTGTGGTTAGGTTAAATGCAGGGTTATGAAGGATTATCTGTTTTAGATGTATTTAATGGTTTAAATGGTTTTAATGGTTTTATGAATGTTTAATGGTTTTATGAATGTTTATTTAATGGTTTAAATGGTTTTAATGGTTTTATGAATGTTTATCCGTTTTAGATGTATTTAAATGGTTTTAATGGTTTAAATGGTTTAATGGTTTCAGATGTATTTAAATGGTTTATGAATATGTGTGTTTGATGTGTTGGTATGTTTGTGGAAGAGCACCTCATTTCGTTGCTCTCTTTTTGTTGAGAACAATGACAATAAATTCATCTATCTATCTATCTATCTATCTACAGCGAATTATCAGATCCAAATACAACACCCCCTCTTGTTAGCAGTCAGACCCCTCCCATAGATGGGCAGTTTGACAGCTAGAGACAAAATGCCCCTCTTTAATACCACCTCCAAAAATCATAACTGTGAGACACTGCTTGGCCTAACAATGAAACCAAAATAGAGCTGGTACAAAAATGGATGCCAGCAAGAGACAAGCCTGGGAAAATATCCTGGAAGGTGAAGTCAGGTGGTTGACTAATGACCCTCCTCTCCACCCTAAAGAAATGCATAATTTAAATGGGTTTCTCAAGAAAACAGTACCTCACCTTGAATTAACTTCCTCCACACCCAGTCATACCTTCCCCTTGCCCGTTCACCCTAATTAATGAGCTATTTGAACAACCTGATAGCCTCTCCCATCCTGTACTAAGGATTATCAAGAAACATTAAGTGCCATTAGCCCAGCTCAGGCAAACCCATCAAGAGTTTCTCAATGTTTACCTTGGGGAAACAATAAAAATACTGTTTTGGGGGCAAACATGACAGACAGCCCCCCGGGAGAATTTTTCCTATAAATGTATACACTCTGCCCATACTAGTATGTGTGTGTTCTCAGCACTAGACATTGCACCCCTACTTGTGTGAGGGCCATCTCCTCTACGAAACGCTGGCCATTTCCCTCACTGCCTTCTGTGGGCCTCTTTCTCCAAGATCGCTAACTATCACTGTCCCCAAATATCTTTTCCCACTTCTCCCTTTTATTTTCCTCTTAGATAATGTGTATGTCCCCTGCATGCTCTCTATGGGTGTTTTTACCTTTTATTACTTTTCAATAAAACAGCTTTCCAGTTGAACTTCAGCCTGGTATGTTTTGAGAGTTCTCCAAGGGAATCTCCTGGGATACACTGGTGGAGATCCCATTCACCTGCCTCCTGCTAAGCTAAATTTCCCCAATTAAATTATTTTTGGCCAACTTCCACTGCTCTAGTCTGGGCCTTTGTTAGAAATGAGGAAGGGCTCTGGACATGTGCCTTACTGTCAAAGTTAAAGCAAAGATGGTTCTAGTATATCTGAGATGTTCTGCTACATATATACTTTCCTGAAGGAGGCCCACCTTACCTGCGGAAGGAATAGTATCCACTACAGTGCTAAGGTCCCGCTTTCTCTTCTTTGGAAGCCTCCTCTTGCAGAGTTGCTCAAAGTGAGTCTGCATGGGGTCATCCATCACCAGAAAATGGCACTGTAGCAGGCCACTCAATGTTGTGGCAGCCATCTCTCTCACCTAGTATTGAACAAGAATATAAATTACTGCAGCCAGCATTCCCAGCACATAAAACAACATTTCTACCCCTACTGTCCAGAACTCATGCTGTCATAACACAGCTCAGACAACCCTTTCAGGTTCTATCACTGCTTGGTGTGAAGCAAAAATACACAATCGGGCAACACTGATAAAGATCTTTGAACATTATGATCTGTATCATTACATGAACCTAAGTTTGATGAGCTGTGATAACAAACAACCTACTAAAAACTTGTACCTTACAAAGCTATCGGAACATAGTCCTTCACAGGCCACTGTAGCTGCTAAGCTCAAGGCAATTTAGTAATACCCAAAATGTAGTTCCAAGTATCATGGATATTGATCAAAATAAGTAGCTTAACAGACTGTGCATCCAGTTCTTCTCCTGCTCTCTCAATTACATAAATGTCTGTTATTTATGAAACATTTGTAACTGAAACTAACAAATCTTTGAATAGAGGAAGGGATCAAAGCCTACATGTGTTGACCGTATCAAAAGAAATCATACAGATTTGCTAGCAAATATAAATAATATCAAACAGTATAAATGGCTTTAAGGGCTTAATTTGCCCTTCACTAAGAAAAGATCCTGATGCTGGGAAAGACAGAAGGCAAAAGAAGGGGACGGCAAAAGATGAGATGGCTAGACAGTGTTACTGATGTAGTTAACATTTATTTATTTGTTTGTTTGTATTTAGCAGGCTCAGGGCGGCTAACAACATTGTGATATCAACAATAAAACAATAAAAACAATTACAATAATAAATCAATTAAGAAGTTAAAACAGTTTACAGTTTGAAATTATTAATATAATTTGAAAACAACAATTTTGGTGCTAAAATTCATACCATTCATTCAGTGGTGTTTGGCATCTATGTACTTTGGTTGAAGGCCATTCGAAATAATGTTGTTTTGCAGGCCTTGCGGAACTGGGCAAGGTCCCGCAAGGCTCTAACATCATCTGGGAGTTGGTTGCACCAGTGGGGGGCCACAATAGAGAAGGCTCTTTCTCTAGTAGCCTTCAATCTCGCCTCCCTCTGCCCGGGGATTGCTAATAGATTGCGTGATCCAGATCTAAGTACCCTCTGGGGAATATGTGGGGAGAGACAGTCCCTAAGGTAGGCAGGTCCTCGGCCATATAGGGCTTTAAAGGTAATGACCAGCACCTTGTAGCAAATCTGGAATACTATTGGTAGCCAGTGCAGTCTCCGCAGCCCCGGCTGTATATGGTCCCCAATAGGGAGACCCAATAGCAGTCTGGCTGCTGCATTCTGCACCAGCTGTAGCTTCCAGATTTGGGACATGGGCAGCCCCATGTAGAGGGCATTACAGTAGTCTAGTCTCGAGGTGACCATTGCATGAATCACTGTTGCTAAGTCGCTGTGCTCTAGGAAAGGGACCAACTGTCGTGCCCGCCTAAGGTGGAAAAAGGCGGATCTCGCAGTGGCTGCTATCTGGGCCTCCATAGCCAATGTGGGCTCCAGTAGCACCCCCAAGCTCTTGACTTTGGGCGCCGATATCAGTGGTGCCCCATCAAAGGCTGGTAGAGGGATTTCCCTTCCCAGGCTACTGCGGCTCAGACAAAGGACTTCTATCTTCATCGGGTTCAGCTTCAGACGACTCAACCTGAGCCACTCTGCCACGGCTTGTAGCGCCAGGGCCAGATTTTCTGGGGGCATCCATCAGCAGATAGAGCTGGGTGCCATCAGCGTACTGATGCCAACCCAGTCCAAATCTCCGGACAATCTGGGCAAGGGGGCACATATAGATATTAAACAGCATCGGGGAGAGCACCGCCCCCTGAGGCACCCCACAATTAAGCGGATGTCTCTGGGACGATTGCCCCCTGATCACCACCCTTTGTCCCCAACCACAGAGGAAAGAGGAAAGCCATTGCAAGGCCAACCCCTGGATCCCCGCATCGGCTAGGCGGTGAACCAGCAACCAGTGGTCGGCTAGGCGGTGAACCAGCAACCAAGAATTTGAGCAGACTTCAGAGGATGGTGAAGGACAGGAGGGCCTGGAGTGACTTGATTGTGCGATTGAACAACAACAACAGGTTCCACTCATGCATCAAGTGCTTCACCATATCACAAAGCAGATTGCAACCGCAGACAAAAGAGAAGCTTGACACACAGACACTGGGATTTTTCAAACAGGAAGAATGATTACTTGCTCAGTTTAAAATTAAATGTAGCTAATAATTGTATTATGACAAATTAGAAAGAAGAATGCAGGTAAAGCAATGATGGGAAAACACAGACATCAAAGTAAATATATGTAGTTTGAATGATCAACTTATTTAATTTTGACTATGGTAATAATATTTGTTCCTTAAATTAAAAGATCTGTTGTTGAAGGAAGACACCAAAAGCCTTTGTCTAAATATGAACAATGATTTCTGCAGGGCTAGTGGTAACATAAATAGAATGTGAGCCCAAAGGAGTCCAGGTATTATCAACATCAGTGTCTCACTTCCGACTCCCCAGGACAGTGCTAAAAAGCCAGTGGTAAGATTCCAGAATGCATCAAACCAGATTAACACTGGTGCTCTTTGGAGTTAAACATTTCCTAAGATCTTGCTTTGCAACATTCCGTTGTTGTTTTTTGTGCTATCCAATGGTTATGCCTGCTCTGCACTCAAAAAGAAAGTAAACAGTAGTGAATCTTGTCCTTCTAATCTAGATATAAACTAATTAAATGTCAATGCAATATCAAACAAACTTAAAGAACTTATGTACTTGCCTGGCAGAGGGGTAAACACCCATCTGAGTTTCCTGAATTACCAAATGTCAACCTAAATATCAGAGATATGTTGACTGACTACTGGAGGCAACTGTGACAAAAAGGTGTCAATGCTAAAAGCTAACATCAGTAAGGCACATCAAAATCTGACCTGTACAACAGAAGCATCCATTACAAAAAGCCCTTAAGTGCCTTTGCAGAAAGACTGGCTTTTTAGCTTAAGTATCCCTATCTTCTCAACAGCAGCCTCAACACTGCCTTAGTTAGCTGCGGGCAGTTTCCTTAGAGAGCCCTGTGGCACAGAGTGGGAAAGCTGCAGCACTGCAGTCTGAGCTCTCTGCTCATGACCTGAGTTCTATCCCGGCAAAAGCTGGGTTCAGGTAGTCGGCTCCAGGTTGACTCAGCCTTCCATCCTTCCAAGGTCGGTAAAATGAGTATCCAGCTTGCTGGGGGGAAAGTCTGGATGACTGGGGAAGGCAATGGCAAACCACCTTGTAAAAAGTCTGCTGTGAAAACGTTGTGATGTGACATCACCCCAGAGTAGGGAACAACTGCTGCTTGCACAGGGGACTATCTTTACCTTTTTTTTTTTTTAGTTTCCTTCTCTGCCCTAGGAACTGATAGGACCAGCTAACAGCTGCATACAGTGAAAACCACAAACTGCCTGAATGTACCAGTGAAAGGCTAATACCAAAAAGTCTGCCATTGTCTCCTCAGATGGCCTCTACCCATCTCTAGGATAAAGGAAAACCCCAACAGAGAACTTTCGGTTAATTAAGAATCCAACACGCAGCCAGGCTATTCATAAGTTGCCAGCCGTGGGCATATTTGCCAAGCAGCCTGTACAGTTGCACATAACCATAAAACAGAATATCTGCCTCTCTCTGGAATACAAGCACCAAGCAAAGCTCTGCATCCAACCCACTACATTAGGGCAAATTATATCTTTGAACAGAACATAACATCCTGAGGTTCCATCAAGCTGAACAGAAAGCAGTAAGAATTTTTTAAGAACTAACAAAGGAAGTTAACAGGCTCTGAAGACCAGCCTTCTCTTTCCTTTCTATAGTATATTACTCACATATGTGATAAACCTCCATTAAATAGCTGTACAGATTGTGCAGCAAGAGATCTAAAACTAAACTGCTAAAAGGAAGGTGAAGCACTAGTGAATTTTGGGACGGGGAGACATCTTGGCGGGGGGAGTGAGTGAGCTCCCTGGGGAATGGCTTTCATTTACATTCCATTCACAGTGTACTAAGATCCATTTCAACAGTGCTCAATTAAAAACTAGATTAAATAGCAGCACTTTACAGCAAGGACCACCAAGCAACAACATCCTTTATACATCATGGGCAATGGCAAAGAGATCACAGGACCTGCTCCAAGAATTTTAGAGATACTTCTACCTATGCTGTAAGGTAAAGAGCATCTGCTATACTGTCCTGGGTTTTCTCACTCTCTGCTTCCCCCCACACTGGGCACGTTCTACCTAATGATAGCTCTATGTCCAGAGAAAACAAATGGAAGGCAGCACTAAAGCGATCATTATACTCACCAACAAAGGAAAAACCAAGATTACAGTCACTGCCAAGGCAGAGTTACCATGACAACATGGTCATGAGCTTACATACAGAGCAAGCACTTGGTCAATATGAGCTGCCATCCTGCAGGGAGCCACTATTCACTTGTACATTTGCAATTCTGTTCTACAAATTAGTCCTGCAAATCTGCACTAGTGTTAAAGAGGAATAGAAAACAGGCTGTTGTTCGTTTGCTTTTTAAGGTTACTGCATAAACACTTTAGCAACACGAGTTAAAAAAGGATGCTACCCAGTGTTCCTGGGTACCTAATACTGTAACATGAAAGGAAGGCTCAAAGTTTTAAGGCAGAAGTTTTAAGATTGCAATGCTGCAGTTACTTAACCTACCATTAAAATGGTTTTAAACTCTCCTGATAGCTGACTGTTGAACAAAGTAGGATTTTCAGCTTTGAAGGGGAAAGAAAGTTTCAAAAAATCTTTTAAACACCAACAGTGAGGTGGCCTTGAGAGAGCCAGTTTGGTGTAGTGGTTAAGTGTGCGGACTCTTATCTGGGAGAACCAGGTTTGATTCCCCACTTCTCCACTTGCACCTGCTGGAATGGCCTTGGGTTAGCCATAGCTTTTGCAGAAGTTGTCTTTGAAAGGGCAGCTGCTGTGAGAGTCCTCTCAGCCTCACCCACCTCATAGGGTGTCTGTTGTGGGGGGAGAAGATATAGGAGAGTGTAAGCCGCTCTGAATCTCTGATTCAGAGAGAAGGGTGGGGTATAAATCTGCAATTCTTCTTCTTGCTAACATATCACTCAATTAATATGCTTTTATTGACCAATATTTTGATCACACATAGCGCTTTACCTGCAATATGTATTTCATGTAACCTGATAGTGAAGGTCAGAGATTTATGTTTCTTAATATATACATATCCAACATAATGGCAGTGCAGAAAATGTTAAGAGACAAAAAGAGCCAGTCTATGTCAAGCACTTTTAATTCACATTGTTTGAGTTCAATAGGGAAAGTTTAACCATATGCTTAACCCTCCTGCTGAAGTTCAAAGGGACTTAAAATGTTTAATTCTGCAGAAACCTATGATGTTCCACTTTTAATCTACAAGCATGGATCTTCTCCATGTGTCAAGAAATACAGGCACAGATACTTGCTTACCTCAAGTTGTTCATCTTCTAGTAGCTTTATAACAAGCCATCGGACATCATTTACTGCTTCTTCATTGTTTAAGAAGATAAAAAGATTATAAAATACCATGGTCTGGAGGTAGGTTAGCACTGTGTACTTAGCATGCCAGGAACTACTCCTTGATGTCTGCAAAAATATCCAACACAAAACAGCACTAATCAGAATATTAAAACACACATATTGTACTTGTTGCACTCAGATGCTATAACAAATCATAATTAGCCACCCCAGTGAGCTGAACTTTGACTAAAGTAGGATGTGTTCTAAAGAGCACAAGCACATCAAACAAACGGGGTTTTTTGGCCACTGTGTGACACAGAGTGTTGGACTGGATGGGCCACTGGCCTGATCCAATATGGCTTCTCATGTTCTTAAACTGCAGATTGTGCTGATGCCAAATAAGCCTCTGCTTAAAGTCGGGCATGGCATCTGAATGCATCTTAATTTAAATTACCAACTGCAATGGAAAAAGCATTAATTTTGAAGGAGGAAAATGATCTCCCCATTTTGGAAGATGGCTGTGCTTTAAATGATTTTGACCAAGATCTGCCACCATAAGGTTCCCTTCCTCCAGCTAATCCCTTCATCTGCTCCCACAACAGCTTAACACCATTTAGTAAATTGCTAAAATGTATAAACTCTTGCTGAAATTTGAGACAGAGGAAGAACAGATGAAAGAATCCGCGATAAAATGGGCTTAAAATTTTGGATGTAATATACAAATGGAACAATGGGAAAATATATAGTTGAAGATCCTTAAATTTACACTATGTTCTAGTTTGAAAGAGAATTTTTATAAAAACTGGTATATATCTCCAGAAAAATTAGTGAAAATGTAGAAAAATATTTCAAATAAATGATGGAGATGTGGACATTTCATTTTCATTTCATTTACTTTATTTATTTATTTATTTATTTATTTGGGATTTATATCCCGCCCTTCCCACGGATGGCTCAGGGCGGCTTCCAACAATTAATCAAACTTAAAAATAAACAATTTCAAATGTAAAACAATTAAATAATTTAAACAGTTAAAACATTAAAACAGAGTAATGCAGTTTCCTATGAACAGATGGCTGGCCAGTTTCCTCAGGTTGTTATCCTAGCTAAATGTAGGCTAGGTATAGGCTAGCCGGAAGAGGGTCGTCTTACAGGCCCTGCGGAACTGCGCTAAGTCCCGCAGGGCCCTCACCTCTTCCGGCAGCTGATTCCACCATACAGGGGCCATAACAGAGAAAGCCCTTTCCCTGGTGGCTTTCAGGCGGGCTTCTTTTGGCCCGGGGATAGTGAGGAGATTTTGTGTTCCTGACCTCAGTGCTCTCTGGGGAACATGTGGGGAGAGACGGTCCTTCAGGTAGGCAGGTCCCAGGCCATATAGGGCTTTAAAGGTAATAACCAGCACCTTGTACCGGACTCGGTATATCACTGGAAGCCAGTGCAGAGTCCGAAGACCCGGCTGAATGTGTTCCCACTTTGGGAGACCCAATAACAGCCGGGCCGCGGCATTCTGCACCAGCTGCAGTTTCCGGGTCCGAGACAAGGGCAGCCCCATGTAGAGGGCGTTGCAGTAGTCCAACCTTGAGGTGACCGTAGCATGGATCACTGTTGCTAGGTCGTCGCGCTCCAGAAAGGGGGCCAGCTGCCTTGCCCGTCTAAGATGAAAAAATGCGGACTTGGCAGCGGCTGCTATCTGAGCCTCCATCTTTAAAGAAGGCTCCAATAGCACCCCCAAGCTCCTGACCCTGTCCGCCGCCATAAGCGGCGCACCATCAGAAGCCGGCAGGGGGATCCCCTTCCCCGGGCCGCGGCGGCCCAAGCAAAGGACCTCTGTCTTCGTAGGATTTAACTTCAGCCCACTCAGTCTGAGCCACTCAGCCACGGCCCGTAGTGCCTGGTCAAGGTTTTCCGGGGCGCAGACAGGCTGGCCATCCATCAGCAGATAGAGCTGGGTGTCATCAGCATACTGGTGACACCCCAACCCATACCTTCGGGCAATCTGGGCAAGGGGCCGCATGTAGATGTTAAATAACATCGGGGAGAGAACCGCCCCTTGGGGCACACCACAATCAAGTGGGCGCCTCCGAGACAGCTCCCCCCCAATTGCGACCCTTTGTCCCCGACCTTCCAGGAAAGAGGAAAGCCACTGTAAGGCCAACCCCTGAATCCCTGCGTCGGCGAGGCGGCACGTCAGTAGCCGATGGTCGACCGTGTCGAACGCCGCCGACAGGTCTAACAACATCAGCACCGCCGAGCCACCCCGATCCAGATGCCGTTGAAGGTCATCCACTAAGGCAACCAACACTGTCTCCGTCCCGTGTCCCGGGCAAAAGCCGGACTGAAATGGGTCGAGGACGGAAGTGTCATCCAGGAAGGTCTGTAACTGCTTCGCCACTGCCCTCTCAATAAGTTTACCCAGAAAGGGCAAATTTGAAACCGGCCGATAGTGTGTCAATTGGGCCGGATCTAGAGATGGCTTTTTTAAGAGGGGTCGGACCACAGCCTCTTTAAGTGGCGTTGGAAAGTGCCCTTCCGTTAGGGATCTATTTATGATATCCCGCACGGGATATCTAAGGTCCCCCTTGCAAGATTTAATAAGCCAGGAAGGGCATGGGTCTAATTTACAAGTTGTTGGGCGAGCAGATACAAGAATCCTGTCAACTTCCTCCAGACTGAGGGGGTCAAAGCCATCCAGTATATAATCCGAGGACAGGCTCGGGGCCTCAGGTTCGCTAACTGTCTCCAAACTGACAGGGGAGTCGGGGCGGAGTGATGCGACTTTATCCGCAAAAAATTTCGCAAAAGCCTCACAGCCTATTTCCAATTCAGTAGAATTTAACCTGCCTTGCGGCAGCGTAGTAAGTCCTCTAATTACGTCAAATAATTGTGCCGGGCGCGAAGTTGTGGATGCAATCTTAGCCGCAAAGAATGCCCTCTTTGCGGATTTGATTGCCATCTCATAGGCCTTCAAACTCTCTCTATAAGATGCTCGGGTCACTTCGTCTCGAGTACGCCGCCATTGCCTCTCTAGTCGTCTGAGCCCCCGCTTTTTACTGGATTTGTATCCCGCCCTCTCCGTGAGCAGAAAGCAATAAGGGACATTTTATCATTTGAGGTGCACGTGTAACAAAGCCAAAAAGTTTTGGATACAAATACATTTGCTTATCCAGAAGATTTTGAAGATTAATATACAATTGAAACTAAACACTTTTTTGTTGGGAATGATGGATAGAAACGAAGGAAAAAAACACATGGCAAGATTACTGAATGCACAGAAATGGAAAACTTCAATATTACCAATAACAGGGGAATGGCTTTTGAAGATGACGGAATTTGCAGAAGTAGTTAAACTTACTTCTTTGATTAGAGAAAAAGACATCTACATTTACTGCTAACTAGAAACCCCTTATAGACTTTTTGCATGAAACAGTAAAAAATGAATTGATAAATTGTAGTTTTGACAATTAAGGGAAAAAACAGATTATAGTTAAAAGAGGGTGAACTGAGTAAACTAGTTTGTATCTGTGACAAAAAAGAATCAGTAACTTTATATTTTCAGGCTTAAGACTAAGTCAGTAAAGAAGGAAAATGGCATGCTGCCATCTGGCCAAATTTTAAGATATGCACCATTTTGCCTGCAGCACCTTTATCAACTGTTCTCACCTCCTTCAGGTGTTTTATCTTTCTTTTTATATTCTTTATCAATATAAAGATGGTGATCTACAGACCCAAAGCTGAAAGAGGGCTAAAGATGCTGGAGTTCCTGGGTCAGGAAGCAGATTTAGCTTCCACTGCTCTAGTGTTCACAATAGAAACATTTTACATGCACACAGCAAAGAATTTCATGTATATTCTATGGGGAACAGGAAAGCAATAGTGTTGGAAGACCTCTGAAACGTGGGTAGTCAAATCCCCACTAATGTGCATACCATGTATGCATGAGAGAAACTACGGAATACAATGGGTTCCTAACAACAGAGTGAACAAATCTGTAGTGTTTGGAGTCAAAAGACTGAAGCATACTTCTTGCCAGGTACAAAGAAACATACTTTATGTAATGAACAGGGAGTTCAGGTAAGGAAAGTGTCAGCATGCACTGTGTACCACCCCACTTCACACATTCAAAGAACAAAGTGGAACCTCTCTTTGGTTAATGCTTGGATAAAGCTGTTGCTAAGAATCGCAGGACAACAGTAACTACTTTATGTAAGTAAGGAAAATATCAGAGACTACCGTTGATCTTTCCATTCATTATTACAACCTACTAGGGTGACCGAAAACACACAAGACGGGCCACTGCACCTGTCCAGTGTAATTAGCCTCCTGGAAAATCCAACCAGCTATATGCTGGAACGATATTATAACACATAATGTTTTTCACAAACTTATACAGTAAATGAAATTTCCAAGCCAACCATGTATGCAGTGTTTGCATGGGTTTATTTCAACTGCTCCTTCACCCTGAAATCCAGGCAACAATTAAAACCCTTTTATTTACACAGTTAGAAAATCACCACGCACTTGTTTTAGCACCTGTAGTACCAAAGGCACTTGTTGAGGATACAGCAATCCCTGAGACATTAATGATAAGCACATCTTGGAATCTCTCTTCAGTTCATCATAACTATTATCATTTTCTACTGGAGCAATCTGTATAAGTAATAACAGGAAAGGTTAGCAAACATGGGTTGTTAAAGACAACAGACAGAACTGTTTTAATTTTGAAAAAATAACATGTTAAATGGCACATTAGAGACCAACACACATCAGCTTCTCTAGTAGTGAGGGAAGACAAGGAAGGGAACAGTGACGCCTCTCTAATGAAACTTAAGTGACTGGTGCTGTATTACAGCCAAAAGATGCTTCTATAGAAGCAATTATTCAAGACACAAAAGTAACTCACTCAAATATGTGTGTACACTACAGGGAGGGGCCATGGCTCAGTTGTAGAACATCTGCTTTGCATGCATAAAGTACCAGACCAGGCTCACTCCCTGGCATCTCCAGTTAAAAAGATTACGGTAGGTAGTAGCTGATGTGAAAGACCTCCACCCAAGATCTAAAGAGCCACTGCCAGTCAGCATAGACAATATTGATTCTTGAGATCCCAATGGTCTGATCCCGTATATGGCAGCTTCATGTATGTTAGTTGGCTGCTTATGCAAGGACTCTGGGTAGATGCTTGCATTGGACACTATAAAAATACAGCCTTCATTAAAGTTTTGTATAATAAAGGGGAGATGAGGGCTAAGAGAAAGAGGAAACCACTTATACAGAATCTGCTAAAACCCCCAAAACCTGTAACTCCTATTTTATAGCATACTAAAAAATAAAAGTGCTACAATAGATAACACACTGCTGTTTCCAGTGACCTTTTCGCACCTCAACAGATGAAAAGGTACTTCCTAGACTTTAAAAAAACCCTGAAAGCAGAAAAACAAGCACCCTTTGCTTTATCTCCTGGTTTCCTCTCCATCTGTTGTTTGTAGCATGTGTTTTTCCTCACTACTGCTCCTTTGCGGCCATTACCACTTACCCGTGGCTCTTCCCACCTATGAGAACCCAGCCAATCAGGAATCTTGTAAGAAATGTGATGGTGTGCATCATGCAGCTAAACATACGTCTTTCTCTCTGAATGGGTATGAAGGAAGAAGATATGTGGAAAATGGTTTTTTGATCTCCCCAAATCACTTGGGGGGGGGAGGGGGAGGGAGGAGATCCATGGAACAGAAACATGCCCCACCCGTTTTGATTCATTCCTACTTCAAAGCTGCATGGCAACAACTGGGTGAAGGAAGGAAGGCTGTATGGTCTCTTCCATACCAGTTATTGCTCTGCCCATTTACACTGTAAAAGGCACTGTGTGGTGCAAATGTGTAGGGGACCTGATTCTGAAAGTAGTTCAGGACATGAGATCAAGTCAGTTTTGAAATATTGCTTCCCCCACTTTTGCCAGCAAACATTTGCCCTCATCATGAACCCTGAGAACAAGGCAGAGCCACATAAGTGGAGTGGCAGTCAATGTGGGTTTGTCCTTCAAATAAATGCACTTCTTGGTGAGGAGGATGATTTCATAAATGGCTTAAGGTCACATATAAGTGGGAAGGGGGAACATTTCCCAAGCATTTTTGGCTTAACGCTTTCAGAAGCCACCTCTGCTGCATAAATATAACAAACTGCAATGAACTGCATACCTTGAAGAACAATGGCAAGAGTTGGAGCTGTTCAGTAACAGCTGTGGAGAAGGCCCTTCCTGCGCTTGCCATCAGCCACTTGAGAACTGTTGAGGGTAAAATAAAGAAACATAACAGCTTCATACAAGGTCAAAAAAAGAGCACAATGGGAGAAGTTATAAAATTCATATTTACTATCTGGAATAACTTTTTTAGACTAACAAACTCCCTTAAAAGCTAACATAAATTCCAAACGTAACACAGCTGAACATTCACCTTGGTTTTTGCAAGCTGACTACAGTAACTTACTGGTTTTCAAGAGTTTAATGCCCTGAGTCCGTTCATCTTCATCTCCAACCCCGTTCTCTTCCATAACATGATTCTGAATTTCTTCATCCACTTCCATAAGGGGGTTGAGTTTTTCAAGTATTCGGGAAGTGAACTCATGGACATGGGGGGACTTTGTTGGAGCAGTATTTGGTAAAGAGACATCTATCATGAAGATATATGTCAAAACACTACATAAAACACAGAGAAGGAACACATTTAAATCTGACATGCAGCTTAAAGGAAGAGTTCATCAACTGTCACAATAAGATCCCCCCTTGCCCGCAGAGTCCAAGCACATCTAGAGCTGACATACACGTTTAGAAGAATCACATACTTCAGGATGCTTACATGTGTATTTGAACATTTCTTTCTAAAATGCTCCATGCAAGATCTAGCACTTCAGGAGAAGAAATACTAGCATGGTTTGATAAGCTTATTTCCTACTTAAATCCAGGTGGCAAGCTGTGTTGGTCTGAAGCAACAGAACGAAGTTGGAGTCCAGTAGCACCTTTAAGACCAAGAGAGTTTTATTCAGAATGTAAGCTTTCGTGTGCATGCACCTCTTGGAAGTCAGATGATAAAATGAGAGTACAGTGAGTAGAGGTGCATATAGCTGGTGGGCAGTGGTAAAGCATGCAAAACTATTATTCTGCATGCTTTATCACTGCCTACCAGCTATATGAAGCACTGCTCACTGTACTCCCATTTCATTGTCTGACTTCCAAAGGGCGCATGCACACGAAAGCTTACATTCTGAATAAAACTTCCTACTTAAAGTTCGCTCTGACAACCAGGAATATTCAGCCATATCTCTGTTCCACCTTTATGAAGCAGTATGGTCTAAGCAAGTCATACTACATTACTCTTCCATGTAGATCAACCCTGAGGCTAAAACTGGCATCATGTCTTTGGCTCTGATGGGGGAAATTCACTTTTTCTTTTTAAAAAGGTAAGCATAGGAACATCCATTCATACAACACCAATTTAAAGATTCTTAGGTAGCAGTGCTGAGAAATAAACAGCTGCCAGTATGGGTTGACAGTACTGTGCTAGGTGGACCAGTCTGATTCAGCATAAACAAGTTTCATATGTTCAGCTCTTCATGAAAGTTAGGAAACTTCCTCCTTCACTCCCAGTCATTCCCTTCCTAATAACTGTGTGCTGTCAAATCCCAACAGACACATGGTGACCTCGAGACCATGGTGTTTTCAAGGTAAGAGATGAGCAGAGGTGGTCTGCCATTGCCTTTCTCAACATAGCTACCCCAGGCTTTCTTAGCTGTCTCCCATCTAAGTCCTAACCATGGCCGACTAACCAGCTTAGCTTCCAGGCTCTGATGAGATCAGGTTAAGCTGCGCTTTATACCAGCTCTCAATCTATGCTTGAACAAAGGGGACACCCATTCCAGAGAATGGCTGACATAAAGAACATATTCAGAGGTTAACAACTATTTTATCATTTGCTTTTTCGAACCCAGAAGCAAGCTGAACTGACATAAATAATCATAAAAACTCAACAGTATCTAAAACCAGTACAAGTTCTTGCTAAGCCTTTTTTATGCTAATTTACATCAGAGACTGTGTACCAGAAACATGTGGGAAGTATAATCATGAATATATTGAATTTTCAGTGCACTGAATTTTCAGTGCCCCAGCTTATACAACAAGACAGGGTTTTCTATAAGCCTGAGAAAAGTCCCAGGTTTGCAGAAATATATATATATATATATGGAATGAATGCCCTCAGCAGCCTTTGTGGGGGATGCTAGGCAACTATAACAATGCTACCAGTCTTTAATCTTTGGTTTCTGTCAGCAAAAAGCAGGGGGAGGGAGACAGGACCTTTTCCAGGACTAATCTGGCCTCACAATGTACCCTGGTTCCCTCCTCCTTTGCCCTTGAGAGAGGACTCATTAAGCCAGGCCTGGTAGTAATTAATTGGGGACTTGCTACCACACTACTTACATGACTCACATAGTCCCAGGGGTGAAAACTTAGTAGCTCCCTGCAGCATCCACCTCATGAAAGCCAGTGGTGCAGTGGTAAAAGTATCACACTAGGAGCTGGGAAACCTAGGCTCAAATCCACATTCTGCCATGGAATCCTGCTGGGTGACTTTGGGCCCATCACACACACTTCACCTAAACTACCGCACAGGGTTGCTGTGAAGATACAGCGGAGGATAGGAAAATAATGGAAGCTGCTTTGGGTCCCCATTGGAGAGAAAGGCAAAGTAGTAAATAAATAATATAGCTGAAGGGGGGCAGATAGAAGGTAGGCTTGTGTGGGATGGGAAGGATAGAAGGAAGCAGGAAAGATGAAGATGTCAGGGTTGCCAGGAGTAGGGAAAGAGGAAATAGTGTAGGGAAGGGGATACAGGAGAAACCACTTGCAAGTCATTGAAAGTTCACCACTGTGCAAGTGAGCACAGCCTGGCAATCATCCCCATGCTACTGGGCCAGACTTTTCCACAGGAGAGGCTGCCAGGGGTAAGAAATGAGGGAAAACTAAATACAATGGGACAGGAAAAAGGTAGGTTTGGTGATGGGTGGGAAAGAAAGATAGAAGCTGGAAAAGGGGAGAAGCTACTGGAGTTTTCAGGGAAAGGAAAGAGGAAATAGTAAAGGAGGGTGAAATTGGGATGTTCCATCAAGTTCTTATGAGCCTCCCCCTCCTTGTTTTAATCAGATTACTGAAGCAAAGAGTTTTTGCAAAACATGAGAAAATAAGCACTGCTCCAAAGAAAGTTGAAAGGCTGTGGTCGGATCCAAAAATGCTCTTTCACTAGTGGAATAGCACTTCATGAGGGTCCCTTTGCCCCCAGGATCAGAATTGGGGAGGTATCTGAAAGTCCTGTTCCAATAGCTTGCTCTATTCACCATATTTTGCAACAACTTCCTGGTGAAGTTGTAACAGTGAAGAAACTGCCCCTTAACAACATGCACAAAAGGCAAATGGGTTTTCCAAACAATCAAAGCTTAATCACTAGAGGTAGAAGTAAGTACAAAGCTGAATACTACTGTTTGTATTTTAATTAAATGAAGCAACATAATTAATTCAGAGGAATAATCTTTCTTATTCAGGTTTGCCATCAGATTATGTGAATTCCGTTAATGTTTTTTCAAGGTACAACTCTCACCCTAAGAAGCATATCATATAGTTTCTCATTTGGGTTTACAATGGAGTAAGCAGCATACAGGATCAAAGTGTTAGTCTTGGCCATATTCAACAACAAAAGATCACTTCCTCAACACCCAACCTAACTCACTGCAAGGACAAAATGGGACAGACCCACATATTAAACTTCAAGTACCTCAAAGAAAAGGTGGAATACATCTATTATAAATAATAACAGTTTAAATAAGAATTATAGCAGCTGACACTGACCTTCCTATCCTCTCTCTGACATTTTTGTAAACCTGGGTGAGTTTAGGTTCTAGGTACTTCAGCAATCTGTGCAGCAGCTCTGGCACCCGCCACTCTTGCTGTGCGAGGCCACCTTGCAGGACGTACAGTCGACTATAGAGAAAAGGGGTGAGAAACAATGTATAGTGTTTACAGTTATGACTATACCTTCCTTCCAAAGCTTCTAGATACAACAGAACCAAATCCCTTAATGTTGCACTTGTACATAAAGGAAGTCCCGTAAGACCATTTTCTGCTTACAAAAAAAATTTGTGCTTGGCTCATGCAGTTGAGAGAGAAAGAAAGACTCAGAGAGAGAGAGAGAGAGAGAGAGAGAGAGTGTTTCCATGAGGGGAAACTGGAGAATCACAACACACTCTGATATTACATCAGTGCTAGCAAGGACTAGAGAGGAACAGCCTGTTCTAGGAAAACATGAGTCCCACTTGTCACTCAGACCTTCCCCACAAATAGGTAAACACTAAAGTTTCTTACCATGCATCAACAAATGACCCCCCTTCACCGCTAAGTGGAGACTCCAACAACAGTTCAAACAACCAGTGCAACTTCCGGGGATCTCTGCTCTCCTGTATTAAAAACAAAGAAAAAGAGAGCAAAAGTCATTTATGCCAACAGAATTCATAATAGAGTGCTTCTGAAAAAAACCCAATTAAATAGCTAGTACTTCTACTGTGTGATGAATTTTACTGAAGAGCATTTCCTAGCAAAAAGAAAAAAATAAATTACAGGCAGATGCTGCAACAGCAATAGTAAAAAAATATGCAGTACAAAAATGGTAGCTTATGTAAATCATTCTTGTAGGTGGTTGCTGCCTTGTTGCCACAAGGAAAAGTGGAATATAAATAGTTTAATTAATCAAAACTAATAATAAATTCATTACTATAGGTTTACATCCTAAACAGATTTTTTTAGATCCCACTAAAACTCCTACAGTATCTGTCAGAATTCCTCTGTTGCTACCTATATAAGCTTACTCAGAAGTAAGTCCCATGAGACTCACTCCCAGTTAAAAGAATGTGATTAAAGCCTTAGTCATCATAAAAAAAAGTTATTTTTCATATAAATGTGATGATCAGCAGCCTCATCTATTATTTGTTTCTAGTTAAGTCTATATGGTTACTTCATGGTCATGGGAGAAGTCAGAGCAGGCCCTTCATTAGGCATAGCCCCAATTGATTAGCCAGGGTGCCAGTCTGTGTAAGAAATCGAGACAGCCAAGACAGCCCTCTTGTGGCATCAACAGGGTTAGCAATGACAAGGAGTAGCCCATCCAGCACCCCCAACCCACTGAGAACAAGCAGTGGCCTGCTGGGGGCCACTGCTGTTGGTGCTGCCATAGATGCACTCCGACTGCCATCCCACATCCAGTGCCTTTCCACAGGGTATGACAAGTGGTAGTCCTGAGTGGTGCCAAGCAGAGTAGCCAGGTAGTGGCTACTGACTTCCCCTGTTGCCAGGCCTGGGATTGGTGGTGCTGCAGCACATGGCAGCCCTAGGCATTGCTATCAGCCACAGTGAAAGCAGCCTGAGCAGGGACAATTTCCCTGTGATGTGGCTGGGCAACTAGGAGGGGAAACAAGAAGACCAAAGAATGGGGATCAGAAGCTAATGCTGGGGCCTAGCAGTCAGTGAGGCGGCATCATTCAGGGATCATCAGGAGGTAGAGTGCTGGGATGGAAGACATGCACTGAGTCTCAGCAGTGGAAGTGATCCCACACCTGCCTTTCAGGTTGGCTGCCTTCTGAAATTGCAAGGGGTGAGAAGAGGAGATAGGTGGGACTTGTTTTGGGACTGTCCCTTTCCCTGATGTCAGCAAACAGCAAGCCACGGCAGGAATGGAGTGTGTGGACACAGCTGCCTCTTTGAGGGCTTCACTTTCCTCCCTTTGCCTCAAAATCCTGATCTAGCACAGACGTATGCTCCTTCCTCACACTTCAATCATGGCCTTTATATATTTATTTATTTTTAAAAGCAAAGCTATTCCTAAGCATTTACCCAGTCCTTTTGCTGTCTCCTTTTTTCTTGCTTTTAAAAAGCCAACCTCTTGCCCTTTTCCAGTTTGAAATGGTTTGAGTGGAAGAGTGACTTCAGAAGCAAGCATAATCAGGTCTACTCAGAGGTAAGCCCCATTTTATTTAATGCAATTTACTCCCAAGACGTTGTATTTATGATTCCAGCATCTGAGTTGTCTAATATAGAAGGTTTGCTATACAAACTTCTATTCTGTTGAGTGCAAAAGAAAGCTAAGGTAGTTTGGGAGGGAGTTTTTGTTTTGGTTTTTTTTGCATTTTGTGTGTGTGCATGGCCCATGCCTGGAAGTCATGCAACCTCTGGCAACTCCTACTGGGGCATGGAGAATGTTCAGAAAAGTGACCTGATAGCTTGCCTCTCCCAGCCCTGGTATTCTCTGCAGGTCTCCCATCCAAATACTTGCCAGGGTCAGCCCTGCTTAGCTTCCAAGATCTGAAAAGACTGGGCTTGCCTGGGCTATTCAGGTCAGGACTAAGCTCAGATAGTTTTTGGGTAGGCAGATGATAGATGTGCAAGAAATAGGGAACTTCTGACTAGTTACATAATTCTCCATCTGTATCTCATGTGAACAGTTGATAGAATGGAAAGACCTGAGAACTGGAAGGAATACCCAAGCTTGGTGTAATTTTGACAAAGGAGGCTAGTTTCTGATAAAACTTTCTCCTTAAGATGCCTTGTTGAGGAATTGATGGCAAACTGTATTGTGTTTAAAGTCCAGGGTTGACTGCTCCATGCATATATTTCTTTGTGCTGATTTTCCTGATACAAAGTTTTCAAGCTATTTTGTGTTCTTCCACTCTGAATCCCAAATTAATATTTTTAAAACCCCAGCAATAAATATTCACAAACATGCAGCAAATGCCAGTGTTAACAAATAAGCTTGTTTGGCCCATGGCAAAACAGACTGGCTCCTTAAGTCTTGCTATTAGGACTTCTCTAGCCAGGATTATTTTAGTAAAGGGGACTATTGCAGCACCTCTCAAGGTGGCAATAGTGAGATCATTGTAGAAAACCCCTTCTCTGGCCAAGGTCTCGGGCCAGTTATAGGCCAGAATAAAATCTTTGTCTCTAACAACTTATTACCCAATTTATGGAAGCGACGCATTTAAAGCAAAGTTCAACATGCTCACACAAATTGATAGCCTAATACAAAGGGGTTACAACTCAAAAATTGTCAGAATTAATAAAAAGTGTTTTTTTAAAAAATCAATAAAATACCATTTTTAATTTTTTGATTGTTCATTTCAAATGACCAGCTAACAAAAGCAGAAGTTCTTTCTAGAAATCTCATTTTTCTGTTAAATGAGGGGGCTTCATAGTTGCCTAGGGCACCCAAATCCTTGGGCCAACTCTAGCCAGAGCCCCTGTCATTGGAAAGCAGCATCCAACTGGACTGTATAACAAGATCATCTGTCTGCCCCACTGGAGAATGAACACCAGGAAAGGCCAAGCCCTATCCTGCACCAGAGAGAGAGAACTTTATGGCCAGGCAGATGGAAGATAAATAACAGCAAAGGTAAGGAGGGAAGAACAAAACAGAGAAGCAGCCAGGGCAGATGGGCAACTAGTACTATGGCAAAGCAAGCAAGATTTCCAAAGGCTAGAGAGGAAGCATGGGAGAATGGGTATTTTCCATCCTCACCTCAGGACAACTGGGGTGGTCTTGAAACCCACCCTCATCTAAGGAGAGAAGAAAAAAAACCAGGGGAGGGGAGTGTAACAACACTGCGTGGTTTTCAAATACACCCTCCCCTTATGTCCAAATGTCCAAAACTTACACATGAGGTTGCTATACATGTCCCCCAGTCATTATAGGTCTCCACTGTAATGTTGGATAAAGCTGTTCTAAGAAGGGGACACAGAAGTTTCCAGAGGTTCTCTACCTGTACAAAAAAACAAGCAAGGAAGGTGCTATTATATAATACATATATAACAGGCAACATGTATCTAAGTGATCGAGTACTTCTTTTGCATGCAGAAAGTCCAAGATGCAGCTCCCAGCACCTCCAATTAAAAGGTCCATGCAGTAGATGATGTTAAAGACCCTGAAGAGTCACTGCCAGTCAAAGTAGACAATACTGACTTTGACAGACGAATGGTCTGATTCAGCAGAACACAGCTTCAAATTGAAGATGGAGGATCATTTCTAACCCCCACCAACATAGCTCTGAAACTCTGCAACATGACCCATTGGAAAGTTCTCCACATTTTCAGCTTCAGTTTGGGGAGAACCAAAATCAAGACTACTTCTCAGCTTTTACGGTTTCAAGGTGAGTGACCTGTATTATAAGGTTTGGAAAGTGATTTACAACAGAGACATTAGTTTCTTGAGTTCTACTCATAAATCTGATACTAGAAGAAAAAATGCCTTAGCAACACAGGCTTGGATCTTCCTTGCTTCTGCTGACACAGTGCCTTTTTCCATTTCATGGGCTCTGCCACAGCCAAGCGCATTCACCCAGCACTGGGTGCTTCTACTTATGAAAAGCCAGTGTCTTCCAATGAACCAATACACACCTAGCATCAAAGGGACACGTTTTGCAGCAAAGGACCAAATGCAGCATCAGCAGAAGTAAGGCTTAGGATCCAAGTCGGGATCTATTTGTTCAGAAAACCTCAGAGATCAATTATTATCATCTTATCAAGGTGATGTAGACTTATTATCAAGGTGATGTAGACTTTAAAAAAGAAGAAAAATCTATTTTTAAAAACAGAAATGTTGAGTTTTAAGCTGAATTTATGTTAGCGTTTCATATAGCAGTATTAAGGAACTAAAGGGATTGTTTGTTTTGCAATAAGGCAACTGAAATGTCCCTATTTAGAAACAAAGACACAGTACCTTTTCAAATGTCCAGTGTTTAGATCCTCTTATTAAACCAGCTATAATTTCGGCTACACATCGCTGAGGACTCTCATGGGAATCTACTGCTAGTCGTTCTAAGTGAGGTTTCAGTACTGGCAGGAAGGCATCATCAAAGTTTCTAAATAGGCCCTGTAAAGAAAAGACTCAACGTTTGGTGCTAAGCTTGAATTAGCCCTTACAAAGGACATCAAATAATTCATACATTTGAAAGAGAACTAAAACTGTTCAGTTCAGTTGATTCTTACAGATAGTAACCAGAACATTTTTGTCATTTAGAACAACCTTTAAAATACCTTATAAAAAGTCCCACAAAGAATGTGCGTGTTAAGATTTGATGACTTGAGGGAACTAATATGGTTCTGTTTTTGTTGTTTTAAAAAGTTGCCGATTATAAACATATTTCCCCAGGTTTGAAAACAAGTATGCAGCAACCTAACTGAAGCCAAGCAAATCTAGACCTGTTCAGTATCAAGACTAGAAATCACTTCAGAAGCTTACATATTTTGATTATAAATTGTAAAAGTCAAGAGATATAGCCAATAAACAACTAAATATTTGTCTTTAAAAAGTGTGCTAGAGATCTGGGTGTACAGTGGGACTTTTTGTTGTAATTCCTGTATCACCTCTCATACAACCATACCAAAATGACAGCACACTTATTAAATTTCACACAACTTTTCAAACCCTTCAACTGTGCTATACAGAAAGTGGGGGAAAGAAGGGGTATCTTCCTGTTCAGGAATAACAGAATATGCCACTGCAAGTACACATGCCTACATACACATGCAAAAGCATTTTTTGGATCTGTGCCCTCTGACATGCATGCTTAATATTCTTCTCAGTATATTTTTATAAGCACATTCCCCATTAGCCATCATATAGGAAGGCAATACTATGAAATAAACATGTAGTATCACCATTATAAATATTTAATCATTCAATGTTGCTCTTTTTTCAGTGACCGATTACTGGTTTCTCCCAGGAAAAAAAAAGTATAAAAAAAGGTCTAGTTACCTTGAAGAGGCAAAATCGGCGTGGGTTAAATTTATCTTTTCCTTTTCTGTCTTCTAAAGAAAGAAACTTGATTAACTGCTCAACAAACTTTGCATCAGAAAAGTGATCATAGATTACTTGTTCTGCCTGCAAAAAAAAAAAAAGTGTAATGCAACCAAAGTGCTGATTCAATAATAGAAAAGTAAGGAGTGGGATAGAAAGGAACCTATAGAGTAGCACTCAATGTGAAAAGCACTGTGGAGCCATAGTTCACCAGTGCTACTCTATTCAAGGCTGCTGTACTCTGAACTGATGCTCAGCTTAGTTGGGTTTTTTTCATAGAATCAAACCACAGCCAAAGGTGTGGTGTAGTGGTTAAGTGTGTGGACTCTTATCTGGGAGAACCGGGTTTGATTCCCCACTCCTCCACTTGCACCTGCTGGAATGGCCTTGGGTCAGCCATAGCTCTGGCAGAGGTTGTCCTTGAAAGGGCAGCTGTTGTGAGAGTCCTCTCCAGCCCCACCCACCTCACAGGGTGTCTGTTGTGGGGGAGGAAGGTAAAGGAGATTGTGAGCCGCTCTGAGACTCTTCGGAGTGGAGGGCGGGATATAAATCCAATATCTTCTTCTTCTTCTTCTTCTTCAATTACTGTGCTCATAACAATGTACTTATTAACAGCCAAATCACCCCTGTTTTTCTATAACTGGTCAATACAAGAGATGTGAGATAACTAACGTATTTACTAAGAGATGTATGATAGCCAAAATAATAAATTGGTATAGAAAGAAACTACCATGAGAGGATTTAAGAGCACGCTGTCCTTGCCAAGAATATGCCAAATTCTGTTTTCACTCATGGTTTGAGTTGGCAATGCAGGTCAGCACATGCTATCTGAAATCAGGGTGATTTCTTGTGTTCAAATAAGAGAATGACCAGAAAAGCAACTCTCAGGAGGGACCACAGCTCAGGAATACAGCATATGCTTTGCATGTATAAAGGTTACAAATTCGCTCTCTCTGGCATTTCCACTTAAAATAATGCCAGTTAGGACCTCCTCAAGGGGGTCACTGTCAATCTGAGCAGTTGGACTGGGCTGGATGTTCTGATGCTTTGACAGAGGATAAGGAAGTCTCACAGGTTCAACTCTGCTCTGTTAAGCAGTCACAGGTTGTTTCGTAGATTCTTCTTACTGTACATTGATTTCTCTAAAACAGAACTGAATACTTGATCATGGGCAGCAGAATATGTGAATTAACTTCACTAAAATGCTACATTGGAAGGGATGTGAAGAAATAAGACATTCCCATCTTGTGTTGTAAGATCTGTGGTGGCTCATTCACACACACAGATCAGGCATATCCTCTGCTTTCAGTCCATGTCCCCATGAAGTCAAACATTCAAAATGTTACAATTTAATCTCCTTGCTGAAAATTGAAACTGATCAGAAAAGCCACTGTCAATCTTCAACAACAAATTCTTCAGTACATAGGCAAATTAGCATTGGTATTACTGTTTTAAAGAAGATCTGCATGAAGTCCAGGATCATTGCGCTATGGATATTTGATTGTTCAAAGTCACCCCCAATCACAAGGGAAATAGATACACCTGATCTTGTATCAGCCTGACAGGCTTTGAGCATAAGAACATAAGAGAAGCCATGTTGGATCAGTCCAATGGCCCATCCAGTCCAACACTCTGTGTCACACAGTGGCAAAAAAAATCATACACACACACACACACACACATATATATACATATATATATACACACACACACACACACACAATGTGGCTAATAGCCACTGAAGGACCTCTGCTCCATATTTTTATCTAACCCCCTCATGAAGCTGTCTATGCTTGTAGCCGCCATCAGCTCCTGTGGCAGTGAATTCCACATGTTAATCACCCTTTAGATGAAGAAGTACTTCCTTTTATCCATTTTAACCTGACTGCTCAGCAATTTCATCGAATGCCCACGAGTTCTTGTATTGTGAGAAAGGGAGAAAAGTACTTCTTTCTCTACTTTCTCTATCATGCATTATCTTGTAAACCTCTATCATGTGACCCGGCAGTCAACGTTTCTCCAAACTAAAGAGCCCCAAGCGTTTTAATCTTTCTTCATAGGGAAAGTGTTCCAACCCTTTAATCATTCTAGTTGCCCTTTTCTGGACTTTTTCCAATGCTATAATATCCTATTTGAGGTGCGGTGACCAGAATTGCACACAGTATTCCAAATGAGACTGCACCATCGATTTATACTGGGGCATTATGATACTGGCTGATTTGTTTTCAATTCCCTTCCTAATAATTCCCAGCATGGCGTTGGCCTTTTTTATTGCAAGCGCACACTGTCTTGACATTTTCAGTGAGTTATCTACCACGACCCCAAGATCCCTCTCTTGGTCAGTCTCGGCCAGTTCACACCCCATCAACTTGTATTTGTAGCTGGGATTCTTGGCCCCAATGTGCATTACTTTGCACTTGGCCACATTAAACCACATCTGCCACGTTGACGCCCACTCACCCAGCCTAAACAGATCCCTTTGGAGTGCCTCACAATCCTCTCTGGTTCTCAACACCCTGAACAATTTAGTGTCATCTGCAAACTTGGCCACTTCACTGCTCACTCCCAACTCCAAATCATTTAAGAACAAATTAAAGAGCATGAGACCCAGTACTGAGCCCTGCAGCACCCCACTGCTTACCATCCTCCACTGCGAAGACTGCCCATTTATACTCACTCTCTGCTTCCTATTAATTAGCCAGTTTTTGATCCACAAGAGGACCTGTCCTTTTACTCCATGACTCTCCAGCTTTCTAGGGAGCCTTTGATGAGGAACTTTATCAAAAGCTTTCTGGAAGTCAAGGTAAACAACATCTATTGGGTCTCCTTTGTCCACATGTTTGTTCACCCCCTCAAAGAACTGTAACAGGTTAGTGAGGCAAGATCTTCCCTTACAGAACCCATGCTGAGTCTTCCTCTATAACCCGTGTTCATCAATGTGCCTACTCATTCTGTCCTTGATAATGGTTTCTACCAACTTTCCCGGTATTGAAGTCAGACTGACTGGCCTGTAATTTCCTGGATCTCCTCTGGAACCCTTTTTAAAGAGGAGGGTGACATTTGCTACCTTCCAGTCCTCAGGAACAGAGGCAGATTTCAATTAAAGATTACATATTTTTGTCAGAAGATCCACAAGTTCAACTTTGAGTTCTTTCAGAACTCTTGGATGTATGCCATCTGGACCTGATGACTTATTAGTTTTTAATTCGTCAATCAGTTGTAGAACCTCCTCTCTTGTCACCTCAATCTGACTCAGGTCGTTCAACACCCCTTCCAAAATTAATGGTTCTGCAGCGGGCAAACACTTCTCGTCTTCCACCGTGAAGACGGAGGCAAAAAATGCATTCAGATTCTCAGCCATTTCCCTATCCTCCTTCAGTAATCCTTTTACCCCAAGGGCCCCACTGCCTCCCTGGCTGGTTTCCTGCTTCTAATATATTTGAAGAAAATTTTATTGTTGGTTTTTATGTTTTTTGCAATATGCTCCTCATAGTCCCTTTTTGCCTGCCTGATCACAGTCTTTCATTTGATTTGCCACAGCCTGTTTTCCCTTTTATTAATCTCACTTGGACAAGCTTTCCACCGCTTAAAGGAGTCCTTCTTACCTTTTACAGCTTCCATTACTTTGTTTGTTAACCATGCAGGCTTTTTCTTATACCTGTTTGTGCCTTTCCTAACTTGTGATATATATTTTATCTGAGCTTCTAGGATTGTAGTTTTAAATAGCCTCCAAGCTTCCCCAAGGGTTTTGACTGTATTTGCCTTTCCTTTCAGTTTCCTCTTTTAAGATTTAAGGTATCAGCCTTACCTCTGAAAGTTCATTTCTGTTCCTTCCAAGCTTTGGCTGTTGATCTGCAGACGCATAGATCTCCATGTTTCTAGAAATAGTGGGGTGACATATTATGAACCAACATACAATATTATTCTTGAATAGAACAAAGAGAAAATGTAGTTATATTACCACTACAGGAAGCAACTCTCAAAAGCAATGACAAAAGAAGGCAAATTTTCATGTATCAGAAAAGCAGCTAGTACCACACAAAAAAGCACAAACACCCAAGCCAAAATGTGACCAAATCAAAATGTAAGGAATCCCACTTTCCATTTTTAGTACTTTATATATTTATATATGGGTGAGGGAAGAGGCAGAGGTCTACAGTGAGAAAGTGTGTGTGTGGGGGGGGGAACAGCAAAATAACACACACACACACGTCTACAGAAATCCTCCACTGGATCCAAGCCCATCTCAATATCTATATGCTATATAGTATATACATTATGCTCTGAGCCCCACTTTGTGGGGGAGGGGTGGTATATAAATTGGAATAACATTATAAAAATGTCTGACTCAGTACAATTTCCCCCCAAAAGCAAACCCCAAAAGCAATTGGTTTTTTGTGATATATATTGAATTTATTCAGCATGGCTGCAACCATGAATTGTCCAATTAAGTCACATATAAGCAAGACATAATGTCAGAGGGAAAAGACAACTAGCAAGCTGAAAAGGCTTTGTTTAATAAGGAGACTCTGAAGCAGCTGCAGTCCCAGATTGGAGGGAGAGGCTAAGCCAACACTTACTTAGGCCAGGTGTAATATCCCCAATGCGTTTTCTCCACAAAACAACAGGACTCCCAGGCTTGTTTTGTCCTTGGTAAACTGGCACTTTCATAATGCAACCACCGGTTGTCAGGCCTATCACCAGCCTGGATATCAGAAGGCTGAGAAACGCCACCTGTGTGCAAAAGGAAGAATTGTCTATCTACCACCATGCACCATGCCCTGACTTGAATGGTCCTGGCTAGCTAGCCCAATCTCATCAGATCTTGGAAGCTAAACAGGGTTGGCTCTGAATAATAATTGGATGAGAGATCTCCAAGGAAGTCCAGGGTTGTGACACAGAGTCAGGAAACAGCAAATCACCTCTGTTAGAACATAAGAACATAAGAGAAGCCATGTTGGATCAGGCCAACGGCCCATCCAGTCCAACACTCTGTGTCACACAGTGGCCAAAAATTTTATATACACACATACACTGTGGCTAACAGCCATTGATGGACCTCTGCTCCATATTTTTATCTAAACCCCTCTTGAAGGCGGCTATACTTGTGGCCGCCACCACCTCCTGTGGCAGTGAATTCCACATGTTAATCACCCTTTGGGTGAAGAAGTACTTCCTTTTATCCGTTTTAACCTGTCTGCTCCTTTTATCCGTTTTAACCTGTCTGTTCTTCTTTTGCCTTCAATATCTTATGGGGTCATCTTAAATTTACTATGATTTGATGGCACTTTCCAACACCATGTACCCAATGGTCCAATCACAAGGTGAGAACATGAAGAAGTGTTTTCACAGACAGATAGTTTAAGACTGGGTAAAAATGCTGTTTTCACCTATCAGTACAATTTAACTCAATATACATTTCCTCTAAGTGATCTTTTAGTATTTCCTTTAATATGGCAGTAAAATTACTGTAGCTGAATTATAGGCAAGCCTTATTCCATCACTACTGAAATCAATATAATGTAAGCATTACTAAAATGCTACTAGAGTGTGTTTCACATTTATACTTGCAGAAAGCAATTGAAAGGAGGGGAAGGAGAATGATGACTTCATATCTGATGGGGAAGCACACTTACTGATTTGGAAAGGGCATATTGACTCCTTTTTATGAGGCCTCTTCAACTGCTTGAGGATACCAGCCACAGCAGAGATCGCCATCTAAAAAGGAGAGTGAGGGTTAACTTGCACACTTAACAAATTTAGTAAAGGCAAGTGTTTCAGTATTAGCCTTTACAAGTGTGTAAAGAAAAGAATCTAAACACTGAACATTGGATGGGGAACATCTCCCCCACCCACAAAGGATTGCTGAACTGGTCATAGAGTGGAACCACTGTTAGTAACAAGGAAGGGAGAAGCAATTTCCTTCCAGCTCAGTCTGCAACATGCTATTTTTATGCCTTCCTACAGGCAAGACCCTGGAGGTTTTACACAGTCGCTGTATGTCACTGAAAACTCAAAACAGCATCTAAACAAGAATCTCTTTGAAGTCCTGAACCTGGCCTGCTATTATCTCAATTTACTTTCTCCATGTGATTCTGAAGATGCTTCCAACACCTCAATAAAAATGATTAAGCCTTGGTAAATCATTTTGCCCTTCATTTGCTACCCAAAAAGTAAACTGTGCTATTTGCATGATGAGCTAGGCTTCCTATAAGGGTTGGGCAGCTCAACTTATGCAAGACATCACTTGTCCGCCAAGTCTCATTTTTTATGGTTTACCTCCCCCCCCCTGCACACTTCTGAATGAGTGTAGCAAGAATGAAATAGGAGTCAAGTTGCACCTTTAAGAATGCACAGAGTGTACTGGCCACATTCGTAAGATCAATGGGGAGGGGGAAAAGTCAGTTTACTATGCAGAGAACACAGAATCATGTGAATCCACCCTTAGTTAACAGCAGTGGCCCAGCACTGTATTTACTATGGTATTGCATTTACTATAGAAAGTATTTTGATCCAGCTGCTATGCGTACCTTGCGGACCACTAGCGCATCATGATTGAGACATTCCACAAAGAATTTTATGGCTCTGACGGGCAGCACTCTGTCATCTCTCAACAGCAGGGACAGAAAACCAACACCAATGTGTTCAAACTTCCAAGGGCTAAAATAGCAAGATGGAGAGAATGGCAAAAGTCAACCACTCTACTGGACAGAATGCAAAATGATACCCAACACATTTCATTGCTAAGCAAGTTCTTCTGGACACCACAACACTCCATGCTGCTACCACACTTTCATGGATTCAGATCTCAACTAGAAAACAAGGTTCTGCTTACATAGCTGTAACATCAAGGCAGTTACTTGCAGTGAAGGGAAACACAAACTTTAATGTTTATGACAAGGAACAATTTTGGTTTTTTTTAAATCACCAGAAGGAGAACAAAGACAAATAACATTAACAGCAAGAGAGGATCAAGCTCTACTACAACACTCAGCAACAGTAATGAAAAATAGCTGATACACAACAATTACTGTAGTAATAATAGTTATAACCAAAGCTACAGTAAGTATTCAGTGACTTTGTCATAACTGCTGTGGCCTCAATATTTCTTTTGATTATACATACATCTTTTCCCATATTTATTTATTTAAAACATTTATTAGCCACCTTTCTCCCTTATTGAACTCAAGGCAGCTTACAATATAAATAGAACATTATTAAAAACACATTAAAAACAACTATTATAAAGTTCAGACTACCAATACGAAAAGCTAAATCAATCAAAATGAGGTACTAAATAAAGAACTGCCTCCTGAAGATTGAAAATGAGGGGATGAGGCACAACTCCCTAGGAAGGTTGTTCCATAATTGTTGGGCTGTCAGGGAAAAGACCCTCTCTTGGGGACCTACCTAAGGGTCTTTAATTAGTGAGACAGGAGGGCATCTCCCCGTCATCTTAATTCCTGAACAGGAAACTATGCAGGAAGATGGTCCTTCAGATACTCTAAGTCCCAAGCCACACAGGGCTTTAAAGGACAACACCTTGAATTGTGCTTGGGAGTGGATCAGGAACCAATGCAATTGCTGCAGTGTTGGGGTAACATGTTCTCAGTGGTTCAACTTGACCAGCAGTCTAGTCAAAGCATTCTGTACTAACTGCAGCTTCTGAACACTCTTCAAGAGCAGCCCCAAGTACAGTGCATTGCAACAGTCCAATCTAGATGTAACAAAGGCATGGGTCACTGTAGATAGATATGACTGATCCAGGAATAGATGCAGGTGACACCCCAGGCAAAGTTGAGCAAACACACTTCAAGCCACAACAGCCACCTGGTCTTCTAAGGTGACCACTGTGTCAAGCGTTACTCCCAATCTGCAACCTGGCTTTTCAAAGGGATCACAGGCCCATCCATGACAGGGGAGATCTGAAGTCCAAGGCCTGCCTTTCTAACTAACCCAGAGAATCTCTGTCTTGCCAGGATTAAGTTTCAATATTACATTAATAACCAGAGGCAGTAAATCTCCGAAAGTTAGTGGTAAGAAGCAACTTCAGGGGAAGGCCTTGGCCTCTGTGCCCTGTTTGTTGGCCTTCCAGAGCAACTGCTTGACCACTGTGTGAAACAAAATGCTTGACAAGATGGAACACTTGCCTAATCCATCGTGGCTCTTCCTATGCTTTGGAAATTAACACAATTTTTAATTCAGGGGGTTCCAATACATTCAAATATGCTAAACTACCACACCAGTTTGCATTGTTTTTCTCAGCACATATAACTCTATCAGTCTCAACAAGACACAAGAGTGACGTGCGGGAGCACTCTTATATTTCAAGAACCTAGCACTGGAAGCAGCATACCACCATGACCAGAATAGTAACAGCATCTATACTGAAATGTAGATCTTCCAATGATAACACCTTCAAAAAATTCATTGCGTCGCACCCTACATTTTCCCTGCCCCTCATTAATAGGAAAAGAGGGGCATAAGTTATTTATCTTCATAAATAACTACAGGTAAGAATTGTGATCTACTGCCTGAAGATAGAAAATGCCTTTTATTTTCAGTTCATGATATTTTTGAAAGAAAAATACGTAGAGCACATGGTACCCAGATCTATGATCCCCAGACCATTCCCAACCAGCTGTTGACTTAATACCAACCACCTTGTGCACAAGCTACTCAGAAGTAGTATTTTGGGCAAATCATTGTGCATTTACTGTAGTTAAAAATTGCCCTATCTAATCAGGCCAGCAAGGAAGCGTTGGAGCTCTCCTACTTTTGCTTTGATCCAGATGTTCTTCTAGAACATAAGAGAAGCCATGTTTGATCAGGCCAATGGCCCATCCAGTCAAACACTCTGTGTCACACAGTGGCCAATATATGTGTGTGTGTGTGTATATATATATATATACACATACACAGACACACACACACACATATATATACACAGTGGCTAATAGCCACTGATGGACCTCTGCTCCATATTTTTATCCAATCCCCTCTTAAAGCTGGCTATTCTTGTAGCCGCCGCCACCACCTCCTGTGGCAGTGAATTCCATATGTTAATCACCCTTTGGGTGAAGAAGTACTTCCTTTTATCCATTTTAACCTGTCTGCTCAACAATTTCATCGAATGACCACGAGTTCTTGTATTGTGAGAAAGGGAGAAAAGTACTTCTTTCTCTGCTTTCTCCATCCCATGCATAATCTTGTAAACTTCTATCATGTCACCCCGCAGTCGATGTTTCTCCAAGCTAAGGAGCCCCAAGCGTTTTAACCTTTCTTCATAGAGAAAGTGTTCCAAACCTTTAATCATTCTAGTTGCCCTTATCTGCACTTTTTCCAGTGCTATAATATCCTTTTTGAGGTACGGTGACCAGAATTGTACACAGTATTCCAAATGAGGCCGCACCATCGATTTATACAGGGGCATTATGATACTGGCTGATTTGTTTTCAATTCCCTTCCTAATAATTCCCAATATTTCCCTTCCTAATAAAGGCGTTGGCCTTTTTTATTGCAATCGCACACGGTCTTGACATTTTCAGTGAGTTATATACCATGACCCCAAGATCTCTCTCTTGGTCAGTCTCTGCCAGTTCACACCCCATCAACTTGTATTTGTAGTCGGGATTCTTGACCCCAATGTGCATTACTTTGCACTTGGCCACACTGAACCTCATCTGCCATGTTGATGCCCACTCACCCAGCCTCAACAGATCCCTTTGGAGTGCCTCACAATTCCCTCTGGTTTTCACCACCCTGAACAATTTAGTGTCATCTGCAAACTTGGCCACTTCACTGCTTACTCCCAACTCCAGATCATTAATTAACAAGTTAAAGAGCATGGGACCTAGTACTGAGCCCTGCGGCACCCCACTGCTTACCATCCTCCACTGCGAAGACTGCCCATTTATACTCACTCTCTGCTTCCCATTAATTAGCCAGTTTTTGATCCACAAGAGGACCTGTCCTTTTACTCCATGACTCTCGAGCTTACTAAGGAGCCTTTGATGAGGAAATTTATCAAAAGCTTTTATTTATTTATTTAAGATTTGTATCCCGCCCTTCCCACTAGTGGCTTGACTTTCCAGAAGTCAAGGTAAACATCTATTGGGTCCCCTTTGTCCACATGTTTGTTCACCCCCTCAAAGAACTGTAACAGGTTAGTGAGGCAAGATCTTCCCTTACCGAACTCATGCTGAGTATTCCTCAATAACCCGTGTTCATCAATGTGCCTACTCATTCTGTCCTTGATAATGCTTTCTACCAATCATCCCGGTATTGAAGTCAGATTGACTGGCCTGTAATTTCCCCGATCTCCTTTGGAACCCTTTTTAAAGATGGGGGTGACATTTGCTACCTTCCAGTTCTGATCCAAATGTATCTTCTGATGTGAACTAAACCTTGAAAGCCAAACTCATAAATCTGGCAAGAATTTAGAATGAGGCTGTGAGAAGCACAATAAATATTGTAATCCCACAGGACTGTTTTAAAACTCTCAGTAACTTAAACATGTTCAGTACTTTTTTAAAAAAGGTATCTTCACACTGACATACTTACAGATTTCTTTGATCCACAGCATCTAATAGTTTGTTAACCAAGTTTTCATAATTTCTGAAAATGAAACAAGGAATATCTAGATTATTAACAACACAATCAGCTTCTTGATAGCACAAGCATCTTGTGAACACAGCCTGATTCTCTGTGTAGCAATTACTATAAGCAAAAGGCTCAAACTGGTCTGGATGAAAATTTTAAACTGGACACCTCATTCTTCAGCACTTGTGTGTTCTCACTCTACAGACAACCATAGTAAAAATTTCTCATGGAACAAAGACAGCAACCATTAGGCTAAAAAAAAAGAAAAAAGGTTTCAAGCTGCAATGAAATCTCTAATCATAGAGCCTTTCCCACTTACTGTGAGGCCTCTGAATTCCTTTCTTTCTGTCGCTGCTTTCCCAACTGAATCTCTTCTGGACTAAGAGGAGTCCAGCTGTTGTGTGGATATATCAATTTCTGCATTTGAACAGCCACCTCAACACATTTCTCTGAAACCTGGAGAAGGATAGAGTCACAAATGAATCCTTTGACAAAACAAAGGATATTCATTAGATGTTCAAGAAGCCACCAAGGAACCAGAAAACACTACTAGTCAATGTTAGTACAAAAAAGTTGTAGAGCACCATAAAATGTTTTAAATGTAATTGTATTTTATTGGTTTTAAATTGGAATTATATATCTGAACTGATTGTTAGCCGCCATGGGTCCGCTTGCAGAGAGGGCGGGATAGAAATTGAAAGTAATAAATAAATACATTCCCTCTAAGCTGAGTTAGCGTGAGCTAGCTCACAGATTTTTAGCCTCTGGTTCACACATTTTTGTCTTAGCTCAGGAAGGATGACCCCAGAGCACAATAATTTATGCAGTAGCTCACAACTTTAATGCCAGTAGCTCACAAAGTAGAATTTTTGCTCAGAAGACTCTGCAGCTTAGAGGGAACATTGCTACTAACCCCCTCCCATCCTGTGAACCACCCTGAGGCAAAGGCCTCATGCTAGGGATGAAAGTAGATGTGACTCTTCTGGTTGACAGAAATTGTGAATGTGGCTCTCCACAACCCACAGAATGAATACCCCACTGTACAGTATTTTATGAGGCCTTGAACAAAACAGTAAATATACTACACACCTTCTATAGCAATCACCTAGAATGAGTATAAAGCATACAGTACAAACATGACTCACAGTTACCTAGGGATCAACTGTAACTTCCTAACACTGCAAATTAGACATATGCGTCCCTCAAATACAACTGACCATGTACATTTTTTGGAAATATCTGTTCCCCAGTTCAGGGCGGTTCCATGAGGCAAATGCATCTGATGCATGTAGACTAGCAACTCTTCCCCTACAGCCTCCAACATCCCCCTCCAAAATCTTAGCCACTCAGTACTTTTGACAATATCTTGATGCAGCCATTTCTAAAGACTGCTTAGGCTTATATATTTGTACTCTTGCTTACTTCAAAATCCAGTCCTATTGTTTCATACTGCCAATGGATCTTCTCTGCAAGGTCATCAAATAGCCTGACTATAGAGGGTTTTTCCAGAGACATTGCTTTGCTAAGTCCAGAGGAGACTATTGCAGGCCAGGTTTGCACAATGCAGTCCCAGTCATGCAGATTGGCTAAGCACACTCCATTGTGATTTCCAAGGAGGCAATACAAGGCACCCTGTGAAGAGCAGATTGTAGGAGTAAATTGTAAACAGGTAACTGAAGACAAACAGCTTCAGAAAACTTCAGTAAATTATTGTTGAAAGTTAATATGTACAACTTTGCCCTACAATATATTCATTTTAGAAACCCAGATGTAAGTCACATTTGCTCACATAAATGACAAACTTCTAACATCAGTTAACAAACAATATTATACAACACACCTGACTGCAAGACAAAGTCAGGGGTTCTTTTCATATTTACCACAATTCACAGCAAACTGCTCCTATCAGAAGCGCAGCCATTTTCAAAATAGCACAGAAAGAAGTAACAGAAGCCTTACTTTAAACTGCTGGTGGGTGACATCGTGTGCCTCTGGCCGTAAAAACTCCAACACCAGAGGAATAATGTCCCTACAACAGAAGTTGTAAGTCCCCAGGGCCGCAAAGAATGCATGTTGAGCTTTGTTTCTGACCTAAGGAAAGAAGCACCATGAACCTTCATATGGAGGCCGAATGCAGGAACGTACATAAAGTGGAAATAAAGCTTGGATTAACAAAAGTGATTAAATTGTGACTACTGGTTCATACTCTGTTTCTGTTAGCATCGACTTCCCTGCACCAGCCAGTTATTCAGGCTTATGTCTAGCATATTTAAGCACAGGAACATTAAGACCACCACAGAAAGTTTCAGTGGGCCAGTCAGTGGCTGCCCCCCTACCAGGGCAAGAGAGCCTTCACTCATGCAAACTGGTAGCCTTCACAAAGGTGGGAGGTTGAGAACTTCTGCCACCAGAAGTCAGCAGCCCTGCACCAGGTATATGGGTGTGAAGTGGGTAGGAGATGGACAGAAGTTGCGGCAAGCTTGCTCCTTCTTCCCCTCCCCCCACTGGTGAGGTGGGCAGGGCTGGGCCCTCTTCCTTTTTCCCTTATTGAGGGTGAACCTCTTTCCAGGACATTTTCACTTCCCAATCCACTCCTGTGTATGAGTATCTCCTGGGCATAGATGATGAAAGAGATAAAAAGTTTGCAGATGGAGAGGAGGAACAATATACAAACACACAATTAAGGTGCCATCTGCACACAAAGCAGGATCTTTGGATCCATCCTTTAATTTGTGCCATAGTAAATTTTAATCCTGGCCAAACAATCTATAAGCACAATGTAAGATGTTAGGGGCCCTCTGAACAATTTAACCCTGCAGAGTATCATAACAAACAACAAAGCCAGCACACCATTTCTATAAGCTGGACAATACTGCATTCATTGCAAAACACCAACTTGAAAATTAGTGCATAAACACTACCTGGGGAAAACTATCAAAGAAAAAACTGCCAAAGACAAAACTGTCACACTTACATACACTTACCTGGCTGTATGAACTTGTGGACAAACGTAGAAGGTCTCTGATCAAGTCCTGGTGTACATTTTTATATTCACAACCTTCAACAGTGAGTGTTCTCAGCTAAACAGAAAGTTCCAAATTAGAAGAGGGGAAGATTTTTGCACAAGGAATACAGATGGACAAACTTCAAGACAGCCAATAAGTAAACACTGACCGTAAAGAGATGAACATTACCTCATGCTGCAACATGACTCTGTCAATTAGCAGTGCCCTGATATGCTGTTTCTTTCCTTGAAGCTGCAAAAGAAAAAGAAAAAGACACCCTTATGTATGGATGCCTGGTCTCCCACTTCCCCTCAGATTTTTCAACTTTCCCATATATACCTTTTGCTTGGAAACAGGGAAAATCTACATTATGCATCTTTAGTCCAAGACAATTTTTTATAGTTCTGTGCTTTATAGTGCTTCCATTTTAACAGTAGCCTCCAAATTTATTCATTGTATGCTGGACAAAAAAGTATGTGCTTCTTAGGCTACCAGTTTATCTGTTTTCCAGTTTCATCCTTAAAGTGTATTCTGTTTGTAGTGCTTTGTGAATAAATCTGCCAGTTTCACAAGAACTAGGATCTATTTTACAGGCAAATCATTTGCTCAGCCAAAGAGATAAAAGGCACTCCCAGTAGCACTGATGTATTTAAGTGCTATGTTAGTTCCTAATTTCAGTGATTAAGCAGACTTCTCTAGCCTCTCTACCATTGCATTAATTGTGAATGAACAATTAAGGCCTCAGGCTTCACAGATACTCTTTCTGGAATTTCAAAAACACAGATTTATGGTTAGATAAGTAGTTTATATAAAACACCTACCCTGTTCTCCATAGATTTCTTCACTAAGTTAAAGCTTTTCCATCGAGAATCAAACTCATGCTTATGAGAACCCTGGAAATGTAAAAGGTCACCAATTATCTGAAAGAGAAGAGTTTAGGTTATATGGAACAAATCCATTTAGCTGGCTAAAAAACACACACATCAAAATCTATCAGACTCTGCAATTGTACCTTTATGATGAGAAACAATGACTTGGTATCATCCTCAGAGTGGTCAAGTACATACTCTATAATAAGAATAAGGAAAATCCCATAAGTAAAAAGTTCAAATAGTTCATAGACTGCAACAATCAGGACCCTTTGATTTAAACTGAAACCACTCAACATTCTGTAAATACATACTAAAATGACTTTTTAAATTCTTTAACTACCCTCAGTGAAATTTAATTTTAAACCTATGGTGATGCCATCAAAATGAGAACAGAAAGAAACAGGCTACTGTATTCCTGGTTTCCATTCAAAGAACTGGTTGTTCTTCATGACCTTTAGCTCCCATATCCGAAGGACTGCCTCTCCTGCTGTTAACCCTTGTACCAGCTTAGATCTTGGCTGTTCCTTCAACAAGGACACTGTTTATGTCTTCCATCATTAGTAATCTATTTTGGAGCAATGTGCTGGGCTCCAAAGGATATACAAGAAGTTTCTTCCCTGATGGCCCATAAAATGTTTTTGTTCCAGAAGGCCTTTGGCAGTTATTGATCTCCAGTTTATTGGACTAGTATTCATTTTGGTGCTATGCTTTACAGGACAGAATGCAAATTCTGTTAGACTAGTTTTATGTGCAGTGATTTTTAATATGGTTTTATGATTCATTCAATGACATGTTTAGGTAAACCACCTTAAACTAAAATAGGAAATACAGATTATAAACACATTAAATACAAAAGCTCACTTACGTAGAAGCTTCCTTGTAACCCTGGCAATTGTTTCCCTGTAATTCTCTCTTGACAAATCTAGACAAGGGAAGACCATTCATTATCTGTAAAGCTTACTTCACATTAAACAAAGGTACAAAACACAGGCCTGGGCATACTAAAGAAAAAACATAAAAAATAAAAGAAATTGTTCCTAGCAAGTCAAAGGTACTACAAGGAAGACATGAAAAGATTTGTACTGTACATATGCACACAGACACCATCTCCAGCATGCACACACAATTCACATGAAAACAGGGACTTCCTTGTTCATTTCAGTGCCAGCTGTAATTTTGCCCATGCATTCTGTGTTGTGTACACCAAGCTGACAACAACACTGGAGTGAATCAGGAAGTCCCCAGAAGTATCTGTTTATGAGCAATTAAGGGTTAATAAGTTTGTACTCTTAGTAACACACACCAGAATACAATACACACATACTGCCCATCAACTGTAAAGGATGTTCATCACATTCAGAATTAGGTATGCAACTCTTTAAAGGAAAACTCTTTAAAGGAAACTCTTTAAAGGAAAACTACAAAGCAATGATGGAGAAAAGATCAAGTTTAGGCTAGGGATTTTGTTTGAGTGAGAAAGTTGCAAACAGAGGGACACTCCTAAAACAACATCTGTGCTCTTCACACTTGATGGGGCATGTGGGTATTTTCTACTGGTTCATAAAAAATAAGAACTGACCTATGCTCACGCAATATTAATACATTTTTATTTTATGCAGAACTAAACCTGCAGAATGTTTTAAATCACTAATTTAATAGGAGGGTATGATACCACAATGGAATGCTTTGCTGTCATCATCAAACTTATATTGGCCACTAAAATACTAAAAATGTAAAAAGGCAATTGGGATTTTCAAGGATTTCAGAACATCCATAAACTGTGCAGAAGAGTCTTGGGAACTACATTAACCCTGTACTTTATCTACTGTAGTATTAAAACGAAAACTCATTGTAAGCCTGAAAATACCAGGCACATTATTAGAAATGAATTTCTTTGCAAGAATGGTGGTAGTGGAAAGTGCCATCATTGCAGTCGACTTCAGGTTTTCAGGCCAAGAGACATTCAGAGATGGTTTGCCATTGCCTGGCTTTACTTCACAACCTTAGAGGAATCCCATCCAAATACTAGCCAGGGCCAACTCTGCTTAGCTTTCAAAATCTGATGAGACCAGGTTAAGCTTGGGCTACACAAAGCAGGAGCTTTGCAAGAATATAAAGCCAATAATTACCAGGGCTGTGTATTCTCCATAACTGCCCAAGATAAACACTGAAATCGCACAAAATTCAGGATCCTAAGAATGGCAACTTTCATTTTTTGAAAAGCCAATCTCTGGCCCTTAAAGGATTGGAGGGGCACACTGAAGTAGCTAAGTGTTAGCTAGCATCTTGTCAAGAGACTAACAACATTCTGTGCTAATGGAGCAGCAAAGTTTAAACAATTCTTCAGTTATCTAACAAATGGGGCTAACTCACCATAGTCAATACCGGTATAAAGTTTGAGCTCTTCTAAAGACACCAGACTTGGAACCCTGAAGAACACACAATGTATACAAGCTGCTTAAACAAAAAAACATGATGCCATGAATGTGACATTACTATCAATTTTTCATATATGCATTAGTCACTGTTAAAATGCCTGAAGACTAAAAACAGCAGCAGCATCAAGGGGTACCTTATAATCATCATGCTGCATACCAAAGTGACAGCCCACACACACACAAAATGAATACCAGATGTTTCCTATGGGAACTGAGGCAACTGCCCTGATGGGGGCAACTGACCTCCTGATCCACCCCACCAATGAATGTCAGATGTTTCCTATGGGGAAATAAAAGAGGGGACAGCCAATGCTTTTGGGGTAGCCCTGCTTCATATTGTTTCAGGAAGGCTTGCTTTGCAACAGATGTTATTTAGAGAATTGTGGAGAAGCAACAATTCTAAGCAGACATAGTTTGGAGAGGAGACATACCCAATGGATAAAATGATGGATTTAAACTGAACAGAGTTCACACTGCTAATCTTATACCAGTAATATGTCCCTTTAACATCAGGTTGCATGTTGACACAACTCTCTGGGGCTCAGTAAAACCATAGAGTTTTGCCTGAATCCTAGATCCTTGGTTTGCCATCCCCATAGTTATTTGTTGAGAGAGACTGTTGTGTGTGTAAAATGGTTGCTATTTTTGCACTGGTTTGTGTTTGCAATGGGAGAGTTTTTCAAAACCAGACATGATGTAATTCTAGGAGATCCCCCACCTGAAGGTTGGCATCTCTAATGCTGGGCATCTGTGCATCTGCAAAAGTGGTGCTTTGCAGGGTCATTTTGTAGAAAAATAGGTAGTGGAGCTCATCCAGTATTTATTTATTTTATTTTATTTTATTCGATTTATATCCCGCCCTACCCCACCGAGGTGGGCTCGGGGCGGCTTACAACATAAAAGCTAACAAAGTCAGTTTAAAATACATTCATAATTATACAATAAATACATAAAAACACATAAAACTTACTTCAATATGTACTATGCTACCTTTCCTTAAATCAATTCTTCAACATTCCAGTATTCAATAATCTGTTGTTCGAGATTTGAATATTCAGGCATTCGGATAACAATTAATTATATGCCAACCGGAAGAGGGCTGTTTTGCAGGCCCTGCGGAACTGTTCAAGGTTCCGCAGGGCCCTCACCTCTTCCAGGAGCTGATTCCACCAACAGGGAGCTGCGACCGAAAAGGCCCCGTCTCTGGTCGCTTTCAGACGGGCCTCCTTTGGCCCAGGGATTATAAGGAGGTTCTGAGACCCCGATCTCAGCACTCTCTGGGGAACATGTGGGGAGAGACGGTCCCGAAGGTAGGCAGGTCCCAGGCCATAAAGGGCTTTAAAGTATTGTTATGCAGCTGCACCTACTATTCAGTGGTCAAGATGGGAAGGGGTAGATGGAACTTTCAGAAAGGTTCAGGAGCTGCGCTCCTGTGAACTCCCGCTGAATCCAAGGCCTGGTGCTTTGGGGAAAAAACTGTTTTACAGGGGAAAGTGATGTTCATCTTTGTGCAAGACTAGTATTGCCCCCCCATTCTATTATCTCTGCCCCATTAATTATTAATTGCAAGCACCTACAATTTCTTATTCACCCTTTTCCCATGTTAAATCCTGTTTTTCTAGCATCTTCAGAGCCCTGTTCTCAGATGATTAAGAAAACAGCCTCTTGTTCTCTGCCTGCACTCAGGGTGGTTGCCAGTCTCCAGACGGGAGATTCTAACTTTCAATTTTTTTTTTGTTCTTCACAGATGAAGGTCCACTATTTTGCCCACCCTACTGAGAAAAAGGACTAGTTCTTCCACTGAGGCACAAAATGAATCACCTAACAGCATTTCAGATGTGCAGAGATGTGTCTGTTGGTTTCATGTTTTTTAAATAACTAGTTTCCCCTCATATTTCATTGCAAAGAACATTTTTAAAATTTTTCATTTCTTTTTGCTGCCAAAAGCCTAAACCACCTCACCTCCTTGCAAAAAGAGTTCTCATAGAAAGTGATTTCTTCCAAGGGCTTTGGAACACAGCTTTTAAAACAAACAAACATGGTAGAGCTTTTCAAGTTTATATTATTGCTGTGAAACAAACATCATTTTGACCTGCAAATTGTCCTAAAAGGTCACAGGGCAGCTGTGTAGGCATGGTCTTATTAAAAACAGGGTTAACTACACCAGCAGACAAATGTAAATGTAACAAATGTAATGTTTTACACACCCCACACCCACAAATGAATACCAGATGATTCCTATGGGGGCAACTGACCTCCTGATCCACCCCACCAGTGAATGCCAGATATTTCCTATGGGAAAAAAGAGGAATCGGCCAAGCAACTATTTTAACAGACATGTTTTGGAGAGGAGACATACCCAATGGATAAAACGATGGAATTAAACTGAACAGAGCTCACACAGCTAACATAATACCAGCAATATGTCCCTTTAACATCAGGTTGCATGTTGATACAAATCTCTGGGACTCTGTAAAACACTCTGTGTCATACAGTGGCCAAAAAATTTATGTATATATACACACACGCACACTGTGGCCTTTTTTATTGCAATCACACAATGTCTTGACATTTTCAGTGAGTTATCTACCATGACCCCAAGATCTCTCTCTTGGTCAGTCTCTGCCAGTTCACACCCCATCAACTTGTATTTGTAGCTGGGATTCTTGGCCCCAATGTGCATTACTTTGCACTTGGCCACACTGAACTGCATCTGCCACGTTGACGCCCACTCACCCAGCCTCAACAGGTCCCTTTGGAGTTCCTCACAATCCTCTCTGGTTCTCACCACCCTGAACAATTTAGTGTCATCCGCAAACTTGGCCACTTCACTGCTTACTCTCAACTCCAAATCATTTATGAACAAGTTAAAGAGCATGGGACCTAGTACTGAACCCTGCAGCACATCCTCCGCTGCGAAGACTGCCCATTTATACTCACTCCCTGTCCTTTTACTTACTAACCTTTGAGCTTACTAAGGAGCCTTTGATGAGGAAACTAATGAGAGCTGTATAGACTTTTTTTGGGGGGAGGACATTACTAGAATTTGAATGTTTCAGTTAAGGACTGTGTATAAAAGATTTTAGCACTTAAAGCTGATTAGTTTTTACAACATTGTAATACGTGCATGACTCTTATAGATAGGTTTTATCAACAGATTTTAAGTTTTTTCTTTTATATAGACCTGATGGCCTTTCTTTTATATAGACCTGATGGCCTTTTATATAGACCTGATGGCCTCTTATGTTTTAAGACACATCAGACGGCCTCTTGTAGAGAAGTGTTTTTGATCTCTTTTTTCAAAAAAGTTTTATTGTAGTTTTGACTATATACAGTGTAAAATTGAGAAAAAGGGGAAAAGGGAAGGGACTGAGGGTTGAGAAGATAAACTTCTTGATACAATAAATGTCTCTGTTCTCTTTCAATCCTTAGGTGGTAAACTTCTAAACTAGGTATAAGAATAATGTTTTGCCACACCTTAACACGCTATGAAAAAGTCCTATTTTCATTTCTTCATTATCCATTCATAGAAAGGAGTCCGACTCTCCATCACTTCCTGCTCAGGTTCATCATTTAGAATGTGTGTCATTATGTCTATTTCAGCTGTTTCTGGTATTTTCTTCTATAGTTGGTACATCCTTCTTTTTCCACTGTTTGGCAAAATTATTCTAGCAGCAGTTATCATATGTATTATCAACTGGTCACAATTCTCGTTGGTTATTTGTAGCATCATATTTAACAAAAATAATTTAGGCTTAAACTGTATAATCATCTTTTAAAACTTTCTGTACAAGTTTAATGTACTTTTGCCCAATACAACTGAACTGTTTTATATGACCACCACACGTTTTCTGATCTCCATCTATGTATGCTTTTTTCCAAACGCTGTACCAGGAACATCACAAGCTGCAATGCCGATGCAGGGTGATGGTATTCCTCAAAAGAAATGCTCTGTGTCTACCAATGGCCAGAAGGGGGTTCCTAAGCCTAATAAGAGAAAAACAGACACTGCAAGAACCAACGAAGGCGGCATGATAAGCGACGGCGATCAACCTAAAAAGCAGATGGAATTCACTAAATCTCTTTTCAAACTCACACAACAATTGAAAGAGAAAGATAATCTTATCAAGAAAGCCAGGGAGGCTCATGATGTTGTCTCCAACAAGATCTCCAAGCTGTCTGACAACTATGAGAATGAACTGATTAAAAATTATGCAAAGTACCCATGTTGTGCTGATCGCCCTATACAGGATTGGGGGGGGGGGACCTCTGCCCAACAATGTCTCTGAAGGGGCAATGGGCTCTCCAGATCTGTTGTCTGTTCAAGCTGATGAGGTGGGGGGAGAGGAAGATGAGGAAGCAAGCTCTGCTAGCCCCAATGGGGTTGGAGAGGGAGCCGCAGAGAGAAGTGCAACCTCTCCATCACCTCCCGAAGTCTCTGCTAGCCCCAATGGTGTGGAGGAGAGAGAGGCGGTGTTGGGGGATCCACATGGTGCAGCCTCCCCACCACCTCCTGAAGTCTATGTGGAATGTATGAGGGGGTGGCAGAGGCCCTATGAAAGATTTAGATCTTTGGTAACCAGCAAGGAATTTCGCTGTGTCAATTTAGAGCATGTGCGTTCCTTTGTTCATGCCTTGGAGGTGCTAACGAGGGAGATTCAGGATGTTCTGGATGAGATTAGCGGGGGCATAGGAGATTTTGTTTGAATGCAGCTACAGGGAGAAGGTCTACAAAACCCATTATTTTCCTTTAAGAAAAAGAAGGACCAGCTCAACACGGATGAGTTTCTGGAGTTTGTGGTAAATATACTACAAAGTAATAGAGAAATACTCAGCACCGACACACTGCATTTAATTGTGACCGTTTCAAAACCCCCGAGGGACGGTGCTCGGCGTAAAATCAAGTCTATCCCTTACAGTTCAATAATTGGAAAAAAAGAGTCGTTTTTGGTAGATTTTTCCGATTACAACAACCATCTCTGCTTCACTGCGAGGCTCATGGATGTAATGAAAAGAGCGGGGGATCCTTCTGACGCAATCCTGTTAGAGGCAGCTAGAAAATTACACAGAGAATTAGGGTGGTCTGATCAGAAAAATGTGGGTCTCAGTGACATAACAGTTGAGGAACATTTAAAAGTGAACATCCATGTTGTGTTGTGTTCTGATAAGGGATGGAGTATATTTAAAACACAGCCCCTGAAATATCCTGAGACCCATTTTATGCTTTTACATCATGAAAATTTTTATAGTGTTCTTCACATTGGGAGATTTTTAGGGGCTAGGAATTATTGCAGGAATTGTCACACTCTATACAATCATTACCGTAATTGTTCTCAATTTTGTAGAATGTGTTCCACTGCAGAATATAAAACAATCCTAGGGAGGCCTAAGAAATGTCCCAACTGCTGCTTGTATTGTAGCAGCGACTTTTGTTTTAAGAGGCATGGTGAGCTGGCACCCCAAGATGAAACAGCATGTCCCTCCAGGGCATGGTGTACAAAATGCAGGTCTTACGAAGACCTGTTTGAAGAGTGTGGTGGGAGGGCCTGTAGACAGTGTGGTGGGAAGCTGGAGGATAGTGAAGATTTCCACAAGCTGTGTTATTTAGAACCTCTGAAACAGCCTCACGTTTCATCAAAATACATATTTTATGATTTTGAATGCACACAAGACAATGTAGATGGGGTGCATCAGCCCAATTATGTTTTTGCTAAAGCCTTAGGGGAAGATAAAAAATGGCAAGCCAGTGGTAAATCTTGGGAATTCAGGGGTTAAACGTGTGTGTGTCAGTTTGTTAACACAATTACCGCACAAAAGCAGTTTAATCATACTACCATCATTGCCCATAACTCCAAGGCTTACGATTCTTACTTTATTGTTAAGCAGCTGATTAAGGAGAGGTTGGATCCCGAACTGGTAGCCTTAGGGGGAAAGCTAATGTGCATGAAAAGTCTCGACATAAAATTCATCGATTCACTGAACCATCTTCCCACGGCCCTCTCTAAAGCTGCCAAAAGCTCTAGGATTTTGCCAGAGTAAGGGTTATTTTCCTCATTTTTTCAACACGGAGGAAAATCAGTCTTATGTGGGACATTTACCAGAGCCCAAATACTACAGGGTAGACCAGATGATGGCCAAAGAAAGGGAGGATTTCTTAAAATGGCACGAGGAGAACAAATCTAAAACTTTTGATCTCCAAAAAGAATTAGTTTTTTATTGCCAGCAAGATGTGAACATTCTGGAACAGGCTTGTACGTTGTACCGAACCGAAATTATGACTATGACAACCCAGGACAGTCTCAGTATAGACCCCCTACAATATCTCACATTGGCAGGGGTCTGTTTAGCCATGTACAAGTTTAATTTTCTGACACCGCTCTCAGTGGCTACTCCGCCTCCAGACCACTATCACAGGGAAACAAAGAGGTTTTCAACTTATTCGATTCAGTGGCTCTGCTACTTGGAGCACTCTGAAAAGATCCAAATCCAACACAAGTTAAGGGGGAGGCAATGTAAGGTTGGGAAGTATTTCCTAGATGGGTTTGCAGTGGTGAACGGAAAGAAAACAGCTTTTGAGTTTAACGGCTGCTACTGGCACAGCTGTCCACAATGTTATGAACCTAACAAACTCAATGTTATGAACCTGTCATGTGCTCAGTATCTCCAGGGAAATCTCCCGAATCTCCTTCTTCTTTCTCACCATCCTTCTTTACAGATTGAAAGTTATATACAATCATACATTCCTAGCAGAAACTTGGTTCTGGCTTCACAGGGACAACAAGACTCTTGTCTTGCCGGACTGACAATAAGAGAAAAATCCAGTCCAGATATAGGTTACAGGCTAATAGCTCATATTTTCTCCAACCTAACTCTCATTCAAAAATATTTGAATTAGCTCCCAGACCATGGTGTTACTCTTCTCCAAGGCTGCATTCCAGCTTTGCAGACATTTTCAGTTGGCCAGGGAGACAAGAAGCCCTTGCTTTCCAAAATAAATTGCACTCATTTATGGCCTTACATGTTACTACTCCTAGTCTACACAAATCCATAGAAACAAATATAATGAATATATTTAAAGGTTAGTAAATACTGACATTGTAATACAGGGATTAGTGCAGTCATGAATAGATATACATAAATGCATATATGATTGCACAAAACAATGGAATGAATAGTGGATATATGAATATAGCTGGGACAATTAGACAGTCATCAGCAATGACAATATTATTAGGAAAGTCAATAAACTGTTACTGAACCGCAAGATTGAAACAAATCCTTGTTAAGGACTTGTACCTGACAACAGGAGGCAGTGTGTAGCACAACACTTTGGTAAAGCAGAGCATCAGAGTACAAGGATAAGCAGGCGTATATTTGACTTTGGGATGATTTGACTACTTGTATTTCCAAGCTGACAGCACTCAACACAAGCTACACAGTACTGCCTGCAAAGATTCCTCCCAGACACTATATTTTCTATCTATACAGGATAATGCTTACGTACAGGTGAGGTACTCTCTCTCCTTTCAGAGGTGGCAGAATGTTCCCCGACCCAATCAGGCAATTGTGCACTATAGTGAGAGACTGCTGCACGTCATCTCTGAAAACAAACATTAAATCTATTTCAGCCTTTAAAATACACGTGGGTAAATAAAGAGCCATGTTTCTTTGCTGACACTACTGCATTGTACAATCATATCCCTAGTTTACTAAGCAATTATCTGGGAGAAAAAATCAAGGAAGACATAAGCTTGTGCTTTTCTCCTCCACAGTTCTGCTTTCAAAATATAAAGCAAATTCCTCCCTTGCTCCCAAGTATCTGCTCCCAGAGCAGTTAGCAGCTTTGGCAAAGTAGGGAAGAGAGTGAGAGAGTTAAACCTTCCTTCATCAACACAGCAGCCCTTCTTTATATCACACAAACCTTCCACCCTCAACTGTGTTTTAAAAAACACAGGAAATTCAGTCATGGAACTCCTGGGTCATATTTGGGTCATCCCAAATAGCAGGGCTTTTTTTGAGCAGGAACTCACAGGAACCCAGTTCCTGCAGGCATGGTGTCAGGGGGTGTGGCCTAATATGCAAATATGTTTGTGCTGGGCTTTTTATACAAAAAAGCCCTGCCAAGTAGATATACCCTCCACTCCAGCTGTACGCATTCATCACATGCTTAATTCTGAACAACTGCCCTAGAAAGCATATTTTAAAAATTCACATTCTAGGGCCATGAACAAATAGGGAATTTTTCTGCAGATACATGAGAACCCTAGGTTACATAAAAATCTTAATTTTAAAAAAGTTGTTTTTAAGCACCCTGCCCCCCATCAAAAAAAAGGAAAAGCAAAGTCTACTTTGCACAATCCTCACAATTCCGATTAAGAAATGCTGACTGAGATCTTGCTCAATCACAGCCTGTATTAGTATTTTTAAAAGAACTAAAGGGGAAAAAGCAAAGGCAGTAGGACAGAAACCAGGCTAGAGAAAGATGAGGCAGCGGGGGAGGGGTGCAACTGCATCACTTGCAGACAGCAACTCTCAATCAGCCTGATATCAAAAGGGGAAAGGGAGGGGGCGCGGAAGCAGAAAGCATGTCCTCTGCACTTCCTGCTAAAAGCCTTTTACTGCTGCCCCTCTGTGGGGGAGGGGTTAAGGCAGGTTTTCCCCTCTGTCAGGCCATCAGCAGTGGCAGGAAGCTTTAAGCAGGAAGCAAAAAGGATGCACTTTATGGCTCAACTCTACCCCCCCCCCCAAAAAAAAAACAAACCCTAGCTGATTTGGGCTCTGTGCAGGAGGAAGACTGGGGAAGAAAGAGGTTATTGAGAGACTGGCAGAGGAAAAGGAAGAATGGAGGATGAGAGAAATTGATAGACAGATGGGACCTCCCTCCCCTGCACATTTTGTGGGTTTTGCTATTGGAAAACATGCAAATATGTTCACCCTATCAGTAACACGGGACTACTTTACAGGGCTGCTGTAAAGAGCTGTACATGAAACACCTGGCTCACTATAAAAAAGTTCTGTTTTACTTTCTAAAAACTCTACACACACACCTGCAAGCTGCCAGCCAGTTTGATGTGAAGAATCTTTGCCAATCAACTCAGAGTAAAGCATCATTACTGACTACGCAACCACTGACCTGGACATTTCAAGATCTGCATCTGCATAATGTGCTAGCTTGTCAAGCTCTGGCTGGAGAAAAGAATCCAACAGGTAGAAAGAAAACGCTGTCTCTTCAGCTGAAGGAACATGCCACTGGATGTTGAGACTTCTTAAGTCACCGGGTTTACCCCAGTCCTGCAAGCACAGAACAAGAAAGTGTATTTTGCATTTAGTGAAAATACCTGGGTGTTCCTTATTTAACTCAAATTCTCAACTACAAGGATATTAGTGCTTATAGTAGATAACAGAGGTTTGCATCATACATTGTTAGTAAGGCAGGTTCCTCACAAGAAAATTCACTCAAATTGACAACAGTCTGCTTTTGATCATTGGGAAGATAAACCCTCCAGAAAAGATTGGAAATTAAACTGGAAATATTTACAGTTCACTGGTGAGAAGAGTTGTAGTTGATTCAAGGGCTTGTTTATTATTAGATTCTTTTTAGGCAGAGCTCCAATATTATTTTGAAATTCTCACCTTTCTTTAAATCCAACCAAAGTGGCTAAGATAATAAAATGAATGAGATAAATGTAAAATCCAAAATATATCATAAGGGGAGGGGTAGGCTTCCCAACCCTCCCGCCCTGGCGGGGGACCCCAGGATTTCCACCCTCTTCCCCCACTCCCCCAAAAAACAGAAGCGGGGGGAGGGGGGGAAACGGAGGCGGGGAGCATGGCGAGCCGCCTGATCCTGGGCGCTGCGCCGCTGCCGCCCCCTCCCCGCCCACCGCAGCTGCTCCTCCGAGATGGGCCCAGGCTGAGCCCATCTCGGAGGAGCAGGCAAAACCAGAGAAGGGGAGGGCGAGGCAGGCCAGGAGCATGGCGAGCCGCGAATCCGGGCCCTTCTAGGACCCGGACTTGCGGCTCGCCACGCCCCCGGCCCGCCTCCACACCCCCCTCCGTTTCCATCCCAGAGGCGGAGCGGGCGAGGCCGCCGTGCCGCTGCCGCTTCTTCTCCGCTCGCCGTGGCTGCTCCTCCGAGATGGGCTCAGCCTGAGCCCACCTCGGAGGAGCAGCCACGGCGAGCGGAGAAGAGGCGGCAGCTGCGGGGCGGCTCACCACACTCCCCAGCGCCATTTTCCCCCTCCCCCCTAGCTCCACCCCAGTGTCTCCTGGCTCCACCCCCAAAGTCTCCTGGCTCCACCCCCAAAGTCCCCAGATATTTCTGGGGTTGGATTTGGCAACCCTAGGGAGGGGGCACAGAGTCACAAGTATACAAAATCACTACCTTCCTAAGGTATCTAGTGTAGTGTTCTGTCACGCTTCTTTTGGGAAAGTTTCAAAACACAGAGGCAAATATAGAGAAAATATGGCCCAGCTCAGTCTCACAGAATTTGGCACTTGAAGCAGGGCATCTCCAGAAGATCTCAAGATGTGAGGTTGCAAGCCCATATGACAAGTCAGTTGCTATCATCAGGACATTAAAGGTTTTATAGGTCAAATACTAGCACCCCAGATTGTGCCTGAAAATTCACTGCAACCACTGCAGCTGAACATCACAGGTTTTATGCATGTCATGTCACAAACACAGAACCTGTTGGATGTTACTCCAAGATTGGACCACAGGCTGATTTCTGTCAGGTGAGAGGAAATCAGCAAGTGAACTGGAAATTTCTATAGTTATTTGAACAGTGTCCTTGATCCTGGAAGAAAAACTCTTTAAAAGGGGGGGAAACCCTGAGAGTCAATTTGGTGTAGTGGTTGTGTGCAGACTCTTATCTGCGAGAACTGGCTTTGATTCCCCACTCCTTCACTGTAACAGCTTAGTGAGGCAAGATCTTCCCTTACAGAACTCATGCTGAGTCTTCCTCAATAACTTGTGTTCATCAATGTGCCTACTCATTCTGTCCTTGATAATGGTTTCTACCAACTTTCCCGGTATTGAAGTCAGACTGACTGGCCTGTAATTTCCCAGATCTCCTCTGGAACCCTTTTTACAGATGGTGGTGACGTTTGCTACCTTCCAGTCCTCAGGAACGGAGGCAGATTTCAATGAAAGATTACATATTTTTGTCAGGAGATCCACAAGTTCAACTCTGAGTTCTTTCAGAACTCTTGGATGTATGCCATCCGGACCTGGTGACTTATTAGTTTTTAATTCATCAATCAGTTGAAGGACCTCCTCTCTTGTCACCTCAATTTGACTCAGGTCTTTCAATACCCCTTCCAAAATTAGTGGTTCTGGAGCGGGCAAACACTTTTCATCTTCCACAGTGAAGACTGAGGCAAAAAATGCATTCAGCTTCTCAGTCATTTCCCTATCCTCCTTCAGTAATCCTTTTACTCCTTGGTCATCCAAGGGCCCCACTGCCTCCCTGGCTGGTTTCCTGCTTCTAAAATAGTTGAAGAAATTTTTATTGTTGGTCTTTATGTTTTTTGCAATATGCTCCTCATAGTCCCTTTTTGCCTGCCTGATCACAGTCTTTCATTTGATTTGCCACAGCCTGTGTTCCCTTTTATAAATCTCGCTTGGACTAGCTTTCCACTGCTTAAAGGAGTCCTTCTTACCTTTTACAGCTTCCATTACTTTGTTTGTGCCTTTCCTAATTTGTGGTATATATTTTATCTGAGCTTCTAGGATTGTAGTTTTAAATAGCCTCCAAGCTTCTCCAAGGGTTTTGACTGTATTTATCTTTCAGTTTCCTCTTCACATGCCTCATCTCAGAGAATTTACCCCTTTTAAAGTTAAACGTGGTTGTGCTGGTCTTTTGGGGCAACTCCCTATTTGTACAAATGGTGAAATCAATAACGTTATGGTCACTGCTCCCAAGCGGTGCGATCACTTTTACATCTCTCACCAAGTATTGGGCATGACTTAGGACCAAATCCAGGATCGCCCCACCCCTGGTAGGTTCTGTGACCATCTGCTCCATAGCACAGTCATTGAGAGCATCAAGAAACTCAATCTCTTTCTCTCGACCTGAACACATATTGACCCAATCAATCTGCGGGTAATTAAAATCACCTATCACGACACAGTTTTTACATTTAGCCGCTATCTTTAATCCTTCCATCATATTATAATCGTCCTCTATCTTTTGATTTGGTGGGCGATAACAAACTCCCATAGTTAAATTTCCTTTTGGGCCCTCTATTTCGACCCAAAGCATTTCTAGACAATTAGTTCAATTGTCTATCAAGAACCTCACTAATTTATTTAATAATAAAGCTTTCTCTTTTACTCTTGATTTTTCATATATTGCACCAAGACAGAGCAGGCTAGAAACAGTATGAAAAGTATATAAAAAACTACTGGGAAAAATAGACAATGCAAACATCCACATTCATAACATCTTTCAATTACACTTTCCATAGCCACTGGAATGGAGACACACCTTCGAGTAAAATAAAAGAATAATCATTTAGTACTTATTTTTTTAATAAAAGTTCAATTGTCTAATCCTAAATAAATTGAAATCCTTGCCTTGATAGGAAAGTATTCAGAAAGAGGCTTGTCAAAACCACCTGGCACACTGCTGTATTCTGTGGGGTAGATACGTGTAGTAGAATGAAGAAGATGATGCAGTAGGTTACAAGACAGAATGTAACCCTGCTTACAGGTTAAGTGGAGGGTTTGCTGAAGAACCTTCACAAGCTGCTCACTGTACGGCAGCAACTTCTTCCCATCTACACGAGTGATCTAGTTGAAGAATGCAAATCAGAAATGTAAATATATGACAATGACTCTATGACACTAACAAACCACTACATTGCAGGAATTAGAGGTTTTAGAAGAGACGGGACTTTCTGTCTTTTACTCCAAGAACCCCAGTCTTGGGTCCCTCCTTAGGAATATTTGGGGACATAAATCTTTGCAAATATATGCACATGGTTTCTCATTTCATTGCACTGGTCAATTAAAAGGCATTCATTCCCCATGCAACTGGGCCTTTGTAAGTAATATCTGTAAGAACTGACAGTACTAAGAATCACCCTCCCCCTTCCATTGCAGCCTCTTGACTCCCTACTAGACCCTTAGCCCAGAACGCCAACTGCCAAAGGTCCAATATGTGGAACCAGATGCCCGAACTGTTATTGTAACATTGTGAGAAGCTTCTCAAAAATATTGTGCCACAATTAGCTGAAGGAACAGGGTGGCAAAGTGAAAGATCTTTAAAATCCAGGATGCTTATTAGATGGAAGACAGGCTTGGAATACAGCAGGAAGTATTGAACTGGAGTTCCTCACAGTGGCATGATTTCTGCACAGAAATCCAACATTAGCATGCTGAGTAGGGCCAGCCACAAGAAGAGCTGGGAGCAATATTACAGATGCTAATACCCCACCTAACAAGACATCATAATCACAGGGACTCAAAGGAAGCAATTCCTTCAGCCCTTCTGTAACTAAGTAAGGACTAACATCTGCTGTCCCTAGCAGGATTGGGGACACTGTACTGGATCTTTCTGCAGCAGTCCCTTGCATCCTGCCTAGGCAGGATATTTTCAGTTACAGTTAATGAATCTGCTCACTTCTATGTCACATGGATGTTTCAATATAAAAACCATAGTGGCATTTCATTTTCCCACCAATACTAGTATTTCTCATAATACCTCTGACAAAAGCTGGAGGTTCCACAGGAGCTCCTTATCTAACTCTTCATCATGTAAGACATCATCATCTAGATTTAAAAAAATTCAGTCCAATTGTTATTACACTGAAATACCAAAGTCTGACAGATTCAAGCGATTAAAGCAATCCCTGAAAAACTTGATAAAATACCCCTGAATACCTAGACGTACACTTCTATTTCCCTCACCTTGTCAGTGGCCTAAAGAGTCATATAAAAATACAAAAGGCACAGTGGCACATGGAGAACTTACATGCTACAGGATGTCTCCTATAACAGTCATATCTGCTTCAGGCAACAACTCCAGATTAGCAACTTTTTTCTGTATTAAAGATTTGATTTTATATGACACCACAGAACAGCTACACACACCTCTCTTTTGCTCATGCTGGCCCATAGAGTCAACTTTTTTCTAACTCATGCCAAGACAGTCAAAATGGGTGAAAAAAAGGGTAGAGGGAGTAAAGCACCCAATCAACACATCACATTTCCAAAAGCAAACCCAAAATCCTTTCAGTGCACCCCTAAAAATGTTGTGCGGGAATGCAGCAAAATATATGCAGCCTACAGGGAGTTGTAACTGACTGCAGATGCCTATTAAACCTATATTCAATGGGAAAGCTGGGTCTGCCTCTGCATAATGGGTAAAATTGCTTTAAGAAATTTGTAGCATGTTTGCCACTGCATCTTATATGGTTTCATGTAGCAAGAAGCCTAGAACTGGCAGCTAAGTGCCTGCACCACAAGCACAGGGTTATTAAACATGTGTGATGTTACACATCTTTGAAGCAGCTATTAAAACAAAGCAAAGTTAAGATGCTCAAGGCAAGACCAATTAATAACCTATAAAAACATTTTCCAGCAACCACTGTGAGCCAAACAATTCTTTATGCCTGCTAAACTCAGCAAGACAGAACTGAGCAGCCATCTCCAACAACCTGCTAGTTTCCAAGGCATGCACATACTTTCTGTCTGTAATTAAACAGACCTTCTTGGAATTAATAGCAATGCAGGAATCTATAGGAAATTGTAAACACAAAATACACCATATCTTCTGGGAGCAATTTGATTTTTAAAAATCTTCTTTGTTTTAAATAGGCAACTCACACTCGATCAAAAATGACCTTGTTACAACACAAAGTGAGATCAGTGAAACTTACTGAGAGTAAGATGTGCTATAACGTTGCAGCAATGGGGAACAAAGAGCTTCAAAGCCTCCTCAGGACAGCACTGAAAATGTCACAGAGAATCAAATTCTACATTAAGATATTTCTGCAAGCAGGGAGGGGGTTTTTTGGGGTTTTTTTTGCTGTGGGATATTTTTAATGAGCATTTTACAGCAATGATTAGGAATGTGCTCAGTGGCTTGAATTCAGGAGGGGATGAAGTATTTGGGATTAGGATAAAGAAACCTGCTATCCAAAGGCTTATAAGAGGGCAGAGCAATTGGCAAGGAGATCCAGGGCCAGCAAAATGGCACAATGACAGTCACTCATTGGTGTGCATCTCAACCAGAAAGGGACAGGGGGAGAGGAAAAAAGCTGTCTCACTTTCACAGCCGCTCGGCACATGTCAGCTACCATCCGACCAGCCACTCTTGTCTCAAATATATTTGAAATGGCAAAATTAAAAACCTTCTCCAAGGCAGCCTAAGAGCAAAACAAGAGGGGGGGGGAAGCAGTAAACTGATTAACCAAGTTTGCTCTATAGGAAAAAATATACTCTCTGATCTAATCTTATGTAGTCAAAAACCACAGCTAATCCAAGGAGAATCTAATTCAAGGTCAGTCTTGGCCATGATGCAGTGCATAGATACACCAGAAAGTAAAAAAGAAACAAGGCTTCACCCACCAGCACTTAGCAATTATTTACCACACTGGTGGCTAAAGTGTGCCAACTAGCTGAGTCCAAAGGACCAGCTCTCACCTAGGCATGCTAAAATCTCCTGTTGCTCCATGCCATTATTGGCACTCATGCTATAAATTGGCCACCCATACTAGAAACAAACAAGCTGAACAAATCAAGCAGAGACCTGGGGACACCATAGAAGCCAAGCAGACATCTTACCATAGAGGTTAAAGCAGGGCACCAATGCTTTTAAAATGTTTATCACTCCTAGCTCTCCTCCAAGGAATGAAGAAGGTATACACAGTTTGTCCCCATTTTATCCTAACAGTGCTCTGCCAGGTAGGTTAGGTTGAGAAAGAGTTACTGACCAAGGTAACCAAGTGAGCATCATGGTAGAGTAAGGGTCTGAAGCTGGGTCTCCCATAGACCTAGTCCAGCGTTCTAACCCTTACATCATACTTGCTCTCCAGAGGAAGAAAGCACAAGGAACTACCTTGAAAGGCCAGTGAGGTCTAAGGAGAAAATGCACAATGAGTTCCTTTCATCCACCATTTAAACTGCCAGGCAGGAGAAGCATCTCAGCCAAGGAGCTAGCTAGTTCCTACTGCATTTCAGATTAAATGGAGATGCAAGAACAGCCAGCAGCCACCCCAGAATTGGCCAGGGCATTGGAAGCCAGCTCCATGCCACTTCAGCTGATCCTCTCTCAAAGCTCCAAGCTGCGAGAGGATCAGCTAGGGTGACGTGGAGCTCACAACTCCACATTGCCTCAGCTGGGGCTGGCTCTTCTTTGCAGTTTGGTTTCAACCTGCAAAAAAGAGCCAGCCCAGGATTGGACTTTTGCAAGGCATGGAGAGGGGAAAAGCATTTTTCCCTCCATGCCTTTTGCAAGCCACACCACAAGTGAACTCCAATGCAGCTATTTCACCCAGAAGGCTTGCTGCTTTAAAGTTCACTCACAGCAAAGCTTGCAAAAGGCATTTAAAGGGCATTTAATGGCAGCACCTTCTTCTGGGGCCTACAGGATTGGAATTTTGAAATTTGGGGGGAGGGGTTTGAGGAGAGGCACCAGCAGCTATGCCTCAATTTTAATTTAATTAAATTTTTTAATTTATATCCTGCCCTATCCTGCAAGTGGTGCCTCTGCCTCAAAAACAGCCCCCTTAGAGTCCAGATACCCCCAGACTGATTCTCCATTATAACCTATGGAGACTATTGACCAATATTGGGATTTAGGAATATCAGTAAATACCATTTTGGGGGGTTCAATATACCTCAACCCCCCAGAAACCCAATTTTTTTGTGCATACCCCTAGTCACTGTTCACCTTTCAGAAAAAGGTGTGCAAACATGTGTCTGTCTATAAATGCTTTACAATTATACCAGCTAGTATCTTATAAAAATTACCATAAGTAAAACTCTCTTTCACCCTTGGTTATACATACCTTAAATATCTCCTTTGAACACTGTGTGAGAATTGTGCTGAAAGTAGAAGATAGGCCTAATTCCACCAAACTCTCCAAATGAGTCATCTTTTCTGTTTCAGTCTCTTCTCTTGTTTGTTCCAGTGTGCTGCTTTCTATAAGTCCAAAACATCTACACAACAAAAATCAAGAAAACCATCAGTAAAAAAAAAAATTACAAATTTCCTGCTAATTTGTCTATACTTTGATAAGAACTGCGACAAAGGATGCATTTGGCAGGCTTTTGAATAGCCACTCAAGTGCAGCAAGTAGAGAACAGCACCCTGATAAATTGGGCAAGGGGGGAGCTATTTCTTTTTTTCCAAGTCACCAAAGTGATATTGTCATGCACTGGACTGGAGAGACCAAGATTCAATCCCTACTCAGTTGTGAAATAAACCAGGTAACTATGCACCAATCAACGCTCTCTTTGTCTAACCCATCTTACAGGCTCTTGCAAGGATGACAAGAAAGAGATACCCACACATATTGCCTTGAAGGAAAAGCAGGATAAAAGTCTCTCAGAGAGACAAATTACTAACACAGGTATGTATGTTTGTAGGTGTGTGTAGGCAAGCTAGCGAAGCCTGCCTACTGATTTTAGTGGATTTATTTGCAGGCTAATGCTGTCTGGTTTTAGGAGAGATTTGAAAAACATCAAGGAAGTACAAGAAATCAAGCTTACTGGAGCTACTTGGAAAAAGCCTACTTGGAACCAGCAGCCTTACAGAAGCTTGAAACATTCTGCTTTTTGGCTTCCTTCTCCAAAGAATCTGCAGCCTACTGAATGGGTAAAGCAAAAAAGAGGGAAGGCATGAGATGCTCATCCGCTTTTTTCGAAGAGAGATAAAGAGAAGTGGCAAGGACTGGGGTGCACTATCTGCATATGACCCCTGCTCAGCTTCTTGGCTCCAGCAACTCTGTCATCCTAAGAAACCTGTCTGCTGCACTCTTCTTTAGAAAGTGCACCCACAGACCCTTGCTGATCCTCATTTCTGCAACTCTTATCTAGCACACTTATATAATGCCAGCTCAAAACCAAGCTGCTTTATGAAGCATGTGCACTTAACCTCACCAAAAAAGCTATGACCAATCTTCCCTCTAAGCTGTGGAGTTTGTGAGCAAAAATTCTATTTAATGAGCTATTGGCATTAAAGTTGTGAGCAAGTGATTTGGCTACTGCATAAACTAGTTTGCTCTGGGGCCATCTTTCCTGAACTAAGGCAAAAATGTGTGAGTCAGAGACTAAAAAACTGAGCTAGCTCACACTAACTCAGCTTAGAGGGAACACTGGCTACGACACACATGAACACCAATGAAACAAATATCCACAGACTTTGCATGTGGCCAGAGAAAGCACAGCCTGTGATCAACAGAATTTAGAGCATGGATACTATGGGGAGAAAAGTTTTGACAGATCTGCAGTATGGGAGAATAAGACGAAATATATAGGAAAGCCAGTACAGTAAAGTTATCACCTCCACTCAATTTCCCAACACAACTTGCCTGTCCATAAATTGCAGTACAAAATCTTCAAATTCAGCAGTAGCAGAACACAGTTCTCTCTCCACCTATAATTTCAAAACACAGGGAGGAAATATTTAATGCTTTTCTTTTTTTTACCACCTCAGACATATGATATGCCTCCAAAACTGCAGCTAGAAAATTCACATCTGCAATTTTATATTTGTTATGAGAATCATTATAAAACCTTTGAAAACATGTTTTCTCAGTTACTCACACTTCTCCTGCCAGAATTTGCACCTTTGCAAAATAAATTGTGAATCAATCTGCCCACCTACTACAATCTACTTGAACAGGCTGTGGCCCTCTGAGGACTCTGGTCTTACCCAGCCCTACTGCCTAAGGTGGAAGCTGGAAGCTTCTGCATGCAGAACCACGTATTCTGTCACTGAACTATGATCCTCTCTACTGTGAAACCTGATCCATCATCCCCTTTTTAAAATTTGAGCACCTTGTGAAACACAATTTACTATGTAATTACTTTCTGTATGAGAAAGCTCCACCTTTAAATTCCCTTCCCATAAATAAGCTAGAGTTACACAACTATTTAACATCTTACCTCTGTGAGGTCTTCTCTCTCTTGTAGTACAAATGAACAATCTACTAAAGGCACAAGAGTAGAAAACGTTGCAATAAACTGGAATGTGATCTAATGGGAAAGACAAAAAAGTTTCACAGTGTTATTGGACGTACTGAATGCTGAAAAATTAACTTGCCATTATAATGGAATCAAATGGACCCAAAGAAGTGGGGGGGAAATGGTATAATGTTGTCTACGAACTATTAACACGCCATACTCCACATATTCTTCAATCTTAATGAGGTCATTTGCACTGTAAGTCTTGATCTCTCTTCTATCATTTGTTCCCTATAAATTATAGTGTATTATGCTTAAGGGTTGGGTTCTTTTACCCCAGTTATATGGGAAACAAAGGATCATACAAGCTAAACTGACAAAACTGTACTTTCTGGTTTTCTTATTCATTTTCTCCATGATGTCTTCATTGCTGTTCTACTTCTGTTCTCTCAAAGGGAAGTACAGTTTTGCGGGGGTTTTGTAGCAGGTATCAAAGCTCAAATCAGCTCCCAAGACTTTTACTTTTATGATGACTTTGGATGGAGTTTATTTGATCGCCAGATTAGTAAAATGCAACTAGGAGACCCATGAGGTGGCTATCCCTCCCACCCCCAATTGCTTGACTGGCCAGTCTCCAGCCTGCCTGCACTGCTACCACCTCTGCCTGCCTAGCTCACAGGGCAGAGGTTCCTGCTCCCTCCTCCTCTACCCACCTACTTGCAGAGCTGCTGTTGTCACTGCTTGCCCAGTTCACATGGAGGAGACAACGGACACAATGACAACTCATGCTCCACTCCCCTCTGGAAGAAAAACTTTCTCCAATAGAACACGGCACTTGAGCCCGAAAGATTCTACAAACCCTAATGATGTTACCAGCCGTGAAAACCTGAAATCTTTGATAACAATGATTTATGTTGAGTGCTGGATGCTTATGAATTGTGTATAAATCTTGCTGATTATATGGTGTGAATTCTATTGTATATTATATGAATTTCTATAATAAATGTATATATTTCAACAATTTTAACATTGGCTTGCACAGTTTATTTTCTTTACTTCACCTGGCCGTACAAGCTGCTGCTCCTCCCCTTTTCAAAATAGTGACTGATATCTCACAAGGCAGCATTGTGAAATGCTGGTGCTTTCCTAAATATATTACATTTTAACTTTTTCTTGTCTTTGTTTGTTTTGTTTTTTTTGCAAACTTGGAGGGTTCCCCTAAGTCTGAACAGAAATACCTCCCCCCACCTGTACTTGGGCCCATTTTCTGGGTTTGCTGATCCACATGGAGGAGGAGGTTAAGAATTAGATCTTCAATATTTGTTTTATTTGACCACGAATCTTAAAACAAGATGTCTGATGGGTTAAGCCGTTACTGAGAATAACACAAATACTACAAACACTACATTATGTTCCAAAGATCAAAAAGGGTGTGAGGAGGCACAGCATAGGTATGAGTTACAAAAACACTGCAGTAGAAGTTCTGAGAAAGCAGAATGGATGTGACTGGAACAATCCTTAGAATTGTGCACTCATATGAAGCTCAATAATTAAAACACTTCCTCTTTGTAAAATCCACAGTCTGCCATTATTTCCAAGCCACGTATTCTTGAACATTCTCCATCCTCCAAACCAAGTTTATAAATCACAATTTAGCCCTGGTTGAGGGTAAAGAACAAAATACAGTTTGTGGCTTGGAAGTAGCAGGCAGCTATGGCTTTCTGTAAAAGGGAAATTTTAATTATTCAGCTTGTACAGGAGAATGGGAAGGAACATATAAGCTATAAGAATTTGTATGTAACCATTACATTGTCTCATATAAAGTTATAGGAGTCTGAAAAAGTAAATTTTATAACAATTCAGCTCTAGTAAAAGCTACTGAATGATGTGAATTGCATTACAGTTTAACTTCAGTCTCAAAGCTGATTTTAAATTATGCTTATGCTACAATACCAGCCATTGAAATATATGCATGCGTATGACCTCTTCCATACTCAGAAGCTACCAGAATAAGATCTTAATGAAAGCAACAGTGGCAGACAAGAGATGGGGAGCCAGAATGCAACATCCAAGGAAAGAACTACGGGGAAGACAATGAAAACCAAGAGGGCACACAGACACTCCTGTTGGTGAAAATCAGAACCATGTTCCACATCAGATTGGAACACACATCAACAAAATACTCACCATGCATTTGCTAAAGTCATTTGGATCCACACCAGGCAACGCTCTCATCAACAGAGGTAACATGTGCGTTGGGCTTTCAGGAAATGACTCGCTCCCAGAGACCAGGCTACGAGCTACTCCAATTACACAGCTTAAGGTGGCTGTGAGTTGATGAGGTTCTGTTAATGTCTCCAGTGCTGGGTATGTTCTATGGAGAGGGGGGGTTGGAGGGGAAAGTTTTAAGAAAGGAATTTTAGCTTTTATAATATGTTTGCTGTTACAGACATTCAAATAAGCTGCATTTCCTAACCCCACTGATTTCTGTGTGAGCACAAAACCACAGAAAAAAGGAGCACTGTGGCCCAAATGGTGTCCATATGGAAAAAGTGACCTGCATAGCTCCCCACCCACCTTGCCTGGCCTGCAGCTGTGGAGATCTGTTGTTGTAACCTGTTCCAGAACTGAACACCTTAAGTCAAGTAGGGCTGAGCAGAAGGTGGAGGCCTAGACTCCACTAGATCATTCTCTGTCCATTGCACTGTGCTCCACATTGAGTGAAAGGGAAGAACAGGAGGGGCCAGACTGCACACAAGACATGTCTTCCCCTGATGTAGCACTGCCTCCCCAGTGCAACAGTTAGCAAGGCTGTGCCAAGGGAAAGAGGCATTGTCCCAACTAACAGACACTGTGAGGGGCTGCAAAACAGTTCAAGTCCATTCAAGCAACACGTGAAAGTTTGACACACACCTGATGACAAGTAGAAGTGGGGAAGCAGGTAAGAGGGAAGCAGACAGAACTCAAGGTCAGAATGACTGCGGAGCAACAGTGAAGCAGTGTGGCCTCTTTGTACTCCATTTTCCGGAGCAATGTATTAATGTTACAGCACTTTACCTGCAGAAGCTCAGTCTAGATTAGTATATTTTAGGTTTGACAGAATGAAATCTAAAGTTACAGGGTGGAAAATGACTTCCAAACAAACTTATTCAATTGAGCACTATGAAATGTTAAATATGAACACACCAAAATCAGAATGCCTTCCCCCCCACGAGGACCTGTATTAAAAACAACGAAGGAAAAAGCCCAGTAGTTTGGGAAATTTGCAGCTAATCCTAGGACCAAATTTTACTTAAAAAGAAATAAAATTTGGTCCTAGGTTTAGCTGTTTTAATACAGGTCCTAGTGGGAGAAAATGTATTCTGATTTTTGATACTTGCTTTGGCATAAATGCTTTTACACTCTTATTATTCAAATGCTATAAACTTCCTTGTGATGATGATCTGTGACAGAATGGCAGCTTACAGATCTGGAAAAAAAACCCTTAAAAATCTAAACACAGCAAAACCGTGGGGGTAAGCTGCAGTGGCCGAAAAAATGATGGGCAACCTACACCATTCATCCAAAGAAAATCTGATTTCACTTAAGATGAATTATTCAGCTGCAGAAAGAACAGTTCAGGGCCCTTTTTCACCATCCAAAAGGCAAATGTTAACATTGACATTTACCAGGCTCTAAGGAAGGCCACGAACTGGGAAAACACAGTTTGGTTCATGGTCTGTCGTATGCCCGGTTCACGAACCATGTACCATCACGAAATCTGTTCATGCTAGATGAGTTGGTTTAGTTCATGAAGTTTATGACATGGTAGACTAGTGTGCTAGAAACATCAAAACTCACAAGGGATCTCCGACTGACTCTCCTCTACCTGCCCAAGTTTGGTGACAACTGAATTTACAGAATCTGAGTTACGGCCCCCCAAAGAAGGTGCCCCCAAGAAAGTGTTTCCTAGGGAAATGACCGGGACAGATTCAGGAGTATATAGAACGGATCCTGTGCAAGCTAGATACCAAACTCACAGCAGATATCTCCAGCTGACTCTCTTCTACTTGCCCGAGGATTGGATTTATGGGGTCCAAATTACAGCCCCCCTAAAAAAGGTGCCTGCCCCATCCTCCACTGTTTCCAAAGGACTAATGTCAAACCAAAGAACCTCTCATTAAAACTGAAGAGGGGCATTTCTGCAAGCCCAGCAGAACCAGTGAAGGTGAAGCCAGGAAAGTGCTTTGGAGGGAAATGTCAGACACAGGTTCAAAAATGTAGAATGGACCCCCTGAAAACTACACACACAAATGCACAGAAAACCCCACCCTGCCATCTGCTCCTCTACAATCTCTCCAATTTGGTGGTGGATTACATTTCTGAGGTCCTAGTTAACACACCCCAAAAAAGGTCTCCCCTGTGCTCTCACTGGAAAAAACAGTGGCAGTTACAGGAGTCTATGGAATGGCTCAGTAGCACGAAACTCACAGGGAAACTTCACCTGAGCAGGAACACCCCCCCCCCTGCACCAGACACTGGAAGCAAGGCAAGCATCCCCCCACACTTGCAGCCCCACCCCCAGTCTCTAAAGATAGGTTCTGTAGAATAGGATTTCAACAGGGGCTTCCTGTAGAAATCCGAGTTTTCCATTTAAAACTATTAGTAATGCAACAACAGAAATCCAGACATGACAACAGAAATCCAGACATGACAAAAGACTTCCAACAGGGGCTCCCCAAAAGAACTCCACAACAACTGGCCCTACCAGACAAGTGGAAATTAGATTCTTCCATTTAAAGTGACCATGAGGTAGGTTTTGTATTATTAGTTCTACCTACCACAAGGTAGGTGTTGGGTGAGAAAGCCCACCCCCACCCAGCAGAGGCAGACATCCTTCCACCAAAGCGCCAAGGGTACCACCCACAGGTCAAGTCACCCAGAGAGGAGAAGGAATGGGGGGACACACAGGGGAACAACAGGAGCCCCTGAGAGGTCCAGAGAGGGGTAGCCCAGCAGGGGAAGGCTAACCTTGAGGAAAGCCAACTTGTCCACTCTGGTTGAGTCCAGATGGAAGCTGTTCTGCTTCACCAAACATGCAATCGTGGCATAGGTGGAGTTTCTGTAGGTGGGTAAGTTCTGGATGAGCTGGTGTTCAGGCTCCCCACCCCCCCCCGCCTCTCAAGTAGCAGACACACAGAGTTGATGCTGTGCAAGAAGTGGGTGGCCAGGCACCTCATCAGTGAGATGGCCCGCATCTCAAAGGTGGCAGCATCCCATGTGGCCACTGACAACGCTACCCAGTCAAGGGCATCCTTCACCATTAGGTGAAGCATATGCACTAGGCAGACAATGCCTTTAAGAGATGCAGCCTTCACTGCTGTCAACATGTTGGCACTGGCATCCATGACTATATAACTATGGACAATGTGGCTGCCACCCACCCAATCTCTCAGGCTACTCTGTATCATGGCAGCAATGTTTTGTGTTGTATGGTCTGCATCCACCTCCTGCACATGAAACAGAACCACTCTGAAGCCTGGTGGCAGGACTATCCCCTCCTGGAGTCTGGGCCCTGCCCCGACAGTCCAGACAGACAGGTCCTTTGTTTGCCATCAGTGGGCAGTGAGGGAGAGGTAGCCATGCTGCTGGCTGCTGTGAAGTACACAGTTCTGCCTTACATGCTGGAGAGCTCACCCCTGACTACTGCCATTGCAGAGCAGTGCAGGGCAGACAGGGCTTATGGTCCTCTACAAAGGGACAGAGTACTAGGAGGCCAAGTCTTACAGCAGCCAGCCAAAGGCTACATCCTCCATGAGGGACAAGGGTTGGCCACAAGGGAAAAGGGCTGTATTTTATTGGATGCTACTGTTTTTATTTCTAAAACATATGTATATTTTAATTGCTATATACCGCTCTAAGACCTGTCCTGCAGGAAAGGGCAGTTTAAAAATCTAACCTAACAAATAAATAAATCCACAGCAATCACTCGATAAGGCGAGTGATTACTTCCTGGGCCATCCACATAGCCTTCTGGAAGGCACTGCTGACATCCTCATGGAAATGACCTATTGGGGGGTGGCTTGCCTTCCTTAAAACAATTTTATTGGTAACACATGGTAATAAATGTATTTCTTACATCTTTAATAACTTCTTTTATCTACCCCATATATTACTTTTTACCCACCCCTCCCCCCGTTACTTGACCCCCGCCGGCGTTATTTACTTAAAATGCAAATATTTAAAAGCACCCTTAAGTGTTAAACCAAAAATTTATATTCTTCTTCTTTTTTAAAAAATTTAATCACTATCAAAAATTGTCCAATGTCCTTTTATTTTCCACTCTTTTTCTACATATCTTCTAAACTTTTTCCACTTCATCTTAAAAACTTGCAAATCATAGTCTCTTAATATTCTTGTTAATTTGTCCATTTCACTCCATGTCATAACTCTTATAATCCAGTCCCATTTCTCTGGTATTTTTTCTTGCTTCCACAACTGCACATATAATGTCCTAGCAACTGAAAGCAAGTACCAAATTACAGTTCTATCTTCTTTTGGAAATTTTTCCATTTGTAATCCCAACAGAAAAGTCTCTGCAACTTTCTTGAATTCATATCCCAAGATCTTAGAAATTTCTTGCTGAATCATCTGCCAATACTTTTTTGCCCTTTCACAAGTCCACCAAATATGGTAGAAAGAACCTTCATGTTTTTTACATTTCCAACATCTATCTGGCATCTTATTGTTCATCTTTGCCAATTTTTAGGAGTCATAGACCATCTATACATCATTTTAAAACAGTTCTCTCTAATACTATGACACGTCGAAAGCTTCATAGAACTCTTCCACAAGTATTCCCAAGTTTCCATCTGTTTTTCTTTATTTACATTAATTGCCCATTTAATCATTTGAGATTTCACAACTTCATCCTCCGTACACCATTTTAAAAGTAATGTATATATTTTTGAAATTAATTTTTCATTATCTCCAAGCAGAACTTTTTCCATTTCTGTTTGTTCTTTTCTTATTCCTTCAGTTTTGATATCATTATCCACCAAGCTCTTTATTTGTTGCATTTGGAACCAATCATATTTATTATTCAACTCTTCAGCAGTTTTCAATTCTATTTTGCCACTTTGTATTTTTAATAATTGATTATATGACAACCACTTTTCTTCACCTATCTCAGCCGTTATTTTTATTACTTCAGCTGGCACTATCCAGAACGGTCTTCTCTCATCTCCATATTTCATATGGAGTTTATGCAATGATAAACAGTTTCTAGCACATGCTGGGAAAGTGAAACTGAACTGCCAGGTAGATCATCTAAGTGACAGATGGTGGCTGGTTGCCAGATTGCATCAGCCTAAGCAATGTCAGCATGACTCAGCAGGAAGCTGATTGGTTACCTGGCTGGACCTGATGTATAAATGTACAAAGACACTTTACTGTGTGTGGGATATGTATGGTGGAGAGCAGCGGAGCATTCTGTTGGATTGGAGAGTGGAGGTGTAAATAAATTGCATATAGTGGTTTTAACACTACTGTGTGCAAGCCTTCATTCTTTGCGTCACTAAAACCACCCTCACTAAGCACAGGCGCATCAACAATTTCATCCATGTATTTAGCAAATTATTTCTTATATAATGGTGAGAGAAAAAACCTTCCATCTTCTTTTTTCCATAATACAAATACGCATGACAGCCAAATTTATTTCCGTGACCTTCCGTGACCTAAGAGTTTTTTGTTTAACAGCGTTATCCATTCTTTTATCCACACTAAACAAACTGCTTCCTGATATAATTTTAAATTCGGTAGTTGAAATCCACCTCTCTTTTGCATCTGTCAAAATTTTCGTTTTGATCCTTGGTTTCTTCCCAGCCCACACAAATTCTGAAATTTTTCTTCGCCATTTATGAGGTGGCTTGCCTTGATGCTCCAACACCCACAGCACCTTGAGTACAGGGAGTCTTTCTTTGAAGGGCCTCCTGCTCCCCCTCCATTTCTCCCTGCTGAGGGGGAATGGGCCTCTTCATCCTCCCACCGGCCACCATAATGAGGCAACATACTGGGAGGTACCCTTTGTAGGTGTCTGTGGAAGATGTAGAACGACAGGTTTGGGGTTTGTGACCCTCCAGACATAAGCATGGCACACCTGCTACTCTGCCACACAGGATTCAGAGGAGGTGCAGAAATGTTACCAAACTGTGGTCTGACACCCCAACACTGGGGAAGGTGGAGGAAGGGACAGCTGCTTTCTGGCACTGGGCTGGGAAGGGCCACAGAGGAGTGAACTGGAGGCAGAAGCAGCAACAGAGAGTTGTGTGGGTGTTTCCCCTCCCTCCAAACACTGCTATCAGAGACTTCTGCAAGGAGTGTTATCAACTGCTGGTTTCTGGGCAGTGCTAACAACTCTGTCCTCTGTGGAGAGCCCCAGGAATAGATCAAAAGGAGGAGGCTCCAAGACCTCTAGTAATTCCCTGCTAAGGGTAGGCTCCTGTGGGCTGGCAGGATGGGTTTGGTGCCTGAGAATGGGGGCCTGTGGTACAAGGGATGGAGAACTTCTTCCCCCCACAATGAGCACCTTTTGCATCCTCACTTATTCATTTATTTTTATCATGCTTATATCTTGCCCTCCCCTAGCAGGCTCAGGGCAGCTAACAGTAAAAAACATATAAGATTAAAAACAAAATATACAATAAAATCATATTCATACATTTTACAACCACTAAAAGTTCAAGTTGCACAGAGGGACTTCTCCCCCACAATGAGCACCCTTTGCACCCACATTCACCCTCACAGCAATCAGGAGGGGGCATAAAACATGGGTGTTCAGCTGCTAAGCCCCTCCACTTGGCATGAGCACAGAGATGGGTGGCTCAGAGACCTAAATCCACCTAACACCTTCAAATCCCATTACAGCAGAGGAATCACAATCAAAATGTGGGTCCTCAGCTGAGGAACCCACCAGCAAAGCTTCTCAGGTTCCCCACCTCTCTCTGTAACTGCAAACAGCCTAGAGAAAACAGACTGCAAAGCTGAGAGCATATACATAGTTTTCTGATCCTATAGAACAGAATGAGAACTCTGTTACTGGCAGCCAGCAGTGCCTGTTAAGCTTTGGAGAGCTCCTAGTGGTGCTTCCAAGGCTGAAGAATTCCTACTCCCCTGCTGCCTTGGAGTTTTATAAACAGTTTGATTGAGCGAAGACAGTCTGCCTGGAAAATGTAATCATTCACAAACTACCACGAACAGCATCAAAGTTAATGAAATGTTCATGCTGGTCACCCTTCCATGGACAAGCCAAAATTCATGACAAACTTTAACTCATGATGAGCCAGTCTGTACCCATCCCCATCCATTAGTACTTACTTTTCAAGTACTGGTGGGATTACCAACTCAGGACGCATTAGTGCAAGGTTCTGCAGAGCTTGGGCTGCCTCTAAGCTTCCAGTTTTGCTAAACATAGCCAGGAGGACAGGCTGAATAATACAGTCTACAAAGTCTGTGATATCCTGGTCAGTAAGTTTATGGCTATCAGGCACAGGAGTAAGCCAAGTCATCTTTTTGAACCGTTCACGATGCAATCTTCTGACAACACTACTTGGTAGCCGCTGAAGGAGCTTCATGAGCTTGTTCTGCCATCATACAGAAAAGGGTAATAGAATCAATTCCATTAATGAGCAGCAAAAACAGCATCAAGATCTCCTCTGCACTCAGGCTACAATCCAACACATATTTACTCTGGAAGTAATTCCCATTGAACAAACTGGGCCTTGCTTCTGAACATGCTTCAGGCCAGGCTCTCAGTATATCAATCTATGTCATTTAGCAAAGCAGCCCACACCCTTCTGCCTTTAAAGAATATATTTCACAGCAAAGGTCCCACAGCCTGTTTGGACATTTAACAGCTCTTCCATGCAATTCACCTGATCGTCCCTAGGGGAGACTGTTAACAAACAGAACTTAACATGTGGCCTAGCTGGCCGTAGTTATAGCCATAACAACTGAGAAACAATTGCCGTTACAAGAGTTGCTAAAAAGTGTGAATATATAGTTTTCTTGGGTGTTCCAAGTCACGTGGATGCTCCTCTGAATAAGATTTTCAGCATCTGAGCAGTCTAAGCATTTACAAAACTGATATACTACAAAACAGGGTCACTGAAGCTCAGTGTCTGCCCCAGCCTGGGTTCCTGAAGCTCAAGAGGCCTAGGCGATGAAGGGCAGGATGGGTGGTGCAGCAGATTCTCCAGTGTGCATTCCTTTCCCTAAAAAATAACTACAAAAAGCCATTTATTCCTCAATCCCACCTGCCGCACCCCTTCCAAATTCAAATTACACAGGAAAGCAATTTTCTAAAGCCAGCAGCCCATTTATCTTTGTCTTAATTTTCTAGCAATGACTTCAGACTATGCTACTGAATTCCCAGGATCTTGGATTCACTTTTAACAATGGATAATAAGAACACATTTTTAATCGATCAATAGCTTTCCAGCTTCTTGTGTTTACAGAACATGTAAAGGAATGTGCTGTAATTCACTCTATTTAAATAAAATATTTAGTGTGAATATCATTTTACAAAAAAGTAACAGCTGAAGAGAATAAAAAACATCAAGATTCTACTCCAATATAAGCATGTCTAATCTCAGGGAAACATATATCCTTACCAACCAGCGACCATTATTTGAAGGATGGTAAAAAGAGGCAATGCTTTTGAATAACCCAGACAAGTGTTTCTGTACAAGCTTACTCGGTCCACCCTGTCCAGAAAAAAAATAAAGTTGTGTTATTTGACTGACCTCCAAGAAACCCTAACAAGGCCACAGTATAACTTTAACAAGCTCAGTCTTAATTGGCTCTAAGTCAAAGTCTTAATAAAGGCTTAGAGTCTGTACTATTCTGTTTTCAGTAACAATTAAAACATTAGAGGGGCAAGAAGCCAAATACACAGAAGCTTTTTTTAAACAGAAGTACTTGCCCAAACTTAATATAATCTATGTGCAGATGGTCTCAGAATAACACGGGACAGCGGCTGCCTCTTTCCACTACCAAAACTGCAATCCCAAAGAGTTCATAATTACGTGAACTACATTAGTTCCATCTCCAGAAATGTAAGGTGGGACACTCTAGGCATCTATTTAACAAAGACTGTGATTACAATTTCTGTTTATTTACATTTACAAACAAGTGGCTGTTGCTCTTAAAACACAGCAAGCCAATTTAATTTATCTTCTAAAAGGTGAAGTTCTTACTACTAGATGATGCTGACTTTATTATAGAGACTGATTGCCCTGAATTAGTTACACAGCAAGAACATTTTTGCAGCCTGGGGAATAAAGTTGTGCCATCTGAGAGTGCAAACTGGCCATCCCTGCATATTCCTTTATTTATTCCACAGACAAGTCAAAATATTATCTAGACAAACTGAAGCATTTATTTATTGTAACTCATATTTACACACACGGCTACAGTCATGTACAGGCTTAAAGGCAATGTACAATGAATACTATAGTTTGGATATCAGGATGAGTGTACACTGAAAACAAAAAGGATCATACCATCATAGCTGTGATCCACATGACTGCATGCCCTATATCATAAGCATTTGTTAAGAATCTTGGAACCAGCACCTGGTTGCTTCCCACTGGAAGATTCAAACTGCGCAGTATTCTAGTAAATATCTGTAGGAAAAAAGGATCCATTATTAAATAATCAAAGTATGAACTGTATTCCATTTACAATGTATCCAAAATATCAAAGTGTGACAGCTTAACAGCATGATCCTCAAAGGCACCTTGCCAGCAACAATTTTGTTGGAATAACAGGGATGTTGTCAGGATTTCAGTAACAAACTTCAAACAATAATTACCTTGAATCTCTAACTGTTTGATTTATACATGTTAGCCACAGTGAAACTTATCCTTTCTAGATATGTATCTCGCCCACTAGCCTTGGAAAGAACCTATGCCAACTGCTAAATAAAAAGTGTATCACCAGCAGGAATTATCCTTTCAAGCAAATCAAGCACTGCTGAACAAAAACTCTGTTCCCGACAAGCCCATGTTCCTGCTCCAAGCATTACTGGGGTGCCCTGAAAAGCTTGGCAATACAAGAGAATAGCTTTAAAACTATGAGATAAGATTTGAAATGCCTGAAGTTTAATTTTTTTCAGAAATTACTAGGGACAGAGTGTAAGAACACAACATACTGCTGGTCATTAAAAAGTACTCAGTGAGATGTAAACACCCACAGTGGAAGGGGGAAGAGCAGAGGCAGGGAAGTTCTGGAAGACTAGCATTACTTTCCAGATTTTTAAAAAAAGAAATACGGTAGCCACATTTGTAGCTTCCCCAAGCTTTACTGACCACAGCTGACAACAAGTACACTCATAGAAAGCATGACAATACAGGTTTAGAATTTAAGAAGATGCCACCATTTGTGCAATTCTGGTTATCATATTTTAGAGGAAACAGTAGAGGGACACATAAAAAATTCACATTGTCAGGGAAGTAGATTATTTCCTTATTAAGAATACTTTAAATACAGATGGAACTGTTTAATAAGGAAATAGTGTTTTGGGGATGTTTTCCCCCCACCCTCTCATTCAAAAATGCAGAGCAATGTACAAAAATAGATAAGCAGCACATCCACACCGGCAAGAGAGATTTCTTCATACAAAGGCATAATCAGTCTGGGTAACAAGATTTCTTTTTTTTTAAAAAAAAATCTAGAATAGGTTTTTTCATTGAGTAATAGCCATGAGAGTTACTCCAGAACAGAATATGGCAATTAAGAACGGATGTGCATCTCCGGCTGCAGCCAGCACCAGAAAACACTAAACAGGTCACTCAGAAAGGTAAGGTAAAAGCTTCGTTATTCAGCACCTGATTATACAGAACACTCAGCTAACCAGCATTACCCAAGGCAAACTCCTCCCTCTCAGCCACCATACCCTTGCATCTTTGGGGTATGCATGTAACCCCTCCCAGTCAGCTCAATACCTACAGCTGTTGCTGGGCTTCTGACAGCCAGGGCTGCTAGTTTATGTCATATTCAGATGCCTTCCCCCCCCCTCCCCGAAGCCTGTCTCAACCTGTCAGGAGCTTGCTCCGCCAGGGGGCTTCAAGACAGCTGGTCTGCTTGTCTGTCTGCTGCACAGGATGGCTTGACAGGAGAAGGGTACCACAAAGCATAGAAGCCATGGCCATAGCATTTTCAATGGTGTCTGTGGACTCCTCTGGATACAGGGCATAGCAACAAGCTTCAGTATCCAGCACATTTGATTAGGTAGCAATTCCAATTCCCATTAATGAGGGATTACAAAGCTTTTTATTGTAATTATCTTGTTTTTATATTTTTATCACTTCTACAATTATTAGACATTACCTTTGGAACATAGGGGTCCCAGTCAATGTAGCCTATATTATCAGTGGCCAAGCGTGCAAAAATGTTGACTAGATGCTAAAAAGAGAGCAAAAGAACACATTTCATGATCCAGCACACATTCTCAGTGAGAATTCTGGTCCTGATGCTTACTTTTGTTAGTACAAAGGCAAAACATAAGAAACTTCTTAGTATACATAGTCGTGGAAAACACTCAGGTACGTTGAGAAACAACAACCAAGTAAATCAGTGCATTAATAAAAATACAAATTTCAAACCCCAGAGGTTCTTAACTTGCATAGCTGCAGAGAAAAACGTGGTTACCCCATTTGTATCAGTGGACAGAGCAAATCTATTAGTAGAACTCCTAAACTCACCTGCTTCCTCCTATGAGATGAACAGGAAATCCTTGAAAGTACACATTCTGAGTACACATTAGATTTTCCAAACCCATAAAAACACTTAGTAGACTGGGACTACAATGCATGTAAAACTTCCAGATCTTTTAGTCACAGTTAAGAAGATCCACAGCATTCTATGGACCCCCCTGCAAGAATTCCCTTCTCATTTCCCTCTTTAGTGCGGTATACAGTGCTGTTGGCAAACATAATTAGCTTTAAACCAAACATGAAGCTGGTTTGAAAATCTGATTGATAGTTAAACACTTGTAACCTTGCTACAGACATAATAATAGAACACAGACAAAACTTCAAAAGGTAAGGGGCAGACGATTGGTAGAGGGAGGAAGGGAAGAGAAGGGAATATACCAGATAATAGAATGTTCCCTATCTCTGAGCCATGGCAAAAAAATGGAGAAATTGTCTTTGTCAGATCAGAGTATAATAGAGAGAGTCTGAGGAACCACCTTAATGCTCTGTTGGAAAGATCTGACTAAATATCCAAAATCAAAAGCCACGTAATGGGTTTTTTAAAAATTAAGCCCATCAACCCCACCCACAAAAAAGACCCCACAGAGATGAGTCTTAATAAAGCTATTTACATTGCTTTAGTTGTTGAATTTCATTATGGACCAATGAAGCTACTTGCATTTTTTCTCTCACTGTTTCAACAATTATAGTTAACACAAAAATAGAACCTTCTCTCGTATCTATATGATTGCCTGCAAGTTAAAAATACCAGCAGTATCCTGATACACTGGCTTGATTTGAAGAATCAGAAAATAAAGCAGTTGTAACAACCTAAATATTGTCTCTCAATTTGGAAATGCTAGCATTCAAAAAAACAGAATGCTGCATGAGAAGGCAATTTAAAAATGCCCAACAAACAAAATATCACTTGTTCACTCAGGTGGTTTGATGGTCCTTAATTTATTTCCTAGAACTACAACTTCTAGTTGGGATTACAAAGCCAGACACTTTATGTAGACCAGAAAAAAGAAATGGAGAAACTTACCCCTTCCCATTGTGGAAGATTCTGAACAGAAACCCAAAGGCCCAAAAACTCATCAAGCCAGAGTCTGCAAGACAAATTAGGCCACCACATTTGTCATTGCTAACTACACCAATCATGACTCCAGCAATTCATATACAGAATTATATAGTATTCCAGTGACTCTGAACACTGTCTGACTTACATAAAGTTCCTCAAAGTAAAAGACAAATCAAGTAGAACTTTTAAGCCTAACCATTTATTGCCACATTATATCAGATCTCACTTCTTCTTATTACTTCACCAAACCTTATAACAACCCTGTAAGTTAGATCAGTTTTATTATAAAAGAGAATGGTGAGAGGCTGGTATGACAAAAGTTTTCTCCATAAAATCTCTAGAACTAAATCCTGCTGAGTACAAAGGAGCCTGTTTGGAATCTTAAGACATTTCACAACAATAATGAAAGTTCATTATAGATATTAACGGGGCTTTTTTTTGAGCAGGAACACACAGGTACGCAGTTTCGGCTGACTTGGTGTCAGGAGGTGTGGCCTAATATGCAAATGAGTTTCTGCTGGGCTTTCCCCCCCCAAAAGTCCTGTGTGAAACAATGGTAATGTCAGAGCAGTGTTCCCTCTAAACTAGCTCACAGTTTTTTAGCCTCTGGCTCACACATTTTTATCTTAGCGCAGGAAAAATGGCCTCAGAGCAAACTCGTTTATATAGTAGCTCACAATTTTAAATGCCAATAGCTCATAAAGTAGAATTATTGCTTACAAGATTCCACAGTTCAGTTCAGTTTATTATTACAGTCATTGACCAGAACAAAATTCCACAGTTTAGAGGGAGCTTTGGCCAGGGTGTGTGGTCTAATATGCAAATGAGATCCTGCTGGGCTTTTTCTACAAAAAAAGCCCTGGATATAAATATAGAAGTTTGGATTCTGCCAACTTTTTTCATTCATTCTCCTCTAGTTCCCCTCTTACTACAGTCTCCATCACATATGGCTTTTGTCCATGTAAGTCCTTTTATCCCTTGGATAGCCTTTTTTTGTGGACACAAGTACTCCCTTCCCTCTTTTCTCACCCACAGAAAAGCGTTAGATCCAACTCAGATCAAAAGACCAAGGACACAAGCACCAGCAAAAAACATTAAATAATGAAGCATATATACTGATATCAATAAAACAAATTTAGGTGTCTCCCACTGAATCTCAAGAAGCACAAAGCAGGGAGTCTTTTATACTGGGATGTGCCTTATCAACATTTAACACCATAAAGATGAAAGCAAGCATTTATAAATTTATGTGAAGAATTCCAGGGTGGGACACAATTCAGAGAGGTGTTCCGTGAACAGGCACTTGAGTAAGTGTAGCTTAATATGACCTTGAAGTGATAAGTCCAAAAAGAAACAGCACCACCATATGAAACAATTTAACGAGAACATTCAAGGACAACCTGGAAAAGCTTTGAGATAACTATGCAGCTGTCTCAGTTAATGAGGACAACAAGTACCAAAGGCTAGCTGTATAGCTAACTCAGTCAACTTTAATTGTGTTCAGTGCCTGCCTCAAAACCCATTCCTATCCAAAACATTTGTTTTCTTTCTCTCATTTCCCTTTTGAAAAAGTGACTTTACTAGTAAAGATTTTGATTCTTGCCCAAAAACAAACTCCACCCCATGTTTTACACAAATTTTCATTCTTGGTGGAAAGAGGTAATTACCATATCCCACACATGTACTCTTCTCTATACAGTTCTTTGTGTCTTTAGTTATTTTTGTCCCACTTTTCTCCCCAATGTGGATCCAAACATGTATTAAGCATATTGTGAAATCTGTAAGGAGGAAAACAACCAGCCAGTTTGGTGCAGTGGTTAAGTGTGAGGACTCTTATCTGGGAGAACTGGGTTTGATTCCCCACTCCTCCACTTGCAGCTGCTGGAATGGCCTTGGGACAGCCATAGCCCTTGAAGAGCTGTCCTTGAAAGGGTCAGCCATAGCCCTTGAAGAGCTGTCCTTGAAAGGGTAGCTTCTGTGGAGCCCTCTCAGCACCACCTACCTCACAGGGTTGTGGGGGAGGAAGGTAAAGGAGATTGTAAATCACTCTGAGATTCAGAGTGAAGAGTGGGGTATAAATTCAATATTTTCTTCTTCTTCTAAAACATGCACATTTCTATTTCTAATTTAGATAGACTGGCAATAGAGTGCAAAATTAGCATGTAACTCTAGCAATCTTTTTCATTAAAAATGAAAAAGATACAGATACCAACATATTATTTGATGTATTTTTAAATGCCTGTAATTAATATTACAGTGCTGTCCAGAGACACACAGCAATGGAGCCAAAGGTAAAACACAAATAGTAACACATTTAGCCCATTCATATATGCAAGCAACATTAATGAGAACCTTATTAAGCAAACAGCTGCTAGCTCTAAAATTCTAAATAAGGCACCTTCAGTTGTGTCCCTTAATCTGGAAGGAAAACAAAATGAGCATTCTACAAGTCAGCCTCCTTGGGTACAATGAGAATGGTGATACTCTTAGAGCAATGGCCCTCCTGCAGATCTTGATACTAAAGGAATGTCCAGACTCATCTCTCTCTCTGGTGTTGGGTAACAAAACCTGAATCAGATAACTATTCAATGAAATGCTCAGTTTGTGTATCAAATGATTCTGCATCAGTGCCATGCCTATATGAATTTGAGGCACCAGCTCTAATAAAGTTTCAGCATCAGAATTGCTGGTATCAACACCATAGAAAGAATCTGAGTCAGGTACTCTGTGTTCAATCCTGGAGGTTCACTTGCTTCCCGCACAAAGAATTACTGCTTTAGATGTTAAGTTATCCTATTAATTTTATGATAGCCAATTTGGAGAAATATCAACCTAAATCAAAGACAAACTTTTACAAATCAGGCATAACTTAATATATGAATTATACTAGTCACCAATAAATAAGTAATAGCCTTTAATACAAAAGATCATTCCATAAAGAAATTTTAAATTGCAGCAGCAACTTACTTAAAGCCTTTGTGGTGAAGTTCTGGAGGCAGAGTAGTAGGAAGAAACAATTCAAAATTAGTGATGGCCTTCTGCATGGTAACATCAAAGGGACACATTAATGGCCGCCATTCATTTAGCATCTCCGCTGTCGCGTTTTCTGGAAAATACCTAAACAAAAGATAGACCTGCTAACCAATATACACAAACACTTCAAAAAGTCAGAATTAACATAATACCATAAGGTGTGGTGATTCACTTAGATGTCTTTTTTTAAAAACAGACAGAATTGTGCAAGTTATAGTTAATAACTGCTACTAAACCAACAAATAAATGCTACCTTCCTGTACAGAGGAAGCCTGGCATGTCCTAGCTGTGGCCTTAAGAAAGTATATGGTCAGTTACTGTTGAACACTGAATACTGTTTTAACGCCAGGAATTTTTAATGGGGGAAGAGGACAGAGATTTGGGGCTTGCCATTTTATTTTGATTTTAACTGAATTTATCTTTAACTATTACTGTAAGCTGCTTTGAAGCATAAGGAAAAGCAGCGTATAAATGTTTTAATAATAAAATGTTGGTCTGAAAGCAATGCTGATAATCTTATGAGATCGGAAAAAGTAATAATAGAACATGAGAAGACTCTAAGCTGCTGGGGATCGGGTGACAATTTACAATTAATATCATCCGCTTTACTAAATAAGCCAGGTTTACTCAATGCTCAAACATCTTTTACATGGTAGTTCCTAACTAGAGGGGACAGAGCAAAAAGCCTGCCAGCTGCAAAAGGAAAACATGCTTATTGCCTTTCGCTTTGCTTTTTCCAGAGTCCACCGAGGGCAGTCTTGCAACCCATCTACAAAGCTGGCCTGGCCTCTAGGGTTTTATGGCTCAAAATCTTGCCCAGTTCAATCAACATTATCTGAGAAGAAATGTCATCTACAGTTAATATAATGCAGACCCACTGATTTAACTAGGACAGAACTTAACTAAATGAAAGAATTGGGGGGGGGGGGGGGTAGAAATTAAATGTTATTGGTTTTAAAGCAGACATAAAGGCAATATACAGACATAAGTACAAAATAAAAAGGAAACACACCCCTCCCCCCAAAATAAAAAAACTACAATGAACATGTAACACAAAAAAAACCTAGTTAAACGAATTGAAGCATTGATAGAGAGCTCAACCTTTTTTAACCTTTAAACAAATATAGTTAAAATGTAGAGAGAGCCTTACTTAATTTTTTCCCCATAATCTGAAGAAGGACTTAAAAGTGCTTTGAGTATTATTCGGAGTTATGTATAAAATAAAATCATGCCATGTTTCAAGCAATCTAAAGTTTTGGCTTTGTTTTTAATTGTTCTGAGTTGGTCCATTAATTTTTCAGTCACTGCCATAACTCAGTATGCCAAAACTGTACTGTTAATACTCCTACAGATTTCCAACTTTTAGCTATTATCTTACCAGCCACCATTAACATAAATACAATTAATCCTTTAGATGTCACACTTTGTTTCTCCCTTACTGATGATAAACCCAAAGCTAGTGTAGGACAAATGGTTTGATGTGTAATCTTCACCATTTCTACAAAAAATTTCTTCCAAAACCGTAGCACTACTGGGCATGACCACTACATATGGGTATAATCACTTTGCTGATTACAATTTCGCCAACATTTTTTATTTGTATTCCCTATCCTTGCAAGGTGTGCTGAAGTAAGATACCATCTATGTAAACATTTCAAGGAGTTCTCTCAGAGTTATTGACAGTCTTCCCTGTTTGAATAAATCATATCTTATTCCAAATATTTTGTTCCATCTTCCATCTTTGTTCCACTATCCTTTTCCCATATTAATTTCAAACCATTTAATGTACTTGAGTCTATCTTAATTAGGTAAGCATATATTTAAGAGATTACTCCTTTTGCACTAGTCACATGTTGCATCAGTATTTGTTCAAATCTCAACAACTTTCTGGTGATACCCTACAGTTTACAATTAAAATAATTGCTATAGCACAAACCAATTTGTTAACCCCCCTTACAATTTTTCTTTTAGTTGTATTACAGTGAGAGGAGTCCCATTTACATAAAAGTCTCTCATAAAAGACATACATAAATGGGACTCCTCTCAGTGTGACTAGTACAAAAGGTGTAATCTCAAAAATATATGAAATAATAGAGTTGAGATGCATGAAAAGAGCAAGTTCTGCAATCATACCCACTTTCTTGCTTGTTTGTGAAGCTTTATATTAGAGTCTATTAAGACAAAGCAGTAGTCATCTTATGCTGTGGACTCTACAGAATTATAGGCTACACAGAATTATAGAACGATGGAGCCTGAAAGGACTGGGAGGCAACAAAGTCCAACCACCACTGATGAAAGAGATGGAGACAGATGTCAAGGAACAGCAGACTTTGTAAAAGTATGTTCAGTATAGCCAATCCATTTGCTAACCACAAACCACTTACATGTATAGCCTTCATTAATAAGACATTACATGTTATACTATTTCCTGCAGTTTGAGAGTTTTTATACACAGCTAGAAGCTGCTTAAGCACACAGGACTCTAGTCACTAGTTACAGAGGACTGAGCTTTGTGAGCACACAAGACTCTTTTCCTTTCCACAACTGGGCAAATGGAAAGCCCCATACACAAATGTAGTGCTGCACTATCAAACTGTAGACCAAGATCTTAAGGGGGGAGGGGAGGACAAGCTTCCCTCTACTGCAATATGGCTTCCCCATTTACAAAAGGGAGTCACAGGAGCCGGCAATTTGGAAATAGTAAGAAGTACTTACGGGCGACAGTTTTTCACAAGGGTTTTTAAAACACTTTCTACAGAGCTGAAAGGGGGAAAAGAGAGGGAGAGGAGTTAGAGATAAAATTACATCACCTTACTTTCAGTGTCATATATTAAGACAACTGCATATTTGTGCAAAAGCTAAGTGATACTGATGCAATTAGACAGCATCCGTGTACATGCAACAGTTAATTTTCCTTTGTTATTCAATCCTCAATATAAGGATTAAAACTTGCTTAATTCCGTATGTTGCCCTTTACTCCTTCACAAGCACTCACTGGGCCACAAACAGAAGTAAGCAGTAGTACAACTCCCCCTTCTTTCGTTCTGTTCTCCACTATGCAACCAAGCCCATTTTTATCCTAACCAGATTTTTAAAAGAAAAAAATACTAAGAGGGGGGGGGGGGGGGAAATCACACAAAAGCTCTCAGATCAATTAAATGCATCTCATATGCAAATTTATTTTCAGATCTTTTTCCTGTTAATACAAACATTATGAATTGTTTTCATTATGAAATATTTCATAGAAAACAAAGAAAATAGTCTTTTCTCTATGCCACCTCTTCAAGTACTCTTAATTCACTTGTATCTCTGGTCTGTTACAAGGAACACACACATTCCATTGAAGTCTCTGAATAATTGTTATTCAAAAAGTAAAATTCTCTCAGTTTACGGGAAGACCTAAGGCACTTTTCATGAAAGTCTACATTAAAGATGCCAGTTTAACTTTCCTGCCATGTGAGTATTACAAGATTTTACAAAGTTAGATGTTCTGTGCTCACTTACAACTTAAGACTCTGTAGAGATATCTTTTCCCCTTTCGTTTTCAGGTGGCCTTTTAGAGCTAGTGCAGCATTAGCCGCTAAGTATGAGTTGTGATGTTCCCAATTTGAATGTTATTCCAGACACAAATTCACCCAGGTGGCCCAAGCTATCTTCCAGTCTCAGTGCAACCCTAAACTATACTTGCTTATCTTATGGGTTACTGAAACACAACTAAAATGTCGTATTTGCAGCAGAACAGTTCCCACATTGTTTTTAAAATAGTACTCTGCAAACAGAGGGGATGGACTGGCCATTTTCTATACCAGAACCACTGACTCTTATGGCTAGGGCCAGTGCTGGGAGAAGTAATCCATTCATACTGCCACACAGCTGGGATTTCTTTCCAAATGATGCCAGAGTGGCTTGCCATCACACCACACTGCCATCTGCAAAACTCTGCCTGGTGGGAAGTTTTTTGGACACTTCCAATACACTACATGATTACTAAGCATTATTAAACAATTCTTATTCACAAACAAAGCAGCAAAACTTTATGAAATTCTATGTCCAAGTTACAATCCGTCTACATCTCAATATTGAGTCATAATATCCCAAAGCCAAAGGGAGGGAAAAATGGGAAAATGCCAAAATGGGAAGATAATAAAGATTTTGCCACTATTATTTTCCAACCTAAAAAGAAAGGAAGCAACAGAAACTCCTTCTGCTTGAGATATACACATACTGGAGGGGGAGGGGATAAAAATGGCTTTCAGGCAAAAATGCTATACCAAGGTAAGAGAAATACATAGTGGATGCAGTAAGATTTGTTAAAATACAACTCAGCTGTTTGTAATATTGCAAGTCTTCAAACTTAGCTATTATTCTTCAAGGAAAGACTGCCAAAAAAATTAGAAACCTCACAATGACTTTAACCAATGATCAAAAATTCATCATGTTAAGTCCATGTTATTTTAGTTTTTACTGTGAACACGAGGCTTCAGAGCATGCAGAAACTAGCAGCATTTTAAATAACTACAGACCTGTAAGATCTTGCATCATCTACCCATGTTTCATTCTGTGTTATCAACAAAGATATAAACACAACAATCTAGGATGTACAAGGCAAGGAAAAAACCTGGACTTCTCCTAGTAGTTACTTGTGACAATTGTCAATATAGGACCGAAGGCAACTGAACAACACGTAGAATGCTTTGATAGGTTTGCTGGCTTTGCTGCAACAGAATGACATACGTGTTCATAAGGCCCAAGTTCTCCCCACTAGTATATTTAATGATGAAAGGGCGAGGAGACAGGATCCCTGTTCTTCAGTCCCATGCTGACAGATGTCAGAAGCAGCTACTATGAAAGTCCAGGCTTATATATAGTGGCATGAATTTTGCAGGCAAGGGACACTAATCAGATAACAAGCCAAGATCCTTTTCTCAAGGCCAAAGGTGAGGCAGAAAGCAACCAGACACATGGCTTTTCTCTGTGGTGGCACTCCACCTGTAGAATTTCCTGTAACTTGCACATCACCTGTGGAATGCCCTACTCCTTGAGGTTTGCCTGATGCCTACCATATTCCTTTTCAGCCACACATCCAAAACATCTCTTTATACCTAAGGCTTTGACCTTTAAATCAAGGGTTTGACCTTTTAAAACTATTACAGTTTGATTATATACTAAGAAAAGTTTTATGAGACTGTTTGATGCTGCTAAATGTTTTATGCTGGTTTTACACTCTGGTTAGGTTGTTAATTTTTAACAATTTCATGCCATTTTGTGTTTTTTAATCTTTTACTTTGTAAGTCACCTTGAGCAGGTTCTTGGGAGAGTAGGCAGATAGATCTTCCAGATAGACAAAAAGTGTATAATCCACATTTAAGTTAACAAAATAATGCTTGATTGCCAGCATTATTCCAATACAAAAATCCCACATACTTCATAAAGTATTCAAAGCATGTAATTAAGACTTGTAGGAGTTTTCTGAAGTCCACACTCAACTGACACTATTTTAGGCTAATACAAACCAAACAGTAGCATTTGAAGTCCCAGTAATGCTGCAAAACAGAAACTGTAGTGTGTTGAGAGACTACACATCCAATTTTTAGCAATAAAATCATACTGAACAGCAGGTCAGTTTCAAGACAAAGTATGGTAAACTAATCCAAGTTAACTGTCCTCATTTCAAAAATGTGTTCAGCATGGTTTTTAAAAAACCAACAGAGCTCTGCTAAGTTAGTAACACTACCAGACATTCATCACATGAATGGAATACCTTTAGTTGCCATCTAATTATACTAATACACACTGCTCATGAGCAAAGAATGAAGTGATGCTATATCAGACTAGCAACCGATCTACCATTCTGGGAGCAAGGCCTGCCAACCTCTGGGGGAGGGGGAGGGCTGGAGTTCTCCCAGAATTACAATGGATCTCCTGACAACAGAGAACATTTCCCTAGAGGAAATAGAAGCTTCAGAGAGACTCCCAGGCATCACATCCATCACATCCCATGGAGCTCCCTCCGTGCTCAAACTCCACTACCAAATCTCCAGGAATTTCCCAACCCATAGCCAGCAACCCTACTGGGAACTCCATCATTCAGGAGAAAATATTAAAGCAACTTTGTGACCAGTGGGACATGGAGAGAATCCAACAATGAAGAAAACCTTCTTCACAGAACAGTGCTCTAAGCGCTAAGAGTTCATATCCCTCAAATTTTCAATCTCATCTTCTATTGATAGCACACTAGTCACCCTCTCTTTTTCCTTGGCACAAAATCCTGGCATGTGGATCAGTGTCAGTTCTATGATGTTGCAACATAAGAAAAGGGAGTGCAAATTACAGGGGAAAATAATACAGCAATGGACAATAAGGCAATCCCAAAACACAACTGATAAGCACTAATCTAAAAACATTAAGACAAACAAGTGCAGGGAACACAGCTAGATCATTAGACAAAAATATGAAAGGATTACCAAACTAAAACTAGTAGAGGAAAAGTACAGATATGCTGAGCAAATCTTTGCATCTGTCTGCACTGTGGAAGATGCCTGAAACACCTAGTGCCTACATAAATCCACTGTACAGATGAATCTGGAATAGTGTGCACAGTCACTCCACTTCAAAAATGGTATTGTAAAGCTGAAATAGATGAAGAAAAGTGCAACCAAAATTATCAAGTAGTTGAAGAACTTCTCTTGCAAGAAAGTTTAAAGCATATGGACTTAAAAATCATCTTGCTGAGAGTGAAAGAGGAAAGCAAAAAAGTTGGTTTGAAACTCAGTATCAAAAAAACTAAGATCATGACATCTGGCCCCATCACTCCTAGGCAAATAGAAGGGGAAGACATAGAGGCAGTGACAGACTACATTCTGGGATCCAAGATCACTGTAGACAGTGACTGCAGCCATGAAATTAAAAGACGCCTGCTCCTTGGGAGGAAAGCTATGGCAAATCTAGGCGGAATAATAAAAAGTAGAGAAATCACACTGCCGACTAAAATCCTTATAGTCAAAGCAATGGTATTCCCAGTTGTAATGTATGGCTGTGAGAGCTGGACCATAAGGAAGGCCGAGCAATAAAGAACAGATGCTTTCAAACTGTGGTGCTGGAGAAGACTCTTGAGAGTCTCTTGGACTGCAAGGAGATCAAATCAGTTAATCCTAAAAAAAATCAACCCTGACTGTTCCCTGGAAGGTCAGATACTAAAACTGACGCTCAAATACTTTAGCCACCAAATGAGAAGGAAGCACTTACTGGAGAAGCCCCTGATGCTGGGAAAGATTGAAGGTAAAAGAAGAAGGGGACTGCAAAGGATGAGATGGTTAGACAGTATTATCGATACAACGAACATGAATTTGAGCGAACTTAGGGGGATGGTGGAAGATAGAAGGGCTTGGTGTGATGTGGTCCATAAAAAGCCAATTAAAGACACAACTAGTCAAGATAGTGGGACATCTTTAATTCCATCTCTTCTGGTTTTTGGAAAAGTCACATGAGAACATAAGAGAAGCCATGTTAGATCAGGCCAATGGCCCATCCAGTCCATCACTCTGTGTCACACAGTGGCAAAAAATTTTTTATATATATATATATACACACACACACACTGTGGCTGATAGCCACTGATGGACCTCTGCTCCATATTTTTATCTAAACCCCTCTTGAAGGTGGCTATGCTTGTGGCCGCCACCACCTCCTGTGGCAGTGAATTCCACATGTTAATCACCCTTTGGGTGAAGAAGTACTTCCTTTTATCCGTTTTAACCTGTCTGCTCAGCAATTTCATTGAATGCCCACGAGTTCTTGTATTGTGAGTTTTCACATGTTTTTTTTTTCCTGACTTAAATCCCATGCGTCCACCAGAAATTGTTGCCCTGAAGAGAAAGATACACAGGTGCCCATATGATTTCCCATGTGGGACAAAGAGCAGATGAAAGGGTTCAAATTCAATTTCAATTCAATTTCAGACCTTTAATGGCATGATATACACAGAAGGATTTAAATGCGTGACATAAATCAGAAATAAACTTAGGTTAGACATAAAATCAAACATAGCCAAAATTGTGTTGAGAAATAACAGGCAAGAATTTTGCTACAGCACAGGTAATTTCTGAATTACAGACATTCAGAAAAAAAGATGGAAGGGTTAAAACAAACCCTCCCACAGTTCCATGTTCACTGCTTTGCCCACTCCTCTCCCCTTTGACTATTAACCTATTAAAGAATTGCAGGAGATCTAATAATAATTTAATGCCATCTTATCTAGTTGTGATCTAAAAGGCAGAAGGGGAACAAGTTGCAGAAGTTTATAAAATTATATGTTACGCAGAAAATGCAGAGAAAAGTATCTCTGTATTATACTAGTTTTTGGTCCACGAAAAATGTGCTGAAACTATTTCCAGAAAGAAGAAAAAAGTCTTCATACAGTGAAAAATCAACTCTGTAGAATTTGTTCACAAATGAAGAACTGGTCAGAAGCCAATGAAAATGAATGGCTGAATCCAAAGGCTCCTGTCTTCATGCTGTGCATGTGGCGTTTCTGGGAACATCAAGCTGGCCACTGCTGGGAACAGGATGTTGGACTAGACAGACCATGGTCTGATCCAGTTGTGCTGCTCTTACAATTTTCAAAAATACATCTTATTTTAAAATATTGTCCAGAGTTTGTCAGACGTTTTGTTACTGAAAATGTCTCAGCTTTTGGAAGCACAAATTCTAAATATGTCATGCTTGTTGAGATTTCATTTGCCGCTAAGAAACAGCAACAAAGAGTTTGCTTTTTGTAGAAGAAGAAGATATTGGATTTATATCCCGCCCTCCACTCCGAAGAGTCTCAGAGCGGCTCACAATCTCCTTTATCTTCCTCCCCCACAACAGACACCCTGTGAGGTGGGTGGGGCTGGAGAGGGCTCTCACAGCAGCTGCCCTTTCAAGGACAACCTCTGCCAGAGCTATGGCTGACCCAAGGCCATTCCAGCAGGTGCAAGTGGAGGAGTGGGGAATCAAACCCGGTTCTCCCAGATAAGAGTCCGCACACTTAACCACTACACCAAACTGGCTCTCCTTTTTGTACAATAATTAAGTTTCTAAAATCTTCTCCAAAGTGGGGAATCCTAGGAAACAAGTTTAACTTGGCATTTTCTGGATACTTAGGCAAAGACTTTACAAACGACAAAATTTTTCAACCATGGAAAATTATTTATATTCTGAATTTCCTCAAACAAAGGTTACCCAGTTTCTATAGCCAGTGTACTAAAATCTGTAGAAAGTTAAATCCATGCATTTTAGAGCTTTGTGCAAATTATGCCCAATAATTAAAACAGTATATTCTGTTTAACTATTTTTGATAATATGGTTAACAGAAATCGGCAGATAGCCATGTTCAGCCACTCCACACACAATGTATTTTTTCACACTTAGAGGGGTTTAAATACAGTGCGACATTCCCATAAACAGTGGTGTAATGTTAACACTGGTCTTTTTCAGTCTTGTATGCAGAGAAGTTACACGTATGTGGTAAGTGTTACAGTTGAACAGAACATGCAAAAAGATAACACATTGGCCAGAGCTAAACAAAAAGAAGTCCTTACCACCTATGTAAAACATTAAGCACAAATGTTTTAGATGAAGACAAGCCTGGTCGACATGAACTGAACATGGACAAGAAAGATTTAAAAACAAAAAAAAATTAAAAATGATAGAATTGTAAACAGAATCAGAGAATATAAAGGTAAAATGATGTCATTTTTCCCTCCTTTTAAATCAACCTTTTCAAACCCATAGATTTGTTTAAATCATTTAAATAATGTTGCCAAAATACCATATGAGAAAAGTCGCACTGCACCATTTCCTAATCTAGCGAGTCTTAACAGCCACAAGTGTTGCTTTGGGACACATTCCTCTCCCTCAGGCCTCTTTCAAATTTTAGTTTCAACTAAATAACCTGTCCTAGACATTTTAATGAAACATAGCATACTTAAGCCACAATCCACCAACCTGTGGAACTCCACACACTTAGAAAGGCTTTGAACATGTGTGTATTGAGAAAAAACCCTTCCCTGTTTCAGGTGCTGCAATATTAAATGGGAGTCTTTTGTTTAAAGGCTAGGAGTCCCCCGTAGTACACCCATGATTATGGGCTCAATGGATTATGGCCTAAATGAGTAGACTGAGGCATGCCTCAATAGGACAACTGACTACAGTGAAAAATTCATGATTCATCTACTGGTGTCCCCATCTTGAGAAAACTCAGGGAGCAAGATTGCCAGCTCCAGATTAGGAAATACTAGAGATTGGGGTGGGTGGAGCTTGCAAAGGAGGGACCTCAGTGGGGTATAATGCACAGGTTACACTCTACTACTGATGTATGATCCCATTCCTATAATTTGAGGAGGAACAAGTGTCCCAGGATAGAATACAGTAAGCTTGCCAAAGCTAAACAGCTCTGGTCAGAGAGTTGCAGGAAGATTTCTTGGGAATCCCATTTGTAAACCTGTACAAGTTTCATGATGGAAGAACAGCAAGAGACAAATGCAAAAAAAATCAATTTTCTCTCTGAGAACTGATATAAACAACTTTAAAACAAATCAGAATATGTCCCAGCTAGCCCAGTACTGTCTATTCTGACTGGCAACAGTTCAAGGCCTGATGCAGAGGTCTTTCCCTTTTATTAGAGATGCTGTGGATTGGACCTGGAACACTACACATGCAAAGCACATGCTCTGCCATTCAGCTGTGGTTCCTCTCTACAATAGCACTTGCAACTAGAAATGGTTCGAACTGAGCAGTTAGCTTCTTGCAAATGACCAGTTTTCATTCACAGCTTGCAAGCACCGAGTAGTATTTTTAAAGAGCTTAGACCAGATACATTAATCATCTAATGAACTGTAATCATGTCATTTATGTGAATGTGAATCAGAAAACCAGATGAGTAATAAAAAAGGGAAACATTCACTGTAAAAGGACAAGCAAGATAATCATAATCTTGTTATAACTTGGTTATAACTAGAGAAAAATATTATTTGACAAGCTGCACATTCTAATTAGATCTGAAAAATACCAGCAATTTGAAAGTCTGAGCAGACAGAGTAACATTTGTTGGGCCAACCGATTTAAGTTTTCCAAGATTTACAGATTAACTATCTGAAAGGTGACTAGTGATAGGTTGATTCTATCAGCAGTTTTGACTTAATTTTGCCTACTTTATTTTTAAAGGTCTGCATCTTCTCTGTCAGTATCCCAAAGACCAAAAGGGATCCTTTAAAGAACTCAAAAACTTACTTTGGAAACCAATTCAACCCAAGGTGTTCAGTCTTTGAGCACAATATCCTCTCCAGCATTTCATAAAGAGGTCTCCAAGGTAACTCTAAATCATCCCTTGAAAGGAGTTCTTTCTTCCTAAATTAAAAAGAAGAGTTAAACATTAACTATTACTCATACTTGCAAGTGCCATTCACCTGTGGAAGGGGCCCACTCTGCAGGCCCTGTTCCACCCTGCCCTCCAGATTTTCCCAACACCTGGAGAGGCTTTTCTTTCTCTCTCAGGTAACCACTGCCACAACCTGACCTTCTTAAGGAATTGCCTGCTGGGATGGTCATGACTCCAAGCTTCCTTCCAAGTTTGAGGCCTTGCCTCCGTGTCTCCCATTGTCCAGCACCTGGACCACAGGGACCATTTATTGCCTTGTGTACCACTGAAGGTATAGCCACTTACCAACTGCCTGCCTTCACTGTATCCAGAACAGTGGGGCTCTATATACTACAAAGAACCACTACCAGCATCAGGGGTGCAATCCTAGCAAAAGATCCTTTGCATATTAGACCACACACCCCTGATGTAGCCAATCCTTCAAGAGCTTACAAGACTCTTTTTTGTAAGCTTCAGGAAGATTGGCTACATCAAGGGGTGTGGCCTAATATGCAAAGAAACTCCTGCTAGAATTCCACCCCTGATCAGCATCAAAAGTTATAAAGTATTTATTAAAGAGAAAATATTCGCAAGTATACTTCTAGCACAGCACCAAATTGAGCAAGGGATTAAGAAGAAAAGGGTAAAATGCAATTCCTCTATCCCTCTCTCTATACATGCCTGATCAGATGTTAAAATATAGGGTAGGCTCTTTAGCTTATGATGTTATAGATCACTACAGATGATCCTTTACCTTGCAGCATCCTCCAGCTCTTCAGGCCAGCACATTGTTAATGGCTGCCTCCTCGAAAACTCAGCCAAAAATTTGCCTGCTCTGATAGACTCAGCACTCAAGAGTCCACTCCTTGCTCCCCTGGGTTTTATCACCTCTCCTTTCCCCAACCACTAACCAGGTCAGAGAAGCTTTTCCTGGAGATTCTTCCTGGAGTTTCTTCCTGAAGTCTCTCTAGTATTTAACACCTCCAAATCTTTGTTTCCTGCTTGAAAGGGGAGAAGGGAGGGCAGAACCTTCCTATTCTCTAGCTAGATCTATTAGCATTTCTTAAGAAGTAGCTGAGGTGAACCTAGAAAGTCACTGACTGACTTCCTCCTCCCTGCCTGTTCTCTGTCCAGAGAGAAAAGGGAGAGGGGCTTTTAAAAACACAAAGCGAAGGTTTTGCTAATTTTAACCTCCAAAGGAAAAAAATGCATTTCTTTACACACATACCCAGAAAATAAAAAGTGACTGCATCTCCTGCTTAGTCATCGCTTCTTTCACATGGCCTAACAGCCTAAAACATGCCAAGAAAACTTCTCATGCTTTTTTCTCTTAGGAAATGTAAAGCATTCAAGTTTTTGCTTTGAAGGGTTGAAGCAATGTTTAAAAATTGATGGATAGATGCAGATGTAATTCTATCACACCAACAATTGAGGCTAGCATTAAACACAATCCCCACCCCTTTGAAACTGTAGGATTTGAAACTGCATACGAAGCCAATTAGCAAAATCCTGGTCAAGTGGGCACATAGCTAAGCTGTAGCTATGCTGATATGAATTTAACCATGTCATGATTTCAGAAAAAGCAGGGAGAACTCAGACAGTAGAGGGGAAGGAAAATACAATCATAGAGTCCACTATCATTCTCTTCACAGTGGCTGAAAGACTGCCAATGTTAGATGTGTGATGGCCCCTTGCATAGACCCTCACTCAGCAAGCTGCCTTCTTACATTCAGTTTTCAAGCCAATTTATTTTTAGAATTGGCAAGCACATTGTTCACCAGTGATGAGCATACCACTTAACCTGGCAAGTTTACATATAGCAAGCACAAAAAGAACAAAGGATGGGGGCTTGCCTCTGATATTGAATTAGACTTCTGAGGCACAAATTCAGGTACAAGCTCCACATTTATCCAGGCTCAGAGGAAGGGTGAAGAGGCTCATCCCTGTAATTGTACTGCTTAACTGCTTCAAGGGGCTCTAAAACCCAACATAATGTTACCCCAGAACCCGTAAAGACTCTGATATCCAATACCACCACAGGACACAGGGGAAAGAAAAAAAAAGGGAACCCCTCCCCATACACACACCACAGTCAAAGCCCAAATAGTCAACAATACAAGAGGAGGAATTCATCTTAAATTAAAGCACAGCTCATACAAGGAAATCCAAGTAAAATGTCTTTCCTAGGGTGGTAAACAGATACTCCTGATAGGCAACCCAGACACAGGGCAAGCTTCTTGAACTCATTCCTAGCTCAGTCATGCTGAATGTTTGTGAAAGGCTGGCAAACAATACAGAAGAATTGACTGGATTTTGAGAAATAACATCAGAGAGAAGATAGGGACAGAGCAGTAGAGGTAGTCAGCACAAGTTCTGGCTGGCAACCAAAATTGTAGACCACTAAGTATCTCTTTGCTCTAACAGAAACTACTTCTATTAAATAAGAACAATGTAAATGGTATCTTACTTTAGCAGATTGGTTAAAAGGCGTGCAAATCCTTGCATCATGCTTATCTCCAGCTTTGGAATTGTTACTAGCTCGTACAAAAGCTTGACAAAAAGAACATGATCTTCCTTGCTAAACTTTCTCCCATAGAGCCGCAAATACCTAAAAGAAAATAAAAGCAAGAATATCAATATATTGAACGTGTTCATACAGAGAACCAAGGTAGGCTGATATTTCAGTGGAAACCAATGCAGGAAGAAAAAAGCCAACCAAAGCACCCTTCTTAAATCTTCGTTCGCGAAGCCAAGCCGAGATATATATATATATATATATATATATATATATATATATATATATATATATATATATATATAATGATTTAATAAGATTTTATATATATATATATATATATATATATATATATTATATTTATATATAAATATATATATATATATATAATGATTTTATAATATATATATATAAATGATTTAATAAGAAACAAGAATAAAGACAAGTTTCCTGAAAGAAGAATTCAAATATATGGATCAGTGTTAGGACATCCCACATTCCTGAATTAACATCTGAGACAAGGTTTCCTGTTTAGCATTGCCTTGATAAAGAATACAGCTTCTTGTTATACATCACTTACTGGAAAGAAAAATCATTCAAAGTCTTGACATTTGGGCATTCTACCTAGGACCATTGTATCAAGGGAACTGAGCTTTATCTAATGTGTTTGAGAACAAGACTTCGCAGACCCCAAGATCCATCCCTGGATTGAAAGGGGGATTCCAATCAAGAGAAATCCTGCATTCAGATCAGCATACTAGTGCTATTCGTAAGTGAAGAACATGAACTGTGAACTGGGGGGTCTCAGGTTCAAATCTCAGATCACCTCTGTAATAAACCTCTTAAAATGGCTTTAGTCACAGCACTCTCTCTTTGGCCCAGACAAGTTTTAAGTCCAGTAATACCTTAAAGATGAACAGGATTTCCAGGATACAAGATCCCTTTGTCAGATACAAAAGGAAGCACTCACTCTCAAAAGCTTATACCCTGGAAACCCTGTTGGACTTTCAAGGTGCCACTGGATACAAATCATGTTCTTCTACTAAAGACCAACATGGCCACCAAACTGAAACAAGACAGCGTTAAAGATGTGTATCCAACCACACAGTTCTTCCAGTGAAACAGCATTTCCAGATATGAAAAACATCTGCCAATTACCTCTTCCCAATGCAGACCCTCTCTCTTAGCACCTATGCTGTTCCTGAGGGCTTCGCTGAACTGCAGGAACAGAATTTCATGGGATTCAGTGGCCACACAGGGAGGTTGAAGCAGGAAGGCCCTCTGCTGAGAGTGCTATGGATGACTGGATAATATGCCAATGATACTGACCTGCATTACAGTGCTGCCACAAGGATTATTAAGATAGCACAAGCAAAGCACTTTGAACACAAAATTCTAAGTAATATAAGTTCAGCTCCCCTGCTAGTTTTATTGTGTAGTAAGCAGGTATGAGTGGGAAACCCACATTCTTTTTTCCCTAGGGAATAATGCCTGATCAAGTCCATTGCTGCCTGCATTTTCTGCTGCAGACTAGTATCTGGTTTTATGCTAAATATGCCAACACAGAGGCTTGCCCCTTCTAAAAAAAATATCACACAAGAAAAAGCTACTGCATTCTGTCAGACTTCTTTGCAGGCACCTCTGTCAGACACGCACAGAAGCCCCCCCCAGTGAACCCTTCATGGAAAGTATGTGGCACTGGCACAGTCAGAAACATTCCACAGGCATTTTTCAGAGTAATTTCTACAGCCAGGAAGAAGTACCCTTGGCAGAAACCTGCTAATGCTGCAAACAGAAAAAGCAGGGTAGAGACTACCCCTTTTAAGAGAAGCAAACTGTTTCTTCTCCTTCACCACAAACCTTTATTTAAATCAGAATAGCTGTATGGCAGCAGCAAGACAAAGTATGCAGCCACCGTTGCAAAGCATTCAAAGTTGAATGTGCATTTTATTTATTTAAAATATGTAAAATCCCACATTATCTTTTATGACTCAAAGGTGGCTAACAAAGTAGACATGTATGATAAGTTTAGAGTTTATTTTGCTATTCTATGTTGATGCTGTAGCGAAAAAAAGTTGAACGCTTGCATATTTGGATGGATAAAATGTAGTAACCAAGATCCAAGTAGTAATGCTTCTGAATCTACGCAGATAGCTGAAGTGGCACAACCAGCGCTGGTTATCCTATTTCATAAGTTAATGCAATTCAATAAAAGAGGAAAGCATGCAATAAGAAGAGTGGAAGGTGGATGTTGCAAAGGCAGCAGAAAAGGAAGAGGAACTGCATTCACCTTTTATGAGAAAAATATTTTCTAGAATGCTTAATGAATTGCCAAGATTTATACAAGAGAAGACGAAAAACCATAACCAGGCCTCAGATTCAGTGGAAGCTCACAGGAGCACAGCTCCTGAACCTTTCTGAGAGTTCCTTCTCCTCCTTCTGAGAGTTCCACCTCCTTGACCATTGAATAGTATGTGCAGCTGCATAACAATCCCTGGATGAGCTCCACCACCTATTTTTCTACAAAATGACCTCTGACCATCACCTACTATCACCCACAGAAACCACACTCCCACCCAATGCTAAAGGTGTAGGCTAAAGTATGCCGCTGAAAGTATCAGTTAACCTTGCATTGTTCCTGCATTGGTGAAGTCTCCAAAGAAATCAATACAATATTCCTTCAAGCTCTCATCAGTTCATTCTCAGCATGTACAAACATTGAATGGCAGCCCACAAACACAGGTTTCTGGTGCAGATGTACAATTAACGGGGGTTTAAGAGTTAAGCAGCCCTGCCATCCTCACATGGGTATCATACAACAGCTGACCACTGCAAGCCCCACTGTAAAAGATCAAACCACTCTGAAGGCCAGTTTTCATCCAGAAAGCCTGAAGCTGAACAACTTGCAAAGCGTGTGTGTGTGGGGGGGTGTAATTTCAACTGGCCAAGAATGATTCAAAGCTTTGAAGATCAACAGAAGGCTTATTTCTTTGTCCACAGAGGGCTTCTTAAGGAATACTCTCATGATGATTGAATTGTCTACTCCTTCAATGAAGCATTTACTGCCCCCAGCACCCATCCAGGCAGTTTCTTCCAGCAGGCAACTAAGAACCACAAAAGGCGACAACACAGAAGCACTAAGACATCCCTCCCACAAGCATCTCGTCACATTCTTAGGCTGCAACTACTAAACTTCATCCCAACAACCATAATAGGACTGTGCTCTGAAAATGTTCTGGGACTGATATATTATAATTCTAGAATTCAAGTCACTGAAGATATGAGCAATGTGATTTGTAAACTGCTTTGCAAAAAGATTACAATAGGCTGTAGAATGCCCTGAGTTAACATAGGGGTTAAATTAAATAATCCATTCACCACCTCGAACAGCTCCACTGCACAACTCTATCCAAATGCAATGATGGATGTGAAACATGTTCACAGCACCACCACAGATCAGGCAAAAAAACCCCTCCCAAACTCTCTAGACTAGGTTTGATTATAATTTAAAGTGAATATTCCTCCATTTGTGCTCTAGTTTGTTCATCTGTTGATCTACATCATTGACTCTGACTGTTTAATAAACCCAGGAATAATATGGGTTCTATGAGAAAGGCAGCAATTAATGTCTACCATCCTCATCACCCCAGATTCCACATAATGACCAGAGCATTGATAAGAGTACCAGAAATATCAATCAGTCATACAGCAAGCTTTCAAGAACCCATCTGAATCTGTTTGTCTCCATAAAGAAACCATCTTAGTTGCTGCCCACTCCACCCTTACTGTCAGAACTTGTGCTTTTCATGCTTGCTAAGCTGGACAATGTTAGCCTAACTGACTCCATCTTGTAAGCTGATACTAACCCTATGTACTCATAGCTAGGCCACTAATCAAAGCGCTTTGCATTTCAAAAAAACTGTAACCATTGAAGGAATGACAGATAGCCTCTGGGAGTCATTTGCAGGTGTCCTTTGAAGACAGCCGCTCAGGGCATCACAGCAGGACTCCTTCCTCCCTTTCCCGATAACAGACTCTGGGAACAGACAAGTGTCTCTGGGAGTGTGAGAACTGGCTTTATTGTTTCTGTAACAACCGCATAAAGTTGTAACCATTACTAACCCCGTTATCAGAGTTATTCTGTGCCTTCATGAACTTAGTTCTCAATAAACACCTATACTTTGTAACGAAGTACTGGGCCTCCTTTGAAGTTCTTCAAGTTCTGACACTTACAAAAATTTATCATCTCTGAAGTCTCAATGTACTAGGAGGTAAATGGCCAGGCCACGACAAACAAACTGAAGAGACTTTATTCACACACCATACTAAACTTGACCAGTAGAGAAAAATGAACAGACAGCATTTATTTCTTTATGAATAGGAAATCAAAGTACATTATCAAGGTAGTCACAAATTCCCAAAGTACACCATTCAAAGGGAATCCGGCATGAATGTTGAAGCCCCCCCAGAATTAAGATTCCTGGGGATCTCACCATCACTTCTGAAATCATCTAATGATTTAATTAGGGAGAATGTTAGGCTGCAAGGTGGGCAGAACATAAACAGAATCCTTGAACTGTCTCATTCTTCCAACACCAAGCACACTTCAAATTACTCTGTTCTAGCAAATGGAGAGGGGAATAGTGGAATGACAGGCCACAATGTTTCCCCCTCTCCCATCTCTACTAACAATTTCTACAAAGGAGACCATTTTCTTTTCTTTAAAAAAAAGAAAAGAAAACTTGTGAAGCAGCCAATACTCTGAACCTCTTAGGTTTGCAAAATACAATAGTGATTTGAGAGACAACAGAAGCTGACTCAGCAATTCTATCAACCAGCAGGCATTCATCAGCCACGATTTTAAACACATCAGCTTTTCTAGTTCAGGGAGAGTGTGAGATGCACATAATTTGTCCACACCATTATCAATGCTAAATATTCTTTCAAATGGTACTGATGCAGTTGGAATAGAGAGTTTTCTGCTTCCAAAATCTATATTGTTTTACTCATTCATTCATTCATGGACTTTTATTGGCATATTGACAATCATACACATACAAAACATTGTACCATAGAAATTAAGGTCTAAGATTTCATATATATAGTTTCACTCAAGAAAGGTTTAAAATTAAACACACACAATACAGAAGGTTAAAATTCCACACAACAAACCCCAATATTAGGGTAGTGCATGGAATCTGGAGCTAAGAAAGAACATTTCACATACCTGTGGGATCAACTATGACACCCCACAGACACTAAAAGGTTAAAAGCATGATTTTCAAAACCACTAAAGGAGCAGATTATCGTTTTAAAGACCTTTCCTCTGTGTTTGCAGCCTTCATTATTCCTAATTCTTAACAAGCAACTCCTTCATGAAAACACTTTGGCTCAGCTTATTGTTGTTTGGTATCCACCATGTTCATAAAACGTTATTATTTGCAAGCTGTTGATTAACTGCACCTCCACCTAATTCTTCCCCCTGAAGATCCTCTATGCTGAACAAGTTGTGCACCCTTGCACTCTGAAACAGGAGCGTCAGTGTGCAAATATGCTGTCAGTTGCCGGTCCCTGGAGGCAAAGTTATTTGCTTCTCTTCAGCATGACACACCAAAGCCTGAACTGGAGGAGCCAGGTCTGAGTGGTTTCCAAATATTATTTTGACATTCATAAACTCCAAGGTATATTTCAGTTCCTTATCATAGCCAGAGTTTTCTCTTTTTTAAAATTATAAAATATACCATTCTCAAACTACCACCCTTAAATTGCTAGATGTCACCTGTATAGTGGTGGGGAAAGCTCTGATAATTAAAACTGGGTTTCTCTTTTAAATACCACTTGTTCTGCTATAACATGATAGCTGTCTTCCTGAAGATAACTGCATTACACAAAGACTTGTAACAGGGTAACTGACTCTTAAGAAATAATAGTATAGGAGGAGATGTCATTGTTAAACTGCATGCTTGAGGCAGAATCCCCTTGCAGCACACCACAAGTGGGCACAAATCCTACCTTCTGCACCGCTGGGTTCTTCAGCACAAACCACATTTTATCCTATTGCATTATGATAACTTGTCCTTTACTTCTACTATATATTAGAAAAATGAGGAAAGTAACGGCCCCCTGCGCAAGCACCAGTCGTTTCCGACTCTGGGGTGATGTTGCTTTCACAACGTTTTCATGGCAGACTTTTTACGAGGTGGTTTGCCATAGCATTCCCCAGTCATACACTTTCCCCCCAGCAAGCTGGGTACTCATTTTACCGACCTCGGAAGGATGGAAGGCTGAGTCAACCTCAAGCCGGCTACCTGAAAACCCAGCTTCCACTGGCAATCAAACTCAGGTCGTGAGCAGAGCTTAGGACTGCAGTACTGAAGCTTTAACACTATGTGCCACGGGGCTCTTGACTCTATATTAACTGATTACCATTTTAAAAACTTGTATTCTAGTGAAACATACTGCATGTAGCCCTACAGACAAAGCCTTTTTTCATGACAATACTCGCCAGTACTAAGTACTGGCACCTTTTTTCAGGGCTTTCCCAAGTCCTGATATTCAAGCATCAGCCTACCCCACTCAGCTTATTTCCAACACCGCTCTGCCCAATATTACATCTAAGGTCAAACACCAAAGGGGAGCCACTAGTCATTCAACTGGTTAACATGAGGACTATGCACCCCACACAGATACACGAGAAAGATTCTGCGCCTGAAACTGAAACTAACACAAAAGTGTCTCTTTGACATGCTATGCCTACTCTGTGTATTATATTCCTACCTGCCTTTCCTCTGCAACAGCTGCTAAAAGTAAGAATGCACAGTGCAGAAAGAGGTAGATCTGCACTGTGCTGTCAGCATCAGGTCATGCTGGTGCAACCCCATCTCCTACAACTCAGGGGCATAAGGAACATAAACAAGGAGTTTAAAGCGACTACCCACTCCAAACATCACTGCTGCTGGCCAAACAGATGCAGTGCATATTACTCCATGGAGCAGGGCCAGCAGAATGTACAGAAACAAGTCCCTTAATGTACAAGAAATGAGCAAGTAGAGGCTCAATGAATACACTATGTCCCCCAACAGATACATCCCAACATTTTATTTCTCTCTATTTTATTTAAAGCATTTATGAGTTCATTACAGAACTCAAAGCAGCTTAAAATATGAATAAAATATTAAATACAAAAAAATCACTAATTAAAATCAACAATGTAAAACTGCCAGTAGGAGTGCTTTCATCAGCGCTGCCTTCGCACCATCCTCAACATCCACTGGAGTGACTTTGTGACCAACACTGAAGTCCTCAAGCGGGCGGAGGTTACCAGCATTGAGGCACTGCTGCTGAAGACGCAGCTGCGCTGGGCAGGGCATATTTCTAGGATGGAAAACCACCGCCTTCCCAAGATTGCCCTGTATGGCGAACTCTCCACCGGTCATCGAAATAGAGGGGCACCGAAGAAGAGGTACAAGGACTCCTTGAAGAAATCCCTTAGCACCTGTCACATCAACCATCACCAGTGGTCTGACCTAGCCTCAGATCGCAAAGCATGGAGGCACACCATCCACCAGGCTGTCTCTTCCTTTGAGAACGCACGCATAGCTGGTCTTGAGGACAAAAGGAGATTGAGGAAGAATCGCACTGCTACAGGACCAACCCTAAATCAGACTTTTCCCTGCAGCCGCTGTGGCCGGACCTGCCTGTCCCACATTGGTCTTGTCAGCCACCAGCGAGCCTGCAGTAAACGTGGACTATTGCACCCTTCTTAAATCTTCGTTCGCGAAGCCAAGCCGAGAGAGAGAAGAACTAATCAAATGCCATCATGAATAAAACTGTATTCAGTTGCCTCCTAAAGATCAAGAGTGCTGTGGCCAGGTGTATTTCCCTGGGAACGTTGTTCCATAATCATGGGGCTGCCACGAGAAAGCCCCTATCTCTTATAACCACCAGATGAGCTCCTATGATCAATGGAACAATCAAGAGAGCCTTGCCCTGTGAACTTAGTTGACAAGCAGGAACATACAGGAAAAGATGGTCCTTCAGAAACCCCCATCCCAACAGGACCCGTGTAGGGCTTTAAAGGTAAAAAAACAACACCTGAATTGGGCTTGGGAGCAGATCAGAAGCCAGAGTTATTGCTGTAGGATTGAAGTCACATGATCCCAGTAAATGGCCCCACCAGCAGTCTAGCCACAACATTCTGCTATAGTCTCTGAGCATGGCTACAGGGAAGAAACTGAATCGATACCTGAAAATATCTCTAGAGTTCGTTCATGTCAGGGCTTCTACAATTTCATACTTCAGCCCTCTTTGCAATGGAGGTTGTCATGCTTGCTCCCTTGTCATGATCCACATGTTGATGATAGCAGGCTAAAGTGAGCTGTTGCCAATTGGCTGTTCCCATCACTGACTGTCACAGGGGCATCATTAGCCTGGTGTATCAATTCATGGATTGCAATAAGGTTGCTATGGACTCAGGTGCAATTTCTGTGCTGTCAGCACCTTGGAGTGGAGTCTTTTTTATGTTTACCGTCTGCTAAGCAGGTACTGAATACCAACTAGAATGCCCATCACTGTGACCATGGAACAACTGCATGTTTCTTCCCTACTCATTTACTTTTGCAAACAATAAGCAGTTGAAGCCATTAAAATATTTTACCATGCAGAAATTGTTTTAGAGATATCACCAGAAGTGATTGTCTTACATTTCATTATCTGCAATGGTTATTGGGAGGTGGGAATGTCATTACATTTCAAATTAACCCATTACTGCAACACTTGCAAGTGAGAAAAGCACTGTTACCAAGTGCCTTTTCGTAATGTTTCCATTTCATGGCTGCACAAGCACAGCTATGCCAATTTGCTGCTGTACCCAAAGAGCACAGGTTTATAGGTTTAGGTAAATAACAATAACAGTGTGCTATCAAGTCACAACTGACTCTTGGTGACTCCAGAACCAAAATGTTTTCAAGGCAAGAGAATATTATACTGGGGAAAACTGTGTGTGTTGCCTTCAGGTTCTTGAAAGGTGGTGTGCCTCTGCCTTCCTCAGCATGGCAATCCCAGTTTTCCTTGATGGTCTCCCATCCAAGTACTAACCATAGCCAACCCTGTTTAGCTTCAAGACTGGCAGGATGCACAGTGCTGAATGAACCACACTGGCTTCAAATTAGTTTCTCAGCACAATTTATAGTGCTAGTTCAGACTTCTAAAGACTTAGCAGAGTTTGGATGAAGACTCTCTCAGGAAATGCTGTATAAGTCACCTCCATCCCATGTCACTGGGTAAGAGCCTGTTTTGAGCATCATTAGGCTGGCTGGCACTTAAAAATGGCCTTTTAAGCAGTCACACCCATGCTGTGGAGCTCTCTCCACAGAAAGAATCCTCAGGCCCATTCAGTTATGATCTTCAAAAGAAGTGTGAGAACCATCTTATTCTAACAAGCACAAAGAAATTATCTGCTGTTCAGATTTGTTTCATCAGTTTATTGAGGACTGATGGCTTTGCACTGTTAGGATACCTTAAAGGGAATTAATGTATTAATTTTCAAATTACAATTTTTATTATGTTCTGTTTTCTAAGCCATTCCAATGGTTTTTTGAGGCACTCAGCATAATAGAAATTTTAAAAAAAATACAGCCAATATTGTGTAGTGCTTAGGAGCAGCGGACTCTGATCTGGAGAACCAGATTTGATTCCCCAATTCTCCTGATGAAGCCTGATGGGAGACCTTGAGCCAGTCACAGTTCCCTCATAACTCTTAGCCCTGCCTACCTTCCAAGGTACCTGTTGCAGGGAGAGGAAGGAAGGAGATTGTAAGCTGCTGTCAGATTCCTTAAGGCAGAGAAAGGGAAAAGGAAGGAAAGGTCCCCTGTACAAGCACCAGTCATTTCCGACTCTGGGGTGACGTTGCTTTCACAACGTTTTCACAGCAGACATTTTTTACGGGGTGGTTCGCCATTGCCTTCCTCAGTCTTTTACACTTTCCCCCCAGCAAGCTGGGTACTCATTTTACCAACTTCGGAAGGATGGAAAGCTGAGTCAACCTTGGGCCGGCTACCTGAATCCAGCTTCCGCCACAATCGAACTCAGATCGTGAGCAGAGTTCAGACCACAGTACTGCTGCTTTACCACTCTGCGCCACGGGGCCACTACAAGGTAGAGAAAAGTGGGATATAAAAACCTGTTCTTTTTCTTCTTCAAAGTTATGCATGTTCATGTTGTAGTAAAATTAGCTAGAAATATTGCCAGAGAATTTTGAACAGATCACTACACTATTCAGAACTTCCACCATACAAAAAGTGTGAAATACAAGAATCTCAGAATGGAAAATGGAAGCATGAACCTCATAAGAACATAAGAGAAGCCATGTTGGATCAGGCCAACGGCCCATCAAGTCCAACACTCTGTGTCACACAGTGGCAAAAAAATTTTTATATACACACATACACTGTGGCTAATAGCCACTGATGGACCTGTGCTCCATATGTTTATCTAAACCCCTCTTGAAGATGGCTATACTTGTGGCCGCCACCACCTCCTGTGGCAGTGAATTCCACATGTTAATCCCCCTTTGGGTGAAGAAGTACTTCCTTTTATCCATTTTAACCTTTCTGCTCAGCAATTTCAACGAATGCCCACGAGTTCTTGTATTGTGAGAAAGGAAGAAAAGTACCTCTTTCTCTACTTTCTCCATCCCATGCATTATCTTGTAAACCTCTATCATGTCACCCCGCAGTCAACGTTTCTCCAAGCTAAAGAGCCCCAAGCGTTTCAACCTTTCTTCATAGGGAAAGTGCTCCAGCCCTTTAATCATTCTAGTTGCCCTTCTCTGGACTTTCTCCAATGCTATAATATCCTTTTTGAGGTGCGGCGACCAGAACTGCACACAGTACTCCAAATGAGACCGCACCATCGATTTATACAGGGGCATTATGATACTGGCTGATTTGTTTTCAATTCCCTTCCTAATAATTCCCAGCATGGCGTTGGCCTTTTTTATTGCAGATGCACACTGTCTTGACATTTTCAGTGAGTTATCTACCACGACCCCAAGATCTCTCTCTTGGTCAGTCTCTGCCAATTCACACCCCATCAGCTTGTATTTGTACCTGGGATTCTTGGACCCAATGTGCATTACTTTGCACTTGGCCACATTGAACCGCATCTGCCACGTTGACGCCCACTCACCCAGCCTCAACAGATCCCTTTGGAGTTCCTCACAATCCTCTCTGGTTCTCACCACCCTGAACAATTTAGTGTCATCCGCAAACTTGGCCACTTCACTGCTCACTCCCAACTCTAAATCATTTATGAACAAGTTAAAGAGCATGGGACCCAGTACCGAGCCCTGCGGCACCCCACTGCTTACCGTCCTCCACTGCGAAGACTGCCCATTTATACTGACTCATGAATCATCTGGATTCAGCCACTAATATACACAGGCCAGAATCCTGTGTCCCAGACAACTAGCTTGATCCAACCAGCATAAGATGATAAACCACACCACCTGATCATCCCATTACTTAACCAATTATGTGCAAATTTTCTAATCACAGAATGAGAAATAACTTGCCATCACAATACACACTTGAAAGGACTAACACCAGCAGGTACTACCATCTTCCAAAGTTACAAGACTTTTCAGAGGCCAGGCCTTTTTCTTGGGCATTGCCTCAGCATGTTTTGATAGCATCACCATGTAACTGCTGTTAGAATGAAAACAGGCCTCCCAGTAAACAGTGTGAGCTAGCAGCAGATGGCTAGAGGAAAAACAGTGTCACTCTATGTCTAGTCAAGTTCAAAATGTTTCATAAGGCAACCACGTGAGTGATTTTATATCTACCACTGTAACTCTATCTAAGAATCTTTCTTGGTAAACAAAGTCACACACCCTGATGACACTTACCAACAGCAGATTTACAAAAAGGAAATATAAATATTAGATTTCAAGGTTATGCCGTGTTTATTTTGAATTACATAGGTTAATAGTTGTGGATAATAGTTATATATATTTAAGCCTGCTTCTAACTTCCCATCAGACTAGGGCCCAAGAAAGAGACAGCAGGATGCAGCCATACAACAGGATCAGGCTTGATTCTCAGTAACCAGAAAAAACATGTCCCTGAATCCACTCCTTGAGTTCCTCTTTCCCTGATGGACTTTTTAAAAATTGAATAATTCCTATTCAGCGCTACAAGAAAAGTGAAATGCTGCTGTTCAAGACATGTGTAGTAATGGAAAAATCTTCCCTCCAAAGCTGAAACACTGACAGGAATCCTATGAAAGATCCAATGTTCCTCTGTGCTTAGAGCACAGAGAAATGCACTGTGTACCCCAAAGTCTCCACTTCACAGTCATTTTGCTAACCATATATTAAAGCTAAAAGGTTTCTGCAAGCCTTCATTAAGTTGAAATTTCTTCTTTGTGGAATTAATTAGCTGCCTTTCAGCCTAGCAACACTCAAGATGGCTTACAATATAAATAAAACTAGTTCTGTGCTGCTGAGCTACAGCTTTAGCAGCAGCACAAATAAGATTAATCACCATCGCTTTATTTTCATTGCTAGCATGGATTTATTATTTGGTCCATTCATAAAAGTAGAAACATGTGGTTGCTTATCCTTGAACCATGAACTGTCCTTCTCAGCTATGCCCCAACCACTAATGCAGAAGAGGCTGAAGTGGACCAGTTCTATGAAGATCCACAACACCTTCTAGAATTAACACCAAAAAAAGATGTCCTCCTCATCATACGGGACTGGAATGTCAAAGTGGGAAGTCAAAAGGTAACCGGAACAACTGACAAGTTTGGCCTTGGAGAATAAAATGAGGCTAATAGAATTTTGTCAAGAGAACAGCAAGGAGAGATAAGGAGGCCTTCCTGAAGGAACAATGCAAAGCAATAGAGAAAAATAATAGAATGGGAAGGACAAGAGATCTCTTCAACAAAATTGGAGAAATCAAGGGAATGTCTTGTGTAAAGATGGCCATGATAAAGGACAAAAATGGTAGGGACCTAACAAAAGCAGAAGAGAGAAGGAAGAGGTAGCAAGAATACACAGAAGAATTATACAAGAAGGATCTCAATGTCCTGGATAACCATGACAGTGAAATCAATGACCTTGAGCCAGAAATCCTGGAGTGTGAAGTCAAAAGGGCTTTAGAAAGCATTACTATCAACAAAGCGAGCAGAGATGACAGTATCCCAATTGAGCTATTCAAAGTCCTAAAAGATGATGCTGTTAAAGTGATGCACACATTACGTCAACAAATTTGGAAAACACAACAGTGGCCACAGGACTGGAAAAGATCAGTTTATATTCCAATCCCAAAGAAGGGTAATGCCAAGGAATGTCCAAACTATCACACCATTGCACTCATTTCACATGCCGGCAAGGTCATGCGATTGTCAGAATGGCATATGGAACAACAGATTGGTTTAGAACAGGAAAAGGAGTTCGACAAGGATGTATATTGTCACCCTGCTTACTTAATTTATATGCAGAGTACATCATACAAAATGCTGGCCTGGATAAAGCAGAAGCCGGAATTAAGATTGCTGGGAAAAACATCAACAACCTCAGATATGCAGATGATACCACTCTAATGGCAGAAAGTGAGGAGGACCTAAAGAACCTCTTGTTGAGGGTGAAAGAGGAGAGCACAAAAATAGGCTTGAAACTCAACATCAAAAAACTAAGATCATGGCATCTGGCCCCATCACACCTTGGCTGTTCCTTGGAAGGTCAGATGCTGAAGCTGAAGCTCAAATACTTTGGCCACCAAATGAGAAGGAAGCACTCCCTGGAGAAGATCCTGATGCTAGGAAAGACAGAAGGCAAAAGAAGAAGAGGGTGGCAAAAGATGAGATGGCTGGACAGTGTACTGGACTGATGTAACAAACACGAATTTGAGCAGACTTCGGAGGATGCTGGCGTGACTTTGTCCACGGGGTCGCAAAGAGTCAGACTCAACTGTGCGATTGAACAACAACAACAACAAATTACTATGTTAGGAAAGGAATGGTCTGGGAGCATCAACTACTGTATCTCCCTTTTAAAACAAAGTGGGTGTGGCTAAGAAACCACTCAGAGCTCCCGCTAAGCCATTCTGAACTAACAGAAAAAACAGAATAAATGACAGGAAAATATATTTAAACCCCCAAAAAGTCACAAACCATGTACTCAGATACAAACCAAATTGTTGCATCAGGACTAGGTAGTGGCAAGGGATTTTAAGATTCTATAAAAGGTACCAACTTTGTTTGTAAGACAGAGGCACCAACAGGAGAGCCAGTTTGGTGTAGTGGTTAAGTGTGCGGACTCTTATCTGGGAGAACCGGGTTTGATTCCCCACTCCTCCACTTGCACCTGCTGGCATGGCCTTGGGTCAGCCATAGCTCTGGCAGAGGTTGTCCTTGAAAGGGCAGCTGCTGTGAGAGCCCTCTCCAGCCCCACCCACCTCACAGGGTGTCTGTTGTGGGGGAGGAAGGTAAAGGAGATTGTGAGCCGCTCTGAGACTCTTCGGAGTGGAGGGCGGGATATAAATCCAATATCTTCTTCTTAAATCAACCTTTTGTAATCTTGTCCTTTTCTTTCTGAAAAATGCCACCATAGCATAATGAGACAAAATTCAGACCAGGCAATCTATTTTACTCTGTTCCATTAATCATTTATCTCAGTTTTCTTGTTTTATCTATATGAAATGTTAATGACATTGATTCTCTTGATCCATTTCTTTTAAGGCTCTATTAGCCAGAGTTTAGATAAAGTAATCAAATACCAAAAAGTAATGAAGTATTTTTTAAAAATAAAATGCTCAAATACCTTCATGAGACTGTAAGATCAAGGTGAAAGTACACTTTTTATTGACCATCCAGTTCTTAGCAGCTGTTCAGGTACTTACTAAATAAACATTATCACCCTGAAAATTAACAGGCTCCCTATGACATTACCTCTTGTAAAAAAAAAAAAAAAGGTAACCCCTGTGCAAGCACCAGTTGTTTCCAACTCTGGGGTGACGTCGCATCACGACATTTTCATGGCAGACTTTTTAATGGGGTGGTTTGCCATTGCCTTTCCCAGTCTTCTACACTTTCCTCCCAGCAAACTGGGTACTCATTTTACCGACCTCAAAAGGATGGAAGGCTGAATGAACCTTGAGCCGGCTACCTGAACCCAACTTCCACAAGGATCGAACTCAGGTTGTGGGCAGAGAGCTCAGACTGCAGCACTGCAGCTTTATCACTCTGCACCACAGTGCTCCTATTACCTCTTGTAGGTAAGAGTCTCATGTCTCTAATAAAGACAACAGCCACCCATTAGAGCTTACGTCAGCCACAATTAGCCAGTTAGGCCCTATATCAGGGGTAGCCAAACTGCGGCTCGGGAGCCACATGTGACTCTTTCACACATATTCTGTAGCTCTCAAAGTCTCCACCACTCTGTCAGCTGGCTTGGAGAATACATTTAAAATTGCTTTCTTTCCACCTCTCCCTCCCTCCATCTATTTGCCTTTCTCCCTCCCTCCTTGGTAGCTCTCAAACAACTGACATTCATGTCTTATGGCTCTTAAGCATCTAATATTTATTCTATGTGACTCTTACATTTAGCAGCTGGTTTCCTTTCATTACAAACTAATACAGCTCTTCTTTGAGTATTGCTCAGGAAAGAAGGCAAACTGGCCTAAAAAATGTTTTATCAGCGCCCCCCAAAAGACAAAACACATCCTTGAACTAGAAGCATGTGCCTTTGCCCTTGCAGGTTTTTCAGAACACACTTGTAACTTTTGTGAATGTATAAAAATTTGCTGACTTAGCAGCCAGCACAAGGCTTGAAGGGTGGATGTAAGGGGGGAGCCTGAACTCCCTAAATTCATTTTTGCCATGTGTGCTCTGTCTTATTTGGACTAGAAATACTGCCATTTCACAATTTGATGTCAAAAGATCTGGGCAGATGCACAAAACTTCTAGAGTCCCTGAACAAAACCTGTATACCAACCTCAGCAACACAAATACTAAACTATTTTTAGGAGCAATGAGCTGAGCATGATTTACTAGCTGCATAACTAGGAAGCTCAGGGAATGAGTATCATCACTAAAGCAAACAAAAACCTGTTCTTTTCAAAGGCCAAATAAGTATCAGCACCTTGAAAGATGAAACTTCTCAAACTCTAGCTCATGCTGGTGATTGCACAAACTAAGGAGGCGATAGCTTGTCCTTAAGAGAAGGATCCCTGAGGCACGTGGTCCAGGAAAAAACCCCTTCAAAAACAGATCCACAACCTTACAATTACACAAAGCCCAAGCCAGTTCCTTGGCACTGGTGTCACTTGTATAAATAGTGGCAAAGCTTAGAGAAGCTGGAGTAATGCAGATGGGGCAGACAACAGCGGACATATGGCATGAACCTAAAATGCTACATGTAAAAAGAGTGCAACAAAATAATCTGTCTAATTTAGTCCATGGCACTTCTGGAATCTGGGTACCACCAGCCACTGCCTGAACAAAGGCAAGCTGCCACTTTGCCTCACATGCTAAATTTTTGAAAAGCTCATTTGGGCAGGAGTTTGTAGCACAGTTTTTATTTATCTCTCTTAAATCACCCAAGAGTTGCTCCGGGCTATAGATTATCTTGAGCAATCAAAGGATGCCTGGAGGAGCAGAACTTCTGGAAACTCGACCTCTCTGTCAGTGATGGGTTACTGTTTTTTCTATGTTTCACCACCCACACAACTCCCTTCTTCAATTAAAGATGTTTTATCTGGAGGCTCCCAAGAATTTTGCTAATGGCATTAGTCTTCTTTAAGTGTTTTGAATGTTTCTTAATGTTCTAAGTGTTGCCACTTGCCCTTAGCCTTCAGGCCTACAGTAGGTTAAAATCCAAACACACGCACATATGTACTCACAAAATGTTGCTATTACCTGACAGAACATGGAGGCACACAGCATCTCATTACACTGGAACAATACATACCCCCCAATACCTATTGTCTTTCTCTTTGATACCCATACTACTTTACAGCAACAGGTTTTATTTCCAAATAAAAATGTATAAAACTGGCATGTTAAAACTAAAGCAGAAGCTATTTATAAGACACTATTAAAAACTAGGCCGTATACAATGCTAGTTTTCGAAGTGCCATAGCACAAGCCTAAGCAGGAATCCTTTAAACTAGGGAATGTACAATGCAGGTTTCTGAAATACAACAGTGCAAGCCTGAGCAGAAATCCTGTGGCATCTTAAGTTAGTTTTAAAACTAAGCAGTACAATGCTAGTTTACAAAACATCACAGTACAAGCCTAAGCAGGAACTCTGTGGCACCTTGAGCTAGTTTTAATCCTTGAACAAAAGAAGCTCACACTGTAATAAAAAACCATACTAGTCTTTACGGTGCTTGCAGCCTCCTGCTCATTTTTGCTGCAATAGAGCAAGACAACTCCTCTGAAAGTACCACTATGGATGGAAATGAAACCCTAAACATATTTCACTGAAACGTTGCTTCCTTCCGAGTAAACGTGTCAAGGATCAGGGTATATAAGCCCTTCATTTGTATTGTTGGCCGTTTATTATTAGGGAAACAAACTGATAATGTTTCAAGTGCCACTGATCTCTCGTTTCCACTGCCTACAGAGGGATAAACTCTCCCCCCACGCTGTCCTCTAGCTAGCAGTTTGGTGGAGAAAAAATATACTCCAGTATCAACCACCAGGAGCTAAGTGGGGGTTAGAGGGGGAAACAGGGGGATACCCTCGAGGGCCTCATCCTACCTTCGCCCCCACCCCCGCCACACTCACGTAAAGAGCTTCCTCGTCCAAAAGAGGCCTCCGGGCCACAGTTCCTGAAGCTGAACAGCTCGACTAAGATTGATCTTGATTTGGGCGAGAAGACGGTCCGCCTCGGCCTCCAACTTGTCGCCGTAGGGCAGCAGCTTGTTGTACACCAGCTCCTTCTGCACTGGCGGCGGCGGCCGAGGAGCAGGCGGCGGCCCGGCGCCGGCCGGGGCCCCGGCCATGGCCGCCTCTCCTTGCGCCCGGCTCGACAACGGACCGACCGGCCTTGCCAAAGGCTTCCCTTGCCCTTTTCCTCCGGCCGGCTCGGCCACCGCTAGACCTGGCTGTTGCTTCCCGGGCGCCGAACTCAGCTCCCTTGGGCGTCTGTCACACAGCGGCGCCTGGTGACGAAGCAACTGAGAGAACGAACCAACGAGCGGGGGCCTCGTTGCTACCGCTGCTGCTGCTGCTGCTGCTACCGCCGCCAGGCACTGCTGGCAAGCCGACGGGCGGGCAACGCGGAGGTCACTTCCGCTTTGGAGAGCAGAAGGCGGAGGGGAAGGTGGCGCTGAGCGGGTGGGGGAGTGGGAGGGACGGGGGGCAGGAGATGGGGGCTGGCGGGAGGTGGAAAGGGAGATGCGCGCACACCCAAAGGGCAGGGCGCTCTGGAGAGAAGGAAGAGCTTGCGGTGACCCCCGCAGACGACTCCTTTAGGCGCCTCAGTAGGGTAGCCGAACTTCTTTTGATTGACTAGCCTTTTTCTCCCCTCCGGTACTTCTGAGGTAAAAATAGTAGGAGGCGAGGTTATTATATTTATTTCTGTGCCCTGAAAACAAATGTAGAGGCGTTGGTGTGTTGCAGCCAAAAAAAAAAAGGGGGGGGAGCGTGGTGACATCTTAAAGAGCCAGTTTAGTGTAGTAGCTGTGTGCGGACTCTTATCTGGGAGAACCGGGTTTGATTCCCCACTCCACTAGCACCTGCTGGAATGGCCTTGGGTCAGCCATAGCTCTCACAGAGGTTGTCCTTGAAAGGGCAGCTGCTGTGAGAGCCCTCTCCAGCCCCACCCACCTCACAGGGTGTCTGTTGTAGGGGAGGAAGAAAAAAGAGATTGTGAGCCACTCTGAGACTCTGAAATTCGGAGTGGAGGGCGGGATATAAATCCAATATCATCTTCTTAAAGACTAGCTCTTTTTTACAGAGCAATTCTAAGGGGAGGAGGGTGAATTGGAATAGGAAGCAGACTGACCCTTACATAAGAACATAAGAGAAGCCATGTTGGATGAGGCCAATGGCCCATCCAGTCCAACACTCGGTGTCACACAGTGGCCAAAAAAATTATATATATATATATATATATATATATATATATATACACACACACACACACACACACACACTGTGGCTAATAGCCACTGATGGACCTCTGCTCCATATTTTTATCTAACCCCCTCTTGAAGCTGGCTATGCTTGTAGCTGCCACCACCTCCTGTGGCAGTGAATTCCACATGTTAATCACCCTTTGGGTGAAAAAGTACTTCCTTTTATCCGTTTTAACCTGACTGCTCAGCAATTTCATCGAATGCCCACGAGTTCTTGTATTGTGAGAAAGGGAGAAAAGTACTTCTTTCTCTGCTTTCTCCATCCCACGCATTATCTTGTAAACCTCTATCATGTCACCCTGCAGTCAATGTTTCTCCAAGCTAAAGAGCCCCAAGCGTTTTAACCTTTCTTCATAGGGAAAGTGTTCCAACCCTTTAATCATTCTAGTTGCCCTTTTTCCAATGCTATAATATCCTTTTTGAGGTGCGGTGACCAGAATTGCACACAGTATTCCAAATGAAACCACACTATTGATGTATACAGGAGCATTATGATACTTGCTGATTTGTTTTCAATTTCCTTCCTAATAATTCCCAGCAATCACACACTGTCTTGACATTTTCAGTGAGTTATCTACCACGACCCCAAGATCTCTCTCTTGGTCAATCTCTGCCAGTTCACACCCCATCAGCTTGTATTTGTAGCTGGGATTCTTGGACCCAATGTGCATTACTTTGCACTTGGCCACATTAAACCACATCTGCCACGTTGACGCCCACTCACCCAGCCTCAACAGATCCCTTTGGAGTTCCTCACAATCCTCTCTGGTTCTCACCACCCTGAACAATTTAGTGTCATCTGCAAACTTGGCCACTTCACTGCTCACTCCTAACTCCAAATCATTTATGAACAAGTTAAAGAGCATGGGACCCAGTACTGAGCCCTGCGGCACCCCACTGCTTACCGTCCTCCACTGCAAAGACTGCCCATTTATACTCACTCTCTGCTTCCTATTAATTAGCCAGTTTTTGATCCACAAGAGAACCTGTCCTTTTACTCCATGACTCTCAAGCTTTCTAAGGAGCCTTTGATGAGGAACTTTATCAAAAGCTTTCTGGAAGTCAAGGTAAACAACATCTATTGGATCTCCTTGGTCCACATTTTTGTTCACCCCGTCAAAGAAATGTAACAGGTTAGTGAGGCAAGATCTTCCCTTACAGAACCCATGCTGAGTCTTCCTCAATAACCCGTGTTCATCAATGTGCCTACTCATTCTGTCCTTGATAATGGTTTCTACCAACTTTCCCGGTATTGAAGTCAGACTGACTAGCCTGTAATTTCCCGGATCTCTTCTGGAAGCTTTTTTAAAGATGGGGGTGACATTTGCTACCTTCCAGTCCTCAGGAATAGAGGCAGATATCAATGAAAGATTACATATTTTTGTCAGAAGATCCACAAGTTCAACTTTGAGTTCTTTCAGAATTCTTGGATGAATGCCATCCGGACCTGGTGACTTATTAGTTTTTAATTCGTCAATTAGTTGTAGGACCTCCTCTCTTGTCACCTCAATCTGACTCAGGTCTTTCAACACCCCTTCCAAAATTAGTGCTTCTGGAGCAGGCAAACATTTCTCGTCTTCCACAGTGAAGATGCAGGGAAAAAATGCATTCAGCTTCTCAGCCATTTCCCTATCCTCCTTCAGTAATCCTTTTACCCCTTGGTTATCCAAGAGCCCCACTGCCTCCCTGGCTAGTTTCCTGCTTCTAATATATTTGAAGAAATTTTTATTGTTGGTCTTTATGTTTTTTGCAATATGCTCCTCATAGTCCCTTTTTGCCTGCCTGATCACAGTCTTTCATTTGATTTGCCACAGCCTGTGTTCCCTTTTATTAATCTTATTTGGACTAGCTTTCCACCTCTTAAAGGAGTCCTTCTTACCTTTTACAGCTTTCATTACTTTGTTTGTTAACCATGCAGGCCTTTTCTTATACCTCTTTGTGCCTTTCCTAACTTGTGGTATATATTTTATCTGAGCTTCTAGGAGTTTTAAATAGCCTCCAGGCTTCCCCAAGGGTTTTGACTGTATTTACCTTGTTTTTCAGTTTCCTCTTCACCTGCCTCCTCATCTCAGAGAATTTACCCCTTTTAAAGTTAAACATGGTTGTGCTGGTCTTTTGGGGCAACTCTCTACTTATACAAATGGTGAAATCAATAACATTATGGTCACTGCTCCCAAGCGGTGCGATCACTTTTACATCTCTCACCAAGTCTTGGGCATTACTTAGGACCAAATCCAGGATCGCCCCACCCCTGGTAGGTTCTGAGACCATCTGCTCCATAGCACAGTCATTGAGAGCATCAAGAAACTCAATCTCTCTCTACCAGAACACATATTGACCCAATCAATCTGCGGGTAGTTAAAATCACCTATTACGACACACTTTTTACGTTTAGCCACTATCTTTAATCCTTCCATCATATTATAATCGTCCTCTTATCTTTTGATTTGGTGGGTGATAACAAACTCCCATAGTTAAATTTCCTTTTGGGCCCTCTCTTTCAACCCAAAGCATTTCTAGAAGGGAATCTAATTCTCTGACCTCAGTCTTACTGGACCGTATACCCTCTCTGAGATACAGAGCCACACCACCTCCAGCCCTTCCCTCCCTATCCTTCCGATATAACTTATATCCAGGAATCACCGTATCCTACTGATTCTCCTCATTCCACCAAGTTTCTGAGATTCCCACAATGTCTATGTTTTCTCCCAACACTAAACATTCCAACTCATCAATTTTACTTCAAACACTTCAAGCATTTGCGTACAAACATCTATAATTTCCTAGGGAAGTTAGGCCTGCAACCTTCCTCCTGCCGCCTTGAGACTTTGGCAGACAGTCCATACTGTTTGTCACCATCTCAGTGGACAACTCTGATCCATTACCCAATAGAAAAGTAACAGCTAACCCTTCATCTCTTTCAGATGAGTCCTCTCGAACCAGAGACATTTCATCTCCTGTCGGCTTTCCCCCAAGATTTAGTTTAAAAACTGCTCTGCCACCAGCAGCCTGGTTTTAAGCGCCAGCAGCCTGGTTCCATCTGAGGACAAATGGAGACCGTCTCTTTTGTACAGCTCCCACATGTTCCAGAAAGCATCCCAGTGCCTAACAAACTTAAACCCTTCCTCCTTACACCATTGTCTCATCCACACATTGAGACTTCTAATTTGTGCCTGTCTCTCCTGCCCTGCACGTGGAACAGGTAGCACTTCTTAGAAGGCTACCTTGGAGGTCCTGGCCTTAAGTCTCCCGCCTAGCAGCCTAAATTTTTCCTCCAGGACCTCACGACTGCATTTCCCCACATTGTTGGTGCCAACATGCACCACGACCACTGGCTCCTCCCCAGCACTGTCTATCAGCCTATCTACTACACGTGCAATGTCCGCTACCTTCGCACCAGGCAGCCAAGTCACCATACGGTCAGTACACGGTTTTGCCACCCAGCTGTCCGCTTGCCTAAGGATCGAATCACCAACTACCAAGACCCCTCCTCTCTCCCTGCCCAGGGATGGTTCCTTGGCACAAAAGGATTCCCGCTCACCAACTGAAGAAGAGGTCCCTTCTGAGGGCGCATTCCCCTTATCCTCAGCATGGTGCCCTGTTCCCTCTCAACCCTCATGCTCCCTGGCAGCAGCGGGGCTGCCACGTTCAGAGCGGGGCTCATCTAACACGCCCCTGAGAGTCTTCCCCGAGTGCCTAACTGACTGTCTCTGCTTCTCCAGGTCAGTCACCTCGGCCTCAAGGGTATGAACTCGTTCCCTGAGGACCAGGAGCTCCTTGCATCGAGCACACACCCAAGACTTCTGTCCTACGGGCAGATAGTCATACATGTGACACTCAGTGCAAAACACTGGAAAGCCTCCACCCCCCCGCTGGCATTCTACCTTCATGATAGTTTTTTTTTAAAATATACAGTTCCCTTTAAATCCTGCTTGTTTATGTGGCTCCCCTTCTGGAGAGTCAACTTACCTTATTGGTAGCACAAGGAAATTAGGGATCTGGGTTCCTGGTCCTTACACAGTCCCCAGGCTAAGAGCCACAGGCCAAGAGGCCTTCGGCTCGCGCCTCTGGCAAGGCGCAGCTTAACAATGCAAAGAGGGTGGGGAACACAGCCACTCCTAATCAATCAGCAACAATCACCTTCAATCAGCTTCACCTTCAGCCCACTCAACCAAACAAACAGGAGTTCCCCAGCAATCACAAACTCAGAATTTTTAGCAGTCACACAAACTCAGAAATTCTCAGCAACTTCTCCAGCTGCTCACCCTTATATCAGTTATTCTCTGCTCTCTCTCAGAACTCTCTGAAATGTAATGCTTACATCTTTTGCTTACGCTGGTTAACTCGGAGTTATGCCAGCGTAAATGCAGTTTATGTTAGTGCTGGGCACTAGCAGTGCTACACCGCTGAGTCCCACTAGGGCAGGAGCGCTGCAGCTGCACACAGGAGAAGCAATGGCACAAGCCTCACAGCAGGTGTAGAGGTGGGTGTTGCAGGGGATGTGGCAGCAGCATGGTGGTTTTCAACTTAGGAAACCCCCCCCCCCCATGTGAGACAGTAGTGGTGGGGTCCTCTGCTATAACCCTATCCAACCATGCCAATGCAGAAGCCATCTTTTGCCCTCCTGCCAGGCGGCCAACAGGCAACTTAGGCCAGATACAGCAAAAAGCTGGGGATCATGGATGCTGCCCAGGAACCTGGCCACAAGGTCTAGTAATGACGCCCTGATGTTCAGGAAGGTGGCAGGCAACCAGAGCCACAGTCCTCTGTGGTGACCTCCATGCTTTTCTCCTTCAGGACACAATCTACCCCCTTTGTGAGCAGCTCGTTGCCCACCACTGCAGCCACCTCCAGGTGCGTGATGACCACGGCACGAGCATGGGAGGCAGGGCACAGCAAAGGGATCAGTGTCTTCTCACAGTGGGAAAGCCCACCACCACATTTTTCTGTATGTGGGTGGCAAGGCTGCTGCAGCATCTAATGACAGGAACAGCCATTGCCAGCCAAACTGGACCAAGGTCAAGAAGGCACTGCTATACAGGTTGGTGGTGGAGCATGAGAACATTGCCCTTACCACCACCAGGAGCAGCTCTGCCACCTCCCACCACTGTGTCTTCTGGCACATGGCCATGGAACAGATGTCTGCCCTGGGACATGCCATCCAGATGGAGATGCAGATTTTGAAGTACTGAAACAGTTTCTTTGTCCAAAGGTGTTTCAAGGCAAGAGATGTTCAGAGATGGTTTGCCATTACCTGCCTCTGTATTGCAACCCTGGTATTCCTGTAGTTCATGCCCACTCCTATCACTGCCTTCCTCTGCATTGCAATCTTAGTCTTTCTTGGCGGTCCCCATCCAAACACTGACTGTGGCTTCCAAGCTCTGATGAAATCAGGGCTATTCAGACAACTAAAAACACTATAGATTAATAGAAATCCAAGTCCAGATAGTTAGAATGGTCTAATTATTATAATTCTTTGGTTGCATATGTTTACATTATGTTTGTATCTTCAGTTCAAAGATCTATTGTCAGAAAGTAGATCAGAAACTTATTTCTTTACAATAATTTTTAAAAATATATTAATTAAAATAGGGGGCACAGAAAAGAGGACAAAGGGAAGTTACAGGTATTATGTTGATCTATTGCTTATTCATCACAAGGATGAACAACATCAAAGTAAATATAGAACATTTAACGTAGATATTTAAGGTATATAATATTCTGTAATTTCTATATACTAATTATTAAAGTCTGACATTTATTAATAATTTATTATTAAGATTGATTATTTCATTGTATGTTCTAATACATCTTAGTATTACCATGAGCATCATAGTCAAGTGGAAGTTTATTTCTTTGTGCAAGTATTAGCAATTATTTTTGCAGGGCTATTACAACCAATAGACTGCAGCTAACAGAGTGTAGGCATATCAAGATCAGTGCCTCATTCTTGACTTCTTGGGACAGTGTTAACCTGCTGGTGATAACATTCTGGGATATTTTTATTTTATTTTTTGTGTGTGTTGAGGAATTCAGAGAGCCAAGCCCCAGCCTGGAATCTCCCAGTTCCAGTATCGCTGAACATGTAATCTGTGCTTGTAGGAAAAAGGCAATTAAAGGGTGTTATTTTTTCTCTGAGAGTATTTTCCCAGAATATTGGGTTAACAATTCCCTCTCACAATATAGGGATGTACCCTATATACTACACATGTTAACAAGGGTAACATCTAGTAGACAACATATGCACTTAGGGAAAGAACTATAGCTGCTTCTAACTTGCAAAGCATTGTGGGACACTACTGAATCAAGCTGAATTCTGCCACAACATGAGTTATAGTCCACTATTCTCACTGAGACTCAAAGCAGATTGCACAAGCAAATCAATGCAATCAGAAGGATGATACATCTCATAAGCAATATACTAAGACTAGGAGTTGTAGTAATTAGAAACATGTTTTTGTCTGAACAACAAAAATAGTAAACCTGACATTAGTACATCAGTAGATACACAACACATTTTCCTGGGCCAATCAGTTATTATGTAGCCCTGTTTCTTTTACAGAAATGCCCTCTTCAATAATTTGGTTTTGCATAGTTTTGTCCTCAGGCAGGCCATTCCACAGGATGGGCTCCATTACAGAGAAGGTACATGTATGGGCAACAGTGTTCCCTCTAAACTGAGTTAGTGTGAGCTAGTTCACAATTTTTTAGCCTCTAGCTCACACATTTTTGTCTCAGCTCAGGAAAAATGGCCCTAGAGCAAACTAATTTATGCAGTAGCTCACAATTTTTATGCCAGTAGCTCACAAAGTAGACTTTTTGCTCACAAGACTCCACAGATTAGAGCAGGGGTGGGGAACCTTTTTTCTGCCAAGGGCCATATGGATGTTTATAACATCATTCGCGGGCCATAAAAAATTATCAACTTAAAAAACAGTGCTCCACTGAGGGAGAATGATTCAGGCCAGCAAAATTAATGCAAATAATTGTTTTTCTATTTGAAGTCATGTGGGGAGAGCCTAATCTGGCGCGCGTGCACACACACACACACACACACACACGGCCCACCATCCTAGGCAAATGCATAGGATGTAGAAAAAGCCCAGCAAGAACTCAGTAGCATATTAGACCACATCCCCTAATATTAGCATATTAGGTCACACACTCATTAGCATATTAGGCCACACCATCTGGGATAATCAAGTGCAAATTGAACTGTGACAATAACTTTTCCAGGTCCTGCAGCAATTCTGGCCAGCCAGCCAGGCCCCAGGGAGGCTGCTGCACAGTACATCTGGGCCTTGTGATCCTTGCCTGGCCCTGGGGAGGCTGCTGCACAGTGCGGCTGGGCCCCACGATCCTTGCTGGCTAGCCAGGCCCCAGAGAGGCTGCCACATGGCTCAGCTCGGCCCAGCAGTCCCCGAGGGCCATACCAAGTGACCTTGAGGGCCATGGCCCTCAGGACAGAGGTTCCCCACCCCTGGATTAGAAGGAACATTGATGCACAGAGGGGGCAAGGGGGCCACTGCCACCCCAAACAAGGAGCTTGTCACTCCAGTCCCCCCCCCCCAATTGCTGGATGCTTGTCATTACTTGAAGGAAGGTCAACACAGGAAGGAAGGTTCAACATTACTTGAAGGAAGGGGGGCACAGTGGAAGGGTTTCTAGCCCCAGTGGTGGACCTCTTGATGGTACTTGGGTTTTTTCGCCACTGTGTGACACAGAGTCTTGGACTGGATAGGCCATTAGCCTGATCCAACATTGCTTCTCTTGTGTTCTTATGTAATTTCCCTTTCCATTCTGTTCCTGCAGTTCCTTTGCAATAAAACAGCTACTTTGAGGTCACCCATTGAATGTTCTGGGAGGCTGAAATATTCTCCTACAAGTTTCTCAGTCTTGTAATTCCTGATGTCAGATTTGTGTCCACATCCTTTGATGTAGGGTTGCACCACAACACTTGCCACAACAGTTGGAACAAACATGCCCCCAAGACTTAACAGGGATATGGTTTCTTATCCTATTACATATGCTAAATTCATTCTTGTCAAGAAGGGCTATACATCCTCTGTATTTTAATGCATTTCTTTTTTGGACTAATATTTTGGAATAGTGTTTGAATTGCAATGCAAAGCTGTGTCTCTTGATCTCTGATGAAAATCTGCTCTCAGGGTTCCTCCTCAAGCAATAAACTTTCAGTTTCACAGTTTTCCCACTTTTCTGTCAAGTACCATTCTTTTAATGTTCAAAGGATCCCATGTTACTCAAAATGGGATGAAAGCAGGGAAACTGGCCTGGCTTTAGAGTCAGATTTAGATTTCACAGAGAGCTGGCATTTTGTTTCTCTCTGCTAGTTGAGACAGACTGCTCATCTCTGCTTCAAGAGATTTTCCTGTTCTCCATGTTTCTCATATTTTCATCTAAGACCAATTCCACATTAGCCTTTGTTCCAGTCTCATTCTTGGCTCTCAAGTTTGCATAGGGTAGGGACCAAGCAGGGAATATGTAACTCTGCTCCAGAGATGCCAGTGCAGAATCCAGGGAAAAGAGCCACAGAAGGGAGGCAAGTGCTAAATGCGGAATCAGTTTTAGTGACTTCTACTCCTAATTGGTGTAGTTTCAGCTAAACTGTTGCTCTGATATGTGATTCTATTTTAGTTTGCTGTGTAATCTTTGTCTTTTGCTAGTATAAGAAGAATTCCTTGCAACTGCCTTCCCCTTTACTTTTTTTCTGTGGTTTAGTTAGGAAGTTCTATTTGAGAATTTGTTTGGACAGGGCTTTTTTCAGCAGGAATGCACAGGAACGCAGTTATGGCTGGCTTGGTGTCAGGGGCTATGGCCTAATATGTAAATGAGTCCCTGCTGGGCTTTCTCTACAAAAAAGCTCTGTGTTAACTAATGGTGACATCATGGGGTGTGGCCTAATATGTAAATGAGTTCCTGCTGGGCTTTTTCTACCCAAAAAAGCCCTACTTTTAGAAATTCATTTACAACTTGGTGATCCAGGAAGTCAGCATGCATTTGTCACCCAACAGGTCCTGCCAGTCCAACTTCATTTCCTTCTTTGGTCAAGTGATGAGCTTACTTGGTTGAGGTAATGCTGTTGATGTTTTTTACCTGGATTTTGACAGAGTTCCCCATGATGTTCTGATGGTACACTAGAGGACTGTGGGCTGGACTCTAGGTTAGTTAGGTGGATACGGAGCTGGTTGGAGAACTGCACTCAAAGAATAGTTATTAATGGCATTTCATCTGAATGGAGGTAGGTATCCAGTGGGGAATGGGGCTCAGTTCTGAGCCTGGTACTTTTCAATATTTTTATCAGTGATCTGGATGAGGGTGTGGAGGGGCTTACTCATTAAATTTGCAGATGACACCAAGCTGGGGGAAGCAGTGAACACACCAGAAACAGAGGTGGCCAAACTTGCTTAATGTAAGAGCCACATAGGATAAACTTCAGATGTTTGAAAGTTGCAGGACAGGAAGGCAGGCAGGCAAATAGATGGGGGGAAATGAGGAGGGAGGGAGAGGTGGAAAGAAAAAACTTTAAATGCATTCATCAAGCCTTTGGCTGGCTTGGCATGGCAAAGTGATTTAAAAAGAGAAATGCCTTCTTCAAGCTGGCCAATGGGGTGGTGGGGGCTTCAAGAGCCACACAATATGTATGAAAGAGCCACATGTGGCACCCAAGCCACAGTTTGCCACTCCTGCACCAGAAGATAGAGGTAGAATTCAACAAGATCTGAACATGCTGGAAAAGTGGGCAGATGCAATTTAACAAGGATAAGTGCTGAGTTCTACATCTAGACAACAAAAATGAGAAACATGCATACTGGATGTGGGGATACACTTCTGGGTAGCAGTGTGTATAAATCGGGGTCATTTTGTAGAAAAATAGGTGGCGGAGCTCATTAGCATAACTCATTAGCATATGCTGCCCCCCCCCCTAGTCAGAAGCAACCTGATGCAAGAAAGGAGAGCCCTGGGCAAGCAAGGCCTGCTTGGTCTGACTAGAGATCCAGCCAGCCCAAGTAGGCCTTGCTCGCCTGGGGCTCTCTTGGGCCTCCCCCCCCCCCCACAGTCAAAAGGCCAGCAAGCCACCTGCTGCCCAAAATCATATAAGAAGTGGAGAAAGGGTGGTGTGGGCTTCTCCAGGGGTTAATGAGGGCTTCTGGGGGCACGACAAAGCGCCTGATGGCTGACTGGCTGCCCGCTTTCCTAATCCAGGGATTGTTATGCAGCTGGACCTACTATTCAATGGACAAGGTAGGTGAGGCAGAAGAGCGGGAACCCTCAGAAAGGTTCAGGAGCTGTTCTCCTGTGAGCTTCTGCTGAATCTGAGGCCTGTACAGTATAAACAAGATCTTGGGGACGTAAGTTAAATATGAATAGCCAATGTGATGCAGTGACAAAAAAGGCTAATGTGATCTTGGGATGTATCAACAGAGGCATAACATTCAAATTGCAAGATGTCATAGTACCTCTGTATACTGCATTGGTCAGTCTGCACCTGGAATATTGTGTACATTTCTGGAGGTCCCACTTCAAGAAGGATGTGACAAAATGGAGTGGGTGCAGAAGAGAGTGAGGAAGATGATGAGGGAGCCTATAAAGAAAGGCTGTGAGACTTGGGAATGTTCAGTCTGAAGAAAAGGAGGTTGAGGGGGGGACATGATTACTCTCTTGAAGCATTTGAAGGTCTGTCATTTAGAGGAGAGCAGGAAACTGTTCCTGTTGGCAGTAGAGGATAGGACTCACAAGAATGGGTTTAAATTAAGAGTGGCAATGTACTGGCTAGATATTAGAAAAAACATTTTTTACAATAAGAGTTGTTCAGCTACCTACGGAGGTGGTGAGCTCCCCCTCATTGGCAGTCTTTAAGCAGTGGCTGGACAGACACTTGTCAGGGATGCTCTAGGCTGATCGTGCATTGAGCAGGGGGTTGGACTAGATGACCTGTAAGGCCCCTTTCAACTCTGTGATTCTATATTAGCTATTTAATATCCCACACATTATATATCATGTCCCAGAATATGTTGACATTATATTAAAATACAATGGGGAGGCAACAGAAGAACATAAGAGAAGCCAAGCTGGATCAAGTCAGCAGCTATCCAGTCCAGCATTCTGTGTCACACAGTGCCCAAAAACCAGGTGCCATCAGGAGGTCCATCAGCAGGACCAAACCTCCAGAAACCCTCCCACTGTAGCCCGCCATGCACCAAGAATACAGAGCATCACTGCCCCAGACATAGTTTTCCATCTGTATCTTGTGGCTAAGAGCCAGGCCTCATTCGGGGCAGAAATTCACAGGAGCAGAGCTCTGGAACCTCTAAACTTTATTGTGCTCTTTCTTTCTTACCCCTCTCTCTCCAATACTTGCGTTGGGACTCCATTGTTCAAACCCCTTGTGAGAATTTTGCTGGACTCTTAAGTTTTGACAAACTTTCTAATATTTTTCCTCACAAAAAATGGGAAAATAACCAAAACAGACAGATGGAAATCTTCATCCTGCCACTGTGGCCATGTAGAAGAATGTAATTTTAAAGGTATGATGGGAGTCAGGTTTTATTATGACAACTGTAATTCAAGAAGGATTTTAAGGTAGACACAGAGCTGACATAATTTAGTACACCTTCTGGTGATGTCATGGGTGTGTGGCATATGCAAATAAGTTGTGCTAATGAACTCCGGCACCTCTTTTTCTATGAAATGACCCCTGCTAATCACCACTACTGGACCTTTACATCTTGTTACTGGCTGGTTTGTTTTTCCAGGTCCCTTCCTAATCCCAGCATAGCACTTGCCTTTTTTTATTGCTATCTCACACTGAGTCAGCATTTTCAGTGAGTTTTCTACCATGACTCCAAAATCTCTCTTCTGGCCAGGCTCTGCAAGTTTGGACCCATCAATATGAATTTAGGATTTTTTGGCCATATATTGGCATTACTTTGCACTTGAACCTCATTTGCCACATTAATGCCCACTCACCTAGCCTTGACAGATCCCTCTGCAATGATTCACAATCTTCCCTGGTTCTTACCACCCTGAACAATTTAGCCACTTCACTGCTTATTCCCAACTCCAAATAATTAATGAACAAGTTAAAAAACACAAGACCCAGTAATGAGCCCGAGATACTGCACTGCTTACCTCCCTCTGCTGTGAAAACTGCCCATTTATACTCACTCTCTGTTTCCTGTGAATTAACCAATTTTTAATCCACAAGAGGACTTGTCATCTTATCCCATGACCACTGCATTTACTTAGGAGCCTTTATTGAGGAACTTTATCAATAGCTTCCTGGAAGTCTAGGTAAACAATAGGAGCCCCGTGGCGCAGAGTGGTAAAGCTGCAGTACTGCAGTTGGAACCCTCTGCTCACGACCTGAGTTCAATCCCAGCGGAAGCTGGGTTCAGGTAGCTGGCTCGAGGTTGACTCAGCCTTTTATCCTTCCGAGGTCAGTAAAATGAGTACCCAGCTTGCTGGGGGGAAAGGGTAAATTACTGGGGAAGGCAATGGCAATACACCTCGTAAAAAGTCTGCCATGAAACCGTTGTGAAAACAACATCACCCCAGAGTTGGAAATGACTGGTGCTTGCATAGGGGACTACCTTTACCTTTAGGTAAACAACATCTATTGTTTCACTCTTGTCCATGTGTGTTCACACCCCCCCCCCCAAAAAAAAGAACACTAACTAGTTAGTGAGGCAAGATCTACCCTTTAAGAATTTGTGCTGATTCTTCATCAATAGCTTTTGTTCATCAATGTGCCTACTAATTCTATCTTTAATAATGGATTCCACCCAGTATCAGCTTTAGACTGACTGGCCTGCAATTTCCCAGACCTCCTCTGGAACCTTTTTAAATGATGGGGTTTGCATTAACTACCTTCCAGTCCTCAGGAATGGAAAATGGAGGTGGTTGTTAAGAGATCTCGTAACTTTTTTTTTTTTTTGCATTTACTTTACTGACTCAATGATAAGCAGATATGCTTATAATTTATAATGATTTCCCTGATTTTCTTGACCCCTTTCTTTAAAAAGTATCAAGGATACCTGCTCAGACCATTAGGGCAGGAAAAGAAGAAATATATACAGAGAAAGCTTATTAATATTTACTTATCGGTCAATCCCACTTCAATCATACCTCTTATTCCTTTTATTTTATATTAAGGCAATGGATTGCAATAAAAAGCACCCCACTTCATTTTCTGGACCTTCAAAGATCTTTAAAATACTATGTGACAAAACCATCAAGTAAGGAAAAGGCCTGATGTCACAGAAATAGAAAATGAACAGGCTTCCTCATAAGGTGATGGGCTCTCCTTCCTTGGAGATTTTTAAACGGAGGCTAGATGGCCATCTGACAGCAAGGCTGATTTTGGGAACTTAGGCAGATCATGAGAAGAAAGGCAGGAAGGGTTGCATCAATACTTAGTTCTTGTGGTCCTTTCTTCCATGTCCAGGGAATGCTGTTCACCGCTTTGGAGTCAGGCAACAATTTTTCTCCAGGCCAGTTTGGCCAGGGATCCTGGAGGGGGTTTTTGCCATCTTCTGGGCATGAAGAAGGGGTAACTGGGGGTGTGGTGGGGAGGCAGTTGTGAATTTCCTGCATTGTACAGGGGGTTGGACTAGATGACCCTGGTGGTCCCTTCCAACTCTATGTTGATATGACACTGAAATTGACTGGGAGGAGGAATTATCCAGCAGTAGTAAATCTGAATTCTGTGAATTAAATAATTCAAAAGAAGAATGTGTTTCAGAGCTCTTTGGTGTTGGTTCAGTTACTGATGTAGTGCCTTCCTTTGTAAAGAAACTACCTGGTCCTAAAGACATTGCATGGTCTAAAGAAGGAATTCATCCAGTGCTGAAAAGTCCCAACAACAAAACATGGCCAGTCATGGAGACATTTCAGTCCAGCATGGTACAAACTCTACTCCTGGTTGGAATATAGTGTAACAGAAAATGCTGCATTTTGCTTTGCTTGTCATCAGTTAACTGAAAACAATCCCTGTACTGGAAAAAATGCATTTACTCATAGAAAGTATAAAAACTGGGAAAAGGCTACTGGTAATTATTAAGGACTGAAGCTTTGTAATAGAAATGCAGTCCACAAAGACTGTATGATGGCATGGGAGAGTTACAAACAAACAAAGCCTTGAATGCACGGTGCCCATTCCCCTCTCAAATGATCCAGTAGCCTTTGTCCTGGGCAACTTCCACTGCACAAGAATAGCCAATGATCTCCAACTTGAATCCCCCGCATTGCCTCACCTTGAATCACTTGGCAGCCTTGACTGGAGATGGTCACTGCTGCACAGGTGTCTCCAGCTTATCAAGCTTTGTGTGGCCTGGGTCCTCATATGCATGTAGCCTCACTCCTGGGCCACCACCACCCTGCTTCCACAAGCAGGGAGAGGTTAGTTCAACTTGTCTTCCCAGGCCCCTTCCATGGTGGCTCAGGGGCAGGAGGTAGCTTGCAACACCCAGCCACCTTGCATTTTTACCCTGGGGCCCAGACTCATAGTATTGGTGGCAGAAGCAAGCTGGGGAAGGGGTTGGCCCCCCTCCAGGCAGTGTGGGGGCATCTGCCCAGCACTGAACCACTGACTTGACAGTCCACCCATGAGGGTCTTCCTCTGCATCCCCCCAGCCCATGGGGCCTTGCAGTGAGGACATAACTCAAACCTTACCAGTTGCTGCCTTTATAAAGTTTGTATCTCCAGTACCTGGCATTACATTTTATGGCACACATAGCACAGCCCAACAAATTGGCATTTATGTCAGATCTGGCCTTGTAACAAATGAGTTTGACACCTCTGGACTGTAGTTGATGTTGTAAGATCCAGTGATTGCATTATCCAGGTATATGTGGCATCAAAGTTGGCATCTGCAAGCTCTGGTACTGGAATCCATGTTCAAATCAGATGTTGTATTATTGTGGGTGAGGAGCTGTTTGAGACTGGGGGTGGGGGGGATGCACAAAAAATGGTTTGTCCCCCCAGTACTTGTGAAAGAGAACTGCCATTATCCAGTAGAGGTTGTAGTGCACTGATGATTCATTGAACTGTTTTGAGCTGAGAGTTATATGTGGCCACTAGTGGAGTTCTGTTATTGTCTCTTTTGGGCCTATTTTGCGACAAGTTTTCTCTGCGTACCATTCTAGCTTTGTTGTCCCACAGGGCTCAGATGTTAACACCAGGTTGGAACCAGAGCAGAGAATGCCCTGGCTCTGGTCATGGACAGCCAGACATCCCTCAGGCTGGGGACCACTAATAGATTCTGATCTACTGAGCAATGCTCTTCTTGGGTATACCAAGGGAGGTGATCCCAAAGATACTTGGGTCCATTAAAGGCCTTAAAGGTCAACACCTTTAAGAAAAAGTTAAGTTTTGTAACCATATGCTACCAATAAATTGTTTAAACGCGAACACCTTGAACCTGATCCAGTACTCCACTGGGAGCCAGTGAAGCTCATGCAGCACAGGATGGATGTGTACTGTACAAGGAGTCCCTGTAAGGACCCACACCACTGCATTCTGTACCAGATGGAATTTCCAAGTCAGCCTCAACGGTAGGCCCACGTAGAGCAAGTTACCGTAGTCTAATCTGGAAGTTAACTTTGCATGGATTACTGTGGCTAGGTCAGGACAAGACAAGTAGTGGGCCAGTTGTCTAATGCAGTTGGAAAACACCAATCTGGCAACATTTGTGACCTGGGCCTCCCTTGTTAAAGAGGCATCCAGGATTACACCCAAGCTCCTGATGGTTGGTGCCAGTCTTGAAGGTGCGTTGTCAAGTCCTAGCACTTGGCACCCCAAACTTGAGTCTCCCCCTCCCCATCCACAGGAATTCTATCTTAGAAAGATTCAGTTTCAGCCAGCAATGTTTCAACCAACCCATCATCTCTGTGTTAAGCTTGCTCACTCAGAAATATACTTTGCTCCTTCTGTTCATCCTCAGAATTTTTCTTCTGGTGCTACCACTGCACCTGCAGAAGGCCCTGCTCAAATGAGTGAAATTGTTACAGTGGGACATAGGTGGAGAGGCAGTCCTGCAGATATGATGGTCCAAGGCCATGAAGGGCTTTGTATGTGATAACCTGTATCTTGAGATGAGCTTGGTAACTGATAGGTAGCCAACAGAGTGACTGCAGAATGGATGTAATCATTGTTTCCTCTAAACTGAGTGTGAGCTAGCTCACAGTTTTTTAGCCTCTGGTTCATACGTTTTTGTCTTAGCTCAGAAAAAATGACCCCAGAGCAAACTAATGTATGCAGTAGCTCACAACTTTAATGGCAGCCAGTAGCTCATAAAGTAGAATTTTTGCTCACAAGACTGCACAGCTTAGAGGGAGCATTGGATGTAATATGTCTGTTACATCTAGCTGCCAATAGTTACCAAGCTGCAGCATGCTATACTAACTGGAATAGATTTGGTAACCACTGATAGTGAGATAATACCCTTGAATGGATCAGTCTTGGGCAACCCAATCCAGACATAAGTGGCGACTGGCCGTGGTATAGCTGCCACGCCGCTACTAGACTTCCTGAGGACTTCGGCACGCTGGAGCATGGGGAGGGGAGAGGCGTAGCTTGCCATGAGGGAGACAGTCGCCATGGCAATGCCGCCGGCATAGGCACGCAAGGGAGGCGGAGGCAGCCAGAGGGGAGGGCCAGCCCACCCCCCACCCCCATTGGCCAGTCCTGGCACATGTGCCGTGGCTCATGACAGTCAGGAATGGGGAGAGGTGGCCCCAGAGAGGCTGATAGCCATCCCCCAAACAGAGAATGGAGCCAATGATGGGCAGACCATCAAAGGCAAAGGAGAGACGTCCCACCAACACGGGGAGGGAACAGGAGTGAGGCTGGGCATGTGCATATGAGAAGCCTGTCTTGGTGGCGAGGCAGGGGTGGGGACGGGACAGGCCTGCACAGGACCACGGAGAAGCCGTCAATCCCCTCACATCCTGCTGCTGTCAGAGACTCTGCCAATGGCAGGCAGACAAGCAGGAAGTACCAAGTGCAAGAGTTCACTGTCATAGACAACGGCTGGAATGTGTGTCTGTGAGTGAGCAGCCCAGCAGCAGAACGGAGCCAATGATGGGAAGACCATCAAAGGCAAAGGAGAGACGTCCCACAACAGCCTTGTGGGGTTAGGTAGGCTGTCAGCCCGGGCAAGCTGAGGGGCGGCACTCCCCTCCCCTGTCCAGCCATGCAGGAGGCAGTGTGGCGGCTCATAGACCGTTCCCTCCCCCAAAACCAAGTCTGCCCACCCTCCCAGGCATTTCCTCGGAGAGGCCACTGACAGGGGCGGGGGGGGGGTTGCCCAGGGAACGTGCAGCAGATGCCAAGCAGGAAAGACAACAGAGGGCACAGCTCAGACTTTATTTTTCCGGAACAGAGTGCAACAGTCTCCCTGGTGCATGCTGGGCAGTCTCACTGTGGGCGGGGCTCCATTCCGAGCAGCAGACAGAAACAGCTGAGGGAGTGGGGGGGCGGTGGAGAGACACGCGGAAGCCTCTGTGTTGGAGTCCCACCTGCAAAACGGAGAAAGAGATCAAGAGCATCTGCAGGGGCGGCAGCTGGAAGAGCGGGCTGCGTTTCAGCCGGGCATTCTCTTAAAGGGACAGTCTCTGACCCACCTCCCTGTATCAGGGCAGCTGCCACACACACACACACACCGTGCCCTTCCAGGGGTTGGGAATGTGGCAGAGGGCAGACCAAGGGAAGGGAGCAGGCAGCAGCACAGGGGAGCGGGATCAGCAAATGTCCTCTACTGGAGCCCACTGCCTGATTCAAGTGCCAGAGATGCTCGCGCACCAAGCGGTCAAGAGTGAGGGGAGGGAGAGGCCGGGGGGGGGACGGACCGTGGAACTTACCTAGCCATGGTCGACAGTCCTCGCATGCAGAGCCTCCGGGAGCCCGGAACCTGTGGAGATTTGGAAACAAGAGCAGTTAGCCCCAGGGGAGAGACCTCTCTCTTCCCCTCGCAAGTCAAAGATACTGTCAAAGCAACCACATGGCACAAAACCCGTCACCAACATGCCTGCCTGTCCCTCACTCTAAGTCTGTATGGCCAGGAGCTCGCTGGCAGAACTTACCACCACGTGCTCCTCTCCCTAACAACTGAGTTGTGCGAGGCCAGAGCATAAGTATTTCTAGGAGGGGGGGCCGCGATTGGGCACCGGGGAGGGGGCTTGCCAGGCCGAGGCACAAGAGGATTGGCAAGGCAATCATGCTGCTCCCTAAGAGGTTTGCGAGCTCTCGCAACGGCGGAGGCACCTTTGGTTTTGGTTTCAACGAGTGCCTATGGGACACGCTGCTGTTTTTGCCAGCGTGACGTTGCATCTCTCTGGCGGGGGGGGGGCATGTCATGGACCAAACTGCTCAGGAAGCTGCCTAAGCCTGGCCGCACCCCCAACTCCACCCCCTCCTCCGTCTGAACACTGCGCTCCGCCTCACTTCTGCCCGCGCTTGGGCGCAGCCCTCAGGCGCCGCTGCCCTCAGGTGGAACGGTGCTCGGGCGGCTCCCCACCCACTTAACTCCCCTCCACTGTGGCGGCGCCGTTCATATGTCGGCGCACACCCTTCCAGCGCCCCCTAGCAGCTTGTCTGCTCCCAAAAGACTTTCCGCCCCCTCCCCTCTGGATTGTGCTGTAAATGGCTCAAAATGAACTTTCAAATTCACTCTCTTCCCCAAGTTTATATGTACAGAACAAAAATGGGGGAGGGGGCTGTTTTATGCGATCTGAACCAGGTTACTCCTTTTTAGAACTAAAAAGCAGGGAAGCTTGAACAGTGGTTCTGCTGGCTGGATTCCAGTAGTTTGGTTTTGTTCAAGGGATTCAGGCTACAGGTTATTACTGCCCAGTGAAAGTTGTGCTTCATTCAAAGCAATACTTTACACACTGGATATTCTGAGATAAGCGTGGAACAATGAGTCACAATGAGTAACTGGTACAATTAACTCACTGCATTGTTTTCCATAATTATGTTCTAGTGATTTAGTTTTGCCCAAAAGGGCAGCAGTAGCTGCTTCAGAACTGTCAGTATATTCTCTGTAATGCTGATCCTGTAAGAGGTGCTACTGGATTGCCCAATTAGAATTCAAAGCAAGAAAGGAATTATTGTAGAAGTGTCAGCATTAGAGGTGATGCAGCACTTTCAGGGGTAGCTCTAGTCTAGCAGTTAAGCTGTGGTAAAGGACCACACACATCTAAAGAGGGACTATTCTCCAGTGTACATGTATGCATTAATTTTTTGTAGCTATGTTATCTGACTGAGACAAGCCTAAGCAAGTCTGCTTGGAATCCTGCTCAGGTTTATTCAGTGGAGCTTCCTCCCAGAAAATCAACTGCATGACAAATCAACAGACACTTGAAAGGTCGTAGGTCTCCCCTGGCTCTCTCTCCCTTTCTTACCTGGCAATTTCCTCAATTATCACAGCTTAGCCTTTTTGTTAGGTGGATAGTCCCATGTGATTAAACAGACAAGCCAGCCAGCCACACCAGTACAAAAAATGGGCACACAGTTGGGCTGCAGTTTGCAGAAGTAAAAGAAATGTATTTTACACAGGCTAAGAGTTGCTTCCTTTGTGATTATCACTTCATGCTCTCCTAGGAAGAATTTACTTAAAATCCATTAGCATTTAACCTTGACAAGTTGAATGGTGTAGAAATTACATAGTCAAAGCAGACGTATATTGATAGGCAACAATACAGTAGTATAGGCTACAGTCCATATCCCTTATCAGTGCAGTTTTCGAAAGTTTCTAAACCATTTAATTACAGTACAGTCCTGTTTGGTGAGAGGCAGTTTGGTGTAGTTGTTAAGTGCAGGGACTCTTATCTGGCTCTTATCTGGGTTTGATTCCCCACTCCTCCACTTGCACCTTCTGGAATGGCCTTGGGTCAGCCATAGCTTTTGTAGGAGTTGTCCTTGAAAGGGAAGCTGCTGTAAGAGTTCTCTCAGCCCCACCTACCTCACATGGTGTCTGTTGTGGGGGGGTGGGGAGGTAAAGGAGATTGTGACTGCTCTGAGATTCAGAGTATAGGGCAGGATATAAATCCAATATCTTCTTCTTCTTCTTCTGTTTACCTGTGAAAATAAAATAAAAGGGCCCTCCTAAATAATTCCATTTTGGGTAGTTTGTGGAAAGCCAGGAGAATGGGAGCCTTCATAACATTTATTTATTATTTATTTATTACTTTAAATTTCTATCCCGCCCTCTCCGCAAGCGGACTCAGGGCGGTTGACAACATTCATATTCTCAAGTTAAAACCAATAAAAACCAATAAAACATAATTGCAATTTAAACGTTTAAAAACATCAGGTTGGCCATTCCATAAGCCAAAATGCACAAGTACACATGGTTATTGATTTGGTCCATGTGCAGGATGACACCTGCCGAACAATCGTGAGCTATCTGATGCAGTGGTTACAGAGGAATAACATTACTTTGCCATTATCTCCGCTGTTTCATAAATTTCCTAGTGGCTTCTGTAGTGAGCTGATCAAATCCCTCTAATCAATGGGCCATTCACACAACTGGATAGCCTTTTCTTTCCAGCATTCAAGGATCATCAGTGGATCTGACATTCCTAGCCACATTACAACTGAAACATTAGCCAGTCCTGCTCCCACCTCCATTGACACAAATGCACATATGACAATATCTTTATCTTTTCCTGCAACTCCATTCAGCACTCCCCCAGCACATTGTTTTACTCCCAGCTAACCCATCAGGGCTTTAGTGGACAATTGCATCAGCATGCCCCCAGGTAGCAGTTCTGCCTATATCTGGACTAGCACTTTCCCATTGTGGCTGTGTCTTGTCTCAAGCGTCCACTGGCATTGCACCCCAGATTCATCTGGGTCCTCCTGTGGAATACTGGTTCATTTCACAGCCTTTCTCCATGGAATCTGCTGTCCTGGACAGCACCCCCTGAAACCCTTCCTATAATCCTTCTCACCTTGTGCAACTTGTGTCTATTTCTGCAACTTGTGTCTGTTTCCAGTTTGTTTATCCTCTGTATGTGTGCACTGTTTTATTATTTTCTCTCAATGAAACAACCTCCCTTGGTTAAGCAACTGATGGCTTTATTTCAGAGAATTCTCTAGGGGACAATCCTGGTATACATTTTGTGGAGAGATCTTGCTGTTGCTCACTCTCACTAAGCTTAGGGTCTCCTTTAAGAGCTAATATTCCCCCAAATATTAGGAGACAACCCCTTTGAGTAACAAGTGTCTTTCCAAGATGTCTTCCAGCCCTCTTTGAGTCACCCAGCTCCACAGTAAACCCCAGGCCTGGCCTTATCCACAAGGGGCAAAAGAGGTCCACAAGGAGCAATCTTAGGAATAGCTTCAATGACCTTCACATTCCAAACTCCAGCTTCAATCAGACCATGAAGTTGGCCATTGTCATTGTTATGTGAGTTCTCTTTTCTAATAGTTAAAATCAGGGCTTTTTTGAGCAGGAACACACAGCAACACAGTTCTGTGGCTTGGCCAGGGCTCTGGATCTAAAAAAGGTCTCTGGCAGAGGGAAGGCACTAGGCAGCCACATGCTCCTGGACTGCGTGCTCCATCCCCTCTGCCACTTCTAGCCTCCAGCAGGCTTGCAAAGAGAGCAAGAGATGTGGAGCTGCCCACAAGTGCCCCCTCCCAGGACAAGCTGGGCCTGCCACTGCCCACTCTGCCGCCCGTGGCTCTCTCTCTCCAGCCATGTTTTGAGGGGGGAAACAAGGTCTCTTATTGGGCTCTGTGAGAACACACATCCATGAAATGCAGCTGATGGCACTGTACTGTTCTGTGTCAACATGTGGAAAGTAACCACCTGAACAGGTGATGTCATTTCCATTGATGTCAGAGGGTGTGGCCTAATATGCAAATAAGTTCCTGTTAAAATTACAATGCTCTAATACTATGCGTGGCAAGAAGGGAAGAGGAAGACTGGGAAGCATGTGTGATTGCCTGAGGCTTGCTTCTGGTCTTAAAGAATGCAAGGCATGACTGTCCTAAAGAGACATTGTAACAAAACTTGCCAAATTTGTCTCTTTTGAGAAACATCTGTTTAAAATGCCAAAATCTTCAGAGCAATTCCAGTGTTACATGTATGATAATGATAGTTGTTAGCTCCAGCTGTCTCCTAAATATAATTGTTACAATCAAATTGCTGTGCAGAAATCACCTGAGAGCAGCTCTGGTTTTAAAACTACCACCCCAAAATAAATTCCAATTCCTGATTTAGTTCATTTCATTAAAGATTCTGTCCCACTCTCATTGCAGAAGCTGCCATTGCTGAGAATGAAAAATGCATGAGAGAATTTTAAGTAAAATTTAAATAACGGAAAAAAGCTGTGGCATTCAGGTTTTGCAGAAACAATCATTAGTAAAGGCTGTATTGTGAAAGCTGAGATTCCCCATGGTACACGTTTCTCCAATCCCTCTCCGCATCCTGTGATGCTCTCTGATCAAACAGCAAGTTTTTATACAAGCACTACCTGTTAATCAATGCACAAATTTCATGCGAGTGTCACTGCTGCAGTGGCTGTATGTACAGAAAGTTGCAGATACCTGTTAAATAGTGCTTGTGACATCTGTGGTTGATGAGTGTCCTAACCTCACAATATAGCCTAGAATAGTCTTAACTAAAACTACACAAAAAGATGTGTGCATTGTGGTGGAAGAGGAGGCAGGTACAACATGACAGTACTGATGGTTGACCAGCTCTAGGGGGACATCCATGGCTTGGGAAAGTCTTATCCAGCCAGATAAGCTGAATTTAACAGCCAGAAGACAATATTTGCCAGTTCCGTGATATGTTAACACCTCTCTATTGGCCAAGCTGGGCCTGGCAGGCTTCTGGGCTCCAGAACTGAAGGCGTGGTTTCGTTAAAGCCATTTTGACACACCTGGGGGGAATCCTGAAAATGAGCTGTCCATTCTGTGTATGGATTTGTGTGTGAGAGAGAGACTATGCAGAAGGACAGCATCCGCTTACACATACACCCACTGGAATCTCCCACTAGAGAGGGAGATCAGATCCACTTTACATACACCCACTTACACATACACTGCTCTAATACTATGTGTGGCAAAAAGGGAAGAGGAAGACTGGGAAGCATGTGTGAATGTCTGAGGCTTGCTCCTGGTCTTCAAGAATACAAGGCATGACAATCCTAAAGAGACATTGGTCGTTTTCGCACTTAGCGTTTGCTCCCCTTATTCCACGGCGCAATTATGTCCGGCTCATTTTCCTCGTTTTCGCACATGGACTCATTTGCGGAGTCGCTTTCCATGAAGCCCCGGCTCAAATCGTTTTCCCACTGGCATCGACTTGAGTTCGATGCCCTGTCAATCATTTTTTTTTTAAGCGCAAGTCTGGTTGCGTAAGGATGTAATAACGTAACATCGAGCAGTCACAGCTGTTCCTTCCCCTTCTTTTCGTGGACAAACCGCATCACGTGTGCTGCTTCTGCTTATGGATTGGCTGCAGCTGTAGTATCCTCCACAGCCCTTTATGTATTAACAGAAGCATTCACAGTGGAGAATCCTAGCACTAGATTCCCCCTCCCCCAAATTCTGAAGTTGCGAAATATCGCAATAACGAAGAGAGAGAAATCGAGGGGTTTGTGTGTGTGTGTGGCAGCTTCTTCCTTTCCCAGCCTCGCTCCCTCCCGGGTGGCGAAGCTGGGATTTCCTCCGCGCTCTTCCCCCTCCCCGGCTGCCGCTTGCAACGGGGACCTGACTGATTCCTGCCGCCAGAGCTCCCCCCCCGCCCCATTCTCTCCTTCCCCTTCTGTGGCGCGTGTGAAGAGCGAGCTCGCGTCTATTTTCTAACCGAGCGGAATGTAGCCAGGGAGAAGAATGCAGGACTCCAACTTCCCATTTTATACATGGCGATTTTGTGCAGGTCCAGAAATCCTGGTGGCACAGCTGAGGGAGGCATTGCCTTTTTAAAACACACACACATGAACGCTTTGGCCCGCGCCGGCACTAGATTTCCCCCCCCCAACAATGTATAATGTAGTTGCGAGATAACGCAACAGCGAAATAACGCAACTAAAGTCAATAATAATAAAAAAAATTCTAACGAAACCAATTGAAGTGGCAATTGAGGCTATTCCAGGAGGGGTTTTTTTTTTTCTATTTGTTAATTTCGAAATATCGCTATTACGCAAGAAATATGAAGTTTAAAAAAAAAATGGCCGTGCGGGCACTTTTGGGAAGCGCCGCGAACGGCTGATGATTGGCCAAGGGGGTGGATGGGGTGGGAGGACGGAAAGAGAGAGGGTGACGCCCACAAAGCAGTCGATCCGGTGTGGATGGATTTCCCACAGCAAACTCCGAGGAGTGGATCCGGTGTGGATCCGGAGGTTTTCAAAAACTCCGGAAGCATGTTGAAAAACATACTCCGGCGTGAAACCCCTGAAGCGCTGGAGCAAACCGCAGCGCCGGAGCAACAGGTGCGAAAACCAGGAAAAGATCCGGAGGTAAATGGGGTGCTACGCCGGAGTAAACGCTAGTGCGAAAATGCTCAATAATTAAACTTGCCAAATTTGTCTCTTTTGAGAAACATCTGTTTAAAATGCCAACATCTTCAGAGCAATTCCAGTGTTCCATGTATGATAATAATTATAGTTGTTATCTCCACCCACTTACACATACACCTACTTACACATACACATACCAACATACACACCCATAATATCCACTTACACATACACCCACTGGAATCTCCTAGCAAAGAGGGAGATCAGATGTTCAAGCATGTTAGCAACCTTTCTTTGTTTCTTTTTTTGTCTTTAGTCTGTATTCCAATCTTGAAAACTATATTGACTCTAGAACTGTGTATTGTATTAATAAAGTTGATTTAGTTAAGACACATTGCATTGGTTGTTGTAGATTTTCCTGGCTGTGGTCATGGTATTGTAAGACCTGACGTTTCACTAGCAACTGTGACTGGCATCCTCAGAAGTGTAACCCAGAAAACTGGAGTTCTCTCTGGGTCAATTTGACAAGAAGTTGGTAGGCAGGTAATTTATATCTACTCAGGCAGGTGGGGTAGGGCTGAGTGGGAGCTTCCTGGGCTGTGACATGCTAACAGAATTTCAATAGCCAATCCATATACAAAAGAACCCCCTCAGGTAAGCTCCTCCATTAGCATGATGCAATACAAACATACTTAAAACACTTGTGATATTTTTTTAATGGAAAGTTGGGGAAATAGTGGGATTTGGCAATGCAATTTTTAAAATAAAATATGAAGAAAAAGCACAAGGATCACAGCAGGAACGAAAAATATAAACTAAAAATATAACATACTCTGAATCTAGTAGGAAAACATGAAATGGCTGGGCATTGCAAGCTTCTCCCCCTACCTCCATCTACTCAGATTGACAATGGCTCTCCAGTGTAATATCCCCCTTTGGCAGTGGGTTCCCAGGTTAGATTACTCACTAGGCACCAGTTCATTCAGTACAGACAAGCTGGTTCAAAGCATCAACCCTTTATTTGCAATGTGCTTCGACTGGCCATAAATGCTGTGGAAAGCTGCAAAACACCGCGTTAGCTCCACTCCATTTAAATACACTGCAGCACAAAGTTGCAAGGAAAACACAGAACGGATTTTCCATTCTGGTCTCTGGTTGCACAGACCTTAATGGAAAATCCATTCCATGTTTTCCTTGCAGCTTTGTAAGCTCAGAAGCCAGCAAAGACAAGGCAGAAAGAGATGGGAACCTTATTGGCAGCCTCTGGGCTTCGAAGATTGAGGACAGGAGATGAGGAGAAATTGCCAGGGGGGAGGCCTGATTGAAGCCCTGGGCAGCTGGGAGATTGACAGCCCTGGTCTATAAGGTGCTACTGGACTCCTGTTCTTTTCTACTGCTACTGAAAGACTAATACCCATTTTAATAATCTATGTTAAATTATTCAACATAAAATTATATTTCCAAAAACTATATGCCATCAACAATTAATCATATGGTTTAAGAAAATTTCACTCCTTATAGTCTGGATCTCACTAAAAGTGGACTTTGTAAGAGGAGAGGAAAAATGTAATGACCTCCTTCACTGAGACAATTTCATTTGTGCACAAAAGGATCATGGAAGTACTTCCACCTCTGTGTTTTCTTCACTTTTTAGGCTGAGTGTGTGACTGGCTCAAGGTCACATAGTGTGATTCATGGCTAAGTGAGGATTTGAGCTCTGGTTTCCCCAGCCTTAGACCAACATTGTAACAACTACACTAGTCACATACTGGATACTCAGTACGACTCTCAAAATGCATCTCAGAATCCCCAGTAAATCATTGCTTCTCAGATACTCTGACCTGAAAATATGGGAGCACTTGTTTGGCTGAAGTAGCGTCCAAGACAGCAGAATCACTTCACTTTCCCTATTTGAGGAACCAGCTTTATCTCCTCTCCACACAGAGACAAAAAATGGCTAAAGAGAGAAATAGTCCCATCTCTTCCATTTCTTTTTCTCTAACACTGCAAGTCCCAGGATACCAAAATCACCTTAACTTTCAGCATTTGAGCCATAGGCCTCTGCACACACACCTAAGCACACATAACTAAAGACAGAAATATTCCTATCTCTGTTTATTTTTCTCTAAATCTACAAGTCCCACAATACCAAAGTCAACAATTTCCACCGTTTGGGCCATAGATATCAAAAAGGGACCTTTGATTCTTGTAAGCTTATACCCACCCACCCCCCACCCCCAAAAAACTTGCTGATCTCTAATGGGTGCTGCTGGGCTTGAATCTAGCTGTACTTACATCAGAGTTTGTGTTGCAAGCTACAGGAAATACATTATTCTGACATGGGGTGAGGGATAGGGTTGCCAGATCTAGGTAGAGAAATGTCTGGAGATTTGGGGATGGAGCCTGGGGAGGACAGGGACCTTAGTGGGGTACTATGCCATAGTGTCCACCCTCCAAAGCATCCATTTTCTCCAGAGGGACTGGTTTCTGTCATCTAGAGATAAGATGTAATTCTAGAGGATCCCCAGGCCCCACCAAGAGGCTGATATTCCTACTTTCAACTACTGAGGCCTCCTGATTGCTAGATGGATTGATCTTTCCCTTCTCCCTTCCATTCTCTCTCTCTCTGTTGTTTTTTCACAGACAGTATTATCAATTTATGGTACCCTCTCCCTCTTATCTTTACAAAAGCCAACGAAGTGTGCATGCACATGAAAGCTCACAGCCTGAATAAAACTTTGTTGGTCTTAAAGGTGCTATTGGACTCTAATTTTGTCGCATTGCTTCAGACCAACATGGCTATCCACTTAAAACCAGCCCTGTGCCTCCTAAGAATTTGTTAAGTTGCTACAAAGGTGAACAGGGCTGGCTAAACCTGAGAGCCTAAGCAGCTTCATTATTCTATCTGGCAGCATGGGGGTGGGAATGTTGCCCTTCCTGGGAAGACCAGGAGGGCCTGACAGCCTAGAGGTGACATTGATCCCCTGGCAAATCTAGGGAAGGGCTTGAACCTGACTCTACCCCCCTCCCACACACCCACAGTTTACTCCCCTGTCAGGAGCGGGTAGCAAACTGCCTAAAGCAGGGGTGTCAAACATGTGGCCCAGAGGCCGAATCAGGCCCCCAAGCAAGTCTGTTTCCTTCTCCCTTTCTCTTGTTTCCTTCTGCATCACAGCTTGCTTTGCAAGACTTACTCAATTGCACAGGAGCTGCAGAGAAAAGCCTCCTTTCTCCTTTGGCTGAGGCTTCTCCATTGGGAAGGAAGGGGGGGGGGAGCAATCCAGGGTTGCTATCTCAATCACACAGCAGAGCTATTGAGCCAAGTCTCTCTTCCTTCTATTGGCTAAAGCTTTCCCCCCTCCTCAGCCCCTGGGGAAGAAGGGAAAGAGCCAGAGCTTTCTTTACCCAGTTCTCTCAATCTCATGAGAGAGATACAAAGAAAGCATCTCAGTGTCCTTTATAATGTTTGAATCTCTGCTACCTGGCATTATGTTTTATGACACACATGGCCTGGCCCCACAAGGTCTCATTTATGTCAGATCTGACTCTCATAAGAAATGAGTTTGTCACCCCTCACCTAAAGGAAGGCCCCCAAATCCTGCTTAATTAAGAGTTGGGGAGCAGAAGTGATTTCTGCTGAGATGACCAGATCTTCCTTCTGAAAAGAGGATGTCTGTCATTTCTATCATTGCTCAAAGGCATTTGCTTGAGTGGGCATATCCCGTTAGGAAGCTGGGCAGAAGCTGAGCCTGCCTTGGCGGGGAGGGCGGGATATAAATAAAAAATTATTATTATTGTTATTATCACATGCCTATCCACCACTATAGATTCAGGCGAGGTAGTCGTGTTGGTCTGAAGCACCAGAACAAAGTTTGAGTACAGTAGCACCTTTAAGACCAACGTTTTATTCATGGTATGCTATGAATAAAATTTTGTAGGATTTAATGGCGCCACTGGACTCCAACTTTGTTCTATCTGCTACTATGTAGTTTGTTTAAAAGCAGAAAAAATGACCCCAGTGACACCAGGCTCCCACCACCTTCATCCAGTCCTTGTGGCATTTTAAAAGTATCTGTTTAAAGAAATTTTTTTGTAGAGAAAAAAGGCATGTATATTTACTGTCCATCATGCTGACTTTTAAAAATGGAAAACTGCTTGCTTATTTAGAGCAATGCCCAATAGTTTTTTAAAGAGTTTAATTATTTCCCCCCTAATACTGACTGTTCCCACAGCCCAGGCATGGGCTAAGAGTGGGGCACAGGTACATTTCATCAGAGTGTAGGAATCCCAAGGAAGCCCATTATCATGATATAATCTATTTATAACTTTTTAGAAATAAAATAAATAATTTTCTTTTATGAATGATGAGATGGGCTGAGATTGAGGAGGGGAGAACTGTGCTGGCATGATTATACTTGCTACTTATTTTCATTCCCTTTATTCGTAATTTGAAAAAGTGAACTTGCTGTTTCAAAACACAAAGCTGAATTATTCACTGTGATGTGTGCCTATCACATATTACTTTGCAGATCCACAGAATCATTATCTGCTAGTTTGTTGCCCAGATACCCATTCTGGAAAGTTTCTTCTAGAGTTCTTCACATATATAGTGAATACCTATATAGGCAGGGATCCTGGAGTCTGAATGAGGAACCTCATCATCTAAGGCTAAAGCTTATCATTGAGAGCTGCCGGAGATTAACCTACACAGGTTCATATGGCATGGACCCCCCTAGCAATATCAACTTATTCTCTGATGCTGGGCATCATGGAGCTATGTGCCAGAGATGTATGCTTTCCAAGGCATATGGCTATTGCCCTCCTTCTTAGTAGAATCGTGCACTTGTTTGTTTCTTGGCATTCAGAAATGTGCTTCCTATTTTCTGACACTATAAACAGAAAACAAGGGTTTATGGAAGGATCCTCTGACTCCATTAGTAATCACGTGGAGCTCTGAAATGTCTGAGAACAGTTTCTGAGCTGACTAAACTGATGCTTAAAAGTTCCAACAACCTATCATTGACATGGGCATTTATTTTTTTTTCTAAAAAAGGAAATGACCGAAACATCCCCCCCCCTTCTTGGTTAGCAAGCTTTTACTAAACCATTAGGATTATACATTTGGGATAAATATTTTACAGGCTATGAGTCAGAATTAAATCCATCTGTAAAGTTTTCACTTCGTCTTGGTTGCCATTGGCATAAAAAAAGATACAGTTGGTTCTTGACTCATATAATGGGGAGCTTAACATCCTGAGCTGAAAATCCCATCTGCACAGCTTGCAACAACTTCTTCCTTCTTGTTAAGTGGGAGGAACACCAATTGATAGTATTCAAAATAGCACTACCACCTGTCATTTCCTGGCATCCAATCTGGAGAACAAATTGAGGGAACGGAGTTATAAAGCTGTGAAGGAAATGCAGTCCTTCCATTGAAGAGAATCTCCACCAATGGAGATTTATCAGCACTGCAAACTGTTCACACATTTCCCTGTTGGGCAGCTTGCTGCTTTAGATCAACTAACACCAACACCAGCGACGCCTTCCCTCCATTTAGGGTGTTTTCCACCCACCCTATGAATGTGAGCTGCAACTTTTTCTTTCCATGAAAAAAGTGAAGACCTTATCAGCAGGTTACACTCTTCTGTAGCCCCACAATCATGCTGAGTTTCCTATCATCTGTTGTCAGCATAATCTTTTGAATTCTGAGGCTACACAAAAGATAAGGGGGAACCCTTCAGTCATTCCCTTCTGTGTAGAAATCTCAACTTGCTGTGAAGCTTGATTAAAACATGATTCTGGGTTCATGTAAAAAATGTATCTGGGCAGAGCCCTGCAATCTGGCATCACTTCTAAACCAGATTGCAGGCTTCTGAGTGCGCAGCATTAGAATACCAGCACCTTCCTGGGCCACAAATCAGTGGCACACTGGTGGTTGTAGAAAGCGCTGTAACTGACTCATGGTGACCCCTCATGAGGTTAAGGCAAGGGATGAACAGAAGTGGTTTGCCGTTGCCCACTTTTGTGTAGAAACCCTGAACTTCCTTGGTGGTCTTCCCATCCAAGTACGAATCAGGGCTTAGCTTCTGGAATCAGATGAGATCAGGTTAGGCGAGGCTGGGCCATCCAGGGTAGGGCATGCCAACCCTGCATAAACAGGCAAGGTATCCCAAATCAGATGCAATACTAGGAGCCTGGGACTCTGCATGAGTAAGTTACCCCACCCAGTACTTAAAGTATTGAATTCTATGGAGATAAAGATTGAGCTCTTTCTGTTAGTGCTGTTTTACCATCAGTTTACATGTACAACAGGATGTTCTTGATGGCAGCTTCCAGCTTCTATAATTTGTTTCCTATAGAAGTAAGGAAGGCAGCCCCTTTGTTGAGTTTTCAAAAGGGTTGCAAGACTTTCTTTTTGAAACAAGCTTTTGTTCTCTAGGCATGCATTTGAACTTGGAATCCAGAAGCTGAGTTCTCAGAATGAAAAGTTTATTCTTACAATAAAAACCATATGGAATATGTATAGCAAAAATATAAAATCTGTCTATTTCCTGTGTTGTCAAAGTTCTGATACTGAAGTAAAATGCAAGATCCACAGAGGGACAGTCTGACAGCAGGAATCCACATTTTCCATGAGGGTGTGTACAGAAGGAAGCAGTTCTGAAAAGTACAACCAAAGAACTACAGCCTACAGCAGTAGACATTTTTATTTAGTTGCTGGAAGAGTTGAAGTGAAGTTGTCTTTACTGCACATCTGTCTCCTGTGGCATCATTTAATAAACTTTGAAGCAGAAAATACTTCAGATATTATTTGAAGCTCTTGATAAGCCCATTTGTTCTCCAGTCCTCTATATGCCTCAATTAAAGTTACATGAAAAGTCAGGGAGAGGCCAATGAGAAGAGACCAGTCTGGGCTCCAGGCAATAGATGAGCCAGCCAATGAAGAGGAGGAGCAGGAAGATGGAGTGAATTTAGAATCTCCTTTCCTTTCCACAGCTGGGGTGTTAAAAAAAGAGCACGTAAGTGACCAGCTGTACAGAGCATTGGACTGTTGGAAAGGAGTCTGAATGCACTGCCTGACAGGTGGTAAAAGGACAGATGCTGTTTCCACTGCAAGAATCCTTTTTTCAAGCATAAGCTAAAAAAGAAGCAGGTGCTATTCAGTTCCCCTCTACCCACTCTGTAATAACTTGATACTTCACCCCTGTTCTTCCTCATCTCTCCAGAGAACACTCGAAAGGAAGATGGGGAAGGCTGTGTTTGTGAGAGAAGGGACCTGCCTCTTCCCTTCCTGTGGTACAGGGTCATGCCACCACTCAAGCTCTGCTTTCTCTCTCGCTATCCATGGCTAGAGGCACAGATACAGGCTACAGGTGTGTATATATGTGCTGCTTCACACACACACACACATGGCCAGCTAACTGTCCATAGACCAGTCAGGAGTTTCGAGTCTGTGTGTGAACAAGCAACCATATGCTCTGAGTGAGATCTTTTGAACACAGTCTGGGATCTTTAGAAAGTAAAAAGTCTATTTACTAAAACTGAATTTCAATTCATTAGAGCACAAAAGCACTGGAAATACTTTACCAAAACACTACACTGGAGAAGGAGGAGGAGGAAGAGAAGAGTTGGTTTTACATTCCACCCTTCAATACCTGAAGGAATCTCAGAGCAGCTTACAATCACCTTCCCTTCCTCTCCCCACAACCAACACCCTGTTAGGTAGGTGGGGCTGAGAGAGTTGAGAGAACTGTGACTGACCTAGGGTCACGTAGCTAGCTGCATGTGGAGAAATGGGGACTAAAACCTGGTTCTCCAGATTAGAGTCCACCATTCTTTACACCACTGCTGGCTCTCAACTACAGGAACTCTCAATTACAGAACTAAGAAAATGTAAAAACAGAGGCTGGTCAAGACATACTTCACTCCACTCCCTCCCTCCTGTCCTTTGCTTGTGCACTTATAACAGCGCACCTCGCAGTCTCACTGGATCACTTCTATATGCGGCTTATGGCTATCCCAGCCCCTCTTCAGCCTCAGTTCTTCCTCTTTAATTTTACCTCATGGCTATGGAACTCAAGGGGTGGGTATAATATGGATTTCTCAATACTAGTCTCTTCGAGGGTTTTGTTTTGCTTTCAGATGGATATAAACAGCAGCTTTGATAGTTTTCCCAATATACTGGCACCAGAGAACTTTAAACCACAGAAATTTATTAACGTACACACACCGTCTTCAACTGGGGAATGGGAATTATATACATGGGTTATATTGTATCTCAAGCAGTTAACAGTTTCTTCGTAGTTCAGGCTTTATAATATCAATTTCACTTATGTCTCTCAGGTTTCACAGATCATACAGATTTCACTCTCCAACACTATTCTAGGTTGGCCTCTTGGGTATAATGTGCCAAGTCTCTTAAGTCGACTGGTGTCTCTTCTCCCAGCCCTTCAGACTTCTAGATCCACATCTTTCCCTCAACCACCTCTTTAGCTCTTAAGAGAAGTGTCTCTGTGTCTGTGATTTCTCAGGTCTTTTACTGTGACTCTTCTCTAGTCACACACAGCCCCGTGGCTGTCTGAATAGAGTGAACAGTGAGCTTTGCTTCTCTCGAAGACTCTCCTCAGCTCCTGTCTCAGCTCCTTCTCAGACCAACTGCCCTCTTCAGCAGTCTCCCTCAGACTCTGTCAGACACTAACTGCCCTCAGCTGTTAGCTGTCAATCGCCTGAGAGTTCCGAGCACTCTGGCCCCCACCCTCAGGTCACCTGACGCAGGCTCTATGCGTCCTTAGTTTTCTTGTTAACCCGTTCATTACCGTCTCAAAGCATCTAGACTCTAGACCTTTTAATACTTCCTGTTCCCATTTGACCTGTCATAAAACTGGGTTTGGGTCTCCATATGTATTGCCTTGCACAATTTCTCCAAATCAAAACAAAGTGCACATCCCAAAAGATTTATGGCAGAACTCTGGATATCTATCTATCTTACCCCCTCCCTGGCAGGTAGACAAATGGTCATCTCTGTCCTACCTATTTGTCCCTGTACAGGAAACTTGTCTCCTCTCACCCTGAAATCTGAGGCATTTATTGCTTTGTTCCCAATAAAGAATGTTTTATCTGAGAGCAGGACCTGAGTGATAATCAAAGTATCCTGAATTTCTCTGTCATCACACACTCAACCTACCCGCCTTTCATAGGCTCAGAGTTAGTTCTTTGCTGCTAGAGATATTGCTGGAAGTTTGTGAGGGAGGAAAAGGTTATTCTGGCCTCTCCACCCCCCAATACACACATACTATTTATGGAAGGGTTGAAAGTTTCTATTGTTAGTCTCTGCTTACTCCTGTCTTTATGGCACATGTAGAAATAATGCTTTACAAACACAGAGTGCTCACACATTCTCTCTCCCTCCCCCACACATTGCCCTCTCTACTCCAACAGTCATGCTGTCCATGTTGTTCCACGATAAGACTACTAGTTTAGCTATGCTAGTCTCTGCTTAGGTATTTCTTGCACATTTTTTTCTCAGAAGGCTTTCCTTTAAAGAAAGAAGAAAAGACACAATTTCACATGCTCTTAACTTTGGCAAGCCTCCCAAATACTATTTTTCTAACCCCAGGAAAGAAAAACAACTTTACACATCACAGGTGAGCTGTGTGTGATTAAATCTGGAGATGCTCTGGGCCAATTTAATATCTGAATGCATCAGCTCCTTGGCAAACACGGCAGAGAGCCCATATTTTCCACTAGTCAACCACTCAGATTTGCATGTAGTCGTCTGTTATTGTGCAATCCAGAGCAGTTACCTCTAAGTTGACTGAGGTCCATTAAAAGGTGTGACTGAGCTTAGAACTGCAGTGTTAGTGCATTTACATGCCATCGCCCTTAGTTCAGTGCTTTAGCTGTAAACAGATAATTCTGTGAGTGTTCTGTAGAGAGGCATATACTTGTAGTCTGAACAAATCTTAACAATGGTCATTTTCTACTATATGTATCAGTGTGGGCTGCCCATCTGCATCTGGACTTAAATGCTGTAAAAGAGCTGTATGAATGCATTCCTTCAACTTGACAGGCAGACATCAGTGATCGGTCTGCAGAAATCTGATGAGCTAAGCTCCATCTCCTCATTAGCTTGCCACCTGATCTCCGAATACAAGTAACATGCAGCCAACCAACCACGGAATAACTGGATGAGTCTTAGCCATAAGAATAGGCATTTCTAATACTAAATTGAATAAATTTTGTTTAAGAACAAATTGTCCCTGAAGATAATTTAATTTGTTTTTCATGATTATTCAACCTTTGGAACTGCTGCCCTATACAAAAATTAAGCGAATCTCCAGTTGGTGCTGAGAATTGCTTAAGTTTTCTATCGAGTGGCAATTTGGAATCTGTGTGGCACAATCTGGTTGAAACACCTGCTAAAAAGAGTCTAATGCTTCAAAATCCTGAATTGTTAATAAGTATTTCTTTTGTTTCCAGGCAGAAACCGTGGGTTCACATCTTTAATGAACGTGCATTAAACAGCTTCGCACTTCTACTGAGTGTAATTACTGGGAACCCACTTTCATTGAAAGCCATGACTTGGGAAGCCCACACACTTCCCTGTTCCTTAAGTTCTTTCATGTGGCCCAGTGCCCTGGTATGATTTGCCATTATTGCACAAAAGGGCAACAATTACCACCATCCATTTCCTAGGAAACAACAGTTGTATAGCATACCAATTCCAGTGTCTTAAAAATAACTTAAGTTGTTGAGTCTGTGAAAATACAATCTGTAGAATGCTCAAAGTTTTCCCAAGTTTTAATTGCACTCCTGATCAAAGCAAGAATTTTATCATGATTTGATTTTTTTCTAAAGTTTGTTTTGCATTCTGAAAATACTCCCAATAAAGACAAGAATCTTCCTCCATTATAATCTCGTGCTGCAAGACAGATTTTTTTTAAAGAGCTGAAAATGGTGTGATATTTGGTGGTGTCACCTCTGATTGGATAGGTTTGGCGGGTTTTTTAAATACCACAGGCAAACACTTGCTGAGTACAGCATGGAAAGCAAATTCATGGGAGAGAACAAAAATGAAAGGGTATGGAACACAAAAGAACATACACTTGAACAACCAAGGAAATCACTCATATGGTTTCAGAATCCCCATAATTAAAAAAGAAAAGAATCCCCATAATTTCTGTCTCCTGCATGACCCTGAATATAAAGATATGTATTACACATCTAAAGTAGTTTGAAAGCCATTTAACTGTAGGGGAGCCCAATCCTGACTTCCGTGGCGGCTGGCCATGGCGTAACTAAGGCGCCACTCGTCAACTCCCAAAGGGCTATGGCACGCTCAGGCGTAGGGGTGGGGGGAGAGAGGAAGTGTAGGTCATCTCATGTCAAGCCATCGCCATGATAACTCCGCTGGAGTGTGGACTCCCGGCACGCAGGTGAGGTGGATGCAGCAGGAGGGGAGGGCCAGCCCGGGCCCCCCAGATTGGCCAGTGCTGACGCAGGCACCATGCCAGATGACAGTCAGTGATGGGAAGAGGCAGCCCCAGAGAGGCTGATCACCTTTCCCACCCCGCTCTCCAACAGAGAACTGAACCGATCATGGGCAGACGGTCAAAGGCAAAGGAGAGAAGTCCCACCAGCATGGGGAGGGGACAGGAGTGAGACTGGGTGTGTGCAAACGCGCGAGAGAAGCCTGGCTTGCTGCTAAGGTGGGGGCGGGGGGAGGGAAGGGGAAGTGTGGAGCTGCAGGATTGGCCATTCCTGTGGCTGTGCCCACTCACTGTCAGAGACTCGTGCCAATGGTAAGCAGGCGAGGGGAGTGATGTGCCCCCCACGAGCCATAAACAAACAGGAAAAACATAGTGTAGGAGTCTGCAATCAAGGAAACCAGGCAAAATGTGCATATTGGAAAGAGCAGACAGAGTCTCAGCATGCCACCAAGTCCCACAGGGAAACCTTCTCCTGCATGGACACAGAGTCTCACCCTGATGCCCCTCGCTACTTGCGGGGAACCCCTCCCCCGGTGGCAACAGGACAGAGTGCGAGGCACCAGCCAGTGCCCGTTGCATTGTTCCCACCCCCCGCACTCCCCTCTGATGTGTGCCATGGGACGAGGGGGGAAAAGACCCTCTAGCTCCCCTGTCTAGCCTCTCGCAGAGGTGGCTTATAGTTTACCCTCATCTGCCTCCCCAAGAAACAAGCAAGTCTGCCCTCCAAGACATTCCCTCGGGGAGCCCACGAACAGACTGGCAGAGGGGAAGGGCACAGAGAACGTGCAGCAGATGTGAAGCAGGAGAGAGTGCAATGGTATCCCAGGTACAACTTGGACAGTCTCACTGGGGGGGGGGGGTTTCCACTCAGAGCGGTGGGCAGAAACAGCTGACCGAGTGGGGGCGGGATGGAGCGCCACACACGGAAGCCTCTGTGTTGAATTCCCACCTGCAAAACAGAGACATAGATCAAGAGCACCTGCAGGGCGGCAGCTGGAGTAGGGGGCTGTGTTTCAAGGGACAGGCTATGACCCCCCTCCCCACAGGCATTGGATCAGCTGCCAGATCCCCCCCTTCCCGTGCCCTGCCAGGGGTGGGAATGAGTCAGAGGACAGACTAAGGAAAGGGGGCCGGCAGCAGCATGGGGGGCAGACAGCCACCCTCTGTCTGAGCCTGCTGCCTGGTCCAATTGCCGGAGATGCTGTCACACCACCTGGCATCAAGCAAGAGGAGGAGGAGGAAAGTGGGGGTGCACAGTCCCACTTACCCAGCCATGGGCAACCATCCTTGCATGCTGAGCCAGTTTGGTGTAGTGGTTAAGTGTCCGGACTCTTATCTGGGAGAACTGGATTTGATTCCCCACATCTCCACTTGCAGCTGCTGGAATGGCCTTGGGTCAGCCATAGCTCTGGCAGAGGTTGTCCTTGAAAGGGCAGCTGCTGTGAGGGTCTTCTCAGCCCCATCCACCTCAAAGGGTGTCTGTTGTGGGGGAGACTCTGAGATTCAGGGTGGAGGGCGGAATATAAATCCAATGTCTTCGTTTTCTTCTCCGGAGGCCGGGTACCTGTTGAGACCTGGGAACGAGAGCAGTTAGCCCCAGGGGAGCAAAGTTTGGGAGCAAATTAACTGCTATCCCGACAGAAATGCAAGTTGTGCCATTCTAACTCCCTCCCCGCCGGCGCAAATGGAACTTGCGCCATTCCCCGGGTGCCTCAGCATATGCCCACCCATGGCTTCCAGCGGAGCGGCGCCACGCCAAGCCAGCAGCAGAATTGGGGCGCACCCTGGGGGGGGGCGAGGGGAGAAACTTGCAATGCCTTGCCATTTCATGTTTTCCCAGGCTCAGAGCATTTTATATTTTTAGTTTTCTGCTGTGTGACCTTGTGCTTTTCCTTGATGTTTTATTTTTAAAATTGCATTGCAAAATCTCTTTATTCCCCTACCTTTCTGTTTTAAACAAAATACTTCAAGTTTTAAGCAACTCTGTATTTTAAGTGAAAAAAAATCTCTAATTGTGCTTGCCTGTGTCCTTTATAAAGACTATATCTCCTCTATCTAGGAAGGGAATTGAAAACAAATCAGCCAGTATCATAATGCCCCTATATAAATCGATGGTGCGGTCTCATTTGGAATACTGTGTACAATTCTGGTCACTGCACCTCAAAAAGGATATTATAGCATTGGAAAAAGTGCAGAAAAGGGCAACTAAAATGATTACAGGCTTGGAACACTTTCCCTTTGAAGAAAGGTTAAAATGTTTGGGGCTCTTTAGCTTGGAGAAACGTCGACTGCAGGGTGACATGATAGAGGTTTACAAGATTAGGCATGGGATGGAGAAGGTAGAGAAAGAAGTCCTTTTCTCTCTTTCTCACAATACACGAACTCCTGGGCATTCAATGAAATTGCTGAGCAGTCGGGTTAGAACGGATAAAGGAGGTACTTCTTTACCCAAAGGGTGATTAACATGTGGAATTCACTGCCACAGGAGGTGGCGGCGGCTACAGGCATAGCCAGCTTCAAGAGGGGGTTAGATAAAAATATGGAGCACAGGTCCATCAGTGGCTATTAGCCACAGCGTGTGTGTGTGTATATATATATATATATATATATATATATATATATATATATATATATACACACATATATATATAAATTAATTATTGGCCACTGTGTGATACAGAGTGTTGGACTGAATGGGCCGTTGGCCTGATCCAACATGGGTTCTCTTATGTTCTTATCTGGCATTACATTTTAGGACACACAAGGCTCAGCTCCACAAAGTCCCATTTATGCCAGATCCGGCTCTCCTAACAAATGAGTTTGACACCCGTGGTCTAGACTTTTAGGGGTCCTGATCTGAGTCCCATCCATGTGCCTGACAGTTTCATTTTTTCTTCTCCTGTCTTCCTCTACTTCTGCCTTGGTGTCTGCCCCAGAAGTCCCTGATGGCTGCATCTGAGAAACCATGCTCAAACTCAGGGGCAGCAGAATACCTTTTTAGTTCACTCAATACATAATTTTTAAAACAAATTTTAATTAAATGTAAAGGAGAGGAAAAAAACCCAGTTTTTAAGGGAACACAACAAACTTTCAGGTAATGGTGTAATTTCTTGAGCTTATCAATATTTATCCAATAGAAATAAATAGCAGTGTGTGATTCTGCATTTTTTTTTTTTTGCAGGACCAGGGACTCTTAATAGGGTATCCAATGGTGAGTACTGTGGAGTCCTAAACCTGTGTATTTGCATCTGGGGTGTGTGTGAAGCTATGATGGTTGTGGCAGGTGCCAGGATGAGATGGTTTTCCTGGGATCCCTGTGGGGCCGGCTCCTAGAGCTTGCGACCAGTGATTTGAACTCATAAGTCTGATCTTGAGATGGAGAAGAAAATAAGGGGAGTGGCTAAAACAGATAACTACCCTCACACCAAGCACCGTTTAAAAAGAGACCCTCCCTTAGGTCTTTGTGCTTATTTGCTCAGACTGGGATACTGGTTTCCAAACACCTGATTATAGGACTGTGCCTTTTTCCCTCTGCTAAGGGACAACAGCAGTATATTAATTTTGTATTAGGCTCAACCAAATAGTTTTTAAACTGATTTTTCTTCCACTGCGCCAACACCTTTGCTACAGGATAGTCTCTCACGTAGACGAATTATCTGCAAGAAAGTCCAGCTAACACACTCACAAATATGGATGCATTGCATACGAATACCTTTCATCTATTTGTGCTAATCAGGGTTTCTTTTCGCCGTCGTGGATCTTTTCCTTGATAATGGGGGGGGGGGGGCAGTAATAACGAGGAAGGATTTGGTTTTCATCCACTACTCTTCCCACCCGAACCTATCGATAGAGCCAGTGGCATACTCTGAATGAGCTTGGTGGGCGGTCGCTATCCCTTGAAGCTTGAGCCTCGTGCGTTGCCGTCGTGGCCCCTACCAGCTGAGACTAGACTGTGAAGGGAGCGCTTCATATCTTCAGCTCTCGCTTTCTGCCCTTCCTCACAAAAGGTTGGAGGTTCCCTTTCCTTGCAAGCATCATGTCTGGCGTTCTCATATCGGTGGATTACGAAGTGTTCGGCCACGTGCAGGGTGAGCGAGCGGGGGGGGGGACAAAAGGGGTGGATGCGAATTGTTGGGGGGAAAGGGGGAAAGAGAGGGTCCGTTTGGTTGCGCATGCGTGAGGCTGTCTCCTTGGGGTCTAGGGAAAAGCTGAGAGATTGCGATACCCATACGCGATTGGTGTAGCAGTGGGAAGGGGGGGGTGGTGGTATACGACCCTCATAAAATTGCGCATGTCCGAAAAAGCTCGCTTCAGGTCAAGGACGAAAGTGAGGATAAGGGCAGTAGGGGCTGAAGTCATAGTCCGTGCATACAGGAGTCTCATAGGCGCTTGGGTAGGGCAAAGGATTCGCCCTTGGGTGCCCGTTCATTTTAATGCTCCGTACAAAATTTTCCTTTTTTCTGGTTTCAAAAGTAGCCGTTTCCCCAAACCTCAACAACATCAAAATGTAAAAACAGTTTCTTTCTTTGAGTGCTTCTGACTGTTAATCCAATAAAATAGTAATATTTGAGGAGGGAAAGGAGAGGCAAGGAGGTATAAGGGAGATCATATATACACATGCATATGTGTGCACATATGGAGCTGCTTTATGTGGCATCAGACCATGGGCCCAACAAGATCAATATTGTATACACAGACAGGCGGCAGCCTTCTAGATTATCAGGCAGAGTTGTTTCACATCACCAACTACCTATTCCTTTAACTGGAGTTGCCAGGGATTGAACTTGGGACCTTCTGCATGCCAATGAGATGCTTTACCAGGAAACACATGTAAGGAAGTGCTCTTAATATATACACACAGTTTTGCTTAAAAATAAGTACCACTGAGTTCAGTGGGATAGAATCATAGAGTTGGAAGGACCTCCAGGGTCATCTAGTCCAACCCCCTGCACAATGCAGGGAATTCACAAATACCACCCAACTCCTAAATCCACAGAATTAGCATTGCTGTCAGATGGCCATCTAGCCTCTGTTTAAAAACCTCCACAGAAGGAGAACCTGAAGAAACCTGTTCCTCTGAGGAACTGTTGTGTCAGGAAGTTCCTCCTAATGTTTAGCCAAAAACTCTTTTGATTCCATTTCAATCTGTTGGTTCTGGTCTGAGCTTCTGAGGCAACAGAAGACAACTTTGCACCATCTATGTGACAGCCCTTCAGGTACTTGAAGATTTCATATCACCTCTCAGTTATTTCCTCTCAAGGCTAAACAGACCCAGCTCCTTCAGCTTATTAGGATACTCCCTAGTAAGTTGATTGAGGGTTGCTGCCAATTGTTTCAGTTGGAGATGAGGTCTTTTTCACACAATAAGAGTTAGAATTGTGTGAACTTCCCTGATATCAAACCAGTTATCTGAAATATGTGCATATGTGCACTAGAATTAACTTATGTCAATTAAACCTCAATGCTAGCCCTGACCTGGATAGCCCAAGCAGAATCTCGTCAGATCTCGGAATCTAAGCAGGGTCGATTGGCAAGTACTTGGATGGGAGACCTCCTTGAAATACCAGAGCTGGGAAGTGGGGGCAAGCTTTATTCAGACACCTCTGAATATCCTCCATGCTTCAGTAGAGGTCAGTCACCAAAGGTCACCATGGCTTCCAGGTGTGTGCACACACATTCACTTTTTTAAAAAATTCAAAAATGTTACCCCCCAAAAAAGACCCCAAAGCTAAGCAAATGGAAATAAATGGCATCCCTCTTCATAAATGTTGTTAGCCGCCCTGAGCCGCCTAGGCGGGGAGGGCGGGATATAAATGTAAATATAAATACATAAATAAATAAAAATTATCTAATGTGTTTAAATATGCTCCATTATTATTACTATTGTAAACCACCTTAGAAAGAAAGGTAGCATACAATTTTTAAAAAAAAAACTGATAGATTGAGATTCCAAAAGTATAAATTATAGGGTTTTGATAGCATGTGAAGAGAAGTAAAAAAGTAGAACTTTTTAAATTTTTGTACAATGAATTATGATGATCCTGTAAGAATTATATGGTATGTATGTATGAAAAGTTAGCTCAGTCATTCTGTTATGAATGTATGTTTAATAAATAAATAAATGTATGTTTAATAAATAAATACGTTACATATAAACACTTTTTATTTAGAGTAATCTTCTAGCACACAGTTAGCATGACTCTTTGGTTCCATCATTGCATTTGTGTTCTTGTTACTATGGTAGCTGAACAACTAAGAATCTGTAACAGATTTCCTTACAGAACCCCTTCCTTGCATAGTGAATATGTTATTTTCCCCACTATTTGACGTGGAGGCTATGAAGTGGATCTCAAGAGAGAGTTTGGGGCTGAGCAGGAACTGTAAACCTGAATTTCTTTGGATCAAATTCATAATTCTTAACAGGTTTTTTTTAAAAAAAGGCACCAGATATTCATAAATGGCAAGGAACTATAGACTGACCACTGGTAAGCATTTGGAGATCAGCAGACTTGTGTCTGCTGCCCTCTGACTACTTGAAGCAATCAAACTGAGAATGGCAGAAGAACATTATAGCAGCATTGGGCAGAAAGTCACCATTCCTGGTGTGAAAAATGATAGCTTACATAGCATTTCTCCATTTTTCTACCTTTGTCAGCTATAACTAAGCAGATTAGCCAAAAACAAGGTTTTAAGAGTTAAACACTCTGGCTCTGATTTTCCTGTATTTGATTGATTGCATTTATACCTGTATTTGATTGATTTTTCCTGCATTTGATTGATTGCATTTATACTCTGCCAGTATTGCCAAACAGAGTCCTTGGGGCAACTTTCAAGTCTCACAATTGTTACCATTCAAATATTAACATAAATTACTGATTTAAGAACCCAACTTCAGATAAAGCTCACATGATAAAGCAGTAGATAAAATACCTGCCAAATTTGCTAGAGGCCCCAGATGCCAGATTTATTCCCATCCACATTAACAGATGCATCTGTCAAGGTCAGATGGGCTCAAGTGAGTATCACAATACAGGTGCACATTTGCCTTGCTGGATCAGAGCAACTGTTTTTAGTCCCCCAAAGCATAGTCCTCTCTACCATTCTGCAAGTGCTTTTCCTCACCCCTACAGTAAAACAGTACAGCAAACCTGGACTTGTTGCAATATTTCTAGCATCATATTTTCTGAAAGATAATCTGTTAGTATATTAGTTGAACAATTCATATTTATTTAATTTTTTTAAAATTCTTTTGTAGGTGTGTGTTTCAGAATGGTAAGACAACTCGAAGTACACCAGTTTTGCATCACTACTGTTTAATATTTTGGAAATGAAAATAAAGCATGTGACCTCTGTAGCATCCCAAGAGTCTGCATTGCCAAGTTTTTGATGCTTAACTGCTCAGTTAAGTATTACATGTATGTGATGTTGTAAACTTGGAGAGCCTTTTTACAATGCAGTACGTCCCTTATTTTGTGAATACTAGCTGCATGAATGACTAAACGTAGGATCCCATTTATCCAGCCAGCAAAGAAAAAAACCCACCAAGGTACTATGTGTATGAACTAAAACACTGTAGAAAGTTTGCATGGACTTGAAGTTTTGGCATTGATCTTCCTGTATTCCATACTTGAGAACATAACAGCATGGAAAGACTGCGTATGGGCAATACACCATTTTTCACAATGACTAAGAAACGCAAGCGAACTGTGCTCACTTTTCAGAGCAAAATAGAAATTGTTGAAAGGTTGGAAAAAGGTGAGACAGCAACCGTGCTGGCAGAGGAATTTGGAATTGGGAAATCAACAATTTCTCAGCTGAAGAAAAACAAAGACACCCTCTTACATTTTGTTTCAACCATGGGCAGTGAAAATGGAAAGAAGAAACGGAAAACGATGAAATGTGCAAAGAACTCAATGTTAGAGGATGCTCTCTATGCTTGGTTTTCTCACATGAGAAGTCTTGGTGAACCAGTCTCAGGTCCACTTCTGTGTGAAAAGGCCTTAGAAATGAACAGGAAATTGAACGGTAATCCTGACTTCAAGGCCAGCTCAGGATGGCTGGCAAGATTCAAATCTCGCCATGGAATTCACCATCTTGGCGTTCATCATGAGAAACTCTCTGTTGATCAATCAGCTGCTCAGTGCTTAAAGCAGGAGTTTACAGGTTTCAAAACAGAGGAGGACTCTGATTCTGAGAACATTTACAACACCGTAGTTGTTCCTGGTCCATCACATTCTGAAGCTTACAATGCATTAGAGATAGCTTTGCAGTGGCTGGAAGATCAAGAAGAAAGTGATGTTGTGCAACTCCTCTTTTTGAAAAGCCTGAGAGATTTGGCTGCACAGAAGATAGCCAGTTCTCGCAAGTCAAAATAAGACTCACACCAATAAAAGACTAAGACAGCTTACTTGTGAACACAGTCTAGTCTGTGGACAGTCAAACAGTTGCTGGTGTTGATTATGTACAGTACCACTGAAAAATAAATCAGGCATTTCAGTTTATGTTCTTTTGACCAAAAACACTTTACATATTGTAATCTGTAGCTGCATACTTTTCTGAACTTTATTTTCTGAACTCTTTCTTCAGATAATTCATAAAATCAGGTTCTGCTGTAAGTAAATGGCACAGAGCCTCTTAGCATGCATTGACTTTGAAAACTACATGAGCTGTCTATTAAGACTGCTATTAAGTTGCTTGTATTCCAAGCATGCAGAGGGGATCCTGTCCAGGGCATGAGTTCATCTGCTAACTTCTTAGTGATTATTGTAAGCTCAAGAATGTAGATGGTTGAGAATTTCATGAGCCTCTGAATCTTGATATGAGCTTAGAGGAGAGCTTTGAATAGAGACAGGCTGTGATTTTTATTTGCCTGTGCTGAATTTCTGAATGGACCTTCAGCAATTTGTGAAAGTTTTTTTAAAACCCATATCTACAGGATTTGATTTTTTAAAAAGCCACACTCTTCACAGTTCAGATCCCACCTTGTCTCCTTTGCCAGTTCTGGACACTTGAGTGGAGCACCCTTTTGAAAACAAAATGTTTTATTCTTCCAAAGGGGAGGGAGAACTTGTTAAAATATGTGGATTGGTATGACATTCCATTTTAGTTCTTTCCAGTGGAGTGCAAAGTACAATGATACCAGCCTTGTGAGCCCCAGTTGCCTTTGACTTTTGTGCTTGTTGTTCAGTAGTCCCATAACACAGCATGGCAAGTTCTTTCTGAAACAGACAAGTTTCAAAGTAGTTTGTGATAGAGCAGAGGAATCTAAAAGAAAAATAACTCCTACTGGGCACAAATAATATAAGTTAGCCCTTATAAAAAACAGGGTGCATTAAAGTATAGTGGAAGGTGGTTTAGTATATGTAATGAGACAAACAGCCACATCCCTCATTTGAGCATGTCAACACAAAAACAAAACATTATTCTGATACACTGTTCTAAAAGAGAAATACATTGGAAAACTGGATGCACAGCTATATTCAGTGAGAGTTGGTTTAGCATATGTAATAAGATAAAAAACTAATATCCCTGTTCAGTCCTGGGGAGGTGTTTGTTCCAAGTTTCATGATGATTTGTAATTCAGCAATTTTTCTCTCCATTCTGTTCTTGAAGTTCCTTTGCAGTAAAACAGCTACTTTGAGGTCACCCATTTTTTTACTGTTTTTCAGGATACAAGTATATTCAATCATGTGAGCTCCCACTGGTAGTCTACTACAGCCCATCTCAGCTTCTGTTTATGAGGCCATAGCTGGAGTTTGCTTGCTCTGTACAAAAGACCACATCTCCAAACCTACACTGATCCATTTTATCCTCACAACAACCCTGTGAGATAGGTTAGGCTCGGAGTGAGTGTCTGGCCCAGGGTCACCCTCTGAACTTCATGTAGAGATTTGAACCTGAGTCTTACAGACCCACACAAAGTGCTCTAACCACTATACCATGCTGGGAGAAGGGGTTGGGATTTGATGCAAAGTTCTTTTGCAATTATGTTATGCTCAAATCATCTTGTAGTTACTGTGAGGAGAGTGTGGGGGATTATGAGGTAAATATGGGTCTGGAATGCTAGGATAACATTCAACAATTGGCTTAGCCCAATGAAATATAATTATTAAGATGTGGACCATATTGCCATGAATGCTAGAATTCTACATTATAGTTCTAAATTTGGTAACCAAGCAAAATTCCAGTTCTGCAATTTCAAAAACATGATGCATAGTTGCATCCATTTTCTTATGTTTCATAAAATTTGCTCAGAGGTGTGTTTAAGAAGCTTGGGAGAGGATATGGCTTACTGGCAGAATATGTGGTTTGCATGCAGAAGGCCCTAAGTTCAAACATCAATATTTCCAGCCAAAAGATCAGTTAGAAATGATGTGAAAGGATTCAGCCTGAAACCCCAGAGAACTGCTTCCAGTCAGGGAAGGCAATCTGATCTTGACTAATAGGCTGACTGCTAAGGTGCCTGCCTTCACATGTTCAACATCCTGGGTTACCATTCAGACAGCCAAACCTACACAAGTCTTCATGTCAACTTTATCCTCTGCTAGATCCTACTGTAGATCTAGAGCAGGGGTGTCAAACATGCAGTTCAGGGGCCAAATCAGGCCCCTGGAGGGCTCCTATCAGGACCCTGAACAACTGGCTGTCATCTGCTTCCTTCTCCCTATATCTTGCTTCCTTCTGCATCACAGCTTGCTTTGCAAGGCTTGTTCAATTGCACAGGAGCTACAGAGCAAAACCTGTTTTCTCCATTGGCTGAGGCTCCTCCCAGGGGGAGAAAAAGCTTGCTTTGCCAGGCTCTCTCAATCGCACAGCAGAGCTACTGAGCCAAGCCTCTCTTCCTTCTATTTGCTGAGACTCCCCCCTAGTCCCCTGGGGAAGGAAGGAAAGAGCCAGAGCTTCTTTTGCCCAGTTCCCTGGATCCCATGGGAGAAATACAAAAAAAGTATATTTAAAACCTATGAACACTAATGTTTTAAGCATGTTTTAAGTTTTTAAAAAAATATATTTGTGTTTGTGTTCTTTATAAAATTTATTTCTCTGCTGCCTAATCTTAAATAGGTACACACATGGCCCAGCCTGGCATGGTTCGGCCCAACCCAACATGGCCCTGCCCAACAAGGTCTCATTTATGTCAGATCTGGCCCTCATAACAAATGAGTTCAACACCCCTGTTCTAGAGCCTGTGCGCCTCAGGTAGCTCAGATTGTCCTACTGCAAATGTTTATCTTGTATATAGTTTCAGAGGGGAACCATGTTAAGTCTGCATTAAAGCATCTAGATTCGGGTCCAGTAGTACCTTAAAGACCAAAAAGATTTCAGAGATAGGAGCTTTCAAGAATCAAAAGTCCCTTTGTTATTCATGTTAGGTCCCTTGAATCCTTAATGTTGCTGAGTTGGTCCATTGGCTGTGATATAGGAGCTGTGATACATGTGGTTGTGATGCAGAAGTTAAAGACTCAGGAGTGTCCCTTAAGGGTGTGCCTTGTCATTGTGGCATAATGATCATGCCTTTGACATGAGAAATCCTGTTTAAATTGAGAATACTGGTCAGAGACAGATCTCACTCACTGAGCCCTGTAGAAAGTGAATGTAAAGATGGCAGCAAGGTTTGTACACAATTCTGCTGAAATCTAATGCCATCTTCATTCTTGAAAGACTGCCTGTTAGGTAGATACTGGCAAACATATGAATAATGATACAGCTGATAGGAAGTAAAAACAATGTGTAGTGCCTCATCCTTTAAAACTGCAGAGCAACCCTCTGTAAACCTATCTCCATTACATGCAAAGTCTAATTACATAGACTATTTTGGATAGGCTTGTTTCTCAAAGGAGACGATCTAGCCCCACTGCTTTTCGGCAATGTCAGTGCAATGAAATGTAGGGGCCTGGAATTCCAAATGCTGGAGTGACTGAGAAGAGAGACAACATTATGGGTTGGAACCCAAGCAGCATGAGAGGAAGGGCCATAGTTATAGACATTGCAAAGGCTTGTGTGAGAGTTTGTACTGTAATAGGTAGGTTCTGTGGTTGTCTCCATGCTTTCACTCATGCAGATGGAAGAGCTTACCTTGATTTAGTTCCATCTTTTGCGTAATGCTCTGGTGTGGGATGTAACACAGCCCTTCTGGGAATGGAGGACACTTTCTGTATGCTTTGGATCTAGCTTCCAGGCGCAAGCAAGGTACACATGAGTCAGAAATGATTTGTGCCTCCTTTGTGATCCTTACATCTTGAGAAATGGGGAACAATTAAATATTAATTTGGCCATATATGTTGTGCTAACAGCTGCTATTACAAAAAGGATACATTCAAAAACAAATTTATTAACTTGACAAAATAATCTGAACTTGGAGTTATTGGCTGGACTCACCTCCACAACAATGTTGTAATTTTCCCCTTTTGTTTGGAGCCTTTGAAGGGGGCAGGGTGAACTGCCCAAGAGTAAAATATTCCAAAAAATCTCACAAGCTGTCAAGAAAACCCATTGCTTCATTTTCTGGACATTACTAAACTAATGAGGCTTTTTTGTTGACATGAAAGGTCTCTGAACTCTTCTACACATGAATTGAAACATTTGAGCTAGTGATAAGGCATCAGACACAAATTAGGTGGGAACCTATTCCCCAGAACAATAAATCACAGCATTTACTGGAATTCTCTGACACTTCATGAAACTATAGGAAGAAACATATTACATTTTCTCACTTTCCTAGAAAGCAGTTGTTTTCAGTGCCAAGTCCAGAACTGGCAGGAAAAATAAGGGAAATTAATACATACTGATTATTTGAGAGGGAAACTAGTCCTCAGAACAGAAGTTATAAAATGAAAATAAAGTTTAGGAACTGACCGGGATGTCAGGCTTCTGGATACTGAATTAATTCTGTGTTATCTCTTGTTCTGTTTCTTGTTTTCCAAACCAGTATGCAGAGGAGAAAGCTAGGAGAGTGGGAGTAGTTGGCTGGGTTAGAAATTCCAGACAAGGGACGGTTACTGGCCAAGTTCAGGGTCCAGAAGACAAAGTAAATGAGATGTAAGTACCACTTCCTCAATGTGTGCTAGCTGTGCTTGACTTGCCAAGTTGAGTTAAAATGCTTCTGCAAGTTAACAATCATTTTGCCAGGTTGTGTGGGAAGATTGTGTTGAAGCTAGGGCTGCACAGACCATTTTCAGCACTTCATTCAGCCATGCAGAATGTGTAAAAAAATGTTAGGATAGAACTTGCTCTAGCAATCCGTAGAAGTCCATATGGTTCCCCTTGTAAGCCAAGTAATAGTGGTGCTCTGGCTTTGGCTTAATTAGATGAGCAGGTGTGAATTCTGAGGATGCCTGGTTGAAGCCTGCATAGCTTGGATGAGGAGCACAGAAGTATGAAGATGATCTGAAGACAAGCACGGCCACTCTTTTATAGCTCTCTGGAGCCTTCTGTAATCCTGAGTGATAAAGTCAAGGGAGAGGAGGAAGTCTTGCAGATGCCATCAAGGGTCAAATTTGTCCAGGATTACTTAATTAAAGCTTTGGCTGAATTTGTAGAATTTGAGATGATTTCCATCAGTTTTCATACGCAGATCAGCTTCTGTTTCCTTCCTTATGTACATATGAACATATGAAGCTGCCTTATACTGATTCAGACCTTTGGTCCATCAAAGTCAGTATTGTCTTCTCAGACTGGCAGCAGCTCTCCAGGGTCTCAAGCTGAGGTTTTTCACGCCTATTTGCCTGGACCCTTTTTTGGAGATGCCAGGGATTGAACCTGGGACCTTCTGCTTCCCAAGCAGATGCTCTACCACTGAGCCACCGTCCCTCCCCCAAAATAAGACTTAATTGCCTCTGGCTGAACGAACCAAAAAGATCTTCCACATTGCATGGCTTGAGGGCATCCTAAGGCTTCTCATTGCATGCATCCACTCAGCCTGTGAGGAGTTCTGTCTGTCAGAGATCATTCCTTTCCCTCACTAGATGGTGGGGCTCTATGCATGATATTGTCCTAGTGTGGTTTTCCTCAGCTTGTCTTCTGGCCCTAAGCAAAGGGCCATATTGAAGATAGAGTTGGGACCTGCAGAGATATCTTGTGATTTGAATGCTAGATGGTGACATTATGGACTGATTGCATGTGATTGCTGATGAGAAGGATGGATCTACAAACCAGACACAGTTTAGCCCCTGACACTCTTAAGTGGTCCATACTCAAGCTGCCTGTTGGTCATGTCATGTCTCTATCCTTGAGAACTAGGGATGAGTCGCAGGAGCAGTGGAGATGAAATGAAGGGTAGGGCAGAGTAGAGAATGAACACAATTAGTGTCAAAATGTTTTCATTATCAGTAATCAGCGTTCAAAGCAGGAAAACTTGTAATGGGTTGTTGGGAAAGTCATTTGACTACTGCTTTTAAATCCTGTGCTTTTCCATATGAATTCAGGGGGTACATACATGAGGATTATCATATTTTACCTTTCCAACAGCCCTATAAAGTAGGTTCATCTGATGAGGCTGGACCATTTTTCAGTAGTGTAGTGTCCATTTTGCATTGGAAGGTTGCAGATTAAATCTTTGCCCTCTCCAGTTAAAAGGACTAGGTAAAGATAGTCCCCTGTGCAAGCACCAGTTGGTAGCACTTAGTGAAAGATCTCTAAGATCCTAGAGAGCTGCTGCCAGCCAAATGAGACCATAATGACCTTGATGGAGCAGTGGTCTAACCTGCTGCAAGGCAGCTTGATGTGATCATGTGACTAGCTCAAGGTCAATGAGCTTCATAGCTGAGCCTTGATACAATCTTGTGTCTCCCAGTGACGAATCATCAGAATATATTTGGATTGTGTGACTGGCTGGTCAGTTATCTATGCAACTAGCAATTAAAGATTTGGCTTTAAAGCAAGTGGCAATTGGAGTTTGGGAAGAGTTCCAATTTTCATGTGCAGAAGTGTTTCAGGTCAGCTTCTCATCCCTTCCTTATGTAACCAAATAAGGTATAGACATGATTGCTTCTGCCTGAGTGAGCCAGACAGCTCTCTCACATTGCATGGTTCAAGGTGAAAGTGGTAGGTTTGTTACTGCACAGGTCAAGCCAGACTGTGGAGTGCCAATGTAAGGAAGAACTTTTTGACAACTCTCAGAGTAATGTTTGAACTGGCTTTGAACTATGTTTTTATAAAACCCTTTTAATTCTGCACCAAAGACAGTCCAAGTTTACCACAAAGGAAGGATGGAATTTTACAATGATATGGAATCTGTGTAATTATTTTACATTATACAGATTTTAGTATTGGATATAATTTAAGCTGGGTTTGATAGTCATCATTGGAACAGACTGTGAAGCCTGAAGTACATTGAGTATTGAAGTGCTACCATCAATACTGGAAATTATATCCATCCACCATCTCTGGTTTTTAAGATTAAAGCAGACAATGCTCAAATACTTTCAAGCATGTTTTTGCAATTGTAAGGGCTCTTTTTTTGTTATGCTTCTCCCAACATTTTTTCTTGTTGTAGTTTTATTGCTAGGCTGAGTTTCTTATGAAATTAATTGCCATTTTAATGCATTTTTAATAGTAGGTTTTATATTTTTATATTGCTGTATATTTACTTATTCTTATGGAAGTCACCTCAGGAGCACTGTGCTGGGAGGCAAGGTATAAATGTTTAAATTAAAATAGGAAAAATTGTGAATAGTGGCCTATGATAGACCTTTGTGTCCCAGGAATGCCTTTTTAATAAGCAGTACTAGTCCAATTGTTGTTCTCCCTCCACCCACTAATCAATTTGACCTTACCTTCATATATTCATACAAACAAGCTGTAATGTCTGTTATATAAGGCTGATTCGAAGCAATTGGTCTGGTAGAGATGCTGTTTTTCTACCAAGACTGTTTATCATTTTATATAACAAGTGTATATAACAAGAGCCAGTTTGGTGTAGTGGTTAAGTGTGTGGACTCTTATCTGGGAGAACCAGATTTGATTTTCCACTCCTCCACTTGCAGCTGCTGGAATGACCTTGGGTCAGCCATAGCTCTCGCAGGAGTTGTCCTTGAAAGGGCAGCTTCTGGGAGAGCCGTCTCAGCCCCACCCACCTCACAGGAAAGGAGATAAAGATTGTGGAGGAAGGAGATAAAGGAGATTGTAAACCGCTCTGAGACTCTGATTCAGAGAGAAGGGTGGGGTATAAATCTGTGGTCTTCTTCTTTGAGTTGCTGTAGTTTTAAAAACATTTTTTGCTTGAATGCAAAGTTTGTTCTATTGCATTACGATCACTTTCCTTCCATCATGAAACCCAAGGCAGTCAGACACATATTTCCTTAGCTTTACCACAATGATGCTGTACCCTGGAACCCCAGTTTTTATATATTTTTAAAATACTGTTACCTGTTCTGAATCTGTGGAGTTTGGCAGACTGTACATGTGTAAACAATCAAAACTAAGAAGCAGAGTTATATTTAATGTAGCTGTGTTCTGAGTTCAAAGATGGGATGGCAGAAGGGGGAGGATTTTTATTCTAGCTATAGGGAGTTAGGAGTATAGCTCTGAGTAATACTCGGGAAATGGAATATGGTAAATCAAACAAGCTGTAATGTCTGTTATATAAGGCTGATTAGAAGCAATTGGTCCGGTAGAGATGCTATTTTTCTGCCAAGACTGTTTATCATTTTATAGAAGAGGTGCTTTAGCTATTCATTGGTCTTCTGATTTCAAGATAGGAACCACAACGCAGTACTAAGAAGAGTTACACCCTTGGACGTAGAAGGGCATAACTCTGTTTAGGATTGCACTGTCAGTGATGCGCACGGTTACGCCTTTCTAAACCTATTAGCTTTAGTGGATTTAGAAGAGTTTGGAAAAATGTAACTCTTGATTTTGGTTGCATTGCTTAGCTTCTGGAACATTTGAGACATTATGGGATCAAAGCCTAAACCAACTACAAGGGATCAAACCAATCAATTTTTAGCCTGTATAACAGCAAAGTAGAGTTGCCAGTCTCCAGGTGGGACCTGGAGATCTCCCAGAATTCCAGCTGATCTCGTCAACAGGGATCAGTTCTGGAGAAAGTGGAGGATCGACTCTGTAGCATTATATTGTTCTGGGGTCCCTTCCCAGGCTCTGCCCTCAAATGCCCAGGGATTTCCCAACCCAGAGTTGGCGGCCCTATCTCCAGACAGCAGAAATAAATTCCCCTAGAGAAAATTCTGTTTTATGTAATTTGTGGAATGGCAAACACATGGGAGATTATCCTTCTCTCTCCTTCAGTGGCAGCACAGACTGCATTGTCAGGACACTGGCACAGAGGATGACACTGTCTGGCTTGGGGAGGATGGCTCAGGACTACCTACTCCTGCCAAACAGTTTTCCCAACAGGAGCTGGCTTGATGGCTTTGGAACACTAGGTGGTGCTGTTTGATGGATAATGAACAGCCTTCTTCTTCAGTGTTCATCTATTTTTAGCCTTGTTCTGAGACAATCTCTCTCCCCTCCCTTCATACATAGGCTTTTGTTTCCTATTGTGTTTTGCTTTCTGTTTTCCACTGTTGATAAAGGTACACCGTGGTTCATTCTGTTGCTATGGGATCATCCCTACATGTTAAAAGTAGGAACTGAGGACAAGGAAGGCATTTTCAATTGGGAAACAATATCAGGGGGAAAGTCAACCCCCCTTCTCCTGTGTCATGGTGTGATCCATATTGGGAGGGCCAGGATATGGTTGCCTTTTCAGGGCACATTACTTGTGGGGAGCTCCTGGGCCATGTGCATTTTGGCCCTTATTCTCACTGATTACTGAGGAATTGTGATTAATATGTCACCATAGCAGAACACTGCCCACCCCCCCAGCTCCCACAGTATTTCTGCTGTACAGCTAAGGTTGTCAATGACAGTGGCCTGTCCCTTTCACTGAGGTTTAATGGGATGTTATTTACCAGGTTATGTTACTTGCCTCTGTGCCATTAACAATTTCAACTGCCCCTTATTCATATGAAGCCTCTGTTAAAGGGACAAGACATTTTTTTCTCAAAGTTGTTGGCAACTCTTTTTGCAGCTTATTATAGCTCTGAAAGGCAGGGGTTGTTTTGTAGAAAAATAGGTGGTGGAGCTCATCCAGGGATTGTTATACAGCTGCACCTACTATTCAGTGGACAAGGTGGGAAGGAGGAGGTGGAACTCTCAGAAAGGTTCAGAAGCTGCGCTCCTGTGAGTTCCCGCTGAATCTGAGGCCTGCTGAAAGGTAAGAAATTTCTGAAGGACAGTCTTTTACAGACTTCATTTCCTTAGAAGGAGAGGGTACTAGAGAATGGTATTGCACAAGAGTATGTGCAGTTCTGTCAAGGTGCAGCCAATTTAGGGCAACCCCTTGGGGTTTTCAGGGCAAGAGAAACACCATCTCTTTATTCACTAATAGGCAAGAATCTCAACAGACAGGGTTGGGCTTTCAACATCAATCCACGCAAGAGCAGCCTCTTAAAGCCCCTGCCAGTTGCAAAACCGCAGGTTTCTCTGTCCTTTGCTGGCCATATTATTTATTTATTTAATTGGATTTCTAGTCCACCCACCCCTGCACAGCACATACCATGTTCCACATGCCAAACTGCTTTTTTTTTTCTAGCCACAAACCCCACTGATATCAGCCCATCTCTGGCTGCTAACTGTGCCAAATATTATGGTTGCCAGCCTCCAGGTGGGGCCTGGAGATCTGCTGTTACAGCTGATCTCCAGCTGGCAGAGATCAGCTCTCCTGGAGAAAATGGCTGCTTTAAAAGGTGGACTCTGTGGCATTGTATCATGCTGAGGCCCCTCCCCAAACCCTGTACTCTCCCAGATCTACACCCTAAGTCTCCAGGCCTGGCAATCCTAGCCCAGTCGATAGTTGCTGTCAGTTCTTGACAGCAAATGAGTGAGCATTTTCTAGATGTTATTGTCCGCTGAAGAAAGCTTCTTTCACTCTTAGTGAAGCAAAACCCCAGAAGAAAAACTCAGCATCTCACTTAACAGCCATTAACTGTGGTTTCAAAAGTCAAAGTTATATTCTAGCTGGGATTTTTCTTTTTTTACTGTTCCAAACTATTTTAGTATAATAATTGAATTATAACCCACAGATATTTCCTTTTTCTTAAAGGACACAAACCAGGGTGATTTTTTTCTTCTTCTTCCCAGCTGTGCCTTTTAGTCACAAAAGAAGCTGTTGCAGTGGTTGCTATGGTAACCCACAGCTATATGACAGGCATTCCTTTTTTGGTGAGAATTTTGTTCACATTTACACTGCAACAGATTGACTATTTATGACAAGGGATGCAGAGAGCTCTCTGAAGGTGGAGGTAAATTTATGGGGATGGGGACAAAATGCGCATTTCGATATGGCTTTAAAGAGCGTTTCTTTGTTGCCAGAAGCCAAAAGAAGTAAATGTGTTAGTAGTGGAAACAGAAGTGGAAATCAATGACAGTGCATTTCAGCAGGGTTAAGATCACTGAAATCTTCAGTCAGTCTTCCAATTGATGGGGTGGGGTGGGGGAGACTTGGGCAATTCTTATCCCTTGAACAGTCCCTTTATCTGCAAAAGTCTACATGTGACACTTTGAAATACACTATCATAATGCTGATAAAGCTAGAGACTAATAATTTAATGTCTGTGGTTCCACATATTAAGAAGCTGCTTGCTTTCTTCTCGTGTTGCCAACATTTTAGTGGACATGGTTCTTAATTTGGCCTGTGCTGTTAAGAGAAACTCACTTATTAGCACTTAATAATGGATATCTCCATGCCATAAAAGCTGCATTAGACTAAACAGTGTCCTAGCCCAGGATCCTGTTTCCAGCAATGACGTATTGCTTCCAAAGCACATAAGAATGACAAAAAGCTATACATCCTTCCAATGTTGGTTGCCGCCCAGATGCTGAACTAAAGTTTCCAGTTGTCTGTTCTGATTAACAGCTGATAGACTGATCCACCATGACGTTGTCTTCATCCATTTTTAAAGCCACTCTGCCAATGACTCTCACCGCAGTTTATGGGAGCTAATTCCATACATTAAGCGTGTGAAGAGATATGATTTTCCTCCACTTTAGATCTAGTGCCACCTGCTTTCATTGAGGGACCCTTAGTGTTATTATGAAAGAGATTTTAAAAAATCATTTCCAAATTGTGGATCATTTTATGCATTTTTTATCTTGTTCTCCCTCCACTTAATAATCATTGTTCTGTACTATAAAGTACTTCATATACATTAGCTCAGTGACCTCTGTAGTAAAACGACAAGATAGGCAATGGCGACGCACCCGTGACGAAGTGACCAGAACATCTTATAGAAAGTTTATGAGGTCCTATGAGATGGCAATCAAGGCTGCAAAGAAAACATACTTTGCGGCCAAGATTGTGTCTGCAAATTCGCGCCTGGCACGATTATTTAGGATAATTCGGAATTTTACTACATTGCCACAAGGCAAGCCAAATGTTAAGGAATTGGAAATAGGCTGTGAGGCTTTTGCGAAATTTTTTGCAGACAAGGTCCAGTCACTCTGCCATGACTGCCCTGCCATATTGGATAATGTGAGTGAACTCGAGGCTCCGTGCGTGTCTTCTAATTTGATCCTGGACTGCTTCGACCCACTCAGCTTGGAGGAAGTTGACAGAATCCTTGTCACTGCACGCCTAACTACGTGTGATCTGGACCCATGCCCCTCCTGGTTAATTAAGGCCTGCCGGGAGGAGCTAAGATGTCCTATATGGAACATCATAAATAGATCTCTTTCGGAGGGCTTTTTTCCAACGCCCCCGGGGACAAAGGGTGGCCATTGGGGGCGAGCGGTCCCGGAGACACACACTAGATTGTGGTGTGCCTCAGGGGGCAGTTCTTTCCCCAATGTTATTCAACATCTACATGCGCCCCCTTGCCCAGATTGCCCGGAGGTTCGGGCTGGGTTGCCATCAATACGCAGATGACACCCAGCTCTATCTGCTAATGGACGGCCGGCCCGACTCCGCCCTAAGGAACCTGGATCGGGCTCTACAGGCGGTTGCGACGTGGCTCAAGTTGAGTGGGCTGAAGCTGAACCCAGTGAAGACAGAGGTCCTTTGTGTGGGCCGCGGCGCTCTAGGAGGGGAAATAGCTCTCCCAGCTCTCGATGGCGCGCCATTGAAACCAGCGCGCCAGGTAAAGAGTCTGGGTGTTTTGCTGGAGCCTTCATTATCAATGGAGGCCCAGATAGCAGCCACTGCCAAGTCAGCCTTCTTCCATCTGAGGCGGGCAAGGCAGTTGGCCCCCTACCTGGAGCGTCGCAACCTCGCAACAGTGATCCACACAATTTTACTACTAAATTTTACTACTACTAAAGGTAGCCTCTACTTGGGGCTACCTTTGTGCCGGACCCGGAAACTGCAGCTGGTGCAGAACGCGGCAGCCAGGCTACTGTTAGGGCTCCCGAAATGGGAGCACATACGGCCAGGGCTGTGCGAACTGCACTGGTTACCAATTGTATACCGAGTCCAGTACAAAGTGTTGGTTATTACCTTTAAAGCCTTATATGGCCGAGGACCAGCCTACCTGAGGGAGCGTCTCTCCCCATATGAACCCCAGAGGGCACTGAGATCAGTTGGGAAAAACAAAATGATTATCCCTGGACCGAGAGAAGTCAAACTGCAAAACACCAGAGTGCGGGCCTTTTCAGCTGCGGCCCCGGTCTTATGGAATCAGCTCCCAGAGGAGGTGCGGGCCCTGCGGAATCTCGACCAATTCCGCAGGGCCTGCAAAACGGTCCTCTTTAAACAAGCGTATGCCGGCTGCTGAATTAGGACCTAGAGTAACCGTGTCTCAAGATTCTCGTCAGTATAGATACTTAAACTGGCAGGCACCAGCGTCAGAATATTATTATGCTGCCAGATTAATTTAACTCAAACTGTGAATTTTAAAATTTTTTAATTATTAACGGGTTTTTATAATGTTTAGATGTTTTTACTGTTAACTAAGTCTTATCTATTACCTTGTTGTACATGTATAGTTGTTGTTAGCCGCCCTGAGCCGCCTCGGCGGGGAGGGCGGGATATAAATAAAATTTATTATTATTATTATATTATTATTATGGAGGCAGTGGTCCGCCCCCTCCAGAAAAAGGTTACATCAGATCCGGCCAAATTGGCTCATTATCGGCCAGTCTCAAATTTGCCCTTTTTGGGCAAAATTATTGAGAGGGCTGCGGCGTTGCAGTTACAGGGCTTCTTGGATGACGCTTCCACCTTGGATCCATACCAGTCCGGCTTCCGCCCAGGCCACGGGGTGGAGACAGTGTTGGTCGCCCTCATGGATGACCTCCGGCGACATCTGGATCGAGGCGGCCCGGGGGTATTGCTGTTGCTAGACCTATCGGCTGCGTTCGATATGGTAGATCATCGGCTGCTGACCCGCCGCCTCGCCGATGCAGGAATTCGGGGGCTAGCCTTACAGTGGCTTTCCTCCTTCCTTGAAGGCCTTGGACAAAGGGTGGCGGTTGGAAGAGAGATGTCCCAGAGACACCTACTTAACTGTGGGGTGCCTCAAGGGGCAGTTCTCTCCCCAATGTTGTTTAATATCTTTATGCGCCCCTTGCCCAGATCGCCCAGAGACATGGGCTGGGTTGCCATCAGTACGCTGATGACACTCAGCTCTATCTATTGATGGGTGGCCGGACCGCCGACACCCCTATAAATTTGGACAGGGCGCTGCAAGCCGTGGCAGGTTGGCTCAGGCGAGTGGGCTAAAGCTGAAACCAGCGAAGACAGAGGTCCTTTGCGTGGGTCGTGGCGAGCTGGGGGGGAGATCTCCTACCGGTCTTTGACGGTGCGTCACTGATACCAGTGCGCGGGGTCAAGAGCCTGGGAGGGCTACTGGAGCCCTCCCTGACAATGGAGGCACAGATAGCAGCCAATGCTAAATCCGCCTTCTTTCATCTTAGAAGGGCGAGGCAGCTGGCCCCCTTCCTAGAATGTAGCGACCTAGCAACAGTGATCCATGCAACGGTCACCTCGAGATTAGACTACTGTAATGTCCTCTACATGGGGCTGCCCTTGTGCCGAACTTGGAAATTGCAGCTAGTGCAGAATGCGGCGGCCAGGCTGCTAGTGGGACTACCTCGGTGGGAACACGTGCGGCCTGGGCTGAGGGAGCTGCACTGGCTTCCAATTGTATTCCAAGTTTGCTACAAGGTGCTGGTTATTACCTTTAAAGCCCTATATGGCCGAGGACCTGCCTACCTTAGGGACCGCCTCTCTCCATATGTTCCCCAGAGAGCACTGAGATCCAGCTCCCAAAGTCTCCTAAAAATCCCTGGACCAAAGGAGGCCCAACTGAAAGTAACGAGGGAGCAGGCCTTCTCAATAATGGCTCCCCACTGGTGGAATCAGCTACCGGAGGAAGTGCAAGCCCTGCGGGACTTTAACCAGTTCCGCAGGGCTTGCAAAACTACCCTCTTTCAACAAGCCTATAAGGAACCCTGAAAGTGACATCTAGCCATCTGGATATATATCTCACTGAATGTAGCACCTCTAATTTATTGTGGTTTTTAAAATTTTATGTAACTGTTTTAACTGTATTTATTAACTGTATTTTATCATATGAATTGTATAATAATCATGGTACACACCATGTCTTGTTAGCCGCCCTGAGCCTGCCTCAGCGGGGAGGGCAGGATATAAATAAAATTTATTATTATTATTATTATTATTATTATTATTATTATTATTATTATTATTATTATTATTATTATTATTATTATTATTATTATTATTAATGCTGCTATGCAAGATAGTGACTTTTTAAGGCCTCTGAAGGCTAAACCAAACCAGACTCTGAGTTCTTTTGATCAGCATGCCCAATTGTTTGTGTTGTTTTTCATTCAATTATTGGGTACATAGGGTTGGATCGCGATCATGGTGCAAGAGGAGGAGGAGTTAGGCCTTCTTCCCTGCATTGTATTGCTGCTTTGAAATGGTGCCAGACAGCCAGTCTTTACTACTCTGGAGTAAATATATGGAGTAATGTATGGGAACATATCTGAATGTTCCCCTAAGGAGGTAAATATTTGGCCATCTTGGGAAAATGGTGTAGGGGGAAATTTGCAGTGCAGTCCCAAACAGAGATATCTTTCTAACCCCATTGACTTAATTGGACTAAAATGATCTGTGTTTAGGATTAAGCTGTTAACTTCCTTCCCTCCCCTCACACCATAGTTCTAATTCAAATGTGGTCTCAGTGTTTCATGTCTCATTTGGGACTGACTCCATGGCAGGATGTGGGATTTAAACCAGGGATTGGGTGTCTGCTAAATCACACTGTGCATTATAATGTTATAGAGCAGGACAGGTAAGAGGGGGACAGTTCTGGTTGTTCTGAGAGTTTCCTCTGACCCATTGTGTGTGTGTGTGCGCGCGCACGTGTGCATACACACACATTTTACAAGCTGTGGCTGATGCTGTATCATCTAATTTTTGTTTGCACCAAATTCTGTTGCCAGTATACACATTTTAAATGCTGGAAATTAAAGTAATTAACACATTTTACAATCCTCCAATTCATGGTTCCCAATTCCACTGAGCTGCTGCTCCTCATTTGTATGAATGTGACAAATTCTTTATGCCAGCTGAAGGCTTAATACAGTTTTTTAATGAGGATCCACAGAACGCTCTTATAGAAGCTGAATCATGACATTTTCTTGGCTCTTAAAGGTCATTTAGCATGGACGTGCCACAAGCTAGGCCTAGCCGGAAAATGGATATGAGTGTCCTTCCCTGTTTTCTGTTGCTTTCATACAAATGTGCTTACTAGGCTTCTGTATAGCTCTTGAATCCATACTTAGCTATTCCCAATTCTGCAATAGACTTATAAACCAAACATAATGTGTACCATAACCAGGGCTTTTTTTGCAGAAAAAGCCCAACAGGAACTCATTTGCATGTTAGGCCACACCCCCTAGTGCCAAGCCAGCCAGAACGGCGTTCCTGCTAAAAAAAAGCCCTGACCATAACACATTCCATAATAACACAACAAAGAACCCAGTCTAGTCAAAGTTACTTCTATGCTTCATTTGATTTCCTTGAAAGAGTTAGGCACATGCTGATGCATTGCAGTGCAAAGAGAATGAATCTAGGAGAACTGGTTTAGAATGGTAATGTGGAAAAGGCCATCGTTTAATTTTAAAAGAAGCTGAAATGCAGAGAGAAATATATGGATGTTAGGGTCTGACCCATACCCTCCAATAAATACTGTTTGCCCCAAAGAAATCTCTGCTTGCTGCTGTTTCCTCCAGTGGTTTGTAAAGGCACTTTTCCATGTGAGGATGGATTAAGTGATATGTTGTTCTTTTATTACTATTATTTTAATTTCTGCTTTTATTGCCAAATATCACTGGATATTTTTCCATGAGCTGTTGAGCCCTTTTAGGGAATGTGGGATTAAAATATTTTAAATAAATAGCTGTGAGACAAATATATGGAGCATCTGCCATACTTTACATAAAGGCTTATAGTCCTGGATCTAAGTCTTGTTCCTCTGCTCCCTGGATCTCATCAGATTTATTGGGGCCTGTTTACTCCACTGGACTTTGGGGTATTCTGGTCAAGTAGACATGGTCTGAATAAACAATTTCCTCTCTGCCATAATTATTCTTTATATAAGCAGCCAGATGCAATAGCTACCGCCTACGCTGTCACAAACAGAGCCTAGAATAACTGTTTTATGGATACAAAGGTTTTAATGAGATTGCTGTAACTGGTTGCTATGGTTTGGGTACAGTAGGTGGTTGCTTAATTTATATGGTTGGGGTTTTTTAAAAAAATTGAAGGAGAAGTTTCTTAGCAGAATACTTATCTGAAGGCCAGTTTCCAATTCACAACCAAGCCTAAGTGTGTATGCCAAGGAACCCAAAACTTTGTGCACAAAATAAATGTTGTGAATTAGATAAAGTCGTATGAATTATGATGCACAATATAAAAAATAGAGAAAGGCATAAAGGCACACCAAAGGCATAATACTACATACTATGTTAGGGATCCATTATGGGTTTTCTGATGTTTAAAGCTAAAACATAGCTGTGAGAGGCAGTCTGGGTCATAGTTGCAGGTCTGAGGTTGGGTTCCCATTTCCCTGACAAATATCCCATCTACCTAAATTGCTGAGAACCACTGTAGTACAATGGTTAGTCAGACTAGCATCTGGGAGATTCAGGTTCAAATCACTGCTATGGCACAGAAGCTCACTGGGTGACCCTAGGGCCAGTCATACACTCTCAGCTACCTCAGAGGACTTTCGTGAGGATAAAATGGAGGAGCAGAGGATGTTGTGAGCCACTTTCAGTACCTCTTGGGGAGGAAGACAGGGCACAAATGAAGTGGATAAATAAATAGAGTAAAATGAATGTTCCCTGTTTTGCACCTAAAGGCACAGTTCAGGATAGGGGGCTTGTTTTGGGGAAAATGGTGCAGGAGAAAAAATTAACCACCCTTATGCAGCACCACAACTCTTTCCCCCTTCCTCTGGCCACTATTTTTTCATGTTAAATGTTTCAGTCTTAGGAGGGCTGAACAGAATCCCTCCATTAGTGATCTTTCCATGATCTTCAGAGCAGTTTTTAAAAGTGAAAGATCCTTTTAATGAAATTTGCTTTATAGTGATCCTCCCTATCCTTCACCTAGTTTTCCCCATACAACCTTGATAAGAATTTAAAAGTTGCCATTCTGGAACTTCACTAAAGAGAACACAGTAATCTGTTGACCTTTACCTGCTACATAGATTCCTAGGTAACCTTGCTTGGAAGCTTGTCACTATGATACAAGGCCAAAGCATAATGGATATGTTTTGTCAGGGCCCAGAAGCTTTGGCAGGCCTGAGTTGGGTTGTAAGCCCATTAGCCTGACATTGTCTATGTCATTTTTGTAGATAAAATAGTAGGCTTATTTTATAATTCACAAGAACTGCAGGTCTAGGATAAGTAGGGATGCGAGACCCCTGGTGGGAATGGGGTTCCCCAGTTTCAGGCATTCCTCTGCCCAAACAAAATTACCTCCCCAAACAGGCAAGAAACCAGAAATAAATGTGACATTCCTATTTCACCCAGAAGTAACATAGGCACATTGGGGGGTGACACTCTGGTTTTTGGGCAAAACTTTATGGTAGAAGCTAATTCTATTATAGAGGTTTTGCCCACAAACCATAGTGTCACCCTGATGTGCCTACATCACTTCTGAGTGATGTGGGCATGTCGCGTTTGTTTCTGGCTTTTTCTGTCCCCGCTCCCAGTAAGTTCACCACCATCCTCTGCAGGTTGGTCCAATGGACCTTGCAACAAGGTGGGATTTACTGGGAGCAGGACCCAGCTGACATTGCAGTGATGTGTCCATGTCACATCCAACGTAATCCAGAAGTGACCCATCATGCAGCGATGTCAAGTGACACCCTGGTATTTGGGTAAAAACTCTATGGTAAATTTGGCTTCTACCTTAGAAGTTTTGCCCAAATACCAGAGGTCACATTGGAAGTAACACAGACATGTCACTGCAGTGTTGACTTGGCCTCGCTCTTTTCTGGGTAATTCCCCACTGCTGGCCAGCTGACTGGCAGTGGGATGGGGGAGCCTGAGGGCAGGGGACCCCCACCTCACCTGGGAGGATATTGCAACCCTAAGGATGAGATGCAGGGTGGTGAAATGACAAGGTTGTGTGGCAGCCACAGAAATTATGCTTAGGTTCTTCTTTGATATAATCCATCTAATATTCTTTTATTGAAAAACAAGCAGGTTCCTTTGTATCTCTAACAAGCAGGAACCTATCCCACACAGCATAGATGTAATACATTAATTGCACTTCGTTTGCTTTTACTCTGTTTCTTCATTGTGCTTTTAGATTTTAAATTTGTTTTGTTAGGCCATGCTATCTTTTTATAGATGAATGCAGTGCATTAATTAAATATGTTTTGCACAAGGGGGACTGAGAAAGAGATGAGGAGTGTTTGGCTGCCTAGTAGAAGAAAAAGATATTGGATTTATATCCCGCCCTTCACTCCGAAGAGTCTCAGAGCAGCTCACAATCTCCTTTACCTTCCTCCCCCACAGCAGACACCCTGTGAGGTGGGTGGGGCTGGAGAGGGCTCTCACAGCAGCTGCCCTTTCAAGGACAACTTCTGCCAGAGTTATGGCGGACCCAAGGCCATGCCAGCAGGTGCAAGTGGAGGAGTGGGGAATCAAACCCGGTTCTCCCAGATAAGAGTCTGCACACTTAACCACCACACCAAACTGGCTCTCCACACCAAACTGGCTTCATGGCTGAGGTTAGATTGGAGAGGGTGCACCTGAATGGTAGAATGCATTCAGAAGGTTCCAGGTTCAACCTAAAGGTATCATATCTTAGGAAAGAATTTTCTCTGGTTAGGACCTAGAGAGTTCCTGCCAGTCAAAGTAGACAGTACAGAGCTAGATGGACCAATAGTCTTAGTATTCAGTATACCAACTGATAAATCACATTCTTCTTATCAGTCTGAAATAAGACTAATTGGCTTGCTTAATGCCTTGCCAGGACTGGCAATTTAAAATTAATTTATTCCTAAACTCATAAGCCTTACAGGAATAACACAGTGTAAAAGGATAATGGCACCATACCCCATGTTGACAATTTTAGTTCCATGGCTCTTTCTGGAAGATATTAATTGTATCATACTTCGTATATCAGCGGGATTCTCATTGAGCTCGGCAGGTTTCCTGCTGCTCACCTCAGACATATGGTTTTAAAAGTTTCTTAAACAGCCTGTTGTCAAAACTAGGATGTGTTCATTCTATACAACACAGATGGGCAAGCAGGCTTCCCACGATTCACTGTGGACACCTACAGAATGCTCACTCGCATCTCTTCCAGCCCCGTTTACTATAGTCTGACTTGTCATTTTTATCACTGTGCCCTCAGAAGGCCTCGGATGTAATCTTCCCCCACATGTCACTGGGAAAACTACTGGCGAGAGAGCAAAGCTGATCTAGCCCACCCTGTCCCAGTAATGAACTCTGCTAGCTCTTTCATCATTATTCCATCAGTTGCTTTTTTTGGCTCTCAGGAAACTGTTCCTCCTTTCCTTTGGAGGAAGAAAAGAGAAAGTGGCTGATAGTGGCAGCCTTGAAGGAGACAAGAAACATGCACTCAAGCGTTGAGAGCAAAGTGACTTGCTGTGCCAAACACACCACCAATGTCAGGTTGTGAATTAAAGTTCCCTGAATTTGAAGGCCCTGAAATGCACGTATACATTAGTCAGTTTACTCACCGTGCCAGTACTTCAATGCCTTTGTATTCTTTAGCAGAGCTATAGAGGCTATCTTATAAAATGAACAGCACAAAGGGGGCCATAGATCAACAACACCTGCTTGGCATGCAGGAGGTCTTGACTCTTGCTCCCTGCGGTTAAATAGGCTCTTGGTGATGCAAGACCTCTTCCCAACAGCTTGGAGCACGGAGGCCTTTCACAATAGATAAGTAGTGGGCCTGACTTCTTAATAAGGCAGTTTTGCATGCTGAATACCTCTCTGCCAAAATATTGTTCCAGGAGTCTATAATGGCACTCCTCCAACCCATCTGATAATTAATTGAAAATAAATACTGTGCTGGCAATCATAAAACATACAGAGGCATTCCGGATTGCTGCTGCCCACCCAAACTCTGACATTTTCTCTCTCTTTGGCAGTTCATTGGAGACAGAGACCGATTCCCCACTAACCTTGTTCTAGTCTTGTTGCTCCTTTTCCCACAGTGCTTCTGCTGGATTTTGCACAAGTTGCCCCGCCTCTTTTCAAGTTCCCTCAGAAACCAGTTTTCAGAAGATCCTGCCTGCCACAGAGGGAACTTGAAAAGAGGCAGGGTAACTCGCTGCCTTGGGGCAGCTTGTGCGGAATCCAGCAGAAGCGCCAGCGGGGAAAGGAGCAATGAGACCGAAACAAGGCTAGTGGTGAATCGGTTGGGGTTTGTGTCTACTTCAGAAAGCTTAATATATTCCATCTTTCAGTGGGGCATAGGGGTATTTTAAATGTGTGTTCCCATTCATCCATATCTCTGTATCATGACTGATAAAATATAATCGCCCAACACAATGGGGGAAAGACTGTGTTGAATCATTTTCCCTGATGTGCATGTTATTGTATGTAGAAAGGTTTTTAATGTGACAAAACATTTTTTAAAATATAGTCACCCACATACATTCAGCAGAAGTACAATGCTGGATTTTACCACCTCTGTCTACCATGCATAGAGCTGCAGTCAACTCCATCAGGTACTATAGTAATTACTGACAGCTGCTGGCAGGGAGGTGGAATTTCTATGCAAAGAAATCAAGTGTGGGAAGAGCTGTAAAAATTACAGTGAAAAGTGGGTGGATTCTTGTGGATCTCCAAGGCAAGAGTGGAGTATCACCTGGCTATTCTTAAGGGCTGGTGTGTATTCTTAAGGGCTGGCACACATATGGCATTTTTAATTGTTATGTGTTACAAGCCTACCCTTCAAATTGTAATATGTGAGGCAGACACGTTTATTCAATCACACCTTAAACAAATTGGAGGTGGGCATGAGGGAGTGGCCAGTCACAGCATCCTTCTGTGGAAAATACACAGGAAAAATAAACACTATCACAGACCTGGATCGCCCAGATACTGATCCAGCACTCTTAACCACTATGTTACACTGGTTCTCCAATGCGGCCCCATCTATGCTGTGGATAATTAAATCTGTAGATTGGGGGCATGTAAAAATAAGGGAGATATTTCTATAAAATGTCAAACAAAGAACAGTGTGCTTGGGCAGTCCACTGTGAGCAGTGGGCAGGCAGATCAAGAAGAGCAGCAACAGGGCACCATGACCACCAGGATTCCCCCTCTCCCACAAATTTCTTGCAAGTCTCTGGGACAGCCCTAGGGGTGAGGAGAAGTGAGAGCCTGAGCCGCTGCTGCCAGCAGGCAGGCAGTGGGAGCAAGAACTCCCCTTGGCAGAAAGGCTACTAAAAGGCCACAGATTCTGACCATGTATTCAAAAGAAGAAAAATATGCTTTCTGTTCTCTTTCCTACCAAATACCAATCTGCTTATAAACAACTGCCTTCTACTGAGATAGAAGGTAGACAAGTGCTATTCAGAGAACAGTCTTTTCCATCTTGCTATTCTTTATTAGGATACGGCAGAGAATGAATCTGGTGATCACAAATTATGTGCTCCTCTCCTAACTTAATTCTGACCACAGTATGCTTGCAAGAAGGGAACAAAATTGTAATGGTGATCTGCTATTCCAGAGAGGGGACTTTCATGCAAATCACCTGATCCTTCCATAAAACTATATAAAAAACGAGTAGTTTATGCTGTGTGTTAAAAAACCCAGATTGTGCTGATGCAGAATGCTTTTTCAGCAATGTAGGAAATATTTCCTTTTGCCACCAGCTTCGATGGGTGAGAGGATACCATACTTATATGGAGCTTCATCACATGCAGGGATTAAACAGTAATCTGCTGGGGTATCCAATGCAGGATCAAGACCTTTGCTAGTAAGGAACTCCTTTCCAACTGTCAGTGAAAGCAAATCATCTTGCTCTGTTATCTGTTTATTCCCCACTGTCATATAGGGGGTAGCTAAATAGCCAAGGATACATATCCAGAGAAATGTATATTTAGAAATTCAAATTTGCACCAAACCTCATAAAAGCAGAAGTCGTAACCTAAAGCAGGGGTCCTCAACCTCTGTGCCGTGGACCGGTCCTGGTCCATGGCCTGTTAGTAACCAGGTCACAGAGTGAGGCAGAGAGACCGTCACCTACTCCTTATTTAAAGACCCTTATGAGGGGGCAGGGATGGGGTGTGGGTGTGGGGGCAGCCTGGGCCCCCAACATCCCCACCCCTACCAGTCCATGGAAAGATTGTCTTCCACAAAACCGGTCCCTGGTGCCAAAAAGCTTGGGGGCCACTGACCTAAAGGCTCCTTCCCTGCCATTAAATTCAAATTTACTGCTTAAGAGGAAGATAAGATGTTCTTGACTTCTCCCTTCAGGGATTACCTTCCTTTCCCTTCTTTCATCTGCCTTCTCTCACAGCTGCAAAAGCCAGGAGGACTCCAAATTTGCTACAAAAGAGGTGGGAGAAGACAACAGATAAAAGGATGGGTGGGGAGCTGGACCAGAGAAAGAGCCATTCTGAAGTTAACTGGTGGGTTTAAAGAGAATCTCCATATTGTGACCTGGGAAACTGACTGAACAGATCTTTTTTGATGACTTCCAGGTGGACTGGGTCCTCTCCAGAATAAAAGGACACTACCATTGTTCTTCCTATTTGTATGGAGCTTATGAACAAACCTGAGCTTTTCCAGATGATAAACAACATTAGATTGTATTTATTATTTATTTAGAGCATTTAAATAAATGTATTTTTAGCACAACATTCAAGGTTCCCACAGTATAATGCGAAAAGTTAACTAAACTAGGTGGATATGCTTATGCTGGACTTAGTGATATGGAAGGAAGCATCTCTAAATTAGTAGTTTAAAACACTCTTTAAAAATAACAACAATCAACTGTTTAAAAGATCACAGCATGTAGACAGGAGGATTTCTAATGTTTATTACTTGTGAGTTGCATAAGGATGATCTGATAGAAGCCTGTGTGTAACCACATTGCACATAACGCTCTGAACAGCACTGGATATATTAATTGAGGATGGATTTACCTAACAAGCAGCCTGATTAGCCCAGTTTGTCCCAAGCTCGTCAGGACTTGGGAGCTAAGCAGGGTTGGCCACAGTCAGTACTTGGATGGAGGACTGCCAAGAAAGATTGTGGTTGCTACATGGAGGAAGGCTATGGCAAATCACCACTGCTCATCTCATGCCTGGAATGTCCCGTGGATGTGGTCAACTTGAGTTGATTGCATCTTATCTGTAAGCCAAAAAGCCCTCAAAACGAGGTTGGGAATTGATAGGTGGGCACTTGGCTTAAACAGGATCTTTTAATCTATGTATACAGGATACACATCCAGAAATTATTGCTTAAAATTACCAGGGACACTAATTAAGTAAAAACAATTAAAATTTATTCCAGAAAAATATAGGCATACATACAAGACAAATAACTCATAAAACACACATACAGTCCTAAGAAAAATAGAGAGAGATTCAGAGACAACACAAGGATGGACAAACAGGGTGATAATTACCAATCGTAGTGTTCAAGGAAGGCTCCAATGGCGACAAGTGAGGACTAGGGGGAGGGGACCCTCAACTGATCAGGAATTGGGGATGTATCTAGACAGCGGAACTGGGGTACTGCTAGATGCACACCTGTGAGGAGCTGGGTCACAGGTTTTAAGGACTACCTTGAGCCCTTAGGGGATGGGAGGTACAAGGGCGGATGACAGTGGTCAGCTGGTACATGACCTCAGAAAAAGGGGAGGCTCTGCAGTGACCGCTTGCCTGGACAGTTCCTGACAGCGCAGCTTCTTCTGCTCTATGGCCGAGATGGGTATCGCAGGGAGCAAATGGAAACCATCGGTTCTCCTGGATAGCACTCCTCTAGAGGCATGGAGTGCTGCTGCAACGTTGTGGCTGTTAGTACTCACATAAGTCCCTTCCAGTTTCCTGGCAGATGTGTGTGAGTTGAGTCTCCAGGCACCCTGTCAACCCAGCGGGTGACTATGATGTTCTGGAAATAGGGGTATTTTCTTCACATAACATCATGTTCTTTTTTACCCAACAACAAACACTTGATTGCAGAAGAGTGAGTCTAAAGTGCCAGACTAGGACAGAGGATACCCAAGTTCTTCAGATCCCTTCTCTGCCATATGAATTCACAGTGAGCCTTCAACCAGGCACAGTCTCTCAACCTAACTTACATCCCAGGGTAGTTGTAAAGCTATAATGCCTTCTTGAACTCTTTGGAGGAAAGGTGGGATATAAATGTGATGGACCACCAGAAAAATGCAATATTCATGCATCAAAATTATTTCCTTTAACAGACATCTGGATTTTGCATAACAAACAAACACCAGCTATGTATTTGTTGAGAGAAAGGCTTAACATCTGGAAGGACCCTTATTAAATGCACAAGTACAGTTATTTTGTTAAGAAAACTATTTCACAAGCTATTTCTTGTACAAAACATTCCAGAGAGGGAACGTGGCTCATTGGTAGTGCATATAGAAGGTTCCAGGTTTAATCCATGGCATCTCCAGTGTAATGGATATCAGGCAACAGATACCAAGAAAGACTTTTTCCTAGGACCTGGCCACCTGTTACTAGTCTGAGGAGACAATATGGAGCTAGATGGAACAGTATTTGATCAGGAAACCTTACCACGTTGTATCACAAACTGCTTCTGAAACTTCCCCCAATTGCAACATTTTTCAGAATCTGCTTTTCTTGCTGTGGGGTTTTGACAAATTTATTTATTTATTTATTTATTACTTTACATTTATATCCCGCCCTCTCCGCAAGCGGACTCAGGGCGGCTGCTAGAGCGTCATCAGAAACAAATCTTTTTATCCAAACCTGGTTTGCTGGACAATGAATGCAGAATTCTTGTTGTATGGAAGCAGCCTGTAAATGATGAAGCTGCAGCTAGCTGACCATCCTTAGCAAGAGCCAACATGTTATATCTCCTCAAAGTCTGACTGAGCCTCTGGGTTTGCAGTAGTGGCAGAACTGAAGAAATCCCAGAAGGCCATGTCAGTTTGTGACTGTCATAGGGCCTATCCTGAAAATAGTTTGCAGACATTATGTGAGGAGGGCTCTCTGAAGTCCAGATCTCACTTTGTCATGTGGAATGAGGTATGAAGTTCTTTGCACCCTGGGTGGTATTTTGAGCATGCAGTGCTGGGAAGGTCAAAGTAATCCAGACAAACAGTGTTAAGATCTTGATTTCACCCATTAATTTCTTGGTTCCCAAAGCAGACATCCTTGATAAAGTGGAGGGGAATGTTTTATCTGACTTAGATGAACTGGCCTTTCTCCATTTAGAGATCCAGTTTAGTGTATTAGTTAAGAGAGGCGGAGTTTAATCTGGAAAACCAGGTTTGATTCCCCACTCCTCTACATGAAGCCAGCTGGATGATCTTGAGTCAGTTACAGTGTAAGAGCTCTCGGCCCCAGGGTGTCTGTTGTGAGGAGAGGAAGGGAAGGTGATTGTGAGCCACTCTGAGTGAAGGGCAGGGTATAAATCCAATCTCCTTCTCCTCCTCCTTTGCTACATCCTGAGCCAGGTTACAAAACACTTGCTGCAAGCAGTTTGTTTTTTCACATTGATTCCAGTTTCCTAGAATCATGTCTCTGAGAAACGGAAGAGAGGCATTTTGGATTTGGCAGGGTGTTTGGGGAGGAGAAAATTCTTTTTTTCCCCTTAAAAAAACCCTCTTATGGACTGAAACCTGTGCCAAGAGATTAATTTTCTGGATGACTTTGCAGTGTACTATGGAGCTACTAAAAGTAAGATTTTACTCCAAGGATAGCCTTCCAGCTGCCTGTTCTGTACCCTAGGAAAATAGCTTTGAGCGGATTTCTGGAATGACTCCTGGATCCATTATATTATATTTCATTATAAGGAGAAGGTATAATGAAGTTTTTTTATATTGCTTTGTTATTCCTTTTAGTGAGTAACCACTGTGTTCCTAAACAAAGGCCAGGTGAAATTAAATTAAAACAAAAAGCAATACCTTTTAAGATTTGACAGTTGTTTCATGTTAAAACTCATAGCCTTATAGGAAGTTCCCCTGCACAATCAGCATTAAATTGAGTAAGAGCAGCATAAGATCTTTTCTATCCAAGTCATGGTGGATTATGGATTATTCCATGGATTATGGAAAGAAGACATGGTGAGAGATAGCAGGAGTTCATGAGTGAGAGTGTGTGTGTGTGTGTGTGTAATATATTGCAGAGAGCACTTTGGGGACTGTAGACCCAGAGCAAAGGAAGAGGTAGCAGATGGGAATGTTATCAAACCGTATCACTTAGCCAGTTTGCAAGGGGGAGTCATTCGATGTACCCATTTGGTGAGTGTCTACCTAATAATAACAAGCCAGAGATCCATGAGGCATTGTGTGGGGAGATGGATAAATACTAGATTTCTGAGTCCAAAACAAAAATCCATCCTCCAGAGGATTCTTAGGAGGGTGGAGCAGGCTAATTTTCTCATCTCCCTTTGAATTTGTAATTTTCCTTTTTAATTGACTCTCAGCTGTACTCAACATCCTGACAGTGTTGAGCATGCTTGGTCCAAATAAGACCTTTCCTTCCTTTTTTGTGCAAAGTAATTTTACTGGCATACCTACTCAGTCATTTCTCCCTTGTTTGTGAGCAGCCCTGCTTTGCTGACAGACACTCAACAGAGTCCTTATTAAAGGGAGCAAGCTGAAGGTCTGTGCAGAATCATAGGTGGGGGATAAATGATTAGGAAATCCCATCTGACCTTTTTCTCCAGAATTCTATAACCTCTCCAGGAGTTCTGAAGGCCAATTACCCTTCTGCCCCACCCTAATAACTGACTCACAACTGCCCTTAATATTCTTTGTGTCCTGGAACATGCTTAGTTTTCATTAAGGGTTATTTTTCAGGGGTGGGATTTCTTTGATTTACATATTTATTTTTTCCCTTATATCTCTGAAGTCACCCAAGTATTTAGAAACTCTTACCTTTGCTGTGGGTGGCTTGGTTTTCCTGGTGTTATTAGTATGAGCCACTGACTTTACTGTTAGATACAATAAACCATAATTATGGTAATCATGGGTACCACATTTCCTGCAAAACTTAAGAGAGGAACAGGGACTGTCCAGATGATATTAGGGGAAGAGGGATCCTGTCAGAGGGTGAGGCCAGGTCCTGCACACATTTGTACACAAGTGAAGCAGAACGTTTATTCACTCCTTCAGCAATTTAGGAACCAGTTGCCAGGTCCCGTTTTTAAGTTGGTAGTGGCAAGTGGTGCATGTATTTTGTATCCTATTTTTTATTTTAAAAATGTATATGCTTTCTCTTCAGAGAACCTACTTGCATTGACTCACTTTTTTAAAAAAATGCTAAAATGGCATAAAATTAAAATTAACAAACTATTCAAAACCAAGCCATTAGTAATGCACAATAGGAATGTGTGTATCAAGATTATAAATGAAAGAGGTATGCTTAGGGGGATGGATGAAGACAGAGAGGAAGACCTTTTCTGCATGCTTGAGTTACTCCTGATTGTCTTGAGAGCTGATCTACAAGCAGTTTGGGTCTGTGCTTGCAAAACATATGTACAGGAGATTGCACCTACATATTTTCAATACACTCCATGTGGCAATGATTCCTCCTATTCATAAAAGATTTCCATTCCCTGAAGATGACTCTAAAATCATTAATCAGAGAATTACATACATGATATGTGCATGCTAATTGCTGTGACTGAACTGTGTCCAATTCTTTTCCACTTGGAGTAATAGCTTGACATGCCCTATAAATCAGCCATTCGAGTAAAAACCAATGGTAGTGTGAGTACATTGGCCCTTAGGGTTCTGTAAAAACTGATAAAGTATCTAAGAAGACATCTGCATATCCAGATAGGAGCAGTACTAAATGCATTCCTTCTGCATTTGTATATGAGTGCATGTTTGATATTGCAGACATACAAAAGGAAATCAGGAGCTTTTCTAATATAAACTTGCTTGTGAAGACTGTTGAGTATCCTGGCCATTTAAAAAAAATCAAACATTGGTAGCAATACAGACTTCTCATGCTTCTAATGGATTCTCTGAGTTAATTGCAGAGATACGTGGTTAACTTTTAAAAGGCATATCTGTAAATAGTCTTCTATGACATGTGTTACTCATCCACATAAGGGAATTCCCAAATCCCTCAGTTAAAAAATTATGTCTCTATTTGCAAATAGTTTCCATTCTCACAGACTGCCACTCCCGTGACTGAAGAACTATTTGGCAGGAGGAAGTTGTTTTGTCTCCTTATGGCACATAATACATTTCTTTTCTTTTTTTGGGGGGGGGGGGGGGTTGGAGCACAATTCTTAATTTATTAATATGCATATCTAGATCAATCACAATATAGTTGTGGAAGCGATATGGTACAGAATCAGACCTTTGGCCTGTGTGTGGCTTAGTATGTCTACTCTGGTGGGTAACAGTTCTCCAGGGTCTTAGTCAGGGAAAGGACTTTCCTGGTAACTGCTGCTCAGAATCACTTCAAGGGCTTTTTTTTACCAGAGGCAGGCTGGCTTAAGTGTCCCCCCCTCCAGCTGGGTGGTTCCGTGCTCACTTACTGCTAATGCAGTGGGAGAAAATGTCAAAGACCCTAGACATTTTGGAGGTTCCTAGAGGTACATCACTTCTGGGAGTACACAGCCCCTCCTTTCTCCCTGCACATTAATGGGGAAGTATGGTTGGAGCCTTGTGGTTGGGGCATGCTCCAAGCACCAGCTGAGCAGCTGGCTGGCCAGGGTTGTGGCACTGGACTTAGGAGCATCCAAGCATCCCACCCTCTGGTGCTATAGGCAATAACCTAGGGCTGCCTGATGGGTGAGCCATCTCTGCTGTTGCTGAAGAGGATAGACATTGAGTAGGGAACCATTGTGAACATGATGCACACTTTGAGCCACAACATATATCAAAGGTCTCTCTATCCACCCTGATAGGACTGGCCATCTTTCCAACAGCAGAAATAAATTAATGGATTAGATCCAGCCAACATTTGCACTCGATCTTCCCCAGGTCCTTAGCAGCCCCAGTCCCACATGGTTTCTGTCCATGCAGGCCCTGTGATCCCCAGCATAGCATTTTTTGGTGTTCAAGATGGACTTCTTCCCTTTTCACCAGAAGAAAAACTGGCTGAATCCAACCCAGAGTGTAGAACAGTCAGTCATGCTGTGCTTTAAAACCACCTAGATGGCATAATCAGCATTTTTAAAACAGTAAAAAATGACACGTATATTGGAGACAGATATGTTTGGAAGGGGGCAGGAGAGAGATAAAAGCAAATTAAAGCTCCTAGCTAGAGCTAGACAACTATATTTTGGGAATGGCAATAAAAAAAAAAATTCTTGTCCATGGAACCCTGAAATATTTTACTCACAGGTCTTGGCCTCCAGTTCCATCCACCCACAGGCCTTCTGTTTTTTATTACTCTGTCAGTTTCACATTAAGTTGTAGGAGTAAGAGGCAGAAGTAGTAAACATCCCTTTTTTTAAAAGTCTCACAGCCTGTTCCTGTAATTTAATGGCTCTTAAGAGTGAGGATCACTAGGTTTGATGGCTTTTTAAATAGAGCAGACAAATTAATGGAGGACAGGGGCATTGACAGTTATGAGCCATGATAGCTAAATTGAACTTTCATGTACGAGGAGGTTTGTTTCCAAAACCAGATGCTAGGGAGAGAGAACAGGGAGTGGGGGGGAGAGGCTATTGTGCTCTTGAACATGTGAATCTGCCTCAGCCCCCAAGCCAGACCACTCAGTCCACCCATCTCAGTACTCTCTGCTCTAACTGGTAGTGGCTCTCCAGAGTCTGAAGGAGACATCTTCTTCAGCATCTAGGATATTTTCTCTAGAGATGCCAGAGATTGAACTCTGGGAACTCTTGCAGAACAAGCAAGTGCTCTAAAATTCTTTATTAAAAAATTAATCTTACCTCTCCAGGAGGTGGCTTACAAAACAATGAGAACAAAACATTGTGTGTGTGTGTGTGGGGGGGGTAGTATTGGGAAAGGTAGTTCTTCAGGTATCCTAGTCCCAGGCTATTTAGGGCTTTAAAGGTTGTCACCAGCACTTTGAGCCTAATCTAGAAACAAATTGGTAGACCAAGATAGCTGTTCAACAGTCTGGCAGCCGCATTCTGGATCACCTGAAGTTTCCAAAGTATCCTCGAGGGCAGCCCTGTATAGAGTGCATTGCAGTGGTCTAGTCTGGAGGAGACTGTGGCATGGATCACTATAACAAGATATCAGGGCAGGCCAAATAGGGGGCCAATTGGTGGATTTGCTATAGGAAGATAAATGCTGACCTCTCCACTGCAAACACCTGTTTGTCCAACAGAAGCAAGGAATCAAGCCACATCCCTAGGCTCTTAAGTGAGTTCACCAGACTTAATGGAACTCCATCATGAGCTGGCAATTGCAGTCCCATCAAAGACCCTGCCTTCCCCAGCCACATGACTTCCCTCTTTGATTGATTTAACATCAGCTAGCTCTCCTTCAACCAATCAATCTAGTCACTGACTCAAGTCCAAGAGAGCTGCAACTGACTGTTTATCTAGCAGGAGAAAGAGTTGGTTGTCATCAGCATATTGATGGCACCCAATGCCAAATCTCCTGATGTATTCCACCAAAGGGAACATTCTATCTATCTGTCTGTCATCTACCTATCCACACACACACACACACCAGTGGGGACAGGACCATGCTCTCTCTAAGCCATGGAGTCTTGTGAGCAAAACTTCTGCTTTGTGCCATTAAAGCTGTGAGCAAGTGATTTGGCTACTACATAAATTAGTCTGTTCTGGGGTCATCCTTTCTGAACTAAGACAAAAATGTGTGAGCTGGAGGCTAAAAAACTGAGCTAGCTCACAGTAACTCAGCTTAGAGAGAACACTGGACAGGAGTGAACCCTGTGAAACACCAAAATCACTAGACACCATGCAAGAAGATGACGACATGGGATTTATATTCTGCCCTCCACTCTGAATCAGAGTCTCAGAGCGGCTCACAATCTCTTTTATCTTCCTCCTCCACAACAAACACCCTGTGAGGTAGGTGGGGCTGAGAGGGCTCTCACAGAAGCTGCCCTTTCAAGGACAACCTCTGCCAGAGGTATGGCTGACCCAAGGCCATTCCAGCAGCTGCAAGTGGAGAAGTGGGGAATCGAACCTGGTTCTCCCAGATAAGAGTCTGCACACTTTACCACTAAATCAAGGAGGAGACCTGGTGCCCGACAGCTACCTTCTAAGAGTGTCCTTGGGGGAACGAGGAAAACCAATTCAGGGCAATATGTACCCCCAGCAAGGCCAGGTGATTAATTGGGACCAAATGGTCAACTGTGTCAAATGCTGCTGACAGATTAGCAGTAACAACCTGCCTTGATCTAATTGCTGGTGAAGTCATTAATGTCCAGTGTAGCCTTTTTTTGGTGGTCAAAATGGACCCCTCCTTCCCTTTCACCATAAGAACAAGCCATGTCCTCTCCATAACATCCTGTTAGTCACATTTTTTTGGTTGACATGAACCTTTGCCTATTCTAGCAGGATTGTTCTCTTAACTAGTTTATACGATCAGCAGAACTGAATGAGAGCACTGTTTCTGGGTTGCACCGCTTAAGGATGAAAGTGGGAATTCTGCATGTTTGAATTCACTTTGACATATTCTTTTCCCACGCATAGGGAGTTTTTTTTCATAGGATGTTTAAACAGATATCTGACTCTACCACTACCACACGCCATGTAAATTGGTACAGTTCCAGCAAAGCAGTATCAATCACGGCTTGATTATTATGCTACAGTACATGTGCTCAAGTGTCACAAGACTATTTTAGAATTTTACAGCAAAGCTATAACATTCAGTCACAAGAATAATTAAGATAGCAAGTTATTAACTTCTGGTCATTTTTCTTTGATCTCTCTTTAATCCATAAAAATCACATTAATTGAGTCAAGGAGCCAAGAATAAATAAGGCTTAATGGAGTGGCCTTTTCAGCAAATTACACATTTTTCAGAACTAATTAATCATAGATTACCATCTGTGTAGAGTGACAATTTAAACAGAAATTATGTTTACCTTTCCCTTCTAAGGTCCTTATATGAAGTCCAGAAGGTTGTCTTGATATATTCCATAGCTCCTTATATCCTAAATATGATAATCGTGTATCCAAAACTGAAGATATCTGGTGCATCTATTATGCATGCATTTTGGAAATCAGGAGCTATCCTTGAGTGCTCACAATTCATGAGCACAGATATGGCATATTCTGCTGCCCATAGGGGTCCACTAAGTGACAAGACTACTGACTGAACAAGTACCACATACTTGTGGAGATTTATACTTCCTGGTGGTGGTGGTGGTGGTGGTGGTGGAAAGTGCTATCAAGTCACAGCTGTCTAAGGCGACTCTGTAGAGTTTTCAAGGCAAGAGATGCTGAGAGGTGGTTTGCCATTGCCTGCCTCTGCATCATGACCCTGGTATTTCTTGGTGGTCTCCCGTACAAATACTAGCCAGGGCTGACCCTGCTTCTTCCAAGATTTGACAAGATTAGGCTAGCCTGGGCTATCCAGTTCAGGTCAGGTACTTCCTGCCAAGTGCAAAATCCCACTAGCGATATAGTTTCTGTAGGTGAAAGTTGAGGCTATCCAGAGTCCATTGACCTGGGCAGCTGTGGACCTGCCCCTGGTGGTCAGCCCCTGACCAGCAGAGTGGTAGAACCATATTTGCCATGTCATTCATGAAGGCACCAGCCAATGTTCACCAGCTAGAAGAGAAGGCAGAGAAGCACCAGCAGCAGTCAGCTATTTTTTTGGTGCAGATAGCAACCCCATACCCATCCTGACTCTAGCAAAAGAACCCAGAGCACTCTGATGCATCAGGATGGTTGTCAGGGCAACAGAGACCAAGTAAAGTGAGACAACAGCCCTGTTCATAAGTTAGAGTGAACACAGATACGTGCATTGAATATCATGTCACATTCAGTGCATGTACATCTGAACATGTGCCTTAAACCCAGGGCTGGACTAAGGCCAATTGATGCCCTAAGTAGAGCCCAACAATGGTGCCCCTTGGCCCTTCCAATGCTTAACTGACAAAACAGATGAAAAACTCTCATGCTATGAGACCCAAACAAACATTATATCTGATGATACCTTTGAAGTAAAGGACAATTATTAAAAAAAACTGACTAAAATTAAGTGTGGCAGTGAAAGAATTAAGGGAACTCTGCCCCCTCCTATCCCTTGGTGCCCTAAGCACCTGCTTATTTTGTTTAATGGTTAATCCAGGCTGTTAAACCCCACATTTATCCAGGTACTGGTCCCCTGTTTCATTTGCTAAGCGAATGTGTGTTGGCTTTCTTACAAATGGATTTATGCATATACCTGGAGGATGTATATGATGTCACTGTAACATGTGAATAAAGCTCATGAGGCTTTGAAAAGGTGGTGTGGAGAACTGTGATGGGGTGTATAAATCCTTGCTGTTCAGGGCTGAGGAGAACTCCCAAGTTAATTCCAATGGTACACAGGGGAAGAAGAGTATGGGGGAAAATACTTAAAAATTCCCTCCTTTCCAAAACTGAGCCCCACAGAAGGGTTGGACAGAACTGTATTCTAGCAAACAGGAATAAGTGAAATCCAAATGACCTATGTGAAGGAGAAGGAATATAGCAGAAGGAGGAGATACAAGTAAGCAAGCAGAGCCTCCCCAAAAGGGTAAGAGCTAGTAGATGTGAGGTAGGTCCAGCTAGCAGCAATATTTTTGCATTTTAGCCAAGGTGTGAGCAAGGTCTCTGGGGATGTGGGGGGAGGGTATTTGTGAAGTTCCGGCACTGTACGGGGGGTTGGACTAGAAGACCCTGGAGATCACTTCCAACTCTATAGTTATATGATTTGCAAGAGCAATGGTCCAGCAGAGATCTAGTCCAGCAGAGATTACTTGACCCAGCAGGGATCCAGTAAAGATTCCAGATAGGAACAAGGCCTGGAAGAGCAAGTATCCAGCAGAGATCTAGTCCAGCTGGGATTACTTATCCCAGTAGGGATCCAGTAAAGGTCCCGATAGGGACTGGGTCAGGCTGTGCAGGATTAGCTCCTAGTGCCAGTTCACAGGAAGAATAGATGTTGTTCATCTGGGCCTTGCTCTCATCTGAGCACCTAAATAGCAAAGTAGGCCTAATGAATGTCCAAGTTCCACCCCGCCCCATTGCTGAGAGCTTGCAGGAATTGAGACAGAGCCCAAACTTGGGAGCACTGCTGGTTACCCTTCCAAGTGAGAGCCAATGTAGTGTAGTGGTTAGTGTCAGGCTAAGGTGTGCCTAGGGTTGCCAATCCCCAGGTGGGGACAGGGGATCCCCTGGTTTGGAGACCCTCCCCCCACTTCAGGGTCGTCAGAAAGCGGGGGGAGGAGAGGGAAATGTCTGCTGGGAACTCTATTGTTCCCTATGGAGATTTATTCCCATAGAAAATCATGGAGAATTGATTCGCGGGTATCTGGGGCTCTGGGGGGGCTGTTTTTTGGGGTAGAGGCACCAAATTTTCAGTATAGCATTTAGTGCCTCTCCCCAAAATACCCCCCTAGTTTCAAAAAGATTGGACCAGGGAGTCCAATTCTATGAGCCTCAAAAGAAGGTGCCCCATCCTTCATTATTTCCTATGGAAGGAAGGCATTGAAAAGGTGTGCCGTCCCTTTAAATGTGAGGGCCAGAACTCCCTTATGCTTGTCACAGCCTTGATCTTGGCTCTACCCCTAATGTCTCCTAACTCCACCCCTAACGTTTCCTGGCTCCACCCCCAAAGTCCCCAGATATTTCTTGAATTGAACTTGGCAACCCTAAGTGTGCCTCCCCCAATGTGCCAATCACATCTCTCAGCCTTACCTACCTGACAGGGTTAACAGATGAGAGGAAAACGAAATAAATAAATAAATGTACCCTTTGTCTTTCCAGCTGGGAGGATTGCTAAGCCCTTCTCTATGTGCTCCTCCTTCTTGTGGTAAAAAGGGTGGCTACAGGGGAGGGGGGATTTTTCTATGGTGGCTCTTTTCAGCTATTTGCCTACCACCTAAGCTTCTTGGCTTGTTTTTTAAAAAATATTCTGTTAAGCTTTAACATTGATTTTTATTGATAAGATTTTTAAAACAAAAAAATATTTTATTGAGATAAATTGATGAATAAATTGATGAATTGATCTATGGCACCTTATAGTACCTGTTTTATCTATTTTAATTAACTTATGTAGTTGAATTGTATTTTTAAAACTCCTGTTTACATTGTATTTTATCCAAATCATGGTATTCCATGTCTGTGAGCCGCCCTGAGCCCGCCTTTGGCGGGGGAGGGCGGGATAGAAAAATAAATTTACTTACTTACTTACTAATATGTACAAGCAAAATATTAAAAAAGCAACACAGTAACTTACCAGGCAAGGTAGCTGAATTATGTACCAAACACAATACAAAGAGCACCTGAGCTCTTTATTCTATTACTGGAGTTTTTATTTGTTCTTCTCTGCCTCAAGAACCTAATATCTGAGAGGTGTCAAATCTCCTAAAATAAAAGAAATTTCTTTACAAGGGGGAAAAAGTTAACATCCAAGTACTGCTGTTTTGTTGCTTTCGCATGCTCATGGTGCTCAGATGATGCTCATGGTGCACACGAAAGCTTACGTTCTAAATAAAAATTGGTTGGTCTTATAGGTGCAACTTGACTCCTGTTTTGTTTAACTGCTTCAGACCAACACGGCTGCCCGCTTGGATCTATCCAAATTAGTCTTTTGTGGTTTCAGAGCAGTGACAAATGGCTTTCCCCAGGAAGCCTCTTTTGGTAATGGAAAGAGCCATTTGCTTGGAGTATGATGTCACTTCAACTGCAGTGGCACAAGCCACTGTTTGAGCCTGCCACAGCTAATGGAGATTTATGGGCTTAAGTTGCAAGCGTTGTTCTTACTCATGCCAGCATAAGTATTCTCTTATCATCTTGCTGGCTGCTGAGGAATAACTAACAAAGAGACTAAACTTAAAGCCACCCTCATCATTCCTCTCCCTTCCTCTCTCCAAACCTAACAGAAAGGCACTCAAATGCTTCAGGATTGTCCAGACAAATGGTTGTAGCCTCCTTTGTTGAAGGAAAAGAGACATTGTGTTCCAAGAAGATTCTTGAGTGGCCCCATGCAAGAAGAAAGGAACGCACACAAATGGGAGATGCCAAATAATTAATCATTATTGATCACATAACTGCCAGCCTGGCACTCTAACAGAGACAGACAGAGAGCACTGGCTATTTAATAAACAGATGTAGTCTGGCCAGTCTAAAGGGGGGAGCACAAAGGGAAGCAGAGGCTGATGCAGGAACTGGCAGGCTCTGGAAGAGAAGAGTAAAGAGAAATCTTGACCTGCCATTCCAGTTACCTCCAGCCATGGCCGACTCTCTTGATAAGCCCCTCCCTTGTTCTGGGACACATTCCTCCCAGTCATCTAAAAAATGGTTACATTGGCAAAACAGCCCCCTTCTCTAGGCCCTTCAATATGAGAGACTTTGTTCGTTGCATTATTGTTATTTAAATTTATTATTTGCCCTTCTGTATTCAAAATGACATATAATCAGATAAAAGTTAACCTAAAATGTTAATATGATGGAACTGTAAGAAAACCAGCAGCATTAGCGAAAAGCAATCACAAAAGTAGAAAAGTGACATCAATCTGTTTTTTGGGTAAGAAAATAGATTCTGACTTGTTGACGAAAGGAAGCCAAAGATGTTAACTAATGGATTTCCTTGGATATGACATTCTTGAAGGAGGAGAGTCCACCTGAGAAAGTCCTGCTCATGCTAGGATATTCTCCTCTTAATACATGGAGGTGCCTGGAGTCGGACATTGCTGGATCTCAAAGGATGGGGAGAAGCATATGGGTTTGATGCATGGAGGATGAAGTACATTTTATGCTCTTTTGGAAGCACAGAGAATCTCACAGTCAAACATGCTCATTCAGTGGATCCAGTTCTGAAAATCCACACAAGCCCAGGTCAGAGATGCACTGGACTTGTCTGAATTGCACAAAGGAATCACAGATGGCCATTTTTAGCCACAATCTGTGGGATGTGGTCTTGGTTTGTCTTCCCTCATTTTCAGGCCAGCTTGGCTAGGATGCAAAGGATAGCCTTTTCTGCTTTTAAAATCTTATTTTGAACTGACCTGTCCAAGCAGTTCTGCCATGCACCTTCCCTCTTCTGTTTCACCTGATGTTTTAAAGAGCAACGAACAGAGGATGGTTTTAATTATGATTTAATTGGGGGAGGTTTGGTGCTGGTATAGCTCAGTGACAACATACATGCTTGGCATGCAGCAGTTCTTAGGTTCAGTCCCTGGCATCTCAACATTTCAAGAACCTGAAGAAGCAAGTCTGTGTAGGACCCTTCCTGAGTCTCCTGGAGAGCCACTGCCAAGTAGAATAGACAGTGCTGGTTTATAGGAACCAATGATTTTACTTGTTATAAGACAAGTTCATATAATTGCTTGGATCTTGCTTAAGATTTCCACATGGACAAGGATTTTTTTTTTTGTCATTTCCTCTCTCTTACAGCAGATCTCTGACTCCTGCAGGACAAGAATTGTTTGGGGTTTTTTGCAAGGGGGGGGATCCATTGTCACTCAAAATATGAGTTTCATGGGGTATTTTGTGCTGCTGCTCATGCTGTAGTTAGAGTTGTTGCTTCCGCAACTGGAAACTCTTATGTCTTCATACTCTTCAGATGGGATCCTATGGGACAGATGGAGTTGTTCCTGGTTACCAAACACAAAGTTAACAGAACACACAAAAACTAAACAGGAAGACAAGTTTTAAAAAGAGAGCTTAAATTGCTATGTGTAAAGGTGTTGAATACAATGTAATGGCAAATATGGGGTGGGGGTGGGGAACATTACGTAATACCTGAATCCAATCAGAATTATTTTACCAAGAAGATGACCCAAAGGGCATTAAGGATTTTGTTCAGAAACACAATGAATGTGTTATTTTTCTTCTGAAAAAATCTGGTTTTGGTAGACCTCTTGACAATTTCTATTGAAATTTTAGCTTCTCCATAAACATGAGGTAGCTTAGCTGGTTTTTACCAAGAGTCAATATTTAAAGAGGTGATTTATTGCCTGGCTATCTCTAATCAAAGTGCCGTGAGAAACATAATAAATAAGCCATTATTCAGCATTGTGATATAGGGCATCTTGATATGAGCTGCTTAAAAGAGAGAAGGGGCAAACTGATGGATAGAGATAAAACATGTAGTTCTGTGCTTCCACACTAGATGTCAGTCTACCAGCATTTACTCATAAGTGCGGCATAACACGCTTTTCATTCTAGATTCTTCTTTCATCCAGTGGATTGACTATCTCCTTTCCCCTCCCTAAATTTGGAACCAGCTTCTGAACAACATGCAGAGAGAAGGTCAAATTGGAGTCTTTCATTTGCTGTACATTTGTTGCCTGGCCAGCTGCAATGTGGAGCTTCAAATTAAGGATGCCTGTTTTACTATATTGATGTTCAGCACTTAGAACTGGAAATGACCTCTTGCCGCTGGGCCAGCCAACTGCATTTTCTCTTGTGGGTGACACATTCGTAACATATGAAACAGAAAGACTTTTTTCCTGTTCACTGCAAATGTTTCCAAAGCTGTGATTCCATAAAGACGTTTCTCCATCGGACAGAGAAACTGAGGGACTGTTGTTTTGTGAGGCGAAAGGCTCTTGACTTTCCACACTGTTCAGTCCCTTTCCAAACTACAGTTCTCAGGAAGTCTCTAGAGGTATAAAGTGGTATAAAGATGTATATTTGGACATTACTTAATAATAATTCTTAAAAGCTGAAAATGATAATGTTGATACCATTAAATGTGCTTTTTACTGAGTGTGCATTGGTCCATTGCTGCTTAGTCCAGCTGGCAGCAGTTGTCCAGGTGGGGCTCTCACCCAGCTGCAAGACCTTCTGTTTGCCATGCATGTGTTCTGCCATTGAGCTGTGCCCCTCCCCTGTCAGTTGGCACCACTCCAACACAAACCACAATCATAACTGTACTTATAATCTGTGGTCAGATAAAGCCTTCAGATTTTTTTTAAAAAAGTTTTTTTATCTGTCAGTTGAAGCAGGATAGGAACACTGTATGGTCGGTCAGTCAGTCTAGATAGGGCATTTCAGAGTATGCCGACATAAACAGAAAAGGCTATGTTTTGTGTCCTGGACAGTCTGACCTATAACTCATGGAACATGGAGTTCAACACCTGCAATGGCCAATGTGTTTCAGATAGACATAGACCAATACAATTTTCTGCAGGGTCTGTTGGGATATGAGGGGCTGGATCCACTGAATGGGAATTTCAGATTTCTCAGTGCTCCTGAAGATGGTAAAAAGTCTCCTATGGCATATGCTTTCTTCTATCCTTTCAGATCTGTTAATGTTGTCTTGCTCCATCTCTAATGTTCTTTTAAAAACAGTGCTGCAAAGGTAGTTGGGTGAGCAGCATTTGGCCATGAAGCTAACTGTTCCCCCAATGCTAATTTCCATAGAGAACTTGTCATACCCAGGTGAGTTGCTGTTTGTTCCAGTAGGGAGGGGGGCACACAGTATTTTTTATTAATTAAATTAAGAACCAAACTAAATGTGACAGGAGGAATGTACACCTCTGCCATTTAATGTCTAAAAGGCATGAGTGGGGGTCCACCTTTAAATGAAAATTGAGTGCAGAGGTGAAGGCAGCTAAACTCTGCTCCCTCCTGTGCCATACCAAACTGTGCCCCAGTGCTTTCCGTATTTTTCTCCCACTTATGTTATTAGAAGAGACCATGGATGGGAGAAAAATTAGGAAAACACTAAATACAGAAAGGCAAGTCATGGAAGGGGCAGGATTTAGCTCCTCTTGCCTGCTTATTCCATTTTTATTTTTGAAAATATGCAAGATTCTTCCATGAGGAAAAACTTGCAGATTAATTTTATAGAGCAATGAGAGGGGTTGAGTTTTGGCTACACAAGTCCTCTGCCTTTGTGTGATATCTCCATTCCTGCTAAATGTAGTATCCATTTTATTCATTATTTACATATTTGTGCCTTTCTGCCACTCTGCTTGCCTTCTTGGGACCTGACACCTGTTCTGCATTGGATAATTTTTACAGTACAGTTCTAAGCAAAATTACACCCTTCAGTGGCTTCAATAGACTTAAAAGAGTGGAACCCTGCTTAAGTCTGTCCTGTAAATTGTGTATAAAATGTGGCTCATTTTCCTTTGGTCTTCTGAAATACAGTATGGCAATTAGAATCCCTTTTGACAGCTGCCATCCCTGAGAATTCAAATGGTACCACTGAGAATTTCATCCCAAATGGATAGGGTGATGATGGAGACATGACAGCCAGAAATGCATTTCCCATTGAAACTCTTGGAAATTATAAAATGAACAAAATAAGTAAAATAAGTAGTTTTCATTTCACATTTAACAAAAGTCAATTTAAAAAAACCTTTGTGCACAGCTATCTGTGCCCCCCCCCCAAAGAAAATCTGGCAATGGAGAAGAAGAAGAAGAAGAAGAAGAAGAAGAAGAAGAAGAAGAAGAAGAAGAAGAAGAAGAAGAAGAAGAAGAAGAAGAAGAAATTGGATTTATATCCCACCCTCCACTCCGAGTCTCAGAGCGGCTCACAATCTCCTTTACCTTCCTCCCCCACAACAGACACCCTGTGAGGTGGGTGGGGCTGGAGAGGGCTCTCACAGCAGCTGCCCTTTCAAGGACAACTTCTGCCAGAGCTATGGCTGACCCAAGGCCATGCTAGCAGGTGCAAGTGGAGGAGTGGGGAATCAAACCCGGTTCTCCCAGATAAGAGTCCGCACACTTAACCACTACACCAAACTGGCTCTCTCCAGTGGCAAATGATGGTGAAGTAGTGGCTGTGATGTTCCTATGCTGCCCCTCACTCTCCTTTTCTGCGGGTAGCCCAGAGGTGACGGGGAATCTGTGCATACATGAGAGGGCTTGGATTTCCCCTTTGCCCTCCCCGCCCCTCTGGTGCAGTTGTCTGTTTTGGCAAAAGACTGCATGTGGACAATAGTGCAGGTGAAAAGCACATAACAAGAGTCCTGCTGGATCAAACCAGTGGTCCATCTGATGGTCCCTGGCCTAAGGCACATCTGGCTGTCCTGGAGGAATTCTCTGCCTTATAACATCCATGCCTTGCAGAACTTGCTACAGTTCTGCAGGGCTTGCAAGGCAGAGATGTTCTGCCAGATGTTCGGTTGAGGACAGTGACAGTTCCATCCTGGCACTCCCCCCATCTCCTGCAAGATCGCAGTGCTACTGGCCTTTGCACCATCGTTTGCTACACTTGTTTGCTATTGGCTTTTAAATTGTTTTAAAGTGACATTTTATGCCTGTGTTGTATGCTGCTCTAAGCCCAGCTTGCTGGTGGAGGGTGTTTGAAAAAAATCTAAATAAATCAGTCTAGCCCAGCATCCTTTTTCAGACAATGGTCAACAAGCTGCCCTGGAGGGACACCAACAGAGCATAGATGCCAAGGCCATCTCATGATGTGCCTCCCAGCTCTGGCATTCAGAGGTATAGTGCCTCAGGACTGGAAATTCCCTTTTGTTATCATGTAGTCATTGATAGATCTGCTCTCTGTAAAAATGATGTACCGCGGCACAGACCTTTTCCCCTGCATTTCTGGCACACATGAAATCGTTTGAGATGGAGAATTCATACATCATGAATATCATGGTTATGGAGAAATGTGGGCCAAAATTGTTCCAAATGATATTTGTTTTCCTACTCCTAAAGAGCAAAGGTTAAACATTTCCAGGTTAAAAGAAGCCATAGCTTATTATGATGTTTGCATTTGGGTGCTCTGACACATTGTCTACAGGATGGGCATGAACCTGAGGACAAACGTAGGCTTGCTCTCATCCCAACCAAACCAGAGTTTGTTCTTGATAGCTGCATATTCATTATATCCTTCTTATAATTTCCATGCATTACATGTAGGAGAAAAAGGGTCCACTTGTTTAGTAAACCTATGCAGTCATCTTTGGCCAAATAGGAGAGTGATTGTTTCCAGAAAGCTGTCTGACCTCTTTCAAGGACTCACCACTCAGACACCTGCCAGTTTTTTTCTCCTACCTTCCCTGGGCTTTTTTTATTCCCAGACATTAGCAGCCAATAGCAATCACTTCATCTAGGTTTTCCATTATCTGTGGACACTGGAATGCCTGGAATCCACCGCTGAACTGAAAAGCATTTTGTCCCAGTTGATCTTATTTGCTTCTTGTGGCTAGTTGACCATCAGGGTGTTCTGTTACCCTGGGGATGCAGACTATGTAACTTGGGAGGAGTGCTATGTAAAAACTAATGTTAAGTGAGTTGCTAATTCCTAGTATTTTTGTTGCATGACATGGTGCTAACTATTCAGTAGCAAATGCTATCTTTAAATGGCACCTGGAACATTAAGTACGTCTCGATAGGAAGGTATTTTTCATTTGTGGCACTGTCCACAGATGACTCCCTAGTCTCTCTGCTCTTCATTATCTCCATTTAAGGAGTTGTGGTAGAATTGCCAACCGTCAGGTGGGGACTGGAGATCTCTTGCTCTTACAACTGATCTCCAGGTGACAAAGATCAGTTCACCTGAAGAAATTGGACACTATGGCATTAGACCCCACTGAAGTCCCTCCCTTCCCCTAACCCTGCCCTCCTCCAGATCCACCCTCCATTTCTCCAGGTATTTCCCAGTCAGGAATCGGCAGCCTTAAGTAGTGGCTGTCCTATTTTTATCAAATCATGTATTCAGTCAGTTTGATGATGCCTACATGAACATTGTTGATGTAGCTGTACATCTAGACGCATGTTTTTACAAATGAAAATCCCATTTCTGTATGGAGCTGTGTGACCCACTGATGTACACTCAGCACTTCCCTGAGCAGGGAACAGTTTCAGTAACAGTGCTACAGGCTCACAGTTGTTATTCCATGGATGAGAGGTCACTGCAGAGCTGTTTCTTTGCTTTATTTACAAACCAGGGAAGCAAGCAAACACTTCCACAGTAGGCAGCAAATTTCCTACAGCAAATTCTCAGAAAGCATTTTGTGGATCCATTCTATTGTTACGTTGAGGCTAGACTACTGTAATGCATTCTACATGGGACTGCCCTTAAAGACACTTTGGAACTCCAGTTGGTATAGAATGCTGAGGTCCAGCTTCTATCAGGTGCCAAATAGAGTATTTCTACAGAGCTACCTGGTTCAGTTCAAGGTTCTAGCAATCACCTACAAAGACTTTAAAGGCACTGGACCCACATAGCTGCAGATCTATCTCTTTTTGCAGTACATCTAGTGCAAACATTCTGCTCATGTTAGAAAGCCTTCTGCAGGCGTCAAACTGCAAACAGGTAAAATCATCAACTGCCCATTCATATGAATTCTCTGGTTATTCCTACACTGTAGAACCATCTGTCTGAGGGTATTAGTAAGGTCCCCACACTTCTGTTATTTCATAAAATGAGCAGAACAGAATTGAGGGAGCAAAGATGGAGCAAAGGTGCAGTGTAATACATCAGCTGAGGAGATGACTTTCATTAGGACTGCAATTTCAACTAATTATACCTAAAAAGGCTTTATCTCTTTTTTTCTCAACCTCTCTATTCTGGTGTCAATTCTCTCTCTCTCAGCTGACTTATGGTGACCCCATGGGGTTTTCAAACCAAGAGACTTTCAGAGGTAGTTTGTCATTGCCTGACTCTGTATAACAACCATGATGTTCCATTGTGGTCTCCTATCCAAACCAAGGCTGACTCTGTTTAGCTTCTGAGATCTAAAGATTGGCTAGTCTGGGCTATCCAGGTCAGGGCCAATTCCAATACAAATGCCTTTTTGCCACATATCCTCACCCCCCTCAACTAGGGTTTGTCTATATGTATGTCAACATGCCCCGTGGCACAGAGTGGTAAGCTGCAATACTGCAGTCCAAGCTCTGCTCAGAACCTGAGTTTGATCTCAGCGGAAGCTGGGTTCAGGTAGCCGGCTGAAGGCTGACTCAGCCTTCCATTCTTCTGAGGTCAGTAAAATGAGTACCCAGTTTGCTGGGGGGTAAAGCATAGATGACTGGGGAAGGCAATGGTAAACCACCCCGTAAAAAGTCTGCCAAGAAAATGTCGTGATGTGACGTCACCCCATGGGTCAGTAATGACTCAATGCTTGCACAGGGGACTACCTTTACCTACCTTTATATGTTTGTCACTGAGTGCTAATGGCTATGTCATTCAAAAAGCTATAGAGCAATTCCCAGCTGTCACAGGACCGTATTCCATCTTTAGCTCCCATGGATGAAACCTACTGGAGTATTAGCAAGCTATCAGCTTTTGCTTGATAGTAGCCATAAAACCATCCTGTTCACTTCAACAGCGGGGACAAGTCCAGATGTGCAAAAGGGTGAAGCAACAAAAAAGCCATTCACTGCTGGAGAAGTTTCATTGAGTTGGAGTTCTTTATGGACACTGGAACATGTACAGGATTTTGGGTGAGGGGGATGCATGTGGGATAGATGAATAGCAGAGGGCATTTCAGTCACAACAAAGAAACTGAACCTGAAGGGGTGTTTCATGCTTCTTATCGACCCCATGGCGCAGAGTGGTAAAGCAGCATCACTACAGTACTTTGGTCTGAACTCTCTGCTCACGACCTGAGTTCGATTCCAGAGGAAGCTGGATTCAGGTAGCTGGCCCAAGGTTGACTCAGCCTTCCATCTTTCTGAGGTCGGTAAAATGAGTACCCAGCTTGCTGGGGGGGAAAGTGTAAAAGACTGGGGAAGGCAATGGCAAACCACCCCGTAAAAAATCTGCCGTGAAAACGTTGTGAAAGCAACGTCACCCCAGAGTTGGAAACGACTGGTGCTTGCACAGGGGACCTTTCCTTTTCCTTTCATGCTTCTTAAATACCACCTGAGTTAACCATACATGTTTTCCCCTGAGTTTCATGGTCAGAGGTTGCCACCATCTCTTCTGCTTCCTTTCCATACAGTGATTTGGCATAGCAGTTAACAACATGAACTCTGAACCAGATTCTGGTCCTGTCTCAGCCCAGCCACAAATACTTCAAGATCCCTTAAGGCCAACTTACGCATTACACTTTACATAAATTTACCACAGGGACTTGCTACCATGGTGCTACTGAGTCCCCAGTGGCAGAAGATCCTGATTCAGATTAGGACTATGGCATGGTAGAAGAGGGACTCCTATCTTCCTCCCTTGAGCTATTTTCAGGAGCCAGAATGGCTTGGAGGAGCGAAAGGTGGGTTTTGTGTCCTGTTGGGAGGCTGTACACACAATGAATGCTTATATATGCAGCCTCTCAGTGGGTCAACTAACACCCCCCTGGACATTTTGGCTCCCAAATATGGCACTGGGGAAAGGAAGGAGCCCCTCCTTCCCTGAAACTACAATCCTTATCGAAATCAGACCCCTCCTGAACTTTTACACAGGAGCTGCCAATGGGAATTTGAGGTTGCCATGTGGTTACCAGTCCCCACTGGCAACTAGTGTAAAGCATGAGATGGAGTTTGGCCCATAGACAAGTCATTCTTTTTCAGCCTGTCCACTTCCATCCATCTGTAACATGGAGTTCATAAGAGTGGCCTACCTCAGGGGTGGCCAACGGTAGCTCTCCAGATGTTTTTTGCCTACAACTCCCATCAGCCCCAGCCATTGGCCATGCTGGGTGGGGTTGATGGGAGTTGTAAGCAAAAAACATCTGGAGAGCTACCGTTGGCCACCTTACATTGCTGTGCTGAGATAATGACCATGTATCTCTTTAAGCACCTAGGAAAACACCATAAAAGAGTAAGATCCAATAAAATGCTATTGATGGGCAACTAGTTGAACATTTATTTCATTTATACTTTGCCTTTCTCCCCATCATTCTTGTCCCCTTCTTGTGAGGTGGGTTAGGCTGTGACTGGATCAAGGTCACCCAGCAGCAAGCTTCCATGTGGAGAGTCAAACCTGGGTCTCCCAGATGCTAAACCAACACACTAACAACACCACACTGGCTGTCACTGTACATCATCAATGCATCCAGTCATTTCACTTGTTTGCAGATACACACCAGCCTCTGCATCACTTACATACATGGATCTCCCTTCTTGGATTGGGGCAGAAATCCTGCTGTCATGCCTGGGTGTGATGTGTCTGCCATTACTTCCTTCTGTAGAGTGTATTATCCTTTCTCTCTCTTCTTGTTGGAATATTCTTTTATGTAATCACTTGACGCTTCCAGTCCAGGGACCAATAACTCTGGCAAAGTGATGTCTTTTGAGTACTTAACAAGTTTTAGACCTACAGAGCTGAACACTTAAAATAGCCCCGGGGACCCTGGTCTGACAGTCTTATAGGTGCCCCAAACTAACCTTGCAAATATATAATGGAAAGCATATGTGCATGTAAAAGGGTCAGAGCATGAACTGAAAGCTTTCTTCTTGACAGTTTTAGACTGAAGAAGGCCTTCATTTAGAGTTGTGTTTATCCTGCACACCAGCAATAACTCATACCCCTGGGAAACTGCTCAAAATAACAGCAAAAGTAAATCTACAGCACTAAGAGAATCTGCACAGAATCCACACAGAGGTGCTCTGCCTGTTCCTCTCAACACATTGGTTCTTGCTTTCTAGATCTGGTGCAATGGTTTGGATGCAAACCTAAAATACACACTCACAAATATACCCAATGTGCAAGGGCTTCTTTCAGAGCTAAGCTAGATGATACTTGCAACATGAGTTGGGTCTGGGATCACTTAATCCATTTTGCAGACACATCTGATATAAAGGAACTAACATTCCCAAGTGCTCCATTGCCCAGTTTGGCTCTGGAACATGATGCAGCGGGGAATGGCTTCAGCTTTCCCGCCGGTACTGTTTTCCCAAGCTGAAACAGCTATAGAGGAGCCTGTTTGTGTCACAGTGAGACTTTACATGTATTGATTACAGCATATAGGGTGAGTTAAACAGCCTCCTCCCCTGCAGCAATAATCTTTCTAGTTTTCCCAAGAAGAATTTGAGTGTTGGGTGAACTGCAATGCTCTTGAAACAAAAGTGCTTCTCTGGACTAAGGCCTCTGGAGTCCATGCAGGCACATGTATTGTACTGTGAATGGATCATCTGGAAAGGTCTTGATATTTTGCCAGGCTTTCACTGTAGCCTCACACACCCAGAAGAACAGGTTGGCCACTGCATGAGATGGGATGCTGAACTAGATGGACCACTGGTCTGATCCAGCAGGGCTCTTCTGATGTTCTCATGAAGGCCTCAGCCTCTCTGCCCTGTTGGCCCTCCAGAGGAACTGGTTGGCTATTGTATGAGCTGGGATGCTGGACTAGATGGACCCCTGGTCTGATCCAGCAGGGCTGTTTACATGCCCTTAAACTCTTCTGTCACTGAGATGTGGGAGGCTGTGTTTGTAGGTAGCTCCGGCTAGGGAATGGGACAGAGGGAATACTCCCTATCTGCAGGCTCTGCATCATGGCTCAGTGGAGGGACGGTGGCTCAGTGGTAGAGCATCTGCTTGGTAAGCAGAAGGTCCCAGGTTCAATCCCTGGCATCTCCAAAAAGGGTCCAGGCAAGAAGGCATGAAAATCCTCATCTTGAGACCCTGGAGAGCTGCTGCCAGTCTGAGAAGACAATACTGACTTTGATGGACCAAGGGTCTGATTCCGTATAAGGCAGCTTCATATGTTCAAATGGAATGGAGCTTATAAAAGATTTCAGGTTTTCACGGCTGGTAACATCATTAGGGTTTGTAGAACCTTTCGGGCTCAAGTGCCGTGTTCTACTGGAGAAAGTTTTCCTTCCAGACGTTTCGTTCTCAGCTGCGGAGAACATCCTCAGCAGCTTTGCAGCCGGAGCAACGCCACTGAGGATGTTCTCCGCAGCTGAGAACGAAACGTCTGGAAGGAAAACTTTCGCCAGTAGAACACGGCACTTGAGCCCGAAAGATTCTACAAACCCTAAGGAATGGAGCTTCTTTGTAACCTTGAGAACTAGAACCTAAAAACCTGGTAATTTTCAATCTGCCAATTTCCCCAGCAGATTGCAAGTTTGAGTGCCAAGCCCATTAATGCAAAGAACACTCACAGTTCTGGTTACAGACTTCTACCATTCTAAAGCCTTTATTGTTATTTTTAAGGAGGCTCCACACTGGTGGTTGCATTCTGCCATGCACCCCCACTGCTGCTTGGTTTTGTTGGTTTCTCTCCTGTCTGGCGCACACATACAGTAATTCTGTTATCCATGGTTTTGACTCAGTAATTGGTAGAAGTGTATAGCATGGTTTCAGAAGCTAGATTCAAACGTATTCTTTCAAATGCCATGAGAGCCAAAGTAACCTTTGATTCCACTATTCAGATCTCAAGCAGATCTTGCAAAATAGAAACCAGACAGTACTCTTGGCAACAATCACAATTGGTATTTGGAGGGGGGGCTTCTCTCCCTTTCCCCACATCCTGCATTCACTGTGTTTTAAATCCATTTCAAGTGTGATAGATTTAAAGATCTGCAAACTGACTCTTCAGAATAAGCCTATAATTGCCTTGATTTGATTAAAATATACATGCATGCCAGGTAAAAACAGAAAGCTTTAAATCTCTCACTCTCTGCTTCCTGCTGCATTTTAAAATATTCTTTTACAGCTGCTTTTGAGCAAAGCAAGGAAGTAGTAGCTATTAATATTTCATTGCATTGGGTCTTGCCAACTCCCTGCTGTATCCACGTGATGTGCCTTTGTCTGGATGTAGAAGAGTGTTTCCTCAGCATGGCCATATACATATTTGATGTCTCTGTGCAAGTTGTTAGATCCAAGCCCTGCATGCATGATTAAATGAAAGACCTTAGATGATCATTCACTTATATGGTTTATGAATGTAAGAAGGAATGCGTTTCTAGGATCAGAAATGGTCCATAAATTAATCCTCCCAAAGGGGTTATCACATTCTAGTTCCCTGCCGTATGATCTGTCCCTTTATATATTTCATAGGTGAAGCTCTGTCATCTGAAGGTAGCCATGTATTATTTAAATATCTTGATAGGCTGGAGGGAAAAGTTACATGCTAACCAGAATCATGGCATACAGAAAAACCAAGAGCTGCATGTGTCTTGATTCAGTATTTGTTAAGGGAATTTTGGTGCATGCAGGAGCCCCACAGCTTCCCTCCACATTTAAACACCCTGCTGAGGCAGGGCCAGATCTGCATATTTTTTGAGTGGGGGCAAAACCAAAAAATGGCGTCCCAACTCAAAAAATGGGAGGCAAGCGATCTGCCTCCCCCTCCCCATTTAAATACCCCAGCAGGGTGTTTAAATGGGGAGAGAAGCTGTGGGCTTGCCTTTGCTGCCTCCCCGCCTTGCTGCAGCCCTGATCCTTAGTAACTTCTCTATTCACTTCATGTGTTTCTTTGTGTGCATGCTGATCTGGTTCATCTGCTGAAGAGGATGGGGACGCTTGTGTTCACAGGAGCTCTTGTGTGTTCGGGGAGGGGGCTTATTTCTGGTTCAGGGTGTGTATGTACACATTTTCCATCCTGTCTGAAGTGTGGTCAAAAGTGTGAAGCTCCAAATAAACATTCCCTCCCTTCCCATTCTCCAGTCAGTTCCAGGAAACCACTGAGCAATTAGGAGAGAAGGTGAGGCATACACACTGGATCAGTGATTTTTATTTATTTATTTATCTACCTCAAAACTGTGTTTCATATAAGGTAGAATGAGGCCTCAGGAAGCCTGGGGACACAGCACTCTCAAGTTCCTTGGACATTCACCACTTCGTGGTAGCCTCGGAAGGGGCTCCACTTCTAATTAGCATCGAAGGGAGTCTCACCCAAAGCGTTGCTGCCAGAGAGCGTGAGGGTCGAGAGGGAACAGGGCACCGTGCTGAGGATAAGGGTAATGCGCCCTCAGAAGGGACCTCTTCTTCAGTTGGTGAGCGGGAATCCTTTCGCACCAAGGAACCATCCCTGGGCAGGGGGGAGGGGGGGTTGGTAGTTGGTGATTCGATCCTTAGTTAAGTAGACAGCTGGGTGGCGAAACCACGTACTGACCATATGGAGACTTGCCTGCCTGATGCGAAGGTAGCAGATATTACGCGTGTAGTAGATGGGCTGATAGACAGTGCTGGGGAGGAGCCTGTGGTCGTGGTGCATGTTGGCACCAACAATGTGGGGAAATACAGTCAGGAGGTCCTGGAGGAAAAATTTAGGCTGCTAGGCGGGAGACTTAAGGCCAGGACCTCCAAGGTAGCCTTCTCAGAAGTGTTACCTGTTCCACGTGCAGGGCAGGAGAGACAGGCACATATTAGAAGTCTCAATGTGTGGATGAGATGGTGTAAGGAGGAAGGGTTTAAGTTTGTTAGGCACTGGGATGCTTTCTGGAACAAGCGGGAGCTGTACAAAAGAGACGGTCTCCACTTGTCCCCGGATGGAACCAGGCTGCTGGCGCTTAAAATCAAAAAGGTGGCAGAGCAGTTTTTAAACTAAATCTTGGGGGAAAGCCGACAGGAGATGAAATGTCTCTGGTTCGGGAGGACTCGTCTCAAAGAGATGAAGGGTTGGCTGCTATTTTTCTACCGGGTAACGGATCAGAGTTGTCCACTGTGATGGTGACAAATGGTATGGACTGTCTGCCAGAGTCTCGAGGTGGCAGGAGGAAGGTGGCGGGCCTAGCTTGCCTGGGAAATTATAGATGTTTGTATGCAAATGCTAGAAGTGTTCGAAGTAAAATTGGTCAATTGGAATGTTTAGTGTTGGGAGAAAACATAGACATTGTGGGAATTTCAGAAACTTGGTGGAATGAGGAGAATCAGTGGGACACGGGGATTCTTGGATATAAGTTATATCAGAAGGATAGGGAGATAAGGTTTGGAGGTGGGGTGGCTTTGTATGTCAGAGAGGATATATGGTCCAGTAAGACTGAGGTCAGAGAATTAGATTCACTTTTAAAAATGCTTTGGGTTGAAATAGAGGGCCCAAAAGGAAATTTAACTATAGGAGTTTGTTATCGCCCACCAAATCAAAAGAGAGAGGACGATTATAATATGATGGAAGGCTTAAAGATAGCGGCTAAACTTAAAAACTGTGTCGTAATAGGTGATTTTAACTACCCGCAGATTGATTGGGTCAATATGTGTTCTGGTCGAGAGAAAGAGATTGAGTTTCTTGATGCTCTCAATGACTGTGCTATGGAGCAGATGGTCTCAGAACCTACCAGGGGTGGGGCGATCCTGGATTTGGTCCTAAGTAATGCCCAAGACTTGGTGAGAGATGTAAAAGTGATTGCGCCGCTTGGGAGCAGTGACCATAATGTTATTGATTTCACCGTTTGTATAAATAGGGAGTTGCCCAAAAAGACCGCCACAACCACGTTTAACTTTAAAAGGGGTAAATTCACTGAGATGAGGAGGCATGTGAGGAGGAAACTGAAAGGAAAGGTAAATACAGTCAAAACCCTTGGGGAAGTTGGAGACTATTTAAAACTATAACCCTAGAAGCTCAGATAAAATACATACCACAAGTTAGGAAGGGCACAAACAGGCATAAGAAAAGGCCTGCATGGTTAACAAACAAAGTAATGGAAGCTGTAAAAGGTAAGAAGGACTTCTTTAAGTGGTGGAAAACCAGTCCAAGTGAGATTAGTAAAAGGGAACACAGGCTGTGGCAAATCAAATGCAAGACTGTGATCAGGCAGGCAAAAAGGGACTATGAGGAGCATATTGCAAAAAACATAAAGACCAACAATAAAAATTTCTTCAAATATATTAGAAGTAGGAAACCAGCCAGGGAGGCAGTGGGGCCCTTGGATGACCATGGGGTAAAAGGATTACTGAAGGAGGATAGGGAAATGGCTAAGAAGAATCATGAATTTTTTGCCTCCGTCTTCACTGTGGAAGATGAGAACTTTTTGCCCGCCACAGAACCACTAATTTTGGAAGGGGCTGAGTCAGATTGAGGTGATAAAAGAGAAGGTCCTACAACTGATAGACAAATTAAAAACTAATAAGTCACCGGGTCTGGATGGCATACATCTGAGAGTTCTGAAAGAACTCAAAGTTGAACTTGTGGATCTTCTAACAAAAATCTGTAATCTTTCATTGAAATCTGCCTCTGTTCCTGAGGACTAGAAGGTAGCAAATGTCACCCCCATCTTTAAAAAGGGTTCCAGAGGAGATCCGGGAAATTACAGGCCAGTCAGTCTGACTTCAATACCGGGAAAGTTGGTAGAAAGCATTATCAAGGACAGAATGAGTAGGCACATTGATGAACATGGGTTATTGAGGAAGACTCAGCATGGGTTCTGTAAGGGAAGATCTTGCCTCACTAACCTGCTACATTTCTTTGAGGGGGTGAACAAACATGTGAACAAAGGAGACCCAATAGATGTTGTTTACCTTGACTTCCAGAAAGCTTTTGATAAAGTTCCTCATCAAAGGCTCCATAAAAAGCTTGAGAGTCATGGAGTAAAAGGACAGGTCCTCTTGTGGATCAAAAACTGGCTGAGTAATAGGAAGCAGAAAGTGAGTATAAATGGGCAGTCTTCGCAGTGGAGGACGATAAGCAGTGGGGTGCTGCACGGCTCGGTACTGGGTCTCATGCTCTTTAACTTGTTCATAAATGATTTAGAGTTGGGAGTGAGCAGTGAAGTGGCCAAGTTTGCAGATGACACTAAATTGTTCAGGGTGGTGAGAACCAGAGAGGATTGTGAGGAACTCCAAAGGGATCTGTTGAGGCTGGGTGAGTAGGCGTCAACGTGGCAGATGCGGTTCAATGTGGCTAAGTGCAAAGTAATGCACATTGGGGCCAAGAATCCCAGGTACAAATACAAGTTGATGGGGTGTGAACTGGCAGAGACTGACCAAGAGAGAGATCTTGGGGTCGTGATAGATAACTCACTGAAAATGTCAAGACAGTGTGCGCTTGCAATAAAAAAGGCCAACGCCATGCTGGGAATTATTAGGAAGGGAATTGAAAACAAATCAGCCAGTATCATAATGCCCCTGTATAAATCGATGGTGCGGTCTCATTTGGAGTACTGTGTGCAGTTCTGGTCGCCGCACCTCAAAAAGGATATTATAGCATTGGAGAAAGTCGAGAAAAGGGCAACTAGAATGATTAAAGGGCTGGAACACTTTCCCTATGCAGAAAAGCTGAAACGCTTGGGACTCTTTAGCTTGGAGAAACGTCCACTGCGGGATGACATGATAGAGGTTTACAAGATAATGCATGGGATGGAGAAAGTAGAGAAAGAAGTACTTTTCTCCCTTTCTCACAATACAAGAACTCGTGGGTATTCGATGAAATATATATATATATATATATATATATATATATATATATATATATATATATATATATATATATATATATATATATATATATATATATATATATAAATTGCCACTTTGTGACACAGAGTGTTGGACTGGATGGGCCATTGGCCTGATCTAACATGGCTTCTCTTATGTTCTTATATCTGATCACTTTATACAGGAACAATCTGCTTCCACTCATCATACAGCTATTTCCTTCCTGCTGGAACCTAATAATTGATCAGGTATCTGTTGGTCCCTAGTGCCCTACTATGCTGTGTTCTTCCTTTTCCATTATTCCTGACCTATCTATCCATCTCTCTCTCATATATAGGTACGTGTGTGTGTGAACACACGTGCGAGTGCTATGGAACCCCTGCAGCATCCATTAAATCAGAGTGCAAAGAAATAAAGCAATCAGAATATCTCTAGTTTAGAATAAAATTCACCCTTGTCCTTTTGTTAAATAATATCAAAAGGTGCAATTATGCATGTAAGAGGCAAGACCAAGTTAGATGGAGGGGTTTTTTTCCTTTGCTGCGATTTCAGCTAGAAGAAGCAACCGTTGCATAAAAAGGGCCCTTCCTCCCACATGAGCACAAAAGGAAAATGATGTAATCAGAGCAGAACCATTTGTACCACAATAGCAAAGGATCTGTCAACGCTCAGTTTTGTAAACTCTTACTTTTCAAGGGTTTACAGCTAAGTCCAGAAATATTTGGGCTGGCTTGTAACTTCCTGTGCTGGGTTTGAAGCCAGAAAACATTTCTTTTTTAAATTAAGCTAGAATATGAATATAACTGTTGCTGTACAAAAGAAAAACCACCACCCCCTCTCAAAAACAACCTGATTGGGCCCCATTGCATAGAAATAGTGTGAGGAAAGCCCTGTGTGCCATTCATTTAAGATGAAACCATGGAATTTTAAGTACTCAGGTTTATTGCAGTCAAAATGCAACCTCATGCTAAGTGATGATGGCTTGAGTTACAGTTCTGAAACATTCTAGAGCAGGGGTGTCGAACTCATTTATGAGGGCCAGATTTGACATAAATGAGACCTTGTTGAGCCGGGCCATGTGTATCATAAAATGTAATGCCAGGTAGCGGACATATAAACTTTATAAAGTGCACAGACACAATTAAAGATTTTTTTAGACTTAAAATAAAACATGCTTAAAATATTAGCACACTTGTAATATTTTGTTTTACAGTCTCTGATAAATGTCAACTCTTGCTATGAATTATTGCATCAAAAACTGCAGACAATGTTTCTGCTATACCAGTCTTGAATATGTGCTGTTCAGGTGTGCACATCTGTAAGTTGCAAACCTGCTTTTGATTCCTTGACATTCATTACAGATATCTCATGGTCAATGCTTTGAGCCTAAGACCCAGAGGAACATGAAGCAGCTGGACACTGTGAGCTTTTGTTCAGAAGTTGCTTCATGCATTAATCAAGAACATGTGAAGGCACCATGGCACAGGCTGAGGGTTATGTGCTTGTCTACAAAACTATAATGTTCCCCAGAAAAATGACTATAACTAAAAAAAAAAAATACAACTTCCCCCCCACAAAAAACTACAAGACAGAGAGTACAGTGGTCAATGTCAGCCTACTATCTGGAAAGTCTAAATTCAAGACCCCCAATCAAAGGAAAATGTGAAAGAAAAAATAAGGAAAATTTGCTGGGTAAACCTGGGGTGGAACACACTCAGCCTAATTTTAATATTTCTCTTCTAAATAGTTCACATGCTTTCCTATTGAGAAAGACTGAAGGGCATGAGTACAGTGAAAAAGAGAAGGGGAACCCAGTTAACCAATAACAAGCCCAACAAAACTCTCTCTCTCTCTCTGTAGCAAGACAAAAAGCTCATACCTTCACTAAAACGCTGCTAGACTTAAAAGCACTCTTTGTAGCTCTCCTGATGGTGTGGACTGGCAAAGGAAGCTCTGGCTCTTTCTTTCCTTCCCCGGGGCATGAGGAGGGAGAGGAGCCTCAGCCATTCATTAGAAGGAAGAGAGGCTTGTCTCAGTAGCTCTGCAGGGTGATTTATTGAGACTGGCAAACTTAATCACTCAGCAGAGCTATAGAGCCAAGCTCCCTCACTGGCTGAGGCTGCTACTCCCTCCTCCTCCCTTTGGGAAAAGGGAGGGGGGAGAGGGAAAGGTTGCTTTGCTGCTCTGGTTTTTCCAGGCAGAAGCGCAAAATGGTGACCGAAAAAAGCAGGCAAGGGAAGATGAAGCAGATGGCAAGCCAGTTGATGGAGGGCCTGATTGGAGCCCTCTGTGGGCCTGATCCGGCCTGCGGGCCATATGTTTGACACCCCTGTTCTAGAGCTTGTCTCATAGCCATATGCCCCCAAAACCCAAACACCTTTCATGCTAATGAACCAAGGTTGGTATTTATTTATTAAGACCAGCACTACAACCATCAGAAAGATTTACCTCTCATTTAGGTATGACTGCTGGTGATGAAAGTGCCATCAAATTACAGCTGGTTTATGGCAATCCCTGGAGGCTTTCAAGGCAAGAGACAAACAGGTAGTTTGCCATTGTCTGCCTGTGTGTAGTGACCCTGAACTTCCTTGCTGGTCTCCCATCCAAGTACTAACCAGGACTAATTCTGCTTAGCTTCCATAATCTGACAAGATCAGGCTAGCCTGGGTAGGGTTATCAGCCTCCAGGTGGGACTTGGAGATCTCCCGCTTTTACAACTGATCTCCAGCTGACAGAGATTAGCTCCCCTGGAGGCAACGGCTGCTTTGAAGGGTTGACTCTGTGGAATTGCATCATGCTGAGGTCCCTCCCCTCCCCAAACCCTGCTCTCCCCAAAGTCTCCAGGTATTTGCCAACCCAGACTTAACAACCCTAAGCCCGGGCCATCCAAATTGGGGCAAAATGACCACTAGTAAAGCACAAAATGTTTTCACAGCTTCACTTGAAATGACAAGGGGGTTATTGCAACAAGCAAATATGGCTACTGAAATCTGCAGAGTTTTGCCCCTTTCTTGTCCCCCTTGTAAACCAGTTCAGGGATCAAGCCTGCATTTTAAATTCTGACCGTAAAATTATATCATATATCTTCATACAATTTTTTTTGTTCCAATACCTCAATTTTCAAGGAACATATTATATTACACTACATCTTACACTATTTCTGGGGGCCTTGGAGAATGGGTATGAAATCAAGATAATATTTGAGCTTGAAGTATTCTGTTCTGTCTACCAAATTTATTTCCAGGACCTCAATGTTTAACAGAAACATAACAGAAACCTCACAGAGAAGCTCTGTATTCTATTTTAGAATAATAGAATCATAGAGTTGGAAGGGGCCATACAGGCCTTCTAGTCCAACCCCTTGCACAATGCAGGATCAGCCATCTCTGACAAAATTTCTCCAGCCGCTGCTTAAAGACTGCCAGTGAGGGAGAGTTCACCACCTCCCTAGATAGCTGATTCCACTGTTGAACAATTCTTACTGTAAAACAGTTTCCCCTAATATCCAGCTGGTACCTTCTTACCCTTAATTTAAACCCTTATTGCGAGTCCTCTCCTCTGCTGCCAACAGGAACAGCTTCTTGCTCTCCTCTAAGTGACAGCCCTCCAAATACTTAAAGAGAGCAATCATGTCTCCCCTCAACCTCCTTTTCTCCAGACTGAACATTCCCAAGTCCTTCAGCCTTGCCTCATAGGGCTTGGTCTCCAGGTCTCTGATCATCCAGCCTTTTTTCCAAGAAGGTTAACAAGATAATGTTAACCTTCACTTTTATTACTGGGAGCCATATGACCACCCTAAAAGGTTTCCATCACTCTCTTGTCCTAAATGTCCATTAAGAAATCCCTGTCATAAACCACAACAATGCATAACTTGTGCAGCAGCAGGCCACAAGCCTGTTTTCCATTATCTCTTCGTTTATATGAACAAATATAAAGATATATAAACAAAGATATACAATATATTGGTAAAGTAAAATAAACTGTGTAGCACATAAAATATACTCATATATCTCAATACTCATATCCTAGGAACGACAGTTTCAGTGTACCATACATATTGGCAAATTATTCCAATATTCAATACAAGACATTAAGTCCCACAACTGGGTACAAAAAAACAACATGAAACAAAACTTGCATAAAGCAACACTAGTTCAATGGGCTAAAGATAGAATCCAAAGTTCCCTTAGGTTGCCCAAACTTCAAGTCATTTTCATCATCCAAAAATGCCCTTCAGTTAATGCTGTCCAGTAGATGTTGCTTTTCAAATCTGGCCAACATTTCAATCCACAGTCTTGGTCAGAAAACAGATTCACTTCCTAAGCTGCTAAACATACAGAGACCTTACATTCAGAATATTTCTGCATTACAAATCCAAGTAATAGGGGTAACTGCACTCTCCACTGGATTTTAATCATATAAATCTTCAAAGCACCAGTCAAAAAATGGATGTTGACAATAGTTTATAACATTCAATAGCCAGTATTGCTTGTCCTGATTTGTTACATGCTCTAAGGCAGGGGTGTCAAACATAAGGCCCACAGGTCTAATCCATCCCCTAAAGGGCTCCAATCAGGCCCACCAGCAACTGGCCATTGTCTGCTTCCTTTTCCCTTGCCTGCTTCCTTTGGTCGCCATTTTTCCCCCTGCAATAAGCCAACCAGCAAAATAGCCTCTCCTTGCTCTTTCCCTCTTCCCCCTTCCTTTTCCCAAAGGGTGGAGGAGTCTCAGCCAATAGGGTTTAAGGTTTATTGGATTTATATCCCGCCCTCCCCACTGAAGCAGGCTCAGGGCGGCTTTGATTTAATCCAGCATTGAATAGAAGAGCTTAGCTCTGTAGCTCTGCTGTGTGATTAAGTTTGCCAGGCTCAATCAATCCCATTGCAGAGCTACTGAGCCAAGCCTCTCTTCCTTCTAGTGGCTGAAGCTCCTCTCCTGCCTTGTCCCCAGGAGGGAAAGAGCCAGAATTTCCTTAGCCCAATTCCATTCATCAGGAAAGATACAAAGAAAGCACTTTTAGGGTTAGCAATGTTTTATCAAAGGTATGAGTTTCTTGCCTTGTGAGAGAGAGAGAGAGAGTTTTGTTGGGCGTGCTGTGGGAGCAACTGGGTTCCCCTCCTCTTTTTCACTGTATTCATGCCCTCCAGTCTTTCTCGATAGGAAAGCATGTGAGCTATTTAGAAAAGGAAGAACAACAAGCCAGGATTAGGCTGATAGTGTGTGTCCAGCCCAGGTTTACCCAGCAAATTTCCCAGGATTTTTCTTTCACATTTCCTTTTAATTGGGAATCTTGAACTTAGATTTCCCAGATTGTAGGCTGATACTGACCACTGTACATGGCTGTCTCGCTGTTCTTGTTCGACACCCTTGCTCTAAGGTATAGTTCTAGTGGAGTCAGATGAATAATTGGTAACAACTGTGCTCAACCCAACCTTACTCGATAGTTCTTTAAAGTGACCAGTTCCAAATAAATTTATACATATTATTGCAGTGGATATTTCAACACTTTCCAGAAGTGAAGAGAGTTGCTAGCTTTGATTCAATCCATGTGGCACAAGAGTTTTGAGAACATGGATCCAATAAGATTTTTTATATAACAATATCTTCTGTACATTCAGATTGACATATGGGTGTGACTCAAGTTTTTCCAATACAACAAAATTAAAATCGGTCAGGGAGTGTCTATTATTGACCAAATGTTTCTCACCGCTCAGAATGAAGGCCCCACATACAACATTGAACATGCACATTTGATCATATAAACAATCCATTTAGCTGCACAGGTAATTAAAGATGGTAAAGGTGTAAAAGGTCTTCTATAATTAGGTAAATTTAATCGATCAGTTTCCCAAGCCAAATGACATATGGAACATGACCTGCATTTGTAATGGCCGCTAGGGGTCTGTTTATTCATTTTGGGAGCCATAAAGTCCGATCTTAGCAGTACTTACCAACATCAAATACTCTAACCACTACTCCACACTGGCACATAACCAAGCTAAACCAGAGGCCCTCTCAGCCAAAAAAAATACCATGCCATTTTTTGCCTTAATCTTAAGAACCAGAGCTGCACTGTGTGTTGTGTAAATGAAGCATGTGGATACAATAGAGCAACTTCTTCCCTGCACCTTCTATGTATAATGCCATTATCTGGCTTCATGGGCAGGGCAAGGAGATCTGGGCCAAGTGTATGGGCCTTTTCCCCCCCAGGTGACTGAGGACATAACAGCCCCAGACTGCAGTACAGCACCCACAAATCCAGAAAGACTAAATGGGAAGCCAGGCAGAAGGCACTGAATGAAATAGTAATGAAAGTGTCTGACTGGCAATGTAAACAAAGCTTTCCTTGGTACGAGCCTCTGCAACTGAGATCACTGCTGCTCTGAATGGCCATGTTGTTCTTCATTTTTCAGTGGTGGCTTCTCTCATGACCACCACAGTTGCAAGCGGCTTTGCAGGAACCCATCCCCCCTTGTCCTTTGTGAGCCATATCTTTGTCAGAGCAAGAGTTAATTCTCACATGCAGGTGCATTGCTTAATCTCCGTCATCTCGTAATGCAACACTTGCAGCTGACCTTTGGTCCAGATGTGACCTTATCTACAATGCATATGGTGCCAGAACCTAGAAAAAAGTTACATTTCCTGCAACTTTGACCTCATGGAGACTTACCTGCCCCTTTTGGGCTGGCAGCCATAATGAGAACATTTTGTCCTTACCTGATGCTAAGATCCTGTGCTATAGCATAATGCTGCCATGTCACATGATGGTGGATGCTGCTCTGCACTTTGAGTGGGGATTCGTTTTCCTTCCATTTTGAGAGGGGATTCCAATAAATCAGTGTCCAGTCTCAATCTGAATGAGTCAGCTGACTCAATTGAAAAGCACTGTGGCAGGGTGAAAGTGAAGTGACACCTTCCACTCTTCAAATATGTAATGCCATTGAAAGGTAGCAAGACTCTTTCAGAAGGAAACAGCCCCTAGAAACCCTGCATGGAGTAGCTGCAGCCTCCCACTCATGGAAGAAGAGCCAAAATATTATATCACTTTTTATAATGCTGAGCCCCACATGATTTATTTTGTGTATATATAAATAAAGCTCCGGGAACAGCAGAAGCTGATATGACAGGTTAAATGTGTGTCACTAGACAACTTCTAACAGTTTTTATGACCCAATTGTTATGATACTTAAAAGCATAACAAGCATCTATATTCACAAGGAAAAGCTGGTCCTTTCAAACCACTTGGGTGGTCTTTCTGGCTGTCCCACTTTCATCCCTCCTTCCTCTCAGACCAGCTTCCTTTTTATGAGCTGGTGTTGTAACATATGCATCCCTCCCTTGCAGTATAATATATTTGGATGCTCCATGCCCAGTATACAAATTTCATTTTCCTGCTTAATGCAATTAACAGTATAGTCTGTGGCTTTCCACTGCACGTGCAATCTGAGGAGGGGTCATGCACACTCACTTATCAGGCTGGTTCACATATGTGTGTACATCATTTGGTTACAATAGACAGAGCAAACATTGCTGTTTCCCCTTTGCTGAGCTAAAAACATATATATCTGAAGTGACACAGAAGTCTGATCTGTGACATCTCATTCACACAGAGATGAAATGGCAAAGGTGTGTATGGGAATCAGCCATACTTTCAGGTGGTGCTGAACACACTGTTACTCAGATCGCCCACAGCGTGACTCGTTCAACCAAGCAGACCTGTATCCTAAGGGCTAATGGAAGGAAAACAAAGCAGAGCTGAAATTTTCTCGTGCACTGTGGTAGACAGATGATAAGGCCAATGCAAGCAAAAAGGATGTCTTTTCATAAGCAAGAGAATAGAGCTAAGAAACTTGACAATTTATCACCCACATACTGATAATGATCTCCAATCAACCGCATTCCTGATCAGGTCAACTTGTATTTTGGATTCTCTAGTTTACACATTGAATTGAGCAATATTGTTATACCTACTCTGTGGTCAGGCCAACTGCATTCCAATTATAATTTGTATATCTTGAGAACCAATATGGTGGAGTGAAGGTCAATATGGTGCAGTGATTGCAAAATAAGACTAGGACAGGAGAATAATCCCTACTCCGCTATGAAGTTCACTGGATGACCTTGAGCTAATCATTCTTAGTATAGCCTTACAGGGTTGTTGTAAAATGGGGGAAATGGAATCACTCCATCTATCACCCTGAGCTCCTTGAAATGGGCTGTAAATGAAGAAGGAATTATTCCTTTATCCATATGATAAAGTTCTTAACTATTTTACAAGCTGATGAAGGTTACTTATGGAGTTTGTTGCCAGTTTGGCATGGAATCAAACATTCAGAGCCAATAGTACATGTGTAGATGTTACCGTGTGTTCTGTGGAAGCAACCACTGAGGCTGGTGCCCAAATTGTCTGTGTGTCAGGGTATGCACATGTAAAATGTCTCCTACATATGCAAAACAAGACATGGACTTCAGGAGATATTTTGAGTATGTATACACAGTTCCTAATTTGGCTCAGTGAGTCCCCAGGGAAGAAAAGAGGAAGAGGCAGTCAGGTATTTAACAAAAAAGTAACTTCATTGACCTAGTCAAGATACAGAATAGCAAATGGAAGGAAAATGGTACCACTATAAGGCACTGAAACTGAATTATTTGATGGCAAGCATATAGTAACAACTTGTGGCGGTTCAATAAAAGGCATTCACTTTTGCATAATCCTGGTGTTGAGCTATATCAGTTTAACTTAATATACGGTTAAAGTTTTAATGCAAATTGTGTTCCTCCTTCATAGCTTTCCAAAGAAACCAACCTGGAGAAGAGATAGTAACAAGTGTTGTCCCACAGGTAACCAGAAGATGTGAAGGGATGAGCAGGGCAAGGTTTTCAGGATAGGGTGGTATGGAATCCCTAATCGGGTAGAGATGCTATTGGAAGAGACCACCTGGCTGTAGGGTTGACCAGGTGAGAAGAGGAAAGAAAGAAACTGGGTGGTAGGGAGAAAGACATAGAGGTCAATTTCAGGAACAGGAACAGAAGAGATAAGGAAAAGCTTACTTTGCCTGTCTTGATGAGGAAGTCCAGTGATTTCATAACAGTATGGAAGAAGACTCAGGAGCAGAGTCAGTTCCAAAAATGGGAGTGGGGAGGGGATTGGCAAGCCCTTTTATGTACCTGGATCTATGTTAACGTGGCTAGGGGAAGTAGTGTCATTGGCTGAAGCTAATGCAGAGTTAGGATCCTCAGTGCATTCCAACAAAATTCAGGATCTTGCTACTCACAAGTGAGATTGGGATTGTGTTGCAGTTGATGGAACTTTAGCATCCAGCCCAAGATGTCATTAGTGGAAGTGTCAGAATCCGAGCACTTATTGAATAATTGAAGACTTCTGTTGTAAGAAAGTACTGTAAGGAATGCCTGTATGATGTAATGGGAGGGGTAGATGTGTCCCCTTGCAAACGACTGAGTTAACTTGGGTAGTAGGCATGTCAGACCTGTTGATGGTCAGTAGGTGGGTAGATAGACCTTCCTGGGCACTTGATTAGATTTCAGAAATCTACAGTGTGGTGGAGATTCTGCGAGAGTCAGTTATTGTCCTGCTAATTCTTGGAGGATCACATAAAAGAGCCCTGGATAATGTGCCTCTGAATTTATCATGGCAGCCAAGGTACTTTTGCTTGAAAGCACCTGAGTAAATACATGCCTTAACCAAGAGACTTGGACGTGGAATGCATCCTTGCCTCTGATTTCAGTAAGCCAGAGGATGTTGATAGAAAAAGATCTGGGTTTGGGTGGGACAAGTTGATGGGAGCAACAAGGGAGAAAGAGTAGCTGGATTGTGCAAATTAGATCTTATAAATAAAGCAAGAGATAATGACTTCCTCAAGGCCAGCCTGTGAACTTAGACTGGAATTTGAACCTGGGGCCAACAGTGTCTAAGGCCCACTACACCACACTGTCTGGTAGGTGAACTAGGGAAGAACTGGTTTAGAGTTACTGTTCAAAGTCTTCCAAAATAAGGAACACTGTGTGAGACTATCAGTAATTGACATATTACGCATGTCAGACCATTGAACTGACCTTTTTTAGACTGTGCTGTCCTAACAACGGACTAAAGTTGCTTTCATATATTTAAGGTACATTGCTTTTCTTCCATCTGTGTTTCTATTACTACTATTTACGATATTAACAATCACAAAGGAACAACATTGTATGAAATGACACCACTGCAAAAGTATATTTAAAAATATAGCTATATATCTGATTTATAAAAATATCAAATGTGCACATTTAATTACAGTGCTATTATAAATAGTTATCGTAACTGGAAGAAACATCATTAAAAGTCTTCAACCAGAGAAGCCCCAACACAGCAGATGTAATAAAAGCTTACAAAGAATCACTATAAATGAACTCACAGCTGGTTCCTATATGAATCTGGCGGAAAACTTACAGTAATATCAGATCTCTGGCACCCTCAGTTGATCTTGAGGTTGTTCATTATTAGCTCTTTTTAAAAACACCGGGGGAAACAATGTTACATAAAATGAAAAAGGATAAATTCTTCTCAGGCTGTTTCCCTCATCCAAACTGTGCCCTCTTGGAAAAACACAGATACTGTTTATTCACCCATACCTGGATAACCCAGGCTAGCCTGATCTTGTCAGATTTCAGAAGCTAAGCAGGGTATGCCCTGGCTAATATTTGGATGGGAGACCTCCAAGGAATACCAGGGTTGTTACGCAGAGGCAGGCAGTGACAAACCACCTCTGAATCTCTGAACTTAAAAACCCTATGGGGTCTCCATGAGTTGGCTGTGACTTGACAGCAAAAAACAAACAACCACCCCTTCCCCCGTTTATTCTGTGAATCTAACAGTGGGTTTAACAGATTCAAGGATCGAACAGGAATAACAAGCTTAGTTTATATGGTTATCTATTTGTTTGGGTTTAATTCTGGGGGGAAACATAGTGAAGGAAATAAATATATCAAAATTGGAGATCGATGGGAAGATGTACCTTTAATTGTGGAATGCTGAGAGTAATTAACTGAGACCTTGCCATTATACTCTATCTGTCGCCTCTCAAGCATGGAAGGTTAAACATCATTATGTTGCATGCTAATTTGCTGCTCACTCTCTGCCTATATGTATGGACTGGTAACTTCCATTTCAATGTATCTGAAGAAGTGTGTGTGCACAAGAAAGCTTATACCTTTGAAAGTGCCACTGGACTCAAACTTTATTCTGCAGCTTCAGACCAACACAGCTACCCACCTGAATCTAGCTTCATATCTAATTAGACCTTAAGGAATTGGGAAAGGCCTCCCTCTACCTGAGACCCTGAGGAGCTGCTGCCAGTCAAAGTAGAAAATACTGAGCTAGATGGATCAATAGTCTGACTCCGAATAAGGCAGCTTCATATGTTCATATATGAATTGGCAGAGCTGTATTGAATTGCTAGCACCTCCATTCTGTGCCTGAACTGGTAAGCAGCAAAAAAAAAAAAAAAAAGTGGTGGGAATCTGTTTCTGTATCTCTAGAAACAGAGCTTGGGGGCTGTTTTGGGGGTTTTTTTTAAATCATGTAAAATTAATGAAGCTTTTCCTGCATGTGAAACCTGTTCTTTTCTGAGTTTAATTATAAGTACTTATTGGAAAGGCTGTCTTCTTTAATGGAATATTGATTATTCAGAAGTGTATTTCTCCATTTACATGTTTCATTTTTTTCCCTACGAGCAGTGCTACTATAATATTTGCTAGAGGCTGCAAAATAATACACGCTTCCATGGTGAATTGGGGCTTTCCTAGAGCTACAGTTCTGCAAAGTACATAAGTACATAATTTCCGCTGAGATCTGCAATAGGGCTTGGCTGCTTATGACTATAGGCAGGATTCATCTGAGGTCTTTCCTTGACAAATGCTACTTGATGTATTTAATTTAAACAGTAAACCACATACTGCTGTATGCAGCTCAAGGAGCCTGGGAGCCGCTGAAAGAATGGCAATATTCTCTTTTCTTACCTTAGAGAGCAATCCTAAGCAGATCTATTCAGGATGGAGCTGAGGCTCAATGTTAAGAGCAGGCCCTTTTTTGTAGAAAAAGTCCAGCAGGAACTCATTTTCATATTAGGCCATACCCCCTGAAATCACCATTGTTTGGCAAAAAAGCCCGGTATAAGCTCATTTACATATTAGGCCACATCCCCTGGTGCTGAGCCAGCCAGAACTGTGTTCCTCTGCGTTCCTGCTCAAAAAAGCCCTGGCTAAGAGCATCTCCTTGGTATGCAGGAGGCCCCAGATTCAATTCTTGGCATTCGCATATTAAATCGGTGATCTGCTTGAGACTCTGGAGAGTTGCTGCCAGTCAGAGTAGACAGCACTTCATGAGTACTAATCCTATTCAGGATGGGGCAACCCCCCCCCGCCCCCTTACGGGAAACTGTTCTTAGAACTGCACAATAAACTAATTTGTCAGGCATGCCCATGAACTCCGGCGGGGAGGGCAGGATATAAATCCAATAAACCTAAACCTAAACTCTCTTCATTTGTTGCTCATCTGAAAAACTGCCAAGCACCTCCTTGGGAGGGGCTATGCTGGTGGGCATCAGTTCAGTCTATATTGTTATTTAAACACTTTTTTGTCCAGATTTTAACTTGCCTTTTATTTACAGGAATATCTTGTATCCTGGTGGGTTTTTTTAAAAAAACTAAGTGGTCAAAGCAGTTAAGTGCCTCAATAAAACAAATAGAATCAGTAAAATTAAACAAACTGAAACAACAGAAGTAAGATTAAAAACAGGAGAAAATGGAAACAGCAGCAGATGAATGATAATCAAAATTAATGAATATCAAAACCATTAAAAGCAGAAAGAGATAAAGCAAGTCTTTTGCTGGGCACCTAAATGCCAATGATGGAGGTCCCAGGCAGAATTCTGGTGCAGGCCCTCCTGATCCCCTTTTGGTCACTACTTGACTTACCTCTGTTGGAAGAGTTATCCAGAGAGATATTTTTGAAATTAATTTTAGTGTGCAGGCAGGTTCAAAGAAATAGGCAGTCCTCTGACTCAGAGACCATTCAGGGGTTGTAGGTCAAAGCCAGCAATTCCAGTTGCACCTGGAAGCACAAGATACAAGCAAGTCCAAAGTCTCTCCCACCCTGAGGCTTTAGATGCATGGAAATGAAGCCTGAAACTGCACATAAAATTCATACCCAATACCTCTTCAAGAGCAAGACAGAAAGAAAATAGTGATGGTAGCCCAGAATACATCTGTGTACAGGGCCAAAGGAATGCGACCACATTAGGGTTGCCAACCTCCAAGTGGGGCTTGGGGATTTCCCACTCTTACAACTGATTTCCAGACTACAGAGGTCAGTTTCCCTGGAGAAAATGGCTGCTTTGGAGGGTGGACTCTTTGGCATTACACTCCACTGAGGTCCCTCCCCTCCCCAGACCCACATATTTCCCCAGCCAGAGCTGGCAACCCTAGACCACGTGTGTTGATCCTGCCCCCACCTGTGAACAAGCACCTATCCCTCTGTGCCTTCAGCTCGTAGGAGCAGTGCCTATGTGCATACAAACTACACATGTGTAGGTGCTCGTCCCCTTATTCAGGAGTGCTAATATTCAGACATTCCTGAACATGGAGATGCGGCCAATGCATGTACAGGTTGTCTTGGATGCCACACTTTCAGTGGAGGCCAAGATCACAGCGGTTGCCAGATCTGCATTTTTTTCATTTTCAGCAGGTCAGGCATCTGGTCTCCTACCTCTCTCCCCCCACTGCACCTGGCCACAGTAATTTATACAATGGTCAACTCCAGATTGGATTACTGTAATTTATGCAGGGCTACCCTTAAGACTGACCCAGTAACTGCAGCTGATCAAGAACGCAGCAGCGCATATCCTTAAGGGGACACCATTAAGAGTACGTATAGATCTGATACTGAGTCAGCTGCACTGGCTTCCAGTTGAATTCTGGTCAAGTTCAAGGTCTTGGTTTTAACATTCCAAGCCCTATATGGACTGGAACTAACATATCTACAGGACCATCTCACTCAATATGTCCCTTGAAGGGACATCTGCTGGTGATCCCCAGCCCAAAAGATGTCTGCCTAGCCTCAACCAGAGCCAGAGCCTTTTTGGCTGTGGCGCTGGCCTGGTGGAACACTCTCCCAGGTGAGATCTGAGCCCTGCGAGACTTAATACAGTTCCACAGGGCCTGTAAAATAGAGATGGTCCTCCTGAGGTGGTGGCAATCTATCCATGTTGGTCATCCCTGTTCTACTTTATTCTGCTTTATTCTCTCATGGTGGATTTTCTCAACCACCCATTTGCTTAGTACTGTTTCATCTACAGCTACACATAATTAGAGTCCCTTGGGACTTGCTAATTATGTCGCAGATGCCAGAGGAGTAGAAATTAAATAATACCTAATAAAATAAATAAATGTGTGTTCGCACTGTGCCTGTATAAGAGAAGGAGAAGAATTGCAGATTTATGCCCCGCCCTTCTCTCTGGATCAGAGACTCAGAGCGACTTACAAACTCCACAAGTATAGCCACCTTCAAGAAGGGTTTAGATAAAAATATGGAGCACAGGTCCATCAGTGGCTATTAGCCACAGTGTATGTGTGTATATAAAATTTTTTGCCACTGTGTGACACAGAGTGTTGGACTTGATGGGCCATTGGCCTGATCCAACATGGCTTCTCTTATGTTCTTATGTTCCTATATCTTCTCCCCTGACAACAGACACCCTGTGAGGTGGGTGGGGCTGAGAGGGCTTTCACAGCAGCTGCCCTTTCAAGGACAACCTCTGCCAGAGTTATGGCTAACCCAAGGCCACTCCAGCAGGTGTAAGTGGAGGAGTGGGGAATCAAACCCGATTCTCCCAGATAAGAGTCCATGCACTTAACCACTATACCAAACATGTGTAGGTAGGTAGCAAGGCCACAGCACTGGTTCGCAGAGGGATGAGCCTAGCCCACTTGGTCCTAATCCTTTCATTGTGTATACAGGGCTAGTGAGTCTGTGCCTGGGGAACTCAGTTACTTGTCAGTAGGAGGAGAACCATATTTTATCCATTCCTCACATAACACTGCCTCTTGCAATCGGTAGAATTCATCCCTAAAAATGAGTAGGAGCCACTGAGAACCAGCAGGATTCTGTTTCTTGGCCATGCCTTAATTTGTGACAAAACATTGGGAATTTGCTTTGTTATCTATAGATCGTTGTGTTTTGTTATGCACACTCTGAGGAATTGGGTATATATGGGATAGTTGCAATAAATGAAGGATATTCCATCATGGAACTTGTTTTGTGCTGTTGAAGGATGACTTTGTTTTTAAAAACAACTCAACTTAGCCACAGGGATCTCTGAGTAATGTGTAAGATAATTGTCTTGCAATATGTATAGCTCCTTGCGTGGGGCACCAGCTTCTAAGTATACCTTTCTTTCATGTACTTGGTGCTAATTGTTTTTGCAGCGTGTGCTGTAGAACTGTGCCAAGGAATTGTGAATCACAGCTCTCTCTCTTCTTTTGTCACAAGGTTAGGAGGAGAAGAGATCACACAATGAAGTGGGTGGTGATCACACTGCTGTGTCACACTCTCAAAGCTCCACTATGACAATTTTGCTCATGTCAGCAGGAGCTTCTGTAGGTGCCAACCTGAAAATGAGCAAAATCAGCAACTGCAAATACATCTGCCTCCTCTTTTGTGGCCCCCATCTTGTGGAATGGCCTGCCTGAGGAGGTCAAGGGAACACTCCCACTCCCATGAATTTCCACAAACTATGCACAACTGGATTTACTCAAGAGGGCCTCTCTGCACAAGTAATAGGGTTCACTGTGCTAAATGGTTTATAAACTTATTTCAATAAATGATTGACTGCGATCTATACTGTTGTGTATAGCTTACTGTAAGTAGGATCCTATTATGTAATTTTGTACCACTTAATGCAGGAGTGGCCAAACTTGCTTAACGTAAAAACCACATAGACTAAGCATCAGATGTTTGACAGCTGCAGGACATGAACATCAGATGAGGAAGGGAAGGAGGGGTGAAAAGAAAGCAACTTTAACTTTAAATGCATTCTCCAAGCTATTGGCTGGCTTGGCTTGGAAAAGTGATTTAAAGAGAGAAATGCCTTTTCCTAGCTGGCTGATGGGGTCGTGGGGGCTTTGAGAGCTGCATGATATGTGTGAAAGATCCACATGCGGCTCCTGAGCCGCAGTTTGGCCACTCCTGACTTAACGTGTCGTGTTAGGACATGTGCTTCAGTTTTGTCAGGTGATTCCAGACTTCTGAAATCCTAATGCATTTTGTTGATTGTACTGACTCATGATCTGTAATCTGCCTTCAGTCCCTTTGAGAAAAGCAGCTAAATAAATTATTTATTTATAACGGTCATAGACCAGCAAACAATTCATAAAAGTCCAATTCATAACCAATAAAAGGTGATATAAATATACAATAATTATTATACACTAAAATATGATACCATCTAAAATATACATAAAATACAAATACAGACTTTAAGACACTGACACTGAAAATGTAAAATTAGTGTTAAAACCAAGAATAAACTAAAAACCCTGTCTAGACCTCTTTGTTTCTTCCCTTCATAAATAAATTATTTATTCACTGCCTAAGCCAGCATTTAAAGCAGTAAAATCATACAAAATTAAAACTGATTGTCCATAAAATCATACATAAAAGGCATAAAATACTGTTATAAAACTACAAATATAACAAAACATGGCAGTTACAGCCAACAGATTGGCAAAGGTGTTTAGCCATTTCCTGACTCCATCATTAGAGTTTTCCTTATTCTTTTGGCAAGCCAGCCAAATTTTGCTAATTTGTATGTAACCTCAGGGTTCCTATCGCTAAGAAGATTCTTAAGGAGTTGCAATTTTTGGCTACTGGTAAAAGGTGTGGCCGTGGAAAATTGAAGTACTTCTTCATGATCATTATAAGCCTCACAGTCAAATACGACAGGGACTAGAGATTCAATACCATCATTGCAGCTGCAAGGACATAATCATTCTTGGAATGGCACCTTTTTGTATCTCCCCTCCACCACCACTGAAGGGAGAATGTCCCACCTCGTAAGAGTAAACGTTCTCCTGTATTCATTGTTTGTTAAGCGGTAAAGGTACGGCATCGGGGTCACCTTGTTGATTGGTTCTGTCAGAGCTTGCCATTTGGTTGTGCTATTGAGGTCGTTTTGTCTGACAACGTCCAATATTCTCTGTTTCACTATCTCCCTAGCATTATCATAAGTGAGAGAACTGAGATATTGTTTGGAAAGACCGTAATAATGCATTCTGTCCCCTATGGCCCTAATCCATCTTGGGACCAAGGTATCTTGCACAATTAAACTGATCAAGCCCTTAGGGAAAAAAATAAGTTTCAACCAGAACTGGATGGCCAAAATCCAAAGCCTCGCTTCTACTGTAATCATGCCAGTTTCTATTCTAATTAATGCATTCGGAATGCCCTTGGGTACCTGGAGAACTGTTCTTAAAAATTTTGATTGAACACTCTCCAGTTTTTTGTAGTTTGTAGTGATGTTGATTGGGGCACCAAATGTTAGCTGGCAGAGAGATTTAGCCTTAATCTGAGGGCCGCAATTATGCATTTTCCCCCTTTGCCCCAGTAGAATTTTTGGACACCCCCTGCACTCCTTTTGGCATTTGAGGTAATCATGTTTATATTAGTGGTTCTTCTTCCATTTGCTTGAAACATGACCCCCAGGTACTTAAAGCATGACACTTGTTCGATGGGAATAGAATTTAAGTACCAATGGTGTGATCTGGGTGTCTTTTTGCCAAAGGCCATTACTTTGGTTTTAGTGTAATTTACCTCTAGATTGTTTTCCAGGCAATATTGAGTGAAAGATCTCAAGGCTTTTCTGAGGCCTAAAAAAGTCCTTGAAAGTAAAACAGCATCATCAGCATAAAGGACATATATGTTACCTAGCTTCGGTGAGTGGCATTCTGGTTTATTTATATGTGACGGCAAATCATTGATATAGAAGTTAAATAAGTAGGGGGCCAGGAGGCATTCTTGCTTAACCCCTTTGTTGGTGGAAATGGGATCTGTCAAATAGCCTTGATGGGAATATTTGACCCGGATGGTTGCTTGATCATAAAGGGCCTGAATAAGAAATAACAGCTGTCTATCAATGTTGGTGGCTCTTAATTTATTCCATAGGATGGTCCTAGAGATAGAGTCAAAGGCTGACTTCAGGTCTAGAAATGCAGCATATAATGACACACTTGAGTTTGAGAAATATTTTAAAATCAAGTGGTCCAACAGCATGCAGTGGTTTAATAAGGCACAACCTTCTCTGAAGTCAACCTGTTCCTCACCTAGGCAAAAATCGTTCTCAAGCCAGTCTCTAAATTTCCACAGTAAGTGTCTAGCATATAGCTTGCCTGTTACGCTCAACAGGCTGATCGGCCTATAGTTGTTTGAATCTTCTTTTTTATATATGGGGATGATGATAGCTGCTCCCCAGTCCTTGGAAATTTTCCCTGATCAATTTGTGAAAACAAAGCTGCCAAAACTGGGGCCCACAATTCTGCATTCATTTTAAATAGCTCTGGTGGAATTAGGTTAATGCCTGGGGCTTTCCCTGGCTTCAAAGTATCAATGAGCTGCTTTACTTCTGTACACCCCACTAGAGGCCAAGTTGGTAAGTTATGGATGATATCAAAATTAAGTGGGCTTGTAATTGTTTCACCATATAAGAACATAAGAGAATCTTATAATGATGTAACCAGGCATCTGGCAAAATAGGGCTGTTTAATATCTAAATAAATAAATGTTGAAGTCTACGGTTTCCAAAAAAGAGATCTTAGGAGAACCACGTAGGCTGCCCTAAGCTTCTGGAAAGGAGAAGAATAACAAATAAATATAATTCTTGAGGTGTGTGGAATTCTTCTGGGGCAGGTCTTTCCAAGCTGAATGCATTTCAGCAGACATACCATACCTTGCCATGCATGGTAGTTCCACAGGGACTCAATTTGTTTTCTCAGCCTCTCTGAAAAAAAGAGCTTGTTAACCTCTTGATGGGTTCCTGGGTTTCTCAGAGATTTATGGGTCCAGCAATATATTTGTATCCTAATTCATTAATAGTTTTTAAACTTCAAATAGCGTTACATTATAAGATTCCTTGAACATTTATTTATTTATTTTATTTAGAATTTATATCCCGCCCTTCCCACGAGTGGCTCAGGGGAAGACATGACAGCTTTAACACTAGCTAGCCATTTTTACCAAACGGGTGAATTAGGTTGCCATGATAGGGTAGCAGAGGCAGACATAATCTTACCTCTTGAGCATTAGCAGATGGATGCCTTCTGCTTCAACAATCAAGACTTCTGCACTCTAGAGGACAACATTGTCAGTTCCTTTTTAACCTTGGTTTCTTTTTGTGAATATGGATGTCTCAAAGGAAGGCCAAATGTGGAGAGTTCAGAGGAAAGAACCAATAACCAAAGCAGGGGGTGAGCTCAGTGCTTTTTGGTGTGTTTTATATGTATTGTTAGACTGTAGGTTTTTTTAAAAAAAATACCATTGTCAGAGGCTGTTATAATATTTATTGTAAGTGTACCATACAGTCTGGAGATAAGAGAAACCATATTTGAACTGTGATCACCTTGCAATTGCTGTAAAAAGGGTTAAGAACTTAATGGAGAACTGATCGGCTTAGTTTGGATTTAGATGAGTGTAACTCTGTTTAGGATTGCGCTGCAAGAGAACATTCCAGACAGGTCTACTCAGAGGTAAGTCCTATGTTATTCAGAGGGAATACTTCATAAATTTGCAGATTATACTAAATTGGGAGGGGTTGCAAATACAGTAGAAGACAGAGACAGGATACAGGATGATCTTGACAGGCTGGAAAACTGGGTTAAAACTGATAAAATGAATTTTAACAGGGAGAAATGTAAAATTCTCCATTTAGGTAGGAAAAATCCAATGCATGGTTATAGGATGGGGGAGACTTGTCTTGGCAGTAGTATGTGCAAATAGGATCTAGGGGTCTTAGTGGACCATACATTGAACATGAGTCAGCAGCGTAATGTGGTAGGTAAAAAGGCAAATGTGATTTGGGGCTGTATCATCAGAATGAAGTATAATGTCCAGATCACATGAAGTGATGGTATGGCATTACTCTGCTCTGGGTTAGACTTTACCTAGAGTATTGAGTTCAGTTTTGGGCACCACAATTTAAGAAGAAGAAGAAGATATTGGATTTATATCCCGCCCTCCACTCCGAAGAGTCTCAGAGCGACTCACAATCTTCTTTACCTTCCTCCCCCACAACAGACACCCTGTGAGGTGGGTGGGGCTGGAGAGGGCTCTCACAGCAGCTGCCCTTTCAAGGACAACTTCTGCCAGAGCTATGGCTGACTCAAGGCCATTCCAGCAGGTGCAAATGAAGGAGTGGGGAATCAAACCCGGTTCCCCCAGATAAGAGTCTGCACACTTAACCACTACACCAAGCTGGAATGTGTCCAGAAGAGGGCAATAAAAATGATGATGGGTCTGGAGACCCAAGTCCTATGAGGGAAGGTTGAAGGAGCTGGGTTATGTTTAGCCTGGAGAGGAGGCGGCTGAGAGGTGATATGATCACCATCAAGTATTTGAAGGGCTGTCATATAGAGAGGATGGTGTGAAGTTGTTTTCTATTGCCCTAGAAGGTCAGACCAGAACCAATGGGTTGAAATTAAATAAAAAGAGTTTCCAACTAAACATTAGGAAGAACTTCCTGACAGAGTGGTCCCTCTGCGGAACAAGCTTCCTTGGGAAGTGGTGGGCTCTCTTTCCTTGGGGCTAGATGGTCATCTGACAGCAATACTGATTCTGTGAACTTAGGCAGATCATGAGAAGGCGGGTAGGAAGGGTTCCATCAGTGCTTAGTGCTTGTGGTCCTTTCTTATGTGTCCAGGGAAATGCTGATCATCACTGGGGTTAGGCAGCAATTTTTCTCCAGGCCAGTTTGGACAGAAATCCTGGAATTTTTTTGCCATCTTCTGATCACAGAACAGGGGTCACTGGGGATGTGGGGGGAGGTATTTGTGAAGTTCCTGCATTGTGCAAGGGGTTGGACTAGATTCCCTTCCAATTCTATGATTCTAAGGCATGGGGACAAAGACACTGGGGTAAAAACCCTACAATATAATGAAATACTGTATCAACATGTATACAAAGTAATGCCCAAAGATGTTTAACTAAGATAGGGCAGAATTTTGTCGCAAGATTTAACCATTGTCTTTAGGTAATAGTTCACTGGAACATGTTTTATTATGTATTATGTTTATAAGTTAGATGTTTGTTTAAAAGGTTGAGCAGAATTTTGGCATTTTCTAACCTTTTAGTGTCTCTTGTTGAATTTCATAACACATATTTTACTCTTGTTGGCTTTCTGATACTTGATATTTATTGTGTTGTTGACTCTTCCAAACATATAAACAATAAACAATAATTTATCTTTATTCCATTTTTGAGACCTATCTTATTCCCTGAGCATCTTCGTTTGCAGACAGGGATCAGTTACATTCATGCAGACTATTGTACAAAGCAAACATTGGTTTAGTAGAAGGTGGGTCGCACCCAGTTATGAAATAAGTGATGCAAAAGCTTTTCCCTGTAGCCATAGAACTTTTAAGTGGAGATAGGGGAGGCTGAATCTCAGATATTATGCAGACAAGAACATGCACTGTAAGTAACAGACAGCTTGGGGCCTTCCTATTTAATACTGGCAGCCCCCCATTAAACTAAGAGTGTTTATTTTGTTGTATGGGGAGGGACTGTGGCTCAATGGTGGAGCATCTGCTTGGCATGAGGGGTGGTCCTGGGTTCAGTCCTTTGCATCTCTCTACTTAAGAGGATCAGATAGAAGATGAGACCTGCTGCTGCAGTCTGAGTAGACAATGCTAACAGTGATGATAAATCGAATGAAATAAAATGATTAGCATAAGGCAGGTTCAGGCATTAGTTGTATCCACGAAGACACCCAATTCAAGGTACTGGTGCTGATCCAAAAAGGGTCTCACAGTCTAGTATTTGCATACATCAGAAAAAGACACTCTTCTTGTGAACTCTTCCTCCAACACACACATATCATGATGTGTAGGTTCTATTTTGTTTAAAATCCTTCCCACGAAATTAAGAAGGGTATTTTTCAGTTGTACATATTTGTGGAATGAACTGTGAGGAGATACATTAGTATACCTCATGAACTTGACAGCAATTATAAGAACTTAGCAGGACTGACATGTTCCCACTCCCAATGGGGATTCCCTGCTGTGAGCCCCAACCCCCACTGGCTCTCAGTAGGTGGAGGAGGGGGGAAATAAGACAACAACATGCTGTTGTGCTGAGGGCATGATGTCATTTTCATGGCAAACCAGGAATTGATACGCCACTCTAGGATTAAGCAGAAATTTTATGGTTACCATGTCCCTGTTCTTTCCCCCCGCCCCCAGTCTTCAAGCAGGTGCTAGCCATTGACTGGCAATCCTATGCCTCAAGTATGTTACTGTGACTATGAATGTTATATTGCTTTATGTGTGTCTTATCGTGGATTTCCCCCAAAGAATGTGTGGTTGTTTTATACTCTCCTCTATCAAGCTACCTCCAGTCTAAAAGGTGTGGATATAAATATTTTAATATATCAATCAAAAACAGTTTTGTCCTTGTGGATCAGCTTTTCCTCCTGGTCATGAAACATGAGAGCTTGTTTTGCTCTCCTTGTCCTATATACAGATAAATAGCACAAAGGGTGCTGCTGTGTAAGAATCTATCACTATGTCCTTCATAGGGCTTCCCCCTCAAAGCCTTTTGCAAATCCCATCAGAGCTCACAATGGCCAGGAGCACACCATGACAAAACACCACTCTCTGAGGCTGTACCAGAGTTTGCGTGGGATTAACATCTGCAACCAGCTCCAGTGCTAGTTCCTTTAGGCATGATTTTAGGAGCTGCTACCCTATCATAAAATATCTGGCTAGAAAACAACATCCTGCGCTGCACTGCAGAAGAAGACTGTTCGACTTTATAGAAGTAGAAAAGAACACCCTTAAGTGTGTCAGAAGAATGAATATTACACAATGAATATTACAGTATTCTTGATCTGCCCGTCTTCTTTTCTCTTTACAGGAAGGCCTGGCTGTCCAGTGTTGGAAGCCCCAGCTCTCACATTGAAAAGGCCGACTTTTCCAATGAGAGGGAGATCCCAAAGCTGGACTTCACCGGGTTTACAACTAGATACTAATGGGAAAAAAGCAAAATATAGAGTCTTAAATTGCCATTGCTGTTGCACCGCAATTTCCATGTCTCCCTAAAGTGGGATCTGTACTTTCGAGAAGCCTTCTTATATGCTAGGAAATGTAACAATTGCCTCATTTACAGTGGGGAGAAACTGGAACAAACTGGATTAGAAAAAGTAGTAATGCTTTCTTGTTGCTAAAAATGTCTTATTTAGAAATACAAAATTCTCCCCATATTAACGCTGTCTCTTACTATTGAAAAAGGCATACAGGAACTCTTTTTCAACATTAGCAGACTTGATCCATAATCTAGTATGTTAATTAAGCATCCATTGATTTCAAAGGGACTGCTATGCACATAACTGAACCAGACAGAGGCCTGAGGATTGGGAATACTTCCCACATTAGCATGCATGTTTAGCTGCTTAGCTATTTACCTTTCTAACCTGCCTCTAGCTGCTTGCTCTGTTTATCAGTCCTTCTATTGCTTTAAGGCATAGAATAGGTGGCAATTTAAAACACACATACATTGACTTAAAATTAGGCTAAAATAATGTTTGCGGATCTCTTAGCCCCTTCCAGACAGTTATGTGCATCCCAGCCACCAAAAGCCAGGCCCAAACAAAAAGGTGGTGTAGATGGTTCCCCCCCCACCACCTACTTTACCTTCATAATAAACTTCTTAGGCCAGGTGGAGAGAAAGAATCTGGCTAAAGGTCACCCTGTGATAGGGTTGCAAACCTTCAGGTGGTGGCTGGAGATCTGGGATTTCAGCTGATCTCCAAGTGGAAGAGATAGCATACTTGGAGAAAATGGCTGCAATGAAAGGTGGACTGTATGGCATTATAACCCACTGAAATCCCTTTCCTCTCCAAACCCCACCTTTCTCAGGCACCAACCCCAAAATCTGCAGGTACTCCCAACCCAGAGCTGGCAACCCTAACCTGGGAACATCATGACTGAGTGGAGATCTTTATACCCCTCTGTTGTTTCCCACACTTTAGATTGTATACTATAGGCAGAGATTTGCCATTATGTTTATGGTTGCCAACTTTGGGTTGGGATTCCTCAAGATTTAGAAGGTAGAGCCTGTGGAGGGTAGGGTCTAGGGAGGAACTTCAGCATCATATAATGCTATAGAGTGTCAAGCATGCAGTTTTCAATGATAAGTCAAGTAGATACAAAACTACGTTTATTGATAGACTGATATGCTTTCTTGGTACAGGTTCTTGAGAGTGATACAGACAATACATTGATACAGTTCTTTTAAGGTACACTTCAAAGGGTTCCCAAAGGTGGGGGCTAGGAATGCTCTCCAACACATAAACTATCATAAATGTCTACATTTTCACAATGTTATCAGTATCTTGTCCTTGCTTTCCCCAGATGTCTCACACTCCCAAGCAGGAATGTATGGGAAGGTGTCGATTACTCTTTCTCGTTAGTTTCTTTCTACTCTACTTCAAAGCAATAAGCAAGAAGGGAGGAGGGGTAAGAATAACAGAGCCAAACCACTTAGGTCCTCCATGATATTTCACAGACCAGCTTTATGGAGGGCCATTAAACAATTAGTTACCATTGGAATGTTACCATGCTTGACATAGAGCCCACCCATCAAAGCAGCCATTTTCTCCAAGGAATTTATGTCCGTGATCTAGATGCCCTCAGTATGGAATAACACCATGGAGTCCACCATCTAAAGCTGCCATTTTCTCTAGAGGCAGGGATCTCTGTGGTCTGGAGAGCAGCTATAATTCTGGGAGATCTCCACCAGGAGGTTGACAGTCCTAGAGATGTAACATTTTTTTTAAACTAGTAAGCCTGATCTGAGAGCACTTACACTGCATTCAGTGGATATATGGCTTTCCTCTCTGGAACTGAGCTCTGGGTAGAAAGGTTCTACAAATATGCACTGGAAGCTGTACATAATACTCCACCTTCTATGATTCCTGGAGCAGTTCTGTAATTTTGAAAGATGTTTCTGTTTGCTTTTTTAAAAATTTACAAGGTGCTAAATGAATAGGGAGAAAAGTATTTAATATGCAGACAACTTACTTTGCATACTAGGGGAGGGACAACTGTCAGGCAAAGGCCAGTATTCCATTTGCTTGCCTGTATATCAGTCATTAACATTTCAAAACCATGAAGGAAGCCAGACTCAGTTCATGGGTGAAAGTCACACTGCAGGACTAGGACATTTACTGTATCAATGAGTGTATGAGTCATGTGCTTATTTCATCAGGCATGCCCTGGAAACTTGATTTGCTACAACCAGCAAATACAATGAGGGTTCTGGAACTAATTGGGCAGGTGGTGGGGGAGGGAATCCAGTTTAATCACCAATTGACAAATTGCATTGCCTTCTAACTGCTGCTCCCGCTGGTGTAGTGGTTAGGGTGTTGGACTAGGATCTGGAAGACCCAGGTTCGAATCCCCACTCATGCCATGGAGGCTTGCTGGGTGACCTTGGGCCAGTCACACACCCTCAGCAGCCTAACCTGCCTCAGAGTTGTGGTGGGAATCAAATGGAGGAGAGAAGAACAATGAAAGCTGCTTTGGGAGCCTCTTGGGGAGGAGCAGGGTATAAATTAAGTAAGTAAAAATGTAGAACTTCTGGGCAATACCTGGTTCTCATTTGTGTGGTGATCATCACAGAAATGACAGTTCCCATTCTGCTCTGCTTTTCTTGCAAGGCTTCACTGTTTCTTTGCATTCAAGTCCTCAACGTTTAAAACAGAAAAAATTGTTTCAAACAGCTCCATAAAATTGTGGGAAATTAAGGAAACAGAAACAAGGCAGGAGTGGGTGCTTTGGCTCACCCCTGGTTTAACCATCAGATCATCTCATCAATATGTATATTCTACATCGAAATGAGGAACAGAAATCCATGTTATTTTTTCCATGGTAATGTGTGTATGTGTATGGTAACAACTATACTAGAATAAATTGTCACTGAAAATAAGCATTGGTAGTTTTACATTACTCAAAACGTTTATTTCATTAAATCTTGATAGGACATGATATGAGATTGTGAAGTACACTATCTTTTATGTCAATGGCTGGTTGCTGGAGAATTTCCCAAATTTTATCATATCATACCATACCATACCATATCAAGCATCACTGCACCCCATTTAACAGTCATTTAATGTTGTGATCTAACTGGGAACTGTGTGTGCAAACTACCACCTTCAGCAGGGGGCAGGGATAGTTTGTGAGCATAGGATTGCCAGATCTGCAACGTCCAGCACAGTGTAGTGATAAAGAGCAGCAAGACTCTAATCTGGATAACTGGGTTTGATTCCTCAGTCCTCTGTATGCAGCTGCATGACCTTGGGTCAGTTGCTATTCTCTCAAGAGCAGTTCTCTCAGAGCTCTCTCAGCCCCACCTACCTCACAGGGTGCCTGTTGTGGAAAGAGGAAGGGAAGGTGATTGCAAAACGCCCCGAGACTCCTTCAGGTAGTGAAGGGCAGGGTATAAAGCCTATTTCTTCTTCCCAAATTCTGCAACTCATGAGACAGTGTGAAATTATGTCATGGGATAGGTGCTGGTGATGTAGGTGCTGGTGATGTGACAGTAAACAGCAGTACTAGTCATAGGACTTCCACACACTGTGTCTGCATGTCAAGTGCTGTCAAGTGGCAGCTAACATGGCAGCCCCATAGGGTTTCCAAGGCAAGTGATTAAGCAGAGGTGGTTTGTCAGTGCCTTCCTCTGCAGTCTTCCTTGATGGTCTCCCATCCAAGTACCAACCCTGCTTATCTTCTGAGATCTGATGAGATCAGGCTATACTAGGGGTGGTCAAACTTGCTTAACATAAGCCACAAAGAATAAATGTCAGATGTTTGAGAGCCCCAAAAATGAACAAATATTACACACATCTTTATTAAAATTCTTAGTATTTTCTTTGCACAGAAAGATGAAATACATATGTGTACACTTTACAACATAACCATGCTAAAAGGAGACTTAAAAAAAAATAAACACTGGGAATAACAGTCCGCATAAAACCAGCATAGGGAAAGATTAGGGAATTATTTTTTGGCACCAGTAGGAGAAAGAAACACACAAGTACCATATAAATCACTGACCACCATTTGCATCATTATGCGTCTCTTTGCCTTGACACCAAGGTTAGTAAATACAGCTCCTATAAGAGCTATGAAACTACACTCTGAGCCACCCTCTTTAATTCTGCTCCTCCTTCCTGTGGCTCCCTCTGCTCTTGTGTTCTCTTTCCCCACTCTAGATCTGTGGGCTATGGTGGTGGAGAAAAGCTTGCAAGCCTATCTCCTCCTCCTTTCCCGCTTCACACACAGTGGAAATAGTCGCCTACCTATGGGTCAGCACTCAAGAGGTTGACTGAGGTCCTGATGCTGAACATGCTTGAGACTAAGCCTGCATTAAGTTCTTCCTTGACCTCCAGCAACTGCACAATATGTGTGAAAGAGCTGCATGTGACTCCCAAGCCACAGTTTGGCCATCCCTGGGCTGTACTATACCATGCCACATTCCACAGACTACTAGGAATTATACCATATGTTCCAATGTATCCCAGCTGGTAGATGGCATACAGTAGATGTCTGTAGTCAGTCATGTGTGAATGAACTATGTGCTAAATATAAGTACAGTTGAGTCATTAGTGCCAGATTGTTGCCTTCTCTCTCCAACGTATGTATTCAGTAGTTACAAGGAGGCATGCACAGAAGTATGCTGGTTAGCTGACAGCCCTAATGTTTAAATCTACTGCCCTGAGGCCCTCTTTCATATTTTATACCTCTTTCTCTTAGGATGTCATTAAGAGGTGGTGTAATTAGTTCATTGTCACAACCACCCTGAGAACTAGATTGTAAGAGAGCCTCTGGCCTATGTTCAGTGAACTTTATGGCTGAATGTGGATTTGAAGCCAGGCCTAGTCTGACATCCAAACCAATACACACCACACTGGCTTCCAAGAATAAGCCTGAGAACTGACAGCTGTATTTGTGGTCCTGGATTGGGTGGAAATCAAGTCTTGGGGAGAAAGGCTAGGCCTCCTGTCAGAACTTCTAGCAATAGAACAGAACCATGGATGGCAGGCAGCACACCAAAACAGAGGGATACCATAGGATGTAAAGTGGGAGTATAATGGGGGGGGGGGATAAGTTCTGTAGGAAATGTGGTGTGTATAGTACAATTTTGTTCTCCACTGACGTCTGAATTACATGGGTCAAATAGGAAGTCATAGGTAGGATATTCTTCAATAGAGGGGTGGGAGGGTAGATCCAATGTTAGAGGGAACACTTGTCTTGATGATGTCCTTGACTCTTTTGTGGCAGAACATGCCATAAACTAGGACCATGGGAAAATGAGCTAATGTTGGCTAAATCAGTTGTTAGAGTTTAATGATATGAAAAAGACTGAAGGACATCCCCCAGAAAGAGTGGAAAACAGTTACTCAAGGCACTTGCCCCAATTCAGGTGCATATTAGCCCTTACTCAGTCACCTATGCGAGTACACAGGGCTGACACAGACTCAACCTAGCTGGGAGTACATGGTTCATATAATCCCAGTGCTACAACCTAGCACTGGGATTGCAGGAACCAGTGCTTCCATCTGGAACCTACACATAGTGTGCTAATCAAACAAATGACAGCAGATACATGAACAGGCTCCACACGAGGGTTTGATTTCATATGATCAGCACAGCCAAGCTCAATGGAAGTGCTGTGCACTTCTGCAAATGTTCTGTAGCCTGGTGACTGTCTGAATCAGGTCTTTGGAAAGAAAGCATGTATTATACGTTTCATGAGTTTTATGACCTGGGGAGCACAAGTTGAAAGCTATTTGCATGCAGGGAACTGTACCATCTGAATTAGCTTGTGCAGTGTGTCACATAAGGGTGTGGGGGGGAGTATGCTCTGAGTAATTTGTTAACATTTATTTATTTGTTGGCAAGATATATAAGCCATTTTCCACATGTTTCAAAGTGACACCCAGCAAATACACACACACACACTTCTTGTGTGCCATCAAGTTGCAGCTGACTTATGGTGACCCTGTGAGGTTTCCAAGGCAAGAGATGTTCAGAGGCAGTTTGCCATTGCCTACCTTGGTGTCACAACCCTGGTATTCCTTGGAGCTCTCCCATCCAATACTTGCCAGGATAGACCCTGTTTAGCTTCTGAGATATGAAGAGACCTGGCTAGCCTGGGTCATCCAGGTCAGGGCTAAAAACAATGTAACCCATCATATACCATGAGGACTAGCAAAAGTAAGGAGAAAAAGTAACCCAGCTGTCAAAGACCATCTTACACAAGAAGGTTTTCATCCTCTTCTGCAGTGTTGGAACCAAATGGATTATTTGAGACAGGGAATCCCAGATCCCGGGGACAAGCAATGGAATGCCCCTGCCATGCATGGAGACCAGTCTGATTCTGACCTCTCTGTGAGATAAACTCTGGTGCAGAACCTGTCATAATTTAAATCAGGGAAGGGTTCATATATAACTAGGACTTTGAGACATCCAGGAAGCAGACAGTTTAGATCTGTACAGAAACCAAAGCTTTGAGTGTCACCTTCTTGGGCCAAATGACAAGCTGGCTTCCTCATTTTATCTAGAATGGCAATGAACAAATGATGCACCATAGTCACAAGTTCAAATGACTGCTACCCAAAATACATTGGAAGCTGGAATTCTGTCATTTGTGGCAATAACAGTTGGCTAACTGGGACTAGGATTTGGGGGCCGCAGGTTTGAATCCTGACTCTGCTTCAGAAGCTTGCTGGGGTGTCCTCATCCAGACACACCATCTTGGCCTACCTTGCCTCACAGCATTGTTTTGAGGATAAAACGGAGAAGAGGAGAAGAGTGTCAGCTGCTTTGGGTCCCCATTTTTGAGAAAATCAGTGCTACAGATGAAGTAAATAATTAAACAGTGAGACATTCTCAGGGACCACTGCTCTGATGTTATTCCTGAATCATTAATTCATTTTTGTGCACTTGATGCTGCTTTCCATGGACAGAACAGCAAGCGCATGAAGAGAAGCGTGTTCCTTCCGACTACCGGATTTATTTTCCTTGGGTCTTTTGTGTATGTCTAGCCCTGGGGATTTCATTCCTGTTCTTGCCTGGCTTGCTAATGAGCTGTTATCATTCCAAATACACACAGCTTTTGTGATAATCCACAAGCATCCTTTGTTAAACTCCTCGAGGGTGACCCTTGTTAAACTGAAATGCAGAATGGCAAAGATCAAGCAGAGAACTTCCTCGGTCCCTAAAATTTTCTTCTGCCAGACACTGTTCATCAGGATTTCCTGGACCCAAATGATCCGGTATGCATCTGTGAAAAGCAAAATGCTGTCCCCCTGTGCATACCCATGACCAGAAAAAAAAGGTCTGGTGGTGGTGGCATTTATCACAAGCATGGGCAAGTATAGATTTTGCTCATTATGAGAGACATTAGATGTTTCATCTAAATTTTCAAAATTGTGAGGCTTTTTTGAAGTCACATGTGTGTGTGCATAAGCATGCTTGCACTTGGGATGGTGCAGGTCTCCTGTGTAACCAGGACCAATGAATATGTCGCACAGACTTGAACCTCAGGCATTCTGTTACAAGGGATGTCTCACACAACATCTAGGGAGGCTTGTTCCTCCGTAAAGCATGGTGGGCTTTACCACCATACTTTCCCTTACGTGACACCAATCTGTCGCATTTCATTTCCCTGAAGTCCCCTGGAGCCGCCTTTCCTGGCACACTTTTATTCTTAGAAATCCGTGTGCCTGTTTGCCAGCCGAATCCTCTTACCCAGAAAAAGAGACGGGGAGAGAGCAGGATTAGTCAAGAGAGATTAGTGATTAATAGGTGGCTGCCCCCCCCCTCCTGCAGAGTGAGCAATGGTTCCAGCGGCAGGTTGGCATGATCTGAAATTAAGGGGAGGGGGAGGAGAGCAGTAAGCAACCCGAAAAACAACAGAAATAAAACCTTGAAAACCCAAACAGTAGCCTGGAGCAAGTAATCCTGGAGCAATGCATGTGGGCAAAGCATCATGAAAAATTAATTCATGTGTGCTATCAATGCACAAGTCACTGAGCACTGGATTGGGACTCATTAAATTAAGGTTTCATAGAAGGGACCAGTAGATCTCTCTCCACTTGGCAGGCCACCAAGTTGTACAAGGGGATATAAAGCCATACCTTTCCATTTCATACGAGTTATGAGTATCATTCAGGGATGCACAAATCAAATTGCTCAACAGGGTTATACTACTATGTTAACTGTGGGGAAGCAAAATTTTATTACGATTTAAACATAATTCAGACACTGAATGAAACCATGGTTTCATTAACTAACCATGGTTAGTGTGGTTGCCTGAATATAGACTGCCCCACCAACTATAGATACGTACAGTGTGTACAACCAGGATCTCTTGTTCTATTATGGTTTTATGCAATATATGAATGCAGACATCCTGGTTTGTCTCTCCCAGGCTATGGCAAAAAGGCAATGAAACCAGTGTCTATCAAGGCAAATCAGGATTTAAGTGATTGTCTGTTGGCTAAATGCTGGTTTTACAAACTAACTATAGTTAAAAGAAAACACGATTTTGTGTGACATCTGAACTGAGCCAGTGTGTTCTTTCTAAATTATATTAAGCTCTTTCTTTCTCTTTGAGTTCCTTGGAACAGTCTCTTTTCTCTCTTGGTACCCAGTCTTTGCCCCTCCTTTTCTTCCTTCAGTCTCTATTTTTACTCTGCCTCCCTTCAGCCAGATAGCTGTTTCTTCTTGCTTACTGACAACAGCATACAGACCATTCAGTACAAGAGGCCTTCCCTCTCCCAGCAGTTCACACTAGGAGTCTCAGAGGTGGATGGGCTGAGTAGAGTAGCTGTAGGAGGCTGGGAAAACAAGTCAACTCCACTTTGTGACTCTGAATCTTGGGAGAAGATAATACAGCATTGCAGGCATTCTTCAGTTCAGTTGCTACCTTTCCTAGGCTTTGACAGGCCTGAGCTATATTCACCAAGGAATGGGAAAGGGCTGCAGACAGTGGGTATTTGGGATTCTTCTTAGGGGAGCTCAAATAAACAGCAAGTAGGGTGCAGTTGGCCCACACAAGTCTAGCTTTGCGTAGTGTAGGCCTACTTTCAGGTCTAGTTTTTAATTGACAACAGGCTCTCTTTGTCTTAAAAAAAATATTTAGTGTGTGTGTTTGTGTGCTTGCATGCCTGGAAGTCATGGTGACTTCTGGCAACCCTTAGTGGGGCTAGGACTTTTTCAGAGAGGTGGCCTATATTGTCTGCCCCTGCCTCCTGAATCTGGTATATCAAGGAGGTCTCCCTTCCAAGTACTTGCTGAGATGTGATGAGATCAGGCTAGCCTGGGTTATCCAGGCTCTCTCAGGTATACCATGCAGCAGTTTCACTTGCCAGTTTGAAAACACTGCACTGGCTGCCAATGCATTTCCAGGCGTGTTTCAGTGTGCTGGTTATATGACCTATAAAGTCCTAGACCAAGGTATCAGAGGGACAATGTTCTCTCATGGCAATCTGGAGACCCATGTGCCTGCTTTCAGGTAAAAATGAAAACATCTATCAATGTGGATTGCCTGTGACACATCTATATTGGCCTTAGGTTGGGGAAATGTTGCCTTGAATCCCTGTGCCACAGGCAGCTTGCTACTTAGGACAACGAAGCATAGATCTAAATCTCTGTTTGAACAGCAGCAACCCCTGCTACAATGAGTGACTGATTCTGGGGAACCAAGGCTCAGTTGCCCTTTCTCAGACCCACCTACTTCTCAGGGTTGTTTTGAGGACAAAGTGGAATGTTCTCTTGTTGAAGGAAGGGATCAGAAATTTGATAAATTGAAAGAGACTTGCAAAAAATATTGTCCTCCTAAAATGGACATAAATGGAAATGCAAAATATCAGTAATACTGTAATTCCAAAGCAAGGCATCTTGAAGCGTGCAACAGACTAGTTCAGATTCACTATTGCTATGGCTCATGAGCATCTTTCAAAAACTCATATCAGAGCCAAAGGTTCTGTTGCAACAGGTGTACTAATATCCCAAGCAGAGCACCACATCAGTGATCCATCACAACATCACAACTCTGCAAAATAAACACCTGATGCTCAGTTCAGCAGACACTGGAGAAGGGATTCACTCAGGACAATTAGTTTGCCTGAGGATAATTAGTTTTCTACTAATGGGCAAAAGGGGGAAAATATATGTGGTACCTGATAAAACAGAAGCTGGCTAGATGTGGCTGTGGAGCAGGGGAAGGGATGGGCATGTGTAACACAGAATTAAAGGACCCAAGAGAAACATGGAAATACAGGACACAGACATGGTGGATGACGCTTCCACCTTAGATCCTTTTTAGTCCAGCTTCCGCCCGGGCCACGGGACGGAGACAGTGCTGGTCGCCCTCATGGATGACCTCTGGCGACATCTGGATCGAGGCGGTGTGGCAATACTGCTGTTGCTAGACCTATCGGCAGTGTTCAATATGGTCGATCACTGGCTGCTGACCCGCCGCCTCGCCGACGCAGGGATTCAGGGGTTAGCCTTACAGTGGCTTTCCTCTGTCCTTGAAGGTCGGGGACAAAGGGTGGCGATTGGGGGAGAGCTGTCCCAGAGGCACCCACTTAATTGTGGGGTGCCCCAGGGGGCGGTTCTCTCTCCAATGTTATTTAACATCTACATCCACCCCCTTGCCCAGATTGCCCGTGGATATGGGCTGGGTTGTCACCAGTATGCTGATGACACCCAGCTCTATCTATTGATGGGCGGCCGGGCTGCTGACATCCCTGTAGATCTGGACTAGGCATTGCAAGCCGTGGCTGATTGGATCAAGCTGAGCGGGCTGAAATTGAATCCAGCGAAGACAGAGGTCCTTTGCCTAGGTTGCAGCGGTTTGGAAGGAGGGATCCCCCTTCCAGCTTTTGATGAGGCGCCACTGGTACCAGTGCGCGAGGTCAGGAGCTTGGGAGTGCTACTGGAGTCTTCCCTGACAATGGAGGCCCAGATAGCTGCCACTGCCAAATCCGCCTTTTTTCATCTTAGACGGGTGAGGCAGTTGGCCCCCTTCTTGGAACGAGGCGACCTGGCAACAGTGATTCATGCGACGGTCACCTCAAGATTGGACTACTGTAATGCCCTCTACATGGGGCTGCCCCTGTACCGAACTCGGAAGCTGCAGCTAGTGCAGAACGCAGCAGCCAGGCTGCTAGTGGGACTACCTAGATGGGAACATGTGCGGCCTAGGCTGCGGGAACTGCACTGGCTGCCAATTGTGTACCGGGTTCGTTACAAGGTGCTGGTTATTACCTTTAAAGCCCTATATGGCCGAGGACCTGCCTACCTTAGGGACCGCCTCTCTCCATATGTTCCCCAGAGAGCACTGCGCTCCAGCTCACAAAATCTTTTGGAAATCCCTGGGCCTAAGAAGAAGTCAAGAAGAAGACGACATTGGATTTATATTCCGCCCTCCATTCAAGAGTCTCAGAGCGGCTCACAATCTCCTTTATCTCCCTCCCCCACAACAGACACCCTATGAGGTGGGTGGGGCTGAGAAGACTCTCACAGCAGCTGCCCTTTCAAGGACAACCTCTGCCAGAGCTATGGGTGACCCAAGGCCATGCCAGCAGATGCAAGTGGACGAGTGGGGAATCAAACCTGGTTCTCCCAGATAAGAGTCCTCACACTTAACCACTACACCAAACTGGCTCTCTACAGCAAACTGGCCTAAGAAGGCCAAACTGAAAACAACCAGGGAGCAGGCCTTCTCCATAAAAGCGCCCCAATGGTGGAATCAGCTGCCGGAAGAGGTGCGGACCCTACAGGATCTTAATCAGTTCCATAGGGCCTGCAAAACCGCCCTCTTCCAATTAGCCTTTTAAGATGGAACCAGAACTAATATTACACTATTTGGACAAACAAAGATTGTAGCCCCATTGTATTGTTTTTAGCTTAATTTTAATATTAATTTATATATTGTATTTATGCCGTTGTTTACTGATTTTATTATCTGTTTATTGTTATACCATGATATTATATCATGCTTTGTAAGCCGCCCTGAGCCTGCCTTGGCGGGGAGGGCGGGGTATAAATAAAAACTTATTATTATTATTATTATTATTATTATTATTATTATTATTATTATTCACTATACATCACTGCAGACACACAGGCAGTTTGCCACCTTTTGCATGAGCTCAAATTCAGTCTGCTTTGCCACCTTGCTTTGCACAAATCTGTGCACATTGCACAAATACTGACCTGTAGGTGGATAGCTGGGATTGGCATTAGCTCAGCCCTTCTCTTCACATTTCAGGCAAACTGCCTGCCTTTTTTATTTTTAAACTGGACACACTGGCCTGTATCCTCCCACTCCACTGAGCAAATTTTGACGCCTTCCTCTAACTTAACTGACTTCTTCCAATGGAAATGTCTATCCATATATATATGCACATACTTTACCTTTGTGCAGTTCAAATGCCTGAATGCCTCTGGCTTCAGCTGCTCCTTTATCCATCATGCCCCCTTTTTGTCCTGGTCCTGACACCTTGACCCCCTGAGTGGTGTCTCTTGCACAACCCAGAGAGCGAACTCAGCCACCTTCTCACTGACAAGTTTCTAAGTTTCGAAGCAGGCTGCACATGCTCAGACAATTCTTCTGAAGTCTCATAAGAACTAGCAGTCTCCTCCTGAGACCTCAAGGAAATGTTGGGCTGTGGTTGCAGCCTCTCACCCCACCCCATTGTCCTGGCTGAGCTAAACTGCCAGCAGCTGATGGCAGTGATTGACGTGGGGTCTTCAAGGTCCAAACTGCATTCTTGTTGTTGCAGCATCTCTTCTATTTGCTGTTGTTGTCGTGGCTAGCTTGGTAGCTGGTGGGCATTGTTGAACTGAGGCCTTAAAAGGCCCATACTATGTTATAGCATTTCTCCTTGTCCTGGTGTGCTCAAGTCCCAAGTGAGTATCCTATGACTGCTGGGTAAGTCCAGGGATTGCTCTGGAAAGAGGGTGGTTTCATTCCCAGACAACCTTATTTAAATAATAAACTGTTGAGAACTACTCTGGGCTTTAGGGAGAAGACGTATATAGTGATGACAAGGGTACTAGACAATTAGTGCCATCTGTAGCTGACGTTTTATTCCTTCTCCTACTGTGCCATGAATTGAGTTTGGTCTGGAAGTGTACATTCCTTTTCATCTGCCCATTAGGGGACTGCTGCATAGATAATGCATTTAAGTCATCAGCAATGCTTTATTGAGACTGTGGCTTAACTATGATAAAGAGTGGCTAACAGCCTATTCTTCTTGCTGTTCTGCCCATTGTTAGGAGTATGTTGTACCCCAGTCATTGTTTTGTTTTGTTTTAGGACCATCAGCAAACTTCACCGTGCTCAAATTCCACCCTCTCAGCCTCTCCCTCCAGCTTTTATTTTATATAGGTTTGTTGTTTTTAGGCCACAGGGCCACTTTTGCATAAGACCTCCATATGCACTAAGGGTTTTTGGTTTTTTGGTAGGTGTGCACCTAAGAATGTGACAAACACACCCTTCAAATGAGATTTTCAAGTCAATTGATGCTCATGAGCAAAAGCTAATTTATAATCACATTTCAGTCCCCCCAGAGCTTTGTAGCACACTTGCAATTTCAGCACACATAACTGAAACCTAAAAGGATTCATTAATGTTTTAAAAGGTTCATAGTTTTGACAAAAGATTCATTTTGGGGAATAAACAAAAAGTTTGTATTCCTCCATTCCACTGTGCTTGACTCAGACTGCAGTACAAAAATGGCAGCCATGTCAAACTACTGTTTTGTTTTGTAACCACCCCTAAACAGTGAACCAGGAGCTTGGCTCCACATACAGATTTCCTTTAATCCAAGCATTCCCAAAGGCTTATAAAGCCCTCTCTTGAGTGTGAGGTCATTGAGCATTTTATAGCCTGAAAACTCCCAGAAACCCTTGCAAAAAGCATCCATTTCCCTCTGGGAGCTGCCTCTCTGAGTTCCACTTCAAGCTGTTTGTACACTGAATAAGAATCCATCTTCTTTTATTTTATGGCAGCTCAGTGAGAAATATCTTTTATTTTATTCTTATGTTTTAGGCAATGCAGCTAATGGCCTCCACACCTCTGCTGACTGGAATGAGGGCTTTTCTGTGGATTGGCTGGAGCACACTCCAGTGGGTCTGTGGCAAAGATCTTCCCTGACAGCATAAAACCACAGGGGATCCCTGTAACCAGGCATGCAGCAAAGAGTGAGAGGCTGGCTAGCCAAGAAAAATAAACAGGCAGACACTGGATAGAGAACAAGTGCAAAAGGCAGAGACAGAAGGGTTTAGCCCGCTGGTTATGAGGTTATCCTTCTTTTCAGCTGGATGGCGTCCCAATAGAAACGTGTATGTTAATGAAAATGTCATTTGTTTTGAAAACATTTTAAAGCTCAAATAGAGAGAGATGTGACAAGCCATTTAATGGCATGATTGTTGGAGCAATACATCAGGGTAGCCAGCCAATGAACATTTCTTGGGTAGTGCATTTAATAGGTAATAAACTAAGCTCCAGCATCTTAACTGAGTATCTCAAACAAGGTCCATCTTTGGCCTGCCCTGCTTCTTGGCCTTTAACTGCAACCTGATACAGTGACATTCTCACAGACAACATTTCCCCATTGGTTTACTTTCATGATGGCTCAGATTGGATCCTAAGCAGAGCTGCGGAGATTAAAGTCACGGCTGTGCAGCAAGGAGAGGTGGCGTTCACAGCACACTCTAGGTTGGGAGATTCCTGGAGATTTGGGGGCAATGCCTGGGAGAACAGAGTTCTATCCCCCCCTTTTTCCTACAGTCATGTTAGAAAATATTGGCACTTGGTGGATAAACAGTTGTTTTGTGCAAGCAAACCAAATATCCCTCTATTCCAGCAGTCTGTTCCAACAGTGGCTACTGAGAAGCCACAGGGTGCTTACAGTTGGGACAGGATATATTTATTTAAAGTAGTGATACCCCCATGGTCTCCACTACCACCTCTGAGGTGTGTGAAGACCTTCTCTTGTTCCTTGTCCTCATCAGCTAGTATTCAAATGAATACTGCTATTGTACAGGGAATGCAGTTCTGTTACCATAGCTACTATAAAAGTTAAGTCACATGAATATTGGGGTCCTGGGAAGCAAGTGTGAATTAGATCTGAACTCAGTTTTGGGGTAAAATGTTTCATTGTAAGCTATCTGCCTACAAAACTGTTGGCAGCTCTAAAATTGCTGAAAGTTGCTGAGGTGAATCAGAGGTGGGCCTGTCTTTGCACAGGTTGTCCTAGCGAGAACAGAATGCCACTTGGCAAAGTTGAGAGACTGTGCAAATTCTAACCATGAGTCAGTTTCATAATGGCTGAGCAATCAATCCATTAAAAATCAATTTCAGTGAGGGAGCAGGGGTTGGAACCCTCACGACGGACTGCCATCAGAATGCCACAGTTGTAATTATGTAAAACTATTAAGTAGTCAGCCAGCAATTAATTAGATTGTAGAGTGAAAAGTTTACAGGGGCAAGGGGTGGTGGTGAAACTAACTTTCCAGGCATTTGAAGCTGATGTTTAATGATTAGCACAAAGTCATGTCACTTTGATGGTGACATTTCTACAGGCAAACAGAGATTCCCCCCCTCCCTTCCTTCATGTAGCCATAGGAAATCTTGAATTTCAAGCATCATGTGATTCCTGGACTCTTGCCTGGCCTCAGAGGATACAGCCATGGCCTCTGGTGCTATACCTGATGGGCACACTTACCCTGTTCTCCCCAACAGACAGGAGGAGTGGGGCTTCTCTCAGCAATAGCTAAAGCTTTGCTTGTCTATAGTCAAAAAAGGGGGAGACTGCAACTGTGCTGTGCAAACCTCCTGCAGTCCCATCTGTTGTTACCTCCAGTCTTTCTTCAATGTGTTCTCACAATGGGCAATAGGTAGGCACAGAACTGTGAAATGCAACTCATTCCCTGGAAATCAGTGCATCTACACAAGGGGCCACTGGACTTGGGAACCAAGACTAACATGCTGCTTCTTGCATTGTGCAGTGGCCCAAGGACTCCCTCCTAGCAGCCTATTCTGTGGCCCACAGTTCATAGGGAAGAGCGGTACCAGTTCCTTCATGGTCTTCCTGGCTTCTCTCTCAATGCCAGGTTAACAGCTCTGGGCTCCTGGAGTGTTTTAAGACTACTTTGTGGAATTCACTCCTAGCCAAATCTCAGGATCTCTCAGGGGAGATCTGGAAGTCCCAAGATCACTCCTGAGATCCGGGGGCTGGCATCCTCCTCCAGTGCATTCCTATCCCTATCCATATCACCCTTGTTTGCCACTTCTTCAGGTGCTCCATGTGCACCCTTTACGTCTGATGCATGTTCTCTTGAGCTGCATCTCATATGCAACAGGGCTTATCAGTTCCATAGAGAGACCCCTCTATGAATTGGTGTTGATCCCACCATCTATGAATTTAGTGAGTCATATTCCCAGGCTGGGAACTAAATGCTGCTCAATGGCCTCGATACATCTTCTGGTGCGGCTGTGATTTTAGCAGGTGCTCCTGAACCCACTGACATGGCTGGGTAAGACTTTCATCCAGATGCAGAAAGTATGGAGTAATTTTCACTGCTCTTCAAACAAAACAGGAATACCTGCAAGCCCTCAAGGTGGAAGACCAGTATGATGACTGAAGGGCTGTTCGGGATGGTCAGAGGGCTTTATCTTAGTAGCTAAATCCAAAACTGGAGGGATAGGCACTGATCCATGATGAAGCCCCTACAAGGGATGCCAGCCTGCTGATGGGAGCTGAGGATCCCCCCCCCCCCGAATCCCCTCCTCAGCTCCAGACTGCAGAAGTCAGTTATCCTGTAACACATGGATGCTTTGGAAGGTGGATGCCATGGCATTGAACCCCATTGACATCTCTGTCTGCTCCAGGCTCCACCCCCCAGTCCTCAGGAGTTTCCCATCCTGGAGCTGGCAACCCTACCTGCCTCATGCCCCACTAGTGTCCAGGGAGGATTTGGCAACCCAAGCCCTACACTGGATTGCCTGGTCTTCTGCTATGGCCAAAGGCCTCTCTTCAGCAAGCTTTGTTGCCTGCCCCTGCTTCAACTGACGGCAGGAGAATATCTATTTTTAAAACTGCTAGTGTCATATGTGGCATGATGTCACTTCCTGGGGAAACCCAGAAGCGATGTCACATAGCTTTAGGGATCACCAAAAACTCTATAATTTTACCATACAGTTTCCAGCAATTCCCAGAGTAACATGACATCACTTTTGGTTTTTCCTGGGAGTGACATCATGGTCCCTGCCTCTCAAGCTCCCACTGGTTGCCAGATACAGCCTAAAATTCAAACACAGCCAGGCATAGCCTTGCTAACCTAGCATTATAGCAATAACCCACAACAGTTTGTGTTGTTCAGAAAAGAGTCCAGTGGCAAATGACTGGTGTAGCACAACAACTGTGAAATAGCCAATCATGTGGGGATGCAGCTCTCCATAGATGGCTTTCCCAACATTCCAGATGCTCAGGGAGGCTGATGGACCCTTGTGTTTTGCTCCAAGTATGGTGATCTCTCTCTCTCTGTGTGTGTGTGTCCCTTCCCAACCTTCTCCAGGTAAAGTTTTACGTGCAGTCTCATTTCTGTTCCTGATGAGCTGTTTTTAAACTTGAGCTTAGGAGAGTGCTGCTCCAACATCCAATCTCCTTTTGATGGAGAGACTGGAGAAAGTATAGCAGCAGTCAGTGTGGAGCTTCCTCAGCAAGAGAACAGACAGTTTAAAGCAGGGCATCTAACTCATTTGTTATGAGGACCAGATCTGACATAAATGGGACTTTGAAGGGCTAGGCCATGTGTGTTATAAAATGTAATGCCAGGTAGTGGAAATATAAACTTTATATAGGACACAGACAAACACAAAGATATTATTTTAACTTAAAATACAAACATGATTAAAACTCATGTGATATTTTGTTTATTTAGTAGTGTTTAGGGGGGGTGGGGGGTGGGCTCCCTCTGGGAATCCTACCCCCCCAGGGAAAGTGTATGCGCAATACATAGCCTCTCCTCTCCCGGTGTAGTGAACGCCGCGTGGTCACTGTCTGGCTATGCCTGGCAGATGGTCACTGCAATGGCCTCTCCTGCATTACTGCATCCGTAGCAACACCTTCTCGCTGGTCCCCCCCCGTTTTCACAGAGTTTGCTACGTCATGGTGCGACCGAATTGTCCGGCGGTATAACCGGATGGGCAGGCTGGGCCCACCAACCTCGCCAGCCTAAGAGAAGGAAAACTCTAACATCAAACCCGGGCAGATAGAGCTCGTTAATGTAACACCTACCACCTGGAGGACTCGCTGCCGGCATCCCGGCTTACTGGGCCATGGCAGATGACCCCCAGGTGAAAGGGTGGAGCCAGTACTGCGCACACTGCGCTTCACCTAAAAAATTCCTCTGCGCAGGCCTGAAGGGCATATCCACATACACAACCCACAACGCATCAAGTCCTGCAGCGATGGGCAAGGGGCGAAACGGCAGGTGGAAGGTGCCACTGGAAGCCGCAGTCCCGATCCTGTATGTAGGCGGTTCAGGGTATTGGTCGCCTGATGCTAACCCGGAGACGAAAGCATTTTTCGGCAGCACCCTGAACGACCAAGCAGCCTTATCTAGGGACAGCACTGCTTGCTCCACACGGAGAGGGGCCTAGAAAAGGTGGCCTAAACAAAGCTCGTCTCCCCCACCCCAGTTGGCTAGCCGCGGTCAACGGGCATCCTTACTTGCGGTCAAAGAATAACAACAAAGAAAAGGCATGCACCTGCCTCACAAAGTGTGCAAAGACTAAAGCTTGCGTGTTGGAACATCAGAACCATGCTTGACACAGTAGGCAGTGGTCGCCCTGAACGACGCTCTGCTCTAGTTGCCCACGAACTTCTCAGGTTGAATATCGACATAGCAGCTCTCAGTGAGGTCCGTTTCCCTGAGGAAGGTAGTCTTCAAGAACACGGTGCTGGCTATACCCTCTACTGGTCGGGTAAGTCAAAGGCTGAGAGCCGCCTTTCTGGCGTTGGCTTCATGGTCAGGAACTCCATTGCCTCCAAACTCGAAAACCTGCCAACAGGTCACTCAGATCGCATCATGTCCATGCGCCTCCCACTTCAAAACAAGCAGCATGCAACACTCTTCAGTGTGTATGCCCCAACCCTTCAAGCAGATCCTGCAGAAAAGAACAAGTTCTATGCTGATCTACACAACCTCGTACGGAAGACCCCTACAGAGGACAAGGTGATCATCCTTGGCGACTTCAATGCCAGAGTAGGTAAAGACTCGGAAGCCTGGAAAGGAGTACTTGGCAAACACGGCATTGTCAACTGCAATGTCAACGGGCGCCTCCTGCTAGAATTCTGCATGGAGCACCAGCTCACCATCACCAACACTATCTTCCAGCAGAAGAACAGTCTGAAGACAACCTGGATGCACCCATGGTCCAAGCATTGGCACCTTATCGACTACATTCTGGTGCGCCAGAGAGACCTTCGAGATGTCTTACACACCCGAGTAATGCCCAGCGCAGAATGTCATACGGATCATCGTCTTGTACGCTGCAATCTCCGTCTTCACTTTAAACCCACACCCAGGAGAGGAGGTATCCCTCAGAGGAAGTTTCAGGTTGGCAGCCTCCAGTCAGCCGAAGTTAAAGCTGCCTTCCAGGCAAAACTCCAGTCAAGAATTGAGGACCCCAGTTGCCCCACAGACCCTTCTCCAGAAGCACTCTGGGAACACCTAAAAACTACCGTCCTGCAGATCTCTGAAGAAGTCCTCGGGTTCTCCACAAGGAAGAACAAGGACTGGTTTGATGAGAACAATCAAGAGATCCAAGAATTACTGGCAAAAAAGAGATCTGCCTACCAAGCACATCTTGCTCAGCCCTCCTGTCCTGGGAAAAAAGCAAACTTTCGCGCTGCATGTAGCAACCTCCAGCGCAAGCTTCGAGACATTCAGAACGAGTGGTGGATCAAGCTTGCAGAGAGAACCCAGCTGTGTGCAGACACTGGTGATTTAAGAGGGTTCTACGAAGCCCTGAAGGCAGTATATGGTCCATCATATCAGGCTCAGAGTCCCTTGCATAGTGCAGACGGCCAAGTGCTCCTCACAGACAAGGCATCCATACTGAACCGCTGGTCGGAGTATTTTCAGGTTCTCTTCAGTGCCAACCGCGTAGTTCAAGATTCAGCAATCCACCTCACCCCACTTCAACCGGTGAAAACAGAGTTGGATGAGATCCCCACCCTAGAAGAGACTGTTAAAGCCATCAAGCAACTGAAAAGTGGCAAGGCAGCAGGAGTTGATGGAATTCCACCAGAGATCTGGAAGCATGGGGGCACAGTACTACATAGCTCACTTCACAAAGTACTTGTCACCTGCTGGGAACAAGGCAAATTACCACAGGACTTTCGTGATGCAATCATCATCACCCTATACAAGAACAAAGGGGAAAAGTCAGACTGCTCCAACTACCGGGGGATAACCCTGCTCTCCATCGCAGGCAAAATCCTTGCCAGAATACTCCTGAACAGACTGGTGCCCACCATTGCAGAAGAACTCCTCCCAGAGAGCCAGTGCGGCTTCAGAGCTAACAGGAGCACCACCGACATGGTATTTGTTCTCAGGCAGCTCCAAGAGAAATGCAGGGAACAGAACAAGGCTCTGTATGTGACTTTTGTCGACCTTACCAAAGCTTTCGATACCGTTAGCAGGAAAGGCCTGTGGCAAATCTTGGAACGTTTAGGATGTCCCCCAAGGTTCCTCAGCATGATCATCCAGCTACACGAAGACCAGCGAGGCCAAGTCAGACACAGCAATGACCTCTCGGAGCCCTTCCCAATAGGCACAGGTGTAAAGCAAGGCTGCGTTCTCGCGCCAACTCTCTTTACGATCTTCTTTAGCATGATGCTTCAAAGAGCCGCAGTAGATCTAGATGACGACGATGGTGTCTACATCCGCTATCGCACCGATGTCAGCCTGTTCAACCTGAGGCGACTAAAGGCCCACTCCAAGACAATGGAAAAACTCATCCGAGAGCTACTGTTTGCTGATGATGCTGCACTAGTCTCCCACTCGGTATCAGCTCTGCAGCATATGACGTCCTGCTTTGCAGAGGCTGCCAAGCTATTCGGCCTAGAAGTTAGTCTGAAGAAGACAGAAGTTCTCCACCAGAGTGGTTTAATTCTACCTCTGGGAGAGAACAAAGTACCTGGTTGTGAGGGCTGTCTTTAGTGATGAGCAGACCTCTTACTATTTAGTCTTGAGAAAAGACAGGCTGGTGTAGGTGGAGTCCTGTGTGGTGGATCCAATGTGGTGACTAGAGCAGTGAAAGCCTGTTTGTAACCATAAGCATTAAAAGGAATTCAGATCACAACCTGACTAGTTTAGATACCTCAGTGAGGCTTCTGTGATTTGAATGGAGATCTGTGCTGCTGTACTGTTCTTTAAAACTTCCTGTAGATAAAGAAATCTTCTTTGTTATTTTCAAACAACTCCTGCCTCAGTGATCACCACAAAACTTGCCTCACAGCAGTGATATCTGCTATCCCAAACTGAGGAGCAAGTTTCATTTTGAAAGAGCCCAGTTCCCCAAAATCTTAAGATGCTGTGTTGACCCCCTTGGCTGATTTAAACAAATGCAATTTTGGGCTGCATCAACAGAAGTATAGTGTCCAGATCACGTGAGGTGATGGTATGGCTTTACTCTGCTCTGGTAAGACCTCACCTGGAGTATTGTGTTCAGTTTGGAGCACCACATTTTAAGAAGCTAGAATGAGTCCAGAGGAGGGTGACGAAGATGGTGAGGGGTCTGGAGACCAAGTCCTATGAAGAAAGGTTGAAGGAGCTGGGCATGTTTTAGCCTGGAGAGGATGTGGCTGAGAGGTGATATGATCACCATCTTCAAGTACTTGAAGGGCTTTCATATACAGGATGGTGTGGAATTGTTTACTGTGGCCCCAGAGGATAGAACAAGAACCAATGGGTTGAAATTAAATCAAGAGTTTCTGGCTCAACATTAGGAAGAACTTCCTGACCATTATAGTGGATCCTCAGTGGAACAGGCTTCCTCAGGAGGCGGTGGGCTCTCCTTCCTTGGAGGTTTTTAAACAGAGGCTAGATGGCCATCTGACAGCAATGAAAATCCTGTGAATTTAGGGGGAGGTATTTGTGAGTTTCCTGCATTGTGCAGGGGGTTGGACTAGATGACTCTGGAGGTCCCTTCCAACTCTATGATTCTATACAAGCCTGTCACAGTGGACACTCAGATTTTGCACCGTGTGGCTTTCCTTCTCTCTCACATTCTCTTCGCCTACTCCAGGTACAGTTTGGTGCATCGTCTCCATTCTGTTCCCAGGTGTTCAACCCTTCTGTTTTTGTCTCTCTGGACTTTCCCACTTGGTGAGTTCTCTCTGCCTGACATTAATGGTCTCTGCTGCTCAAAACATGGTGATAAGATAGGGGGTGGAGTGTGATAAGGCACCCAGAGGCAGTACTTGAAGAAGAAGAAGATATTGGATTTATATCCCGCCCTCCACTCCGAAGAGTCTCAGAGCGGCTCCTTTACCTTCCTCCCCCACAACAGACACCCTGTGAGGTGGGTGGGGCTGGAGAGGGCTCCCACAGCAGCTGCCCTTTCAAGGACAACCTCTGCCAGAGCTATGGCTGACCCAAGGCCATCTCAGCAGGTGCAAGTGGAGGAGTGGGGAATCAAACCCGGTTCTCCCAGATAAGAGTCCGCATACATAACCACTACACCAAACTGGCTCTTGAGTAGTCTGGCTAGCACAGTCCTATTAAATAGCGCTTCTGTTCCCTTTCCACCCTGTCTCAGCCACTTCTTGCCTAACTCCTCTACAGCTTGCATCAGCCATCTCCCTTTTTGCTTGTGCATAGCTGCTTAGTCATCATTTGTAAAACTCATGATATATGTTTAGAAACATCCAGTAATTTTTCATGTGAGTATATCTGCTGTCCCCACTGATAGGTGAACTGAGCCTGCTTACTATGGCACAACACAGGGTCTTCTTATGTTCTTATATTCAGGACAGTTAAAAAATATTACTCTACAGAGAGAGTGATTCAAATGTGGAATCTGCTGCCAGAGGATGTAGTGATGGCCACAAGAATAAACAGTTTTAAAAGGGGATTAGAAAGATTAATAGAGGATTGGTCCATCAGTGGCTACTAGCCATTGTGACTGAGGGGAATTTTTACATTCAAAGGAATTAATCCTCTGAATCCCAGAGCCAGGAGGCAACAGCAAAAAAGGCCCCATTGTTGGCTCTCCAGAGGAAATGGCTGGTCACTGAGTGAACCAGGACACTGGACTAGATGGACCACTGATCTGATCCAGCAGGGCTCTTATGTTCTTATATTCACGCTCACTGTGGCTGCAGCCACTATGCATTATCACCACCCTTTCAAACATCACCATATCATTATGTTACTAGGGTCATCTTGTTTAATTGAAATAGCTCGTATCTAGCATAACTGGGAATCTACTGCTAGGACAGACTGACTGGCACCCAACCCTAGAGTAGTTCTTGGACAATTTGGATAATTCAGCTGCTTGCTGGTGCATCAGTCATCTATAAATAAGCTTACTTTAGGCATTGGTCAGTGATTGGTTGAACTGTGTTATGCCCATTTTGCATGCAGTCTTTTCTCTTTTTTAAAAAATGAGCTTCTGGCTTCCCTCAGCTCAGAAGTCTATATTCTCTGCTGCCTGTATGATCCTTGAAACCTTGCCTGACCTTGGAAGCTACAGCCCCAGCCTTGGGCAATATGCCTGCTGTGCATCCTCACCTAATCTCCCTGGTAGATAGCAAGGGTTGGACTTATAATCAGCCCTGGTTTTGCTTGTCCACAGAGAAAAAAAGGGTGATTGGGATTTTGCTGGCAAATTTCCGTCTATTCCAACTGTAGTTGCCCTCCATCTTACCCCAATGTGATTTCACCCCAGGGGTGTTCCTAAGGAAGCGGAGGAGGCCATTGTCATGTCTGGAGGTGTTGTGTTCTTGCTGGTTGGCTGCAGCAGGGAACACAGGTGGTGATGCATCAGATTAATGGCCTGCTGGATCAGATCAGTGGCCTATGTAGTCCAGCATTTCACACAGTGCCCAACCAGTTGCCTTGGAGGACCAACGATAGGCCAGAGAGGCCAAGGCCTTTCACTGATACAGCCTCCAAGCAGTAATACTCAAACTCTCTGTATCCAGTTTCCCTTTAGTTGTCATGGCTAGTACCCATTCATGAATCAAACTGCCTTTTAAAGCCGTCTATGCTCATAACCATCACTATATCCATTGACAGTGAATTCTTCAATGTAATTACCATTGAATTAAGGAACACTTATTTTTTACCATCTTGGATCTATTGCCCATCAACTTCATTGGGTACCCCCTAAGTTCTAGTATTATGGATGTGAGAGGAAAGGTTCACTTTCTCCATTCCATACATATTTTTTATAATCTTCTATCATGTCCCCCTCTATTTTTTTCTCCTTAATAAATAACCCTTTCTTTGTAGGTCAGGTGCTCTAAGCTCCTAATCAAGATTCTCTGGTGTGCAATTTTCAGTATTTGAGGACCTTGGCAGATATGAACATTTTTTATTAATTCAAAAACCTGCATACTTCCCTTCTATAAATTCAAAGCAGCAAGCAACCAATAAAATAAAAACCAAGAAAATAAAGTCAGTTCAGTGGAAATAAAATCCAAACATGCTGCTAGTAAAACGATTAAAACAAACATTAACATTTAGATTCTGCACATATTGACAGCCAAAGGACTTTTTAATTCTTTTCTTCTCCTCTAAAACCTTAATTTTTGGTATCACGCTAACTGCTTTTCAATGTTTTATTCTTCATCTATAAAAGGTCTTGATTTTAAAAGGCATTTTCCCACTGATTAATACTTGCAAGGTTGGCTTGTGGGCGTCTTTTGACTGTGGGACATTTGGGCAATTATGGCAAACGTCTTCTGCAGCAGGAGTCCTTCTCTGGGTAGCAGAGGGATAATAGTGGAGTAGAGCAAGATGGAATGGCAGGACTGGCTGGGTCTATCTACATGAACAGGATGCTAATCACACTATGTACCAGGTAACAGTGAACTCCCAAGCCAAACTATCTTTCATACAAAATACTCAAAAGCTAGTGTCACCAGGGCCCAGAATTTCTGGTGGGGCCCACTGTTGCTCCCACCCATACACTTCCCCTGTCACCTGTCTGTACCTGTGCTTCCAACTGTCCAGAATCAAGAAAGGGCATATGGATGCTGCACAGTGGTAGAACTCCTGGTGGCACTGGCAGCAGCACTCCCAGCTCTAAACACTGGCTGGTACTGACAAGGAAAGGGTGCACAGGTGGTCCAGGCAGCTGAACATGGGCAGCAGCAGGATTTACAAGCAAGGGCAGATGGGGGCATGCAGGTGTGGGAGTGGAAAGGAGGGCATGGGAAGACCCTGATAGCGGGCAGATGAGGGTCACTGGGACTGTCTGCCCAGCCCCCCACACACCTAGAACTGGTCCTGAGAACACTTCTCCAATAGGAGATGCAGGGTTGCCACAGCTTTCTGTCACTCTGAGAATGGAAGGCAAATCTTTCCCCATCATTGCATCTCTCTCTCTGTACTGGGGTGGAAACTTCTTGGCTGAATTTCTGCTGCTCTTCTTCAAAGATACTATCAGAAAACAGATTATTACATGTCTCTTCACAGCTCTGCAGCTAGGTGGGCACGGACATATTATTACAACTTAGAGTACACTGGAGCACAGCTGTGGATGCCTGGCCAGGGGATTCCAGTGCTCCTGGGGAGGGGAAGATATGGCGGTGGGAAGGGACAGAGGAGTGGGGGAAGGGGACTGAGACAAAACAGGGCTCGGCCCCCTTCCAGTCTACTTCCCATCCCGACGGTGACAGGTAATAGAGCCAGGAGGATTTGCCCACGCCCGTCATTGGTGTTATGCAACGCCAGGTCTATAAATAATAAAACCGAGACTCTTAGAGATTTCCTGCTTCGGCAGGACGCAGACCTGGCTTGCGTGACCGAGACCTGGGTGCAAGAGGGGGAGACAGTGGCTCTCTCCCAGATGACCCCCCCCCGGGTTACTCGGTCTTTCATCAATCACGGGTTAGTGGGCGGGGGGGAGGAGTGGCGCTATTCATACGGGAGGATTACTCCTTCCGGGCTCTCCCGGCCCCAACGATCAATGGCATTGAATGTGCCGGCCTGACGTGGGATGTCAGAGAGGGGTTGGTGATCTGGCTGGTGTACCGTCCACCTAACGCACCAGCCAGCGCCTTACCATCCCTGATGGAGGCGGTGTCGGGCTGGGCATTGGAGCACCCGAGGCTTGTGGTCCTGGGTGACTTCAATGTCCATGCCGATGACGCGGCCTCCAGTCAGGCAATGGACCTAGTGTCTTCCATGCCGACCCTGGGACTCTCTCAATTTATTCGACCCGTTCAGCCTGGAGGAAGTCGACAGAATTCTCATCTCTGCACGCCCAACAACTTGCGATTTAGATCCATGCCCCTCCTGGCTAATTAAATCTTGCCTGAGGGAGCTTAGATGTCCTTTACGGGACATCATAAATAGATCCCTCTTGGAGGGGCGTTTCCCAACGCCCTTAAAAGAGGCCTTGGTTTGCCCCCTCTTGAAAAAAAAGTACAGCAGATCCGGCCGAATTGGCAAACTACTGGCCGGTCTCGAATTTACCGTTTTTAGGTAAAATTATAGAGAGGGCAGTGGCGTTGCAGTTACAGGGTTTTCTGGATGACGCTTCCATCCTAGACCCTTGCCAGTCCGGCTTTCGCCCGGGTCATGGGACGGAGACAGTGCTGGTCGCCTTGGTGGATGACCTCCAGCGGCATCTAGATCGAGGCGGTGTGGCGGTGCTGATGTTGTTAGACCTGTCGGCCGCGTTTGACACGGTCGACCATCGGCTACTGACCTGCCGCCTCGCCGATGTTGGGGTTAGGGGGTTGGCCTTACAATGGCTTTCCTCCTTCCTTGAGGATTGGGGACAAAGGGTGGCAATCGGGGGTGAGCTCTCCCAGAGGCGCACACTACATTGTGGGGTGCCTCAGGGAGCAGTTCTCTATATGCGCCCCCTTGCCCAGATTGCCAGGAGGTATGGGCTTGGGTGTCACCAGTATGAAGATGACACCCAGCTTTATCTGCTAATGGATGGCCGACCTGACTGCGCCCCAGAGAACTTGGACCTGGCACTGCAGGCCATGGCAACTTGGTTAAGGCTGAGCGGGCTAAAATTGAATCCAGCGAAGACAGAGGTCCTTTGCCTGGGTTGGGGCGCTCTAGGAGGGGAAATATCTCTCCTGGTCTTTGACGGGGCGCCGCTAAAAGCGGCGCACCAGGTTAGAAGCCTGGGAGTTCTACTGGAGCCTTCATTATCAATGGAGGCCCAGATAGCAGCCGCTGCCAAGTCAGCCTTTTTTCATCTGAGGCAGGCAAGGCAGTTGGCCCCCTTCCTGGAACGTCGGGACCTGGCAACAGTGATCCACGCAACGGTCACCTCGAGACTGGATTACTGTAATGCCCTCTACATGGGGCTGCCTTTGTGCCGAACCCGGAAGCTGCAGCTAGTGCAGAACGCGGCTGCCAGACTGTTGCTGGGGCTCCCAAAGCGGGAGCACATACAGCCGGGGCTGCGTGAACTGCACTGGCTACCAGTTGTATACCGGATTCGCTACAAAGTGCTGGTTATTACCTTTAAAGCCCTATATGGCCGAGGACCTGCCTACCTTAGGGACCGCCTCTCCCCGTACGAACCCCAGAGAGCACTGAGGTCAGCAGGGAAGAACCTGCTGACTATCCCCGGGCCAAAGGAGGTAAGACTCCAGAGTACCCATACTCGGGCTTTCTCAGTTTTGGCCCCACAACTGTGGAATCACCTCCCAGAGGAAATGAGGGCCCTGCGGGACATTGAACAATTGCGTAGGGCCTGCAAAACCACCCTGTTCTAAATGGCCTTCACCAGCTGATACTACTAAATTGCCAAGTAAACTTGCCGATGGAATAGCACTAAACGTATTAATGTTTTTAGAATTTTATGGATTTTAATTAACTGTCTTCAAATGTTATTTATTATATAATGTATGTATCGAGTTTTATGCTGTTAGCCGCCCTGAGCCGCTTGGTCGGGGAGGGCGGGATATAAATAAAATGTGACTGACTGACTGACACAATGGAGTGACCACTGGCCAGAGCTAGTGTGTTGGAGGAAGGAGTCTCTTGTTCATGGGGCTTATTGGGATGACCACAAGAGACTGCCTGTTCATGGGGCATCTCTCCTCAAGACACAGTGCAGTAGCTCAGTTATGATTGTCAAGCCATTCACAGGTACCCGGGAATAGTTTCTCTTAATCTCAGATGGACACACTTCCCAAGAAGCATGGATGGGACTGACCGGGGTTCATTACTCTGAGCAAAACAAGAGACAATGGAGGCAGAAGACACTGAGTGTTTTCTTTTCCAGGGTTAACCATTTAAATAGTGCAGCAGAGAAGGCAGCATGTTGAAGGGAACAAGCAATTCAAAGAAAATCAGCATGGTGCAGTGGTTAACATGTCAGACTAGATTATGGGAGACCCAGGCTCAAATACTCTCTCTACCATAAAAGTTTGCTGGGTAATCACAGAGTTGGAAGGGGTTTCCAGGGTCATTTAGTCCAACCCCCTGTACAATGCAGGAAACTCACAAATACCTCCACCCCACACCCCCAGTGATACCTGCTCCACGTCCAGAAGATCCCCCCCCTCAAAAAAAACCCCTTTGCAGGATCCCTGGCAAAATTGGCCTGAAGAAGAATTGCTGCCTGACCCCACAGTGGTAAACAACATTCCCTGGGTGTGTAAGAAACTGCCACAAGAACTAAGTGTATGGGTATAGTATAGTATGGCAGTGGGTGTAGTATAGCCAGCAGATCTGGAGACTGTCTGGAAGTGTGAAACTCTAGTCCAGCTCCTTTTGTTGGGAGCTAGGTTTATTTTGGGGGCTAAGAGAATTGTGACTGGACCAAGGTCATCCAGCTGGCTTCAAGTGGAGAAATGAGGAACTGAACTCAGTTCTGCAAACTAGTTTGCTTCTCTTAACCACTATACCAAACTGGCTCTCAGTTTGATGGGTGAACTTAGGCTACTTATGTGCTCTCATCTAATCTACTTTACAGAGCTGTTGTGAGGAGAAAATGTTGAAAGCCACTCTAGGTACCCACTGGGGAGAAAAATGGTGTATAAATGAAATAAAATAACCCTCAAGGTAATGGCATCACATCCCTGCTAAATTCCTTCCTCTCTCAAAACTCCATCCTCCCCAGTCCCCCCCCTCCAAAAAAATTCCAAGCTGGAGAGGGCAACCACATTTCTCAGGAGTACTTATCTCTAGTTATTAGGAGCTTCTACTATCAACAAGCTCCATATTAATATGATTGGGGATACTAATTTAATTTAATTTACTTCATTTAATAATCCGCCTTTTTCACTGAGACTCAAGGCAGACGACAAAATGCAGGAAACAGTTCAGAAAGCACAAGAGACATTCAGTAACAATGCGATACTGTTAACTAAAAACTTCTCTACGGAACGTCAAAGAAAACAAGTAAGCTTACGATCTAATTATAAAATTATTACAAGCCGGAGAGAGAGAAAAAGAGAACGCCGAAATTAAAGTCATCATGGTTTGATTCGAGTTAGGTGGCGCTTTAAGCCTTTAAAAACAAACAAGGGGAGAGAGGTATAGAAATTGACAACAGAAAATTCTTGAAATAACACACTTCTATCTATCTGCTATTAACTCATGAACATATTTAGGAACGGACCTTTGAACTTTTCCACGAATCTTGTCTTGCGTCCCTTTACATCTGGTTCATTCATTCCACGCCTCCTTGATTGCAGGCAAGCAGCCGTCTGCCAAAGCGTCGCACAAACCTCAGACTCCGCCCTCCCACGTTCTCGCCCCTCCTCTTTGCCTTGCACGCCACGCCGTCGCCTAGCAACCGTTCTACAATGGAGTGCGGCTCTGTCTGCCTTGTGGCGGCTGAAGGTGCGCACTGCCGCCGTTTTGCTCCCTTGGGCACCGCTACGTACCTGTCTATGGAGCGGCGGCAAAGAATGGCTCCGCGCCAGCTGTAAGTGCTGCTCCGTCCTTTCCGGGGCTGGTCTTACCGAGGCGCCGGTGCAGCACGCCGAGCAGGGAGGGAGGGAGAGAGGGAAGGAGACCCAAGCAGGTGTTTTGCCGCGCAGTCCTTTTGCGAGAACTGGCCTGCGTGGGGACTCTGCGTGAAGAGCATCCTGGGAGAATTTTTTACTAAAGGAAGAAAGAGGGAGTCTGGAAGAGCTGGAAGATAGGCAGAAATCGAACAGATTTATTTTCCCTTTAGGTAGGTGCAAGAGCAGGGAAGACTTCACCTGTTAAATTCCTGCCTCGATGTCAGCTGTTGACCGGATATGCGTGTTGGTCGGATGTCAGATAGACACTGTGCTGTATTTTGTGATTTGCACAAGTGGCTTTGCCCTTGGGTCAGCCTCCACACAGCTGCAGTTAAAAAGGCTACTGACACAGAAAGCACAAATTGAGCCTCACTGAGAGTTCAGGATTTCATCACACTATTCACTATAGTGGTTTCCTAACTTCTGATAGCCAAGGCAAACTTTTCTCCCCCTGAACAAAAACTGAGAACTTTATCATTCCCCTGAATTCCCACCCCCCTTTCATTTGAAATCTTTGGGGGGGTCACCAGATGACAACCATATTGAAGTGGAAGAATGGCCTGCACAACTCACAAGGCTACAAGGCTCACATTTGAGGGTGCTCCTCTATAATGTTAAAAGCGCCTTGCAAACAGAAAACCAGCTTAGCAAACAAAGAGATGGCACCACTCTTCTCGTTGTACTAGTCTCTGTTGACACAGAGTGTTTATTGTGTTTGTTTTAATGTGAAGGAACCTACTGCACTGGAATGTACCACCTGAAGCCTGCAGTGGTGAAATTCATTATCTACCTCCTATTCCCTCATTCTCCAGATCTGTTAAAACTGTAATTCCCAATTTCCTATTATTTAAGTATGTTATAATTATGTATACATTACATACATTTGTATTACAGTTTAATTTGAAAAACTGTTTTAAGAGTCTTTTCACTATTCTTTTATTTTATTGGATTTATATCCCGCCCTCCCCACCAAAGCAGTCTCAGGGCGGCTTACAATTTATGTCATTTATAGTCTGCCTTTCTCACTTGGTCTCAAGAACAATTACACAGAGTGTGTTTAAATAATAAAGCACTCATGTAGAAATGGCATACACAGTTAAAGGAATGCTTTTTAATAGTTTGTTGAATAATATGAGGAGGGCAACCAATACATTGGGAATGCCAGCTTTTTTCATTAGTGGTGGGCTTCTGTGCCTCTGTGTGAACAGAAACAAAGTTAGTGTAACGTACTGAGACAGGAGACGTTGGTAGGGCAACATGCTTTAATGGAGGCACGTTACAAGAGAGCGAACACGCGGGCCGGGCCCCGCTTATATACAATATCCCGGAACAACCTCCCTGGCTGGCCAGCCCAATCCTGGCCAGTTAAACTTCCCGCCACAGCCTGTGATGGGCGGGGTGTTTTGCGCCCTGTGCGGAGTCGCCTGGGGGCAGCCCAGTCGCCTCTGCACATGGCCGCGTTTGCTTGGTCTATCGTCCTTGTGTTATATCGTAATGGCATCCTAGCGATACACTACAGTTAGGCCCAGTTGTATTCATGACTTGGGAAAGAGTTTATTTAAAGCCTCCCTTTCTCATTGAAGCTTAAGGTGTATTATGGAATAAAAGCAGTGTGATTATACAACATAAAATATCCAATGAACAATGCAGTTGGCCTAGGATTACAGAATTAGTAAACAATGAGAACCACAACTACCTCTGCAAGGTACAGTGGGATTACAAAGGTAGAAGGTATTGTAGTAAAAGCAAGGTGCTCTCTTCAATAACCATTGCAGTGGACTAACATCCTGTTCTGTAATGAAGGTATCCTTCTGCACTACAATTCCACTGCAGTTCTATAAAAAAACCCTGCTGGATATTTCTGTGGATTTGATAGAATTGTGGGAACCTTGCTAATCTACTCAGGCTAGCCTTTCTGCATGGTGGGAGACACCACAGAGAATGCACTTGGTTGGGCAGTCACCAATTTTACCAGTTTGCAGAGTAATATCTTGTTATGACTTTGTTTGTTATGAGTTCCTATGACTTAAATCTTTAAAATCTCACACTTCAGCTTTTAGTATCACAGAAAGATCCTGGAATATGAGGATTTTATACTTAGCATAGGGTTGTATTCCCCACAGACAAGTTCTTCCTATCTTTTTTTTTTAAGTTAAATTTTTTTTCTCCATGCAATCTTTCCCTTTTGTTTCTTTGTTTTCAGCCTAAACAATTACTTCCTATTTTCTCTTAGGCTATTTTTGTGTGTTTTTATTTATTTATTTATTTATTTAAGATTTGTATCCCGCCCTTCCCAGAAGTGGCTCAGGGCGGCTTCCAATAGTAGATCCAACAAAATTACAATAGTTAAACATATAAAGGGATCCATATTTAAAACAGATAAAACAGATAAAACAGATAAAACCTTAGTTATTAATACACATTAATAAATATTGCATCTGTATATAAAAGAAATCCAGCAAGTTACATTAAAATTCTCAAGCTAGTTATAGGCTAGCCGGAAGAGGGTCGTCTTACAGGCCCTGCGGAACTGAACAAGGTCCCGCAGGGCCCTCACCTCTTCCGGCAGCTGATTCCACCATGTAGGGGCCATAACAGAGAAAGCCCTTTCTCTGGTGGACTTCAAGCGGGCTTCCTTCGGCCCAGGGATGGTAAGGAGATTTTGTGTTCCCGACCTCAGTACTCTCTGGGGAACGTGCGGGGAAAGACGGTCCTTCAGGTAGACAGGTCCCAAGCCATATAGGGCTTTAAAGGTGATAACCAGCACCTTGTACCGGACTCGGTATATTACTGGAAGCCAGTGCAGGGTCCGAAGACCCGGCTGAATGTGTTCCCGCTTTGGGAGACCTAATAACAGCCGGGCCGCGGCATTCTGCACCAGCTGCAATTTCCGAGTTCGGGACAGGGGCAGCCCCATGTAGAGGGCATTACAGTAGTCTAACCTCGAGGTGACCGTGGCATGGATCACTGTTGCTAGGTCGTCGCGCTCCAGAAAGGGGGCCAACTGCCTTGCCCGCCTAAGATGAAAAAATGCGGACTTGGCAGCGGCTGCTATCTGAGCCTCCATCTTTAGGGAAGGCTCCAACAGCACCCCCAAGCTCCTGACCCTGTCCGCCGCTATCAGCGGCGCACCGTCAAAGGCTGGTAGGGGGATTCCCCCTTCCGGACCACGGCGACCCAAGCAAAGGACCTCTGTCTTCGCAGGATTAAGCTTCAGCCCACTCAGTCAGCTTTGTAGTTTAGCAGAGTCACAGCTCATAACAATGATATTCCTGCCTAGCAACTATGAAATAGCAGTTATAATTTGTTTTTTAAAGGGCTAGTAATTTTGGCTAAAAAGTGCAAAACAGTACTTGTCACTACCATCACCCTACCAGAGAAACAGGAATAGATAACTGACAAGATTCATGAGTACTTTGAGAGCATGTGACATAATTAATCAGACAGGAAGAAAAAGAGATGAAATTTTGAAAGGACAAATAACACTAGGAAGCCTCAATAGTAATTTGACTCACCATACAAGAGAGGCTCATACTGCAACTGTTTTTTTAAATTTTAAATAAATCACCGCACACCAGGTCTGGAAAAGTTTGGGAAAATGGAAAACAATACAGAAAACAATCAAATGCAGCAATTTGGCTAGCTAGGATGCCTTCTGGATTCTGTGCAAAAGTCAAGTGAATTAATCATGGCAACTGCATGCTAAACTAGTGTGAGATCAAACTATATTATGGGCGCATGAGTACATTTTGGTACTGGATGTGGAAAATCCATGTTGTACCCTTCTATACACACAATTCAATACAGTATAGTCATAAATTAAATTTACCACTGGCTGTTGCTTGATGCTCCTCATAAACTGAGTTGTCTAGTGCCTGTAATGAAGAGCATATGTAATTACGAGAATACAATAGGCAGGCACACAGAGGATATTGCTCATTATCTTAGGATGCTAGGGAAAAGCCCCTGGATAAGTTAGACAAAGCCCATTGGACGTGAGCTTCATGCAAACCATATATGTCAAGGTGATAAAGATGTTGAGTTAACCCAGCATGTCAGAGGCTGCTGATAAGTTGAGAAGGATAAGAACAGAAGTGAGACTTGTGCTGGAATGAGATCCTGGCAAGTCATTAATAAGTCTGGAGGAAAGGCTGTGACTGAAGACAGGCGGGCGGAGAGAGATGTGGGATCAGAAACACTAAGCAGGGTAAGGAGGAATGTTGGAGGAGAGATCATCTTGGCTCATGAACTGTAAAAGCAGAGCTGCTTAAACAGCCACTTATCAATAAGGAGACAGAAGTATTTCTGATATCCAATTAGTTGAACGTGCACTGACCTGACATACCAATGTAAAGAGCTTGTCCCATAGTACAGTATGCAGCCTGAACATATACAATTTTCTAGGTCTTCCTGATGACTCTTACCAAATATGGCCCAAGCATGTGGGAGAAAGCATGGGTGTGAATGAGCAGGTAGATTTTATCAGATGCAGGATGGAGCTGTCTGCAAGCTTAGTTCTAGGAGACTGCCTATTTATCCCTTCAGAAATGCATCAGGGGTTTTTTTCTTTCACATCTCATGAATTTTTGCTAAAGAGGTGTGTATGGATATGTTGCACCCGGTTTAGTTGCTGGACTTTTGGCTTTGTTTTTTGTTTTTACAGCGTTTTCTAAATGGCTTTTTAAGATGGTCAATGGAATGCCATTTGTACTTTACATACTATACTACATTTGTACTTTACATACTACATACAATAGATGCAATCAGTGTTTACTGAATTTTGTTACCATGTTCAAGAACAATGATAATTGGAGCAGCATCTTCAGTGGGGAGAGCTCCCATCTTCCCGTATTTGCCAGGAACAGTCACTAATTTGGGGTATTTGTCCCTGCGAAACTACTATCCTTGTTTTTGCTTCCTGTGGCACCTTTAAATTTTATTCTGATTCAAGCTCTGTAGAAATTACTGAGTTGCAGATGGGAGTGGATGTATCTCCTGTTGCTTTTGAAAATGTTTGCGGCAGACCCAGAAAAGAATGTTTCTTCTTCTGTTCAATTTTAAATATGGATAATAAAATCATAAACTGAGACAAGCATAACACCAGTTGTCAAAAGCACTTTAGCAATTGATTGATGCTGGTCTGTAGCATGACTTTTGATTTTGAGCCTTTTTCAGTGGACCTTTTACATTTAAATTATTGTATTTATATCTGATTATTTAGAGGAAGACTTAGAAGAAATACTAATATTGCAATCAGGTAATAACATTTGCATATGCATTTATTTATACGTTTATTTGTGGTGTATACTAGGATGCCAGGTTAACATCATATCACAGGTTGCCCAAGTTTATTTTGAATGTTTCGATAATAGAACAATAAAAGAGTAGCACCTAAAAGACCAACAAAATTTATTCCAACATAAGCTTTCATATAACAGAGCTCACGTCATATGCATACAGCTAACAGACTTGCAGTGACATCTGGTCCTAAATTCCATGTCTTTGCATTTAAACTGATAGCATTTCCATCTTGATTGAGCTTAACTGTTTCTCCACAAAAATACTCAGCAATAGACATTAGTAGACTCACTGTGCCATCCTAAGCAGATACACCCTTCTCATTGAAGTCAGTGAGCTTAGAGGAGTGTAACTCTGTTTATCATTTCACTATCAATGTTTCCACAAGAAACACATATTCATTTTGCATAGTTTCTGGCTATATTTTATCTTCTGCACCTCTCACCAGTCTCCATCCTTTCTGGGGTTTTTTTCCATGGTGTCATACATGGATGTATTTTATCACTTCAATCTGTATGCAGAGAGTATAAGGAAAACTGGATTAAATTTAGATGAAGGTGGGGTGAAAATGGGTATAGGGAATATTTTTAGATATGCAGATGACACCGTATTACTGGCAGAAACTAGTGAAGAAATGACTCCTGATGAAGGTTAAAACAGAAACTGCCAAGGCAAAGCAGAATTATAGTTGAACATGAAGAAGACAAAAATAATGACTACTGGGGAATTAGACAATGAAGAAATTGAAATTGTTTGAGATTTGCTATACCTTGGCTCCATCATCAATCAAGAGGAAGACTGCAACCAAGAAATCAGAAGAAGATTGAGACTGCAAAAGGTTGCTAGAAAAGATCCTTAAATGAGAAGATGTGTTGTTGGCAACCAAGATCAAGTTAATTTATGCCACATGACCCCCCATTGTTATTTGTGGGTCTGAAGAAAGCTGACAGAAGAAAGTATAGATTCTTTTGAAGTGTAATGTTGGAGGAGAGTTTTAAGGATACTATGGACTGCCCAAAAGATCAATAAGTGATTTCTCGATCAGATAAAGCCTGAACACTTCCTAGAAGCTAAAATGACAAAACTGAGGCTATTGTGCTTTAGTCACATGATGGATTGACTCAGTCAAGGAAGCCACAGTCCTCACTTTGCAAGACCTGAGAATGGATGTCAACAACAGGATGTTTGGGAGGACATTAATTCATAGGGTTGCCATAAGTCAGAAGCAAGTTGATGGCACTTAACACACATACACATATTGTTTACATTCTGGTTCTTTGTTGAATTGTAATACAGACTGTGGCAGAACGGGCCTGCTCTGGCCCGCAGGCCCTATTCTGCCCTGCTTTCCCAGGTTTATCTCTACCCCTAGAGAGGCTTTTCTTTCTGCCTGGTAACTCGCCATCACCATCTGACTTTTGTAAGGAATTGCCCACTGGGAGGGTCAGGACTCCCAGCTTCCCTTCCAGTTCTGAGGCCTAGCCTTTGTGTCTCCCGCTATGCAGTGTCTGGTCACCACAGAGACATATTACTGCCTTGTGCATCCCTGGAGGAATAGTCACTTGCCACTGCCTGCTTTCCCCTGGTGCTCTGTTTAAAATAGCGCACCCAAGATGGTAGAGGTCTATGTGGTACAGAGAACCACTCCTAGCATCAAAAGTTATGAAGTATTTATTTAAAAGAAAATGTTTACAAGCATACTTTTAGCACAGCTGCAGACTGTGCAAGGGATTCCCAAAATAAATAGGTAAAAAGCAAATCCTCTGTCCCTCTCTCTATACATGCCCTGTTAGATGTTAAAATATAGGGCAGGCTTCTTTAGTTTAGGTAGTTACAAATCCCTACAATGATTACATTACCTTGAGGTTCCCTCCAGCTCCTTAGGCCAGTGCATTGTCAAACATGGCTGCCTTCCCATGGGAGAGGTCTCTGTGCTCTCAAGGACTCCGTATCCAAAGAAAGAGACCTTTCTCCTGAGTACCGGGAGTTTTTATGACTTCTCTTTTCTCTTCCCACTGACCAGATCAAGCCACATCAGAGAAGCTTTTTATGCGATCCTCCAGAATTTACTTCCTCAAGCCTCTCTAGTATTTAATACTTCCTGTGGAAAAACACCAGTTTGTGTGTGTGTGTGTCTGTGTGTTTTGGATGGGAGGAGACTATCAAAATTTAGGTAGGCCTTGGCCTAATCTCCTCATTCCTTCCTACCCTCCTGTCTTTAACCAGTAATCTGAGGGCAGCTTCCTGGAGAGGACAGGAAATCTATCAAGGTTAGAGGTTATCAGTGTTCTCTCTAACCTGAGTTAGCATGAGCTAATTCACATATTTTTAGCCTCCAGCTCACACATTTTTGTTTTAGCTCAGGAAGGATGGCCCCAGAGTACAATAATTTATGCAGTAACTCACAACTTTAGTACCAGTAGCTCACAAAGTAGAATTTTTGCTCTGCAGCTTAGAGGGAACATTGGATGCGTTCTGTCCCAGAATGCTGCAAGAGAGAGATCCAGTTCCTGGGCTGGAACTGCTGTGTCTGGTCACCCAAATTGTGTTTTTGGGTGGGAAGCTAGTCTATCATTGGTTGGATCTTGCCACAGACAGAGCTCTGCTCTTGGGACAGAGACAGCTGTATTGGGGGATATGTTTGACTAGCTTACCCCAGAGTAACAAAGTAAAGTACCTGCCCAGCATACTACCTAGATAGGGCATGAGTTTAAAGTATGGAAAGAAATGAAGTGTTTTTATTTTAAATAAATCTTTTGATTGTTGAAGGAGTGAAATCCCTCTGTACCACACAGTTCCCCCAACCACTTGGAAATGCTAGGAGTGAGCTAGAGGATCCCTAGGAAGGAGAAAAGTGGTAAAATGGCTAGTTGCCAGTCTCCAGGGAAGCCCCAAAGATCCCTGGGAAGCCCTGAGGGAGGTTCCTAGTGACACCAAAGGAGATTAGGAGGCTGTCCTTCCTAACCAGAGCCCAAGATGGACAGTGGTGGCAGCAGTACCCTGAGGCAAAGGAGTAGAATGTCTCCTTCAGGTCGGAATCCTAAGGGGTAGGCAGAGCCAGGGCCTGCTAGCTGACACAGGCCCAGTCCGCTACACCTCCAAATCTCTGTTCCCTGCTCAAAGGGTGGGGGGAGAAGTGGATTAGCTTGATCCACCCATTATCTCTCCTGCTAGATCCGGGCCTCAGATTTAGCAGGAGCTCACAGGAGCACAGCTCCTGAACCTTTCTGAAAGTTTCCCCTCTTCCTCCCCACCTGTGTTGTCCATTGAATTTTAAGGTGCAGCTGCATAACAATCTCTGGATTAGGAGAGCAGGCAGCCACCAGGGGCTTTGCCACACACCCCGCAGCCCTCATTAACACCTGAAAAAGCCTGAGCCATCCTTTCTCCACTTCTTATGCGATTTTGGGCAGTGGGTGGCTTGTTGGCCTTTTGACATGGGGGGGTGCAGCCCAGGAGAGTCCCAGGCAAGCGACGCCTGCTTGGGCTGGCTGGATCTCTATCCAGCCTAATCAAGCCTCGCTCGTGCAGGGCTCTCCTTTCTTGCGTCAGATTGCTTTTGTCTGGTGGTGGTGGCTTATGCTAATGAGTTGTGCTAATGAGCTCCTCTACCTATTTTTTTTACAAAATGACCCCTGGCTAGATCTATTAGCATTTGTAAGAAGGCAAATCTGGAGAGCAATTGCACTGACTTCCTCCTTCCCAGCCTGTTCTTTGCCCAGAGAAAAAACTGTTAAAATGCAAAGGGAGGTTTTGTTCTTTTCAAACTTCCCAGGAAAAAAAATGCATTTCTTCAACAGACATTCTTTATGTTACTAAAATAGTTTTTCTTAATCTACAAATTTTTTTTCAAAATTTAAAAACATCCTTCATCAATTAATCAACTAATTAAGTTGGTGATTGTCAGACTGGATAAAGGTAAAGGTAGTCTCCTGTGCAAGCACCAGTCGTTTCTGACTCTGAGGTGATGTTGCATCATAACATTTTCATGGCAGACTTTTTTATGAGGTGGTTTGCCATTGCCTTCCCCAGTCATCTACAAGCTGGGTACTCATTTTACTGACCTTGGAAGGATGGAAGGCTGAGTCAACCTGAGCCAGTACCAGAAACCTGCTTCTGCCGGGATCGAACTCAGGTCGTGAGCAAAGAGTTCAGACTGCAGTACTGCAGCTTTACCACTCTGTGCCATGGGGCACCAGTGCATAACAGTTATTCAATAATTATTTAAAATGCAAATGTGTCATCTTGCTCTTCATCAGTGACAGAACCGCCATTCTCTGCATCCATAGTAATGTTATAACATCATAACATTGCTGCCATTTTAAAGGTTCCCTGTTCCTCCTTAGCTGCCAACTAAGAAAATGGCTAGTAATCATTGAGCCGGATACACAAATTTATAACAGTGTTATTAAATAATTATGAATCATGTTAAATGTGCCATCATGTACAGAACCTCCTTAAATGCATATGCAGTAATGTTATGACATCATAACATTAAAAAAGAAAGCAAGCAGAGATCTATAGGGGAAGAGAAGGAGTGGGGAAATGAAGAAACAACACAAGTGCATGGCATCAAAAGCTGCCCGCCAGAAGAAGGAAAGGAAAGGAACTTCATAGACAAATAATTGGACAGAGAAGGCTACATGTAATCTCACTGTGCATCTTGCCCCAACGGTATAATGTTGCTATATTATAATGAAAACAATTGGCATCATAATGCAATCAACATTACACTTTTAAAAATTAGCGGATTGCTCAGGAGACAACCTGATTCCAGGAGGGCGGGGTGAACATGCAACACTGATAACACAAAAGGGCAGCGGGAAACAAAATTTTAAATCAGGAATTCCTCACTGGAAAACTGCAAGTTCAGATCCGAAAGGAAAAAAATTGCAGAAGTGGATTCAGAAAATGTGGGGTAACAGGACACTAAATTTAGATCTATAACTGAGGAGACAAAAAATGTGTGGAAAGTTTTACAAACTTGATTATTTAAGGCAGGGGTGTCAAACATGCGGCCTTGGGGCCGAATCAGGCCCCCGAAAGGCTCCTATCAGGCCCCTGAGCAACTGGCTCTCATCTGCTTCCTTCTTCCTATTTCTTGCTTCCCTCTGCATAGCAGCTTGCTTTGCTCAATCACATAGGAGCTACAGAGCAAAACCTCTATTTTCTCCATTGACTGAGACTCCTCCCTTGGGAAGGAAGGGCAGGAAGGAGAGCTTGCTTTTCCAGGCTCTCTCAATTGCACAGCCCAGCTTCTGAGCCAAGCCACTCTTCCTTCTGTTGGCTGAGACTCCTCCCTCTCCTGGTCCCCTGGGGAAGGAAGAAAAGAGCTAGAGCTTCCTTTGTCCAATTCCTTGGATTCCATGGGAGAAATACATAGAAAGCACCTTTAAGACCATTGGGTGCTAATGTTTTAAGCATGTTTTATTTTAAGGATTTTTTAAAAACTTTAATTGTGTTTGTGTCTTTTATAAAGTTAATCTTAAATAGGTACACACATGGCCCGGCCCGACATAGCCTTGCCCATCAAGGTCTCATTTATGTCAGATCCAGCCCTCATAGCAAATGAATTTGACACCCTGATTTAAGGACACCGATGCTGAGGTTTGCACTTGTGCAGAAATGGTCAGAGTCAGCCCTAGTGGCTTTAGTGGATGACCTGTGTCTAAACGTAGACAAAGACCATGCTTCTTTGTTATTTTTACTTGATTTATCTGCAGCATATGCTACAGTAGATCATGCCATCTTGTTGAGGCATTTGGAGGCAGAAGTAGGTATCAAGGGATGTAATTTGGACTGGTTTAAATTGTTCCTTGTGGATTGGACTCAACAGGTTGCCATTGGAGATCAATTCTCTTCAGTGTGGGAGCTGTCCTTTGGAGTTCCACAGGACACAATCTTATCCCCATGTTAATCAACCGCTATGTAAAACCTTTAGAAGAAATCATTAGTAGCTTTGAAACTGCAACATGCTGATGACACCCAGCTCCAATCTCTCTATTCAGATTCCCTAATGTGCAGTAGAGGTCTTTGACTACTGTGGTTAACTGGCTGAAAGAGAACAAACTGAAACTGAACCCAGACAAGATGGAAGTTATGTTGGTTGATCTTAAATGATATTGTGCTTTCCATTTTTTATGTGGTTCAACTAACTTGGTTAAGAGCCTAGGGTTTATACTAGATCCTCCATTACTGCTGGAGAAGCAAGTTAATGTAGCCACCAAAAATGTTTTTTTCCAGTGAAGTTTAGCCTGGAAGATGATCACATACTTTGACTCAGCCAATCTGGGCACCTGGATCAAGGCCATAGTGACATCAAGACTAGCCTACTGTAATGCACCCTTCTTATGTCTGAATCAGCTCAGGAACTTCAGTTAGTACAGAGTTGAGAGCTAGGTGGAGCATGCATATTACACCCGTTCTGCAGTCAGTCCATTGGCTGCCCATCAGTTACTGAGCTTAATCCAAGGTATTGGCCACCACACACAAAGCCATAGACTCTCAAACCTGCAAGGCCACCTCTTTACCTGTGTCCCACCCTGACAACTTTGCTCATCTGGGCAGAGCCTTCTGCAGATGCCACCCTATAGATTGGCAAGATCAACAGCTGCCAGTATATGTGTCTTCTCTGTAGTGGCCCATACCCTGTGGAATGACATGCTTGAGGAGGTCAGGAAGCCTCCCACTCCTGGCATTTAATAAACCATGAGAATTGTTCAGGAGGTCATAGGAAGGAAAATAAGGCTACATAGTAACATAACGGCCTAGGGAAATGTGCTGGAGTTCAGTGGATAGTACCATGTTCTGCATTGTTCACCTTGTCAGGTTTAATACTTATGCTTTGTTCAGACACAGGCTCTGTTTCAAATTTCTGCAGTTTCTAGTCCTGTTACATTGCTTATTAAATGTATCATCCTACTGATTGTGTTGATTTATTTTGTTCAGCCTGCCTTGAGTCTCAGCGGGAAAGGTGGACTATAAATAATATAAATTAAATTTAGGCTCTGGGCAAAGGTTTCTTCGTGTTTTTGTCTTAACTTCCTCTCTGTGATTACCTTCTATCTGTAGTGCAGTGAAATGATTTGACTGTCTTGTGTTAATTTTGCTGCTGTTTTATTTAATTTCTACTACTGCTGTTTGTTTTTTTGTTTGTTCACCAGTTGTTAGTTGTTTCAAACAAAATATTTGGAAAAAACAGCATTGACTTTTTTTTTTAAAAAAAGTAAGGGGTCCAAGGAAATTAATGATCCATGTGGCCACTTGTGTTTTCCAGTGTAGACACCTTCAGAATATTTAACCTTGAGCTCCCAGAAAGGAATAACATCTTAGAGAAGTTTCAAGGGGAGTACACTCCAAGGAAACAGGATCAACACCCTCCACTTGAGTGGCGCAATACCCCTCAACCACATCATATTAAGTTCATCAAGACCAATGCCAGGTTTTTAAATAAACCAATCTGTTATGTGGACACAGAAGACACAAAAGACAAAGAGGTGAGGGTTGTTTATACGTATCAAAGCTGAGAAGAGGTTAAATAATTGAGCCAACAGGGGCATTTTTTTGAGCAAAAACACACAGGAATGCAGTTCCAACTGGCTTGGCACCAGAGGGTGTGGCCTAATATGCAAATAAGTTCCTGCTGGGCTTCTTTAAAAAGTACTGATCGAAACAATGGTAATGTCAGGGGGTGTGACCTAATATGCAAATTAGTTCCTGCTGGGATTTTTCTACAAAAAAACCCTGGAGCCAACACAATTTGCATGTACCATTAGAGATCTTTGTTGGAACAGCAGAGAATGGCTGGAGTTGTTGCCCTATGCTTGTGAATATGATTATAAGCACATGGTCCTTGGTTCAGCCTCTGGCATCTCTAGCTAAAAGGATCTCAGGTAGCAGAATTGGGGAAAGAGCATTATTTGCCCAACTAGATGAACCGAGCTAGATATATCAATGACCTAACTTGTACAAGGCAGCTACATAAGGGTATCTCTGTTGATTTGGTGTTGACCATTACAATTCTTTCCTTTGTCTGTAAAGGACCACTGGTGGCCACGTAGTGAACCTTTAGTGCATCGTCCTAAACCATCTTATGACAAGCAAAGCACTCAAAGAAATGATTTCCAGAAGCCAAGCTGTGAATGGTCTTGGCCTATTAAGTACAGCAGTGTGCAGTTACCTTCACATGGAATAGGTAAGGCTAAATTCTCCCCAATCCAACAAAAATGAGACAGTAGCAAATGAAGACTTGAGATTTTGCTGCTCCACAATTTCATTAACATTACATAGTTGAAACTGAAAATAGCCAACAAACTTAGCTGCTACTTAATTGGGTTGCTTCCTAGTGCAGCATGATATGCAAAGGCAAAACACTGCAATCTAACCTCAACTGCTCATTGTTCAAATGTTTTGTGTTCTCTGCCTTGTAGTTCTAAGTTGCTGCAGCCCTATACAGAACCACTTTAGCTGAGTTGAGCATATGTGTGTTTTGAAGGGCCTCCTTTACTTCAGATGCAGTGGTTGTGGAAAGTGCCATCAGTGGCAACCCTGTAGAATTTTCAAGAGATGTTCAGAGGTGGTTTGCTATTGCCTACTTCCTTGGCGGTCTCCAATCCAGGTACTAACCAGGGCTGACTCTGCTTAGCTTCTGAGATTTGATAAGACTGGGCCATCCAGGTCAGGGCACATTATTGCTGATACAAAAATTAATATAGTAGTGGGAGTAATATTACTGAAATGGGTGGTGTTTCTCTGAATCTGTAGGTCTCAGCACACATGAGATTTCCTATAACACATGTACGCCCTACCAGTGTAAAACTGAAGGGCCTAAATGACCCCAGAGTGTATGTTGTACCATTGTGTCATAAGTATGCAGAGGCCATTCTAGGATGGCAACCTTCATTGCTCCCCTTTTGTAAGGCAAACATACATCACTTTCCATCCCTTCCACTTTGGGTTGCCACTTGCTTGGTGTTGGAGGGGGCCTCTCAGCAATACCCCCTGTCCTGTACCCTCACTCAGTGGAGCAGCAAGGGAGAAACTGTGTTGACTGATACCAGGATGTCACTTCCTGTTTCAGGGCCAGAAGTGATATCAAGATGCTCTAGGAACTTACAATGCCACTTCCTGTTCAGCTGGCAACCCTGTACTCCACACCAGCATGTTCAGGGTTTAAATGTTCATGTAGGTCCATAGATCCAAGTCAACGGGTCATGATACAATAAGCACCTTATCTTAGTGTACTTGGAGCCTGTCTATATTTTTACGGTAATATCACCAGAAACTATTATATGTTACCAGCAAACCATACTAAATTTCCAAAGTAGCCAGATTGCAGTGCCTGCTCAAAAGCTGAGGGAGAAGTTTGCTGAGGTTAATTAAAAGCATTGTGGAGATGTAATGGAATATGTTATTTATTTTCTATAGTTCTGTCCCCACTCATCAGTGTTAAAGGAAAGTACATTGATTGCAGTTTTCTGAACTCTACAAATGCTGCCCAGAGTGCTCTTTAACCATGGTTCATCATGTATTTTTTTATTATTTTTTAGTTTAAAACAATTTTATTAATTTGCAATATATTGTTGTAGTAATCTTTAAGAAAAATTAAAACTAATACAAAATAAAAACAATACATCGTTTTTTCCCCCTTCTTCTCACCTCCCCTTTTCTTGACTCCCACAGGTGTTTACTTAAAATTAAAAGAAAACAAGGTAACTTAGCAAATCAAGAATCTCCATTTAAAACCTTATAACAATACGGAAGAAATTAAAAACAAAAAATAAGAAAAGTTAACTCTATAAGTTCATCTTCATTTTTCAGAAGAAAAATTTCAACTTTTATCAAAAATCACTAAATGTCCCCTTACTTTCCATTGTTTTTCAACATAATTTTGAAATTTCTCCCATTCCTTCCTAAACTTCTTCAAATCATAGTCTTTTAAGATTCTTGTAAGTTTGTCCATTTCACTCCATGACATAACTTTTAAAATCCAATCCCATTTTTCTGGTATTTTATCTTGCTTCCATAACTGCGCATACAATGTCCTTGCAGCTGAAAGCAGATACCACACCATTGTTCTATCTTGTTTCGGAAAACTTTCCATTTGTAATCCCAACAAAAAAGAGTCTGGAGACCTCTTGATGTCATAATCTAAAATTTTTGACATTTCTTTTTGAATCATTTGCCAAAATTGTTTTGCTTTTTCATGAGTCCACCATATATGATAGAAAGATCCTTCATGCTTTTTACATTTTCAACATCTTTCTGGCACCTGATTATTCATTTTTGCCAGTTTCTTAGGTGTCATGTACCATCTATACAGCATTTTAAAAGTTTTCTTTAATATTATAATGCTGATATCTTCATAGAGTTCTTCCATAAATACTCCCAAGATTACATTTGTATTTCTTTGTTGAAATTGATTGCCCATTTTATCATTTGAGATTTAACTACTTCATCTTCTGTAGACCACTTCAATAGTAATTTATAAATTCTTGAAATCAAATTTGCATTATTGCCCAACAGCATTTTTTCCAATTCTGTTTGCTCCTGTCTTACACCTTCATTTTTAATGTCCTGCTCCACCAAGCTCTTAATTTGTTGTAATTGAAACCAATTATATTTATATTGTAATTCTTCAGCTGATTTTAGTTCCACCTTTCCTTCATGTATTTTTAATATTTGGTGATACGTTAACCACATCCCTTCACTTGTTTCTGAGGATAATTTTATTACTTCAGTTGGCACAATCCATAGCGGCTTTCTCTCATCACCATATTTTTTATATTTTGACCAAGTACTTAGCAAATTTCTTCTTATATAATGGTGTGAGAAAAAAAACCATCCATCTTATTTTTCCCATACAACATATAAGCATGCAAACCAAAAATATTTCCATGGCCTTCTAAAACCAACAGTTTCTTATTTAATAATGTCATCCATTCTTTAATCCATACCAAACACACTGAATCATGATACAATTTTAGATCCGGTAACTGAAAACCTCACCTTTCCTTTGCATCGGTTAAAATTTTCATTTTGATCCTTGGTTTTCTTCCAGCCCATACGAATTCTGAAACTTTTCTTTGCCATTTGGTAAATTGCTTATTGTCCTTCACAATTGGAATTGTTTGAAATAGAAATATAATTCTTGGTAGAACATTCATTTTAATTGCAGCAATTCTGCCCAGCATAGACAAGTTCAATTTGTTCCATTTTATCAAATCTTCATCAAATTTCCGCCAAAGCTTTTCATAATTATTTTTATACAAATCTATATTTTTCATGGTAACTTCCACACCTAAATAGTTTACTTTTGAAGTGACCTCACACTGTGTTACACTTTGCAGTTCCTCCTGTTGACTCTTTGTCATATTTTTGCACAAAATTTTTGATTTTTTTAAATTTATATAAAAGCCTGCCAGTTCTCCATACTCCTGTATTTTACGAAGCAGCAATGGTGTTACCAATAAGGGATTTTCATTGATAAACATTACATCATCAGCAAATGCTCTGTATTTATAAGAAAAACCTTTCAATTTCAACCCCTCTATCTCTTTGTCATCTTGTATTTGCCTAAGCAAAATCTCTAATGTCATTATAAATATCAATGGAGATAGAGGGCAACCTTGCCTTGTTTCTTTACCAACAATCATTTTCTCTGTCAAATCTGCATTTATACAGTCTTGCTTGTTGTTCAGTGTATATTGCCTTAACCATTCTTATAAAATCTTCTCCTAATCCTAATTTGTCCATCACTGCAAACATAAAATCCCAATTCAGATTGTCAAAGGCCTTCTCTGCACCTGCAAAAAATAGTGCCACTTCTTTTTCAGGATGCTTCTCATAATATTCAACAATATCTATAACAGTTCTGATATTATCTCTAATTTGTCTCATGCGAAGAAATCCTGCTTGTTCTTCTTTGCTAAAATTATTCAAATGCTGTTCAAGTTGTTCTGCTAGTATCCTAGCATATATTTTGTAGTCATTGTTAAGTAATGAAATTGGTCTATAATTTTTTACATTTGTTGTATCTCTATCTTCTTTTGGTATCAACGAAATGGTAGCTTCCTTCCGTGTATTTGGTATTATCCCATCAATCCTTATAATATTCATCAACTTCTGAAGTTTTGGTATTAATGTCTCTGAGAGGACTTCATAAAATTTTGCTGTAAAACCATCTGGACCCGGTGCCTTTCCCATTTTCATTGAATTTATAGCTGCTTCAATTTCAGTTTTTTCAATTGGTTCATGTAATACCTTTTCCATATTTTCTGTTAAGGAATTTAGTTGAATTTTCTGTAAATATGCATCTATTTTTCTTTTCTCCACCTTTTGAGCTTGAAATAATTTAGCATATTTATAAAATTCCCTTTTAATTCCTGCTTGGTCAACAATTTCTTTACCTCCCGATAGAATTTTGTTCACAAATTTATTTTTCCTTTTTTTTTCATTTGCCAAGCCAGGTATTTTCCAGGTTTATTTGCTCCTTCAAAAGATTTGTGTTGGAGTCTCTTAAGGTTCCATTCTACCTCTTTATTTAACAGATGTATCAATTGGCTCTGCAATATTGTAATTTCCCTTATTATTTTCTTTTCCCCTGGTCTTTTTTAAAGTTCCTTTTCTTTTTTCCCAATCTCTTTTTGAATGTCCAACATTTGTTTCTTTTTGGCCCTTTTATTTTTATTATTCATTGTAATTAAAATGCCTCTCATTACTGCTTTGTATGCTTCCCACACAGTTTGAAATTGAATGTCCTCCTTTTCATTTATTTGGAAGAAGGCTTTAGTTTCTTTTTCTAGAGACACCACTGTCTTGGTTTTCTGTAGCAAATCTTCATTTATTCTCCATCTCCTAATCTTTTTCGCACACTTTGCTGACCACATCAATGGATTGTGATCACTCTCAACTTTAAGAAGAATCTCTGTTTTTTTCGTCATAAGTCCAAGACCTTTTGTCATCCATAACATATCAATTCTTGAGAAAGAGTTATGCCTAGCTGAAAAAAAGGTGTAATCATGCACCTTAGGATTAAATTTCCTTTATATGTCTTCCAAACTTTCTTGTTTTACTAAATCAAAAAATGACTTTGGTAACTTCCTCTCCTTATTTTTTTCCCCCTGATCTGTCCAGATCATTAAAGATTGTTCCATTAAAATCTCCCATTACCATTATTTGTTCATAAGTCACTTGGTCTAATTGTTGCACAATATCTTTAAAGAAGGAGTCTTTCACCCCATTTGGGGCATACAATCCCAACAACAATGTCTTTTTATCATTCATTGTCACTTGCACAGCTAAATATCTCCCTTCATTGTCCTTAAAAATCAATTTTGGATCCAGTTCCTGTTTAACATAAAAAATCACTCCCCTTTTTTCTCCTTAGCCAAGGAAAAAAATTTCTTACCCGATAGTTTATTCCATAAAAATTTATAATCCAATTGTTTAATATGTACTTCTTGTAAGCAAATGATATTACATTTTTGTTTCTTGATCCAATGAAATGTAGCCTTTCTTTTTTGCAGTGAATTTAGTCCATTTACGTTCCAAGATATTAATTTGTAATCCATAACAATTCTTTTATTCTGTATCCCCAAATCCCTCATTTTCTTCAAAAAATCTCCTCATTTCCTGCACATTTGTAATTGTAATCCTCTTTCCTCCATATTCAAAACTTAGACCTTCAGGCAGTATCCATCTGTATTGCACTTCATTCTCCCACAGCTTGTCAGTTAATTTTTTGTACAATCTTCTGTCATTTATAACCTTTCTTGGCAGCTCTTTCATGATTCTTACTCTGCTTCCATCAATTTCCAATGTTTTTTCAAATTGTTTTCTTAAGATCTTTCCCACCATGTCTCTTGAAATAAATTTTACTACCACATCTCTTGGTAGTTTGTTTTTCTTGGCAAACAATGAATTGACCCTGTATATGTAATCATAAAGATAACTAGATTCATCAGGTTCTATTTCCAAAAACTCAGCAATAGTGCTTATTATATATGTCTTTAAGTCATCTTCTTCATTCTCAGGTACTCCTCTTAGACGTATCTGGTTTTCCATTAACTTACAGTCTTGCAGAACTACTTTCTCCTGCAATTTATTAATCATGGAATCTTGATCCTTCATCTTGTTCTCAACAACATGTACTTTATTTAGTGTTGCTTGTGAGTCCTTCCTGAGATCTTCAATTTCTTTTTAAATTTCTGACTTCACCATTTCTGCACTTGTTTCAATATCTTTTTTTAATTGCTTCTTATTGTCCATTATTAGATCTTTCATTACTTTGACCAGTCTTGCCTCCATAGCATCCAATTGTTCTTGTATTTTAGGCATTATACTTTCCTCAAGTGAACCAGTCCTTGCGCGTGTCTGTTTTGGAGCCGGCATGTGATCAGACATTTCTGTTTCTCCACTACCAAAATAGGCTCTTAAGTTGATCTCACCAAAATCAAATTAAAGCAAAGGATCTTATAGATTAGGAGATGCCCTTTCGAATAAGCCCAAAATCGCCGTTCTCAGGACTTCCTAACTCAAGATATAATTTTTTAAAGTTTTAAAAATGCACAAAATGGCATCCGCAATTTTTCAGACCCTTTTGGAAGTTTTTTTCCTTTTTCACCAAAAAGCCACCAAAATCAGTTCTAATATTACAATCCAATACGCTTCACTTTGTAATCTTGATATCTGCCGGCTCTACTAATTTTCAAAGTTTTATTCTCTTTTCTTGAATATTTAAATTTTTTGACCTTCCTTTAATGGCCGCCGCAATTTCTGTATGGTTTTCAAATCCTAGTGTAAAGTACGTAAAAGAGAAAGCAAAATTATGAAGGAGTTGGAGTATATTCTGTAATATAAAACTCCAAGCAATTGGTGGCAGTTAAATTCAAGGGGGGAGGTTATAGAGATGTGTAGAGCATTGTGTGGAGGAAGCTGATAGAACTTTTCCTCCCTCTCCTATAATAATTCAGCTAAGTGTGCCCAAATTTAGTAGGTTCAGAAGAGATGAAGGTACTTCACAAAACACATATCTTTCACACAGAGATTACTGCCACTAGATGTTGTAAATGATTACCAGGGCAGGTAGCTTTAAAAGAAAGGTAGACAAATTTGTGGAGGACGGATCAATGGCTGTAAAACATGGTGCCTAAATAGAACTTCCATGTTCAGAAGTAGTATAACTCTGAATTCCTGTTGCGGAGGAACAGCAACAAGAAAAGCTTTGCCTTGGTGACCCTGCTTCTGGACCTGCTGGGGAATTTGGTTGTCTGTTGTGTGAAACAGGATGCTGGACTAAATGGATCACTGGTCTGATCCAATGTGCTTCTTACATTCTTATTTTGTTTTTAATGATGGCTTGCCAGCTGCTTCTTTATATCTTACTACAAGGGCACAAAAGCAACATCCCTCCCTCAGCATTTGTTATTGAAAGGCAGCCCCTGACCAAGGAAATTCCATTTAGCTATCATGACTAAGAGCTGTTGATAGACTTATCCTCCATTAATTTGTTCAATCCTTATTTAAAAGCCTCCTAAAGCCCCTTCTGCTTTGTCTCACAAACAGCTCCACAGCTCTGCCTCTGGTTCACTTCTCCATAATAATAATTCAGCACCAATAAATATTCAGCTTGTTTATGGATGATGGATGGATGGATGGGCTATAGCAAGCACACGCCCAGGACATGACATTCCCCACCTTACCCTTGGGTTTATAAGGAGAGAAGAATAGCTTCCATATGTCCATGTGTTTATTGACTGCCAAGGCAGAGTCGACTGTCTGTCTGGATTTGAGTTGAAGCTCCTAGAAATAATATAAATATAAATAAAATAAATAAATAAATAAAATAAATAGAAATGGGAGGACATTCTGCCATAGAGATATAGAACTTAGTGACTGGGTTTTTTAAAAAAAAAAGCTATACACAATTAGAAATCCGGTAACAAGCAAAGTGGGTCTGTCTTACGCAGGACTTTGGACATATTATGTGTTGTTTCAGTTTTCAATGTATTTGTCAGCATTTTGCTGCTCATTAAAAACAATGACCACTTGACAGCTAGTCTTTTTGTGGGCATTAGTTTAGATTCATAGGAGCTGAAAAGGACATCCTGGGTCACTAACAGTAATGCGGGGCTTTGTGCTTGGATTCGCTGGTCTGACTCTTAAGCCACTCCCGACAGTTGTTTACCTAGCCTGCTTTGACCTACTGAGCCACAAAAGAAACTGTGTCTGTAGGCCAGTTATGGTAGATGTTGCGTTTTCAGGCCTTTGCCCAGACCTTTTGTGTCGGTGGTGATGGGGGGAGAAGGTCTGTGGGTATGAGCAGGGTGTGTGTGTAGGACAGGGACTGGATTTCAGGTCAGTGTAGGTTGGCAGAAATTTAAATACAAATAATCTAAATGTGTTATGAAATTGTGTTATTTGTCTAGAAAAGTATTATGTTCAAACAACACTGCTGTTATTGTTTTATTGCTGTTTAGTAGATATATTCCTCCCTTGCTGTTTAAAAACCTCCCAAGTGGTTAGTGATAAAACAGTTCTGTTTAATTACATAAAATATCTATGTACTCATTGGCAGAACAGTGGGGGGCAAGAGCAAATTTACTTCTTAGGATTCAACTATGCATGAATCTCCCAGCATGTTTAGATTTAATGCTCAGGTGTGCAGGAGTCCAGTTATGACGGGTGACAACATAAAGGGGGCGGGAGTTGAAGTTTGCCCCCTGACATGGGAATGGCTTGGCATGCAGAAGGGTCCCAGGTTTAGTCCAGGCATCTTCAGTTTGAAGGATGAAGTAGGACATTATATGAAAGACCTCTGGTCGAAACCCTGGAGAGCCGCTGCCAGTCTGAGTAGACAATACTGACTTTGATGGACTGTTAGCCTGATTCAGTATAAGGCAGTTTCATATGCCCTCTCAGCAGTCACAGGAAGTCACAGCTTGCTCTGTTTTGGAAGCAGACATCTGTCTCAGTACCTTTGTTTCCCCAAATGGGGCAAACTCCTTTGGGGGTGTTTTCAGATCAGTAAATAAGTATGGGAGGAGCTTAAATCTCCTTCTCGCATCTATCAGAATTGGGTCTCCACAGCCTCATAATTGTGGTTTTAAAAAGAGAAAAAAACACTGGGCATGGCTGAGACTTCAATACAGTAAGCTGGGCATAGGAGCTGGGACACAACTGCTGGCAAGGTGAGTGTTAATTTTGCCTTTCCTTAAACTACTCGGGAACATTAACTGAGGTTGCTGTGTGAGAAAATTGTGTGAATGCTTGGTGCCTCCTGGCAAAGGGTTTCTGCTTGATTCTGTGTGGTTTTTGTCTGGTTTGTTGCTGAGAAGCCTAAAGAAGCCAAGGTGGCTCCATAAATAACTTTCCAAATAGCTGAGAAACAAAAATAACTAATTAGGAAATGGAAGGAGGGTCTTATAACCAAGGATGAATATAAACAAATAACCAATGCTTGTAGAGAAAGAGTTAGGGGAGCTAAAGCTCAGTATTTATTTATTTTTAAAATTCTATTCCGTCCTCTCTGCAAGCGGACTCAGAGCGGCTAACAACATGCATATTTACAAGTTAAAACTAATAAAACATAGTTACAATTTAAAACCATTTAGTGGTGCTGTACCACTGCAATATAAGTGAGTTCTTCTTTTCTGATGGTGATCACATAGTAACTCTATAATGATGTGGGGTGGCAATTATCTCCCAGCTAGATATCAAAGGGCTGTTGGAACAATTCAGTCTTAGAGACCCTGTGGAAAGTAGAAAGATCCCACAGGGCTCTTATGGCCTCCGGGAGAGCATTCCACAGTTCTAATGCTGCCACCAAGAAGGCCTTAGCCTGTGTCAAATGCAACCTAGCCTCCTTTGCTCCAGGGATGATCAGTAGATTTTTTGTCCCTGAATGCAGTGCTCTCTGGGGAACATGTGGAGAAAGGCGATCCCGCAGATAGACAGGCCCTGACCATAGTATGAGCTTAGGCTGAGTATGTATGAGCTTAGGTTAGTGAGAGAGGCTAGCGAGAGATGCTTATGTTCAAAGTAAGAAAAAGAGCAAGAACATGGTGGGGCCATTGTAGGAACAGGAAAGTTATGTTGTAGCAGGTGATGAAGAAAAGGCAGAACTGCTCAATTCCTACTTTTCTCTCAATCTCTTGTGAGCGAAATGGTGCTCAAAATAGCAAAAAAAAAAAATGATGAGGAAAGGGAGTTGCAGCCTAGGATCAGCATAGGAGTACATAAACACCTAGTTTCTTTAAATGAAACTAAGTCCTCGGGGCCAGATGAACTGCATCCAAGGGTACTAAAAAAACTTGTGGGTTTAATTTCTGAGTGCCTGTCCATTATTTCTGGGAATTCTTGGGGAGCAAGTGAGGTGCCAGAAGACTAGAGGTGGGCAAATGTTGTCCCCATATTCAAAAGGGGGGAAAAGGAGGATATGGATAACTACAGACCCATCAGCTTGGCATCTATATCTGGAAAAGTTTTAGAACAAATCATCTATCAGTCAGTCCTGGAACAATTAGAAAAGATGGCTGTGATGGGTTTCTCAAGAACAAGTAGTGTCAGACTAACCTTATCTCTTTTTTTGAGAAAGTGACTGCCTTGCTGGATCAGGGGAGTGCTGTAGACATTGTTTATCTTTATTTCAGTAAGGCTTTTGATAAAGCTCCACATACTATCCTTGTTGACAAGTTGGCAAAATGTGGTTTGGATCCTGTTACTGTTAGGTCTGATCTGTAACTGGTTGACAGATCGCACCCAGAAAGTGCTTGTGAATGGCTCCTCATCCTCTTGGAGAGGAGCGACTAGTGGAGTGCCTCAAGGATCTGTCTTGGGACTTGTTTTGTTCAACATCTTTATGAATCATTTGGATGAAGGAATAGAGGGAATGCTTAATACATTTGTAGATGGTACTAAATTGGGGGTGGTGGTTTCGTAAATATAGTTAGTAGAAGACAGAGACAGGATACAGGATGATCTTGACAGGCTGGAAAACTGGGCTGAAACCAATAAAATGAATTTTAACAGGGATAAATGTAAAGTTCTGCATTTAGGGTGGAAAAAAACAGTGCATCATTATAGGATGGGGAAGACTTGTTTTGGCAGCATTGTGCAAGGGGTTAGATTAGATGACCCTGGCGATCTCTTCCAACTCCATGATTCTGAATAGTATACAAAAGGGATGAGGATGAGATCTTCACTACTTGGTAACTACTAGACAATTTCAGGCAAGTTACCACATGCCTACTGTTTGCTAGGTTGCTTGCAAAGGATGTTGGACTATCTGGATCTTGGTAGAATCCAGCTGGGTACTTCCTTGTGTTTTTAGGCAAAAGAACATGCTCACTTAACAGAGATTAGTTATGCTTTAATAGTTAAGTCTTCTTGCTCTTATGTTTGCTAGTATCTCTGACTTGGATCCAGTGATGCATGGACCAAAAAGGAAATGTACTTAGTGCTGTTCTGCTTCCACAAGCAATAGTACAGGGGTTGCATAAACACACAGCATTTCAATCTAACTTTTAATGTGTGGAATGTACAATAGGTGTTGAATATTTTTTTTAAAAAACGTAATTTGCTTTTGAAGTTGTATCAAAAGCGACACCGTGCATTATGTATTATGCATGCAGAAAAGATAGTAGAGTTACAGTTGCTTGCACTCAGTGCATGGAGATAGTGAGGCACAATTTTAATATTTCTGCTTGCATAGACTTTTGTTCATGCGGAAATCTTTCCTAGGCTCCAGCCTCCTGTGGTCCATTGACTGTTATGATTTCATAAAAATTGGTGTGATTATTCAGGATCTCATACCAGTTAAGATCCTGAGGGCCATACTTGATGTAAGGGGGTGAAGGGTCACATGCCTTCACCATTCAGGTATGAAATTGGGGGGCAGTTGAATCTGATTTTTGTATGACAGGAAGTCTTTGGGTGACTAGGGTTGCCAGGTAGCTAGAGTTACCTGGAGACTTTGGGTGTGGAGCCAGGAGAGGGTGGGATTTGGGAAGAGGAGGGGCATCAGTGGAGTATGATGTCATAAAGTCCACCCTTCAAAGCAGCCATTTTCTGCAGGGGAGGTGATCTCTGCCACCTGGAGATCAGTTGTAAAAGTGGGAGATCTCCAGGTCCCACCAGGAGGCTGGCAACCCTAGGAGTGACAGTTTCCCCTGACTTTCTGTGCTATGTTGATCTGAGTATGGGTGGGGCTTTAATATATTTGTCTGTGTGACGTGCCATGGGACAAGAGCAGTATAGAAAATGCTCAAATAAATGTGCTCCTTTGACTTGCCTCATTTATGGTATCAGAGCTGGAACGAAAGGGTATCCAATAACAGAATGCAATGGGTTGGGGAGAGATACAAGACACACATCAGATTCTCTGCATCTAATTTGGCCTTAAACTTGCATGCTTCTTAGTAAATTTAAAACACTTCGGTGGATCTTGAGGATTCAAGCTGGAGGGAAAAAGAATACCTTGCAAGTTGGTCCAGCCCTTGTTTAAGTTGTCGCATGTTCTCTTATCCTTTTTATCTATACTTCTATAAGGGCATATTTACTTGGAAGTAAGTTCTATTGAACGCTGATCTGGCTGGCCCAGGCTAGCTGGATCTTTTCAGATCTCAGACGCTGAGCATGGTTGGCCCTGGCTTGTACTCGGGGAGATTACCAAGAAAATCCAGGGTCACTACACAGAGGAAGGCAATGGCAAGTGACCTCTGGCTAAATGACCCCTGGGGTCTCTGGCAGCCCTGTGTTTCTGTTGATCCTCTGAAACCATCTAGTATTACAGGTATTTGATAAATACTGAATACTTTTTAATATTTGTGCCCAATCATTTCAGAAAGGTTGTTTAAATGCAAACAATTGCAAACAGTGCCTCATGGATGCGGTCTTTAGGTATGGAAGAGGCATATATTATTATTAATTGCATTTGATTAATCGCCCTATTCTGGCTAGTGCCAGGCTCAGGGCAACGTACAATAATAAAAACACACATATGTAAAATCAATTACATTAAAATTTAAGACCCTGATGGCATCTTTAAAGTGCTCTTAGTTATTACATCACATCAGGGGTGGGAGGATCCCCCAAAAAGGGGGTAGAGAGAAGAAGGTGCCAGCACAGCAACCGTTGCTGTCCTTATACAAAGGTTTGGCAAAACAACTCTGCCTTACAAGCCCTGCAAAATTGTAGTAGATTCCGCAGGGCCCTGATGTCTTCTGGCTGAGTGTTCTACCAAGTTGGGGCCAGGACTGAGAAAGCTCTGGCCCTTGTTGAGGACAGCCAGACCTTTTTTGGGCCAGGGATCACCAGCAGATTTTGACTACTAGAGCGCAGTGCCCTTCCAGGGACATAGTGGAGGAGGCGGTCCCGTAGATACATCAGTCCCACACCGCTCAAGGCCTTAAAGGTCATAACCAAAACCTTGAATCTAACCCGGTACTCAACCGGCAACCAGTGTAGTTGGCACAGCACAGGTAGAATATGTGCTGTCCATGGTGTTCTTGTCAGGACTCACGCTGCCGTATTCTGAACCTGTTGGAACTTCCGGATCAGACTCAAGGGTAGGCCAGCATAGAGCGAGTTACAGTAGTCTAGTCTGGAGGTGACTGTTGCATGGATTACTGTGGCTAGGTCTGAGTGAGATAGGAGGGGAGCTAGATGGGTCTCCATTGAAAGCGAGGTATCCAGTGTCACTCTTAAGCTCTTGACGGTAGGTGCTGATGTTAGTAGCGCCCCATCAAGAGTCGGCAGTCTACACTCCAGCTCCAACCCTGCTCCCCCCAACCACAGAACCTCCATCTTTTATGGGTTCAGCTTCAACCTGCTTTTCCTTAGCCAGCCCACCACGGTCTCCAAACCCTCAGCCAGAGTTGGTGGGACTGTAGCTGACCGGTTGTCCAACAGCAAATATAGCTGGGTGTCATCTGTGTATTGATGACATCCCAGCCCAAAGCTCTGTACCAGCTGGGCAAGGGGGCACATATAGACATTGAATAACATTGGGGAGAGGAGTGCCCCTTGTGGAACCGCACACAAATGGGAATATCTAGTGGACACATCCTCACCTTGCACCACCATCTGTCCCTGACTGTGCAGAAAGGAGGAAAGCCATTGCAAGGCCACCCCGCGTATTCCCACTTCAGCGAGGCAGTGAGTCAACAATGCATAATCAACTGTGTCGAACACTGATGTAAGGTCTAACAATAATAACAGTGCCGACCCACCTCGATCCAGCTGCTTATGGAGGTCATTCATTAGAGCGACCAGGGCAGTTTCAGTCCCATGGCCAGGGCGGAAACCAGACTGGAATGGGTCTAGTGCCGATGTGTCCTCCAGAAAGCCCTGAAGCTGCTCGGCCACCGCTCCTTCAATTACCGCTCTCTCAATATGGGAAGAAGGGTTGTAGCTCGGTGATAGAAAATAGGGATGTGCACCACAGAAATGTATTTTTTTCATTCTGGATTTCATGAAGGGCATTATTATCAGTATTCTGGATTACTCAGATCTCCAATACCAGTTCAATATTCAGATTTTCCCATCTCCGGATCCCAAAATTATTTTGGTCTATTATTCTCTAGGGGGAATCTTTCCTGGGGCTAGAAAGACAGTCTTTTGAGGAAATAACACCAATACTGCAGCAGAACTGGTGATCCTGTCCACTAACCAACCCCCAAGAGTCAAGTGAATTTGACCACAGGGTCCCATCGTATGGGTTCCTGAACAAGGCTCCCCCAGTCATCCTCCATTGATTTCTATGGATAAAAAATTCCATGCTTTCACCAGGGCAGAGAATAGGCAAAAACACACAAGAGCATACAACCTCTAACCAAAAGCCTCCCAATGGAAGCAGAACCAACAATTCCAACATAGTACAGGAAAAGGGATAGAAGCAAAGATTTCGAGAAAAATCAGATATTGTACCATGTATTAGGTTTGCTTTCAGCTATGGATGATCATTTAGGTGGCTGAACCAAAAGCTTCATGGATATGTGTTGAGGAAGGATTTGGGGAAAAAAGCATGTGGATAAGTGGTCCCCAAGGATGCTATGGCACACACCAACACCTTTCCTGGTGCCCACCAAATGTTTTTAGGAAGTGAATAGAACCAGGTGTAGCTTTTGTCTAGCAACACTTATGACTGGCCATTGGAGATTTGATTGGCTATGCAGATTTTTTAAAAAAACATTGCTTTGGCAGTAGCTGCCACCTCAGCATAAGGATTTTCAGTGGGTGACTAAAGGTAAGCTACAGCAACCATTTTGTGCCTGGCTACATTTCCTGTGGCAGCCATTTTGTGGCTGCATCCACCTCCCCATGTCAGAATTATAGTGATGCCTGTGGATTCAGAAAGGTATGTAGATGATCTGGAAGGGAGTGTAAAACTTAAGGGGGGGGGAACATGTAGAAATGGGCAAAGCTTATTTAATTGAGTAGGAGACTTACTAAGAGTTCAGCAAAATCCACATGATTTTCAGACTGCAAGCAGGGAACCAGTTTTGCATGCTTCCCAAAATGAATTGCTCCATTGTTGAAAACTTATCAGAGAAAGGTTGAAGATACAGCCATTCAAAGGACTTTCCTTATCATTTAGTTCCTGTTGTTCAAGTCTGTTGTATTCTAATGCAGCTGGATAAAAGGCACTGAATAGCTAGAACAGTTTATTTTATTTTAATGGCTGACTGGGTACAAGTAAGGCCAGCTTTCAAATCTAACACAATTCTTCAGGCATGAGTTCCTTGAAGCAAAAGTAAATATGATTTTTAACATTTCTAGAAAATAGAATGGCAAGAATAGCAAAATGAGACAGTAAAACAGATGTATACAATAACAAATACATAAACTCTGCCTGTGAATTATTGGGGGGAAACCTGGGGGGGGGGGGAGGGAATTGATTTGCAGTAAGGAAAGCAAGGGGTGTTTGGGGGGAATAGAGGGTGGAGAGAAAACATACATGAGCCTGATCCCAAAGAGAAAAGACAGGCAAGAGTCCAGGTGAAAGACTGGTGATGAAAAGCAGATCTCGGGATGACATTCAAAGGAGGGGAAAGATCAGTGATTTCAGCCAAAGAGTTGGGGTCCATAAAGACAAACAATGCTAAGGCTGAGGGAGCAGGCTTGAGTCCAGACACCAGCTACAAAGGTAGGAGGGTCTGGAGGGTGATATATGTTTTTTACATCTTTACTTTTATCATGGGATGGGAGTGGACAGGGTAGAAACTTTAAATCTTACTAGAGTGTTTGAAAATAAGGGGAGCTTGGATGATGAGATTAGTGGTTGAGTTACAAAAAGAAACTGGGATGTCATTGAGATTTACTCAGGCTGAAAATGGCTGAGGCAGGACTGTAGAAGTTCTGTGTAGGAGCTTGGGGAGTGGAGGGACTTCCACAGATTCAGGGGCATCAGTTATTGCCCAACAAGCCTGAGGCAATTATTCACAGCCAAGGTTCATGGGAGATCTACTATGCACTCCATAGATCAGCCACACAGAATAAATGTCAGATGTTTGAGAGCTGAAGGACATTAACATCAGAAGGGAAGGGAGGGGAGGAAGGAAGGAAGGAAAATAGATGGGCAAGGGAGGAGAGATAAGGGTGGAAAGAAAGCAACTTTATCTTTAAATGCATTCTCCAAGCCACCGGTTGGCTTGGCTTAAAGAGAAAAATGCCTTTTCCAAGCCAGCTGATGGATGGTGGGGGCTTCACAAGCCACACAAATGTGTGAAAGAGCCACCTGTGGCTCCCAAGCTGCAGTTTGGCCACACCTGACATAGGTGGTCTACTCTCTATTTTTATAGTGTCCAGGGGAATTCCTGCCATATCCATCCCCTTCTCTAATTTAATATTCTAGACTGCCAGAGGACCAGGGGGGGGGGGGGGAAGAGACATTCCTGTGTGTTTAGGTCTTCTAGGTTTCAAGGTGATGAGAAACAAGATGGTGAGAATGGTCCTGAAAAAGCAGGCCCTTAGCCCTGACCTGGATAGCCCAGGTAAGCCCAGTCTCATCAGATCTCGGAAGCTAAACAGGGTCGACTCTGGCAAGTACTTGGATGGGAAGACACTTTGGAATACCAGAAGTCAGGAGGGCTGGGGCAGGCTTTATTCAGCCACCTCTATGAATATCCTCCAGGTCCCCAGTGGACATCAGTCACTAGAGGTTGCCATGACTTCCAGGTGTGCACACATGTGCATGCGTGTGCATGCACACACACACTTGAAAAAACCAGGAAAAGGGGGAAAAAGTAGGCCCTTAGGAAAGCTGTGCTTCAGCATTGGTCCTATATCTAAACCCAAGTATCCATGTTGATGCCTTTGAGCTAACAAATCAGTCAGCTAGTATTTGTTTAGCATCCTTTCATTATTTGTCTGTTGTTACTTGTTACAATATTATCACAATCAGAAACCTTTGAGGTAGGGGAAACTGAGTGGGAGTAGTTAGTTCATGGTTGTGCTGTACATTTATGACACAGTGAGAATTTGAATCTGGGATTTTAGCATGAAGCTTCAACACCTAGCCTGCTCTGCCACATTTCTGGCTTTGTGGGGTTCCACCTGCAAATCTGTCTCAAGGGATATGGTATGGTGTAAACAGATCCGATATCTAGTTTTGAGTCTGAATTTGACCATTTTCTATTCCAGTTCCACTTGCATCTCCTCAAACACCAAACAGACTTCCAAGGATTTTCCAAGAGGAGATCTCTTTCAAACATCACTATAATGCCAGAGTAACTCCCTGTATCCCCTACCAAGGGAAGGTAAGGCAATGTGTATCCCGTGCTATTAACATTCAGCAGGAAACCAGAATGATGTGTTTACCCAAAGGTTTCCAGAACATTGTTCTAGCACTAGGGAACAAGATTAAGCATGCTAGAATGGCCAGTGCTAGGTATGAGCAAATGGCATTTTTGCTGTCCTGTTGGCTCTTCTGTTGGGATGGAAAATATCTTGGCAAGTTACTACTCCTTGCCTTAACAAAAACTCCAAGGACAAAGTAGCAGACGTAGAACTGCTACCACTGTAGTTTCAGTGCCCAAAGGGCCATACACACTGATGTTGCTATGTGAGACATCCTTCTACCACTGAACTCTGCCACTTTCTCTCAACCTGGCCTACTTCACAGGCTTGTTTTGAGGAGAAAATCAAGAAAGGGGTAGGGAGTAAACCATGATCTTCTTTGAGAAGGAGCTAGATAAAACACAATAGATAAAAACTGCTTTGTGAGCAAGGCTATCAGTGTAATGCAAGCCTTGCTAGCTAAATCTGGTCCCCAAAGCAATTCTTAAGCCCACCTAGGGCTAAAGCAACTTTTGTCCTCAACAAAAATAAGGAGTCATATTGCTTTTCTATGTCAATTCTTCTGTCACATGTGAGATGCTGAGTCAGGTGACCCCTGAACCCACTTGCATCACATGTCTCAAGTAATGAAGACCCACTGGAGAGGAGGGACGGTGGCTCAGTGGTAGAACATCTGCTTGGTAAGCAGAAGGTCCCAAGTTCAATCCCTGGCATCTCCAACGAAAAAGGGTCCAGGCAAGTAGGTGTGAAAAGCCTCAACTGGAGACCCTGGAGAGCTGCTGCCATTCTGAGTAGACAATACTGACTTTGATGGACCGAGGGTCTGATTCAGTAAAAAGCAGCTTCATATGTTCGTATGTTCAAAAAGGACATTGCATTCTTAAAGTTAACATTTTCTGTGAGCTAAGCTACAGAAACATTACCTCCCTCTATCCAGCTTGAAAGGTAATAAGTTAATGGTGCCTTCAGTCAATATCTCTAGTTCACAACTGGGGCTTTGGCTCATTGGTGAAGCATCTGTTTTCATTGCATAAGACCCCTGGTTCACTCCCTGATTTCTTCAGTTACAAAAGAATCCGGCAGTAGGTGATGTGATCTACTTATGATCTGCTGAAAGTCAGAGCTGTTAATAGTAACTTTGATAGACTAATGATCTGACTTAGTTCAAGGCAGCTTTCTGTGTTCTGTGACTTAACCAGCCCTCCCAAGTATTAATTTTTTAAAAAATAAATAAAATATTATTAATTTTAAATTTAACATCTGCATACAATTAAACAAAGAACTATAAACAATATAAAGGTGATACATCAATATACACAACAATTACAGTGAGCAAGTCATACAGCCATCTGCTATAGTGTGTCTGTGACATGGCTCAACACAATATGAACAACAAAGATAGTAGAGAGTGAGACAAGTTGTTGTCAGAAACTTCATTATGTATTTTTCGTGACAATTGTAGGTTGAGCTGCCACTATTAGAACAGAGATTAATTTCAGTTTGGGTTTGTTTACATTTAAGTCCATCCAAAAGTTCAAAAGTAGCAAGGCATGCAGAAAATCTCATAGTCAGTGATCGTTTTTATCTGTGTTACTATCTTTTTCCAACATTGGTTTATCTCATCACACCCAACTAACAGCAGGTAGTTTGCCACAATCTTTCCAGCACCATGGTGAATAGAGTGATCAGTTCTGTGTAGTTGTAAAGGCATAAAATACCAATAAGAAAGTAACTTAAGGAACTGAACCACAGTAATTTTTTTTTACTTGTTCTTAGGTGAGTTTTTGAATCTATTGTGTTCAAAATCTATCAAATTCTCAACAGTTCTCTCTGCCTGGGGATACTTATTTCCACAAACTCTCTCCCAACAGGTTTTTTTTTACAGATTCAGGGAACTCCGTGGGTTTGCAGAAAAATCCAAAAAGTTTTTTAGAAACTTGGGAAAGGTTGTACTGGATTGAGTGGGTCTCATTGCAAGGAGTATACATTTAGTAACTACAAATCCTATCCTGCAGTTTTAAAAAATATGCAATTACAACTTAAAACAAACTACAACACATTACACAACGTTTTGTTGCGAGTCCCCACTTGTTTTATATATTTTTGATAATGCACCTTTATTCTGATCGTCATTACTCTTAACAAGTGTTTCAAATTTAATTAGTTGTTTTAGAGATACTTTAGATCAGGGGTGTGAATTCATTTGTTATGAGGGCTGGATCTGACATAAATGAGACCATATTGGGCCAGGCCATGTGCATACCTATTTAAGAATAAGTAGCAGAGATATAAACTTTATAAAAGACATAGACAAACAAAATTAATTGGTCTTAAAGCTGCTTTCTTGGTATTTCTCCCATGGGATCCAGGGAGCTGGGCAAAGGAAGTTCTGGCTCTTTCCTTCCTTCCCCAGGGGACTGGGGGGGAGCCCCAGCCAAAAAAAGGAAGAGAGGCTTGGGTCAGTAGTTCTGTGTGATTGAGAGAGCCTGGCAAAACAAGCTGTGCCTTCCCCCCTTCCTCCCCAAGAGAGGAGCCTCAGCCAATGGAGAAAATAGAGGTTTTGCTCAGTAGCTCCTGTGCAATTGAGCAAGCCATGCAAAGCAAGCTGTTATGCAGAAGGAAGCAAGAGAGAGGGAGAAGGAAGCAGATGTCAGCCAGTTGCTCGGGGTGCTCAGCAGATGTCAACCAGTTGCTGATAGGAGCCCTCCAGGGGCCTGATTCAGCCCCTGGGCCACATGTTTGACACCCCTGCTTTAGATATTTTTAGTTGTTCAAGCAAGTGTCTTAATTGAAAATTAAGAATCCAGGGGATTGGTTCATTCAATTGAGATTCTAAAAAGGATTTATTACATGTGCCATCTTTTTGTATTAAATAGATTAAATGTGCCGCAGGGCTCAGTACTGGGTCCCATGCTCTTTAACTTGTTCATTAATGATTTGGAGTTGGGAGTAAGCAGTGAAGTGGCCAAGTTTGCAGATTACACTAAATTATTCAGGGTGGTGAGAACCAGAAAGGATTGTGAGGCACTCCAAAGAGATCTATTGAGGCTGGGTGAGTCAACGTGGCAGATGAGGTTCAGTGTGGCCAAGTGCAAAGTAATGCACATTGGGGCCAAGAATCCCAGCTACAAATACAAGTTGATGGGGTGTGAACTGGCAGAGACTGACCAAGAGAGAGATCTTGGGGTCGTGGTAGATAACTCACTGAAAATGTCAAGATAATGTGTGATTGCAATAAAAAAGGCCAACGCCATGCTGGGAATTATTAGGAAGGGAATTGAAAACAAATCAGCCAGTATCATAATGCCCCTGTATAAATCGATGGTGCAGTCTCATTTGAAATACTGTGTGCAATTCTGGTCACTGCACCTCAAAAAGGATATTATAGCATTGGAAAAAGTGCAGAAAAGGGCAACTAGAATGAGGGAAAGGTTTGGAACACTTTCCCTATGAAGAAAGGTTGAAATGCTTAGGGCTCTTTAGCTTGGAGAAACGTCGACTGCGAAGTGACATGATGGAGGTTTACAAGATTATGCATGGTATGGAGAAAGTAGAGAAAGAAGTACTTTTCTCCCTTTCTCACAATACAAGAACTCGTGGGCATTCGATTAAATTGCTGAGCAGTCAGGTTTAAAACGAATAAAAGGAAGTACTTCTTCACCCAAAGGGTGATTAATATGTGGAATTCACTGCCACAGGAGGGTGGTGGTGGCTACAAGATTAACCAGCTTTAAGAGGGGATTGGATAAAAATATGGAGCAGAGGTCCATCAGTGGCTATTAGCCACAGTGTGTGTGTGTGTGTATATATATATGTGTGTGTGTGTGTATATATGTACACACACACATATATTGGCCACTGTGCGACACAGAGTATTGGACTGGATGGAGCATTGGCCTGATTCAACATGGCTTCTCTCATGTTCTTATGTTAGACCTGCTTTCTGCTATTTTTTAATATAATATTTTTGTCTTTTTAGAACCAATCTTGATTTTAAAAGGACAACATAACTGAAATATGTGGTATTAGTTTTAAAAGAATTATGGAGATTTTTTTTTTCAAACCTACCAGGTTCTAGTTTGTGATTTGGTCCAGATTGTATCCTGGAATGAGCAGGATAAGGTTAAAGTTTGCTGTATCTGAGTCCTATCTGCCATGGGGCCAGGTTGTAATATTTTCACCATATTACCAAATTTGCTTTAAAATAATATATTTTTAAGAAAGGTAGGTCTATTTTAAGAAATATATTATTTTAAAGCAAATATAAAAAAATATAGATTTAGCAATTGCATTATGCGATTGCTAAATCTAGGTTTTTTTTATATTACTTTATTAAGTCATAAAACATTGTTTGCCAAATTTTGAAATTATCATCAGAAAGTACAGTGGGTTTTGTTCTGAAAAGAAATCTCAGGAAACAAAGGGGTTTTTTTTAAATCAAATGTAATGACATATTCGCTGGTTCTCTTGAGTGGGACTCTGAACTACAGTAGATGGACAAGATACAGATGTGGGAGAGATCAAAGTGACAAGAGTAGGAAGGGGAGATCCATGAAAAGGGAAGAATCAATAAAGGACAGGAAAAGTGGGATTATAGCCACTTAAGTTAGCTCAGTTTTCCATAAAACTCCAATAAAGTTTGAACTGGATGTCTAAATAATGGATCTTGTTATCACACACATTCTGCTCATTTCTAGTTCTGTTTTTTTGTCTCTTCCCTCATCTTTTAAAAAAAATTGTTACCATGTTATTTTCATGTGACCCTTAATGACCAAAATTATTTGGAAAGCGGTCATAAAACTTTTTGGCTTGCAAAAGGCAAAGGTTTAGAATTGTATCCATAGCAACCCATGTTGGAAGAAGTGAAACTGAATGGGAATAGACTTTGTCTGGCAGAAATATATGCAAGTCACATACTGCAAGTAACAGAACATTTGTGAAGCTGAATATGGCGTGGGGTGGGGGACCAGGGAGGGCAATATGTAAGTTATGCTTTCTTTGTGAATCTTGCCCCTCCCTTACTTCACAAATCAGAGCAACGGGTGGCTCAGCCATTCTTCTGTTCCTGCTCGCTATCATAATGTTTCTCCATTGGCCAGAGGAGAGTGAGAATGATGCTGTGCCAGCACTTGAGCTAACAAATGAACTCCGCTCACAGCTGCATCTCCTCACCGTTTACATCCCCCTGGTTAATATCAACCTTTCCCCCTCTTTTCCAGAGACAGGGTGCTTTTGTGTGGCGAGAGATAAAGCCAGCAAGGGGGGTGCTAGTTCCTGAGGGAGCCACAGCACTGACAAGTACGCAAGGGTCAGAACCCTTGGAACAGCCACAAGCAGAGAAAGGAAACTGTATGACCTCACCCTGCCTGTGCTTGCCGGATTCCCAGGAGACACTAGTTTCTGACACTGGCTTATCAAAAACAGACATCAATGTGGAAACCAAGGCAGACCTCAGCGCCTCTGAGAAGAGAAAGAAGAGTGGAGGGATTTCTCAGAAAGACAAAGTGGATCTTGGCTGTCCAGCCAGAGAGGCACCTTCCTGTCCAGTGAGAGAGGCTTCCCTCCATAAAAAGCAAGACTGCTTACCTCCTCTGCCTAAAGCAGAACAATGTCCAGTAGAAATTCAGATGGCCTAGAAGGGCTGTCCAAGTGAGGGGGAGTTGGCCTGGTGCAATGTCAGTAATGCCAAACACTAACTGACACCAGCAAATTGTCCAAGGCAAGACACTCATTCTGCCTTTACATAACAACAGCTGCAGCGTACTTTGATGCCTCCAGAAAATGAGAGGCTCATAAAAACTATGAATCTTTTATTTTCTTTTTTGTCCAGTGCTGCAATTGAATTTTTCACTCATGTGCCTATTTAAAATTATCCGGGTTGCTTGTTTGCAAGGAAGACGAGTGTTCTGTTCAGCATAGACTGATTGTTAAACATTCATCTCAAGAATTAAAGTAAACATTTTATTTTCCTGTTTCCAGTTTTTCTTGTTATTTTTTTAAGTGTGCTTTTGGGTTCCTGTCTGATATCTTTAGAAGTAATGCATTCTGAGGTCATAGCAAGAACTGCAAATGGTTGCATGGAGGTACAACAAATATGATTTTTTGACTGATGTGGTGTCATCCTGTGATAAATAGAGGCTACTGTTGTTTCAGTAGGAAATGAGGACAGTTAAAAGGGACAATTTGCTCCAGTCCATAAGAATGTGAGTTATGTTCCATTGCTCAGCACAGTCAGGAAGGACACCTTTATAGTAACCTTCACTTTTGCTATAACATTTTCCTGGAAACATTGAATGGATTTCATCTCGGGTCAGAAATGTGGCTTAGTTGTCAAGTGCTTATATAGATTTCTAATGTCATGACTTTTACTTGAAACCTGGCATCTTCCATATGTTTCCCCCCCATTAGATAAGCCCTTAATGTCAGAAAGAGCCTTGCTGGATCAGTCTATCCAGCCCAGCATTCTGTTTCTGATGGTGGCTAGCCAATGAGAAACTTACAAGAAAGCTGGAAAGGCACAACTCTCTCCTGTAGTCTCTGCACTGTATGTCCAGAGGTATACTGAACGTGGATGTTCTGTTTAGCTGTCATGAGTAAAAGCCATTGACAGACTTTCCTCCATGAATTTGCCACTTAAATTAGTGGCTATACGTCTTAAAAAAGGGAGTTCTTATCAGCTGGCAGTTCACCAAATAAATTTGTTCATTGAGGCAGGCCTAGGGTTGGATCTTGCAATAACGAATGTTAGGAGTTGAGGGAGCCTAATGAACAAAGCATGTGGAAGGAGGAACTGCAATAAGGTGGAGAAGTTGGGGAAAATAACCCCTCCGCCATCTTGCCTGAATGGAAGATTTGCACCATCAGCGGGAGTAAGAGGTGGGGTGTGAGTTCACTGGATTCCCCTTCTGTAGTGTATAACTCCTTAATGGATTGTGGGATTGTCTGGCCCCCTGCACATGATATGCTGCTGTGTAGCTCATTATCCTTCTGTCTTCACTATGCAGCAGAAGCCACACTAGTCGTGCAGGATCCATCATGCTTCGGGATTATAGGTGTTTCCACAATCAGATTTGCTGGACTTGGCCAGAAACCCCAGTTCATATTCAGTGCTATGCCTAAATTTTAATTATTTTACAATTTATATAGTGACATTTGTAATGCAAATACATGTGTTCATAATATACAAATACACAGCCAACTAGTCATTTATACATGTTGAGGAGGCTCCCAATCCTATACATACCATCCACGTAACAAATTCTGGCCAACCATCTGACCTTAGAAGATTATCTAATAAGCTGTATAAGAAGTTGCCTTGTACTCAGTCAGACCCTTGGTTCTTCATGCTGATTGAGTACCAGTGTGGCAACGATATAATAGACTTCAGCCACTCTCCAAGGTCTTGCAACTGGAAATGCCAGAGATTGAATCTGGGATTTTCTGCATGCAATTAATATAATGCTTACTGAAGAAGGGCTCTTTCAAGGGGAAAAGTGAAAAAAATATCAAGGGTTAATCCTCAGAGTCTGAGAACCTTTGAGTGATAGGCTGTTCAAACAGAATTCTGTGGAGAGCATCAGTTAAGAAATAACATTTGGGAACTATCAGTTGAAGGAGAGACAGTTTAGCACTGAGTGAGGACTGAGAAGGAGGCAAGAGGAGTGAGAGGATTGCAGAAGATCCCAATTCAAGCTGAAAGGGACAGAACTTCTAGTTAAGAGAAGCAATCCCTGCTCAGTGAAAAGGGAGATAGGAGTGATTCCTGGTCTGTGAAGAAATAAGGTTTGTTGTACATTCATGCCTTTTAAAGTGAAGTGTCAGTGCAACTTAGAAACCTATGCTTGCAAGTTAAAGCAGAAACCAAAAACAAAGCCTCTCTCCTCAAAGTTTCAAAGACCTTATTGAAAAGGGGGGGGGGGGAGCCCTTACTTGTTGGCAACATATTAGCTGGATTTAGTGTCATAACAAAGTTACCTCAATTTTTATTAATGATTCACTTTATACATCCTACCCTTGGTTCCACCTGTCTTTTCTTTCTCCAAGTTAAATAACATATTTTGTTTATTTTTGAACTTTCAAAAGCTTTCACATGCCTTTACGTTTGTAGAATATTAGCAGGTGATTTTGTCTCTTCCCTCAAATCCATAAGCTGGCCAGCATCAAAATCCCTTCTATAATAAAAGCCCTGTGGTGAGGCCAAATCCAGGTCTCCCATTGGTTTAGGAATGCACTCCATAAAGCACTAGCCCATCATGCATCACTCACCACCTCTGGGCTCCCATTGACTGACTTCCTTGTCCCCTGTCCACAGTGAGCCTGCTGTGGATTCATAGTCATACCTTTTTAGACAGATGTACAAATTTCAAAATCAAACTCAGGAGCAGCTGTTCTTAGAGGTCCAAATGGTTGGCTGCTATGACCCCAATTCACTTGCTGAGAACACTTTCCTGTTCCTTTCTGGGCTGCATGAACACATCCCATAGGAAATGGCCAGGGTGCCATTCACCCAAAGGCCCACACTAAGCCTCATAGCAGTGTCTGGTTTTTCATCTACTATTCTGATGTTTCTAATTAATATAAGAAAATTCTTTAACATTAATCATGCTTCTGTGCAAGCCCAATCCTTTCCATAACCCAGTTCTGTTGTAGATCCCCACCCAAAAGTGCTGGGCTGCATCCATGCAGGGGCATTTTGCAGGGACATCTACCTAAATTGGCTGTTGTATAACAGTTGTTATGCTCTGATGTACTTGTGTCTCTTCCACTGTGTTTCTGGCACATTGTAATTTGGAAGACAAAAATCTATAGTCCATCACAGTATCTCAGCCACCCCACCTCTCCAGAATGTGGTGTTGAAGATAAGAGTTGGTGAATGGAGAACCAAGCCACCTTAGGTCCTGATTAGGGAGCAAAATGAGATATCAATTAAAAATAAGTATTAAGATTTCAAGCATTTCTAGCTAAATGATCCAAAGTGTAAAAAACAGAAAAGGTCTCTACCAGACACCTTAAAAAGTCACTAATTGTCAAGGTGGATACTACTGGGCCAGAAAAGCTAATGGTCCAACTTGGTATAAGACAGCTTCATTCAGAGAGAGAGTTCACAGATGCTGGGAGCAAGACACACACACAAACTTTCTGCAAGTTTGCTTGCTCACTTGCTCACACCGCATTGCTATTATTCAGCAATGCTTGAAACATTGTAACAAGCAATGCTTGAAACATTGTAACAGATGGCCAAGAAATTCATCATTTTTTGACAGGTGCACCTATAGTGGGACCATTCCTCTCTTCTGTGTTGCTCTGGACAAATTTTGCTCCTTCTAATCTGTCTTCTGTATATGCCTGAGCCTTGTCTGACAGGCTTGTCTGCACAGTCAGAAATTGTATGCCCAGAGCACATTTCATTCTGCAGGATAGTCATGCTAGCCCACAGTTCAATGTCACCATTGCAAAATATCACAGTCTCTTGTAGTGAACATAATAATTCCTTCTATTTCTAAACTGTGGCTGAGAATATGAGTTTGCCAGGAGGGAAGTCCTAGTAAGCAGTCAGAAATAAATCAGTGAAATTCTTAAATGCTTTGGTGAGTTCAAAGGATTCTGTCCACTAAGGAGGCTACCCACTCTGTCTCTGTGTGATTCACTCCTCCTCAGTCTTCACTGGTAGTGGATAATCCTGACAAATCTCCACTCTGGATATGGTTGGAACATTCAGTTACTCCCACAGCAAAGACACAACAGAACTGTACACAGAATGTTCTAACCTTGCCTCCTCCTAGTCAAGAGACACATAGATAGAAAATTCATAGTAGTTATATACTATTTATGTATTTAAATATTTGTTTCCCACTTTTCTCCCAAAAGGGACCTAAAGCAGTTCAAAACAGCAAAAAAATAAAAATAAAAATGAATTCACTGGCATTGTATGCATATGAAGGCACTATCTGGCACAAGAAGAAACCAATGGTCTTTATTTCCTTTTCCAGGCCGAGCAAGAGATTATCCAATTTGATATTTCATTGCAAAATATGATTGTAGATACATGCAACACTCCCCCCTCCCCCACCAACTGTGAGAACTCTTTCACTACAAGGGGCCTTGTTCTTGATCCAATATAAGAGATCTCCATGTAGGGGAAAATTCCATAAGCATGTAATACTGAGATTCTGCCAGAATTTGGTGGTATAACCAAATGAAACAGATATACTTCTGTTTCCTCATCTCTCATAGTGCTCTTGTCCATCAAAAGGCTGGTAACTGCATGCTCAAATTTCCAGCAGCTGCATCTCTCTCTCTCTCTCTGTTTGTGTGTGTGTGTGTGTGTGCAAGGTGTTGTCAAGTCATAGCTGACATGGTGACCCTGTAGGGTTTTTAGTGCGAGAGACATTCAGGGGTTGTTTGGCATTGCCTTCCTCTGCATGGGGACTCTGGAATTCCTTGGTGGTCTCCCATCCAGGGCTGAACATCCTTTGCTTCTGAGACCTGACAAGATTGGGCCAGCCTGGACCATCCAGGTCAAGCACCTGCATATGCTCAAAGGCCTCTCCACACAAGACCAATGTTTATGGTGACCCCGTAGGATTTCAAGACAAGAAACATTCAGAGGTGGTTTGCCATTGCCTTCCTCTGCGTCATGCCCCTGGTATTTCTTGGAGATCTCCCATCCAAATACTAGTTAGGGCCAACCCTTATTAACTTTCAAAAGCTGATGAGATTGGGTTAGCCTAGGCTATCCAAGTCAGGGCTCATCATGAGAAAGAGGGGGGAGGAAATCCCCAAATATTGATCAGAGAGAGGAGAGGAAACATATTATGTCAACCAGATTCAGAAGCTCAAAGAGAACTAGTATTTGGGAGACAGACAATGCCACTTGTGAAAAGCATCCCAAGGCTAAAATGCAAGTGGGGTATTGGTCCTCAGGTATTGTAGAATCCACCGCTTTCATCCTGCCGCAATGTCTAATTGCCTTAAACTTGTTCTTAGTTTCTCATTTCAGTACATCCATCTTTAGCTCCTGACTCTAGTCTTGCATTGTGCTTCCCTCTGATAGATTAAAGAGTGTTTGCTTTTGAGGGCTCTCTCTTCAAGAGGTCCTTAAACATTGGATAACAAAGCCTTTTGGCAAAGAACCCCCTGTAGCGTTAGATGCTGACTCAGCTCTGGAGGAGCCTGTGATTAACTGGAAAAATTAATTACATAAACCAGCATGCTGAAATAAAATGATTTAAAAGACACCACGTGACAGGATAACTCAGCTTATGCAGCTGCAGCTGTTTGTCAATGCGAAAGAAGACAGGCATAAACCATGGCAGGGACAGCTGCAAATATTTGTGGGCCCTCCAGCACAGGGTCCCTGGGGTCCTATCACAGCCCCTTTCCTCTGTGATATTTCTGAATCCTCAGATACTGACAAAATGACTCAAGTCAAATATGAAGAGTGGGTTATATTGTCAGTACTGCAGTCTCGCAGCCCTGTTCTAGAACAAAGGATATGTGATCTCTGGACAAGTCCAGAACTTAACAGGAAAATTTAAGGGACTGGCTTTAAATGGTAAGTGGTAAGCTAAATGGCAAATTCTAGCTATCGCAACATTCTCTCCATTTTTCAGTTCCCTTTCTCTCATTCCCCTCCAATACACATTTTGTGGCTCCACCAGAGAGAGACTTTCCCACCTCCTACACTGAAATGGCATTTACACACACACCCGCCACTGTTGCCAAGTTCACTTGCCACTGAGTAATGGGTTACATGTCTACTAAGCAGCTGTCCAATCCCACCTTGTCATCAGCCTGAACAAAGGCTAATAAAAGCCATGATATAATTCTACTGGGGTTAAAGGCTGGCCTCCATGTTAGAGTAGAATCTCTTTCATGGTGTGGCTCCTTTGAATTCCTTGGTCTTGTCATGTCACGTCAGAAGCCAACAGCTATGTGAGCAGAATCAATGCCACAGATCTCATCCATTCCAGTGTAGGCTCTTCCCCTGGATGCAGGGGTGTTTAATGTTTCTGAGCAGTACAGAAACAAGTCATGCTACAGAAGTTCCCACACCACTGAGGTCACATGGAAAAGGCCCTTACATCTATTAGTAAATGCTGGAATCAGCCTCCACCTGATGGCACTTTGTGTCACTGCTGAATGCCACCAATCACAAGTTTTTCTGCTTTCATCCTATGTATGGAAGCTGTTCACTTAGCTATGTTGAGAAGCACTAAATACACAGAGAGAGGTTTTCATTACTGGATCAAACCAAAGGCCTAAGTCCAGCATTTTGTTTCCAACAATAGCCAGTTAGATACCTTTGGAAATCCAAAAGAAGGCATCAAAATGATGGCCATTCCCTATTGTTTGTTGTCAGCATCTGGTTAATTAACCAGTCTTCCATTTTACAAGCTATCTAAGCCTACTGGCCATCACCACATCTTGAGATAAAATGAAATTTGAACTGGTGACCTCCACAACTATTTGCTTAGCCACCATGCAACACTACCTTCCTTGGCCAAGTGTCTACAGCATAGTATTTGTCTAGTGGGCCATTGCTTATGTTTCTGCCTTAGAGGTGTGGGTAGGTAAGTAGGGGAAGAGATGGAGAGGGAATTGTCCATCTCGGTCATATCAAAAGCATCATACGAAATTCAAATGTATCTTATAGAATAGTGTCACCACTTATTTCAATGGCAATTTGAAATTATATGTATGTAACATGTGGGATACCAGGTTTCTAACCAATTTGCATAGCTGCAAAATAGATGAGAGCCTGGTTTGCACACTTTCACAGCAGTATCATAGCTTCTTGCAACAATGTGTGAATGCTGGAACTGCATACTATGCAAACATCCTCTTCTGCGAATACAGTAGCATCTCATCACTCCCTCAAGTTGTTGGCAGGACTGGATGCATAACTTGAGTTTGGGGCCACTTATAGGTTGAGAGGGACAGTCAGAAAGTTCTTGGTTCCCCCTGACCTGCCTGCCCCCTGACCTATGTGCCCTTCTCTCACCACCCATCCGTACATCCTTCTCCATCAACTTGTTATTGAACCCTCCTGCTGCCCATGCCCCTAGCTACATGTACATCATTTGCCCAACAAGCCTGGGCAATGCATGCAGCTGGGAGATGGGGCGGCAGGAGACCTGTAAGTGGGGACATGCACACCAGCAGGGAAGCAGAAATAATGGGTTCCCGTCAAAAACCCTGGTCCTGGCAACTGTCCCTCTTGGGATATGCTGATGCCGGCTTTGCTTGGCTGTCAGTTAGTCTACTATACCTATGTACAGAACATGAGGAAGCATCCCTTATTTCAAAATACCTCCTTAATGCAGACACCCAAGTGACAGCGTCTCTAACTGTGGGACATTTGATCAAATGACTAAAGAGAAGATCATTGACCCTGAACAAATTGGTATCCTCAAAGGGAAATCTACAATTAATCATTGTTCCACCCTTACCTTCTTGGCAAATAAATATCTGAAGCCTAAAAGAGGGAAATTGTATACAGCCTTTATCGATCTAAAGGGCGCTTTCGATCAGTCACCAGAGATCTGCTATGGGAAAAACTTAAAACTCTGGGGATGGAACTGACAGAGTAGTAGTGGAAGCGTCCCTCAGGGCCACTCTGGTCAGACCAGTCTCAGTTGTTGCTCTAATGAAGACACTCACAAAGACAGCCGGTTCAACAAAGTTGTATTAGGGTCAGGCAGATATCACAGTCAAGAATCAGTCCAATAATCATACACTTACAATCAGTCCAGCCAGGCAAAGGTACAGATACTCAGTCCAACAGAATAGTCACAGTCCACAATAATCAATTCCTTTATCAGTCCATCAGTATGCCACGCTCTATCTGTCTTTTCCTACTCCACACTGAACAGACATTAGGCTACTGTATTTGTATTCCCCTTAACCAATCCCATTTCTCGTTGGTTAATGACATTCACATGCTATCACATGCTAACACTTAAACACCTGTATGCAAGGGTTACACAATCCTTTGGCAGTTCCAATATGCCTTAAAGATATAGGATACTGACAGGAACCACGCCTACTTTTCTTAATCAAGAAACTACATGATGCTACCTCAGGTGTTAATAAAGTATCCCCTGATGGTCAACTCTCTTCCAGTTTCCCAATTACTAAAGGAGTAAAACAGGGCTGTGTTCTTGCCCCTTATCTCTTTAATCTGTTTCTGAATGATTTGAACCAACATATGTCCATTGTGAATGGCCACCCTCGCTTCTTAGAACAATTAGCAGTGCCCTAACTGCTATACGCTGATGATACTGTTATTCTTTCACGTACCAGAATTGGCCTCCAAAAATACTTGAAAGCCTTTCATCAATACTGTAGATTGAATCAACTGGTAATTAATTATGAAAAATCAAAAATCTGTTTTTTTCAAAGAGCTGGCACCTATGTAAATGGTGCATTGGTACAGAAGAAATTGAACAAGTGAAGACTTACAAGTATTTGGGAATCACCTTTAATTATAACCTTAGATGGCCAATGCATTGTAATAGAGCTGTAAGTCTAATAAAATGTTCTCTGGTGCAAATTAAAAAGTTCTATTTCTTTGGAGGTAACCAGTTCATTCCAGCAACTCTGAAAATTTACAATGCTAAAATCCTCCCTCAGTTGCTGTATGGAATACCATTGTGGATTGAAGCCTTTAGTCCCTGTGTGGAGAATGTGCAATCATCATTCTGCCGTAAGATTTCAGGTGCTCCCAAATGTGTCCCCTACTCATCCATTTGTGCAAAGCTAGGTTTACACCTTCTAGAAACCAGAGCCTGGATTATGGCTTTTAAGTTCTGGTTAAAAATTTATTTCAGAACGGATTCAGGAAGTTTATTATACTACCTGATGAAAGACAGGCACAGCATTACTTGGTTTCTACATTTACCCACAAACTACAAAAACTTGGTATTGAGGTGGACACTTTTCTTATGTGACGAATTATATGTCTTAAGAACAATCCAACTAAGGTTTATGGATCACGAATACCAAAAAGTATTCCCCTCACATTCCCCTGTTTGCTCTGCAGCCAATTTAGGTATACTCCAAAGACATGGGAAGATACCCCGTTATTTTTTTTACTTTAGACTCTCCATTCCATCATCGTACTTTTACTTTGGCGCATTTAAATGCTTTCCCATCAACAGTTCTCTATGGTAGGTTTAGACAGATACCTCTCCAAAACAGATTATGTCCGTGTGAATTAGGAGTCCTTGATTCTATATCCCATATTATTTAAGAATGTCCTCTCCTGGCCTCACAATGTAGACAATTTTTAGCTGAATATCTCCAACACAATGTATTTACTAAAAGGAAAATTCTATCCTACCTTTTAGAAGATGTTAAACCCCACATTACTCCATGTGTTGCGAACTTTTTAGTAGAAGTCTATAAAATTAAATCTAGGCATACTACTGTATTTTAATTGCTGGGTGTCTACTCTTGATTAGTATTATTGGCTGCTATTTTAATTTATTGTTTATATATTGTTCTTATTATATTTCAGGCCTTTGTACCTACTTTTGATTGTGAATCATTATTGCTCTTATGTCAATAAAGGTCTGAACTGAACTGAAATAACCTTAGATCTAGGCAACCATTGGTGTTTTTCACCAGAATCATTCTAAACCATGGTGAAATCCTTTGAAACTCCTGGCATTTGTAAGGATTATTCCTATTGAATAATAAACCCCATGACTGTCCCCAGCACTAGCTGCCAGAATTCGACACATTTCTCTCCAATATGTGCAGTGACTTTTTGTAACATTTTGAAAGCATTGTTCAGGAGCCTAGACAAGAGGCATTACTTCAGAGAGCAGCTGTGCAAACTCTCTGGCTGGGTCATTGATCTGTGAACTAAAAATTCTTCAAAGCACCTATGAGGAGATAAAAGGGGGTTTTATGCCCTCACAGGTCAATGGGAGAGGCTTAAGTGGCCTCTGTCCCACCTTCTTACTTAGTCATACAGCAATAGATGCTATTATGCAATGTGGGACAGTGGTCCTTAAGAGCATGAGCACTCAAAAGCAAAAATGGTGTTTACATCTAACATTTTAGCCTGAGTCAGGCACGTTTAGGGCCTGATGCTTACATCATCCGTTGCCTTGGGCAATCTCTCCCCATGAATTCTCTTCATCCTCTAATTTATTTATATACTCAATGGGAAAATCAGAAGTTGAAGTAAATAGCAGAAAGTGAATAGTTCCTGGGCAAGGACAGGGAGTTTCATCCAGAACTAACAGCAGGAATCACTCATTGGTGGAGTTCACAGTTCCATCAGAAATCTGTGAAGAAACACATGTAGCTGCCTTATACTGAATCAGAACATTGGTTTATCAAAGTCAGTATTGTCTACTCTACACAGACTGGCAGCAGCTCTCCAGGATCTCAGGCAGAGGCCTTTCACACCACCTGCTGCCTGATACTCTTAACTGGAGATGCCAAGGACTGAACCTGGGACCTTCTCCATGCCAAGAAGATGCTCTACCACAGAGCCACTGCCCCATACCATCTTAGAAAATGAAGGCTGATGCTAATGTTATACGGTCTCCATGCAAAGTGATAAAAATAACTTCCAAGAAGCTTCAATATGACTGATTACTGCAGGATACAATACAACTACATGAAGCCTCTCCAGATCAGTAGCTCTCAGTCATAGACTGTGTACAAACTTGATCTGCAGGTTGTTTTGTAGAAAAATAGGTGGTGGAGCTCATCCAGGGATTGTTATGCAGCTTCACCTACTATTCAACGGGCAAGGTGGAAAGGAGGAGGGAACCCTCAAAAATGTTTAGGAGCTGCACTTCTGTGAGCTGTGAGCTGAATTCAAGGTCTGTCTTACTCTCTCCAAAAACTCTGGCTTCATCCATGGATTTATTCTAACCTTCCCATGCTGGACCAAACACTGGTCAAGAAGAAACCCTAGTTTGTACTTACATAACGAAGTCCAAGAAAGATGAGGAGAGGAGTAATTATACAATCCCAAAAGCCCACTACCAGTCTTTTAACCATTAGATTTTTTTGTGTCAGTCCTGGGGTTCTGTAAGGCAATCAACATCTTTCAAATGTTACCACTGCTTCATGGAACACCTTGGCACCAGAACAATCTCTATGTGACTATTACAATTCCACACTGTTCTTTGAGCTTTAAAAGCTTGTTGTTTCATTATTTATTTGTTTCTTAAAATTTCCAGAGGCTGAGATAAATGTGGGGATATACATATAGCACTTACATTATTTAATTCAGTTTTTTAAAAAGCCAGTGCACTTTTTCTTTTTTGTCCTGGATAGCACATTTGTGCCTTTTTCCCCAAAAGGGCAAACGTGAGTATGTCTGTGTGTGCTTCCACATAGGGACAATGCCAACAATGGCAACAGAATCTCTGGCCAAGGATCTTTTCCACTCATCTTTTCCCTTCCCCCCATTAAAAAAAAAACTAGCCAAAACTTCACCATTAGTGGTGGGGTTGGCAGAAAGGACGAGAAATAAGGATGAAATGGTATCTGATGTGAGTGGGGATGTGTGGAAATCCACACCTTTCTGTCAACATGGAGCCTGAACCGGCTTTGAATATGATCATCTCAGAAAGACTATATCGAAGAAGAGAAGAGATTAGATTTATACACCACCCTTCACTTGGAGTCTCAGAGTGGCTTACAATCCCCTTCCCCTCCCTACAACAGACACCCTGTGAAGTATGTGGAGCCGAGAGAGCTCTGAGGAACAGCTCTGCTGAGTACTTATGGCTGACTTAAGGCCACTCAGCAGGTGCATGGGAGGAGTGAGGAAACAAACCAGGTCCTCCCAGATTAGAGTCCATGCTCTTAACCACTACACCGAACTAGCTCTCATGCACACCAAGGTTTCCCAAAGCAGGCTTGGGAAACCCTGCAGCAGACCTGGGAGGCAAATCTGGAAGGTGGAGGACTGCAAGACAATCTATGGCTTTTGGGGTGGGGAGACAGTGCAAGAATTGTGTGTGAAGATAACCTCTCTCCCTGCCTCTATCTGTTAATATGGCTAACGTGGGCATAGAGCTTTTTAAAAGCCGTAAACATGATGAATACCTCAACCAATTGCGTCATTTTGAAAGGGCATGCAACAGCAGGGCTATTAAGCCCACCTTGTCCTCTTCTTCATTCTGTAAAGTCTTCCTGGCTGAAATAAACATAACCACAGACAAATTGATCCAAATTAGCATTTCTACATCTTCCAAAATGTACCAGCTACCCAGCGCTGTACTTTCAGTAAGATACAATACCAAAAAGCCTTCTTGGTGTAGAAGAAAAACAGGACTATTTTTGCAACTTTCAGATCTCCTAGGTTACCAAGCAGCTACACTGGAACTAATTGTGGAAGGTGAGGATCATGAAGGGGTCTGGAGCAGAGACAATTAAGGATGATGTGATTTGCCACAAGTGCCACACAAAGAACTGATTTCATTTGACTCTTTATGGCATATGAATGGTCCTTGTATTTAATAAAAGTGGATGAGTCTCCTGGCTTACTTCCTCTTCAACAGACCCAGTGAACTGGGCAAAATGCATAATCTACACATCAGCATGCAGAGGATATTTTTGCCCATTGAAATTTCATTGGGACAACAAAGCAGAGAGGCTTTAGGCAGGTTCACATCTTGCTCATTAGAAGAATTTAACAGGAGCCCTGCTAGATCATATCACTGGTTCATCTGGTCAGCATTCTGTTTCCCCTAGGGCCAACCAGGTGTCCCTTGGAAAGCCCACGAGCAGCGGTACAAAGATTAGCACCCTCCCCTGTGGTTGCTTCCCAGTATTCAGTAGTATACTGTACCTGAACACGGAATCTCCATTTAGTTATCATGACCAACATGACCAGTGTGTATGCACGGGAGAAGGTATCTGAAAAAAATGTTGGGCAAAAGCTATGGCATGTTATGAAACCTAGGAAATAGCCTGGTAAGAGTTCTTCCCTGTGACCTCCAAATCCTCAGGGCTTTTGCAGTTAGGAAACATGGTTTAGGGAAATGGCTACAATTGAGATTTCACATTGAAATAGACATCTTTGGTTCCTCATATTGTGGTGTCATCTTAGATTATGATGTCTGATATATATCACTAAATGAGTTGTGACTCAACAAACTGGATGTGGCTTACCAGGGGTTTAAGAGCATGGACTCTAATCTTGGAGAACCAGGTTTCATTCCCCACTCTTCTACATGCAGTTGCTGGTGTGATCTTGGTTCAATCATGAGTCCTCTCAGAACCGTTCTCTCAAGAGCAACTCTTTCAGACCTTTCTCAGCCTCACCTACATCACAGAGTGTCTGTTGTGGGAAAGGGAAAGAGATTGTAAGGCACTCTGAGACTCCAAGTAGAGGGCAGGGTATAAATCCCATCTCCTCCTCCTCTTCCTCCAGCCATTATTTTATTTATTTCATTTATATCCCGCCCTCCCCCACCACGGCAGGCTCAGGGCGGCTAACAACATTCTACAATCATCAATCAATCAATGGGTGGGAATGGAGGAAGGCCCATGTATGGAGGCCCCTGTAGGCCTTTGTTAATGCTCCAACATTGGCCACCCACTTGAGACAGCCCTCCCCAAAGAGGCATATCTAGTCCTTATTGGGCCACCACAAATGCATTTGCCTTCATCTGGAGCATATTGCAGGAGCTTGCCAATCTATTCTTTGGAACACTTATTCTCATCTCTTTTTTCCCTTTCATTCTTTGGTTCTAAGTGCACTTCTGACACTGCCCTTTTTATCTCCATCCAACTATTCAACACTTGACAACACTGACCTTTTAAAAACTCAGCTTACTTGTTGATTACTCAATACCAGCACTTCAAGTGTTTCAGCTGAACCTTGAGAACACCTACTGAAAAATAAGGCAATTTTGCCAAGAGTTTCATACAGGACTTTGGAATTCAGGACTGGTGCCAGGGGACAAGGTCATAGCATAGGTTAAATAAGCACATCTGCTTGATCAGGTTCACAGTGTCTTCCCTTCCACACTGAGAAACAACATATTGGACTCCCCCTCAAAAAAAAAAAAAGCCATCACAAGGTCTGCTAGTAGTCAATGGGTGGGAATGGAGGAAGTCAAAGAAAATGGCAGCAGATTTTTTTGGGGGGGGCAGTGCAACAATCCACGCCTTCCCATTCATTCTTTCCAAAAATCTTTTGGTATGATCTTTCAGGAAAGATCATACCAGAGCAAGTTGAGCGAAGGAGCATCAGATCTGGAAAAACCAGGGCTTTTTTTTTTTTTGCAGGAATGCACAGGAACACAATTCTGGCTGGCTTCGTGTCAGGGTGTGTGGCTTAAGATGCAAATGAGTTCCTGTTGGCCTTTTTCTACCAAAAAAGCCCTGAGTGAAACAATGGTGACATCTGGGGGTGTGAGCTCATATGCAAATAAGTTCTTGCTGAGCCTTTTCTACAAAAAAAGCCCTGGGGAAAACCAAGAATTTGGCCAACTATGCAACAATGCCCCAAACAGAACTGCTCAGTTGGGGGGGAGGACATATGGAAACAACCTATATCTTAATTCTGCAGTGGATCCAGAATCTGAGATGCAGGGAGGGGGGAATTCAGCCTCCATTACCCCACTCAAACCAAAGTTTAAAAACTCTTGGAGCCCAGCCAATCTTGTAAGGAAGACTTTTAAATACATTAGACCTGATTGGCCCAGTGATACTGATCTGATAAGTCAGTGGATGCTGCTTGTGCTGCTGGCTACAGACTGCCTTTGCCTTACCCATAAATAGACATGATCTGGGTCTGATACACCTGCTTTTCACCTTGGGCAGAGGAAACAATAAAGCCAATGTTGGCAGAAACTGGGGGGAGGGGGGGAGAGATTAATCTGAGTGTAAGCCCTTTCGCCCCCTTAGAAGACGAACTAAAGAGGAAGTTTGAGAAATCCAGTTCAAAATGCAGCCTCCTCCTTCAAATTCTTCATGGCGGCGGGGGGGGGGGGAGCACTTCAAGGAATAAAAAGAAACTTCCTTCCCTGCTCAGGGCAGCAGCTGCTCCCTGAATGACAAGGACTGGCTGTTCTGTGTACCAGTGGCCAGAGACAGTGCACAAATACACAGAAACACAGAGGCTGCCTGGCGCCAGCAGGCTTGCAGCTCCCTCCCCATCTTTGCCCTCTTCATTTTCAACTGCAGCTTGGCAACAAATGTGGAGAAAAGAGAGCAAATGAAGTAAGGTGTGGCTTCCTCCAATACTTTCCCCTTGTGGGGGCTTTGGTTCATCAAAACAGGGGATTGTGTTGTTATGGAAATAAGCTGGTCTGTCTGCAGGCAGGGTTCCATCCTGGGTGGAGACCTGGAACCCAAGAGAAACCAAAGGGAGCGTGCCAGAAGCGGAGGTGGATTTGGTGTCCTGTGGCTGGAATCCAACTTTCTGCGTCACAAAGTCATGCTCATGCTGTCAACTTCCTCACAATGCTCCACTGAGATCTTGCCTGTCCCTTATTTGGGATACAATGTTGGTTACATCTATATATCTACCTCACACAAGAAATCTAAAAAAAGAAGTTGATCTAACTCATGTCTTGTACCCTTGCCAACATTAACTGCAATGTTTTTCTGGTTCCCCAAAGCTTGAAAATTCAACAGAATTCTTCTAATTAAACACACTCACTGACTATAACTGCTGTTCTCTTATAAATCTAATAAGTTCTCAAGAGTTGCTTGATGCCAAGTCAGCCACTGGTCTATCATAATGCAATGTATCAATGCACCTCAAACGAAAGTTACCAGAGTACTGGTACCTGACAGTCCATGAAGATAGTACCTGCCAAATCATTAATCAATAGCATCTAACTGTTGTATAAGGATGAAGATTAATTACCTAACAGTGAAATCTTCTCTTATGAATTTTGATAGCCACCTATATGGACATATGGACAAATAACCTCTTTATTATGTTTTCATTTCTTGACTTAATTATATCTTTTAATATTTTAGTATTATTACTATACACTTTACTATAGAGAGCCTGCAAGGTCCTAAATGGTCTGGGACCAATGTACCTGTGGGACCACCTCTGGTATGTCCCACGAAGAGCTTTGTGCTTAGAAGAATCTACTGGTGATCCCTAGCCCAAAAGATGTCCTGCTGTCCTCAACCAGAACCAGGGCCTTTTTTGCCCTGGCTTCTTCCTGGTGGAATTCTCTACCCGGTGGCTGGTGGGGGAAATTAAAATTGCAGTCAGTATAACAGCATTACATCACTTTCAGGGAAAACATGGAAGTGATGTCACTCTGCTCTAGGCATCACTGAAAACTCCATGGTAAAAGTGAGTGAAATCACTTAACTTTTCACTGGAAGTGACATAACACAATTTGCTGATGACACTAGGGTTGCAAGCAATGTTCCCTCTAAGTTGCAGAGTCTTGTGAGCAAAAATTCTACTTTGTGAGCTACTGGCATTAAAGTTGTGAGCTACTGCATAAATTAGTGTGCTCTGGGGTCATCCTTCCTGAGCTAAGCCAAAAATGTGTGAGCTGGAGGCTATAAATCTGTGAGCTAGCTCACGCTAACTCAGCTTAGAGGGAACACTGGTTGCAAGCTCTGGTTGGGAAATCTGTGAGCTAGCTCACGCTAACTCAGCGTAGAGGGAACACTGGTTGCAAGCTCTGGTTGGGAAACACCTGGAAGTTTTGGGTGTGGAGCCTAAAGAGGGTGGGGTTCTGGAGGGGACTTCAATGGGGTCCAATCTCATACATTCTACTTCCTAAAGTGGCCATTTTTTCCAGGTGAACTGATCTCTGTCACTTGGAGTTCAGTTGTAATCCCAGGAGATTTCCATCCATCCCCTGGAGCTTGGGAACCTTAGAGGGTATTCTCCCCCCGCCCCCCCTAGTTCTGTTGATGGCCAGGCCTGGGAAGACTGTAGTTTGGGGAGGAAAAGCAGCTCAGCAGGGATGTGATGCCATAGAGTCTAACCTTCAACACTGCCTTTTTCCCCATAGGAAATTATCTCTGCAATCTGAAGGTCAGTTGTAATTCTGGGAAAATTCCAGATTCTATCTGGAGGTTGGCAACCCTAGGTGAGACTTTAGTTATTTCTCTTCCAATATTTGGTAGCAGCCAAAGGACCAGTTGCCTCTCATCTCGGTTGATGATTCCCCAGTAGGCAGTTTCCCCCTTTTAAAAACAGTAGTTTTGAATTATATGCAAACATGGCTCTGCATATTCACAGCCTTGACCCAAAGCTTATTAACATTCAGAAAAATAATGCCACTTCACTACCCTACTGAAGGAATTAGGACCTAGAGACATATATCATCTCCAATATACATAGGAATTACTGCTTTGATCAAGCTGGCAAAATTACTGAGTTCCAAAAGGTGGAAACCAAAGCTTTCAAAAATCCAAACTGTAGATAATAAGCATATTCTTAACAGGGATAGTCATTAATAGTAGAAATAATTCATGAGTGGAGATGGCAGTTTATCTACCATGTGCATGCTGTATGTACCTATGTACATACAAGTGAAGTCAAGTCACAACTGACTTATGGTAACCCCAAGCAAGGGGCTTCCAAGGCAAGTGAAGAAGAAGATATTGAAAGATATTGGATTTATATCCCACCCTCCACTCCGAAGAGTCTCAGAGCGGCTCACAATCTCCTTTACCTTCCTCCCCCACAACAGACACCCTGTGAGGTGGGTGGGGCTGGAGAGGGCTCTCACAGCAGCTGCCCTTTCAAGGACAACCTCTGACAGAGCTATGGCTGACCCAAGGCTATGCTAGCAGGTGCAAGTGGAGGTGTGGGGAATCAAACCCGGTTCTCCCAGATAAGAGTCCGCACACTTAACCACTACACCAAACTGGCTCTCCAGGAAGTAGAGGTGGTTTGCCATTGTCTTCTTCTGCAGAGCCATCCCTGGTGGTCTGCCTTCCAAGTATTGACCCTGCTTAGCTTCTGAGATCTGACAAGATTGGACCATACCATGCCCCCTCCCTCCTGTGAATCCTATAAGACAAGATTAATTCTATTCCTTATACTGTCTTGTCACCAGATAAGAAGGGTAGCCTCTTTGTTGCCAAGCTCTTGGTGTTCCTTTTCCATTGGAAGCACCATACTCTTTTGCTACTCCTTGCAGATAAATCAATCTGTACAATATCTTGTACAGTATATAGTCTGGACACTATACCTTCCTTGTCTTTGGCTACCTGGGAACAGAGCCATTTTCACCTTGTTTGCACAGAATCTGTATTTTTGCCTGCCCTGGCCTGGCACAAGCTGAATGTAAATTCTGTCTCCTTAAGAACAGATTTCTCTCTATATCACTCAGTATTTCATACCACTTAATTAAAAGAGCCAAATGGTTAAATGCCTCAGTGGAAAAGTTTGTGTTGTGTTTGAAGTGATGTCAAACAGTAAGAAAGCTCTGCTTGTCACATTTGATCTGAAATGGCTGAGTCAGACATGATCACATAGATGACCACACATGTAAAAAAAATATCTTTGGAACCAGCATGGTGCCAAATACATGATAATATCTGAAATGCATTAACAACTGATTATTTGTCACCACATCAAATAGCCACATGTGAAGCCACTCTGTGGCTGACAACAGTTCTCAGGACTCAACTAGATATGTATCATTAGATCCACAATTGAAAGCCCTTTTTAAAAATCCTGATTTGTAGCTCCACAAGGCTGCTTTGAGTATCAAGGAAATAGCACTGGAGAAAGGGGTTAACCCTTTCCTCCTATTCCAGGGTTACTCTCCCCCCAAAACCTAAATTAGCTCCACAAGAGAGAAAGGGGTGTGTGATTCAAGTGGGAGTTACAGCATTACAGAAAAAAAGTTAAAAACTACCACCACCATGATGCCACTTCCCTGATCCTCAAAACAGTCACATGAAACTAGGGTGGCCAGACCGTCCCGGTCTCCCGGGACATTCCCGGTTCTGGCCACCCAATCCCGGCTCCCGGGCTGCCTATACCGGAACCATTAAAGGTCCCGGTTTAGGCAGCCCCGGAGCCGGTGGGCCGCGGGCGCCGGCGGGGAAGGTGGCGAGTGAGGGAGGGAGCGTCCCTGCGCAGGCGCAGGGACGCTCCCTCCCTCACTCCCCGCCTTCCCCGCCCGCGCGCGGGGCCCGGCGGCAGTGGTGGAGGCCTCTCCGTGGCCTCCGCTGGTCGCTGGAAGCCCTCCAGAGACTCTGGAGGGCCTCCAGGGACCAGCGGAGGCCGCGGGGAGGCCGCGGGGCACCCGGCGCTGGTCCCGGAAGGCCTTCCAGAGCCTCTGGAAGGCCTTCCGGGACCAGCGCCGGCCAGCGAAGGCTTCCCCGCGGCCTCCGCTGGTCCCTGGAGGCCCTCCAGAGTCTCTGGAGGGCCTCCAGGGACCAGCGGAGGCCGCGGGGAGGCCGCGGGGCACCCGGCGCTGGTCCCGGAAGGCCTTCCAGAGCCTCTGGAAGGCCTTCCGGGACCAGCGCCGGCCAGCGAAGGCTTCCCCGCGGCCTCTGCTGGTCCCTGGAGGCCCTCCAGAGTCTCTGGAGGGCCTCCAGGGACCAGCGGAGGCCGCGGGGAGGCCGCGGGGCACCCGGCGCAGGTCCCGGAAGGCCTTCCAGAGCCTCTGGAAGGCCTTCCGGGACCAGCGCCGGCCAGCGAAGGCTTCCCCGCGGCCTCCGCTGGTCCCTGGAGGCCCTCCAGAGTCTCTGGGGGCCTCCAGGGACCAGCGGAGGCCGCGGGGAGGCCGCGGGGCACCCGGCGCTGGTCCCGGAAGGCCTTCCAGAGCCTCTGGAAGGCCTTCCGGGACCAGCGCCGGCCAGCGAAGGCTTCCCCGCGGCCTCCGCTGGTCCCTGGAGGCCCTCCAGAGTCTCTGGAGGGCCTCCAGGGACCAGCGGAGGCCGCGGGGAGGCCGCGGGGCACCCGGCGCTGGTCCCGGAAGGCCTTCCAGAGCCTCTGGAAGGCCTTCGGGGACCAGCGCCGGCCAGCAAAGGCTTCCCCGCGGCCTCCGCTGGTCCCTGGAGGCCCTCCAGAGACTCTGGAGGGCCTCCAGGGACCAGCGGAGGCCGCGGGGAAGCCGCGGAGCACCCGGCGCTGGTCCCGGAAGGCCTTCCAGAGCCTCTGGAAGGCCTTCCGGGACCAGCGCCGGCCAGCGAAGGCTTCCCCGCGGCCTCCGCTGGTCCCTGGAGGCCCTCCAGAGACTCTGGAGGGCCTCCAGGGACCAGCGGAGGCCGCGGGGAAGCCGCGGAGCAGCTGGCGCTGGTCCCTGGAGGCCTCCAGAGGCCAGCGCCGGTAGCGGAGAGGCCCGGCGCTGGTCCCTGGAGGCCTCCAGAGGCCAGCGCCGGCAGCTCCCTCCCTCCCTCGCCGCGAGGCCGCCGCCAGAGGACTCCCCGCCGCCGCTGGACGCCGCCGCCCTGGAATCAGGTAAGGGGGCCGAAAGCGGGGGGGGCGGCCTTCCTTTCTTCCCTCCCTCCCTTCCTCCCTTCCTTCCTTCCTTCCTTCCTTCCTTCCTTCCTTCCTTCCTTCCTTCCCTCACTCCCTTCCCTTCCTTCCTTCCCTCCCTCCTCCCTTCCTTCCTTCCTTCCCTTCCTTCCCTCACTCCCTTCCCTTCCTTCCTTCCCTCCCTCCTCCCTTCCTTCCTTTCTTCCTTCCCTCCCCCCTTCCTTCCCTCCCTCCCTCCCTCCCCCTTCCTTCCTTCCTTCCTTCCTTCCTTCCTTCCTTCCTTCCCTCCCTCCCCCTTCCTTCCTTCCTTCCTTCCTTCCTTCCTTCCTTCCTTCCTTCCTTCCTTCCTTCTTTCCTCCCTTCCTCCCTTCTCTTCCCTTCCCTTCCCTTCCTTCCCTCCTTATGTTCTTATGTGACACAGAGTGTTGGACTGGAGGGGCCACTGGCCTGATGCAACAGGGCTTCTCTTATATTTTTATGTGACACAGAGTGTTGGACTGGAGGGGCCACTGGCCTGATCCAACAGGGCTTCTCTTATGTTCTTATGTGACACAGAGTGTTGGACTGGAGGGGCCGCTGGCCGGATCTAACAGGGCTTCTCTTATGTTCTTATGTGACCAGAGTGGTGGAGTGGATGAGCCATTGGTCTGATGCAACAGGGCTTCTCTTATATTTTTATGTGGCACAGAGTGTTGGACTGGAGGGGCCACTGGCCTGATCCAACAGGGCTTCTCTTATGTTCTTATGTGACACAGAGTGTTGGACTGGAGGGGCCACTGGCCTGATGCAACAGGGCTTCTCTTATATTCTTATGTTACACAGAGTGTTGGACTGGAGGGGCCACTGGCCTGATGCAACAGGGGTTCTCTTATGTTCTTATGTGACGCAGAGTGTTGGACTGGATGGGCCACTGGCCTGATCCAACAGGGCTTCTCTTATGTTCTTATGTGACAATACTGACTTTGGTGGACCCAAGCACTAATTCAGTGTAAGGGAGCTTTGTGTTTGTGACTGGAGTAGATAATACTGACTTTGGTGGACCCAAGCACTGATTCAGTGTAAGGGAGCTTTGTGTTTGTGTCTTCTGGTGCAATTTTGTTCTCAGATCCTGTATATACTTCATCAGTATATGGGATAAGGCACTTTCTCAACTGTGCTGCATAATGCAGCCTATTTATTTTGTCCTGTTGGCTCTGTTGGCTCTGTCTGCGCCACCTTCATCACTTTCGGGGTGTGGATCCCCCAGTGGGGTGGTCTCGTGACTCCCTCCGCCGGCTGTTTCTGATAGCCCTGCGCCCCCTCTTTCATTTGATATGTGTCCCGTGCGGGTGCCACCCTCCCGCCGGGAGATGCCGCAAAATGAGCCCCCTTGAGGCTTATGGCGGCAGGGCTCGGGGGAAGCGAGCTAGACTGCTGTTCTTTTGAGGGGTTATAGAGTGTTTCGAGCCCGTCCCTGTGGCATCGGTCCCATCGTTGTGGGGCCCAGGGGACCGATGCCACAGGGACGGGCTCGAAACACTCTATAACCCCTCAAAAGAACAGCAGTCTAGCTCGCTTCCCCCGAGCCCTGCCGCCATAAGCCTCAAGGGGGCTCATTTTACGGCATCTCCCGGCGAGAGGGTGGCACCCGCACGGGACACATATCAAATGAAAGAGGGGGCGCAGGGCTATCAGAAACTGCCGGCGGAGGGAGTCGGGAGAGCACCCCACTGGGGGATCCACACCCCGAAAGTGATGAAGGTGGCGCAGATAGAGCCAACAGAGCCAACAGGACAAAATAAATAGGCTGCATTATGCAGCACAGTTGAGAAAGTGCCTTATCCCATATACTGATGAAGTATATACAGGATTTCAGAACAAAATTGTTTCCGGCGGTGATATTTGGGGGATTTTTGGGGATGTCACAGGAAGTGCTGTGAAGTCACTTCCTGTTTCCGGCCGTGGCATTTGGGGGAAATGATGTCACAGGAAGTGATGTCACTTCCCATTTCTGGCAGGTGACGCGGGGAAATGATGTCACAGGAAGTGATGTCACTTCCTGTTTCCTGTGGTGGCATGCCGTCACCGGAAGTGACGTCACCGGAAGTGACGTCACTTCCTGTTTCCGGCGGCGCGCGCACCCCTACCTCCCCCCCCCCCCCACGTGTCCCTGGCTGGCCTTCAGACATTATGGTCACCCTACATGAAACTGTGAATTATAATTTTATTTTTAATAGAAAAACAGGAGCTGTTAATCAAGGATCTTCTATGGAACATCTCATGTGGCCACAAAGTGTCCCTGCAAACACAAAGGGAAGCAGAAGCTGATTACTGCCTTTTTTACCTCTATTTTTACTTTAGCAGCTAATTGTCCATGCCCCTTTAATTCCTATGGATAATTAGAGGCCAAACATGAGAGAAAGTTAACTAAATCAATGAGGAGAACCAATCAGCAGCTCTCGCTTCCATGTGTTTGCCTATGATTTCCTCAAGCTATCTCTCCTTGTCGCCTGGGAGTTCCAAAATTCTGACCCCTTCACGCCCTGGTCAATTTTTCATGTGATGAAAGTGCCACCAAGCTCTTATACTTCTAGCTATCATCGTTGTGTGTTTTATATACCATCAAGTCACTTCCAATTTACAGCTGGATTTGCGTCCAGTAGCACTTTAGAGACCAACAAGAGGGGGTGGGGTGTATTTAGCTTTTGGGAGTCAATGGTCCCTTCATCAGAGCTTTGACTCTCAAAAGTTTATGTCCCCCAAAATCTTGGTCTCCAGGATGCTACTGGACGTGACCCTATTCTTCTACTGCAGCCCAGCACAGCTACCCTCTGAAACCTATGACTTACAGTGATCCTCTGAATGAATGACTTCCAAAACATCCTATCACTAACAGCCTTGCTCTGGTCTTGCACACTGAAGGCCATGGCTTAATGTATTGAATCAATACATCTCATTTCATAGCTTGGTCACATCACAAGAAAATCAGATTCACTGGAAATTATAATAACACTAGGAAAAGTTGGAAGGCAGCATTATTTTCCTTACATGCTAGTGTTAATTCTTTATGGCAGAGGACTCAAATGCATTGTGTTTCACTTGCATATTAAAATAGTTTAGCAAAACCAATACCTATGTGATTATGCTGTGTGTTAAAACTAAAAGTAATTTTCAACATTAAGGACATTTCCAGATAGAGGAATGTGTGAGTGTCACATATACCAAATTAGTATGCTTGAAAGCGACAAGCCCTGTGTGGTCTATGCCAGTTCTCAGAATGTTTGTTGCTCATTTAGACAGGCTCACGGTGACAGAAAATAGATGTAACACATCGCTGTCACTTTTCTATTGCTTTCTGAACGGTGTATTTAGGTGGAGGACCAAAACACAGACAGCAGAGTCACTATACTCCGTTACATTGGCAGACCAATGTCCTATTTACCAGCATTCATTGACCAACAAATAGCTACATTGAACTGAAAGCAAGACGTGCTTCGGACTGCCCTGAGTCTGTGACCTTGAGCAGGACCAGTGTGGGTGGAACATTCCTAAACAGTGACTCTTGTGCCAGTCCCCCTTCCCCCACAGCTCTGTGGTACCTCTTCACCTGAACATTTCCTCTGTGGTAGCCTAAATGAAGTGACTTCACGCAGGTTTTTGCACATTGTTTTTCTGTGATACAATCAAGCTTTTTAATTACCTAGGTACTATATAGAAAACTGGAATCTTCACTGTCCCTCCAATTCAAATGAGAAACATAAGTGAGTTTTCAGCTTTTAAAAGCATATCTTATGACGAACCCCAGTTACAGTCTTCGCTGTGGCATTGATGGTCACTGAAATGTATGGGAGAGAAAACCAGCATATATTTCTGATTTTATGCTGTTAAAGGGAAAATAGTGATTTTTTTTTTAGTGGAACTAAAGGGGTTGACATGCAAGACATGATTCTTTTGTCTGGTCTGGACTGGATTCTGTATCCAAGTGGAATTTTAAAATGCTGGAGACACACCTATCTCTTTCGCTCAGGGGCGGGGGGGAAGTATTGACATATAACCCTGTTCTTTCCAAAAGGAAAGTTTTTATTTTGAGCTGGCCAGGGACCTCACCCTCTTATGTATCTATGTTGATTTGTTAAATTATTTCCACTTTCCCGTTTATCAACTGCTTTCACTTGCAAATTAAAAATAACATTAACTGTAGCTGCTGGAAGAGATGAAGGGCAATCAGATTAAAAACAGAGTTAAGATGTCAACATTCCAAGCTATTGGGGTAATTTAATCAGTGGTATAATTCTGCTACAGGCAAGGGACAATTCTGTAGAATCATTAGTTTAGTTCACAAAGATTCTAGACAGTGATTCCCAAAATATATGCTGGGGGCACATCAACATCTGAAACATGCTTTCAAAACTTACACTGCCATTCTGGATGTCAGATTCACCATTGTGTGTCAGTGAGGAAAATATTTGGACAGTGTCATCATCCTGAGACAGGGAGAGATATTTTAGGATCCCCAGACGCAGCTTGTGCTAGGTCAGACAAATGAGGATTCTGCTGCTGTGGAAGCCCAAATTTTGCCCTAAATTCCATTTTGGATAAAATTCAGAGTCTACTGTAGTATCTCATAAAATAGCCACTAAGGACCAAATTGCACATTACTTGAGAATTCAGAAAATGTAGTATTTTAAGAGGTGAGAGCAAGCTGAAAAGTGAAGCCTTGCTGTGGAATGAGAGAGTTGACTTTTCCTTGCCATGTCATTGCCATGATTAAAACTACTAGCCAAACTATTATTATCCCCATGTTAACCATGTTAATGCCATCATGTAATGGTTCCCAAGAGTGCCAAAGAACAACAAGGGAGTAGGATTCTATGACAATCATCTTTAAAAGTCCCGCCTCTCCTCCAGGGCTCTGAATCAATTTGTGTTAATTAGGATTTATGCAAATCCAAGGGATTGTCAGCTAATCAGCGCCCATAGAATTCTACTGAATGGGAGCGGGTGAGCCAGGCTCAGCTTAAGAAGGATGAAGATGGATAGTATGGTTGGATAGCTGCTAAAGCCCCATCTTGGGAGAAGGCTCTCCACTGATGAGATGCTGGGTTGATCTACCATTTCCCAATGGGACACACACCAGGTTCCTAAAGAGCAGAACAGAATAACAGTCTGCTGCCTTCTCCAAGCCATGATGGCCAAGAAGCTTCTGCAACTTCGTAGGTACCTTGGGGGGATCTCCTACTTCCTGAAAGAAGAGTGCAAGGACTGGAGCAACAACTCATTCATGCACTATTTGACCTGCTGGCACTGATGGGTGTAAGAAGAATGCAAGGAATTCTAAGCTGCAATAGGGAGAGAGAAGGAAAATGTGACTAAGGGGACTGGAAGCATCTTGTGCCCAAGGATGCTTAGTATGCAGAATCTGCCCTATAACTGCATACATTCAGACCGATTTCCCACTAAACTTACACTGCTCTCACTCTCCTCTTCTCCGCAGGGCTGCTACTGGATTTTGCACAAACTGCCCCGGACCAGCAAGCTGCTCCACCTCTCTTCAAGTTCCCTCCATGGCAGGCAGGATCCTCTGAAAACTGGTTTATTTATTTATTTATTTATTTATTTCGATTTATATCCCGCCCTACCCCACCGAAGCGGGCTCAGGGCGGCTCACAGCACAAAATTCTAACAATAAATCAAAAATTAAAATACATTAATAATTTACACAATAAAATAAAACACAATTGTCAGCGTGCTATGCTACAGTCTTCTTAAAATTCAGTTATTCAGGTATTCAGATATTCCGATATTCAGATATTCTGATGTTCAGATGTCGGTCAGTTGTATGCCAACCGGAAGAGGACTGTCTTACAGGCACTGTGGAACTGCCCAAGGTCCTGCAGGGCCCTCACCTCCTCCGGCAATTGGTTCCACCAGCAAGGGGCTGTGATCGAAAAAGCCCTGTCCCTAGTTGACTTCAGACGGGCCTCCTTTGGCCAGGGGATTGTAAGGAGATTCTGAGAACCCGATCTCAGCACTCTCTGTCTGCCATAGGGTTGCCAAGTCCAATTCATGAAATATCTGGGGACTTTGGGGGTGGAGCCAGGAGATTTTGGGGGTGGATCCAGGAGACATTGGGGGCGGAGCCAGGAGCAAGGGTGTGACAAGCATAATTGAACTCCAAAGGGAGTTCTGGCCATCATGTTTCAAGGGACCACACACCTTTTTAAATGCCTTCCTTACATAGGAACTAATGATGGATAGGGGCACCTTCTTTGGGGGCTCATAGAATTGGACCCCCTGGTCCAATCTTTTTGAAACTTAGGGAGTATATTGGGGAGAGCCACTGGATGCTATACTAAAAATCAGGTGCCTCTACCTCAAAAAACAGGGCCCCGAAGCCCCAGATACCTGCAGATCAATTCTCCATTATTTTCTATGGGAATAAGCCTCCATAGGGAATCATGAGTTCTCAGCAGACATTTCCCCCCCCCCCCCGCTTTCTGATTACCCTGAAGCGGGGGAAGGGCCTCCAAAGCGGGGGATCCCCTGCCCCCACCTGGGGATTGGCAACCCTAGTCTGCCAGGGAGGGAACTTGAAAAGGGGCGGGGCAACTTGCCAGGTTGGGGCAGCTTGTGCAAAATCCAGCAGCAGCCCCGCAGGGAAAAGGAGCAATGAGACCAAAACAGAGTGGGAAATCTGTCTCAGATTAAAATGTCCAAAGAACCATTCAATGTAATAAACAATCTTCTATAATGAATCAGTGAAAACAAATGGGGTTTTATGTCTGCAATGGAAATATCTCTGAAAGCAATCTCTTTCCATGGAAAATGTCATAGTTTTAATGGACATGTGTTTTCCACTAGAAATTTTTCAAACACCACCAGTGTCACCTGCAGGTGCACTTTTCAAGTTATCTAGCATACATCCACAATATAGACTTCAGTCACAAATTGACCAGCAGAATATATTTATTTGCCAGGTTTAAATTGTCTGATTTCTACAACACTTTGATTATTTGATTCATGTATGACAAAAACTTCAAGCTTGGAAATGTGATGGGTTTCCAGAGAAATTCAAGTTGGCTTACATGGTGAATCAATAAATATCAGACTATCAAGCAGGAAATGAATACCACTTATCTTAAGGCACATATGCAAAAATTTTGTGCTGCCAAAGGAACCAATATTAAGCTTGATCACCAGTGAAATTATTATGTTGTTGGCAACATCTCCTAGAAAATGATGTCATGTCCATCTGAGCCAGAATATTCAGGGCCTGTATACATGGCCTTTTGTTTTATGTTCAGACATAACACAGGGCAAGATTTGGTCACAAATCTTCCCCACTTTTCCCTCCCCCTCAGCAGATACTTCCTATGCTGGGAATATTGAGGAAGGAAGAAGAGGGGCAATACTGTTTTGCATTTTTCAACAGTGGGTTGTGGATGGTTATATCTGTAACCCTAAACCATTATTAAGGATTTATCACAAATTAGAACACAAAATTTAAGAAGTTTGTCTGCAAACTAGAAACTTGGTCTGCAAACAATGGTTCACATTAACTGCAGTTTGGTGTTATATTTGTATCAACCATATTTAGGTTTCTTAATTATTTATCCCACACAATCTCCCACCCTTAAGAAATTATAAAGTGGGAGGAAAAATTGTCTGCTGTGTTTTCAATCCCTTCTAATAATCCTAATCACAGCATTTGCCTCTTTTATTGCAGTTGCATTTTGAGTTGACATTTTCATTGAGTTATCTACCGCAACTCCAAGATATCTCTCCTGGTCAGTTACCACTAGTTTGGGCCGCAGGTCAAGTATGTGTAAGGTCAGCATGATCTACTGTTTCGGTTCATGACCTGCATGGGCCAAACCAAATCCTTAGAATAACAGTCCTACAATATTCTTACATAAGACTACACACTGGGTAACAAATTTATTTGTCTGACCATCCGACTTTGTTGATTCCTTAGTCCATTATATTTAAACATGTTCGTGTATCATCAAATAAGTGACATTTTGAGATATCAAAGGAAGTGTGATGTATTTTATACTTTAATAGACAAAAGCCAACTTGAGTTATTAAAAGGAAATCTTATCTTATTTTCTTTTTTATTCTTTATTACCTAAATGCACTACAACAAAAATGCCCTTTGAAAAAAGTATCTTTAACTTACACACCGATTAAAATCTACTCTGGCCAATTATTGGTTTCCAGTACAACTGCAAATCAAAGTTTAGTTGATTAACATAGCAATTAAACTACTTGAGCTGCAGTCCTGCTTACATTAAATCCTGAAGAAACCTTACTCCCTCAAATGAGAATGAAGGCTTTGGTAGGATTGCCAACTCCAAGTTAGAAGTTATCTGGAGATTAGGGAGTGCAGTTTAGGGAGGGTGAAGTTTGGGGAGAGAAGGGGCGTAATGCCAAAGAGTTCAACTTCCAAAGCAGCCATTTTCTCCAGGTGAACTAGTATTTAATCTGTACTCTGGAGATCAATTGTAATTCAGGGAGATTTCCAGGTTCCACTCAGAGGTTGGCAGCCCTAAACTCTGGGTACCAGAGACTGTGTTGGACAAGGAAGCTAGGCTATCTTTCAGCCCAAACTTTTATATTTTTCAACGTATAGGAGTTAACAGAGGCAAGCAGCGATCCCTTTGGAAAAGAGCAAGCCCTATCGTGTTTGGTAGAGGGATACCTTCTCCATCTTCCATCACAAACTCCGGGCTAGTTTGCTTATCAAAACATGTTATGCCGCACCACTTAGCGTTTCCTGAGGCCCATTCCGTTATTTTTCCTGTTCCAAAAAGACTTTCAATATCTACTCATATTTTTAAATGAAGCCTTATTTATATAAACTACATCCTGATGAAGTACAATTTCCTCCAGGGTAAGCTTAGCCATTGTGTATTTCAATAGTCGGTTAACAATGTTTATATACTGTTGAAGCAAAATCACCCTGTATTCCACTGGTTTTCTTTGGTTGTTTCCAGCAGTCAAGGCCTTTCTAAAGAAATGTTGCTCAGAAGCAGCCTACAGAACTGACCTTTGCCTTAATGGTACCAATAAATGCAGTAGAAAAGACTGCTGCTGTGCCTCTCACACTGTTCGTTTTTTTGACCTGTCATTCACCTCCCCTTCTCTGCTGCAGTAAAGGGCAGGAACTTTAATTCTATTCCACAGTAGATGGCAGAGGAAGGTAACTGGTGAAGAGTGGACTGGCTCCAGGTTATGGTGTGCCCATAGTGAAATGTCCTCCAGTGCCCTGTCACACCATTTCATCCTTGTCCACTCCAGCTGCCCTCCTCACAAACAAATGCACATGCACGCTCACCATACAAACAAGTCCTACATATCTACTTTCCTAGGGTCAGTGCTGGAGATTTTAAAGGTCACTGCCTTACTGCACTGATCATCTGTTCAACCAGTAAATGGGTAATCAGTCCACTAAAACATCTTAAGAACCACTGGGGCAATCTGATGCAAAGAACAGATCCCCAGTTCTTTCTGACCCTCCCAGTCCTGATGGAGCTTAAAGGAGCTTAATACAGCTACACTTTTTCTTTCTTCTAGACTCTGCTTCTCTCTTCCAGGCACCTCTCTGATCAGGAAATGGGAGTTTGCTCAGGGGACCATTGTGGTGTTTCTGGGTTATCTCCCACTTGCTGGTGGGAGAAGATGGACCAAGTATCTTCAGATTGTGATGCACCCTGTGCTATGCCATGGATCTCAGCAGGTGTCCAACCATGCTGACCCCGATGCCATCCCTGGATGGTGCTCAAAAAGGACTGGGGGCAGTGAGTGGAGCAAGGAGTAGCCAGTTCTTCTGCATCGGCAAAGTTCAAGTCTCCAGGTTGTGACCTGTGGATTCTATTCTGAACATGTGCAAAACATGTGCATTGATTTGCATTTGCTGCACAGCTCTCATAATAAGAGCACTTTAAACATACAATGTTAAAATACATTTTATGCATCATTTTAGAATTGATTTGCATTCGCTGCACAGCTCTCATAAGAGCACTTTAAACATACAATGTTAAAATACATTTTATGCATCATTTTAGAATTGATTTGCATTCGTTGCACAGCTCTCATAATAAGAGCACTTTAGACATACGTTAAAATATATTTTATGCATCATTTTAGAATTATTTGGTTTTGGATACCTTTCTACCATATACAGAACTTCTGGGGGACCCAAGGTCTGAAAACATGGTTATACAGCAATTATGCTGAAGCTTAACAAGTATAGAACACGTACAGGAAATGCCCTGGAAGAAAAGTGGGGTAGGAATGTAGCAAAATAAAATTTTAGAAAATTCAGGCTTCCCAAGTCAAAGAATCAAGAAATTGTAAAACTGCTGTATGGGAGAAGCTTCCCCCTAATGAAGCCTATATAATTTTGCCATATATAAATGTAATATTTGGCTCTCCTCTCTGAGGAGGAGGTGCACAGATATTATGCCTCTCTATAAGCCAAAAACGATTGATATTGCACTGCCAAAAATGAGCATCTTGAAGGTTGGAGTGCATGTTACTCAAATCATCTGAGTGCTCAGCATTTCCAGAGATAATCAACTAAATTAAAAATGGCCATATGACATACGTCATAATGACAAAAAAAATATGCATTAGGAATAAAAATAGCATCACTTGAAACAGCACTCTAAAGAGGCTGAAAGCCACTTGATATGAAATGTATTCTATTACCCTTTTTTTTCATCATTTCTTGATGAGGACCTTCATTACCCATGAGAGCCAAACCTAGCTAGCAGAAGCAGGCTGGGCTACAAGAAGGGGAATTCCCCTCCCTACATAATTTGCTATGTCCCCTGAAATCCCTCCCCTTATGGGACAGTGGATCTATAGGAACTTTGAAGATGGGGGCAGGGTACAATGAGCAGTAGTAGGAGGAAATAGCTGTCAAGCACCATCTCCCTTCTTCCACATGTGAAAGAGCTTTCTGTAATCAAAAAAGGAGGATAAGATCTAAGCCAATACCTTAAGGCTGACTATTCAGTCAAAGAAATCAAATTTGTTGAAAATGTACTAGAAAGGCTTTGCAAAATTGAGAAAGCTTTTGTGATTTTAATGAAACTAAAACTTTGGCATTTTGTGTTTACCATAAAGGATTTTGGATGGATTTGGGCCTAATAACCACACACAGCCAGCCAATAACCCAGTGTTATCTATCAGAATAAACTTGAAGACATATGTTGTTGGCTGGCTCCACAATAGAAACTGCTGAAAGTAAGTCTCAAAAGTAAATGCTACAGATACCACACCCCTGACATAAGACAATGGCTTATGTATTCATTCCATGCAATTCTCCCACTGAGGATACCTGAGCAGCAGATGAAATAGCTATTACGTCATCTATGCTGTGCTTAGAAATAACCACACTGTTACCCATTACAGATGCTAAAGGTAATTAATGATCAGCTATGGTTATGGCGTCTTTATTTTTTTTTTTTGCTGTTAGGAGTATAGAATGCACTGACATATCAGGAAGGGGGTCAGATAAAGAACCTGTTTCCTCTCCTGTGCAAAATAAATATTAACACACCCCTCAAGTGCAGCTGTTGTGGTTCCATCTGTTGTTGAGGAAGGATATGTACAGAACTTGTATCTTCTTCATTTTGGTTAATTTTGTTCTTTAATTATTAATTTTGTTCTTTAATTATTTTATTTACTCATTCGCTTTATTTATAATCCACCTTTCTCACTGTGAGTCAAGGCAGACTACATTTTGATTCATTTTAAATTATATTTGGATTACTTATGTGCTTTGTTATTTTTCTACAAATTTCAATCAGAATCACATTTGCAGCTGTAATATTTTCAATGAGGATGATATTTTCAGGTACCGTATCCTTCATAGGGATGGGCATGAACCAGCTAATGAACTAAACTTCTTCATGAACTCCTGCCAGTCAGTGGTTCACAAAGCAAAGTCCATGAAATGAAAAACTGCCATGAACATTCATGGATTTTGATGCAGTTCATGAAGAGCAGAAAGCAGGGTTTTAAACCCCTGATTTCTGCTCTTCATAGAAAAAAGCTGTGTGGCGAGGAACTCAGCTGTTTGGTTTAAATGGCTGGGAGACATTTTTAAACCAGGAAGACATTAAACCACTGCTTTCTGCTTCCCACTACTCAACTGTTTGGTTTAAATGGCCTGAGCTCTCCACTGCTCAGCTGCTTGGTTTTAATGGCTCCTTGTTTTCTGCTCCCTGTGAGAAGTACTGGAGAGCAAAAGCAGGGGTTCAAATTTTAAATTGCTCACAAACTGATACAATCTAGGCCAGTTTGTGAACAGTGTTCCCTCTAAGCTGAATTAGTGTGAACTAGCTTACAGTTTTTTTAACCTCCAGCTCACACATTTTTTTCTTAGTCCAGAAAGGGAGGCCCCAGAACAAACTAATTTATACAGTAGCTCACAACTTTAATGCCATTGACTCACAAAGTAGAATTTTTGCTCACAAGACTCCACAGCTTAGAGGGAGCATTGTTTATGAACCAACATCCCTGCTCATTAGGGTTGCCAATCCCCAGGTGGGGGCAGGGGATCCCCTGTTTGGAGACCCTCCCCCCGCTCCAGGGTCATCAGAAAGCGGGGGGAGGGGAGGCAAATGTCTGCTGGGAACTCTGTTATTCCCTATGAAGATTTATTCCCATAGAAAATAATGGAGAATTGATCTGCGGGTATCTGGGGCTCTGGGGGGGCTGTTTTTTTTATAGAGGCACCAAATTTTCAGTATAGCATCTAGTGCCTCTCCCCAAAGTACCCACCAAATTTCAAAAAGATTGGACCAGGGGATCCAATTCTTTGAGCCCCAAAAGAAGGTGCCTCTATACTTCATTATTTCCTATGGAAGGAAGGAATTGAAAAGGTGTGCCGTCCCTTTAAATGTGATGGCCAGAACTCCCTTTGGAGTTCAATTATGCTTGTCACAGCCTTGATCTTGGCTCCACCCCTAATGTCTCCTGGCTCCACCCCCAAAGTCTCCTTGCTCCTCCCCCAAAGTCCCCAGATATTTCTTGAATTGGACTTGGCAACCCTACTGCTCATGGTTCAGCCACAAACCATGAACCAAACTGCAAAAATGCAATTCATCCCTAATCCTTCATCCTAAAATAGATAGGACAAAGCATCACTGCTTTGGCAGAAATAAACACTCTAATTTGCAGAGTTGCAAGGCTAATGTTTGGCTGCCCCAGAAAGCAGCTGGGCACAAATGAATTCTAATATAAATACAGGATTCTTGAATAGGACCTTGTATTCTTGATGAGGACCTTCATTACCCATGAGAGCCAAACCTAGCTAGCAGAAGCAGGCTGGGCTACATGAAGGGGAATTCCCCTCCCTACATAATTTGCTGTGTCCCCTGAAATCCCTCCCCCCATGGGACAGTGAGAGGTGGTAGTCTGTTTTAAAACAAAAAACACAGCAGTATGTGTGCAAGGGGAGCAAACTGTTACCTCATGGCTTACCTCATAGTTTTCTAGTCCCTGAAACATTTCCCTCCAGGAGAGAGGGTACAGGAAGGTTAGGGTTTAGCTCCCTTTGCCCATATGCACCACTTTTCTTTTTAAGAAATTGGGACCCACAGGTTTGATTCTGGGATCTATCCTACCATGTTCCTGTGGACATGTGCTTAGGCCTCAGAGATCTTTTCAGGCATAAAATGGAGCTGGGGTGTATGAAACATGAATCCCTATGAATGTTAGGCAAGAGGAAGCCACTTTGATTGGCTAGGCTTAGTATAAGTACCACAGTACTTCTGCTTATTACACTCCAGAGACCAACTACAGATCATATTATTCATTATATGTAAAATATACCTTAGGGGCTGAGTCTTGATTGGGACCATAGATCTGACATTGGAGAGGGAATTCTTTTCCTTGGTAAAAATCAGATTCCTCAAACTGAAGGACCATCTTTCCTCATATGTGCCTATTCATCCTGTAATTTCTTCCTTTTTGTTTCTTTCCATGGAAAGGATATGAATAGCCCATTCCACATCTTTTATCAGTTATTACTCTAAAGCTCTGAAACAATCCGATAGTGTAGGTTTTACTGCACCCTCCCTTACTGTCTTCTGTGGATATGTAAATTGGTTTTGTTCAGAATAGCTTTTAAATTTTATTTATTAATTCTAATTGATATGTTTGTGGCTGCTTTGATAATATTCTGGTTTGAATCTGTTTTAGATATTGTCTGATACATATATTGGATTGTATCATGAGGCTCTGAACTATGTTTTTATGTGCATCATTTTGTGCAAACCGTCTTGAGCCCCTTTTTTGTGAGGAAAGGCAGTATAGATGAATTTCTAAGAAACAGGTAATAAATATTAGCTGTAGTAGGTGGGGAAAATATAGTATGGGTGCCTATTTTTTTTTTAACTACTGGGGCTCACAGATGTGTGGAGGATGGCACTTTTACTGGGGAAGCAGAACAGGCAGAAGACCTAAGCCTGTTGATGCAGCACTGGAGCAGTGGTTCAAACCAAGGTCCCTCCAGCTCCTTTTGAACATTAAAAAGTATATCCAGAGGGCCTATCCTACATCTCTACACAGTGTGCAATTGAGGTGGGGAGTACCAAGCAAAATTTCCTAATTCAACTTTGCTTGCAAATACTCGAACATGTCCAGGTGCTGGAACTCTCAAGAAGGAAATGAAGGAGAAACACATGGGCGCCCCTCATGAACTTTTAAACATTTTTTGAGAATGTTTTTTCCACAAAGAGGTTCTGGAACTCTGTTCTGCCATGTTCCCCCAGAAAAAAGGCTTGTGTATCACCCAAAACAAATTTCTTTTCAGCATGCCCTGTCTATTACGGATAATAGTAAGTTTCAGTAGGAAAACAATGGCTATTAAGTCACAGAACTGGGCTGACCATTTTCGTTATTGCCCCAGATTTAATCAATAGGACTCGGTATTTTTTTTTTTTTCAAATAAAGTCCTCTTCAAAGTAACATTTTAAAGCAAGATATAAAAATGTAATGAAGTCCATTCATAATCCTAAAACATTCCTGCAGTTTTAATTTGTATGAATTTTTTTTCTGTTCTATGACCACTAAGTCTATATATGTTTCATATAAATTACAATAATTTTTTATCCAGTTTCCACTCCTTTTCCCTGACAAAGCCTCATGAAAACTGTAATGAAAACTCATAAAATTAGGTCTTTGTGTCAAGCATGGTAGAATTCCACTAGTAATTAATTGTTTTAGGGTCCCCCATAAAGCTGGTCTGTGAAATATCAGGGGGACCAAGGTATGTTGGCTCTGTTATTCTTTCCCCCTCCCCCTTCTTGCTTTATTGCTTGTGAAGTAGAATAGAGAGAAACGAAACTGACTTGAGAAGAAGCAATCGGCCCCTTCCCATACATTCCTCCTTGGGAGTGTGAAACATCTGGGGAAAGCAAGGACAAGATACTGATAACATTGTGGGAATGTAGACATTTATGATAGTTTATGTGTTAGAGCACCCCACTTGCCCCCACCCTTGGGAATCCTTTGAAGTATGTCTTAAAAGTAATGTAGCAATGTATTTTTGGCATTACTCTCAAGAACCTGTATCGAGAGCATATCAGTCTATCAATAAATGTAGTTTTATACCCACGACTCAATCGAAAACTGCATGCTTGACATTTTGAGAGTAATCCCATAAGACGTTTAACAGCCCTGGCAACTTTGTAACCAGATGGCTGAAGATTCCAGTGAGCAATGAACTTCCAGAACCCGAAGAAGGGGCGAGAGCACCAACACCACCGTGGCACGTGCTGGACACCCGGAGAGTCGCAGGGAAAGGCTCACCTCTCCACATTCAACAACTCTCGGTCATTCCTCTTCAGTGGCAGTCGCGCACATCCACCACAATGATGGATGATGCTCCGGCGCGCAGAGATGCCATCCTAACCAGGCACATGCGCCGGGAAAGAATGACGGCGGGGAACAGTGAAGCAACCAAGCCCGGAGAGAAGGTGAGCACCGCTGCAGCCTGCATGGAAGCCGACCCCCCCATACTGGAGGGAGAGTCGGTCAGAGGCCAGGGACCGACTGGTTCCGGGGACGAAGAAGATGAGATAGCCTGAGAGTTCCGCTCGATGGTGAGGAAGGAAGTCGAGGAGGTCACCAAGGGATTGCGGGTGAGATGCAGGCGATGACCACCATGATAGCCAGAGAATTCAACAGACAGGTCGACCGTATCCTGAGAATGGCAGACCAGAGAAGAGCCCCGCAACCGCCCGCGGCTAGACCCTCGGCGATACCGCCACGAGCACAACCGACGGGGCCACCACCTCCTCAAGAAGGCGGTCGAGGAAGAGAGCTGGAGGCAACCTTCGACGGGGATCCCAAAGAGGTGGAGTACTTCACTATTCAGGCTAACAGCTACATGCACTACTGGAGAAACACCTTCCCTGATGAATTTAGCTGGGTGGACTACCTGGGGTCGAAATTGAAGGGGGCAGCTAAATTATGGTACGTGAGTCTGTACGAGGCTATGAGCCTAGAGCTTGATGATGTGGCCACCTTCCTTCAGGCATTGCTGACCCAGTATGAGAATCCACTGCAGGAGACCTGCGCATTGGCAACCCTGAGGGACATACAGCAAGGATCCAAATCGATCCATGAGTATGAGGCCGAGTTTCGCGCCAATGCAGCTGAAGTGAGAGGGTGGAGTGAGCTGATGAAGATCGAGCACTTCACCCGAGGGCTGAATGGTAGTGTGCTGGATCGAGCCCTACAGCAAGCGAACTCACTACCTTGGTAGGTTGGATATACCTGGTGGGAGAAGTGGAGGCCAACATGAAGAGGGTGGCCCTACAATGCCAGCAGCAAAGCGGAAAGGTGGGCCGCGACCAGAAAGCGGGGGTGAAGACGGAGGCGAAAAAGACCCAGGTGGGGGGACGAGTAGGGAAATCCTAGGCAACCCGTAAATGCTTCTGTTGCGGGGATCCGAACCACCTGGCTAGCAACTGCCCCAACACACTCCCCCCGGCCGGCATCGATGAGCACCAAGGTGAGTACACTGACTTCGAAGAAGCAGACCAGCACCCTAAGGATGTGGCGAAGAGCAGCGCAGTGGTGAGTTCGACTTTGGAGGAGGAGACCATCGTCATCGACGAGCTGAGTGAGATGTCTTGGGAGGACAAGCCAGCGGGAAATGAGGATGACCTGCTCTAAATGGTGCCAACCAGCAGGTCGCCAACGAACTGGCACCCCTCAGGGTGAGAGTAACGGAGTCGTTATTTTTGTCCCAGTGATATTGCTAAACAACAAACACAGGCGGTTCATCCAGGTGAAAGCCATGATTGACTCAGGGTGCACAAGAGACATAATCAACCCTAAACTAGTGGACGCTTTGGGACTGCCCACTGCAGCCCTGCCCCACCCTATCCAGTTTGAACAAATGGATGGGTCGGGTCGGTGATGAGGGGGGAGCCTTGCGTGTTGGAGACACAGTTGGTGCCCATAGGCATTAAAGACCACTGGGATCAGGAGGCCTTTGTAATAGCCCCCTCCTCCTCATACGATGTAGTCCTAGGAGTGGGATGGTTGGCAAAGCATGAGCCGGACATCTAATGGGGGGACCAGACAATAGAATTCAATGATGTGAGGTGTCAGACCCATCAGTGGAAAGGGGAGTGGGGGCCGAACCCGCCGCCCCGAAATGAGGTTTGCCTGACGGTGGAGGAAGTTCAAGCGATCCCCAAAGCCTACTGAGACTTGAGGGGGGTGTTTAGTGAGCAGGGAGCCGATGAACTCCTGCCCCACAGGGACACTGACTGCACCATTGAGTTAATCCCGGGGCAAACCTCACCCAAAGCGAAACTGTATTCCATGGGGTGGACTGAAAAGATGGAACTGAGGAAATTCTTAGATAAGAATTTGAAGAGGGGTTTTATATGACCAGCCACAGCCCCCCATGCTGCCCCTGTCCTCTTCCGGAAAAAGAAGGACGGCTCGCTTAGACTTTGCACTGACTTTCGTGGGATTAATGGGATTTCCACCTCTAATGCGTACCCAATACCCCTCATCAAGGACTTACTCAGTACAGTGTTAGAGGGGAAGATTTTTACCAAGTTGGACCTGAGGGATGCGTACTTCAGAGTGCACATCAAGGAGGGGGACGAATGGAAAACAGCTTTCAATACACCTATGGGACAGTTCAAGTATCTAGTGATGCTGTTTGGGTTGCAAGGGGCCCCAGGGGTCTTTATGAATTTTATAAATGAAGTGCTGAGGGACTATCTGTTTAAGGGGGTGGTGATGTACCTGGATGACATAATTATCTATTCCCAAGATCTACAATCGCATGTGAAGTTGGTACGGGAAGTCCTCAGCATGTTGTTGAAACATAAACTGTATGCCAAGTTGTCTAAGTGCGAGTTCTACAAAACCAAACTCGATTATTTGGGTTTCAGGGTATCCGGGCAGGGACTGGCCATGGACCCGAGTAAGGTCCAGGCAGTGCTAGATTAGGCTCCCCCAAGAACACGTAGACAGCTCCAATCGTTCCTCGGATTCTCAAATTTTTACCGCACCTTCATACCTGGGTTCACTCAAACTATGCTACCCCTCACTGAGTTGTTGAAAACTAAGGGGAAAGGTCTGGATGCTAAGAAACCGGGGGCTAAACTAAGTTGGATGGCTAAATGCCAGGAGGCGTTCACTAAGTTTAAACGACTGTTCACTAGTGAACCAGTACTAAGTCATCCCAACAAGCTAAAACCCTTCATTGTGCAATGTGACGCTTCCGATGTCACTGTCGGAGCCACCCTCATGCAGAGAGATGATGAAGGGAGACTGAAGCCATGTGCTTATATTTCAAAGAAATTCTCCCAGGAGCAGAGAAATTGGTCGGTGTGGGATAAAGAGGCTTTTGCAGTGACCTATGCATTAAAAACCTGGAGGTCCTGGCTGGAAGGCACCAAACTGCCGTTTGAAATCTGGACAGACCACAAAAATTTGGAGGCACTCACTGGCCACCGTAAACTCACCGAAAAGCAAATTAGGTGGGCGGGGTTTTTCTCTAAATTCGACTTCATTTTGAAGCATATTCCGGGGACAACAAAAATTTTGGCGGACGCCCTTTCGTGCCTTCCTCAGAACAATAATCAAAAGGAAGCAGTGGTAGATTCCCTAATCCCCCCCTTCCCAAGTAGCTGCTGTAGTAACTACCCGCTCTAAAGCAAAGCAGACTCCTTCCCAGGCCGAGAAGTGGGGGGGGGGGGCGGACGCCTGGCTGCTGAAACAGAAAATGAAGGGGAAGATCAGCCGGGTGAGGTGCAAAAAGGGGAGGATGGACTCTGGTACAAAGATGGCAAACTATATGTCCCCAAGAGCCTTCGCTCGGAGGTCCTGCAGTTCTGCCACTCTAACAAATTGGCGGGGCATTTCGGGTATGTGAAGATGCTGCACCTAGTTAACAGGCAATTTTGGTGGCCCTCCATAAAAAAGGACATTTCTGAGTTTGTGGCTTCCTGCCCTATTTGCCTGATGGCCAAAAGGAGGGGAGGGAACCCCCCCTGGGTTATTGAAACCCCTGGAAATGGCCACCTGACCCTGGTTCATAGTGTCCATGGACTTTATAGTAGAGCTACCAGCCTAACAAGGGAAAACCGTAATCCTGGTAGTAGTGGACACCTTTTCAAAGCAAGCGCACTTCATCCCGTGTGCACAGTTGCCAACCGCCAAAAGATTAGCCTACTTGTTTTTCCATCACATTGTGAAGATCCACTCATTCCCAGACAAGATAATTAGTGACCAGGGCCCACAGTTCGTTGCCAACTTCTGGCGTGAGTTTTGCAAACTAATGGGTATAGAACAAGGGTTGAGCTCAGCGTACCATCCACAAACTGACAGACAGACGGAACGAGTAAACGCTCTTCTAGAGCAATACTTACGGTACTATGTGAATCACCAACAGTCTAACAGGGTAGACTTATTGCCGTTTGCTGAGTATGGTTATAATAACAGTGTTCATAGCTCAACCAAAGCCTCCCCATTCCAAATCATGAATGGGTATGAAGGCAAGCCCGTCCTGTCATTACCAGGGGGGGGGAGCAAACCAGAGGCCCCACAACATTTGAGCAATGGTGGGGAAAGTTGGAGAAAAGCTGGAAGGGAATCCAGGAGAACCTGGAAATGGCCAAAGAAGCGTATAAGAAACAGTATGACAAATCACATGTCCCCATATGGGATTTTAAAGTGGGTGATTCCGTGTTTGTATCAACCAAAAATCTTCCATTGAATCAACCTTCAAAGAAGCTGGCCTATCGGTTTTTGGGACCATTCAAAATAAAAAGGGTAATCAATAAAGTGACAGTAGAACTGGAGTTACCCAAGATGTTTAGTAAAATACACCCTGTCTTTCATTGCAGTCTTTTAAGAAGAGACCTGGGTGGTACTCCTTGGCACCCTCGACCACCAGTTCCACAACCTATCCAGATTGGGAATCAGAGTCATCATGAAGTACAAGAAATTTTAGATGCAAAATTGAAACGTGGAGTGTTGTATTATTTGATTAAATGGAAGCATTTCCTGGTCAGCCAAAATGAATGGGTGGCAGAGCAGAATGCCTTAGCACCTGATTTGATTAATAAATTTTATAAGGCTTTCCCTCAGAAACCCCAACGCTGATTAAAGTGGGGGGCAGTATGTCAAGCATGGTAGAATTCCACTGGTAATTAATTGTTTTAGGGTCCCCCATAAAGCTGGTCAGTGAAATATCAGGGGGACCAAGGTATGTTGGCTCTGTTATTCTTTCCCCCTCCCCCTTCTTGCTTTATTGCTTGTGAAGTAGAATAGAGAGAAACGAAACTGACTTGAGAAGAAGCAATCGGCCCCTTCCCATACATTCCTCCTTGGGAGTGTGAAACATCTGGGGAAAGCAAGGACAAGATACTGATAACATTATGGGAATGTAGACATTTCTGATAGTTTATGTGTTAGAGCGCCCCGCTTGCCTCCACCCTTGGGAATCCTTTGAAGTATGTCTTAAAAGTAATGTAGCAATGTATTTTTGGCATTACTCTCAAGAACCTGTATCGAGAGCATATCAGTCTATCAATAAACGTAGTTTTGTATCCACTTGACTCGTCATCAAAAACTGCATGCTTGACACTTTGACTTGAAGATGCAAAGCATATTGTAGCTATTGTCAGAAAAAAGGACCTGAACAAAGGTTCAGCATCTCTCAGTTTCAGACAAAAAGTGCTCTGAAATGTTAGGGGATCAGATGGTGCATGAATGCAGTTTCTTGATGAAGGCAGGAATCTAGTGGGAGGTGGAAACCACTTGTTAGCTGTGGTGACTCATCATTGCTCCACACAGGTGATGTGAAAAGCTCATCAACAACTTTCCCATTCACCCTCAGCAAAAGAGCATTCTGGTCTGTCAAAAAAGTGGAATATCATATTCTGATTTTCATGACTGAAATTAATGATTACATTGTTTTTTCTTTACAAATTACTTTTGACCCATTCAGATGGCTAATCCATATGGCTAATGGAGGGGAGGAGAATTAAGAGAATAACACCCCCCCAACAGCACCCCTCATGTGGGGAGCCTTTCTGGGAGGGGCCTCCTGCTCCTCCTCTACTTCTCCCTGCTGAGAGTAAGTGGGGCTCTTCTTTCTTCCACTGGCCGCCACTCATCCCCCCCAGCGGTAACATACTGGGGTGCACCCTTGGCAAGTGCCTGCAGAGGATGCAGGAGGACAAGTGATGGGGCTTTGTGCCCCTCCAGATGTAGGCATGGCACAACTGGCATTCTGCCACACAAGAGTCACTGGGGACAGTGTGGAAAGGTTTCCAAACTGTGGGCTGGAAATCATGTCCCAGGACTGGAGAAAATGGAAGGAGGGACAGCTGCTTTATGGCACTAAACTGGGAGGGGCCATGGGGAGTGTACTGGATGTGGAAGCAGCAACAGGGAGGTAGAAGGGAAGGATACTTCTCACACACACACACCCAAATCACTGCTGTCAGAGACTTCTCCAAAGACAGATTGCAACTGTTGGTCTCTGGACAGAGCTCTTTGTCCTACGTGGAGAGCCCCAGGAACAGATCAGGGGAAGGAGGCTCTGAGACCTCTAGTGATGCCCTTTCTACTACTTTAAAGATACGGGATAGACATAGAAAAAAACCATCCCCTTTTCTATCACCACTTTCAGTTTATACAGGGCAAACTTGGTTCACTCCTGCACAACAGTACAACTCATTTCCCCTCTTGAGGAAGCACAATTTAACCAGATTAACAGACATTACAAAGAATGGATTATTTTTGAAAACAAAACAAATTAGACCAAATGATGAATAGCATACTACTGTGATTTCAATGTTTGCAGTTGGCCCATATGGTAAAACAGACAAACATGAAATTAGGATTATCAAAATCTTTGACAGATTTTGAAGTATTATTTTAAAATCATGTGACATTTATAAACATCTTATTTCTAAATTATGCTTAATATTACTTTCATCCCAAACCCTATCTCAATTCCTGATTTACAATAATTACTGGCGCAAGGATGTAGGAAGTACATTTACCCAGGGCTTTTTTTTTTATAGAAAAAGCCCAGCAGGAACTCATTTGCACATTAAGCCACACCCCCTGATGCCAAGCCAGCCAGAATTGCATTCCTGCTCAAAAAAAGCCCTGCATTTATCATTTCACGATGGAAATCCATATGGGCCACAATGCTCTTCCAATCCAGGAGGATAACCATCAGGATGCAATTTTTAAAACTCTTATCTAGGTGGCATCTCACTCCTCAAAAGCTACATTATATGTCATCAACACTCTCACCAGCTTGTTGGAGAGGCTGTGGGAATACAGAATCATATTGGCATTGCTGGTGGAGCTGTAAATTTATACAATCATTTTGGTCTATAAAACAAATACATATTATAACAGCATTCAGAATGCCACTGGAAGCTGATATATTGCTTTTAAACTCATGGCATAATTGCCATACCAGGCCAATCAATAAAGAATTGATTGAGATTCTGTGTGCTGCAGCTAGGTTTATAATAGCCAAATCTTGGGAAAACAATATGCAATTGATAGAATCTGAATGGTTAAACAAGGTATGTGAATTTTGTATAATGGATAAAATTACTGATTATATTCTTTTAAAAGATTCAGTTTTGTATACCTCAAACTTTGTTCCAATATGGTATCCCTTCCTAAATTATTTATTTAGAGAAGAATATGCCTCACTATTAGATACTATTAATGTATTATATACTAAGGTAAAGTTGGATATAAGTGGTCCATCATGTGTTGTATTGTGATAAGTATTGTAATATGTATTATGTGCCAAAATGTAAATAATTACTTATTTAGTATTGTTTATGGTTTGTAATTGTTTGAATATAAAAAAAGTTTTATTAAAAAAAAGGAAGATGATTGGAGGGGCCAGAATGATACTCAGGAACAGCTTGTTATTTTATTTATTTATTTTGCAGGCTTATATTCTGTCCTTTCCCGTAAATGGGCTCAGGACAGATCACAACATGAATTAAATGACAATACAAGCCCAAATAAAATGACATCAGAACTCCACTGGTGGTCACCTGCAGCTCACAACTCATAATTATCTACAACCCATGCTGCATAGTGTTATTTCCCTCACACAGGCACTGGTGGCCTGACCTTTTCTTCTTTACAGACAGCCAGCTAACCTAAAACAACTTCTCACCTGCCGTGATAAACTACTTAATGGTAACATGGACTCTGGTACCAATGCTTGCAACGAACCAAGATGCCAATTTTGCTCTCCTATAGATCCTAGTAATGCCATCAGTGGACCCAGCACACCAGCCATACCATCTCCTACGCCTGCTCATCTTCTAATGTGATTTATGACACCTCAAGTCAGCAACGCTCTTCCACCCTCTACATTGGACAAACAGGCCAATCCCTTTGACAAAGAATTAATGGGCATCAGTCTGACATCCAAAACCACAACATTAAAAAACAAACAAACAGTGGGGGGATATTTTAACCTTCCAGGACATTGTTACTGGCCTAAAAGTAGCAGTTCTGGTACAAAGGAATTTCAAAAGGAGATTAGAAAGAGAGGCTGCTGAATTGCTACTGATAATGATGCTCAATGCATCCACCTGGACTGAATTGAGACCTAGGTTTCCTGTCTCATTAACAAAGCTGATTCCAGACCTCTCTGCATATCAAACCTAATCCAATCTCACCAGCTATTGCCATTTGCCTGCTACTGTCAACTACTTTCCAACATAGTACAGATGGACTCACATTCTAGCTGTATCTGAAAAAGTGAGTAGTGACTAATAAAAGCTCATACCCTAGCACAAATTTTGTTAAGATTTTAAGGTGCTACTGGATTCTTACTCTTTTCCACCACATACAATTAACATCTTAATCTAACATGTTTTGCAAATAAGAGTCTTTTAGAAAACGCATAGTTTACATGCTACCAATCTTTATTTTAAAGCTCGAGTCCCCTCTTCCTATTTGATTGTGTATAAGGAACCTATAGGAGAGACTAGAGTAAGGGACTAGATATTCTTCAGTGCAGAAGGCAGGTGTGCATTAGAGCCTCCTCACCCAATAGCTGCCACACATACCACACCGATTTATACAAGTGCCTTGAATCTAAATTGAGCAGCCTGTATAGCTCAGCTTAGCCCATGCTCATCAAAGCTTAGCTTGGAAGCTAAGCAGGGTTGGCCACAGAGTTAGTACTTGGATGGGAGACCACCCAGGAAGACTGGGGAAGCTGTTCAGAGGAAGGCAATAGCAAACCATCTCTGCTCCTCTTTAGCCTAGGAAGCCCATGGATGGGATCTGAACACAGGTGTCAATATGATGTGTAAACATTTAAAGGGATTAAAAAAGGGTAAAGATAGTCCCCTGTGCAAACATCAGTCGTTTTCGACTCTGGGGTGATGTTGCTTTCACAACGTTTTCACGGCAGACTTTTTATGGGGTGGTTTGCCATTGCCTTCCCCAGTCATCTACACTTCCCCCCCAGCAAGCTGAGTACTCATTTGACCGACCTCGGAAGGGTGGAAGGCTGAGTCAACCTGGAGCCGGCTACCTGAACCAGCTTCTGCTGGGATTGAATTCAGGTTGTGAGCAGAGGGTTCCGACTGCAGTACTGCAGCTTTACCACTCTGTGCCACAGGGCTCTCTTTTAAAGAGGTATACCGCTTCAAAACAAATGTCCAACCCCCACCATAAAACTTAACAAAAGTATATTCAAAATAAAAATGCTTTATACAATACATACTTAAAAAGAATGAGCTCATTCCAATTAAGACGATTGGGTTTCCCAACTGTAAATCCTTTCCCCTTTGATAACATCAGGGATGTCGAATTCATTTGTTATGATGGCTGGATCTGACATTAAATTTTTCAGGCTGGGCCATGTGTGTCATAAAATGTAATGCCAGATAACCTTTATAAAGGACACAGACAAACACAAAGATTTTTTAAAAGCTTAACATGCTTAAAACATTAGCACTTGTGCTTTCTTTGTGTCTCTTCCATGTGATCCAAGGAACTGGGCAAAGGAAGCTCAGGCTCTTTCTTTCCTTCCCCAGGGAATGAGGAGGGGGAGGAGCCTCAGCCAATAGAAGGAAAAAAGGTTTGGCTCAGTAGCTCTCCTGTGCGATTGAGAGAGCTTGGCAAAACAAGCTATTCCTCCCTTTCCTCCCTAAGGGAAGAAGATATTGGATTTATATCCCACCCTATACTCTGAATCTCAGAGCAGTCACAATCTCCTTTACCTCCCTCCCCCCCACAATAGATAACCTGGGAGGTAAGTGGGGCTGAGAGAGCTCTTACAGCAGCTGCCCTTTCAAGGAAACTCCTACAAAAGTAATGGCTGACCCAAGGCCATTCAAGAGGCTGCAAGTGGAGGAGTGGGGAATCAAACCTGGTTCTCCCAGATAAGAGTTTGCACACTTAACCACTACACCAAACTGGGAGGGGCTTCAGCCAATGGAGAAAACAGAGGCATTGCTCTGTAGCTCCTGTGCAATTGAGCAAACCTGGCAAAGCAAGCTATTATGCAGAAGGAAGCAAGAGAGAGAGAGAGAAGGAAGCAGATGACAGCCAGTTGTTTGGGGGCCTGATAGGAGTCCTTCGGGAGCCTGATTCGGCCCCCAGGCTGCATATATGTTTGACACCCCTGACATCGTTTCTTGAGAAGCAGAGCACCAGATTATTTCTGAAACAACCACACTGGTTGCTGGGAGGCTTCTGGGCCCAAATCAAAGCATCATTTTTTACCTTTAAAGGTGTAAATAGCCTGGGTCTGGCTCATGCTCATATTATCAGCAACTAAAAAAAGGTGGAAACAGATCTGATGGTTCAGACATCCCATCCGGATTCAGTTTGTAACAGGGGAATTGACGTCCAGGAAAATGGAATAGAAGCACTGACATCCATAAAGACTGGACTTTCCCTGGTGCCTTGTGCTTCCAAACCAGGGCAAAATGGCCACAACTGGGGCACAGAAGGCAGATGTGGTTGTCTGATCATCCTCTTTACATTTGCAAAAGTACCGCAATGATATTGGCGCAAACTGCTTGTGTGACTGCAGCCTATGTTTTTTCTCTGCAAGAGAAAAAGCTGCTGAGGGATAATTTTCATTTGCAAAACGACTACCAAATAAACCTCATCCCATTGTGGGACTTCATACTGCAAGTTCCTTAAAAACACTTTACAAGAGAAAAATGGGGGAATACATAAAGAGTAGTTTGTCCCTCTGGGATGATACCCCAAAGGCTGTATAACCTAAGACAGGTCATATCACTAAATAATTTTAAAACTCCTTATACAATTTCCCCTCTATACAGAAAGCTAGATGTCAGGCAGAAATGTCTCACAAGCTAATTTTCTCTGTAGACGGATATTGTTTTTAAAAGAACATCATGAGACACCCCCCTCCCCTCGCATGTGTTATAACCCAGACATGGCTGCACCAGCTATACGGGAACTCGCCCCATGAGTGTCAGACTCCAGGACTGCATTTCTGTCTGCTCCATTCCTTCCTCGTCCAGAGAGAACAGGCCCATAGGCATGATGATCTCCTCTCCTCTGTGGCATGCTGACAAAAGAGCTGTCTGTCTGTCTGCTGGGAGGCTTTGGGATGATCCTCTGGTGCCATGAGGGCCCTCACCTGATCTTCACCTAAAAGTCCTCCTGACTCCCTCCCACAGTTCGCGGGCCGGCCTGCAAGCTCGCCTCCCTTGTGCGCCGCGCGCGCGCTCTCTCCCGTCTTCGCGCGCTCCTGTCCCTGTATGCGCGCGCGTTCTCTCTCCGCCCCCTTTTTCGCTCCCTGTCTGAATCAGTGCAGCTGTTGCTGTGCAGGCGGGCATTGGAAGGGGCAGGCCGGCTGGCTGCGGATTCCTGGAGTCCACTCCCTTTCTCCACTTCCATCCGCTGCTGCCCTCCTCGGAGCGGCTTTCTCTCACTTTCTCCCTGGCTCCCCCCCCCCTCCTCTGCCCGCTCCGGCCACCGAGGCTGCCGCTTTGCTCCTGCTGCATCATCACCACCCATCCACCCCCCCCTCCTCCTCCTCAACGCCGCCGTCACTGCTGAGAAAGGGAGCGCACCGCATTGCATACAAGGGCGAAGGAGATCGGATCCCCACCCCAGATCCCTGAGAGCAGAGGTAGGAGCTCTCCCCCCCCCCCTCCGTCGTAGATTGCAAAGAGCCTGCCAAAAGTCGAGAGTCTTTATTGCACCGGGGGGGGGGGTGGCGAAAGGAGAGGGCGCAGAAGATGGGGAAGGGTGGTTGGTGATGCATTTATTGATGGGATTGATGGAGTTGCGCGGGGAAGGTGGCGGCGGGGTGTGTGTGTGATGCGTGGAAGGGGCCGGATGACGACTACGGCACTGCAGCGTCTCTGGCCGGCCGACCCCCTCCCCCCGCATCGGCGAGGAGAAGGGGATCGGGCGGGCTTCTCCCCCTCGAGTGTCGCTGTGGCTCTTCAGCAGGTGAAAGCCTTCCTTCCACCATCATGTTGCGGAGGAACGAGGCTGCTCGAGCCTCACTTTCTCCCTTTCACCCCCGGCTTGTCGGGTTTCAAAGATGCCGATCCAAATCCTGGGAGAAGGGGGGAGAGAAGGGCAGGAGACGATGGAGGGGTGGCTCGATCAGGCAGCCCAAGAAAAGGCCGGGCGCCCCGGACCTGGGAGGCTCGTGCGGGGTTCTGATTCCCGTAACGGTCCACGGGGTTGCAAAACAGGCGTGGCCGCTCGTTCTCTCTGAGCTCGCAGCCCCCTCCCTTCCCCCCTCCCTCGGCTCTCCCGTTCTCGCCGCTGCCCTCCATCTCTTTTCGCCCAAAGGGCTGGAGGAGACCGGTCGAGCTTTCTCCCCCTCCCCATAAGACTTCAACAGGTTGGTGCCAACGGGAAAAGAGGGCGAGGGAGGGGAGGGGAGGGGAGGGGGGGCGCGTGCTTTCTGCGAATCGTGTTGGCTGGAAGAATCGCTTGCCCCCTGTCCCTCCGCCTTTGCCAGTCCGACTGGATGTGTAGGTCTGTATTTGAGAGGGGGGGGGGCGATATGTGTGTATATATACATTGGGAGAAATGTGTGTGTATGCATATGTATGTATCTTTTCTCTTGGGAAGCGATTACTTGTAAAAGCCTAAGTGTGCTTGTCTTCGGGGGAGGAAGAATATGGATGAGGCAGTCAGGCGTATCTAAATTATTTCATCGTTTAAAAAGAAGGAAACAAACCAAGATTCCACACACACACCTCCGATTTTAGCCCTCTTTCCCTCTGCCTAAGAAAAAATGATGCAGCACAATGCAGTGGCTCTTTGACAACCTTCCCTCTTTGCCTTCCTGGATACCTTTTGCATGAATCCCACAGTGCCCCTGTGCATGGCCACAGCCCCACCCTGCAGGAAATCGGGTCCAGTTTGCCGCTTACCACCTCTGCTTTATCACTGGAAATCTCTGCTGTGCAAAAACTCGCCCCAGCCCTGGCAGTCAGCATCATGCAGGTGTCTTTGTAGGGACCGTTGGCATTTTTGTTTATCTCCCCCCACCCCCACACACTATGATCTCTGTTATTGGGGGGAGGGAGTAATAAGATTGCAGTCCTGCAGCTCTAATGCGGTCAGATGGAGTCCAGCCTGCAGCTGTGAAACATTAATCTGATACTACAAAAAGTGCCAGCATTAGGGAGGGGTTGCGTTAGCCAGAATGTTGTTGTAAAGGGGGGAAGGAAAAGAGAATGTTGTGTGTTTTGCTTGCCATGGATGGTCCTGCTCACTGACTAGTAAATTAAACCTGGTGGTTGTTTTGTTGAAAGAGCTTTCCTGTTGTTGAAAGGACAGTGCAAGTGGCTATTTCACCTCTCTGTTATTTTTATTCTTTACCCAAAAGAAAATTGTCACTTCACCATTCTCCCTTCACAATGAAGACGTCAAACTCTGGATGACATTAAGCAAGCAAACAAACACATTTTGTAGAATTTACTTTATACACTATGCAGATAGTTCTTGAAATAGGTTGAACTCAAAGCCATTTTTAAAGGAAATGTACAGTTGATAATGTACAGGGCTGTATTCTGATTGACAGTTACAAGTGACTAGATGTGTTTGTTGTTGGACAGTTTCATTTCTGATTGCTTTTGTTAACTTTTTTAAGGGACTTGGAAAAAACTATACATCATAACAATGAACACCAAATTAATTAATATAACATAACAAAGGCATTGGCTTCCATGCATTAAATTCATAAAAAGGCATAGTGGTGAGATACACAGACATGCCATATCTACTTTCCCTAATGGCTAAATCTGCATCCTGGATCTGCAGGAAACCTTGGATGAAAATTGGAGGCATTTCTGGAGTTGTTCCCCTGATAGGCCTTATCTGGTGCATTGGATTGGCCTTTACATCCCCCAGTCCTACAGATGTGAAAAGAACTTGCACTTTTATTATCTACAATTGGATAAATGAGATAGAAATCCAGTTTCTGTCTAGATGGTCTCCTAAAGTGCCTGTGATTTTATTGCAAGATTGTTCAGCGTTATTAATGTTGAATGAATAGACAAGATGTTCCAGGAAATGGAAAAACAGAGAAACCTCTTGTGGGTTTTTATATCCGGTGATTCGAGACTTTCAGGCATAGCGTAGATGACTTTGTAAAAGGATTAGAGAAATTATCAACTATCAATGGCTATTTATCATGATACCTAGAAAAGAAACTCCCATGTTCAGTAGCAGCATAGCAGACATGAGACAACAAAAATGGTCTTTGCGTGTGAACAATTCCAATTATGTCTGGCCTTTGACCAGACATTGTGCTAGGTACTTATCTGACTCAGAAAGGCTAATTTTGTGTTTGAGTGCAAATATAATGGTTTCTGTATGGGTAATTGATTAGTAAAAAAACATAGCTTTTCAACTTGGGAAAAAGGGGGAAGGATGTCTCCTTTGACCAACACAGAGGGTATTCTGAGGATCATGGGACCTGTGTGGGCAAAAGCCATGTGGGACCAAGGATGCAGCAAGGAGCGGAATTAGATGAGACAGTGAAAAAAGCTGGCTGAAGGAAACCCTTCGTCTCTCTGAAGTGTATCTTTTTTGGGGAGGGGGGATGAATAATATATTTATGTGTGTGGGAGGAGAAGAAAATGAATGCTGCATACATTTAAGGATGGTCTCCAGAGCACAGATTGTTTATAATTTTATTTTAAGAAATGGCATCAGAATGGAAGTGTCACTGGGGACACGAGCATTTTGATGCAGAAACCAGGTGCAAATTCCCAGCCGAGAGAGAACGTTTGTATGTACCATGAAACCTCTAGAGTGAAACAAACCTATGACAGCAGCAGCAATTACCAGAAACAAGCAGACAATGGATCATTACATTTATTTATAAAGTGGCTCAGTTTGTACATTCAGCAAAATAAAACTGCAATTCTTCCTGGACTGTACAATTTTAAGATGAAAGGGAAAGGTTTGCAAGTTTGAGTGCTGCTTGTGACTGGAAGGGGGAACCCTTCTTGTGCATAGAAAAATTACATGCTAGGGAAAGGTTAGTCTGAGCAACAGTCCGGGCAATTAGGTGTCATATCTGTTTAGTTTGTAGAGGTGGCCATCATGACTTGAGTGTGGCACAGTGAACAGAAGTTTAGAACCTATGGTTTCATCAAACCCTGCTTAGTTGCATTGTCTAGATGCAGATGGTCCACTAAACCAGGGTTTGTTGGTAGGCACCAAACTGAGATTTCAAATAAGGGTTTGTAGCTGGTTTGTTAACCACGGCTATCTAAATTCAGAATCCAAGCCCCATCCCTTGCAACCATCTGGCCATGGAGAAAGTAGTATAGGAAGGATGTCTTCTCTGCTGGGAGCAGGGAGAGAAGCATGAGCAGCCAAACTTGAGATCTATCTGGGAGACAAATGAGAGTTTGTTGCACCAACCACAGTGGTTTCAACTAACCCTGGTGGATATCTTGGCATCTGAATGTAGCCTGTTACTTGATGAATATATTAACCAGCTGTTTAGGTGAGGAATTAGCAACCAATACTCCAAACACTCTACTTGAATTTGAATTATGCATGCACAGTTGTGTGATGGCCACATTTTATCTGTATGGTTTTGTACTATGTAATCCTGGACAGCAGAACTGTAATGCTTCATATTCCATGATTTGTTAGAGTATGCATTTGTGCACAGAATAATATTTGGCATTAGGTCTTTAAGGTGTTCAAAACAGTGCACATATTGCTATCTCAGTCACTTGTATGCAGGGTGCTGTCAGTACCAATGATGGGGCTGGTGTTGGTGGAACTGATGTTGAAAGAAAAGGACTCTATTCCACCTAGTTTGGTTCATGGCTGATTTTATATTTGAAATGGAAACTGGAATGGTCTTGGTTTTGCAGTCATTACTAGAACTGTCTTAATTCTGCAATTGTTTTCTGTCAGAATGTAGTAGTTAGTTATTAACAGTTTCTGCTCTAGTGCAGGTTGAGAGCTATTGATGTGGATTATATTCCATGGTTTTCATTAAGCGCCTCTTAATGAAATAGCTTTTAAATTTAAGACAAAGTTAGGAATAAATTGCACATTGAAAGGAAAGTGTTCCTGGTTTTCACTGGCCTCAGCAATACATGTCTGTAAACTTTTTACTGAGATGCAGATCTTTTTACTATGATTTCCTCAACCAGAAGAATTTCAAGATGAGATTTCCCACTGGATATTTCTTATGAGAACCATAAGAAATAGTAACTGTCCCCTGCTGATATGTTTGGAAATGGTCCAGTAGGGTTATGGAAAAATCCTGCAGAAGTCCCATGAGTGAACCAGCATGCTTGCATATCCCCCCTTCCTCTCTCATACTCTCACACCCTGAGTGGGGGCGTGGGGGGGGGGATTCTGAACTTGAAACCCATACACTTGCATTAAAATTTAAATTCCATTTTTACTGGTAGCATAAAAAAGGAATGAGCTGTAAATTCAAGCTTTGGAACCCCGACATTCATTTTAAAGATTTACAGATTTTGAAAAGGATGTTGTCAGACCTTTCTTGAAACAAGACTTTGCAGTTTTAAGAGACTGATTTCTGTTGCAGTATTCTGATTGTTTTAAATGGATTTGTTTGAAATGACAATACAAAAATATAACCCATGGATTAACAAAATTCATACTTAATCTACAAAAAAATGTCTGTATGTTTACCTTCTTCATGTTTGTTGCAAATAAATTCATAGCATCAGAGCAGGTAACCACCATTTAATTATCAATTCTACCTCCTCATGATTATATTTGTGGGTCATTGGCATTTCTGCTTTACAGATAAAGTGCTGCTGCTGAAGGAATAACTTTTTCAGTTAATTCAGCAGAGATTTAAAATCTAGGTCTGACACTCATACACTGGCTCTAAGTTCACTACTAGGTAGGGTTGCCAGCCTCCAGGTGGGGCCTGGAGATTTTCCAGAATTACAACTGATCTCCAGACTACAGAGATCAATTCTCCAGGAGAAAACAGAATCTTTGGTAGGTAGGGTTCATGGCATTGTACCCTGCTGAGGTCCCTCTCCCCCAAATCGCACCCTCCATCTACAAATCCCCAAGAATTTCTCAGCACAGAGTTGGCAATCCTACTACTGTTAGATATGGTAACAGCTCTTCTTGTGCTTACAAAAACATTTGGTTGACCGCTCTTAGAACGCTGGTCTAAAGGAACATTGCTTTGCTTATTTTTGTATATTGTTCACCACCTAAACAAACATTTCTTAGACTCACATCTGAATCTTAAACGCATTTATTTTCTTCCAGATATGCACTTCTGAGATTACAGCTTTAGGCTTTTATTCTTTAGCCAAGAATCCCAAAATGTCCATATACTTTATATGTTTCATACAATTTTTGATTTATCACAGTGAAGTTACAGTGTCAATGTATAATAAATCAAAGCAGTTGTAATTACAGGCTACAATGTATTTGTGAGCAATCTCTGCTCCACAGTGTTTACAGTGTGTCCTGCAATTTGCATGCAGCAATCAATTTGTGATGTTTAAAGGGCATCCAGAGTGCAGGGAACTGGACACAGATTAAACTCATAGCAGGAGATTACAGGTGGCTCTATGCCCAAACAACAATTTCCTCCAAGAACTTCCTGTGGGCCTGGGCCCTGATCCTCAAGTCTCCATCTTTCTTTCCCTGGAAAACATCCAATGGAAATGAACTGATGGTTCTGATGAACTGAATGAGGAAGGCTGATCTACACGTCTCACATAAAGCACAGCCAATTTGTGGGCTAGATCCGGTCCTTGAAAATGTTTATCAAGCCCTGATAGCCCTATAGAAGTTTGGTTAAAGTCTTGCCCATGGTTTTACTCGAAGAAAAACAATTACAGAGTTTTCTCAGAAAGATAATACCCTTTACAGCTAGTTTACCATAATCTCTTTATGAGGAAAACTAACCATTCATTCAGAGCTATACTCCCTTCAAAGTCCATTGACTTCAGTGGACCAATAGTCCATCCAGTCCAGCATCCTGTCTCACACAGTGGCCAACCAGTTCCTTTGGAGGAACAACGGGGCATAGAGGCTGGGGCCTTCCCCTGTTATTGCCTTTTGGCTCTGGGATTCAGAGGTTTAGTGGCTCTGAATATGGAGGGTTCCCCTCAGTCTCCATGGTTCGTAGCCATTGATAGACCTATCCTCCATGAATCTAACCAATCCCCTTTTAAAGCTGTTTATTCCTCTGACCAGCACTACATCCTCTGGCAGTGAATTTCACATTTTAATCTCTGTGTAAAGTAATGTTTCATTTTGTCCATCCTGAACTGGATGCCCTTGAGTCCACTCTCTCTCATCCCATGCATAATTTTATTCTCTGTCATGCCCCTCCTTAGTTGTCTCTTTTCTAAATGGAAAAGTCCCAGACTCTTGAGCCTTTCCTCATAGGAAAGGTGCTCCAACCACCTAATCATCTTGTTGCCCTCCTCTGTACTTTTTCCCACTCTTGAATGTTCTTCTGAAGAAACAGTGACCAGAACTGTACATAGTACTCCAAATGAGGCTACACCATAGATCTATACAGGGGCATTACAATATTGACCATTTATTCTCAATCCCTTTCCTAGTAATCCCTAACACAGAGCTCACCCTTTCACCACTGCAGCACATTGGGTTGACACTTTCATTGGGTTATCCACTACGACCCCAAAATCTTTCCCCCTCTCAGTTTCAGCAAGTTCAGACACCATTAGCTGACCAACACTGAACTTCATTTGTCACATTGTTGCCTGCTATATTGTTTTTGTAACTTCTTCCATCCAGTCTCTGGACCCACGTTTCCTTCACTGATCAGGCCAGGTTTTCAAAATCTTCTTAGGTGACTTACATGCCTGCATGCACACCTTGATGTGGAATCATTAGTACAAATCAATGCTGAACAAAGATTCTCCTCCTTGATCCAGTTGCGGAGGTTGTGTGCATGTTGGCCCTTTAAGAAAATCAACAATATCATCCATCTATCCACAATCCATTTAGGAGGTGGAGTAGGCTTGGATATATTTCTCCCTATTCTCTTCCCTCAGACTGCTGATTGATGCTAGCTCTGATTACTGAACAAAGTTGGGATCCAGTAGCACCTTTAAGGACTCCAACTTTGTTCTATTGCTTCAGATCAACATGACTGCCCACCTGGATCCAGCTCTGATTTTTTATTCTGTAGGCTGTAGTCCCGGCGATTGCATGTGAAGCTGAGTCTGGGTTGTGGGCTTGGCTGGAGAGAAGTGAAATAGTTTTTAATATAGCTAAAGATTGTATGATGTCATTGTCCATGGTGAGGTCACTAGAGTCATTTGTGTCCTACAGTCATTTGTGGCCAAGCAAGCCTTGCATGGTTTTGAAGCACTATAGAGATAACAGTGGAATAGGACAAACTACCGGTAGTTTGTACACTTTGAGCATTTATTATTCTATTATAAACTTTTTCAGCTGAAAAAGCAGTAATCTACTTACAGCTTTACTTTTAGTTTTGTGTGTGTGTGTGTGTGTTTTATGTACTTCCTTCTGACTTACGGTGACCCTATGAATTAACGACCTCCAAACATTCCATCGTTTGCAGCCTTGTTCAGCTCTTGCAAGCTGAAGACCATGGCTTCCTTCCATCTCTTTCCATATTCTGTGGTTTTCAATCTATCTCATGTTGGGTCTTCCTCTTTTCCTGCTGCCTTCAATTTTTCCTAGCATTGTTGTGTTTTCCAGTGACATGTACATTTTTGGGGGGGAGGAGGGCAAGGTTACAAGAAAACCATGTCAAGGCTGTGTTTCCTTTAGTTTTGCCGTATTGACAGCACTTCTATAAAAGCATTGTTCTCCATTTCCTCCTCTAGGATTCTGTGCATCAGTACACATGTATGATGGGGAAGTGTGCTTAGCATCTTGCCCAGAGGCTCCTAAAAACCTGGAACTGACACTAGGAAAATTGTCCCTGTCTTGTTCAGGACCATGTGATAGTTGCTGTTGTTCTGGGTCTGCTCACCATCTCTCAAAACCGTTGTGGGTTTTATTATTCTTTCCATAACATTGTGTGATTGCCCTTCTGCAATTACAGTGTGTGATGTAATACCACACAGGTGTAGCAGTGTTCATGCAGCACTGCTGTGCCCAAGGCTACCATTTCCTCCGCTCCTCTTATTATACATTTGGCTTCAATTTATAATTTTGATTATTCCTCTTTAGCATGGGCTGTTGTGAAATGTGCTTTCCCAGCAAGTAAATATGTATATAGAGAACCATGAGCTACATCTGGGCCAAGCAGCAGTGAGTGAAACAGAAAGACTAGGGTATGATGAGAAGCAAGGACTCCCCCCTCTCATTGCTTTCTGATTGGTTCTTCTACTATTAAATGGAATGTGATCATTTTGAGTGGCCCCCAGCAGCAGGCACAGAGGTACGGTCATGATTCATAATTTCCTAGAATCTGAACATGTTATATATTTTTGTTGCTCTTTGGATTTTTAAAAAGGAGGGAGGTCAGGATGACTGAGCGTGCAAGCAAGTCTTTTTCATGGTGACCTTGGGCTGTAGAACAACCCCCAAGGGTTGATGTATTTGTTTGATATTTTTGCTGACCACCTTTCTATCAGTTCATCAAGGCAGTTTACAGTTTAAAACAGTGACTTACAAACTGTTAAACACGACAAAAAGGAGGGAAGGGGGAGAAAAAGGGGAAATAAAGAGGTTTTGATACAATCTCATACTTAATGTTACTTAATGATGGCCACATGGGAATGACCACTGTGGAAGATATTTCTGGGAGTGGAGGAAACAAATGACAGTTTGGAGAGGGGCTGAATATTCAAGGATATTCCTGTCCTTTAAACATGACCAATTTTGTCCTCAGTTAATATGCTGTATTGTGTATCTTGATAATGCACTATTGAAGAGTTCAGTGCTTCCAATTTTAGGAAGTTAACCTGATATTAAAATCTGTTTCTAGTTCTGTTAGGATTAAATGTAATGTTTCTAGTGAACAAGAGATTCTGGGTTCATATCCCAGCAGTTCTTTGATTCTTTTGTTCAAGGGGAGGGTTTGTGACTTAGTGAAGGAGCCCCTGTTTGGCATGCAGAAGGTTTCCGGTTCTGTGCCTGGCACCTCCAGTTGAAAGGACCAGGCAGCAGGTGATGTGGAAGCCCTCACTAGAAACTCTGAAGAGCTACTGCCTGTCTAGGGTGGACAATACTGACCTTGATATACTGAATCAAGGATATGATTCAGTATAAGGCGGTTTCACATGTGTTCATGTGTGTTCTGTACAAAAATCATACACTTTCTTTTGTTTGCTACAAAATGTGTGTCTTGTATTTTCAACTTTTTTTCTATAGCTACTTCTCAGACGGCAAAAACTAAGGTAGCCCTGCTTGCAGCTCTCCCTTGGGTATTTGGTATATTCACAATTTTGCTTGTATAACTTTTGCTTTTGTATAACATTTTGCTTTAAGCTTTTACATTTCACAAATGTTCCCAATACTACAATTTTATATGTTATTAATGCTAAATAATGACATCACCCTGCCAACAAAAGTCTGTATAGTCAAAGCGATGGTATTCCCAGTAGTAATGTACGGCTGTGAGAGTTGGACCATAAGGAAGGCCGAGTGTAGAAGAATAGATGCTTTTGAGCTGTGGTGCTAGAGAACAATCTTGAGAGTCCCTTGGACTGCAAGAAGATCAAATCAGTCAGTCTTAAGGGAAATCAACCCAGATTGTTCCCTGGAAGGTCAGATAGTGAAGCTGAAGCTCAAATACTTTGGCTACCAAATGAGAAGGGAGCACTCACTGGAGAAGACCCTGATGCTGGGAAAGACAGAAGGCAAAAGAAGGAGGGGACGGCAAAGGATGAGATGACTGGACAGCGTTACTGATGTAACAAACACAAATTTGAGCAGACTTCGGAGGATGGTGGAAGACAGGAGGGCCTGGCGTGACTTTGTCCATGGGGTCGCAAAGAGTCAGACTCGACTGTGTGACTGAACAACAACAAAATGTAATTTTGTTGTTAAAAGCTGTAAAACAAATTTAAGGTAACAAGAATGTGAATATTACATAATTTTCAGGTTTCCCAAAATTTCTGTAAAAAACAATGCCGCCACCACTCCTGGCACAAACAAAACTCTGGGGAAACCATAGTTCTTTGCCCTTCCCCAAACCCCATAGCTTCCATATATCAGGGACTTTAACATCTCTAGCCCCAGAAAGGCTGCTCAAGGGAACCCTGCTGTCTCTCCCTATGATGCAGCTGCATGGAATGGCTTCTAAGACAGTCGTAGGAGGGCAGCAGACACAGGTTTTGGTCCTATGCTTGCTACTGGAGGGGATTTGTCAGAGATTCCCCAAGAGATATGTAAGTAGGTGCCATTAAGTTGCAACTGGCATGGCCACCTAGGGTTGCCAAGTCCAATTCAAGAAATATCTGGGGACTTTGGGGGTGGAGCCAGGAGACATTGAGAGTGGAGCCATAAGCAAAGTCGTGACAAGCACTATTGAACTCCAAAGGTAGTTCTGGCCATCACGTTTAAAGGAACTGGACACCTTTTAAATGCCTTCCCTACATTAGAAATAATGAAGGATAGGGGCACCTTCTTTCTGGTCTAATCTTTTTGAAATGTGAAGAGCATTTTGAGGAGAGTCATCAGATGCTATGCTGAAAATGTGGTGTCTCTGCCTCAAAAAACAGCCCCTCCAGAGCCCCAGATACCCCCAGATCAATTCTCTATTATACCTTATGAGAATGGATCTCCATAGGGAATAATGAAGTGCCCAGCAGACATTTCCCTCTCCCATCCCCATTTCTGGCGACTCTGAAGCAGGAAATTGGCATCTCTACTCATGAGTTGCTGAACTTCCAACTTCTTCAAAGTAACACAAAACAACCAAAGGTTCAAGTTTACCTTTCCCTAAGCAAACGACCTCTGAAAAGATTGTGCAACCAACGGAGGGTCTGGGCTGCTTTCACAGCCACTGAGAGCAGCCATGTTCTTCTGCCTGCTCCCCCCACCCCCATTCAGCCTTAAAGACACAGACACACCATCCTAAGAGGAAGCCTTTACAAGTGGAGTCTGAAGCCTCGAGAGGTGGAAAGGCACATGGTGGCTGTAGGGGTGGGGCTTTCCCCCACCAGCCAGCTGACTGGGAGCAGGAAGGAGCCTGGGAAAGCAGGAGAATCCCTGCTGGGACCTGGGGATTGGCAAGCCTATGGCCACCCCAGCAAGGTGCTTTCAAGGCAAGCAAGAAGCAGAGGTGGTTTGCCATTGCCATCCTTGGTGTTCTCCCTTTCAAGTACTGATCCTGCCTACCTTCTGAGTTCTGATGAGAAGGGGCTATAACATGCCACCTTCCCACCCCATGTCCTGCTGCTTACTGATGTTATATTTTATCATGTACATTTTATACTTCCTTTTGACCTTCCTCAAGAGCAAGAGTGGTAGGATGGAAGTTTTGTAAATAAGCACATAAATTAATGACTTTGTTCCTTTAAATTTCCTGTGAAATTTGAATTTACATGCTTAAAGTTATGAATTACAAGAGCCAGTGTACAGGTTAGAATATTAACTAGGATCTGGGGGATGCAGGTTTGGATCTGTTCTCAGACTTGGAAGCTTGCTGGGTGGCCTAGGACCAGTCAAATACTCTAACCTACCTCACTGGGCTGTTGTGAGTTTAAATGGAGGAGCTGAGAACTGTGTTAACCACTTTGAATCCCAATTGGAGAGAAAGTAAGAGTATAAATGAAGTGAATAAATACATATAAAATGGAGAAGAGTATATATTACATTTCTAAGAACAGGTATATCACAATAGAAGACCACGTGTAGTCATAGTGACAGCACTTCTCTGTTTAATGGCATTAATAAAAGGAAGCTGACATTAAAAGGAATCTGGAGTTCTCCACTTTCTTCCCTCTTTAATTTATACCCATGGATGTATTGTGCATGGCTTAATTTTACCTCACTAGAAGTAATGTGGGAGTTTTGGTTGCCACAAAGGAGAGGGGTTTATATATAGGGTTTTAATGACTAAGATGGAAAATAGTTCAGCAGTCACCTGTAAGCTTGGCACAAAGTTGATAGATGTGTTTTCTTTGCCCAAGGACAAACTAAGGTTGTAGGGCTCTTTGAGACTTGCTCTCTAAGTAACACAGAGCATATTGCTGAGATAGAGCAAGTTGGAGCCAATGAAAATTCACACTGGAAAAGAAAGTAGTAGGCCTGGAGGATGCACATCACCTAGGGTTGCCAGGTGCCCAGTGGGGGCAGGGAAGCCCCCACCTCCAGCTCCTGTTTCCTGCAGCTGCTGTGAGTGGTGACAGAAGAAATTTTTTTAAAAAATGGCTGTTGGGCCATTGGCATGATGTCATTTTGGGGGAAAGCACAGAAGTTATGTCATACCACTTTAGGAATCACCCAAAACTCTATGACAAAACCATATTGGTTTTCAGTGATTCCTACAGAGGACTGACATCACGTTTGGATTTTTCCTGGAAGTGGCATCAGTCCTTTCTAGGAATCTCCCCAAACCCTATGGTTCTACCTAGAGCTGGTGATTCCTAGAGAGGCATAACATGATTCCGAGGTTTCACAGAAATGACGTTGTGCTGTTGGCAATAGCTGCCTCCTGTGTTCTCCCCTTGGTCTCCTGCTGGCCTGGCATCCCTAACATCACATGCTTGGAGACCAGTTTCACCCCTTCAAATGCTGGAGGCCCATTTCTGCTTTTTTACTTAAAGTTTCCATTGGTAAGGGAGACTAGGCTGACAAGATGTGGACTATACAGACTCAACTGTGGACATGTGAAGCCTGACATCTGCATACTGCTTCTTGCTGCTAGAAATATTCCCCTGATAATATGCATGCATATTTCTTGCTTGCCATCTGTTTTGGGATTTAGAGATGGTTGCTTTAACCTCCACTTTAAAAAAAAAATTGTAGGTGGGTCTCTTTGTTGTCCCTGGGAGAAGTGGTTTGGTATGGATGCAAAATCATGTGTGCTCCACCTGTGTCCGGAAGTGCTACAGCTTCACACAGCTCTGCCTCCTAGATTTGCATGCCATCTGTGTTTTCACACGTTTCTTGGGCATGCCTTACAACCACCTGTTTGGTATTTTAAAAGTAAGTAGATTCTTCTTCATCTTCTGAAAATGGAGGAATGTTGTAGTCATTCCAATTACGCAATTTCTTCCAGACTTTCAGAAGGCAAACAGGATTTATTAAAGACGAAACTAAGATATGAAGATAAATAGCAGCACTTGAAACAGCGGCACTTGAGAAGTCACACCAATTCTTGCATTAATTCTGGTAGAGTAAATTATAATTTATTGGGGGATAATGGGGACCTTTATGCCTTTCAGGTACCATTTCAGGAGTTCTGTGATGCTACTTTTACATTGGAATTATTGTTGTGTATTTGAAGAATTGTCACTTATTAAAGCTAAAATCTGAAAAAATAGACTTTTTGACCCAGGCCATATTTCTTCAAGTGTTTTGTTATTATGAAATTTGAATTTACTAGTTTAAAGTTATTAATCCCAAGAGCCAGTGTAGCATAGAGGTCAACTGGGATCAGGAGATCTGGGTTTGGATTCCCACTGTGCCACAGAAACTTGGTAGTGACCTTGGGCCAGTCAAATGCTCTTAGCCAAACCTACCTCCAAGGACGCAACAGAGAAGCAGGTAATGTTGTTAACCACTTTGGGTCCTGTTGGAGAGAAAACTGGGGTATAATTTAAGTAAATAAAATTGCTGAAATGAAAGATGCATTGGTCGCAGTAGCTGTCATTAAAAACGGGGATTAGGAAAAAAAGAACCAGGAAATAGAGGAAGTTGCTTGAGTTATTTATTTATTTCATTTCCAATGAGAACCCAAAGTAGATTATATTGTTCTTCTCTCTTCTGTTTTATCACCTAATAATAATTATTATTATAATTATAATAATATTTTATTTATATCCCACTCTCCCCGCCGCAGCAGGCTCAGGGCGGCTCACAAAATGTGGCATAAATACAAGGTTACAATAATAAAACATTATATCCTACAATATACAATTCACAATATTTGCTATTACATTAAAAACATTATAATTAAAACCATCAATTAATTAAATTATAACATTTTTAGGTGCTGATGTTGATTCCCACCACCCTCAGCTGTGGCATATCAGTTTATCATCACACAGCCACAACACATAATGAGAATTTCATCATGGATGATGGAAAGCAGTAGTCCCCCCTCCCCTTTGGTAGCTGTCCTCAGAGAAATGACCACCTTGTTCATTATTGGGTGGGGGGAGGGTAAGCAAAAGGTGTAGTGCTGGTTAAGAACCAAGATCTGAAATTTGCTGATTGTTTACAGTTGAGCCTACTGCCTCTAAAAAGGGCCTTTCCCTCCCCCTTGTCTCGGAACACTTTCCCTGACTTTCCTTCAATAAACAAAGATCTAATTAAAGTATTTCAAGATGATCTGGAGCCATTCTTGGCAGAAGAAACATGGCGCACAGCTGTGTGTAGCTTGGGGATCAAGCATTCTAATTAAGCATGCATTTATAGCACCAATGGAATGCAGCATAAGGTTAGCTGGACTGGCTGGCTCTTGAAGGAGACCAGAGCCATTCCCTTGTAAGCTAATGGTTGTAATGACTTTGGAAGGGCATCAAGTCTGTTTGCTCTGACTCCTGTAAAAGTCATTGAGTATCTTTGGTATAGTTGTTTTATTCCAATATTGGGGAGGGATGGTGGCTCAGTGGTAGAGCATCTGCTTGGGAAACAGAAGGTCCCAGGTTCAATCGCCGGCATCTCCAAAAAAGGGTCCAGGCAAATAGGTATGAAAAACCTCAGCTTGAGACCCTGGAGAGCCGCTGCCAGTCTGAGAAGACAATACTGACTTTGATGGACCAAGTGTCTGATTCAGTATAAGGCAGCTTCATATGTTCATCTAATATTTGAATGAACCCATGGAGGTCAGGCATGGTGGCTGTGAGGCTGCTCCCTTCCTCCAAACTTTGTCAACCCAGATGTGGTTTTGGTGGTGGTGGGAAGCTACTAGAAGAAAACATGGAGGACAGGCCCTTTTAAGTGGAGGTGGTAGATGTCACATTGCCTGGCAGCAGTTTATTTAGGTATTTATACTCCACTTTTCTCTACAATGGGGATGCAGAGCAGTTTACAATATCTTTCTGTTGTCCTCCATTTTATCCTCACAACAGCCTAAGCTACCTGTGAGGTAGCTTAGGCTGAGAACAAATGACCCAAGATCACCCAGTGAGCTCCAAGGTAGAGCAGGAATTCAAACTTTGCCCTAGTCTGACACTTTAACCACTATATCATAAGGGTTGCCAGGTCCCTCCTCGCCACCAGTGGGGGAGTGGTGGGGTAGGGTTGCCAGCTCCAGTCTGGAAAAGTCCTGGAGATTGAGCCTGGAGACGACAGGGACCTCCATGGGGTTCAATGTCATAGAATCCACCCTCCAAAGCATCAATTTTCTCCAGGAGAATTTATGTTTGCAGCCTGAGGTGAGCTGCAATTCCAGGAGATTCTCAGGTCCCACCTGGAGGCTAGTAGCAACAATATCAAACTGGAATAATAACAAATAATATTCACACTACTGGGTTGATTTTAAATACTACAAAATATTACTTATAGATCTCATTATAATTTTCCAAAGTGCATCAATTCCTTAAAGTGCCACAAAAACTATTACAAAAAAGTAAACATCAAAATTTTCCTCATACGTTTAGTGTCTATCCCAGGAAGACTTTCTGTAGTTTTCACTCCAGCAGACTGATTTAAAGTGCTAGTGCTAGTCCTGTTATACAGTAGAATTTTTCAACAATGTACAAGTTTCAAAAAAAGCCTAGAGTTGTTTTCCAAAGTTCGCAGTCTTTTTAATGAGTAACTTCTCAATCATTTTTCAACAATGTATTTCAAGGCTTAATGCATGGGTCATGGTAAGCCCCTGACAGAAACACCAGCTTGTAATACCGTTTCTTAGGGACCACTTTAACAAAGGGGCATCCCACATACACCACCATTCAATGGACCGTACTTTCCAACACATTTCTGCTTTTTTGTTCAAGTAACCAAACTTTTAAAAATCACGTGTTGAGGGGCTCAGTAAAGGAGCTATGCAGCATTCGGGCTGTCTCTGGAATAGACAGATTTATTTCATTTACATTTGTTTTTTCTTGGAATTTTTTTGGCATAAATATCCTGCTGAGTTCTGATCACATTAAATATACCTGCCAAAGTTATTGTTGGAAGCAAATGGCTTTAAATAATTCCATGGTAACCTGTTCTTCTTTTCTCATGAGTGAATCTTTATTACCTCAGTGACCCACTGTAACTTTGGGGAAGGCACAAGGTTTCACATCCACACTAAGTACATTTTGCAGGAACATTTCTTGGGAGTATTAGCTCTGGGAAGATAAGGTTTTTTTTAAAAAAAATTTGTTTTAAAGTGGAAGTTTGTTTAATTGTTTCCTCTGTGACCTGGACACACAGAAGAGCTGGCTCCAACTGTTTTTCTCATTTACAGGCAGAGATTTGTACAGTGACCTCATGCTAGGAAAGGGTGGGTCGCCTTATAATGTGGGAAACTCATAGCCAGTATGTCCCAGAGATATGCGTGACCAAATCCCGAGCAAAGTTGTGCATTAAAAACTGGAATGTGTCTGGAGTTAAGCCAGAGGATGAAGACGAGGCTCTTCAACAAACTCAAATGCAGTTGTGTTATACCTTAAAATAGTACCAGGCCTGGCTGACAAAGGACTGGAAAGTTGTCACTTACCTCATTTCAAGCAGAAATGCTTTCTCAACAAAGGATTTGATGGCTTGAGCCTGCTTTTCCTCCTCCCTTGATTTGCAGGTGCCTATTAAGGCATTTGTTCAAGGGAGGTTAAGAACCTATTTCAGCTTCTACAGGCTTTTATGAATGGCTGCATGAGTCATTTTAAAAATCTGTGAAGAGTCCCTTTGAAAATTAGATTTATGTATTTGCCTTGCTTTTGCCACCAATAGACCTGGTTTTGAAATAGTGTGAACATGCTCAGGGAGAAAATAGTTAATTTAGCATTGGCAAAATGTCTGTTTCATTGAAGGAATTGCAGGGCTTGATGGAGTAAATTTCTTCCTACAGCCAGTTTTTCACAGGTTCATCCAAATGGATTGCTTAATGTCAGTATTTCTTTTTCTTTTCTGAATCTGAAATTTATCATAATGTAAGATGGATTACTATAGCTCTTTGTACATAGTTGTCTCAGTTACATCATTACTAGGTGGCTTTCCTTTTTTGTGGGGGTCATTTGTAGCAATGGATCTTTGCTCCCCTTTTAGAAATTGCCTTCATGTTTTTATTTTCAAATACTTCCTTTAACTGCCAGATGAAAAATGCAGGTCATTCTTTTTAGTTACCTTGAATTTCTAGCTGAAATAGTCTCCTGAATGAGGGGATTTTCATTTTTTCTTAAAAGTATTTTATCACCTTAAGGTTGCTTTCACACACACTAAATAATGCAGTTTCAATCCACTTTCAGTGCACTTTGCAACTGGATTGTACGGTGTGAAATGGCAAAATCCATTTGCAAATGGTTGCTGAAGTGGATTGAAACTGCATTATTTAGCAAGTGTCTATTGTGTGGTTTTTATGGATGACGCTTCCAAATAAAGGCTGGATAAGATTAATCCGGTCCACAAATTATGGCTCTTTCAGAGATCACAAAACTGCCTGACAGGCAAGGAGTGCTGTGGTACCTTAAAGAAGTATGTTACTTAACTATGAATTTTCATATAAATTAAATCAGAAGCTAGATGGAGCATGCACATCACACCAATTATGTGGTCACTCCATTGACTGGCTGTCAGTTTCTTGGCTCAAGTCAGGATCCTGGCTATCACCAACAAAGACTTCAATGGCCTCGGACCCTCATATCTACAGATCCAGCTCCCCTCTTATGCTCCACCACAACAGCTTTTCTGAGAGCTAGTTTGGTGTTGTGGTTAAGCGCACATACTCTAATCTGGGTGAACTGGGTTTGATTCCCCACTCTTCCACATGTACCTGATGAGGGACCTTTGGTCAGTCACAAGTTCTCTTAGAGCTGTTCTCTCAAGAGCAGTTCTCTGAGAACTCTCTCAGACCTCCCTCCCTCCCTCACAGGGTGTCTGTTGTGGGGAGAGGAAGGGAAAGGAGATTGTAAACTGCTCTGAGAATCCAAATGAAAGTGGGGTATGAATCTAATCTCTTCTTCTGAGCAGGCCCTTTGGGTGCTACCCCGCAAAAGGGTAAGATCAATAACAACCTGTTCACATTCATTCTGTATTGTGAACTAGGGGTGTGCAAAAAAAAAAAATCGGAATTAATCGGATTTGGAAATATACTGGGCCAAAATATTTGGAATACCATATATTTCCAAATACCGGTATTTGGAATAGCCGTATATATGGGAGATATACGGCTATTTCTGAATATACGGTCCAGTTATACCCTATGGGCCATTGAAATCAGTGGCAAAATAGGGTATATTGGAAGCCACCTGGAGGGGAGGGGATTTGAGGGAGAGCCCCCAAATTTGCAGGAGACCTGCAGGGGACTCTCCCCTATGAACCCCCCAAGTCCCAAAAAGACTGGGCCAGGGGTTTCCATTCCAGGGGCACCCAAAGAGGTTGCCCCTATCCCACCATTATACCCTATGGGCCATTGAACTCAATGGCAACATAGGGCATAATCAGAGGCTACTGGGGGGCAGGGGGTTTGAGGGAGAGCCCCCAAAACTGCATGGAACCCTCAGACTCCAAAAATAGCTCTATAAAAACATGAAAGTGACCCAGCCCACACACCAACCCCCTCACACCAGCCAGAGGTAATTAAAAAAAACCAAAACGTGACAGAAAGAAACTTAACTTTTAACCCCCCACCCCCCAAAAAGCAAGAAAAACCAGAACCAGAAAAAGGGACAACAGGACAGGATGCAAAATCAACAGCGACAGATCCAAACAAATCCGAGAAAAGGCCAACAAACTCAACTGTTAAAAACCTGAACTTTTTAACAATAAAAAAACCTCAGGCCAAATCAGTCAACACCCCTCCCCCCCGAAAAAAACAAAAACAAAAAAACAGAACCAGGAAAAGGGACAACAGGACAGGATGCAAAACCAACAACAGATCCAAACAAATCCAACTGAGAAAAGGCCAACAAGCTCAAATGTTAAAAACTGAACTTTTTAACAATAAAAATTAGGCCAAACAGCCTCCCCCCCCCCCCCAGAATCAGAACCAGAAGAGAAAAGGAACAACAGCAGCACAACACAGCAGCAACAAATCAAACACAGAATCCCTTTAAAACAGTAAAAAACGACTTTTAACAACACAGGAATTTAACCAACCCCTACTCCCCAAAAAAACTTCACCTAACCCCAAGAAATCCAAGCCACCCAAATCAGGAAAAGTAAAAGGACACTGCACTTTTAAAAGTTCTCTCACTAAAGTTAGATATAGGCAACACCAACACAGCAACAATGGAATGGAGTCCAGCCAGGCAGACTCCTTAAAAAGGTTCTCTGGCCCTACACAGAGCGGTTTAAAAAAAATACCACTGCTCTGTGATTGGTCAGAGAACAGTGTTTACTTGGATACCCAAGTAAACAAAAGAACAACAATGTTGCTGATAGCTGGGGGATTATCCCAGCCATCAGCTACACAACAGCCTTGCAAAGTATGCATTTGCAATGCATTTTGCAAATGCATGCTTTGGATTGGCTGCTGGGGCTCCTCTCCCCCTCCCTCCCTGATCCCAGGGAGGCTATGGGAGAGGTGGGAAAAGGCTTCCAAAGATGGGAAAAGAAGGCAAGCAGCTTCCCTGAGGCTGCAGAAGCTCCCTTTCCACCTTTTACACTGTGTCCGTATACTACCAAATATTGATTCGGAAGTATACGGGGAGCCTTATACGGCTCCCGTGTAACGCCTTCTAATTGGTTTCGGAAGTATACAACGCCGTATACTTCCGAGTCAGCGGGTATTCAGCAGTCTATTTGGTTCAGCCGAACTAAATGCTACCCCTATCGTGAACCCTACGTTGTGGAATTACCTGCCTGAGAATGTCAGGAAAGCACCCATGTTTCTATCATTCCACAAACCAAGGAAAACAGAATTGTTCTGAAAGGGATTTCTATAAAGGTAATAGTGCTATATTATAACAGAATGATTTAGGAAGGTTCTTTTATAATGGGAATGGGCCTGTGGACTTATACCACTGTATAATACATATTAGCTGTTTATTTGTATGTATTATTCTGCTCTCACTGCATTGTTTTCTCCTAATGCAGGGGTGGCCAATGGTAGCTCTCCAGATGTCTTTTGCCTGCAACTTCCATCAGCCCCAGCCATTGTCCATGCTGGCTGGGGCTAATGGGAGTTGCAGGCAAAAAACATCTGGAGAGCTACCGTTGGCCACCCCTATCTAATGTAATGCCATTTTCTGCATTATGCTGCGTTTTCATATTTTTGTAATCCTAGTCCTATGACATTGCTTATTACCTGTAGATAGATCCAAGTGGGCAGCCATGTTGGTCTGAAGCAGTAGAACAAAGTAGGAGTCAAGTGCACCTTTAAGACCAACAACGTTTTATTCAGAACATAAGCTTTTGTGTGCTCCAAGCATACTTCATCAGACGAGGAATCAGGCACAGTGAGCAGATCTACATATAGCTGGTAGGCAGTGGTTTAGAATGCAAAATGGTACAAATTTAAGATCCAATGAAAGAATAGGACAACATACTCAAATAGGGATATTGACTGTTTATCTCATTACGTATACTAAACCCATCTTCCACTATATTTTAATGTATTTTTCTTCCAATGGCAAACTATATGTATGTTACATGTTAAAAGGTAAAATAGTTGGGTGGAAAAACTAATGAGAAAGGAATACCCTCTTTTTGACCCAGGCTTATAGAGTGATTGACAGACATTCTCACATTTTCACATATTACTGTTTTATTGCTTTCTCATACTCATGCTATCCAGATCAAAGGTTTGCTCAATTTGTTAATTTTACTATTCTGTCATTGGATCTTAAATTTGTACCATTTTGCAATCTAAACCACTGCCTGCCAGCTGTGTGTGGCTCTGCTCACTGTGCCTGATTCCTTGTTTGATGAAAGCTTACGTTCTGAATAAAACTTTGTTGGTTTTAAAGATGCACTTGACTCCTACTTTGTTCTATTGCTTATTACCTGTTTCATCTAATTGACTGAAATGACTTACACTGGATAACTCCGTTGAGTCTCAGAGAAAGGCAAAATTATAAAATAAGCAAATAAATAAATAAGAGTCCAAGAGCCTGGAGACAGCATAAAACGGATCTAAGTAACCTCTGTTTATTCCTTGCATGAAAATATCACCTGGAAAGAACCCAACATGGTCATTTTCCTTCTTTATTATTTACTATTAAAAGGGTTTTTTAAAAAAAGGTTATAAAAGAAACCCCCCACCACCACAATTTACCACTCATCATTCTCCTATTAAGTCATCCCCACTCTAGGAGATTTCCCAGAATTACAATGGATCTCCAAATGAGTGTGTGAAGTGTGCCATTATAGCTCACTGAGGTCCCTCCCTCTCCAAACTCTGTCCTCCCTAGGCTCCACCCCCCCAAACTCCAGGAATTTCCCAGCCTAAAGCTGGCAACCCTGTGATACCCTTATCTTTCTGGAATGAATGCTGGAAAGTAAATCCAAGAAAAATAAAAGCCTGATGAGAAGAGAAGCCCTTAAAGAAGGCAAAGGGAGAAGAGGAGCAAAGGGAAGCAAACAGAAGAAGGAAAGACAGTAACGAGGGAACAGATGAGGTTTGGTGAGCAGTGGAGATGAGCATGTCCTTTCTGCTACTAAAGATCGGGGTGTCTCTCATTCAGCATCTGCAGAAATTAAGCACAGGTTTTGCTGAGCACCTCAAGAGTGCCCATCCCCACCCTGTGCATCATTCTTTCACACGTGGCTGACTGGATGCAGAATACAGTGCCATTCTGCATGTTTTGCAAAATTGGCAGAATTCTAGATGGTACCATTTTAAGTGGAGGGGGATTGTAGTTTTGAATCTTTCCCTGAATAAAGACAGTCTCTTTGTTTGGAGTAAACTAGTGAATCAGGGAGCGGTTTAAACAAAATTTCTTCTTTCCTTGACATGTTAGTGTCTTACACACAGGAAGATACTGGGTTGCTTGTGGGAGGCATAAAAATATTATTCTGTCTTGTTATGTGCAGTCTGAAGTGCTACACTCCAGACTTCTTCTCTCTGTGTAGTCACTATAGTGTGTCAAATGGGGATTAATCACCTGCCCATTTGGCAGAGGGAACTGTCACCTTCCTTTCTTCCAGGGCTATTTTGCCACTAATGTGGCTTTGGGCAAGAACCCTTCTGCATGTCTGATAAGGCCCCAGATTGCTGTACAGGAGCCACAACTGCTTTCTTAACTGGCCAAAGTGATCTGAACATATGAAGCTGCCTTATACTGAATCAGACCCTCGGTCCATCAAAGTCAGTATCGTCTACTCAGATTAGCAGCGGCTCTCCGGGGTCTCAAGCTAGGTTTTTCACACCTATTTGACTCCTCTGTGATCTGCCTCTTCTGTGCATGCAGGACTTCGGTGGCTTTTCTTCAGACTTGCCTCCTGGCCTTCAGTGAAACTACATGGACTGTAATAGGATGGATTTTGCATAGAACCTTTGGTGTAATTAGCTTAATTAGCCTTAGTGTTGTACTTGGCAGTGCTCAACAATGTTGTTTAAAGCTGTCGTCCCTTCTTGGGTGGGTGAGAATGACTCAGGTGAGGATATGCAAGTGTCCTTGAGTTGTTCCTGAAACATGGGCTTCTGTGCCTGCATGCATGCCATCTGAATAAAGGCTAAGGGACCATTGGTGAGATATTCTTGTGAAAGGGAAGATATAAGTGAAATGGCTAGAGAAGGAAGTGCAGAAATGACTAACTTGTTTGAATGTAGCAGCTGTTAGTTGTATTTCTTTAGTGTTTTGTATCCTAGCAGTTGCCAACAGCCTGGAGAAAAAAATGTCCTGCCCCTGTAATAGAGGCTCGATGTGTGGAAATCTGCATTTGAAGCTTTTCATAGCATGGGATAGAGAGCATAAACATGGTAAATAACATCCTATTAAGCCTCAGTTTAGTGAATAGGAGATCCCCCCACTCCAGTTGTTGGCACCATATAATGCAGCCTGGTGTTGCACTCATTCTTAGAAACCTGGAGGGTGGAAATGTTTTAGATAAATACATTTTTAAAAAAATCCTGGGTGGATTAGAATTTAGAATTAACCATTGATTGGGAGAAATACAATATATAAATGTTTTAAACCAATACAGTATATGTTAAACTCCCTTGCACCAAACTCTATGGCTGCTTCCATGCATTGCATTGAAAGTGCCATATCCAAAATGTGTGAAAACAACCTGTACATTTTGATACTGCTGCTTGTTGGTTCAGTATTTATTGTGACACTGATGGTCTGGCTCTTCCTTGACTGAATTGCTTTGGGTTCTGGGTCTCCCCTATGAGCTCATTATTCCTCCTTCTCCCTCTGCATTTGTACTGCATGCCCAAAACTGAGGTTGCTTTGGAGAAGATGCATGTACCATTGCCCACCCCCCACCCCGGGAGATATAGGTGAGATTCCAGCTTTAGTTAAGAAGCACATTCCAAGTACAATTATCAGGTTATTTTGAATGCTATTTTTAAAGTGGTTAAATATTTTGCTACTGTGTGAAACAGTGTATGATGTACTTTTGGAGCACTTTAAAGTGGTGATTGGGAAGGAATGCAAAGTTTCATTTGAGGTGTGAAATTAATTGGATCAGAATCTGACTTCAGCTTGATCTAATCAATTTCTTCTTTGAAAATTCCGTGAAACTAGGGGAAATGACTGCAGTAAGAAAGAGGAAAACGGATCAAATAGGCTTCCCCTTTCCCTGTGGCAAGGATTCCCCTCTGCTATGTTTGTACAGCTATCAGGCTGCTTGTGTTGCATCGGAATAAGAGCCATAGGACAGCAGTAAGGCAAAAGAGCTCCCATTGTTCCAGAGAAATGGTCCTCTGTACACTAATAGATTCTCACCGCATTGATGTTGAAGACAGCTGGCTCTAACAGTGCAATCCTAAACAGAGTTACATCCTTCTAAGTCCATCTAAGCCAAAGAGTTTAGAGCTGACTGGAGTAAATCTGCATTGGATTTACTTTAATTTTCTGAAATATGTATCCATATGCATTTGAAGCACTCTGTAGAAAGGTGTCTGTAGTAGTTAGCATAACTAGCAGTGTCTAAAAGCCCCCATGTATTGCCTAACAATGCCTAAGAACATAAGAGCTCTGCTGGATCAGACCAGTGGCCTATCAAGTCTAGGATCCTGTCTCACACAGTGGCCAACTAGTTTCTCTGGAGGGCCAACAACAGGACATAGAGGCCGAGGCCTTCTCCTGATGTTGCCTCCTGCTCTGGGATTTAGATGTTTGGTGCCTCTGAATGTAGAAGTTCCTCATTTCCTCATAGCCTAAACATTGGATTAGAATGATACCTAAAGGACAGATCCAAACAGCTTCTCTGGGAACAGAGGCAGAGAGCTGATGTTTCCTTTTGCTAGCTGCGCTCCCCCAATTTCTCCTTGTTTGCAGATATGCATAGCTTATTTCTGTTTTGAAGTTTTATTAGATTTCCATAGAAGAAAGGGGAAAGGGTAAATGGAAATAGTAAAGAAATAATACATCAGTATTAAAGATCGCATAGTACATTCTTATTTCTGATCTATGCAAACCAAACACAGTGTAACAAAGATTATTAGAAACTGCGAAGTATTTTAAAAGGAAATGATAACAGGTATTTGGTTTCAGAGAGATTTCACAAACAGTAAAGTAATACCTTTTATGAGCATCAACTGGTGTTCAAATATGCAAGCTTGCGGGTCATATAAAGCTCTTCCTCAAGCTGGACGCTCAAGGGAAATTTTTAAAAAAGATGCTGCCTTCATGTTTCTGTTCTGTTTAGTCTAGAGTAGTTGTATGAAAAAGTGAGATAACTACAGTATGAGTCTTTTTAAATAGCCATGCAGTAAGAATAATGGTAGTATTATATAGCAATAAGAATAAAGAGCATTATATAGCATTTTAGAATTTTCTTCATATGCATTATCTCAGTCATCCTTGGAATATGTATCCATGCAAATTTGAAACACTATGTAGGAAGTTGTCTGTAGTAGATAGCATTAGACTAATACTAGAGATACCAGCCAAAAAAAACCCACACATATCTTTATATTAGTCCTAGCTACCCTGATAAAACCAGTAGCAACTACCATAGTATAGCTGGATTGTGAGCTGCAGCATTGTCTTTTTCTGAACAGATAAGACAGAACTGAACAGTTAGGCAGAGATGTAAGCACATACTGATTTGCAGTACTTGGTCTTGCTACCAGTTAACTTCCAAACATAATGCAAAGTGCTTATTGTAAGCTGTAAAGTTCTACAGTCTGGGTCTTGCACACATGTGTTAGAGTAACCCCCCCCCCCATTCCCCCTTTCTGCCCACTGAGATCCGTGGGAAGTCAGTCAGTCAGTCTCTCTCTCTCTCTCTCTCTCTCTCTCTCTCGCACACACACACACACACCCCTGCCCTGCCAATCTGTTCAGACATCACCAGCGAACATCTGTTTGTTCATGGTGATCGTGAACCTGATTAAGTTGATAGAAGTCTTCAGCTCAACTCAACAAGGTGTCATATCATACTGTGGGTGCCACATATGAGACAGAGTGGAAAATGGGAATCATGTTAGTATAGCCTTCAAGCAGTTATGTGCCCTTCATAAACAACTGGAGGATTGTTCATGAGGTCAGAATACAGCTTTTGAGCCTCCGTAGTTCAAGAACCAACTTAATATTCCCTTAGTTCAGAACAAGAATTATGATTTGGATGGGGACAATGTAGGGCTTGTTTTGTTTCTGGGTTGACATTTTCTGCTGACCTTGCTTTATTGAGGCCTCCAGAACTGCCTTTGTCTGGGAAAATGATTTTTAAAAATTTGGTACACTCACCTTCCATAATGGTTTGTAAATTGAGATGAGTGATAATTTTAGTTTTTTGTCTTAAATCTAGAGTATTATCTTTGTATTTCATGGTTATGTCATTTTACATTGCTGTTACCTGTTAGCTGCTTTGAATATTAGAAAGGTGATGTATAAATAAAGTCAGAGTCACCTTTTTAAGCAGAAATAAGAGGAACTAGAATGTAACATATGGTTTCTGTTTTGACAGGAATAATATTACACGCTGCAACTCAGTGCTGACTCCACTTTTGAATTCTTTCTACTGTGCAGAAGCTATTCAATGCAGATGGCTGCAAAAAACATATATATGCATGTCTGTTTGTGTATACACACAACACACACATACATTCACACCGCTAGATGCGCAGGGGATTTGTTAACATCCACAGATCCAGACCTAGCCTAATAAAAGCAATTCTGAATGAGTGATTAATGTTATTGCTTTTTTGTGCCACCCACCTCCATTAAGAACATGAAAACTGTCTTCTTTGCCAACCTCACCCTCAGCACAATCTTAAGAACACTTTCCTGGGAGTAAATCCCTTTGAAGAGACCTGAGGAGGAATTTGAAAAAAAAACAAAACTGCATGGGATAGTATGCTGTGACATCAGGCATTTTCCTCCTGGCTTACTTCTGGTTTAGAAACTGAACTTCTGGTACAGAAGTTGAACTCCTGGCTTATTTGAATGGAGAGAAAAGTACTTGAAGCACAGGAGTGCTGGGTAGTAAGGTCCAGAGATGGAAGGAGAGGGTCTCTGATAGTCTCATACATATTCAGATCCCTGCCCCTGATTGATACTTGAATGGGGCAGACATGTGGTAACAGAACATAGCTGTCTCAATTCCATATAGGCTGGCACTTATTAATTCCTATCAATGTTGGCATTTTTTGATCATCTTTGGATACTTAGGTTTAATTCTTCACCTTTTCTGATGTCTGTTGAGCAAAAGGAAATAAAATTTGCAGAAGAGTCCAAGGTTACTGAATCAAGAAGCCAATGGGCTCCCGTCACAGTGTGAAAACATGAGCAAATGTTTATCTTGAGACTTGATCAGTTCATATCGTCCCATGGCCATAACCCCACCTTCTACCCTTCCAGCAAGCCAGTTTCCCATGGAACTTATCACAAGGTGCCAAAAAAAAGTGGGGTGGGGGAAGAAACTTCTGTGTGGTATGAATAGAATGGGCAGTTGAATCCACTTAGACTAATGGGACCATGGAGGTATTTTCATTCCTGTCAAAGGCTTCGTGCTGACTTTTTAAAAAAACTTTGCTTTGAGTAACTTGACCCTGATACCGCTTAAATGCCACTCCAGAGTTTCTCAGGGATGAAGGCCTATTTTGGAACAAAAGGGAAAGTCAATTACAGGAGATTATTTTTTGTTGCCTCCCCAAACCTCAGTTCCCGTTATCTGGCTTGTTGGACTTGATAAAGAGTTATGGCTTTGTTTGGCAGCTTTCTGTGGAGAAGGAATTCTTGTGAATATTTGAGCTGTTCTGTAATTTCCTCCAGCTCCTGGATCTCTTTGGCTTTCTGTAACCAACACCCTAATCCACTTGTCTGTCCTGGCTTCAGTCAGCCAAGGGCAAAAGCACTTGCCTCGTCTCTTCTGTTACATGTGAAGGTTCATCTGAGCAGTTCAGATTCATATCAGGTGAAATGGCAAACAGTGTGTTACTTGGTGGCCAAGCATCATAAAGCCCCTCCACAAACCCTTTTCCCTAGCAGATCATCCTGATTTGCTTGGGTGAATGGACAGGAGAGCACTGAGGTCAACGGGGAAAAACTTAATGACCATCCCTGGGCCGAAGGAAGTTAAATATCAGAGCACCAGAATACGGGCCTTTTCGATCGCGGCCCCTACCCTATGGAACCCTGTGGGGGTTAAAGCAGTTTTGAGGGTAAGCTGATAAAGGTAGAAGGCATGGCTTTGGGAAGGGCCATGACTCAGTGGAAGAGCATCTGCTTTATGTGCAAAATTTCCTGGGCTCAGTCTGCAACATCTCCAGTTAAAAAGATCAGGCAATAGGAGATTTGAAACAACTCTACTCAAGACTCCAGAGAGCTGGAGTCAATTGAAGTAGACAGTACTAGCCTTGATGGAACAGTGGTGTCATTCAGTAAGTGGCAGCTCTGTAGGTTCATGTTTTTATAGGCAGGGTTTATGAGCAGAGAAAGGTCCAGGTTCAGTCCTTGGCATATCTCTAGTTAAAGCGATCATCAAGTAGTGGGTGATGTGAAAAATTGGACCTGAGACCCTATAGAGAGGTGATGCCAGCACTGATCTTTATAAACCAATGGTCTGACTGATAAGTTAGCTTCATGCATCCATGTACAGGGTTAAACATTCTTATCCCTCCTCCACTGTAAATCAGTCTGCTTTCCAATGGAGAGGAGACAATGTGTAGCTCTGCTGTGATGTTTACTCCCCTCATAGATAGTAAGATTTCTGTATGAGTGAAATTCATCCCAAGATAATCCATTGGTTCCTGTCATGCTTACCACAAGAGATAACAAACATAATGAGCGAAGGCCTGGTTAAAATTAAAGCCATGTTTGGGTTTGGAAGGAGAGGCAGTGACATTTGTGTCAATTCCCAGAATTATTTCAAGATTGGATCTACTCCTTCAGTGGCTGCACAAATGCTCTTACCAGGTTGCCACCACTGAACACATTTTTTTTTTAAAAAAGAAATCTGGCTCCAAAACCTGGGAAAGGACATGAACAATCTGACATCATGCTGAGCCTTCAGAAAGGCTTGAAAAGCAGTGAGAAATGTCACTGCTTTCTGCATATCTGCAGGGTTGAGCCAGAAGGGACAAGCTGTCCCCACCACCAGCATCAAGTGGTTCCATCAACTGTCATGTCTAAGTCTGCAGGTTGGAGATGCCATTCTTCAATATCTGTCTATTAAGGTTGCCAAGTACCTCTGTGCCTCCAGTGGGGGACTATGGTACCTATTGTACCATAGAGTTTTCCCTCCCAAATAGCTAGAGTGTCTGGGAAAACCATAGAGTTTTCCTGGAAATGCCTAGAGTGGACATCGTGCGATGTTGCCAATGCGATGACATCACTTCTGGGTGACATCATTGTGCCAGCGATGTCAGGGGAGGTCCCCCCTCCCCGGCGCAATGTGGGCCAGCGGGTTGGGAACCTCCCACGCGGGGGAATCTCTGCCCAGACTGGGGGCTTGGTAGCCTCACTGTCTATAGTGGATAAAACTCTCTACAAGAACTGATATATTAGGAAGGAAAGTTCCGAGTCTGCTTCCTGCTATGCTAGTTTTCTTCTTGCAGCAAGTTTCTTTTAAGTTGGTGGAAGATTAAAAATCATGCTTATCCCCAGCTGTTGCAGTCTTGAGTGGTACAGTCCATTCTACTGCTTCAGACTCTTCATTCACCCCTCATTTGGCTGGATGTTTAAACCACCCCCACCCCCACCCCGGTATTTTGTAAACCTCTCATGGTTCTTAAAAATGTGAGAGCAGCTGGGAAGTAAACAAACATGAAACCAAAGTTATGTTGTGATGCATTCCTTTTTGTTTGTTTCAGATCTCTCAAGTGGCATTTACTGCATAGAGTAATGGCCTGCATTGTGGACTTTGATCAGAGAAACCTGGGTTCAAAGTCTTGTTCAGCCATGATGCTTAGGGACCACCATGGTCTGATTGCTACCTGTCAGGCTAACCTCCTCAGGACTGTTGTGAAGTTGAAATGGTGGGAAGGAACCCTGTGTGTACTGGTTTCTGATCCTGCCCTTATTCCAAAAACTCAGGTGTATTTTTACACACAAAAAATTATAATTTGAAAATTAAGCTGCATTTAAGTGCGGTTTGTCACAACCAGGAGTCTTGCTTGAGCCAGGATCTGCATCTGGTTCTACATCCTGACTCAGATACAAATCTAAATTAACTCTAACTGCATTTTTAAAATTATGTTGGTATAATGATTAACTAAGGTACAGCCTGGCAAAATTAATTTGCACTCCAGAAGGGACAGGGGTGTGTGATCATATGTCTCATTCCCATTAGCTTAAACTTCATTTGGTATTCTGTTTTTCTTCCGAATGGAAACCCAAAGTGACTTACAGTGTTGTTCTTCTATTATTACAGCAATAACACTGTGAAGTTAGGTTAGGGGAGGGCCTTGTCCTCTGTGCTCAGTTTTTTGGCCATCCAGAGTAACTGAATGACTGCTGTGTGGAACAGGCTGTTGGACTTGATAGACCACTACTCTGATCCAGCAGTGCACTTTGTCTTGCATTCCTATGTTACACTGAGAGAGAGTGACTGACCTGAGGTCACCTAGCGAGCTTTGATGCAAGAGTGGAGATCTGAACCTGGTTCTCCCAGATACTAGTCCAGCACTCTAGCCACTATCAGATTCCACACTTAGGCAATCAGTTGCATTATGTCTGTATATTGTCTCCCTCTCTGCTGCTCACCTGCCCCCTGAGGCCTTTGGGGGAAATTTTTTTTGAACAGTGGCATTCCAGCAATGGTGCAATGTTACTTCCAGCAAATGCCCAGAAGTAATATCTTGTTACTGCAAGACTGTGATCAGGCAGGCAAAAAGGGACTATGAGGAGCATATTGCAAAAAACATAAAGACCAACAATAAAAATTTCTTCAAATATATTAGAAGCAGGAAACCAGCCAGAGAAGCAGTGGGGCCCTTGGATGACCAAGGGGTAAAAGGATTACTGAAGGAGGATAGGGAAATGGCTGAGAAGCTGAATGCATTTTTTTTGCCTCCATCTTCACTGTGGAAGATGAGAAGTGTTTGCCTGCTCCAGAACCACTTATATTGGAAGGGGTGTTGAAAGACCTGAGCCAGATTGAGATGACAAGAGAGGAGGTCCTACAACTGACAGACGAATTAAAAACTAATAAGTCACCAGGTCCGGATGGCATACATCCAAGAGTTCTGAAAGAACTCAAAGTTGAACTTGTGGATCTTCTAACAAAAATCTGTAATCTTTCATTGAAATCTGCCTCCGTTCCTGAGGACTGGAAGGTAGCAAATGTCACTCCCATCTTTAAAAAGGGTTCCAGAGGAGATCCGGGAAACTACAGGCCAGTCAGTCTGACTTCAATACCGGGAAAGTTGGTAGAAACCATTATCAAGGACAGAATGAGTAGGCACATTGATGAACACGAGTTATTGAGGAAGACTCACCATGGGTTCTGTAAGGAAAGATCTTGCCTCACTAACCTGTTACATTTCTTTGAGGGGGTGAAAAAACATGTGGACAAAGGAGACCCAATAGATATTGTTTACCTTGACTTCCAGAAAGCTTTTTATAAAGTTCCTCATCAAAGGCTCCTTAGTAAGCTCGAGAGTCATGGAGTATAAGGACAGGTCCTCTTGTGGATCACAAACTGGCTAATTAATAGGAAGCAGAGAGTGACTATAAATGGGCAGTCTTCACAGTGGAGGAGGGTAAGCAGTGGAGTGCCGCAGGGCTCAGTACTGGATCCCATGCTCTTTAACTTGTTCATAAATGATTTGGAGTTGAGAGTAAGCAGTGAAGTGGCCAAGTTTGTAGATGACACTAAATTGTTCAGGGTGGTGAAACCAGAGAGGATTGTGAGGAACTCCAAAGGGATCTGTTGAGGTTGGGTGAGTGGGGGTCAACATGGTAGATGAGATTCAATGTGGCCAAGTGCAAAGTAATGCACATTGGAGCCAAGAATCCCAGCTACAAATACAAGTTGGTGGAGTGTGAACTGGCAGAGACTGACCAAGAGAGAGATCTTGGGGTCATGGTAGATAACTCACTGAAAATGTCAAGACAGTGTGCGATTGCAATAAAAAAGGCCAACGCCATGCTGGGAATTATTAGGAAGGAAATTGAAAACAAATCAGCCAGTATCATAATGCCCCTGTATAAATCGATGGTGCAGTCTCATTTGGAATACTGTGCGCCGCACCTCAAATAGGATATTATAGCATTGGAAAAAGTGCAGAAAAGGGCAACTAGAATTATCAAAGTTTGAAACACTTTCCCTATGAAGAAAGATTAAAACGCTTGGGGCTCTTTAGCTTGAAGAAACATCAGCTGCGGGGTGACATGATAGAGGTTTACAAGATTATGCATGGGATGGAGAAGGTAGAGAAAGAAGTACTTTTCTCCCTTTCTCACAATACAAGAACTCGTGGGCATTCAATGAAATTGCTGAGCAGTTGGATTAGAACGGATAAAAGGAGGTACTTCTTCACCCAAAGGGTGATTAACATGTGGAATTCACTGCCACAGGAGGTGGTGGCGGCTACAAGCATAGCCAGCTTCAAGAGGGGGTTGGATAAAAATATGGAGCAGAGGTCCATCAGTGGCTATTAATAATAATAATAATAATAATAATAATAACTTTTTATTTGTATCCCGCCCTCCCCGCACAAGCAGGCTCAGGGCGGCTCACAACTCAGAAATGCAATACAATATAATAAAATCATATAAAACAATAAAATTAATATACAGTTACATTGAAATTAACATTAAGGTGCTAAATAGATCTTAATTCAGTAGAAAAAAAGAAACATACACAGCGACACTATCTTAGCTCGGTATGAGCGAAGGCTATTTTGAAGAGGTATGTCTTATTAGCCACAATGTGTATATATGTGCGTGCGTGTGTGTGTGTATAATTTTTTTTTGGCCACTGTGTGACACAGAGTGTCGGACTGGATGGGCCATTGGCCTGATCCAACATGGCTTCTCTTATGTTCTTATGTTGCTGATGTGATGCCAGCATGATGCACTAGGAGTCATATGAAGCTCTTTGGTTTTACCATAGAGTTTTGTCCAAATCCTAGATCATCGCATTGACATCCCACCAGCGATGTGACATCACTTCCAGTTATTTCCTGGAAATAAAGTCTCACCATTGGTGTAATGTTATTACCTCCATCCCTGCCCCATCTCTCCTGCTGGTTGCCAGCTAATAGTTGGCTACCTCATGTCTGTACTGGCTGCTAAAAAGGAAAGTTCTTTCCTCCCCTGTTCATATGCTTCCAAGCACTTGACTCAGGCCTGTGCCTCATGCAGTTGATCTATGATTTTTTTCATGAATTACTGTACAGCTGTTGCCAGTTTTAGTCTTCAATAAAATGTGGTGTACAGATGGATTGGCCTGCAAAACTGTTCCTTATATTGGCATAGAGCAGTGTTCATAAGAAAAAGCAGTAACAATGTTTATGGGTTTTTTAAAAAAAAAAATCTCTACTCCTCCTCACTGAGTTTCGCTGCAAGAGCGCACAGGGCTTTCAATCTCCTAGCAGTTCAAACTAGTAAGCAAGCTTCATCTAGCTGGAAAAACTGGTACCATCTCTACCATCTGCTTTGAATCCAGAAAGAGGAGGAGTGATTCAGATGTTTTTGCTGCAGGCTTTGCTGCTTAAGTTCCTATTCTCACTTTTGCTAGGCTAGAACAAGCCTTGTATGTTCCTACAAAAAAATGTGGGAAGAGTTGAAAATGATCAATACTTGGAATTATTTCGTTTTATCCTGCCCTTCCTCCAAGGAGCTCAGAGTGGCTTACGTTGCCTCTTCCTCATTTCCTCTTCACAACAACCCTGTAAGGCAAAGGTGTCAAACTCATTTGTTATAAGGGCTGGATCTTACTTAAATGGGACTTTGTCAGACGGGGCCACGTTTGTTATAAAATGTAATTCCAGGTAGTGGACACAGACAAACACAATTAAAGTCTTCAGGGCAAGGCATTAGGCTGATGCCCCCTGCTGCCCGGAGCGGGAAGCAAAGCCTTTCTCGAGCCTGCTCTCATGGTCAATTCTCTGAGCCAGCCTGGGACCCAGAGGAAAACATGAAATGTCTGGGCACTGCAAGTTTGCCTCCCACAGGTCTACTCCAAGGATTTTCTAATAAAAAGCTACAGCCTTGGCCCTTTAACCGGAAATACGAGGGATAGAAGTTGGGACTCTCTGCAGGCCAAGCAGAGGCTTTTCATCTGAGCTGTGGCCTGGATAGGTTAGGCAAAAAAGTAATGCTAAGACTTTTCTCTTGCGTAGAAGAGCCTCCACCAAGAAGCACAATGTTTGCAAGCAGCCAGCAAACTTCAGCAGATAACTCTAGCTCGCTTACATAGGCACAGGAGAAGCCAGCAGAGGTTAGGGAAGTTTGGGCTTGGCTGTCATCAGTACGCTGATGATACCCAGCTCTATCTACTGATGGAAGGCCGGACTGGTGATGTCCCTACAAATTTGGACCAGGCGTTACAAGCCGTGGCTGGCTGGCTCAGGCTGAGCGGGTTGAAGTTGAACCCAACGAAGACTGAGGTCCTTTGCGTGGGTCGGGACGGACCAGGACGGGAGATTATTCTGCCGGCTTTTGACGGTGCGCCACTGATACCAGTGCGCAGGGTCAAGAGCCTGGGGGTGCTACTGGAATCCTCGCTATCAATGGAGGCCCAGATAGCCACCACCGCAAGATCCGCCTTCTTCCACCTCAAGAGGGCGAGGCAGTTGGCTCCCTTCTTGGAACGCGACGACCTAGCAACTGTGATCCACGCAACGGTCACCTCAAGATTAGACTACTGCAATGCCCTCTACATGGGACTGCCCTTGTGTCGAACGCGGAGACTTCAGGTAGTGCAGAATGCAGCAGCCAGGCTGTTGATGGGACTACCTAGGTGGGAACATGTGCGGCCTGTGCTGCGGGATCTGCATTGGCTACCGGTCGTCTACCGCGTTCGTTATAAGGTGCTGGTTATTACCTTTAAAGCCCTATATGGCCGAGGACCTGCCTACCTTAGGGACCGCCTCTCCCCATATATCCCCAGGAGAGCGTTAAGATCTAGCTCCCAAAACCTCCTACAAATCCCTGGTCCAAGAGAGGCCAGAATGAAGATAACTCGGGAGCAAGCCGTTTCATTAATGGCCCCTCGCTGGTGGAACCAACTCCCAGAGGGGGTGCGAGCCCTGTGGGACCTGAACCAGTTCCGCAGGGCTTGCAAAACCTCTCTTTTCCAGCTCGCATTTGAATTAGGACCAGACTAAACTGATTAAATCATCGTAACTTTAGCCATCTTATGTGCAATTGTAACTGATGTTTGATAGTATGTAATTGGGACGACAGAATTTATAGCACCTATTTTTATCTATTTTAATCTATTTATGTAACTGTATTATATTTAAAATGTTGCTTATTTGTTTTAATTGAATCATGACGTGTCATGTCTGTGAGCCGCCCTGAGCCCGCCTTCTGGTGGGGGAGGGCGGGATAAAAGAATAAAATTTGATTTGATTTGATTTGATTTGAAGTTTGACAGCCCCTCCCTCTATTCTCTGCACTCACAGGCAGCTTGGGCCGTATGTTTAAACAGGGATTTTTTTGTAGAAAAAGCCCAGCAGGAACTCATTTGCATATTAGCCCACACTCCCTGCCATCACCATTGTTTCACACAGGGTTTTTTTGTAGAAAGAGCCCAGCAGGATCTCATTTGCATATTAGGCCTCACCTCTGATACCAAGGCAGCTGGAACTGTGGTCCTGTGCTTTCCTGCTCAAAAAAAGCCCTGTTAACACTGCTACTGTAAGGTATGTTAGGTTGATAAAAAGTGACTGGGTTGAAGTCATCTATGAACTTCATGGCACAGTGAGGATTTGACTCCCCATTTGTAGCTCAATGTATTAACTCCCCAATAGTGGCAAAGACTGGATTGTTGGTATATCTTGTCTTTCCTTATTTATTGATATGGATTTTTTTTTAGTTTGCTTTATGATAGGGATGACCAGTGGATGGGAAAGCCCATAGTCCCTGTGCTGTAGGATTGATTTACTATATTATCCTGAGGGGTTCAAACCAATATTTCCCCTGTTAGTGGCAGTCCGTGACACTCTCCAGAAAGTAGGAAATAACCCAAGCAAAGCAAAGGTGGGAGAAATCCCTTCTGAACCACAGTTGAACCCAGCCAGCTATTAGAATGCAGCTGCAAGAGAGAAAAGAGGCTGGAGCAGTGAAAGATAGGGAAGGCTCAGTTCTCTTCACCCACAGGCATATATTGATCATAAAATTAGGCCTATGCACCATCATATATGAGCAGGGAAGATCATGCAGGAGCAGTAAACATGGCAGCCTCCATCATAGCTCTTTGGTCCTGAAGCACCAGAACGAACAGAATGAGAAGATATCCCTCTCATCTCTGTCCAGTCTGCTTTGAACCCACTGAGGTAATTTACTTCCAGGGACATTATTCTTCTCACCAGGGGTCGTTTTGTAGAAAAATAGGTGGTGGAGCTCATTAGCACAACTCATTAGCATATGCTGCTCCCCCCACCAGCCAAAAGCAGCCCGATGCAAGAAAGGTGAGCAAGATCCAGCCAGCCCAAGCAGGCCTCACTCACCTGGGGCTCTCCTTGGCTGCTCCCCTCCTGCCACAGTCAAAAGGCCAGCAAGCTACCTGTTGCCCAAAATTACATAAGAAGTGAAGAAAGGGTGGCGTGGGCTTCTCCAGGGATTAATGAGGGCTGCTGGGGGTGTGGTAAAGCTCCTGGTGGCTAGCTGGCTGGCTGCTCTCCTAATCCAGGGATTGTTATGCAGCTGCACCTACTATTCAATGGACTAGGTAGGTGGGGAGGAGGAGGGGGAACCCTCAGAAAGGTGAGCTCCTGCTGAATTCAAGGACTACTTCTCACTCATTTGAGAAAAGAACAAAATGAAAAATAACAATCTTGTTTTCACTGCCTGTCTAGGACACCAGAAACAAGGCTGGTCAAATTGGTGGAGGCTCTCAATAAACAGCCCATGACCGACAAGTTGCAAAGCCCTGACTTTTGGCAGGCTCTGTCCTTTTCTCCTTTTTATGTGGCTATTCTGTCAGTTTACTACATCCCAGAGGATTTGACCAAGTCACAGCAATGTTCATGCACACAGAGGCAAGAAAACAGAGAGGGTGTGGCTATGATTCAGGAAAAGTGCTGAAAAACTACAGAGGGCCAATTTATTTCAATGGGAAATCAGGCAAGTATGCACCAGACTCTAGTTGAAGCCAGTGAGACTTAAACATGCCCAACTTGCTTGGATAGTCCCCTCTCCTCCTTTTATTTCTCATTTCCTCTCATCTTCTCCGTTTAAGGGCCCTTCTTGGTTCCAAGACAGCTGTCCTTTGATCAGTTAGCACACTTCAGCCAAAGTAAATGTTACCTGAATTGGATTTGTCCACATTTTTAAAAACCTAAAAAATGCACATGCAGAAGTCAGACTGGGCCAATGCTGGGTGCAGGAATACCCAGTCCTTTTCCAACAGCCATTTTCCATAGGGGGCACATTACCCACTCTGGAACTGCTTCTCAGTAAAATCCCTGTCTGTATGTTTTCCCTTATGGGGCAAAAGCAATGTTTCTCACTGGGCTCTTAAAATGAAACTGCCTTGTATTGAATGGTTTTAAATTGTGAAGTTTTAATTTTGAGTTGTCAGCCACCTTGAGCCATGAGTAAAGGTGGGATATAAATATTCTAATTAATAAATAAATATTGTCAGTATTGTCTGCTCTGATTGGTAGCAGCTCTTCAGGGTCTTTAATGTCACCTGCTTCATGGCACTTCTTGATACTGGAAAAGCTTGGGCTTGAACTTTTTCAACTTCCCATTTACATGGGAAACAGATATTCTACCTGCTATGTTTTCTGAAATGAGACTGCACCAATGAGATAAAACCAACACTTTTATTGTAGCTTCATAAAACAAAAATGACCTTCAAACAGCTGCAGCTGCCAGCAAGAAGAAAGGAACCAAAATTGAAAAACAAGGCATAGAACATGACCAGCCTATTTAAAGGACTGAGCTCTGGCACCTGCAAGTGTGGCAAGCCAAAGAGGCAAATATGCTACACCTCTTCCCCCTAGCTGACATAGTCCTGTAGATACCATGACTGAACTCTAACATGCTGTGGGTGATCTTGGTTCTGCACTGGGGTTGACATGACCTCTGATTGTTTCAGTAGCCTCTAGCTCATTTATTTCAACATGTATTTATATGGATTCATGAACAGGTTGACTCAACCATCCCTTTTGCTAGGGTTTTGCTGGCATCTGCGTCACTGGCACTTGCAGTGGGTGCAGAGAGCACAGATGACCCAGGCTCACATCCCCTCATTTGGTACAGATGTCATCTCAGCATAAGACCATCTGATGTTTCTGTCTTATAGGATAATGGTCCCGTAGCTTGCGCCACAGTAGCAGGGATTCATGCTGAACCAGAGCCATAGTTTCCCACATAGGATAATCTGGAGCAAACCTATGGATAGGCCTTCAGCGTCATCATTTGGTCTATCCTCAGTTAAATCGGGGTACATATTATCTAAAAGGGTTGTCAGCTGCCTGTTCATTAACAGTTCAGCAGGACTCCTGCCTGTGGTAGTACATGGTGTGATGTGTTGCATCAAAATAAAACATGCCAGGTGATGATCCCAGTCACCCGCAACAATTCATTTTAATGCATTCTTTGTTGTCCTCACCACTTTCTCAGCCTGCCCATTAGTTGCTGGATGAAAAGGGGCTGAAGTAATGCAGTGGATTAAGCCATTCCAAGGAATGTGCAAAATTCCTCTGAAGTAAACTGGATGCCATTATCAGACACAATAGCATCTGGCAATCCATGTGTTACAAAGAGGTAACATAAGGCTTTCATAACAATTAAGGATGTCATCGATTAAACAGGAATAACTTTCAACCATTTGGAATATGAATAAACCAGTATCAGAAAACTCTAGACCTGAACTGGACCAGCGAAATCAATATGAAACTGTTTTGTTGACCTCCATGGATGCATCGGGGCATGTGGTGGAGATAGCCTTGAGGCTTGGCACTGATAACACTTCTTGACCCACTCTTCCACCTCACTATCCATCTTGGGCACATAACTTTGTGCAAGAACCTTCATCCATGTTATGCCAGGCTTTCCAGTTTGTAGCTTACCTCCAACCCATGATGCCTTAAGGCTATGTAGGAATGAAAACTCTGTTTCCCCAAAGGAGGCAGCCCTTATGCATAGATAATTCATGTTGTCTCGATACAAAAAGTGTACATTTCTTCTCAAGCCTCCCTACTGCCCATCTCCTTCACACACAGTTGAGAACATGAGCAAGAACTGGATCCTTAGATGACATAGTCACAATATCAGTCAAATGAAAGGAAGACTCAGGTAAGGACTCGAACAGCAAAACCTCCAAAGGAGGATGAAGATCTACCTCAACCAATGGCAGAGGATAAGAACATAAGAGAAGCCATGTTGGATCAGGCCAACGGCCCATCAAGTCCAACACTCTGTGTCACACAGTGGCAAAAATTTTTATATACACACATACACTGTGGCTAATAGCCACTGATGGACCTGTGCTCCATATATTTATCTAAACCCTTCTTGAAGGTGGCTATACTTGTGGCCGCCACCACCTCCTGTGGCAGTGAATTCCACATGTTAATCACCCTTTGGGTGAAGAAGTACTTCCTTTTATCCGTTTTAACCTTTCTGCTCAGCAATTTCATCGAATGCCCACGAGTTCTTGTATTGTGAGAAAGGGAGAAAAGTACTTCTTTCTCTACTTTCTCCATCCCATGCATTATCTTGTAAACCTCTATCATGTCACCCCGCAGTCGACGTTTCTCCAAGCTAAAGAGTCCCAAGCGTTTCAACCTTTCTTCATAGGGAAAGTGCTCCAGCCCTTTAAAGGATGGTGGCTCTCAAAGCATTAAAATTGATCTATTGCAAAACCTCCAGTGTTGTGACCCACCCTGAGCCCACTTTGCAGGAAGGCCAGAATAGAAATTAAAAAATAATAATAACATGGGCGATACCTTTATCCAGCCTATGCAACAGGGTGTAATTATAAGTATTCAAAAAACTGCCCTTCAAAGCAGATTTGGAGACAATATCTGCAGTGTCTGTCGGTTAGGGCAAACAGTCCCAGCTATAGTTTATGATCAGTAACTATAATGAACAGCTGATCATAGACATAATCATGGAATTCTTTCATATTAGATATGATTGCAAGAACTTCCTTATTAATTTGTGCATAATTCCATTCAGTTGGAGTCATTGTTCTAGAGTAGAATGCAATAGGGGCTTCACAAGAATGCGCAAGTTGATGACTTAGAACAGCCCTGATACCAAATGGGGAAACATCACTTGTAAGAATTAGTGGCTTTTGTTCATCATAATGAACTTAAACACTGTCAGTTGATAACGAACCTTTCACAACATGAAAAGCCTGATCTACTTAGCTAGGAGGTGGTGCAAGAATTCTGCTACTGTTGCCTTATGCTGCAGGAACAAATGATAGATATTCAAAAGTCCCAAGAATGCTTGAAGTTTCTGGTTAGTCTGTGGCACCAGGGCATTGTGAATTGTTTTATCCTTAGCTGGAGTAGGATGAATACCATCTGCATCAATAAGATAGCCAAGGAATTCAGTCTGAGACACACCAACAGCATCCACAAAACAATGTAATACTCATGTACCCATGTTGCAAGTTTCTTAATGGAGGCATCTACAAGGATATTGGCAAAATATGGTACCACACCAGGAATTCTCTTAAGGATGTCCTCTATGAGATTCTGAAGAATACCATGAGCCACACAAACCTCAGACTGAAGGTTCTTTACTTTAAAATCACTGCAGTGTGTGGTGATGGTTTGGCACTGGATGTGGTATCATCCACCGACAACTGCTGATAGGCCTGTGTGAAATCCAATTTAGTAAAGACTCTCCCCCCAGTAGGGAAGCCAGGAGATGACTCACCACTGGAATTGGTCCCATATATTGCTAAACTAACTTTTTCCTCATTCTCACATTTCCTTACTTTCCCAATCAATTTCTCCTCCAAAATAAGAAAATCCTAAATGTACATGGAAACACTTCCATCATCTGTTCTCTTGAACCCACCCCTTCCCCTTGGTTTCCAGATCTACTAGTTAGCATCCCATCAGAGTAAACTTGAATAAGTAGCCCTTTGATTGTCTGATCATTTTGACTTTCAGAATGTCTCTAGGATCATTTAGAAAAAATTCTACTGCATTTTTTGCTGGCATCATCTGCTTTCCATCTTCTTACGTAAATCAGCTTTGAGAACTTCATGCTAGGGAAACATCTGGTGCAACACACATTGATCATCTTTTTGGAATACTGCTCCTTTTCTACTATGCTTTTTTTTTCTTGGCCCATTCCTTTGGGCGGATCCAGCTGGATGCTTTCCTAAGTCCTGATTGTCTCCCCTTTGTTTTCAGTAACTTGACCAAGAAATTCATTCCTCTTCTAAGTACGCATTAACTAAAGCCAAAGGCAGCAACTGACACATCTTTTGCTCTGCTTAACCACACTGCCTTTCCACCCAAAGAACATTTGTAACAGTTAGAAATCTTGGTGCAATGTGGAGTGAATGAATCTGCCAGAAACTGTGGAATAATAAATTACAAAATCAATTGTGTAAATCCAGTTATTGCCTGAAGCTTCTTTTTATGTTATTCTACCCATAACCTGCAAATCCTTTAGAAATACATATTGAAAGGAAATCTTGTCTTTGTCTTTTCACAGTCTCTTTTATCTGTAAACATTCTTTCCTGAAAGTTGGAGGAATAACAGATTAAGGAAAGAATAACACAAGGAGGAATTTGTCAGTAATATGAAATGCAGTAGCACAAAAATCACAGAATATTCCTCTTCCCTATAAAACAACCAAATAATCCATCAGATATCTAAACAGATAGATGCAGTGGAGAAACAGTATTTCTGAGACCAAAACCCCTGTATTTTGCCTGAGTAGATATAGCACTCAGGGTTCAGTGGCAAATTCAATAGTTGTGTATTTAACAGTGCAATCCTAAACAGAGTTGGACTCTTGACTTCAATAGATTTAGAAGGTTTGCAATGTAAATCTCTCAGTGGTCCACATTTTACATTTCAGTAATCCACATTCTGACCTAAGTGAAAGTTAAACAGGATTGCATGTACAGTGGCCAGATCCAGGTTGGGAAACTCCTGGAGATTTGGGGAAGGAGCCTAGGGAAGACAGGGACCTCAGTGGGGTACAATACCTTAAGGTCCCCCCTCCGGGGATCCCCAGGTTTCACCCAGAGGCTGGCAACCCTAATTGCATGTGTTAGAGCCAGCGTGGGGTAGTGGTTAGAGTGCTAGGTTTAAATCTGGGAATCTTGGGTTCAAATTCTGATTCTTCTGTGAAGCTCATTGGGTGACCTTGGGCCAGTCATTCTCTCATCTTAATTTGCCTCACAGAGTTGTTGTGAACAGAGGTCTGTGTATGCCACCCTGAGATCCTCGGAGGAAGGATGGGATCAAATTAGACAGTTGCCACCTTATTGGAAACATTTTAGATGGACTAATCATGAGTTTTAATAGAGTTTTAATGAGTTTTATTTATTAATAAAGCCATTAAATCTCCATATGTTTGACTACATCTCAAAGAGTATTATTGTAGCAAAAAGCTTCCTTTACTTTTTTCTTGACAAGATTTGCATATGTTTTAGCATGCACTAGCTTATGAAAAATAATGGGGATTAAGCTGGTGTCTGCCATCCACAGTTCTTATCATTCCTTGTATTAAAATGATATTTAAAAACTGCTGTCCAGTTAATCAGGGGCTCCTTTTTAGTTGATAAAAATGTAAATTAATTAATTTCAGCTATAATATATACTTTGCATTACGTATTCTTTTTCCAGGATTATTTCCCCCCCCCCCAAATAAAGTGATTGTAGGATAGGTATCCAGGCACAAGAATGGACCAAGAATAGATCTCTTTGTATACTCTTGAATCTGTAATGGAACCTCTGAAATGTGAATGTGGCTATTAGCCACAGTGTATTGTTGGAACTCTCTGTCTGGAGCAGTGATGCTCTGTATTCCTGGTGCTTGGGGAGCACAGTAGGAGGGCTTCTAGTGTCCTGTCCCTATTGATGAACCTCCTGATGGCATCTGGGGTTTTTTTGCCACTATGTGACACAGTGTTGGACTGGATGGGCCATTGACCTGATCCTACATGGCTTCTCTTATGTTCTTATGCTCCCTTTGTTGGCAGAGGTGGACAAAGACCCTGGCTCCCCTATGTGCTATCTGACATAACTGGCTATAGGAACTAAATGCTCCTCAAAGCCCTTAAGCTATGGGGAACACTTGCCCCATGCACTGTATTGCCAGCCTTGCCAGCTCCTCTGTCTGGGGACTAGTTTACGTATTTAGAAGTGGCAAGATCTCCTTCATAATGTACTACTTCAAAATGCAGAAATTAAATATTCACTTGTGATCTTTATTCCCTGAATATGAAATCTAGCCTTGCAGTAAGAAAGGTTTTTGCTTAAATTACCTTTTTGATATACTGGGGTTACCAATGCTCTGCTGGCAAGCTCCAAGAGCATTGTAGGAGGCTAGAGCTGCCAGCATCCAGGTGAGGTCTGGAGATCTCCATGTGACAGAGATCAGTTCCCCTGGAGAAAAGGGCTGTTCCCCCAATCCATATGGTAAAAATTATAGAGATTTAGGAAATCCATAGAACACTGTATGATGTCATGATATCATTTGCGCTATTGGAAGTAATGTAATGGCTTCACGTGATGTTGGTGCCTCCCATATTTGCTCTCACTGCCCACTTAGTAGCTTTAGGAGACTGGAACACTATGCAGGCATCCTAGGAGCCCTAGGTGAATAGTACGCCATCCTACAACTCCATTGAGCAAAGTTTGAAGTCTTCCTCTTGCCAGTTTGGAGTAATGGTTAAGTATGCGGACTCTTATCTGGGTAGAACCGGGTTTGATTCCCCACTCCTCCACTTGCACCTGCTTGCATGGCCTTGGGTCAGCCATAGCTCTGGCAGAGGTTGTCCTTGAAAGGGCAGCTGCTATGAGAGCCCTCTCCAGCCCCACCCACCTCACAGGGTGTCTGTTGTGGGGGAGGAAGGTAAAGGAGATTGTGAGCCGCACTGAGACTCTTTGGAGTGGAGGGCGGTATATAAATCCAATATCTTCTTCTTCTTCTTCTTCTTAAGAGACTTCCTCCAGTTTTAATGGATTTAAATGGCACTTAAGTTGAGTGAACATCTGTAGGCTGGAAGAGATGTCCTTGGTGGAATGTATGAATCCATGCCATTAGCTTTCTATACATAGGGAGTTTTTTCTTAACAAGTAGGAGTGTTCAATCCTGCAACACCCCCCCCCCCTCACCTGTATTTCAGAGTGGTACAGTCTCAACAGGACTGCATCAAATCACTATACCATATAGAAAAGGTATAGCTCACCTCTAAATTGTTCCATTTATTAGTTTTTAATTGTGCTGTCTAACAAGTTGATCAAAGCAGTGAATGCCTTCTGCATTAGGAGCCAGCATGATGCAGTGGACAGAGCTGAGTTTGTATGCTGGAACCAGTTTCAGGCTCCTCCATGTTCCTGAGTTGCTTGGAGGATAAATTCATAGGTGTCTGAAAGAAACAGATAGTAAAATAGAAATTAAATTAGACAATCTCATGATAAGTTAGGGAAAAATAATTTGTGGAGCAGACATGGTTTTAAATTGAACATCTGTCTTCTTACCATCTGGACTAACTAGCTTTCTTTGCTGTTTATGTTCTCAGTGGATTACTTGGGGTATTTTGCAGAGTGACACAGTCCGTTTGTTCATTTTCAAAAGATGCACTGACCCAGGGATTTTGTAGTAGACTACCCTCCATTTACTGACTCATAAAGGTTGCTTTAATTGCTGATGGCCTGGTTAAAAATGGATCCCACTGATTCCATCCCAGTATTGATTGACACACATTGGGGATGGTTGCTCTTGAGGGCCTGCATCTTTTACTGGACCTGTTTCTCAGAAGCTGTTTGCAGATGCGTTCTGTCACGTCCATATTTTTCACAGAGTTTGCACAGAGGCATATTGCCATTCCCATGGGGTCATGCTCAGTGGAGGCTGCCCCCTGTCACATAAAGAGTAGACAGGTTTCATGGTTCTGGAAGATCCAGCCGCCCTGAGCCACTCGTGGGAAGGGCGGGATATAAATTCTAAATAAATAAATGGTTGCCATGGGTTTTCCAAGTAGGAAAAGATATTGGATTTATACCCCACCCTCCACTCCAAGTCTCAGAGTGGTCACAATCTTCTTTATCTTCCTCCCCCACAACAGAAACCCTGTGAGGTGGGTGGATCTGAGAGCGCTCTCCCAGAAGCTGCCCTTTCAAGGACAACCTCTGCCAGAGCTATGGGTGACCCAAGGTCATTCCAGCAGCTGCAAGTGGAGTAGTGAAGAATCAAACCTGATTCTCCCAGATAAAAGTCCGTACATTACCCACTACACCAAACGAGGAACTAGTGCTTTCCTTCACTCCTAAGTGCACAGTTAAAAGTGGACCTTGCCTTGAATTAAGCCTTGAAATTATTGGATGTGCTTATGTCTGTATGTTTTCTTCTGGATGTTTATATGACTTCAAACAGAGGAAAGAACTTGATGTACGAGTCAGAGAGGTGTGGAAACCTCATAATATAGTTTATCATAGAACCCTTGTGACTCATGATTTAGTGTTTTCCATAGATCTCTTATAGACAGATTGAAAAGGTTAATTTTTTTGTATGCAGGAAACACTAAAACAAAGATGTAAAACACTGAAATCCCAAAAATGTTGCCAATAGAACATCTATCCTCCTGAGGTTTCTTTTCATCCAAGGCCCGCCTCTGACACTGGCGTGTGTGGGAGGTGAGGAGGAACTCTTGAAGTGCCAGAAATGTAACAGGATAATGTAGTTGACAGGGATCTGCTGGGGGAAAAAATCATATTTGCACTTTGCAAGTTGCCTTGACATCATTTTGGAATGGATCTGGGCCATCATGGAGTCTAAATTGCATCCTGTTTGGCAAATCAGATCCTGCTTGGATTATCCCTCCTCAGTTTCTCTTTAGCTGAAGGAACATCCACATTTTTTGCTAATAAAAGTCCTGTATGGTGATGAGAGCATAGGGGAAACTCTGGGACTGTAATAAGGGGAAACCAGACTTGTGTTGCTTGATTATCCCACTCCAAGAACAGCATAATTTTCAAGGCATTTCCGTCATTCTCCATAACAAGACTTCCCATGTATCTATCACACTAACAGCCTATGCTATGCACAAATTTCTGCAGCCTTAGGCAGGCAGTGAAAACAAAGTTGTGCATAAATTCCTAGTTTTAAATCTCTTCTCTCTCACAAACCCACTAGGCAGGAGTGTTCCATGCGTGACTCCTCCATGCATTGACTGAATGTGTGGGGAGGGTCAGCAGGCCCAATGCCACTTTCCAACACTGCCAATCATAGATGCTTTCTCCATGTCTAAGCACTGTGCTCATGAGATGGCAGTCACATGGAGGCAGGGACGGGGTTCATGCTTTTCTCCTTTTCCTTATATTCAGTCAACACATAGGGGGATCATGTGTATTTGGCTAGTGTTAGCTATGTCGCCTTAAGCTCTTATCAGCAGTATAGGGAAAACTATACCAGTCAACCTACCTTACAAGGCTCCTTCTCAGGATTACTGAGATATTGGACCTGGAGTATTTTGAACATTCTAAGGTGCCATACAGTGACCTGGATATCCCAGCAAGCCTGATCTCATCAGATCTCAAAAGCTAAGCAGGGTCAACCCTTGTTAATATTTGGATGGGAGACCACCAAGGAAGTCCAGAGTCACCGCACAGAGGCAGGCAATGACAAACCACCTCTGAACATCTCTTGCATTGAAAACCCTACAGGGTCACCATAAGTCAGCTGTGACCTGATGACAGTTTCTACTACCAAAGTCCCACATATATAGTTTTTTAAAAAAAAGATTGTAAACCACTTTGAGGACTTTAAAGCTGAAAACTGGGATATAAATGTAGTAAGTAAATCAGTACCATTAAGATCGATCCATTTTGGTCTGAAGCATAGAACAAAGATAGAGTCCAATGGCACCTTTAAGACCAACAAAGTTTTATTCAGGGTGCCATTGGACTCTAACTTTGTTCTAAAAGTACCATTGTAAGCAGAGGTACACATGCCTCTGAGCCTTTGGACTTCTATGGACTTTGAAGATTATAACTCTGCTTAGGATGGCACTATAAATAAATAATGCAAATGTATATTTTAAAAAGGTATGGATTGGGTTATGCGTGAGCAGAGAGGAAAATGCACTTAGTGTAGTTCTGCTTGTGCAAGCGATAACACAGGAGTTGCAGCAGCACAGAGAACTTCAGTATAATTGTTTAGAAAGTAATGTGCATATGGAGCAATGAAGTGTACAGCAGATGGTTCACATGATGGCATTTAATTTCCGTTTGAAATTATGTCAGAATAAATACCTTGTGCTAAGTCTTGCACACAGAGAAAGTTGGGGTAGAATCATTTTCAAGTAACACAAGCGGACAGTAAGATGTGGTTTTAGCACTTCCACTTGTGCCAAGTTTGTTATGCACACTAATCTTCTGGAAGATCCAGCACATATTGCTGCTTGTGGGATGTGAACTAAGATACTTGAGTGATTGTGAAGAGGATCAAGCTGGTAGGCTTGTTCTGCAGTAGAAAAGCAAGATTCAAGTCTGGTAGTATCTTAAAGACCAGCAAGATTTCCAAGGTATAAGTTTCTGAAAGCTCCCTTCTTCAGATACAAGCAAATAGGAATTGATTCTGTGAATTCCAGATCTGCTCATTTCAGTTTCTCTGTTAATGCCAAACTAGATGGGAGTGAGGTAAAAGCAATAGCTTTGGAAATACTTCTTGCTGTTCAAATTCTATATGTAGAAAGAAACAAAAAGGGAAAGGAATGGGATACAAGCTGCATGGAAATAATTTTGCTTGTCTCACTAGTTTCAGGCCTAGGATAAAGTTAGAGACCAGTGGCACCTTTAAGACCAACAAACTTATATTCACGGTATGAACTTTTGCATGCACGCACACAAGAAAGCCAGTTTGGTGTAGTGGTTAAGTGTGCAGACTCTTATCTGGGAGAACCCGGTTTGATTCGCCACTCCCCCACTTGCACCTGGTGGAATGGCCTTGGGTCAGCCATAGCTCTCATAGGAGTTGTTATTGAAAAAGCAGCTGCTACAAGAGGTCTCTCAGCCCCACCTACCTCATAGGGTGTCTGTTATGGGGTGGGGGGAGGTAAAGGAGATTGTGACCACTCTGAGATTCAGAGTATAGGGTGGGATATAAATCCAATATCATTTTCTTCTTCTTCAGATACAAGGAAGAAAACTGTTCAGACTTATAGACAGGACTGAAAAGCAAATTAGCATATAACATGATGTAGACATTTTGAGACAAACCAGGAGCAACAAGCCAAAAGTACAGGGTCAACAGCTGTATGGATTCAATTAAGAGAGAACAATATTGAAGCAATAAATATGTCAAAATAGGAGATGAGTATGTAAGAGAATCTTTTCTAATTGTGTAGACCAACGCAGCCATCCGCCTGGATCTAGTTTCAGGCCTGTAAGAATCCAGGGGCCAAGACTTAAGACTTCCCAAAGTATGGCTCAAGAGAAAGAGAATAGTACAGTGGACTGATGGGAAATGGTCATTTCCTCCTGTTTGGGGGCATCACCAGCTTGCTTCGGAAACTGGGAGAGGGGGAGAGATACTTGTTAAATTTTGACAGGATTCAAGCAGATAACCATATGTTTTCAAGATTTCAACATTCAGAGAATATGTATATACATATTTATTTACCTTAGCTTGCCAGCTGACAAACCCCCACTCATTTTCCATGTTGCTAAGAATTTTGGGGCATGTTATAGAGTGCACAGTTGGTTCAGGGAAACCTCTGGCCAGTTCACATGGGACTTCACCACAAATACAAAAAGAAGACTGTTCTAAAGAACAGTTCCCACTACATTTTGATCATCTTCTTTCTCTTGTCCCCATGGGAACTGATTTGTGGTTTAATGATCCACAAAGATAAGCTAGAGAAGATAATAGTGTAGTGTGTACACATGCACACACGTGTGCGTGTACATATTCAATAATCTTTTGCTGCGTGAATTAAATCATGGAATTGTTTCTAGTACTATTTAGATATTCCTGTAACAAGACACAGTGAAAATCCTGTGAGCATTTGTTACTTCCAGCTTTCTCCATAAGTGAATGCAAGGAGAAACAATTCCCTTAGCTTATCCATCAGCAACATTTCTTAGTGACATCTGGCCGGGAAAACAATACTGAAAGGACAGGAAGGACATTTGCTGCAACTAATTTATTTAAAAATCCTGTACTTGAGGCGTAATTTTTCTAATGTTTATATGTGTGTATAAATGAAATCTGTGCTGAGGAACTGAAACTTGAATACTGATTAGAGTACCAGTTGGGGCGGTGGGGTGGGGGTGGGAGGAATAGGCAGTCAAAAGTGATTTCTTTATTTATTGAATGAGACATTTTAGAAAACTCCCTGAGCATACTATGCATAGTTAAGTTATTAAAAAGGGGAGGGGGCTGAAAATACAAACAGGTGATCAAAACGATATGTGGCATCCCAGTTGGTGGATAAGGCTTCAGAAATCAGAACATATGTCCTCAATTACAAAGCCTCTATGGGTGTATTTTTCTTTTTAGCTCACATTTCTCACTACGAAGTAATAGTACATAACAATAAAACCTTGGAAGTCAGCCAGCACAAATAGACGTTTTGGCTAACACTGAGAGTATTTGTGGAAGACGCAAAGCAATGCAGCTGTTGAACTGGGCACATTCCAGGGAGGAATACTTTTTTCTTTGTTGAAAAACCCTGAGCTCTTGCCCCGACCCCCAAATACCCTCTCCTAAAAACAAAATTAATGATCAGATATTTTGCATCTCAGACATTTGTGTTGCCTGGTGTTTGCAGTAAATTCAATGGTTTGGCTTTACAGGATTAACAATCAGAATGTTTTGCTGTGATGTCTGCTGGGTTTCTTGTTAACCAAACTTGACAAGAAGGAACATTGGAGCGGATGGGGAGAACTTACAGATTCATTACCATTTCCACACATCCCCACCCCCACCCTCAAGAAGAAACATAAATCCACTTTGGACACTTCTTTTATTTACTGAGGTTTTCCTGTACAAAACAGCTTTGGTTAGAATATGTGCTGCTTCTGCAGTTTTCTTTTTAAAAAAGATGTATATCTTATAAAATAATTTAAAACAACATGGTTTGTCGCATGAATCATTTTGCCTCCCTGTCTATCCAACCCTCCCAAAATAAATTGGATAATCCACTCAATCTTTTTATTAAGTGAAGGCAGTAATTTTGGGATATATTTGTTTGTGGCCTTTAGCTGTTTATGCTAAAGCACCCAAGAAGCAATCAAGAAACCCAGCACTTGGAGTAAGGAAGATTTTGTTTGTACTTTTCTTTGCTTGTCTGCTTTTTTAAAAGGAGATGAGTGAGGGTGGAATGGCTAGAGAAGGTAGCATAAGAGATACTCAGATTATGTACAAAACATCATCTAGACCAGGTCTGACATCTCAACAAACATGGTTCCAGGGAGCTCATCTAGTCTGCCAGTTTTAACCAAAGTGATGCTTTACCCCCTTTGTCAGGAGTGTGTGCAGGAACGGGGCAGTTCTACTGGTCCCTAACCCTTTGTATATTATCTATGGAAGTACAAATGCAGGAGTAATAAGATGACCCAATGAGAATCAACCCACTCTTTTAAGTCATGTTTGCTTAAGGTAACTTTTCTATTTGCTTCCATACTTGATGTTTAATTGCTCTTATTAGTATGTTTCTCTTTTTAATTGCTGCTGGTACTCTGTTTTCTGTCTCTTCACTTTTTACTGTGGTTTTATGCTAATTGGGTTGGTGGAGTGTGATGGTTTGATCATATTCTGTGCCACTTGGGGGGGGGGGGGTTAAAATGAAAAAGCTAAATAAAATGTTCCAGGAACACCAGATACACAAAACAATCCTAGTAATATGGTGAGAAGCTTCATAAGGATTTAAGGGTAGCCTTGCTGTCTCTCCACAAGGTCCACCTAGTATGCTATACTTTTTCCAGTGATGACCAACCAGACTCCTTTGGAAGTTTACAAGCAGGGCATTTAATTAAGGTAATTGTCTGGTTCAATTAAAAGAAGACGAAGAGTTGGTTTTATACTGCACCCTTCACTATCCAAAGGAATCTCAGAGTGGCTTACAATTGCCTTCCTTTCCTCTCCTGACAACAGACACTCTGTGAGGTAGGTGGGCGTGAGAGAGTTCTGAGAGAGCTGTGACTGACCTAAGGTCACCTAGCTGGCTTTATATGGAGGAGTGGGGAATCAAATTAGAATCTGCCACTCTGTTGTCGGTTTGAGTCTTTTCACCTTCAGTTTTGTATAATGAGAGCATCAGATTCTGACCTGGAGAACCGGGTTTGATTCCTCACTCTTCCACATGCAGCTTGGGTCAGCCACAGTTCTCTCAGAGCTGTTCTCTCAAGAGCAGTTCTCTCAGAGCTCTCTCAGTCCAACCTACCTCACAAGGTGCCTGTTATGGGGAGAGGAAAGGAAGGAGACTGTAAGCCACTCTGAGTGAAGGGCGGGCTATAAATTCAACCCTTCTCCTCCTCCTCCCCCTCTTCAAGTCTTGCCTTTTCAAGGGAGCTAACAAAAGATGAACACTATGTTAAAATTCAATAAAAACATACAATTCTGCTTTTAAAACTTCCATTTTAAAATTATTCTACCCTGTGAATTTAGGGGGAAGTGTATGTGAGTTTCCTGCATTGTGCAGGGGGTTGGACTAGACGACCCTAGAGGTCCCTTCCAATTCTATGATTCTATGATTTGAATAACAAAAAATAACACTTAAAACACTGCCACTTCATAATCTTAATTCAGTGTATTGTATAAAATATATATTAAATACATGAATAAATGCATATCGTAAGTTGATCTGGAAGACAGTGTGGTGTAGTTTTCAGAAGGTTGAACTTGGGTCTCGGAGATGATGCTTGTTGGGTAACCTTGTTCCATTAATTATTCTCAGCTTCATCAGCCTCTCAAAGTATAGATAGGAGGATGAAATGCAAAAGGGAGAAATATGTATACATCCATGAACTCCATAGAGGAAAGACAGGATAAAAATACGCTTTAAAAAAATGTCCACACCTTACTGCTTGTGTCTAGAAAAATCTGTTGCCTTTGAACACAAAAATGTCATTAAGCTATCATGACTAATAGGTGCTTTGTTACAATCTCGTAGCTAATAATAGTCACGATAGTATTCCATGTAAGGGAAAGGTTGCTTCAGATAACAACAACCTTGAAACCACATTAGATAGTAACATCCACTTGCTAGTCGCCAGCAGCAAGAAAAGATCATCTCCAGACCACCAGGTTGAGAAGCTTTATAAAAGTTAGCTCTTCCTTTTCTTTTGACATACAAATAGACAATGTTGGCATGTGTGGGGAGATGGAATAGCAAAAATTGTTTGCAGACTCATGGTTTTTGATGAGTGGATTGTGAGTAGAAATCTTGAGATTCTCAGACACCATTAATCAGTGCATGCCTCAGTAACATTTTCTCTTCAGTGTTACATCCTTTCAGAGAGATGAGCATGGGATACCCAATCTGCAAAGTCATAGGTGAGGAGACATTCTACTGTCTTCTCTACAGGAACCTGCCTGAGGTAGCTTTACAAAATAAACATTATAAAAACAAAAAACAACTAATTAAAATATACTAGTTAAAATCCAGCATTAAAAAGCCCTTGTACAGCATAAAAATATAGATCAGAAAAATAAACCATTGACAGCTTCAAATAACAGTTTTTAAAAATAATCTCTTTAATTAAAAGCTTGGGTGAGCAGAAAGGTTTTTGAAAGAAAGCAATACAGGTGCTAAGCAAGGCTTAATGGGAAGGGCATTCCATAAATGAGATGTCACTACTGGCTCTGGTTGCCATACCACCTGCCGAACCTCTGAAGACTGGGGCACAGAGAGCAGAGCTTGTGAGGCAGATCTTAATTTGTCAGCTGGACAATATGGGAGGAGGTGGTCCCTTGGGCACCCAAGCCAAATCTGATATAAATGAGACCTTGTCAGGTCGGGCCATGTTGCAGCAGGCCATGTGTGAACCTATTTAAGATTATGTAGCAGAGATATAAACTTTATAAAGGACACAGACAAACACAAATACACATTTTTAAAAATCCTTAAAAACATGCTTAAAACATTAGCACTCACTGGTTATAAAAGTGCTTTCTTTGTATTTCTCCCATGGGATCCAGGGAACTTGGCAAAGGAAGCTCTGGCTCTTTCCTTCCCTCCCTAGAGAACTAGGAGGGAGAGGAGCCTCAGCCAATAGAAGGAAGAGAGGCTTGGCTCAGTAGCTCTGCTGTGCGATTAAGAGAGCCTGGCAAAGCAAGCTATGCCTCCTCCCCTTCCCAAGGGAGGAGCTTCAGCTCGTGGAGAAAATAGAGGTTTTGTTCTGTAGCTCCTGTGCAATTGAGCAAGCCTTGCAAAGCAAGCTGTGATGCTGAAGGAAGCGAGAGAGAGAGAGAGAGAGAAGGAAGCAGATGACAGCCAGTTGCTCGGGGGCCTGATTCAGCCCCTGGGCTGTATGTTTGACAACCCGGCTTTAGGGCTTTGATTATAAGAACTAGCACTTTGAATTGTTCCCAGAAATAAATGGCCAACCACTGCATATCTTTCAACACTGTGGTGATACTATCCCTGAATCCTGCTGGGCCCCAACAGCAGCCTGGCTGCCACATTTTGGATGAGCAGAAGTTTCCAGACCATTTTCAAAGGCAGCCCCATGTAAAGTGCATTACGGTAATCTAACCTGTAATCAGAGTGTGGATAGCTGTGGCAAGGTCATACTTTTTGAAAAACTGCTGTAGTTGGCATATCAGTTGAAGCTGTTGAAAGGCCACAGAGGAGATCTAGGGCTCCAACTGTAGGCCAGGATCTAGCACCACCCCCAAGCTATTAATCTGTTCCTTTGTGAGGAGTGCAGCCTGCTTCAGGGCAGGACGACTTCTCAGTCCTTGAGCAGCTTTCTTTGTAAGGTTGATGAAGTTCCATTCCATGCAGCTTAATGTGGTGCCTTCCATGAAGATTGATTCAGGTGGGTAGCCTGTTCTGCTGCTTCAGACCTACCTGAATCTTCAAGGAAGGCATCTCCTTAAGCCACATGGAATGGAACTCCATCAACTTTACAAAGAAATTTGCACAGGTAGGTACAGACTGATATTTCCTTGAGCAGCTTTGTCATTGACCAGATGCACCTCAGTCTTGAGCTTCAGTTTATTGGGCCTCATCCATCCCATTACCATCTCCAAGACCCTATTCAGGACTTCCAAAGACCCACCTGGCTCAACTGTTAAGGAGGAGTAGAGTCGGGTGTCAGCTGCATATTGATGGCACCTTACTCCAGATCCCTTAATGATCTCTCCCAGTGCTTTCATGTAGATATTAAACAGTGTGGGGTCAAGGTGGAGCTCTGCAGGACCCCTTAACATAATGCCACAAGGCCAAGTATAAGCCCCCAGCACCAACTTGGGTGTTTGGGGAGGGTGGCTGATATAACCTTGCTTTTTGGAAGGCTATTGTGCTGTTTTTCACCCTGTCCTTTTCCAAACTGCATGGTTGTGTGTTCCATCACAAGAGAGAGTAAGTTTCCTGGTGAAATCTGAGGGGGGAATCAGGAGACCTGAGTGACTCCTAAGAGTGATAGAACTACTGGGGGTGCAGGAAGGGAGCAAAGTGATCACATTCAGAAACCAATAATGTAATCCTTCAGCTCTTCCATTCTGAAAATTGCTTTGTGAACTGTAAAGCAGGACAGAGGTTATTCAACAAAGAATTTTAAAATTATAAACAAGAATGGTGCTCAAAATAAGTGTGAGCAATCATGGGTGGGGGCAGAGGGTGCATTCCTGACAAGCATTCTCTCAGGTGCTTGTTTTCATCACAGTCAGAATCCACTTGACATTCATGATGGCACTGATCATGCTAACTAGAGAAGGAATCATGTTTTCTACTGCAGCAAAACCCATTATGGTTCTGGGGAAATGCAGTGTCCTTGTAATAGAAGGGTTCCTCCCTGCCCCCAACAAAGAAATATCTGACACTAATTTATTGCATCCAGCAGCTTCTCCCATTGCACAGTTTAATGATAAGCCAAGAGGATGAGAATCAGCTGTGACCAATCCCCTTCCACCAGGTGTGGGAAAGCCAAAACACACCTGTACTTCTGAAATCCAGAAGAGGGAGGCATGACTGAAGCAGCTCTCCAGGTCCTGAAACACAAGTACCTCTACAAGTACACAAGTCTTCTTGATTACCCCATGGATTGGGGGATTGCAGCATTATATATTGGAGGACTGCAGCATTAATGACCTATGCGCCTTATATTAAAGACAATGGCACTATATATTTTCTGCCTGTTTTGTTAATTGGTCAGGCCTGTTTTATCTCTGTAACAGATAGAAGTTGGAAGATGGAGAGAGTTCCTGATAGCTTTGCTGGGAGTTGGCTGCAGGAGAAAAATGTGAAGTATGCAGAATGGAATGGGGGGCAGCTGTTATCCATTAAGAGCAGTGGCAATCAGGCAAAGGAAGCTGGCAGGTCTCATTTCACCTAATCTCCTCCTAGGTTTGCCAGCCTCCAGGTAGTGGCTGGAGATCTCCTGGGATTATAGTTGATCTCCAGGCAACAGAGATCCGTTCATCTGGAGAACATGATCACTTTGGAAATTGATTTATATGGCATTATACTCCACTGAAGTCCTTCTTGTTCTCAAATCCTGCACTCCTCAGGGTCTGCCCCACCAAATCTCTAGATATTTCCCATCCTGAAGCTTGCAACCCTATCTCCTCCCTACATAGAAAAATGGGTGAGTTAGAACATGAGGGTCCTTCTAGGACATTTCCCCTCTTTACTGCTATGTACAAAGAATTGAAAAGAAAGAACTGCAGCTGTTTTCCTTTTGAGGCATATAAAGGGGCAGGGAGAATAAAGACTTTTTGAAATAATCAAGGGCCCAATCTAACTTTCTAATATCTCCATCAAGAAACTTGCTGATTAGAGTTGCTGCTCCTTCCCAGAGGAAAAAACAGCCATTTTAAACATTAGTTGATTGACTTTCCTATGCATGATTAATTGATTGATCTAAGTAATAAGGTAAAATACATATATTTTAAATAGTTTCATCTTCAAAAACCAAATGTAATGTGCTGGTTTGGGGTGAGTTTTTTTTTTTAACCAAGCTAGGCATGTTAGGAAGCTCCTGCCACCAAGATTTATGTTAACTTTTGTTAACTTTAGTATTCATTGGTGTGGACTTTTTACTATGCGGACAGATGCAAAGTAAAAACAGTATTCAGGGTGAATTCTTGAGCTGCTCTTCAAGCCTGGTTTCCCAACTGGCTCAGCTATGAGTCTTTAGACATTCCCTTGCTTATATCAGGCCAGCTGTCCAGCTTGTCTTTTTGTTATTTAACAGTGTTGCACACATATTCATTCATCACTATGTGACATTTTAAAATGGCAACTTAAAAAAAACACCTGCTGTTATAGGCAGTTTTGTACCTTGTAGGTGACTTTTTGCTCTGTAAATAAATGAAATGCACTGTCACCCAAAATGTTTTCTGAGATTTTCAAAGATTTGTTTTTTATTTGTCAATTGATGTACTTATGAAACTTAGTATCCACCTTTCTCTGAACTCCTCCAAACTTAAAACAAAGTATTAAACCAAAGAAGTAAAAATTGCTTTTCTGTTCAAAAGAAAACAGACTTTTAAATCCAGCAGCAGCTTACAAGCTGTGGAAATAAAAATCCACATTTAAAATAATGTTTAAGAGCCTTCTGTCCATCAAAATGATCTTAAAATACCTTTATAAATAACTGAAGCCTTGCATATATTGAGATCTGAACTTTATTTCTATAGGGTCAGCCAACGTAGCTATTTCCACCACTGTAGCACTGTGACTGACAAGAAAATAGACCTGACAGTAGATGGCATTATTTTCGGGCAAAGGACTGTTCAAAAGTTCCTTGGTAGCTGAATGCTGCCCATGCCAATCTCTAATGCAAGAAAAAATAGCATTCTATATTGGCCCGAGTTCTGATTGCTACAGTACTCTGTACCCCTTTGTACAGATGGCTTTCTTGCTCTGTAAACCCACACAGCTGGCTGTCCAGTTTACTAACCATCAAAGAAGAGGCTGGAAAAAAATTTCCTAACAAGATTAGGGTAGGAAGAGGGTGAGAATTCAAGAGGAGGAGTAGATCCTCTAGAAATACAGAAATTCCTGGCCTGTTTATATGGCAGGGTCCCTGCAGGAAGGAGGTAATAGTTACCAGATTAGAAATTCCTAGGAATTTGACTAGATTATAGAGAATAAAAGCTGTGACCTTAAATTGACCATTGCCATACTTTAAAAATTGACCATTGCCATACTTTAAAAATTGACCATTGCCATACTTTAAAAATGTCAAGGTTACTCTAGTAAACTTTCTTTCTTTCTTTCTTTCTTTCTTTCTTTCTTTCTTTCTTTCTTTCTTTCTTTCTTTCTTTCTTTCTTTCTTTCTTTCTTTCTTTCTTTCTTTCTGAATGATTTTTAATGAAGAGATTCTCAAACATTGTATGATTACTTTGCAATTTATTTTTGATGTACTGGTTCCACACCTGTTACCCACCTCAAATTGTCATTCAGGGTGTTTAATCACAAAGACAGATTGATTAAGTGATCCCATGTCACATTATTATGGAAGTTCATAGGAAGTGAAACTCTCCCAACCATCCCAAGTGAAACTGTGAAGTAGAAGGTGTTTGTAAAAATAAGAATGGCTACCATTTTTTTATGTCTGTTGATGCCTGATATCTACCAAATGGGCACACCTGAGCTGCCTGGATTGAGGCTGGATGGAAATAGTTTGACAGCTGGAACATAGCCAGCAAAAAACTAAAGAGATCTGGTTGATCAACCTGTCAAGGTAATGCCTTGCAGAAGATTGGGGTATTCCAAGCACCTCTTGGGGAAAATGATGATACTTTGCAGATTGGTACTATCTGTCTGGGTGCTCCCCTGCTGTCTCCAAAACGCCATAAATTGCCAGACATTACAAGGAAACCTAGCCTTGAAAAAAACTGTCTTGGAACTTTCTATTCCAGAAAAATGCATATGAGTGAAACAACAGACTTTTTCAGATGCTGATCGCCATGCAAATGGGGATTCTTTTGAATGTGCATATCAGGAGTGCATGGTCCACACAATGTATTCAATACACACAGAATAGCAGCACGTTGATGTAGCATGTACAGAGGAATAGTAGCACAAATCTCACATTAAAAAGGAAACTCATGAAGAACAGCTAGTAAAGTGTTGATGTTAGTGAAACAAGGCATAATTTAGTTAGAAGATGGACCATCTGTCTGCCTTAATATCAAGGCAGCTCCATACATCCTTAATTTGGACTCCCAATAACCTTGGCCACGTCTTCTCATAGCTGCATGTGAGTAGATGGGAGTTCCTTGGTTCTCTGGCCCTTGCAATCCAACTGATTATTTATTGTAAGACTGTCAGCAGAGCACAATTGGTGGAGCAGCGGATTAGTCAGAGAGCAAATCATTTGCATGGAAATGAGGCCCTTTGGGATTGCCACTCAACAGTTAGCTGGCTGATGTACAGGCTCCTAAAACCCCTTGATAATCCTCTGGCTCTACCAGTAACCTGAAACTGACTAGAGGGGATTTTACAAAGGAATAATAACTCCTTAAAGCAAATATTATTCTGTCAAGATAGTTTGGAGCATTGTGAAGTAAATCCAGATGTGGTTGAGACAGTGTTACAGCAACTAGAACCTTTTCCTATTTAAACACCAGTCGCTTGATGCACCAGAGTTAACCAGTGAGGGTCCAGGGGCCAGGGTTGTCTTTATTTTTTAAAAGAGGAAAATGAATTCTTCCCTCAGATGGTTTAGATCAGATTGCTTATTTTTCTCCTTATCTGATAAATACACTAAAATCCGGTTTATTTATGGAAGTAAATACACATCCTGCCCTTTAGAAATTACCTTTCAAAGCCATGTAAAAGAAACGCTGCTCTCAATCTCTTTTTATAAACTATTTATTCTTTCTCTCGCTTTTTTGTTTTTGAAGATGATGCCAAAGGAAATTAGATCCTTTAAATATTCGAAGTGTGCTTTGAAGTATACAGCTTTCTCATGAACTTTCTCTGGTTAAGGTTACAAGACATCCCACTGTATAATGTTTGATCAGTGCCATGGTGTGGTCAGACTCAAACAGCTGAAGTGGTTCACCATTGAGAAGTATATCATGATCTTCAAGATCACTGCAAAGTTGTGCATTGGAGGGGTGGGTTACAGTGCCATGAAAACCATGAAAAACACGAGACTGCTAGATTAGCCATGGAATCCATTTGTTCCAACAGTAGCCTGACACAGGTTAGTGTTGCCATCCTCCAGATGGTACCTGGAGATTTTCAGAATTACAACTGATCAGTTTCCCCAGAGAAAATGGCTGCTTTATAGGGTAACCTATACAGCATTATACCCTGCTGAAGACTTCCTGTCTCCAAACCATGCATATCTCTTCTGAACACAGATGCTTCACTTAGCTATCACAGATAGTCACTAAAAGGCCTCTATTCCATGAATTTGTCTTAATTCCTCTTTCAAGCCATCTAAACTGATGGCCATCAGTCACCACATGCTGTGGTAGTGAATTAACTAGGTTCCTTAAGAGACTGATCTCACTGTACAGTCTCAGCCATCTCTGCATATATACACTCATATGAGGCCTATATAAATGTGTCTTGTAGAGGCTGAGCTGCCACATTCTTGCGATTTCTTCCCACATCACTGTGGAAATATTTGGAAACCCCAAACCATGTGGGCATGGTCAGTCAAGCAGGCTCTGGCTAAGTGATGAATGAGCATGAGCAGAAACTGGCCCCACCCATATCAGGCTTCTAAATGTTTCCATGGTAGCAGGGAAAGAAGTTACAGGAAATAGATTCTTTACTGCTGCAGGTTCCATAGTAGTGGAAACATATCATGGGAAGGATGATTACAGTTTAGCTGGCAGCAGGTTGCTCAGCCCTGTCACTGCTCAACTGAAGCAAACACTATGTTTTCTCCAACTGTTTGTTTCTGAGAACAGGTTGGGACTACTATGATCCACACCAAAAAGAATTATCTAAACTGGCCCCTGGAGTAAATTTTACATCCCTTGTCATCAAGAGAGGTATTGTTTTTTTAATTTTTATTTGGTTTTAATTTGTAATGTTTTAATTATTGCTTCTAAACCGCTTTAAGGACAGGCAGGGTATGTATGTATGTACTAATAATTGGAGGACATCCTCCAATGCAGCCCTCAGTCTGTCTCGTGCTACCCTTACAGGTCGACTGTACAGTAGGAGTTGTAAAGACCTCCCTCACAGAACTATATTGTACTAGAGGCAAATCCATTTTGACAACTTACAAACCAGGCTTATATATGATGAACAGCCTTTGCCATATAGCGTATTTCTTGCAAACGTTTTTTAAAATGGCTCTGTCCAAACAACTATGAAGTGCTGCCATAAGCAGATGAGCAGACAATATAACTGTTTCCTGCTTTGTGCTGACTTGTTGGTTGATCAAAGCTGCTCTGTCCCTACAAAGCACTTGCTGAAATCATCAGGTTGGACTCTACGCAAATGGAAAAGTCACTGAGCGAACACAGACATTCAGTTAGGGTAATATGATGCTAATAAATGTGGTTTTCTCTATGGAGTCTCTTATGCACATCCTTCATATAGTTGGAGAATATTATGGATAGGTATCAACTGTGATTCCATTGAAGCACATGTTTTAAAAAAGCACGGCATGTTGTACCAGCTACATAATTTAATGCCGAGTTCTCATGCTTCATGAAGCCAGTTTCTAGCTCTAAGAAATGCCTGAAAATTTGTGACTGAAATGATATGATAGAAACCAGGGGAAACTGCTGAATGTTTCCATTGGTCAGGGATGGGGCTTCAATAGCCCTTTGGCTCTCCTCAGCAGAATCATTTAGGTAAATATTTTTTTCAGTCACAATGCTTTTTAGTCACAAAGATTCTAGAAGCATCAAGGCCCACATTTGCCTTTTTTTTTTTTAAAGGTCACATTTTACTGAAGCCCAGAGGAGATGAGAGGAGAGACTGATATGAATTCTTTAGAAGCTTTGCATTGAGTTTTACTTAATATAAGTGCTTTATTATTGCCTTTCTACACTGTCTTTTCTTTGCCTTTTGATCTGCCTGACTCCATGGTACTGACTTTATTCTTTCATAATAATGCCGTTATTATGCCAGTCACAGCCATGAACACTTCTTTACAGGAACCCATTCTGGACAGCAGCCTCTTTGGAGGATTGCAAAACTTCAAATTCTTCATGAAAAGTGTGTGATCTTTGGCCAAACTTGAGATGAATGTGGCCCAAAGAATTAGTTGAGAGAATGGAGGGGGGAGATGGAGCATCTCCACTCTGAAGATATAGGAAAATAATAAATGGGACATTTTCCCAAAGGGAAAAAATGTGGTCACTTGTATAGTTTTAAAATTAGGATATATTTCCAACTATTATTTTGTCTATTACATAGATGTATTTAAAATATTTTCATTACACTCCCTCAGACAGAACACCAGAGGTAGCTAATGAAAGTAAAAGAAAAATACCAATAGTAAAACTGAACTAAAAGAACTGGCACCCGCAAACTCATTTACAATATTGCTTCAGTTTGAAACTCTGTTATTGTTTTCTTGTTATTTTTATTTTTAATTTTACTTTTAAGCTTCCATAAGACTCCCTAGAAAATTTTGTACTTGTGTATAAAGAAGTTAAGGTATGCAAATGAACAGTGCAGTAGTTGGGGTGTTGCTCTAACTCATTCCCAATGTTAGACAATTCATAGAGATCTCAGATTCATTTACTGGTTTCAGTCGGAAGGCTGCATAACATCAGCAGAATATGCACAGGGGGGATATAAAAGAGCAGCAAATTAAAACCATATAACACCCACAGAAAATACATACATCTCTGCAGAAAACAAGAACCATTTCAAATGCAGTAACAACTTGACAAAACAGGTCAATCCAAATCATAATTAATAATGTGTGCTTTTAGGTTACTACAAAGATTTAAATGTATATTTTTAGGTTGCTACTAGAGGAATATAAATGAATTTACATTTGAATAGTGTGTTGGGTTTGTTGAAATCCCCCCCCCCCCCAGACGATTGGGAATATCCTGAATTCTTCTTCAGATAAGACAAAGTGGTTGATGGTGGGCAGCCACCTAGAAAAAAGTAGGTGAACATCCATTTTGGATGGAATGACATTCTTTCAGAAGGAGCAAGCTCACTGCCTGGGATTATTTCTAGGTCTGGCTTTACTTCTTGATGGATAGGCAGAGCTGTGGTCACAAATGCCACCCCCCCCCCCCATTATTCATGTTGCATCAGCTGTGCCCTTTGCTGGAGAATCTGGTATTGTGATATGTTGTAGTATCCTTAAGCTGTGATTCTTGTAATGCTGTCAACATGGCACAGCCTTGGAAGAATGTTTGGAAATTTCAGATGGTTCAAAACCTGGTAACAAGGGGTTTAATGGGTGCTAATGGGTACAGAAATGTTACACATCCGCATTGATTCAGGTGGGGTAGCTGTGGTGATCTGAAGCACCAGGACAAAGTTTTAGTCCAGTTAACAAAGTTTTATTCACAGTATAAGCTTTCACGTACAGGTACACAAAAGCTTATACCGTGAAAGGTGCCACTGGACTCAAAGTTTGTTCTACATCTGCATTGGTTACTCCTGTATTTTCTGTTCTGATCTGGGCCTTTAATGCCCTAAGTGAGCTGATGAGCAGATCTTTAAGGTTGCCAACTGGTCTGGAGAAAAACGTCCTGTTCTTTTCATAAAGGTTTAATGTGTGGACACTGGCAGCTGATGCTTTTCATGTCATGGAGGTTAATAACATTGGCTGTAAATAAGCCTGTATCAAAGGGAACTCCCCCCCCCCCGGGCAGTTAGCAACCCTATCCTGTATGTGTTCTGAGATCATTTGCGAAAGGCTGGGTCTGGTTCTCTCATTCAGACAACTACAAGGGAGACAGATTCCTGCTCTGATGGCACGCTGTATTTGGAAATGTTTCCCCAAGGGACGTGTCTAGGGTTAACAGCCTCTAGGTGGGGCTTGGAGTTTCCTCAAAATTACAGCTGGCTACAGAGATCAGTTCCCCTGGAGGAAGTGGCAGACTTCAGAAGGTGAACTTAATGGATCATATTCCTGCTGAGCTCCCTCCCCCCTCCCCAGGCACTGCCCTCAAATCTCCAGGAATTTCCCAAGCTGAAGTTTACAACAGGAGGTGTATCTGCTGACTCTCTTGTGAAGACACCTTCAGAACCTTCTTCTTCTTCCAAAAAGCTGTTGAACTTTGGAAATTGGTGGAATTGTGCATCTTAATGTTTCATCTCCTTGCTTTCAGTTTTGTTTGCTGTATTTTGCTAAGTCTGTTTTAATAGCTTTTTAAATTCTGTAAGCCACTGCATGAGCCTGTATACTGAGCAAGCAGGTTAAAAATGTCAAAATTCATGAACAATGGACTAGTTGCCTAAGGAGATTTTTTTTTGTCCTGTTTGATCTGAGAGTGTTCGCTTAACTATCAGGGGCGTTTGATTTCTCTTACATACCTCACATTGCAGCCCATGAATCATCTCTTCTAGCAGCATGATACTAAATGGAAACACAAGAGATTGCCTTGTATCAGATCAGACCATTGGTCTATCTCGTGGGATTAATTCAGAGTGATAGCTCTCAATGACCTCAGGCAGAGGACCCAGCCCTGCAGTATGAGAGCCTTTTAAATGGAAATGCTGGAGTTTTAGTCTGAGAGTTTTTGCGAGTAAAGCATGGGCTCTGCTAGTGAACTATATAGCTTCATAAACAATCATAAGTAATTCCACAAAGCTTCCAAAAAGAATTCAAATCTAACCAAAGGCTGTGTTCATGTGAACCAAGTACCATTCAATGTTTGCCAGGAATAGATATTTCTAATCCGTGTTACCATTTATGCCTGATTTGATACAAAGGAGAACGTTTAGGCTAGTAAATAAATTTTAGCACAATCAAACTGACTTTTGACGTGGTTTCCGAGACAGATGCTAATACAGTAAGTGAATTAAAATAATAACATTATAAAATCTGTTAAAAATTCCTGTGAATATACCCTAAGACATCATTAAAACAAAACATAACAACAGTAAACACATTATAATAAAAAGGACTGCAAGAGTAGATTTAAAGCAGTATGAGATACTTTTAGTTGTTGTAGATTTTCCAGGCTGTATGGCCATGGTCTTGGTATTGTGAGATCTGACGTTTCACCAGCAACTGTGACTGGCATCCTCAGAGGTATAACCCAGAAAACTGGAGTTCTCTCTGGGTCAAGAACTCCAGTTTTCTGGGTTATACCTCTGAGGATGTCGGTCACAGTTGCTGGCGAAACATCAGGTCTCACAATGCCAAGACCATGGCCATACAGCCTGGAAAATCTATAACTACTCATGTCTATAACTGGCCATGAAAGCCTTCGACAACATATAGTATAAGATACTGTTAGAATAATACAACAGCAGTAAAAATGGACACATGTCTAAGATATCTCTTCTGCTCAGCTTTTGAGCCAATAAAAGCACTCTTTTATGTGGCCTCATTCTTAAGATGAAGTGGTAAATTTACTTAGCATTTCAGACTGCAGATTGGGAGCTTGCAAGATTGAATGCTCCTTCATACAGTAAAGTCCTTGCGCACAGAGTGCTGGTGTGCTTAGCAAGAAGACTAGTCCTTGCACACAGTAAAGTCCTTGCACACAGAGTGCTGGTGTGCTTAGCAAGAAGGCTAGTCTGGACCCTTTCTCTCTGGCCTCTATGCATGGATTTTTTTAAAACGGAGAAGGATATTCAGTCCTGTGAGCTTCAGCCTGAAGTCCAGAAACAAGTGTTACTGTCCCAGTCTTTAGAGAGGCTTGTCACCTGAGCAAATGAAAAGCAGACACTTCTCTGGAAATATTGAAATGAACAAAAAATGTTGGAGGTGGATATGTCTTTCTCTTTGAAGAGGAGTTTGTATTCAATCTGGGGTCTGATTCTCTTGTTGCTTAGACAGTTGGTGCTTTCACGTGGCGACTGTTTGCAAGTGGATTTTGGCATTCTTACACAGTACAAATCCAGTTGCAAAATGCATTATTTAGTGTGTGTGAATGTACTCAATGTTTATGCTGGTGAAAAATTATTTCTTTTGGGTTCTGTTGCATGTTACCTCAGTAAACGTATGGATCTCTGCTTCACTCAAGGTCACGGGCTAAATGTGATCCTCTCCATTCCAGCATCAGGACATGGAGAGCATTGTTGACAGCAGGAGGAGTAATGAGTTCAAGGCTGTCTCCAGTGATTTAGAGAGCTAGCACAGCAACAATGAACAAACCATGGAGGGGGTGAATTTTTGGCAACTATATCAGTAAGCAAAGAATGAGGACTCAATATGTGACAAGGGTTGTTAAGCTGAGGTAACTGTTCATTTCATCAAGCCCATAATTGAACAAGGGCTTATTGCTTGTCGTCAAATTGTGTAGTTAATGTGCTGCTCTTGCATATATGGACTCCAGTGGATTTAGACCTGGTTTTTAGCCAACAACATTCTTATGCAGCCACAGGAAACCCTCCAGACCAGTCAGCTTTGCAACCAGGCTCTAAGCACAATGTTCATGAAATCACTGGCGTTGCTCTAGCAACATTCTTATCAAGTGGCTTAATCTCAGTTGCATAATCCTCTCCCATTGTGCGCTGTTTAGCAGCCAAATAATAGAAAGTGAGCAAAAGAAAGAGGATGAGAGGGAAGGTATCTCCTCAGGGAAAATGTGCAAAATCAGCAATTTTAGAATGGAGCTTCACTTTGGCATTTGTGGAAAGAGATTTCCAGGTCAGATGAGCTTCTGGATCTTAAATAATGACAACTTGTTTGTTTTACTTCATTTTATACCCTGCTTTTTCCACAATGGAGACCCAAAGCAGCTTACAACATTCTTCTCCATTCTGTCTTCACAACAGCCCTGTGAAGTCAGCTGGGTTGAGAGTTTCTGACTACCTGAGGTCACCCAGCATGTTTCCATGGCACCACTGGGGAGTCAAACCTGAGTTTCCCAGACCCTACTTCTTTTATTGTAGAGTTTGAACATCCTTTTAACCAAACTCTGTGCTACATAAAAAGGTTTGCTTTACAGGTAAATCCCAATGGAAGTCCAGTGACTTTTTATTGTGGACCTGTTGTTATTTGAAAAGCCAAGCATACTAACAAGAGTTAAAATACTTTTAAAGAGATGCATATTTTTGCAATGCTGAAGGCATCAAACCATGTTTGGAAAAAATGCAAATGGCATCTAACCTATCACAGTTTGTTTCAGAAGTTGAATTGCTCTCAAGGAAACAATTTTTAAAAAGAAAGCTTTGCTCTGGCTGTTTGGAAAATGGAAAGTAATTTCCTTTGTCAGTAGGTGGCATCAGTTAGCTAGAGCAAATGACTGAGAAGAGAAGACTGTCAGAATTTCAGTTTGCCATACCTGTCAGAATTCTGCACCAATGGATAATAATAACAAAGGCAGAAGGAGGGTATTAGAAGACACAGGTTTCTTACAGGGCTGGCTATGCTTTTGCCTTACCCTGGATCACTGGCCTAATGTGCCTCTCTGTACACCTACCAGCTTGCTAGATTTTCAGGAAGAAGTATTCCCCTGATCTGACACCGGAGATCATATTTAAATCATCAGGACTATCAAATGGCAAAACTTCATTTGGACTGTAGCACTTTAGACAGCAGGCGGTGGTGATGGGACATGCTTGCATTCTCTCCTATGTGCATAAAACATTAGTGTGTCGTGTAGAAAGGTTAAATCTTTTTGGTAGTTTTATTTATTTGTTTAATTTATTTGATTTGATTTGTAGACCGCCCTTCCCTGTGTGTCTGGCTTAGGGCGATGAACAGCATATTCAATAATAAATTTACAGATCAAATGAAAACAAATGAAAAATAAGCAAGTTCTGTAACTGTTTCACGTGGTGCTTAAAGGACCAATTTATGTCCTTACCCCAAGATGGGAGAGGAGAGATGAGGAGGCCAGGCTCATTGGGAAACCATTGCTGCCCTCAACCACAGCACACAAGGCACTAAGGTCTCTAGACAGTACAAAACAACAAAATAGACTGTGCAAGTCCCAAGTATAAATAACATGTAGGTGTATTATAACAATTATAAGATTATGCCACGATACAATCACAATCCAGGAATGATGAAATACAATTCCAATATAGTGTGAAGTTCTAAAGACATAGCAAGTTCAATACAATTCCTAAGAATGTTCTTCCACAGGTACCAATGGGACTTCTCTTGAACCAAAGACCAGCTTCCACAGTGGAGAAAAGGATCCCTGAGTCCAACTTGCTGTTCGAATATCAGTTGCACTAGTCCAATATCAGTTGTCCCACAGGGCATGGATGTAATTAGGCAGAGAGTTTCACCAGGCCGAAAAGGCCCTGGCTCTGGTCAAGGACAGTCAGACATCTTTTGGGCCAGGGATCACTGGGAAGTTCTTCTCCTCCCCAGAGTGTAATGCTCTTCTGGAGGTATACCAGAAGAGGTGGTCCCATAGATATGTTGGTTCCAGACTCAGGGCCTTGAAGGTTAGTACCAAAACCTTGAGTCTGACCCCATATTCAACCTGGAGCCAATGCAGCCGGTGGCAGGGCCAGATCTAGGGGGGGCAGAGGGGGGTGCTTGCTCCGGGCACCAGCGGAGGGGGGGCGCCAAATTGGGTATGGAGTCCATTATATTCTATGGGACCATAAGATAGAATGGCCCATAAGGGGGTGCCATTTTTAAATTTTGCCCCCCCTCGAAAAACATGTAGATCCAGTCCTGGCTGGTGGAGCACTGGTTGAATGTGGACTGTCAGAGGGGTTCCAGTAAGGACTCAGGCTGCTGCATTCTGAACCAGTTGTAGTTTCTGGGTCAGCCTCAAGGGTAGCCCTGCATAGAGCAAGTTATAGTAGTCTAGCCTGGAAGTGACCATTGCATGGATTATTGTGGCTAGGTCAGGGCAAGACAGGAAGGGGGCCAGTTGTCTGATCTGGTGCAGCTGGAAGAACTCCAGTCTAGCAACATTTGTTATTTAGGCCTCTATTGATAAGGAGGCATCCAGAAGCACACCCAGGCTTCTGGTGGTTGGTACTTGTGTTAGAGGTACACTGTCAAGAGCTGGGAGTTGGCACCCCGGCTCTGAAACCCCTCCACCCAGCCACAGAACCTCCATCTTTGATGGATTCAATATCAGCTGGTTCTATTTCAACCATCCAACCATGGCCTCCAGCCCTTTGGCCAAAATAGCTGGGGTGGCATCCAGCTGGCCGTCTATTAACAGATACAGTTGTGCATCATCCACTTACTGATGATGACATGGACCAGCTGCATGAGGGGGCACATATAGTTAAAAAACATGACAGAGGATTTCTCCCTGAGGACCCCACATAGCAAGGGGTGTCAAGGTGACATCTTCTCTACTAGAGCCATCATCTGTCCCTGAGCTGGTGAAATGAAGAAAGCCACTTCAAGGCCACCCTGTGACCTCCTGTGTTGGCGAGGCAGTGAGTCAACAAATCATGGTCAACTGTGTTGAATGTTGCTGTCAGGTCTAACAGTAACAGCATCGCTGACCCGCCTTGATCCAGTTGCATGTGAAGATCATCTGTGAGGACAACTAGCACCATCTCCATCCCATGGCCAGGGTGGAAGCCACACTGGAATGGGTCTAGGGCTGATGTGCCCTCCAGGAAACTCTAGAGTTGTTCTGCCATCACTCTCTCATTTGCCTTACTCAGAAATGAGAGGTTTGAGACTGGACAGTAACTGGAAGGAACTATAGGGTCGAAAGATGGTTTCTTTAAGAGTGGAGTTACCACAGCCTCTCTTAGTCCCCCCAATAGAGCCTGAACTTAGGGACAGATTGATAATGTCCATCGGGGCCCCATACTCCCTCACCACTGGCTTTCATCAGCCACAATGGTCATGGGTCTAAGAGGCAGGTGGTCAGCTTAACAGCACACAGAATCCTGTCAACATTGGCCTGGGAGAGTCAGCTGAAGTTGCCAATAATTAAATCCAAGGATGGTCAAAAGTCCTCCAGTTCATGTACTGTATCAATATTGGTAGCCAGGTTGTGGTGGAGTGACAAGACTTTGTTCACAAAAAAAACTTGCAAAAGCCTCACAGCTAATGGCCAGACTGTTAACATTTTGGGTTCTCTCTGTAAGAGAAGTTAAAGACCTAATTGTCCTAAATAATTATGCCAGGTGAGAGCTTGGGTATACAATGGAGGCTGTATAGAATTCCCTTTTAGCAGTCTTAACCGTCATCATGGGTTTCATAAGTGATCTATAGGATGTTCTTGCAACTTTGTCACAAGACTGTCGCCTAACTTGCTCTAGTCTAAGCTCCCACTTCATTCCCCTAAGCTCCATGGTATATCATGCAGCTAGTTTGGGGTAGGAATGAAGAAGGCATCAGGGAGCGATTTCATCAATGGCACCAGTGAGACAGGTGTTCCAGTCCTCCAGTGAGACAGGTGTTCCAGTCCTATCAGTGCATCCAGTGAGTCACCGGGGGCATCACATCTTGCAGAGCATTCTGAAAACCAGTTGGATCCATTACTCTCTGCAGATGAACATATATCAGCTCAATGTCTAGAAAGGGAGGGGCTGGGGCATTCAGCTGGGTGTTCAGAGCATAAAGATCTGATCATGGCACACTGTCAATGGCAATCAGATCTATATCTATCCACATGCCCAGGGCTTTTTTAAAAAGCAGGAACGCACAGGAATGCGGTTCCAGCTGGCTTGGCATCAGGGGTGTGTGGCCTAATATGCAAATGAGTTCCTCCTTTGTGAAACAATTGTAATGTTAGGGAGTGTGGCCTAATATGCGAATGAGTTCCTGCTGGGCTTTTTCTACAAAAAAAAGCCTTGCCCATGCCAAAGATCACATCTAGTTTGTGACCTGATTGACATGTGGGACCTAATACTATCTGGGAGAGTCCCAGCACTGCCATGGAAGACACTTGGTTCATACACTTGGTGGGTATGGGCATCAAGCTCCCACCTTTGGACAGTGCCACATTGGTGCCAGCCCAAAAGGTGAGGAGCTTGGGAGTGACCTTGGATGCCTCCCTTTCCATGGAGGCCCAGATCACGATGGTTGCCAGGTCTGTCTTTTGTTATCTTCAGCAGATCAGGCAGCTAGCACCATATCTATCCCCCCATGACCTGGCTACAGTGATCCATGCAATGGTCACTTCCAGACTAGACTACTGTAACTCACTCTACGCTGGCTTACCCTTGAGACTGATCTGGAAACTGCAGCAGGTGCAGAATACAGCGGTTCGCCTGGTGACTGCCCCACCTTTACGGGTGGGCATTCGGCCAGCATTCTGCAGTCTGCACTGGCTGCCCATCGAGAATGGATCCACTTCAAGTTCTAGTGCTAACATTTAAAGCCTTACGCAGTCTGGGACCAACATACCTGCGGGATCGTCTCTTTCCATATATGCCCAGGAGGTCATTACGTTCAGCCTCCCAACATCTGTTGGCTGTCCCCGGCCCAAGAGACGCCTGCCTCGCCTCAACTAGGGCCAGGCTTTTTCAGTCCTGGCCCCAACCTAGTGGAATCAGCTCCCTATTGAGATCTAGGCCCTACCTGGCTTATTCGCCTTCCGTAGGGCCTGTAAAACGAAGCTGTTCCGCCAGGCTTTTAGCTGAGACTGTGGCCATCTATTCTTGATCTGGTTGGCCTCCCCGGCCAGCACTGTCATCTGTGCTAGGAAATGGAATAAAAACTGCCATCCCTATGAGCTATCATGATGTGAGATGGCTAGGCTGGGCAATATGTGATGTCATGGTAATCTGAGTGCTGTTGAGTTGTCTATTTATAAAATGTTGTTATTGTATTTTATTGTTTTATTATATGTTGTACTCTGTCCTGAGTCCTACGGGGAATGGGCGGAATAGAAATTTACTAAAATATATAAATAAATAAATATCTTGTCTGAGGACAGCCACATCACCATGGATGTTGAAGTCCTTGAGGACAATTAGTCTTAGGAACTTCAAGGCCCAACCTCAGCTCACCATTGCCTCCTCCCCTACCTCCAGCAGCTGGCAGCAGTGCAAGAAGAGGCCAACACTGATCATAACCAATGCTCCCTCTAAGCCATGGAGTCTTGTAGGCACAAATTCTATTTTGTGAGCTACTGGCATTAAACTTGGCTACTGCATAAATTAGTTTGCTCAGAGGACATCCTTCCTGAGCTAAGACAAAAATGTGTGAGTCAGAGGCTAAAAAAAGTGAGCTAGCTCACACTAACTCAGCTTAGAGGGAACACTGACAGTAACTGCTGCTGAAGGGTCCAAGCCAAGTGGTCCCTGTTGTGGTGAGCCAAAGTACTGGAGCTTGGTTCTGCTTGCTCCCGGCTGCTAGCCCTCCAGGAACATTCCCTGTAAGTTAAAGGACCAGTCTGTCCCTGAGCATCATGCATACAAAACATATGCTCCCATACTGATCTACTACAATTAGATTTGAACATATGGTGCTATTTTAAACTGAGTCACACAGCTCCTTTTAGTCTCCTGGACTCTTGCTCTTTTCTACTACTACAGACAGACTAACACGGCTACCCATCTTGTTCTGTCTCCTTTGATCTAGTAATTATTTGTTCCTATTACTTTATGTTTTATATAATTCTTTTTAAGTTTTACATACTTGAGTAGGATATAAACTAAATTAATAGAGCTATCTTTAAAGAATAATTTCCATCAATGTACGTGATGCCTTTTTATCATAAGCAAAAAAAAAAGCTATCCATGCCAAAGGATATTAGGATCTACATTTTGAGGGAGATAGACAAAGGGCATGAAGAAGTGGTAATGAGCAACCAAAGCCCTCTTCAGATGTCGTGAGCAGGCTGACTGTTTCTCTTGAGAGTGCACACTGCCCATGATCCACCCCATATGCAGGGTGTCCATGTTGCTTGAAAGGAGAAATGAGTGAATTTTGCATACATGTTCAGCCTCTGTGCATGCAGATTTTTTCAGGATTCTAGTTTGCACATACTGAAGCTGAAAATCTCTGTGTTGCCCTTTTTAGAAAATATAATGGCCATTCTTTTCAGGAGGATTTGCTTGTGGTAGCCACTAAGGGATGAGTATGTTGAAATGCAGTTGTATGGATGTAGGATTTGTTTCAGTTGCGTATCATAAGGAGTGACCTTAGCCAGTGGCCCACATGTGCAGCTGCCCCCAAGCACCAACAGCCCTTCTCCCTGAAGGAAGGGGAAAATAAGGAGGAGGCTCCTGCCACTAACTGTACCTGCCCCACCTCGCACCAGATGAGATCCAGCCTTTGCTTGGCTCCAGTAGGGTGCTGATGAATGGTGATGGTAATTCTGGGGCCCCATCCTTTCTGCCCAGGGTCCCAGAATCACATCCAGTGCAATCCTAAGGTCACTTTAACCCTATTTGCATAGACCTAGACCTTTTTAGGATTGCTGTCAATGACTGCTCTTGTGTAGTCTGTGTATGCTTAACTTGGGGGTAACTACTACTGAATCCAGTGGGATGTTTCCAAGTAAACATTGGTTGGGTTGGGCTGTAAGGATTTAAGTCAAAATGCTTCAGCAAAGAGGTGTGTTGAGGAGGGATTTGAAGGGCAAGAGAGAAAGATGGTACCATGCTGGTATTCTAGGAGGAGAGTTACACACAGAAATAAAATAATGTGCTATCTTTAGATATTGCGTCTTTTTTTTTTCTTTGAATTAACTTAAATCAGAATATCTCCTTACTCTGAAATGTATTTTTTTTAAAAAAACAAATAAATTCTGGACATGAATGTGAATTTCTAGAATGTCTGGAAAAGACCAGTATAACTGGCACTCCAAAGAGAAATGCTGGCTACAGCTGTTTGTACTGTAGCATTTAATTGTTCAAGGGGATTTTGTTTTCTGTGTTAATCATTGTCTGCAGTTTTCAACTGTTAATACTCATGGCTATCATGCTACATGACAATGGCTGCAGTTTGATAATGACTGCACAAACAGAAAAGGCAAATAGCACAGGTTCAATTTACATATACAACAGGACGAGGTGGTAGAGTCCTGAAGAGCTGGAGTAGACAGAACCACCTCAAAGTGCTGGTGAGGGATGTTATTTTGAAGCGCTGTCTGTATTTCAAAATCTGTGCAAGTAGGAAACTAGCACATCTGGGGGTGGGGGTGGGGAGGTTTCCTACAGATGACTTCTGTTCATTTTGTGCTACTTTTCTGTTTGCAGGAAGCTTGGAGTTATATAAATATATGAAGCTGCCCTATAGGGAATCAGACCATTTGTCTATCAAGGGGCTTAACCATATGCGAGGGCATCCATGGGTCAGACTTGGGAATGACACCACCATTTTAGAGCCTAGTGCAGGTGATTTAAAAGTCCCTCAAGGGGGCCTGCAGTGCAGTGGGAACAGGTACTTTCCCTCTCCTCATGGCCTTCCCTGCTGTGGCTGTTTTGGCATTTGAAAAGGCAGGCAGGGAAGAACAAGTGAATGGCAGGACTTGGGACTCTTGTTTCCCTTCCACATGCCTTTTTTTTGGAGGGGGGGGAGTGTGGCCATTTAGGTTCTTGACAAGATGTGGGGAGGAACAAAGGTGCTTCTTCCTGCCACACTTTGGGCCCAATCAGATTCAAGCCCTTGCAGCATCTTGTTTGCATTAGGCTCTTAAATGGCAGAGACTTCCCTCACTCCAATCCAAGGATGCTGTCATCTGTCTATGTGTAGGTCAGTATTGTCTACTCAGGCTGGCAGTCAGTTGCTCTCCAGGGTCTCCAGCAGAGGTCTTTTGCATCACCTGCTACCAAATCCTTTAACTGGAGATGCTGAGTATGGAACCTGAAATCTGCATGCCAAACAGATGGTCTACCTCTGAGCCACGATCCTCTCCCCAGTTGTTTTTACATGTACGTATGATAAGCATTCAGCAGCTTAATCAAACAACTGCAGTCTGAAGCGATACAATCCATTTTACCATCTCAGGAGTAATTTCCACCTTTTTCTGCTGCATATGTAGATCTGACTCCAGTTCACTTGCCCAATATTGTGCCCAGTGGTACTTTAAAAATGTCATGAACAATCCAAAGGCTGTCCCCTAGAAGCAACATTTGCAGGGGGTGGGTCATCTGGGGCTGCAGCAGGAAGGGGGAAGGTGAGAAAGTAGTTCTCCATGGGCAGGAATCTTTGTCCCGCAGAAAAACACCTGTGGGTCCAAGCCTGTATCTCTGTGTGTGTATTTATGAGTGGAACCATAGAAACATTTTAGTCATTTATCATTATTTTTTTCCTTACAGAAGATCTTTCTATGCCGAGGCTAGCTTGAGAAGATTCAAGATGACGACCACTGTAGCAACAGACTATGACAATATTGAAATCCAACAGCAGTACAGTGATGTAAACAACCGCTGGGATGTTGATGACTGGGACAATGAGAACAGCTCTGCACGACTGTTTGAGAGGTCTCGCATCAAAGCCTTAGCAGGTAGGTGGTTCATTACCCTTTTGAGAAAGTCTTCAAGCAGAACAGATGATTTAATTTTTTATCATTTCCTGTAATTTAACACCTCTTGTGCAAACCTGACTACTTATTGTCTTTGCTTACTGAGGACTCTTCTGCTGGTTTTATTTTTTAGTATTTTGATTCATAGGTTGTTCTCTGCTTTTGAATCAGGGCAAAAATATTTTAATGAATAAACATCATGAGACATTGTTCCAGTTATCATTTTTACTATACATACCTAGCGCAGTATAGATGCTAGGTAAATTCCAGAAGAGTTGATTGGGAAGCTGAGCTGTTGGTTTTCCCTGTATCAGTAGTGGTCTTTAAAGAAGAGTGAAATATAGAGGAGCAAAATTTGTTCCTGTTTATATAGGATAGGGAAAAGTGCTCTGCAATTTACTCCTTTCTTCTTATACGCTAAAAAGACTGTTGAGATGTTAGTCTCCCAAACATGTGTTAATGGGTACTATGTGTTTAGTTTCTCTGCTTTGCTCTTTGAAAAGGACTGTAATTGTTGTTTATGCCTTGAGGGTTGCCAGGCCAGACAAAATAAGGTTCAGTTAGAAAAAACATATCTCAAGACAAACATGCATTTTAAAGCTAAACATTTCTCTACCAGGTGTTACTTTATCTGACAGATAATTAGAGGAAACAAGTTTCTTTTTGGTACAGCATTTGTAGAATGTAAGCAAATGGAGTTGGTATTATAATGGAGTCAACATTATGGAACGTAATTGTAATAAGATATCACTTTGGAGCTTGTCATCACTTTCATAAGGGCTCAGCCATGTATTCCTCTCAGACATAGTAAAGATGTCACAAGTCATAAGAACAAATCACTAAGTTCTTGGCTTGAGTGTCTGCCACTTCACTGTTGCACTTCAAGGAGACTAAAGATGTTCTGGTATGGAATAAACGACAATTTCCTATGATGTCTGAATGGGCAAAACAACAAGGTATAGTTTGCTCCCACCTCCACCCCATAAACCGGAATTCTAAGCCAGGATTAAATCTGTACTTTAGAATCTTGCTTTGTAGGCAACAGGGCCGGATCTAGGGATGGGGGCAGAGGGGGGTGCTTGCCCCAGGCGCTGATGGAGGGGGGGATGCCTAATTGGGTATGGAGTCCATTGTATTCTATGGGACTATAAGATTGAATGGCCCATAAGGGGGCATCATTTTTTAATTTTGCCCCCCCTTAAAAACTTGTAGATCCAGTCCTGGTAGGCAAGAGCCATCTCCCAAATCAAATGTCAACAACTGCAGTTTGTCTCAAAGTAGGAATGCTGAAGCTATATGGTGTGTGTAAAGAGAGAAGAGAGGAGAGGGTATGCGTTTATATTTATGTGCAATTAAACTGTATGCTGGTCTTATGACTGTAATAAAAAAATATAAAAGGATATGATTCCAGAGATTCCTAGCTCACTTTTAATGTGATTTAATATGGCAATAGCCAGCCTTTGCATTTGTGTCAGCGGTGACAGGAAAATGGAGAATCTTCACTGTATGGATGTAGCCAGGGTCTTCATATATCCTGCATGTATGCTTCTTGGTGGTCTCTGGATGTCTAGTGTGGTAGACTACCTGGTCCAGCAGTCAGATTCAGCAGTGTTCTTCATATGTTCTTGTGGACCTTTTATTTTTGTCATGGTTGGGTATGGCACGGTGAGAAGTGAACTGGAAACAATGGAGCTACAAAGACAGAATCTAAAAGACCACTAATTAAATTGGTGTACCCACCAAAGGAAACCTAATGGAAAATACTTAGTTGCACAAAATCTTGCAACTAAGTAAAGTAAATCTGCATTTACAAGTGTAATGCAGTCTTTTTCTTGCAAGTGTCTAATGCAGTCTTTTTCTTGCATTTCTGCTTGCAGAAGATGACTACCACAAGTGGCAGTTTTGCACTGGGTCCAACTCTAGGAATACGTTACAGTAAAATACAGTGAAAACCAAACAATAACAGCTGCATCAAAATCAGACTAAAACACCAACCATAAAAACCCTAACAATCAGTGGCAATATTATAACCTCGCGGAATTGTAATAAAGAGCAAAATTAATAGGGGCACATTCTTATCAAATACAATTGAAATCAAGCAAAGGCTTCAGTTAAAAAACAGCTGAAATCCAACAAAGCTTCAACAAGGTGTCAACAAGGTCAGCAATTCATGAATGCCCAGAGAAATGGGGGAGAGTTGAACCTGGCACACTGGTCAGGTGCCACAGCGGAAAAGGCCCTGGTTTTAATGGCCACCCACTGTACTGCTAAAGGTAGGGGAACAAGGAACAGGGCTTCAGGTGATGAGCAACCTCATATATGGGTCTAAGCAGTCCTTTAGATATCCCAGCCCCAAAGCATTTTGGGTTTTAAACTACTGTGATTTTGAACTGAGTCTGGAATTGTACTGGCCAGCAGCAAATATCTTTCATCACTGGCAAGATATGTTTCCTGTATAAATGACTGTTAACAAATTTGCTGCGCATTGTGGATTAACTGAAGTTTCTAAACTGTCTTCTGACAGCAGTCACTCATAGAGCGTATAATGTAATCTGAAGGTGATCAGAACTTGAATAGTCATAGCCAAACTACACTTCTAACGGTAGGTGTTTCAGTAGGGTTGCCAACTCCAGGTTGGGAAATTCCTGGAGATTCAGAGGTAAAGCCTGGGGAAGGTGTGGTTTAAGGAGAGGAGGGATCTCAGCAGGGTATAATGCCATGGTGTCCACTCTCCAGAGGTGCCATTTTTTCCAGGGAACTAAGCTCTGTAGGAGAGCTGTAGCTGCTTCCTGGAACTGCACCAGGCCAAGCATGACCAGTGCTTTAAGCGTTGCCAGTGGAAATTTCAGTGTCCACGTGTGGAGGTGTTTTTAACCATTTTCCCACTGCAAACCTGCTTTTTTAGTGCCATCACCACATCCCAAACAGGCTGGATTCACCCTCTTTTACTGGCACTGCTCTATGAAAATACCTACATTTGCAGAGCTGCAAACTCTCTCAAATTCTGGGAAGGTACCTGTAGGAGTTTTAAATTTATCGCAAGGTCAGTGGCCCTGATCTGCAGGTGCTAGCACCCTTCTCAGCTTCTGACCCTGGGTTAAAGCAATGTTTTTATTGCCCTGCTACCTTGCTACAGATGCGTGTCTTGACAATGCCTTCAGACAAATAGTAAATCAGTTGTGGACTGTCAGAGTTTTTAAAACCCCATCTGTGAAGTCCAGTCATTTTGCATCATTTGGATGCAGCTATATGGTTTCAATTTCATTGTCCTATGGGATATAGAGGGCAACAAAACTTCCCCCCTGTGTCATAATCCATTATTTTGGCAGCAGTTACCGTCTTCTCAAATTGGAAAAAAATCCCACCCCAAAGAATTGAAGCATGTTCCTTAATAATGAAATAAGTTGCTTTGGCCATGTTCTACCTCTTTGTCATTATGTGAATTATCTATCTTGTCTTGTTGAGGCATCTTGTTGGTCTCTTGTAACAGATGATACATGATCCAAGTATTGCTTGTGTAGTAAAAGTATATCTATTCCAAAAAATAGTAAAGAGTCCAGTCACTCCTTTAAGACTAATAAATTTTATAATAGTATAAGCTACTGAGAAACACAGTTCTCTTCATCAGATGACAAAGAGAGTTGTGTTTCTTGAAAGCTTATGCTACTTTACAGCAACAGACTAACACGGCTAGCTTCTCTGGATCGATATCTATTCTGTCAACTTCCTTTTGCTGCTTTGGGGCATTGCCCTGCATTGTCATTTCAACTCACTCTGTTAATGATTTCCCAAATCTCATGGTCGCATGCCGACATTCCTGACCTCTGAACAAAATGCCTTAGTGGCGTGAGCCATGCTGCGAGGTGGGGCTGTGCCAGCTTGAAAAAGGCACAGAGGCTCTCTCAGCCTGTTTACAAGTGACACAGTGTCCAACACAACTCACAGTGACAACCACCAAAACCACAAACTCTGCTCCTTGGCAAGTAAAAGAACTTGCTCATGTTGGGAAACATGGGAAAAACTATGCTTGAGGATGCTGGTGAACCAAAACCATAGCCATTAGAAGAATCGGGATGAACTGGGATCTTCCTGCTCTGCTTTAGGGACCCAAACTAGCCAGCTGTCTGAGTAGAATATGTGCTCCAGCCCCCAAACTCTCTTCAGTCACAAGTGATCCATACACTCTTCTTTGTATTCAACCCTTCATCTAAGGAGCTCAGGAAAGTCTAAAAACAAATTCTCATTTTTGCAAACATTTTGTGATGGAGGAGGGCAATCTGTTGTACTTGCATTTGAGAGCTGTGTTTCTTGAAAGCTTATGCTACAGTAAAAATTGTTAAAGGTGCTACTGAACTCTTTACTGTTATACTGTGTATGTTTTAAATCTGAATTCATAAGCTACCCTGAGTGACAGAGAAAGGCAGGGCATAAATATTTTAATAATAATAATAATAATAATAAACCACCTTATTAACTTTCAGGACAATTCTAAACAGAGCTATATCCTTCTTAAGCCCATTAATTTCAACAAATTTAGAATGGGATGTCTCTGCTTAGGGTTGCCCTATTAGTTACCTAAGGATGTGTTCACATTTATTTGGGGTATTTATGTATTTATTCACATATCTGCCTGTTCATCTGTAAACAGGAGGCTTGAGGTCTTTTTTTTAATGCAGAAAATGGAGCATGCAAGTGAAAGAGCTAAACTTTATCATCTCCCCTACTTTACTTCACAGTACCACATTCTTTGAAGCATTTTTCTTCCAGTTTCTCCCTGCCCTGTGCCTAATTTGGCACTATTTATTTTATTAATTTATACTTCACATCTCTCCCCACTGGGAACTCCCAGCATCTTACATTATTCTCTTCTTCTCCATTTTAGCCTCACAGCAACCACTGTGTGAGGTAGGTTAGGGCGAGAGTCTGTGGCAGGCCCAAGGGTACCCAGCAAGTTCCCATGACAGAGTTAGGATTTGAACCTGGGTCTTGCAGATCCTAGTCTATAAGTCTAACCACTATACCACACTGGCACTCCTAGTTCTTAAAATGACAGTTGCAACATGAAGGATGAGTTTCATTTAGAAAAGACTTACTATATCTCTGTTTACAAATGTACACAAGAAGCAGATATTTCAGCCATGCAGAAAGAAGCACATAGGCAGTACCAGATTCACACCAGCACCAATTTAGTTCTTGAAATCATACTGGCTTTTCTGCCCTCTTTCACACAAAACTGTTTGGATGCGACCTAAGTAAGTCGTTTCAGCCTTTGGCTGCTATAACAATGTATGTGACTCAAAGTTAATAGCTAGAGACAATGAGCAACAAAATGACCCATTGGTATCCATTGGCCTCCTTATGGCCTGATCCTGCAGCACTATCTGTTGGTTGTGTGACCAGCAGAGGATCAATGTGAATGGAAGCACCTCCCCAATACTCATTATTGCCAATCACAGATTTGACAAGGTTGCTTCTGTCTAGATCCCCTTTGCCTGCTGGCTCTTAAGGAAGAAGAAGATGATATTAGATTTATATCCTGCCCTATACTCTGAATCTCAGAGTCTCAGTGGTCACAATCTCCTTTACCTCCCCCCCCACCCACAACAGTTACCCTGTGAGGTAGGTGGGACCAAAAGAACTCTTACAGCAGCTGTCCTTTGAAGGACAACTCCTATGAAAGCTATGGCTGACCCAAGGCCATCCAGCAGGTGCAAGTGGAGGAGTGGGGAATCAAACCTGGTTCTCCCAGATGAGAGTCCATGCACTTAACCACTACACCAAACTGGGTTTCAAAGGAGACGCTTTATTGCTTTTGTACAGCTCCTGTTCATTTTGACTGAGCTTTTGCAGGGGAAATTCGCACTGGATTATGTCCCCAGGTCTGTAGATGGTGCCAAATCAGTCATTTAGATGTTAATTGATTTCCTGCCAGGTTTTATTAGGAGGCGTGGTCTCAACAGACTAGCAACAGACGCCCTTTTATTTTATACAGCTGATTTAGTACAAAGGAGAGTGAGTTTTGCAGGGATTCCATTAAAGGCAGCTAGAAGGCTCCATTGACTCTAGGTGCTGCTTCACACTCCAGGTGAGCAATAAATAATACACATGAAACAATCACTTAAGGGATATCTAATACAACGTGCACAATTAAATTATTCAGCTAGTCTAAAGGAGCAACCCATTTCAGAGCTTTCAGAAGCTTGCTGTAGATTTGATACGGTGCTATATTTAGGCCTGCTTCAAACATCACAAATGAGAAGTACTTCTGTTTAGGGGAAGGGGAAAAGATAAAACCTGCCTGTAGGTTTTGACACACAGTAATCCCTCCACCCAACTCTTTACAGCAGTGTGATATACAGTTCCCAACCTTATTAAAACTGTGGACACTTTGGGAATTTTGAAAAAGGGTAGCTGGCATCGCCCAAAATAGCCAATCAAAATCTGGCTACCACAGGGGTTGGGAAGTGTCATGAGGTGTTGGGAAGTGTCTTCCTAGGATGGAGATGGCTGTTTCTGAAAGTCTTCTCCGGGCAGGCACAGAGTGGACTACTGAGCTTTTCTGCAGGACCTCCCACTCAACTGAGATTAAGGAAAGACAAGATTGTCTCTTGGCTTTGGAAAGAAGGAAATAGGTAACAGGAAACACAATAGTGGGCACTATGGGCATGAACACTTGGGATCATGAGGGCTGATTTGGCCTGTGTCCCCCACATTGTCACAAAGTTCACTGAATAACCGTAGACCATTCACTCTCTCAGCATGACCTATTGCACAGGATTTTGTAAACTAAAATTAGGAGAGAATCTTGTACAATGCTGTGAGCCAGGTCCATAGCTAACCAGGGGTCCACGGGGCCTGGGGCCCTGAAAGTATTTTGAGGGCCCTCGCCCTCATCCTAGGGTCATACCCCTCCTTTGTGATTTACGGTAAATTGCACAGGAGGGGCTTGCAGGAACAGCCACTGCCCCTCTCACACCATTTAAAGCGCCCACCAATCAGTTGATCAGCAGGAGGGAAAGGGATGGCCCCCAGCCTCTCCAGCTTTCTGCATGCACCCCCATGGATCCCTCCCCTGTGGCCCCTTGTTGGCCCCCTTCCCCTGTGGCCCCTAGCTACAAACTGCTGAGAGCTCCTTAGAAGAAAGGTAGGATTACAACATAATAGCTAGGTGCTAGTGACTACAAGATTTAGGAGGAAATAGAGATTGTACACTCAATGGGAAGACTGTTTACATGTCTCTGCAAATATATATATTTCATGAGTTATCTTATGTAAGTGCTTTACAGGAAATGAGTCACATCTTGGGGGTGGGAGATCACATCCTTCCTTTCTTCTAGCAAGTAATATTATTTATTTATTACTTGTTTGCTTCATTTCTACTCCATCTTTCTCATAGTGTGGCACTCTAACCACTGCATTGTGCAGTGACTTCCCCATCTCATTAGCTATCAATGATGTGATGTTCAGGAGGGAGAGAAGCATCCAGTATGAAGATATGGCATATATGTGCTGTGTTATGGACACTGCTGGGAAGAGGGGAGGAACAGATTCATAGTGGTGGTAGCTCCATGTCTCTTATAAGATCTCGAGGGAGAATGCAATAAGAGAGGCAATATGCATGCCTTACACTCTCTGACCCACCATGTATTTCTGAAGAAGGGAGATGCATGCATCTACCATGAATGGATTTGCATTGTCCCCACACTGGGAGAATGCACATTTCCTCAACAGTATATATGCCTTACTACTTCTGATGGGAACTGGGAATTAAGTTATCTACATGACTTCTGGCCTTGCTTTCCTGGAATGTGCAGATCACCAGTAAGATGTGCCCCTCCAAAGGCGGATTTCACAGGCATTTGGATATAACACACACAGTATGCAAAAGAGGTTTTTTAAAAATATTATTGTTGCAGTTCTCTGCAAGAAACATAATTCTTCTCTTCATTTGTCTTCATTGCTTCTCAGCCTAGGGATTTTTTCCAACTCAGATAATATGTAACTTCAGACTAGGTTTTATTGATTTTAATTTGTGTGTCTCTGTGTTTTGATGCTATTATTGAAATGGAAGCTTCCCTCAGCCTGAAGTTCAAATCCATACTAGCTTGCTGAATTATTGAGCCCTTTCCTGCCACTAATTTCTTTTAATCTACTGGGGGTGATGCTTTAGAGATGAACAAATATCTTTTTGTCATTTCACATGTCAAGCTCCCTCCATTGTTGTGTTTTCAACAACATGACCTCTTTTACAGCTACTGTTACGTGTCAACAACCAGCCTTACAGTTAGGCAAGGTGTGAAGGCTATAGATTTGAGGGTTCTGTTAAAGGGAAGAATATTAGTTTATCCTTGCGTTTTGTTTTGTTTTGTTGCCATCATAGGGAGGCCATTTGGCACCAAACAGTGCAATCCTAAGCAAGTCTACTCAGAATCCTACCGAAGTCTACTCGGTAAAGCTTACTGTCAGGAAAGTGTCTTTAGGATTGCATTGAAAATGTATTGGGCCACCTCCAGTCAGGGCTGCTAACCTCCAGGTGGGCCCTGGAGTTCTTCTGGAAATACAATCGATACCTGGACTGTAAATATAAGTTCCTGGGAGGAAATGGCAGCTTTGTAGGGTGGGCTGTACGTCATCATATCTCCTCCTCTGCTGAGGTCTCCCAGGTATCTCCCCCCAACCTCCAGGAGGTTCCTAAACTGGAGTTGGCAACCCTATCTCCAAGGAAATCTAGTAGGCTTCCCAAACCTCCCGATCTGGCGGGGAACCCCAGGATTAGCCCCCTTCTTCCCCGCTTTCCAAAAATCTGGAAGCGGAGTGGGGGGTATGGCATCTGGGAGCGATTCCGTTGTGAGCAGTTGCTTGAGGTGGAGAGCTCAGTTCCTCTGCACGAGAAGAACCAAGCCGAGTCCAGGAACACCTTAAGAGACCACCAAGATTTTTAGGGTTATAAACAGCTTTCAAGATTCAAAGCCCCCTTCGTCTGATCTTCTGAAGGGAACTTTGGTTGCAGTCACGCACACAAAGGTAGGAGGGCCTCCTGGAGCGGGGCAGGGGGGAGTGGTAAGTTAACTGCATACTGCCTAGCCCTTGTAGGATTGCCGCCGTCCCTCCCCCCCCCCCCTTTCTGGCACCTCTCTTTCACTTCCCAATCCCGGCGTTTACACAGAGAACCTGCTGGGATCAATTTGCAGCCGTTTTGCATTCCACAGGCTTCCATCATCCCACTTCTTCATAATCTTCTTCTTTTTGCACATTTACTTGGAAGCAAATCCCAGTGTTTCAGCTGAGCTTACTCCCTACTAGGTGCAAGAAAGATCGCAGTGCCTCTGTTTCCTGCTGAAGAGAGCTGCCCCAACTTTGTGCACGCTGATTTGGGAGTGCTCTTTGAAGTAGGCATGTTGAATTAAGGCTGCTGTTCTAAGCAGTGTTACTGGGTGAACTTGCCTTCTGAGCTTAGGGTTGCCAATCCTCAGGTAGGGACAGGGGAGCCCCTGATTTGGAGGCCCTTCCCCCACTTCAGGGTCATCAGAAAGCAGAAGGGGGGGGGGAATGTCTGCTGGCCACTCCATTATTCCCTATGAAGATCAGTTCCCATAGAATAATGGATAATTGATCTGTGGGTATCAGGGCTCTGGGGGGCTGTTTTTTGAGATAGAGGCACCAAATTTGTATCATAGCATCCAGTGCCTCTTCCTAAAATACCCTCCCAAGTTTCAAAGTGATTGGACCAGGGGGTCCAATTCTATGACCCCAAAAGAAGGTGCCCCTATCTTTCATTATTTCCAAAGGAGGGAAGGCATTAAAAAGGTGTGCAGTTCCTTTAAATATGATGGCAAGAACTTCCTTTGGAGTTCAAATATGCTTATCACGCCCTTGCTGCTGGCTCCACCCCAATGTCTCCTGGCTCCACCCCCAAAGTCCCCAGATATTTCTTGAATTGGACTTGGCAACCCTAAAATCTAGGTTGGTTGTACACAAGGAAAAGAGAAGTGAGGGTCTACTTCTTCCTTGGAGAAAGATCAGAAAGGGCTAGTGCTCCACTGCCAAAGATGCTCTTAAATCCCCATTAAGAGCTTTAGAAATAAGATTTCATATGAAAAGTCCCAGGAGAGGTACAGATTACTCCATTTGTTTGGTGTGTTCTGGGATTTCTCGTTCTTATATATGTATTTTAAAACCCTAACCCCAAATGGCTGGAGAAATGGCAAGATTTGTTCAAGGGGGAGGGTTTACTTTAATTGTAAAAAATATTTGTAAAAAATGTAGAAGGCTTTGAGGTTGCAAACTAGAGGTCAAGTGTGTGAAGGACATTAGAAGGATTTGTTCAGTACTAGATGGAAACTTAAAACTCAAAGCACCTGGTTTGCAGGTTGTTTTTGTTCCGCTGTCAGCTGGAATCCTCAGGGCTGCTCCAATGCCAACGGCATCTTCCTTTTCAAGGTGAGACTGAACTTGCAGATATTTTCATCAGAGAGCTGCTGCAAAAGCATCTGGTGCAGTATTGGCTCATGTTAGAGCCTGGCATTGGAGAACTAGTAATTCCAGTGCCCAGAAAACAGCACAAAGGCGAATGCTGCTGGGATATTACTACATCAGGGTTGCCCAGTTTCTGAGTACTGGACAGGACTGGGAGGTAGAATTTGACAAACAACAATGAATCAGGTGAAGAGTTAACTCTGACTGCCCCTGTAGCTGGTGCTTGTAGGCACAAAGGATATAGCCAGGAGCTGGGTGGAGCTGCTGGCTGAGGAGCTGCCCAGAGGCAGGCTGCAGTCCTGTACCAAACTCAGCGGTGGGACTGAGCTTAACAACCTGGCACTTAAGCCGCACAGCTCAGGCAAACCCAGTAAGTGAAGACGCATCTGCGCTCTGAATATGTGACATATATTCAAACAGTGTTGGTAACCAGCTCAAATGAGTGGCTTTTATGTTTTTTTTAAAAAAATATGCCAACCAGAAGAAGAAGAGATTGGATTTATACCCTGCTTTTCACTCAGAGCAGTTTACAATCTTTTTTCCCTTCCTCTCCCCCAAGAGACATCCTGTGAGGTATGTGGGGTGTCAGAGAACTCTGAGAGAACAACTTTGCTGAGAACTTGTGAGTGACCCAAGGTCACTCAGCAGGTTCATGTGGGGGAGTGAGAAATCAAACCTGGTTCTCCAAAATTGGAGTCCGTGTTCCTAATCACTATACAAACTAGCCTGCAGGTTTATTGTTGTTTTAAACAACTAATGTAAAAATCTAATATAGTCCCCCCACCCCCCAGTCAGTTGGCAGCTCTATGCCGTGCATTTCCATCATTTTATATAAAAAAGAGGCACACTAACCAATGAGAAATCACCAAACACTTTTCCCACTCCTTGCCAAAACACCAGTCACTCAGTTTGGCAATGACAGCCAGGAAAACTGGTGGTCTCAGTTTGATGGGTAGAATTTGATCAACAGGGGTTTTATCTAGGTGGTCCAGGTTTGCAAAGGGCATGTGAGCTACATCATCTGCAGCAGGGGTCTGTCTATCATTAACATTTTATCCAGCCCTTCCTTCAAGGAGCTCACAGTAGTGTACATGGATCTTCCCCTCTTTTAGCATTACAGTAAATCTGTGAGGTAGATTAGACTGCTCCAAGGTCACCTAGTGAAATTTGTGGCTGAGTGGGGATTTTAACTCACGGTCTCCACAGGTCAGGGAGTGTATTTTGTATAACAGGGCTACTGCAGATGATCTCAGGTGAAAAAGTTGGACCTGGTTAGGAAAAACAAACCAAGAAGTGCAATGCCAAATCAGAATACAGAGGTGGAAGCCATAATACACGCTGTAACCTAGAAGATAGTCCAGAATCTGGGAGGAGCAAGTAGGCAGAACAAGAAAGGCCAGATTGTGAAGAAACTACAATAAGGAAAGGCAGGGATTCAGGGAGAGTTGAAAATCCTAATGCCCGCAAGCCCGAACTGGAAACATGCAGAACAACAAGCAAACCCCTATCAAAAGGCAGGTTTCTTGTAATTATTACTGGCTTGGCCAGTTAGAAAGCTTCTTACAGCCTATCAAAGGAGTTGGTTTTAGAAATCTTTTTTCCCTGCTGGTCCTGAATAGGGCATACATACTATCAGACATCTTTCCAGCTTACCTCACTCTGCATCTGGCCTGGCAGCTGCTTCTGTTTTGTTTTGTTTTTTTACCTCTTAATGGCTAGCATATAAAGAGCATACTAGACAGGAACATTATCCCATATGTGTACATTCTCAGTTGCTATTAAACCCAGAATGACTCCAAGGGCAAAAAGGCTTTTACCAGCTCGCTCAGTTTGTATAGTGTGATTTTGTTTAGAGGAGAGGTGCTTAGAGGAGAAGTGGGGAACTAACTGGTTGATGGGGGCAGGGAGGTTGTGGATAATTGAGTAAATACACAGATGTATACATAGATTGCCCAGGTTATAATAAATGAAATGGTGAGAGTAGACTTTGAGCTCATTAAGGCACACATCATGAGCAGAACAAAGTCACTGGCTGCTTACTCTGGAAATTCTGAAGCTATGCGGCCATTTTATGCCTTCGCTGGCAGTGATCTGAGGATCCCAACGAACACATTGTAAGAGGTGGATTCAGAAGAGCAGAAGCTAAAGGTTGTTAACAGAAAGATAAATGTCCCATATTTCTTATTTTCTGCCTTCCTTGGTTTGAGTACTGTACACTGGAAGAGCTGCCTCTGCCATCCAACATCCTGGCAGGATCTCCCTGCATGCCAAGTCTTTAAAATAAAGAAATGATCTGCATGCTTCTGTGATTTCAGCAGGGGACACAGTGAACTGTCGGATGTGGTCATGTGGCCAAAGGGAGAAGCAAAGAGCAACCAAGAAACCAGAAAGAGAGAATTAAGGCCCCTTTCTTACGGGCACTTTAACACCCTTTGGTTTCTGAAGGCTTAAAAAAAAGGTTTAAGATAATTTAAAAGATAAAATGCTGTCCTCCTGTGGTTAATGAAATCTTAATCCAGGTTTTCCAAAATGTGATTTGATGTAATGTTCTCTGTTGTGGTGCTTTATCTTTAAAGTGTGTGAAGCCTTTAAAAATGCTTGCCTTTAGAAGCCTTGGCAGGTTTCAACAGCCTTCATAATAATAGATGCTCATTATTATTTGCCCTTTTATTAGGCATTTCTCACCCCTCCTCCCCCCAAATCCATGGGCAGGTAACAACTCTTAAAGTCAAATGAAACCAATATGTATCCAATAAAACAGAGATCGCTTGTGGCTACACTTATTCCATAATTCCAGATGGGTAGATGTGTTTAACTGTAGTGGCAATACAAAAGCAGAAGTCTGGTGGTACTTGAAAGACTAACAAAATTTATTCCAGCAGGGCTTTTTTCCTGGGGGAATGTGGCAGAATGGAGTTCTGGAACCTCTTCTTAGAAACAAAATTTTCAAAAATTATTTAAAAGTTCATGAGGGGCACCTGTGTGTTTCTTCATTTCCTCTTAAAAATTCTGGCACCTTTTTCCAGAAAAAAAGCCCTGTCCAGCCTAAGCTATTGTGAGCTCAGACTCACAAAAGCATAGGCTGGAATAAATTTGTTACTTAGATAAAATTAACAGTTGGCAAGAAAAACACTAAGGCATTTAAGATTGAAGGAGATTAGGCGGGTGGCAACTTCTGAGGTTAGGTAGGTGGCAACCCAAAAGAGGGCCCTCTTTGCAGTGGTTCCCAAACCCTGGAGCTTTGCCCATGGAAGCTTGTCTGTCCTTTTCTGTTGCCATTTTATGCCAGAAGGGGAAGACTTGTTTGTATTCTCATTGATCCCTCCTTCCTGTCCATTGTTTAAAATGTTGCTTTTATTCTTTTGTATGTATTTTAGCTCTGGTTTATGATTTCGCTCTTTAAGTCCCATAGTTAGGGGTCTGTTCTTAAGAATCTTTTAAAATAGATTTTGAGATGTGGTTTATTTTGTATGTTTTTAATTTGTTAGCTACCTGCCTTTATGAGGGCAGGAAGGTGCGGTATAAGCTTTGTAAAATAAAATAAATAACTGTGCTGTAAGTCAAGTGTAAATATGAAATAGTGTGCCACTCTGATGTATACTGTTTTATATATAGGGTTTGAACAAGCCTGGAGAATTGTTGTCTATATGCCATACATTCAAATGTTGATAAAGTTGTAAGGTCCACAGTCCAGTGGGTTGAAGTTGAATCCAACGAAGACAGAGGTCCTTTGCTTGGGCCGTGGTGCCCTGGGAGGGGAAATCCCCCTTCCGGCTCTTGACGGTGTGCCGCTGACAGCGGCCCATAGGGTCAAGAGCCTGGGGGTCCTTCTGGAGCCTTCACTATCTATGGAGGCACAGATAGCGGCCACTGCCAAGTCCGCGTTTTTTCATCTTCGACGGGCGAAGCAGCTGGCCCCCTTCCTTGGGCGCCAGGACCTGGCAATGGTAGTTTTAAACAATTTATTGGTAGCATATGGTTACAAAGCTTATCTATTTCTTAATTTTTTCTTTTTTTTCACATTAACCCATATGACATTTCCATCCCCCCTCCCTCCAATGTTGACTTCCCCGAGGTTATAAGTTCAAATCCATACTAAAGGCACTTCTGATTGCTCAAAGTTCCGTATATATATTCTTACAACTAAAAAAATGTCCAATATTTCTTTACTTTCCAAGTTTTCTCCATATATCCTTTAAATTTTCTCCACTCCCTTTTGAATATCTCTAAATCATAGTCTCTTAGTGTTCTGGTTAATTTGTCCATTTCACACCATGATAAAACTTTCATGGTCCATTCCCATTTCTCTGGTATTTTTTCTTGCTTCCAAAGCTGCGCGTACAAAGTCCTAGCAGCTGATAACAGGTACCAAATTAAAGTCCTGTCTTCTTTTGGGTATTTTTCTAATTGTAATCCAAGTAAAAACGTCTCTGCAATTTTCTTAAAATCATAGCCCAAAATTTTGGTGATTTCTTGTTGTATCATCTTCCAGAATTCTTTCGCTCTTTCACATGTCCACCACATATGGAAGAAAGAACCTTCATGTTTTTTACATTTCCAACATCTATCCGACATTTTCTTACTTATCTTAGCCAATTTTTTCGGAGTCATATACCACCTATACATCTGGCAATGGTGACCTGGCAATGGTGATCCATGTAACGGTCACCTCAAGACTGGACTACTGTAACGGCCTCTACATGGGGCTGCCCTTGTGCTGAACCCGGCGGCTGCAGCTAGTGCAGAACGCGGCAGCCAGGCTGTTGTTGGGGCTCCCAAGATGGGAGCACATACGGCCGGGGCTACGCGAGCTGCACTGGCTGCTGGTGGTGTACCGAGTTCGCTACAAAGTGCTGGTTATTACCTTTAAAGCCCTATATGGACGAGGACCTGCCTACTTGAGGGACCGTCTCTCCCCATATGAACCCCAGAGAGCGCTGAGGTCAGCTGGAAAGAACCAGCTGAATATCCCTGGGCCAAGGGAGGCCAGATTGAAGACCACCCGAGATCGGGCCTTCTCCATAGCAGCTCCCTTACTGTGGAACCAACTTTCGGAGGAGGTGCGGGCCCTGCGATGTCTAGACCAATTCCGCAGGGCCTGCAAGACCTACCTCTTTAAAATAGCCTTCACTTAACACCGAGCCAAGAAAGTCTCACTGGATATGTTTTATGTTCTAGTCACTGAATTCTATAGAAGACTTTAGCCATAGCACCATAATGTTAATTTTAATACAAGTTGTTTTATTGTTTTAAGGATGATTTTATAATTGTAACTGTAACTATCACATATGGTTTTATTGTATATTGTATTTACGTGTTGTGAGCCGCCCTGAGCCTGCTTCGGCGGGGAGGGCGGGATATAAATAAAAAATATTATTATTATTACTGGAGATGGGAATTTCCAGTGTTATATTTTAGCAACAGGTAGGCACAAATGGTCCATTTTCATTGACCATCAGATAGTCCCCAGGAAACATGCAGATAGCTTAAAGGTACATAAATCAATTATTATTCTAATACAAAACATACATAAGTAATTTACTTCCTTCCAAAAAGACCAAATAATTGTACAGGCCCTGATAGACCCTTAACGTGATCAGGCAGAACCCTCCCTCAAAACAAGCAACCCCTTCCTATGCTCAGTTTGAGAGATAAGCCCCAAAAGGGGCTGTTTGAATTCCCTCTGACTGTAAATGGTGTGTAAGAGCAAGCGTTGCTAGCAGCCTTAAGAGGTAATGCCCTTCACTCACTCTTCTTTTATAAAGGGATGCCCCCCACTCCACTTCATTACACCGCTGTCATTGAAGTATTTTACAAAGACGATCATCATAAGTATGTCATTTAAGAGGAAAGTGCCTGCAGGATGGGTGTGACTGAAGAAGGGAATGTTCTGCCATCTTTGGTTCTTAGTGTTCCACTAACAAAGCTTTTGAAGTTATTGAGCAAAAATTGTTCTCTGATTTCCTCCCCTCCCGTTCCCTCGTTGCCTGGAAACTGTGTTAAAGTAGACTAATTACTAGCTGAATCTATTCCAGAATGAAATTAGAAGAGTATCTCTTTGTTAATTCTGAACCTGCTTTAATGGGAGATTAACTGATCTAGTGTAGTAGGTAAAATACTGAACTGTGGATCAGGACTTAATCCTCCCTCTGCCAAGAACTCACCAGGTGGCCGTAGGAAAGTTACTTTCTCTCTCTGTTTCTCCTTCTCCTTCCCAGTCTGCAACAGGTGATGATAATATTTACCTGTCATGGTTGTTGTAAGACAATTAAAATAATGTATGTTGGGGATCCCAACATGGTGCCTGTGGATACTATGGTGCCTGCTGGGACCTTACTTGGCACCCACAAAATATTTCGAAAAACTGGGTGAGGACATGTGAGGTTGTTACCCAGCAGGCTTCTGGTTGGCTTCTGGAGATCTCATTGGCTGTGCAGATTCTTTAAAAAAATTGCAATTGTCAGCAGCTGCAACCACACCACACAGTCATTGTGTGATTGAAGGTGTAGGGAAGAAAATATTTTTAAACAGTATGTTGATCTTAAAAGGCATCCTGTTAAACAGAGCTTGTGCCTGACATACTATTAGTGTTATGCATGACCTCACTCTGTCACATTTTGTGATTGGTTTTATCTCTTCTGGCAGCCATTTTGTAGTTGTGTTGTATCCTTTGCCCAGCATCAGAATTACCAAGTATCCACAGGCTTTAAAAGGTTGCAGACCCCTGTGTATACCAAGTTTTTGGAATGCACAAAATACAGATTTCTGTCTATCTTATCTATATCTATCTTATTTCTCGTTTTTATGTAGGATTTCTTGTAGTCTTCCTTCCACATCCATATCCAGATCTGTATCCAGATAGGGATAATTATCCATTATGCCCCTGCAAATACAACAAAGCATCCACATGGGAGTTTACTCTGGTCATTTTTTGGTCATTCCTTTGCATCTGCTAACCCCCACCCCCGCCCATTGCAGGCAGATGTGCCAGACAGAGAAAGGAGGCAGGAGTGGATACCTACAGATGTTTTGCTTCCATCTTCCCCAAACATATATATATAGCTTCAAGAAGGGGTTAGATAAACGCTCACACACACACACTGTGGCTAATAGCCACTGATGGACCTCTGCTCCATATTTTTATCTAACCCCTTCTTGAAGCTGACTATGCTTGTAGCCGCCGCCACCTCCTGTGGCAGTGAATTCCACATGTTAATCACCCTTTGGGTGAAGAAGTACCTCCTTTTATCCATTTTAACCCAACTACTCAGCGATTTCATTGCATGCCCACGAGTTCTTGTATTGTGAGAAAGGGAGAAAAGTACTTCTTTCTCTACTTTCTCCAAACCATGCATAATCTTGTAAACCTCTATCATGTCACCCCACAGTCGACGTTTCTCCAAGCTAAAGAGCCCCAAGCGTTTTAACCTTTCTTCATAGGGAAAGTGTTCCAACCCTTTAATCATTCTAGTTGCCCTTTTCTGCACTTTTTCCAATGCTATAATATCCTTTTTGAGGTGCAGTGACCAGAATTGTACACAGTATTCCAAATGAGACTGCACCATCGATTTATACAGGGGCATTATGATACTGGCTGATTGTTTTCAATTCCCTTCCAAATAACTCCCAGCATGGCTTTGGCCTTTTTTATTGCAATCGCACACTGTCTTGACATTTTCAGTGAGTTATCTACCATGACCCCAAGATCTCTCTCCTGGTCAGTTTCTGCCAGTTCACACCCCATCAAGTTGTATTTGTAGCTGGGATTTTTAGCCCCAAAATGTATTACTTTGCCCTTGGCCACATTGAACCTCATCTGCCACGTTGACTCCCACTCACCCAGCCTCAACAGATCCCTTTGGAGTGCCTCACAATCCTCTCTGGTTCTCACCACCCTGAACAATTTAGTGTCATCTGCAAACTTAGCCACTTCACTGCTTACTTCCAACTCCAAATCATTTATGAACAAGTTAAAGAGCATGGGACCCAGTATTGAGCCCTGCGGCACCTCACCGCTTACCGTCCTCCACTGCGAAGACTGCCCATTTATACTCACTCTCTGCTTCCTATTAATCGGACAGTTTTTGATCCACAAGAGGACCTGTCCTTTTACTCCATGACTCTCGAGCTTACTAAGGAGCCTTTGATGAGGAACTTTATCAAAAGCTTTCTGGAAGTCAAGGTAAACAATATCTATCGGGTCTCCTTTGTCCACATGTTTGTTCACCCCCTCAAAGAGGCAAGATTAGTGAGGCAAGATCTTTCCTTACAGAACCCATGCTGAGTCTTCCTCAGTAACTTGTCTTCATCAATGTGCCTACTCATTCTGTCCTTGATAATGGTTTCTACCAATTTTCCTGGAATTGAAATCAGACTGACTGGCCTGCATACAAATTCCTCTGGAACCCTTTTTAAAGATGGGGGTGACATTTGCTACCTTCCAGTCCTCAGGAACAAAGGCAGATTTCAATGAAAGATTACATATTTTTGTCAGGAGATCCACAAGTTCAACTTTGAGTTCTTTCAGAACTCTTGGATGTATGCCATCCGGACCTGGTGACTTATTAGTTTTTAATTCGTCAATCAGTTGTAGGACCTCCTCTCTTGTCACCTCAATCTGACTCAGGTCTTTCAACACCCCTTCCAAAATAAGTGGTTCTGGAGCGGGCAAACACTTCTCGTCTTCCACAGTGAAGACGGAAGCAAAAAATGCATTCAGCTTCTCAGCCATTTCCCTATCCTCCTTCAGTAATCCTTTGACCCCTTGGTCATTCAAGGGCCCCACTGCCTCCCTGGTTTCCTGCTTCTAATATATTTGAAGAAATTTTTATTGTTGGTCTTTATGTTTTTTGCAATATACTCCTCATAGTCCCTTTTTGCCTGCCTAACCACAGTCTTGCATTTGATATGCCACAGCCCGTGTTCCCTTTTATTAATCTCACTTGGACTAGCTTTCCACCATTTAAAGGAGTCCTTCTTACCTTTTACAGCTTCCATTACTTTGTTTTTTAACCATGCAGGTCTTTTCTTATACCTGTTTGTGCCTCTCCTAACTTGTGGTATATATTTTATCTGAGCTTCTAGAATTGTAGTTTTAAATAGCCTCCAAGCTTCCCCAAGGGTTTTGACTGTATTTACCTTTCCTTTCAGTTTCCGCTTCACATGCCTCCTCATCTCAGAGAATTTACCTTTTTAAAAGTTAAACGTGGTTGTGCTGGTCTTTTGGAACAACTCTCTATTTATACAAATGGTGAAATCAATAACATTATGGTCACTGCTCCCAAGAGGTGCGATCACTTTGACATCTCTCACCAAGTCTTGGGCATTACTTAGGATCAAATCCAGGATCGCCGCACCCCTGGTAAGTTCTGAGACCATCTGCTCCATAGCACAGTCATTGAGAGCATCTAGAAACTCAATCTCTTTCTCTCGACCAGAACACATATTGACCCAATCAATCTGCGGGTAGTTAAAATCACCTATTACGACACAGTTTTTACATTTAGCCACTATCTTTAATCCTTCCATCATATTATAATCGTCCTCTGTCTTTTGATTTGGTGGGCAATAACAAACTCCCATAGATAAATTTCCTTTTTGGCCCTCTGTTTCAACCCAAAGCATTTCTAGAAGGGAATCTAATTCTCTGACCTCAGTCTTACTGGACTGTATACCCTCTCTGACATACAGAGCCACCCCACCTCCAACCCTTCCCTCCCTATCCTTCCGATATAACTTATATCCAGGAATCACCATGTCCCACTGATTCTCCTCATTCCACCAAGTTTCAGACATTCCCACAATGTCTATATTTTCTCCCAACACTAAACATTCCAACTCACCAATTTTACTATGAACACTTCTAGCATTTGCATACAAACATCTATAATTTCCCAGGCAAGCGAGGCCCGTAACCTTCCTCCTGCTACCTTGAGACTTTGGCAGACACTCCATACTGTTTGTCACCATCTCAGTGGACAATTCTGATCCATTACCCAGTAGAAAAGTTTGAGATGAGTCCTCCCGAACAAGAGACATTTCATCTTCTGTCGGCTTTCCCCCAAGATTTAGTTTAAAAACTGTTCTGCCACCTTTTTGATTTTAAGCGCCAGCAGCCTGGTTCCATCTGGGGACAAGTGGAGATTGTCTCTTTTGTACAGCTCCCACCTGTTCCAGAAAGCATCCCAGTGCCTAGCAAACTTTAACCCTTCCGCCTTACACCATCGTCTCATCCACACATTGAGACTTCTAATTTGTGCCTGTCTCTCCAGCCCTGCACAGGTAGCACTTCTGAGAACAGGTAGCACAGGGAACAGGTAGCACTTTTGAGAAGGCTACCTTGGAGGTCCTGGCCTTAAGTCTCCTGCCTAGCAGCCTAAATTTTTCCTCCAGGACCTCATGACTGCATTTCCCCACATCATTGGTGCCAACATGGACCACAACCACTGGCTCCTCCCCAGCACTGTCTATCAGCCTATCTACTGCACGCGTAATATCTGCTACCTTTGCACCAGACAGGCAAGTCACCATACGGTCAGTACGCGGTTTTGCTACCCAGCTGTCTACTTGCCTAAGGATCGAATCACCAACTGCCAAGACACCCCCCCCCCACCTCCCTGCCCAGGGATGGTTCCTTGGCGCGAAAGTATATCCGCTCACCAACTGAAGAAGAGGTCCCTTCTGAGGGCGCATTCCCCTTATCCTCAGCACAGTGCCCTGTTCCCTCTTGACCCTCATGCTCCCTGGCAGCAGCGAGGTTGCCACGTTCAGAGTGAAGCTCGTCTAATACGTCCCGAGAGTCTTCTCCGAGTGCCTAACTGACTGTCTCTGCTTCTCCAGGTCAGTCACCTCAGCCTCAAGGGTACGAACTTGTTTCCTGAAGACCAGGAGCTCCTTGCATCGAGCACATACCCAAGACTTCTGTCCTGTGGGCAGATAGTTATACATGTGACACTCAGTGCAAAAACCTGGAAAGCCCCCATCCCCCTGTTGGCATTCTACCTTCATGATAGCTTTTTAAAAAGATACAGTCCCCTTTTAAATCCTGTTTGTTTATGTGGCTCTCCTTCTGGAGAGTCAGCTTACCTTATTGGGAGCACAGGGAATCTGGGTTCCTGGTCCTTATACAGCCCCCAGGCTAAGAGTCACAGACCAAGAGCCCTTTAGCTCTCACCCTTCGGCTCATGCCAAAGGCTCGCGCCTCTGGCAAGGCGTAGCTCAATAATGCAAAGAGGGTGGGGAACACAGCCACTCCAAATCAATCAGCAACAATCACCTTCAGCCCACTCAAACAAACAGCAGTTCCCCAGCAACCACAAACTCAGAATTTTCAGCAATCACACAGTCACACAAACTCAGAAATTCTCAGCAACTTCCCCAGCCGCTTAGCCAAACCTCACCCTTATATCACTTCTCTGCTTCCTCTCAGAGCTTCTTTGCTCTCTCTCAGAGCTCTCTGAAATGTGCTCAGCCTCTGGCAAGGTGCAGCTTAATAATAACTCAGATATGTGAACATACTGAAAACAAAACATAATGAGAATATTAGCATACTAATGTATATAGGTTGGAAAGATATTTAAAATGTAACACTATGGGAGAAAGAGCAGGTTAAATATAAAACTGAAGCCCAATTCTATGCATTTTTCTTTGAAATTAAATCCTACCAAGGTCAATAGAGTTTAGTCTCAAGTGAACGTGCACACAATTACAATCACTCAGCACAGTGCTCAGCATCCTTAGTTAGCAGTGTTTCCAAATTATGCCAAAAGGAATTATAGTTTCAGATATTTTTATTTAGGATAGCATCCTTACTTTCAGTCACTCAGTCCAAGGAACGGTTCATTGTTACAAGACCCATTGCTTATAAAGGAGGAGGCTTAGGCATACAAAAATCTAGGCGAGAATGAAGCTGAATAAGAACTTCTTGGAAAGATCTAACTGGGAAGCAGAACTGGGGCAAAGATGGGGCAGAGCAGGCTCCATCCAGTCACTGCTGTCCTTTTTAGTACAGGGAAGACAGGGCTATCAGATCTCCAGAGACTCAGACCATGAGACATATGGAAGACCTTCCCAAATCTTGATGCTGTTTGGGAGAGTATGGAGCAGAACCTCTGTGTAGAAGCAAATGTTAAATCCTTACAGCTTTTTTGGCCAATACAGCACAGAAGGCCTTCTGAGGAAAAACAAGATCTCAAAGAGATTTGAGCCAAGATATTGTGGTGGATAAAGCATCTGACTTGGACCTCAGGAGACCTGAGTTTAAAACCACAATAAAGCTCAGGGACAATTGTAGGCATAGGACATAGGTCACTATCTCTCAGCCTAATCTTCTCCTCAGAGCTGAGGATATAGTGAAATAATGCTTATCATTGCCAGTTTGAGATTCTCAAAAGAAAAGCAGGATTACAAATGTCATAATGGTAAATTATATTCATCATTTATCTGTGATTTAATGCTGCCCACTAGGACTTCATTTCTGATGAGAAATAAGTCAGAAATATTGACCAGCTCTGCCTGCAGCAATAAGAAAAACAGAAATATTGACAAACTCTGTCTTGAACAGTTTTTCTGCTTCTTATGGATGTAGCTCATGTTATACAGTCTATCTTTTAAAAACTGGACAGAAAAAATCTTATGTGCTCTAGGAGCACATTGGAACTGGTCTGTCTACACATGCAGTCAAATTGGGTAGTAGAATTCTAGTACTATGCTTGGAATGGATAGAACTGCTTAAGAGAGGACATATGTTTAATGACACCTCCCCCCATTAAAAACCTCCTGCGAATTAAAAAGCATCTCAAGTCTCAAGGGGCTCTATTCAGCATTTTGTATTCTGCACTAGTTTTCCGCTTTCAGGGAATTATTGATGTAGAGGAACTTTGAGGAATGTCCTTCTAACATAGATGTATATTCTGTTATTTCAAGCACTTTCCCATCTCATTACCACCTCATATGCAGACCAGGCCTCACATAGGCCACTTACATAAGATTCAGGACCACCCTCCTTCTAACTTGTCTCCTTACCTCAGCCTTCCTATATTCCAGGGGTGGCCAACAGTAGCTCTCCAGATGTTTTTTGCCTACAACTCCCATCAGCCCCAGCCAGCATGGCCAATGCCTGGGGTTGATGGGAGTTGTAGGCAAAAACATCTGGAGAGCTACCGTTGGCCACCCCTGCTATATTCTTTCTCCTCAGCAACATTAAAGCAACCTGCATGTAGAAATGCAAGGAAGGTGCAGCATCCTATTAGACAAATTGCCAGCAATACTAGCAACTCCTACCTTTGAGAAAGAAACTCCCCAAATTATCTTGTTGGTTGCTTTGCAGCCTATCCCTGGGCTTGCTTTGAACTTTTTCCAGTACGTTTCCAATACTAGTTTTCAAAGAGCCTCCCTCATCAGAATTATACAGGAAGGGTCAGAAATGGCAAAACGCTGAGCTGCTGCTTGCATCTGATTTGTAAGTGCCAGGCTGCCTTGGTGTCTGGGATATGTCCAGTCCTGTGAAATGTACTTGCTGCTTCTTGTTAGGCACCCTGCAGTTTTGCACTTACTGGAAATTCCCAAACCACAAATACAGAGAAGCTTGTGGCTGGACTGCTGTGGTTAGGAAATGTATATTTCATTCAATTTTGGCATTAAAAGCAAGTTTGGAAGGGAAGGTTTTGCATTTGGGATTGAAAACATTCAAACCTATTAGTATATTCGGTCCCTTTTCACCAATATTTCAACCAGCATTAAGTGCCGTGTCAGTGCAGACTTGGTGATGTAACTTCCAGTCAGGACAGCAGTGCTAAGCATGTCATCTATCCTAAACAGCTTCTTAGATTTCTGGCATCCAATGTTTGCCAAGGGTCTAAATGGTTGCCAAGGTCAACCATAGAATTATTTTAAAGACTCAAAGGATGATAAGACCTAGCCACAGGAATGTTTGCCCTTCCAGAGACACACATTTCTACACAACTTGAACCACTTCTCCACAACTCTTATGGGGGAGGGGGGTTAAAAAAAACCTGCTCAAGAGTTGAATTTTCCAACATGCATGGGGTTGTCAAGTCTCAGGAGCTGATGTGAAGTTTTAAGGGTTGACTCACAGTTTCAAGGGAAGAGAGGAATTAAAATCTCAGCCTAAGGAGGCAGAGTCCTGACCTGGATAGTCCAGCCTAGCTCAATCTCATAAGAACACGAAAGCTAAATGGGGTCAGCACTGGCTAGTATTTGGATGGGAGATCACCAAGGAATACAAAAGTCATGATGCAGAGACATGAATGTCTCTTCTTGCCCTGAAAACCCTATGGGGTCACCATAAGTCCAGCTGTAAACTGAGGAAACAACAACAGGAGTCAAAAGCAACAGAGCAGGCTGTTTTTCACAGGGTCTCTTCCTAGCTGTCTTTCCTCATGCACCATCTCCAGTGTGTACCATGTGACATGGTCCATGTCTTTACAATGTCTGTGCCTTGCTTTCTTTTTGATGGGGGAAAGTAGTGGAGAGCTAGACACCCAGACAAGCCCCCCAACTTCTGAACCCTTAGGCTCCTGAAGGAGATCTTCTGACCCTCATATGCTAAGCCTCAGGAGGCCTGGAAATCCTGACCAACAGTGTAATTCTGTGCTACCACATCCACGCCCATACAAAGATGACATACACCAGGGGGACTTGATGACAGTGTTATATGCTTTCTGCCTTCTTGGTTTTCAGAGCAAGCATCTTGGCTTCTCCAGTTCCATACTGATAGGTTGCTGCAGCAGAAGTAATCTTAGCACATTAGTACTTTTGGATGCTGACAATATTCTCTAAGGGAAACGAGTGGGGTGTGATTAGACCAATATTGTTGGAAAGTAGGCTTCCCAATCCCCCAGTCCCAGTGGGGGAACCTCCAGTTTTCCAGGCTCCACCCTGCCCCTAGCCAGCTGGCCGGCAGGGAAAGCCCCACCCCCATAGCCACCATGTGCCTTTAGCTCCCCTGCAGGTTTAGAAACCTACAGATATGTTTAAAATGTGTATGTGTGTTCACGCCTGTAAATTTGAGCAGGAAGTGAAAGCTGCATCGGGAGGGGCCATCAGCAAAGCTGTGTGTGTGTGTGAGAGAGAGCGCGAGCGCTGGGTCCCTCTGCTTGCTTTGGTTTCAGACATCTTTATATAGGAACTAGAGCCAGTAAGTGTGTGTGTGTGAGAGAGAGAGAGAGAGCGTGAGAGCGAGCAGTCTCTGTACCTGTTTTGGATTCATTTCAAACATCTTTGTATAGAAACCTGTTTATGGGATAGAGGAAAACTCCACCTCTCTCTTCATTTGCCTGTGTTAGTCTGAAGAATTTGATTGGAAATACAACAGTTCCTGTGCGTAAAGCCCCAGTGAGATCACAAAAGTGTATGCTTGCAAACTCTGGGTTGTTTGGCTGCTTTCATTTACTGGAATTGCTGGGAGGACAAGGAAATGAAGACTATTCAGGGGAATTGCACTGCTGTATTCTTATTTATTTCAGGGAATCAGAAAGTCTCTTGGCTCCACCCCCAAAGTCCCCAGGTATTTTCTGAGTTGGGCTTGGCAACCCTATTGGAAAGTGAATCCTCCAGCTACATTTGTCAAAAGATTTCTCAGCTATTTTGGCATGAATCACCTCCCACCAATTTTAGATTCCTGACTCTTCATCTTGAAACCATATGTAACTCACAGGCTCCCTTGGAATGTTTATGTGTTCTTTCAGATCTGCTGATCAGCAGGACAAAGGCCAGTTTAGCAAGACTAATTGCAACATAGGTGCAGGTACCTACAAAATATCAAAGCAGAAGAGCCACTAATTTAGTTTTCTTTCACTCTGCAGTGGAAGCAAAGACTGTCTCTCTCTATGCCCTATGTGCATAGATGTACAACTTCACACAGTCAGTTCTGCTATTTATTTCATTTTTTGTGAGAAATTTGAATAGGTGAAAAAGAAATATGAGATAGTTTCAGGAAGAAAACAATGTAAATTTTCACGGTGCAAATATTCAACTACAAGAGATTTCCACATGTTCTATAAAATGCAGTAAGCGTCTTGAGACCTGCAGTTTTTATATTTTTTCTGGGCCACATAGAGCAACATTTCAAAGCAAAGCCTTCATGGGTGTCAAACATGTGGCCCAGGAGCCGAATCAGGTACCCAGAGAGCTCCTATAAGGCCCCTAAGCAATTGGTTCTTGTCTGCTTCCTTCTCCCTCTCTCTTGCTTCCTTCTGCATCTCAGCTTGCTTTGCAAGGCTTGCTCAATTGCACAGGAGCTGCAGAGCAAAACCTTGATTTTCTCCATTGGCTGAGGCTCCTCTCCTCCTGGTCCCCTGGGGAGGAACGAAAAGAGCCAGAGCTTCCTTTGCCCAGTTCCCTGGATCCCATGGGAGAGATACAAAGAAAGCACCTTTAAGACCAACAAGTACTAATGTTTTAAGCAAGTTTTATTTTAATTTTTTTTTAGTCATGTTTGTCTGTGTCCTTTAAAAAGTTTATATCTCTGCTACCTATTCCTAAATAGGTACACACATGGCCCGGCATGGCCCAGCCCGGCAAGGTCTCATTTAGGTCAGATCCGGCCGTCATAATAAATTAGGTCGACACCCCTGTTTTAGATGGTCAGAAGCCTTGAGTGCTTTTTTTTTTTTAAACCCTAAATATATTGTTCCAAGCACTTGTGGTCTCCTATATGTGTTTTCTTTCCTAAAGCTGAGCCACATTTAATTACTCCAGAATAGGAAATATTATATGTTGAGACTAAAAACACTGAGGGTAGTTCAGAATTTTCTAAATGCAGTTGTTTGGCAAATTATGTTTATTTCATGCAAGTAGATTAACATAGTCATAGTTTTTTGTCTCTCTGCCTATGTGTTGATTCTTTTTTCTAATATTTCAAAGACGTATAATAACAACAAACCTCAAGATAAGGAATCAGTAGGAACAAAAAGGGAGGAAGGGGTTGGGGCCAAAGAACAATAATGCTACAATTCTTGTTAAAACACACTATTAGCAAAAAGGAATAAATAAAACATTTAATGATAATACTAATGGATACTGGTTATTCACTGTTCATATATAGTTTGTAGAGCCAGTTTGGTGTAGTGGTTAAGTGTGCGGACTTTTATCTGGGAGAACTGGGTTTGATTCCCCACTCCTCCACTTGCACCTGCTGGAATGGCCTTGGGTCAGCCATAGCTCTGGCAGAGGTTGTCTTTGAAAGGGCAGCTGCTGTGAGAGTTCTCTCAGCCCCACCCACCTCACAGGGTATTTGTTGTGGGGGGCGGGGTAAAGGAGATTGTAAACTGCTCTGAGACTCTGAGATTCGGAGTGGAGGGCGGAATATAAATCCAATATCATCATCTTCTTCTTCTTTCAAGGTTGGGCATCCCATGACTTCACCCCTGCCTTTCCTTTCATGCCCCATAAGTGGCTGCCAGCAGGTCAGCTCTCCAGGACCTCCCAGAGAGCTTTCAGAGATCCAGTGCACTGGCTGGCGCAGATGCAGTGAGGTGCTGGGGCAGGCCATTGGCGAATGGAGAATGGTACTGCCACCTGGGCAACTGGAGAATGGTGCCTCACTGCGCCTGCTTGGAGAGCTGGGGAGGCAATCAAGCAGTGCAGCACCACCACTTGCCTACCTCCTCTTCGGCACTCCAAGAGCTCTTAGAGAGCTGACTCACACTGGCGCAGATGCCCTCTCCAAAATTCCACACACACCTCAAAGTCACATTTTCTGGCTACAAGGCTGCTTAAACATATGGGTTAATTATCTTAGAACATATCCACAAGATCACTTGGTGTCACTTAATTAAGCTCTAAGCACACTTTAGCCATGCTGACATTCAATCAGGCCTGAGTCTTATCTTACTATAGGAATGGTGGGGTTACTGTTTCCTTTGGCTCTGTTCTTTGCCACTCTGTTAATTCATGAAAATGGAGATGATATGGGAAGGACAGGATTGTATGGGATCCATGCAGATCCCTGATCATGGGAGGGAGTATGTTTCTTCCTGCTCTTGGTCCTCCAATGTGGCTATACAATTGCTGTACGATTGCTGCATTAATGGAGCCTCAACTTAAAAGAACAGAGGAAGTAACACTTGAAAAATATATTTCTTTCACTCTTTTAGTGATTACTTATGAGCTACACAGAGGCAGGCAATGGCAAACCACTTTTGTCCATCTCTTTCCTTGGAAACCTTTCAGCATCGCCATAAGTGGGCTGCAACTTGACAACGCTTCACACACACACACAAAGGTGTGGTCTGATATCTGTGTGCGAGTATGCCTGTGTTGGCTGTCCAAGGGAACTGGTTGACCACTATCTGAGACAGGATACTGAACTAGATGGCCCATTGGTCTGATCCAGCAGAGCTTTTCTTATGATTCTAATGATATTAATTGTTAAATACTCAATTATTTTGCCCCACCCTATATTGGATGCTTGTCAACCTAAATTGGATGCTGTAGCCTTTCAACACTGCGGAGTGCATGTGGACTACAAGTGATCTTATCAGGATTCATGTGTCACCTCACCAGCATCATGGGCTACTTTCTGCCTACAAGTTTTCTTGCAGCTGCCTATCAGGTTCAAATTATTCACACCCTCCTTTTAGTGCACCCCAAGTTCTTGCTGGCTGTCCTGAAATCCATGAAGGAAAGGGGAGGGAAGACTGCTCACTGCCACAGATGTTCATATCTGTTTCAGCTAACATACCAAAGCTGCCTTTTTGGGGAGAAAAAGAAATACAATTGGTAGGATACAGCCAGATCATTGAAAGTTCAACAAGTGGACAGTATCAGTGCAGAAGAACTCATGAGCACTCAATGAAATACGAGAACTTGTGGGCACTCAATGAAATTGCTGAGTAGTCAGGTTAGAATGGATAAATGGAAGTACTTCTTCACCCAAAGGGTGACTAACACATGGAATTCACTGCAAGTGATTCTCTGTACTCTTAGTGCTTGGGAGGGGCAACAGTGTGAGGGCTTCTAGTGTCCTGGTCCCACTGATGGACCTCCTGATTGCACCTGGATTCTTTGGGGCACTGTGTGACACAGAGTGTTGGACTGGATGGGCCACTTGCCTGATCCAACATGACTTCTCTAATGTTTTTATGTTCTCAAGGAATGAACAATTAAGGTTGTGTGATAGTCTAATGCTGATGAAAGTGTTTTTCCAAGTCCACATACAAAATAATGGTTTTTGTTCTAAAGGAAAAAAGTCCACCAGAGGTAGCAGGTGTATACAAGATTTGCAGTTGTAGTGCAAACACAATGTGGAATTTCTTCCATACAGCAGCAACCATTGTCTTTAGTTAGGGAGCATTCACACCCTAACAAAACTTATTGCAGTAACTAGTTTTGTATTTGGCACAACGGCTGGGAGTTCAGCATGATCAGTCCACAGCTGTTCGCTGTTAAATCACTGCTGAAAGATCCAGCAGTCCTTTTATTTACTTATTGTTTATTTATCAATATAACTGTGCCTTGCTGTTCAGCATATATCATTTTTTGTTATATAATTTTTTGCAGTATTTCTTGCTTGAAAAAGATAGGCAGGACAACCTGGAAGTGCAACTATTTTTTGCTTCCTGGATATAAACAGCTAGACAGAAGGGCCTTTACAAAGGTAGCATTGGCTTCACTGCTTGAATGTATGGGAATATGGCATAGCTGCTATTTTTCCTTTTCAGGTGAGATGAGGGACAAAGCAGAGATGGACAGCCATAAGACCTCAAGGAAATAGCAGTGCAAACTGCATTCTAATTAATTAACTGATGGCATAAACTGGGGTTGCTGAAAAACAGTATGGGGAAAAGGCAGCATTACAAGCAGGGCTTTAAAAAAAAAAGCAGGAATGCACAGGAACGCAGTTCTGGCTGGCTTGGTGTCAGGGGGTGTGGTCTAATATGCAAATGAGCTCCTGCTGGGCTTTTTCTACAAAAAAGCCCTGATTACAAGCAAGTGAGTGGCTTTGCCAGTGGCACCTAGCAAAAGAAGTTCGCCTTTGTTTGGGGCATACTTGCTGGAGTACCTTCAGGCTGAACCATCAACCTACCTTTCACTGGAAAGCATAACTACACATAACACTGGGAAGCATGTATTGACCAATGAGCCTGTTAATGGTAAAACAGGTGTTAAATGTCATTTGTAGAGGTTAATTTGTGGGCAAGAGGAAGTGCATGCTGGTTTCCCCTGCACTCCGATTCTCTCCTGCAACTCTTCCCCCAGGCCTTTCTCTCTCCTCCTCCCCCAATCTAGGCATATTTTTGGTCTTTGAGCCAGATAGGTAGGAAAAAAAGCACTGAGGGAGAATTGGCAGTCAGGGGGAACATTACCTACCTCTTTCTATTCCCTAATTTCCTCTTTCCATTCAAGAGCTGGTGGCCTTGCAAATGCACATGAGACTGGATTGTTACGTCTGCTTCAGAATATCTTGTTCTGCCTTGGGAGGTGGAAAAATAGAAGTCCTGGGCTACTCTCATTTAGGCCAATGTAAAAGTAGCCCTTTAAATGTAGAAAAGCCACTACTCATGAGAGTGATCAGGAGCAGTGACCAGGCAACTAATCCTTTTCCTGCCTTCCATTTCCCTGTTTCAAACTTAGGGTTGCAAAGTCCCCACTGGCTGCCGGTAGGGGACTTTTTGTGTGTGTGTGGGATGCAGTGACATCACCCAGAAGTGACATCATCACACCGGGCATGTCATACGGGGGACTCTCTAGCAATTTGGGGAAAACTCTATGACACCATAGAGTTCTCCCCAAAATTGCTAGAGCATCCCTGCACAAAACCATAGAGTTTTCCCCAAATTGCTAGATGTTCCCGTATGACTTGACTGGCATGACGATGGCACTTCTGGGTGACATCATTGCACCATGTGCACCGCACATGATGGAACTTTTGGGGAGTGCAGATCCCCCAGTGGCCTGCTCCATGCTGGCGGGTTGGGGGCCCTGACATCAGGGGAAGCCCCACCTCCAATGGGGGCTTGGGAAGCCTATTCAAACTGTTCCTCTCAGAGGCTTTTCCCAGTGCAGGAAGCATCCACTGAAAAGCCCAGAGGAAGGGAGTTGATGGAGGGGAAAATAATTTATAGTGAGGGAAGTCATGGGTGGGGAAAGGACTGAAGAGGCACACTTCCATGCCTCTGCTCCCAGTCATCCCCATAGGAAGCAGTTTTTCTACAATCAAGGAGTAACTGGGCTACGCATTAATACACATTAGTGTATTATATGTAGGTTGGATCTTTGTTTATAGTAATGTACTGCACTGCTTGTTAATAAAGTATCTTGCTTAACCTTAAAGCTCATAGAATAACTTTGGGCTGTTCACTGTCTCCTCAGTCTAACCTACTTCATTAAACCATAGTGAGGATAAAATGGAGTATGGCCCAGGGCTCCTTGAATACAAATGTGATAAAGAAAATTACCCTTATGCTTTGACAGTAGGCCTGACAACCACAGGGGCATTAATTCTTATCCATAATACATTATTTGAGATGCTTGTTCAGCCAAAACAAAGAACTGATGTGAAGTCTAAAAGCAGAAGAAGCAAGAAACTTGGGACACATGAGGACCTCATGACCATTTGGAACAACAAAAAGCAAAACAAATTCAAGGCTTGCAGCAGTTTTGGACTGAATAAACTATTATAGAGTTTCTTCCAGGAATATTCCTTTTGCCCCCACCCTCATACATAAGCTGGCAAAGATCCCAGAAGTGAAATAAATCACATTATTTCCCATCAGGCCCATGCTTCCAATCCTGCCATACAGCACCAACAGTGGGCTAGATACCACCTGCAGTCCTTATGTTGCTGACCTCTTTAATACGAATGCACAAAGCTATCTTTTACTGAGTCATACCATTCAGCCCTGTATCATCTATTCCAGATAACAAAGAGTTCTCCAAGGTTTTGGGTTCTGATCTTTCTCAGTCCTCTCCCTGAGATATTTTTGACTAAAGATGCCAGCAGTTGCAGTCCAAAGATCTGTTTTTAATTATTTATGGCCTTGGCCAATAACTGGAGTCACTGGTTTAACCCTCACTGTTTTCATTCACCTGCAGTTTGGTGTTACACAGAGAAGACTTGTGTAGCAACACCTGTTTGCCAAGGGCAGGGCATTGGCAGTTGAATGCATATGCCTACAGGTGTTATATGCATACCTGGAGATGTTGATTCAGTATAGCATAAATGAATTGTAACAGTACCCGCAATTGAAAGTGCCTGAAGTAGTCAGTAACTTAGAACAATTAGCAGGAGAACCTATCTTTCTGGCTAGGTCAGCATTCTCTTGCCAAGTATGAATTTACTGAAATTCAGCTCAAGCCTCTGGTACCCAGGGCAGCTGAAACCCTCTGGGTGTAATCTTAAACAGAGCTACCCTCTTCTAAACCCACTGACTTCAATGGACTTCAAAAGGTGAAATTCTCTCTAGGATTGCACTGCAAATCCAAACACATTTAGAAAAAGAATTACTCAGATTAAAGGTCTATATAAAATTACTAGTAGAGTGGTGGGAAAAATTTACTCATTCTTTCTGGTAACACTAAAACTCAGGGTTAGAGTGAAAGTGATGGGCTGTGGATTCAGGAGCACCAAAGAAATTACTTCTTTATATAATGCATCATTAATTTATGAAATTCACTGTAATGAGATCTGGCAGTAGCCGCTGACTTAGATGGCTGAAAAAGGGAGAAATAGTTCACAGAAGACTCATCAATGACTATGGATAGCTAAATGGATCTTCCATTTTCTGGAAGCAATATACTTGTGAAAAGCAGGCGCTGGGAACACGCAACATAGAGTTGAGGGGATGCTGTGCAGCATTCTGTCTTCTTTAGAGCAACTGGCAGGGTAAAAGCCTTCTTGCCCCAGTGGTGGGTTTTCTGGAGGCACGCGGCTGGCTACTGTTGGATTCTAGAGTGGATGGACTCTTGTTCTGATCCATTAGATCTCTTCTTATGCTCTTAATCAAAATCTGACAAGTGAGCAGTATGGTGACCATATTTTAAAATAATTTCCTGGGTAGCCGTGTTGGTCTGAAGAAGTGTGCATGCACACAAAAGATTATACTCAGAATTAAACTTTGTTGGTCTTAAAGCTGCCACTGGACTCAAACTTTTAAAAACAATTTCCTGTTAGAGTAGATGTAGAACGTACATTCTTATAGCTCTCCATATGAGAGAACAGAGCATTTTTATTTGTTCATTTTGGAAATGTAGTGAGGGAGCACTGTGCGGCATTCTATCTATTTTGGAGACAGCTGGCAGGGCAAAGATTATCAGCAAAGGGCTTTAGTGAAAAGACAGGGATTTGCTAAACTGCCATCAGAATACTGTTCCACCAAATGCACTTTCTTGAGGCCTGTAGTTGATTCTTTAGCTTAGAAGATGCAGCTTTCCATTAGTACTGAAAGCAGATAGATATGTACAAAATAGATGAGACAGTAAACATGAGGCAAAATAGCAATGGTAAAAATGAAGCATTAGCAAGAAACATATGTTTGCAGCCCCTGCAGGTGACCAGATTGTGTTGTAAAGCCCCGTGACTAAACCTCTGCAATGTTAGCAATTTCCAGGTTCTATTCCTGCTATATTTTAAGGGCAACAGCAGTCTATTTGGTTTCTGCAAACATCTGGACACTTGAGGATATAACTGAATGAATGTTCTTCCTAATTGGTTTAAAATACAGTTCTCAGACTTTTGAATGAGAAGAAGCTCTGATAAACTTCCTAGAATACCTTCTGGTGAAGGCTGTCATTTCTGGAATAAAATCACAAACCCCACAGGAAATGCTTTGGAACAGGGCACTTTTCCTCTTGTGGCACTGAGTGGGCATGCATGGTTCTGAGTACACAGCACAATATGTCCTTCTGCCTCTCAAAACAACAAATTTAGATTCACATTTGCTGCATGACTAAAAAATGGTCAAACTATAGAATCCAAACAAAGGCAACATTTTGAACTGTTAAAGGGAGAAAGGAGGAGAAGGCGGCAGGAGGGCTGACTCAGATGAATGGAATTTGAACATGCAAGGAATAACGCTGGGGTGAGCATTGGGAACTTTTTTTGACAAGCAGGTGAACACAAGTGTTTATATTGGGTGCAATGGGAATTAATCTCTGTTGGGTGAAATGGTCAGTGTCTTTAACTTCAAGGGGCAACTTCATTTTTTAAAAATCTGGATTGCAGACCTATCTAAATTGCTCCCCAGCAGTTACTTTTTTTTGCCCTGACCTGAATAGTGCAAACTAGTAGTTTTGTTAGATCTCAGAAGCTAAGCAGGGTCAGCCCTGGTCAGTATTTGGATGGGAGACCACCAAGGAATGTCAAGGTCACAAAATTACACCTGTTCACTTTTGTGTATCCACTCCTACTCAGAAGTACTATTTTACAGCTTCAGTTTTAGCTACAGCAGCTATTTGAGAAGACATGTATTAAACAAAAATAAAAGAAAGGAAAAGTTGGGGCATTCCAGAAGGGGGCAGGAAGCTTTGTTTTGTACTTCTTTTTAAGAGGCATGCATGAATGCTTCTGCTTTAAAACTGTATAACAGGAGAATTCTCAGCATCTAAAGCAGCAGTACAATACTTCAGAAATCCTTACCAAATAATAACAAGTTCAGATAAAGAGATGTTTAATTTGTCACCAGTCAGGTCAGCAGTATTGTCCCACAGATGCTTGTGGCACATGTGCAACTATGTCCTATACAGCGAAGACCAAAACAGAAACAGAATCAATGGCAGGAAATCCATGACTATATCTCCCATAATCTTTAAAAGGCAACTTTTTTTTTTTTGCCATCAAATTGCAAATGATTTCTGGTGACCCTGTAGGGTTTTCAAGGCAAGAGATGTTCAGAGGTGGTTTGCCATTTCCTGCCTCTGCATAGCAACCCTGGACTTCCTTGGTGGTCTCCCACCCAAATACTAACCAAGACCAACCCTGCTTAGAGCTTCCAGATCTGATGAGATCAAGCTAGCCTGGGCTATCAAGGTTAGGTCTTTTACACTCTTCTAAGTCTACTGAAATAAGTGATCTGAGAAGGGTATAACTCTGCTTAGGACAGCACTGATGGTTCCCTTACAGCTTGAACACTCCATGAATATTGTATGCCTGGAGGGATGTCAAAACTTGTGGGAGTTTTTTGTTACATCCATCATATAAGAAGTTCACCACATGCAAATTACCATCTGATGTTGCAGTCTCCCGGAGATTAATGTATATATACACAAACTCATAGGACTATTAGCCATGTCCACCGTGACTCTCCACCAGGGCTTTTTTGAACAGAAAATACAGGAACACAGTTCCGGCTGGCTTGGTGTCAGGGGGTGTGGCCTAATATGCAAATACATTTTGGGGGGCTTTTTCTACAAAAAAAGCCCTGCTCTCTAACATCACCTAGAATTTGTGGCAGCAGCTCACAAGCATCATGGAGGCAAAACAGGCAGCAGTGGTTAATCCACATGATAGAGAACAAAATGTGGAGCAGTGGTGCAGTGTTTCAGCTGATTTACATATATATGAACATATGAAGCTGCCTTCTACTGAATCAGACCCTCAAAGGTCCATCAAAGTCAGTATTGTCTTCTCAGACTGGCAGCGGCTCTCCAGGGTCTCAAGCTGAGGTTTTTCACACCTCTTTGCCTGGACCCTTTTTTTGGAGATGCCGGGGATTGAACCTGGGCCCTTCTGCTTCCCAAGCAGATGCTCTACCTCTGAGCCACCGTCCCTTACAAGAGGTGTTTGCATATCTATGCTCATCGAAATAATGTTGCTTGCAGTGCTTGCTTGAGTTGACTGGATGAGTGATGATGGACCAAAATATCACAGAAAGAATCATCACCTCACCTCACAGTGCTTTTCAGCAGTTATTTCATGATTACCTGCCATCAAGTGCAGACCAGTCCTAATACAAGCAAATAACTTCCCACAGTGCATGTTGCTGGATCCCACCCCATTTTACATCATTGCAATTCAGACATACCCCTTACCTTTGGAATTCTGGATGTGTCCCAAAGGCTGCTTGTTAAAAGGGGATGGAAGAATCATCTCAGTACAGCCACATTTCACACATAATCGATTAGTCATTTCTGTCATTCACAGCGCCTTTGTACCAAATGGCTTAATTTAAGATCCAAGCCCTTCTGTGAACAGAATGCCCTTATTTTAATTGACAAACGCACACACAGATAAACACAAGCTGTATTATGTTCCCAGTGTAATCCGCGAAAAGCCATTACGGTAACCACAAGGCACGTATGGAGAGGAACACGCCCCCCCCCTTCCAAATGTCAAAATATTTAGCATCGCCAATTAACCTGAATCGAAAGAAATTGCTGGGCGACAACGAGCTCCCCCGCCCCTTTCAAGGTCTCATTAGCCTCTAATGCGGGGCAAACTATAAGTTTCCAAGGGATTTTTGTGTGTGCGCGCGCGCGCACGCCTGATGCTAAATGCTGAATGAGTATTCTGCCCCCTGAGAGTTAGTTACTTTCATTCTCCCTCCCCCCCCCCATTTTCTCTCTCTCAAGTGTACAGCATTGAAGATAAAGAAAGAAAAGTGCCCTCCTTTTCATGTGATAGTAATCTGAGACTTTTCCGTTACATGAGGCTCTTAACAAAAGAGTGTAATTCCACCAGCTTTGTTTAGGAAGGTTCCATTGCCTTTCTGCCGTGTGTGTGCGCGCATAGGTGTTTCACCCCCGTGCCTTTCTTTAAGAAAAACCTGGCCGGAAGGAAAATCCTGCTTGCAAACGTGTAGCCTTCCCGGTTGGAAGTTGACCGTTTCCCTCTGGACAGAAGCTTTGGATTCCCAAAACTGCCCGGCGTGGTGAAGGATCCTGAAATCCCTTGTCTGGCTTGCCACCCCTCCCAGCTTTCTTTCTTTGGTTTAGTCTTGGTTTCCTCTACAATGCTTTATGCTAATCAAGTGACATCATCACTAAACACACAGCGAGTGGCTACTGATGATATTACAAACCAGCAGCAAGGTCTGAGGTGTGCGAGAGCTACTGGAAGTCTTGGGAAAGGGAGGAAGGAAGGCAGGGAAGACGGCGGGCAGCGGATGGCTCCATGCTGCCTCTGCATTGGCTTTCGCTCTGACTGGGAACCCTTGGGTGGTTGGTTTGATGGTTGTATGATTGCATGACGTTAAGGCTGGCATCCGAAGTCAACTTCCAACCCTGGCGGTCACAGCCCAAACCATGCTGGTTTAAGTTTGCCTGAGTTTACCGTCTTGCAGCTGGATTTTTTTTTTTATTTAAAGAAAGCAATTGAAGCTGGCATTCAAAATGGAACAGATTAAGTAGATTTTAAAGAAATCCTGGGAGTTGGAAGGGAGGGGAGTTACCACATTGCTGAGGAAACTTGAATCTGCTTGGATTTATGTTGGAGCGACCTGCGGGCTTGCTATCTAGCTATCGATCTTATTTTTTTACAAAAAAAATTGCATGCTGCAATTTAGCATCACACCAAGCCCCTCTTCAATGGAATTACAGAACTCAGCTAGCATGCCAGGGCCCTTGTCCCCTGGCTACGCGGCTCCAGTGCCATATAATTATAATCAATTAGAAGGAAGATTCAAGCAGTTGCAAGGTAAGCCCGTGTGGTGTTTCTCTTTCTTTCATTTTTTTTTAAAGAGCGTTGCTACGAGATGAAGCTCATAAACAAGATGAGGCGATTCTGATACTCCCGAGAGAATTGGTGGTTCAGAGAGCCCAACGATTATCAAGGAATAGATTGGTTGTTTTTGCTGACCCTTGAGGTTGGTTTTCCTTGTGTCCCTGTGTTCAGGCACGTGGCCTCCCATAGGTTCAGCCATAAAAGGTGTTAAGGGAGGGGGCATCGCAGACCCTGTCATTTCGAACAATAGGACAAGGAAACAGGGGAAGAGGGAGTGGTCTTTTTGTCTGAAATCCCCTCTGGCCATTTACAATCTTCAGGTGTTGAGCCAAAGATTTCCCTCTGATTCTCAGGAAGCAAAGAAAGAAAGAAATCTTTTCCCTTCACAATGTATAGCTCCAAGCTATCCATCCAATGCTAGGAGGTATTGCCTTACCTTTGGGCAGTTCCATTCTTTGCATTCCACTGACTATGATTTTATCAGGGGATGGGACTGGAAAAGGGTCTTCTAGTGATTACTACAGAGTTCTTTTCTTTGTCACTTTTGTGTGAAACAGCAGCCTCTGGGGGTGGTGAGGGATCCAGGTTACTCATGGTGAATTTTAGAATCAGAGTGGTTGTAGGTAAGAAGCACAGTTAGACAGGCCTGTTACCTATGGAAGACCTCTGACCTGAATGAAAACGATAGTAAATAGTAGGTAAAATATTAAGTGAAATGTAAAATTTGAAATGGCTTCATGCTAAAAATAAAGCCACATTATATGCACACATTATGAGATTCACATATTATTAGTCAATCTACACTGAGCAGTGAAAAGTTCAAACCACACTGTGAATTTCTTATTGTTTCTCACAGACAGGATACTGCAATTCATGTCAGAAATTATCTTTGTTAGCCCAGAGAGTGCTGCCTTTGGTTTGGTTACCTTCCAAGCCTCCAGTTTTATGGCTGTGTATTGGCTTTTTCTTCCTTTTCTTTTCTTCATTCATTGTAGTTTGCTGAATTTTGTAGAATGGCTAACAGAAATTATTTTATATGGGATACAAATGAATAAAAATTTATTGAATAAGCAGGATATTGGTTGGGGTAGGTGTTAAGAATGTGGGTTCCAGAGTATACACATAAAAAAAAGCTATGGGATATGAGTAGAGATCCATGCAGCAGTGTTAAACGTATTTAAAATCCTGATCATGTCCAGTGTGAGCTGTGTTGTTTTTTCATTTAACTGAAAGCCTCTAAACATGGGCACAGACCATTTCTGAAAATCCCCCTGGTTTCAAAAGTGGTTCCCATGGGATGAAGGTGGATTGTTATGAAAAGCACAAAGCCAACGACCCGTTGGATATGTGGAAATGCTTGTTCTTTTTCCTCCTGGCCATGACTTATAGGCTGTTGCTAAAACAATCAAGGGTCTTGTGGCATCTTATAGACTAAAGCATTTGTTGGTGCACAAGCTTCCATGAGCTACAGCTCACTTTCTAAGATACACAACATGTTATCTGTAGGTAATCTGGTGTTCCCTCTGATTCTCAGGAAGCAAAGAAAGGTGTGTGTGTTGGTGGGGGGGGGGTGTTATTCACAAAAGCTGGTTCAAAAATACAATGCATACATATATTGCATTACTATGCAGAATGCAGAGGAAATCAAGGTCCAATCCAAAGAGTAAGGAGAAGTGGAGCTGAGTGGGTGTGAATCACTCCTAGGTGGTGCTGAACTGGCAAAGCCAGATGTATAGAGTATATGAACCTTTACAGAGTGTGGTGAGCCTTCTTTTCAGGCCCTAAAAGGACCAGTTTTATCACTTTCTCTGCTTCAAGAATTGATGTGGGACTTGGTGATATCCCCTTGAGAGAGGCCAGTTGACTCTGCATGTTGCTGGTATCAACTGATTTTTGCAAGAATGCCCCATCCCCCAGGGCTGGTTTTTATAAAGATGACTGAGTTCAATTCCATCCAAAAATCTCAAAAGAATTTGAAAATGGATGGGATGGAGCAGAACTGTGTGCAGCAGAACAGTTTCACAAAGGCGTGTTGATTCACAGTGGAGGGGAATTGGAGTTGGGTAGAATAGTTCTGAAAGATACTGTTTGGGTGGCATTTGAGTGCAGGAAATGTTTTAAAATACACATAAAAAGCCAACGATCAGGATAAACTGTCATGCTTTGCAAACTGCTGATACTTTATCTGTATTCAGCTACGCTCCCACTAAACAGAGATAATACAAGAACATGACTTGTGCCATTCTCACATGCATTTTCCTCCCCCCCCACCCCCACTTCCCTTTTAATAGGAGCCCCATGGTGCAGAGTGTTAAAGCTGCAGTACTGCAGTCCTAAGCTCTGTTTACGACCTGAGTTTGATCCCCGGCGGAAGTTGGGTTTTCAGGTAGCCGGCTCAAGGTTGACTCAGCTTTCCATCCTTCCAAGGTCGGTAAAACGAGTACCCAGCTTGCTGGGGGGAAAGTGTAGATGACTGGGGAAGGCAATGGCAAACCACCCCATAAAAAAAGTCTGCCGTGAAAATGTTGTGAAAGCAACATCACCCAAGAGTCAGAAACGACTGGTGCTTGCACAGTGGACCTTTCCTTTCCTTTTCTTCCCCTTTTAATACATGGAGCATGACTGGGGATTCCTAGATTGAACCAAATTCCATTTCAGTTACCCTATGCTGTATGGATAGTTATCTGGGTGCATTGGAGTTTGTCTGCCTTCCTATAAACTGAGAGTCTAAAGTGCTGTTGAACCCTGGTTTTGAATCTTGATGTGAGGCAAATAAACAGGCTCTGATTCACCTAGGCATCTGCATTGCTACATCATTGGAGTCTGTTCCAAACCAAAATGCTTAACTTCCCTTCCAAGAGAAGGAAGGGAAAGAATGAGGTGCACATCATGTGTGAGTACAGCAGCAAGGTGTTCATTGACTTGACTGGAGTTCAGTCAATTTGTGGAGTTTTCCCAAGTCCTTACATGCCCAATTTCTTTAGTATTTATTTCCTGAATTATTTACTTTATTTGCATGATTTATAGCCCTCCTTTCTCACTGGGACTCAAGGCAGATTACACAGAGTGAGTCAATACAATCAACAAGATGGCATATTCCACAAACAACGCAATAGTGTTTGTGTTATAGAAATATGGAACTATCCAGAAATCTGAAACAGGACTTGAAGCAAACAGCATTTTAACAACATATGTTAAAAGGTTGCAAAGCTTTCATAGTAGGATCCAATTTACAGCACCAGACAGTACAAATTATACTCAGTAGTGTAAACCACAGTCCCTAATTCTATACCCAAATGTCTACGGAGAACCATTTGTTAAAGTACAGCTCTGTTATCTGTGTAAAGAAGCCCTCTTGAATAATTTAGTTTTGCATGGAATTTATAGCTCAGGATGGGAAATGTTTCCTTATCCCCAGAATTTGTGAGATAATTAGTAGTATTTCCAAAGGTAAAACAGTCCCTTGATCCTAAAATGGGTGCAGATGATTTATAGAGCTCTCCCACACCTTGCCCAATCTACATACTGTCAAACAACTAGGAATGATGTGGCATCCTCTTAACTGCTTAATTTACTGGACTGGACTGTTAACAGTTTTCATGGTAGTTCTCTGTAGCTTCTGACAATACAATTAAGCCTAATGTGATAGTTCCTCTTCCCAGGAATTATGAAAGAGCATTAATATTGGGCTCAACCACATGTTTAGAGGCTGCATATGTCTACCACCTCACATGATAAGTTATAGAGTCTTCCATTTGGTTTCTAATCCATCTTGGTGTCAAACAAGTCAAAGACATCTCAGGAAGCTGCTGTGACTCCATACTAGGTGACTTTGAGGCAATCAGTTGCTTTCTTCTACCTAACCTTGGGGCTTTTTTTGAGCAGGAATGCACAGAAACACAGTTCCAGCTGACTTGGCATCAGGGGGTATAGCCTAATATGCATATGAGTTCCTGCTGGGTTTCTGCTACAAAAAAGCCCTGCCTAACCTACTTTGTAAGGTTGTTGTGAGGATAAAATGGAGCTGAGGTGGGGTCTGTGTATGCCAGACTGAGCTCCTAGAAGGAACAGCAGGGTAAAAACTGATGAGGGAATAATCTGATCAGAGGCTTAAACCCAAGTCTTGCTGGTTCAAATCCAATACTGTATGTGACGCCTTTAGTCTGAGAAGGTAAAATGTCATAGGAAGGGTTTAAATAAATAAATAATGTTATAGTCCTTTTTTGGAAATACTTCTTTTTAAACCTCAGAATAACTGCAACATTGCTCTTCGTTTATGTGCAGGAATGCTGGCCTATTCAGTTAATTTTAGGTTTCATGGCACTGAACAGAGAAAGAACCGTATGGAGTAATTGTAATACAGATCTTGTGCTGCTGTTTCCTTAGCAACCTGGGTACTGTGAAGCCAGGAAAACCTCAATTAAAAATGTTACCAGCCTTTACTGTGAAGTGACAATGTCTCCTTTTAAAATGGCAAAAAAATTCCCTGATTTGGAGATCGTGTGAACCTGTGTACCTCAATGTCTTAAACCTTCAGTAACACCTTTTGTATTGCTGTATTTTAAAGCATGTTTTGTGCTATTTTGTGCAACGATTTTGATTTTTGTTGCATTTTTAAACTGTGGACAGAACGTGCATTTTGAAAAGATACATCTTTTGAATGCTAATTATACTTTGCAGTGGCATTGGGCAGCCTAGAATGTGCCAACATGACTCAATGCAAAATTCATATCCATACTACAGTCCCATATGTTGTGAATACACTGACTGCATCCATAGAGATTATGCACTGGCCCCGCTGTGGAACACAATTCAAGTGTACTTTTAAAACAACATAACTTTTCCACCAGTTTTCTTCACATCTCATTAGTGCTGCTTCTTTTTCAACTGGCCTTGTTCTCTCCCAGATCTGCAGTCTTTCATTTTAGCCTATGCCTCTCCCTATCTATGCACAGCCCTAGTAGTATGCATTCATAAAGAATTTATGGTTCTCTGGGGCTTTCCAGTTAAAAACCACTTGTGGGCTATCTGGAAAGCTGGTTCCCATGAACTGTGCTTATGGTGAACAGCAGCTGATGTGAGTTCACTGGACTGAGCTGGGAAATTCTGTGAAAAGCCAGTCACAAGAAGTGGACACGCAATCTGCTTCAGAAACTGTTTGAAAGTGAATTTTGGCATTTCACACAGCAAAATCCAGTATGAATGTGCCTTGAAAGTGGATTGAAAATGCATTATTTAGCATGTGTCATCACAGTTACTGACAGATTGCCACTGGTAAATGAGGATCATGTTTGTTTTGTTTACTTTGTTTATTGTCTGCCTTTCTCATTGAACTCAAATTGAATTGTATGCTAAAAACGATGCTAAAAGAAAGGCTCAAAACATACAAGAAACTATGCAGTAAAACCAGTTGACAAAATTAGAAAACAAGACACCTAGTGAAATAATTAAAGCACCTACAATAAAGTGTAGTGCTGTCAACTCTAGCCTGGGAAATTCCTGGAGATTTGGGGACTGTGCCTGGGAAGGGTAAAGGAAGGAAAGAATATATCATATTTGGTGAGGTTACATCCTGTGGTGTCATGTCCAGGCAGAAGGTCAGCTCCTCCAACTCTTTTCCTTCTATGGTCAGTTCCTCTCATGAAAATTTAAATTTCCTGCCTCATTCTTTCACCACTTTTCAGCTTCTGCACACATCTATTATGTATGTTGTAGTAACCCTTTGCTCCTAAATATTTGTTCTGGTAACAAATTATGGTGCATTCAAATGAAAAGTCTCAAAATCCTTATCATACAGCAGGGTATGTATGTTGGCTGCCATCACGCTGGTAGGGGTCTGCATGGAAGGGCCCAGAGCACCCAACCACCCGTCTTCCTTATTGATTAATACCTCTTAACTGTGACCAAGGAGACATGAGAACCCAGGCAGTATAACAACAAAATAAGTTTATTATTAGTGCTCTAAAAACAATAAGTGGGTGATAAAGATTTAGTGTTATAGTGAATACTATACAGTAAAGGTTGGTGCAAATAAACAAAAGCCCTGACACATTTAGTCCCTACTCTCATACCAAAACTCACCACCTTCCTTGGGTGAAGGATCTTACTACTGCCTGTTCCAGGGAGCACTCCTTCTGTCTGCAACCTCTCTAGACAGAGAACTTTTCTGCCACCAGCCTCTCCAGGAAAGAACACACCCTGTCTGTGCTTGCTCCTTTTTAAGCTCTCCTCCCAGGTTCCACCCCTCTCTGGGCCAATTTCCCTCCAAAACTTTGCCACGCAATCAGAGGGGACAGAAGGGATCCTGGAAAATATATGCTTTCTGTAATACTCCCAGGCATGCTTCTCTGGAGCCTGTTGGCCTCACTAGGCCCACGATCATGATAATCCTGTTAAGGGCTTTCTCAGAATTAAGGAATAGAATGCACTCTGAAGACCTATAGGATACCAGCCAATAAAAGTCCATCTCTCATTCAGTCTTCATCTGGCTTCTAGCCAGACTAGGAGAAACTGATTGATTGCCACCTGTGGCAGGGTATCTAAAGAAATGACTAGTGACTCATAAAAGTTCATATCATACCACGAATTTTTGTTAGTCTTTATGGTGTTTCTGGACTCCAGCTCTTTTCTATTTTGAGGTAGGTTCCACCTCTTATGGTGTCCCGTTTTGTGGTTGTTCCCACTATCTTCTGTCAGAATTTCAAAGGTGCCCACAGGCTCAAAAAGGTTGAGGACCGCTGGAATAATGCAATTAAAACACTACAGTATGTGTGATAAACAATGCAGTGAAAATGGTCTAAATTTCACAGTCATATATGTATGATTATAGTTAATACCAGAGTCCTTTCCTTGCAATCTGTTGGTAGGTCATCCAACATATTTCAGAGGAAGTAATGCTAAATGTTGTAATGGAGGTTCTGGAGTTTGCTGATAAAATTGAGGTCATTGATCTGAGATGATAGTACACTACTGAGAAATATTTAGAAGATAATTCCTCTGTGCCATGTACACTGGTGTGGCATGATTAATTAAAAGGGCAGGTGCTATAATAACTAAATGTTCTAATGTTTAGTAGCATGAGATTTCAAAATTTATAGTACAACTGTTACCAGTTTATGCAATACATAATTATAGTGCTCGTTTCAGAATGCTGGATTGCATAATGGTTGTGGAATTGGCTAGCTTCATTACAGTTTTGAATTTCTGGGGTGGTTTTGTGAAGCAGATGAGTATGTAGATAGTATGTATATGTGTGTGTGCTTCTATGAGAAAGAGGCTGTTGATTCCAAGATAATGTCATTAGGTTGGTGGATTAGAAAAGAACCAAAACATGTTCATTAGATGCTAAATATATCCATGCTAGAAGGTGTGAAGATAGCAGAAACCACATGTCTTAATTGAATAGTGTCAAACATGTGGCTTTTGTCTGCTTAGCCTGAACAAGGTCAAGGATTTGTAAGTATTTTCGATTTATGGAACTGCCCATTTGCCCACAGTGTTTCTGATGCTAGTCTGTTTTGCTTGCCTTTCTCTTGCTCAGTATCTATCATCAATACCGGTGTAGCCTCAAAAAGGCAAAGACTGGCCTTAAACAGTGTGAGAAAACTGGACACGTTCTACTCTGCCTACTTCCCTGGGGAGTTGAATGTTCAAATTCCATGGCACCCTGCTATATTGAACCTAGGTAGATCTTTGAAACTAGAAGTATGAGAACATGTTCAGTTTTGGGCACTACAAATTAAGAGGGATATAAACAAGCTGGAATGTGTCCATAGGAGAGCAGCAAAGATGGTGAGGGGTCTGGAGACCAAGTCCTATGAGCTGGGTATGTTTAGTCTGGAGAGGAAATGATTGAGAAGTGATATGATAACCATCTTCAAGTACTTGAAGGTCTGTCATATAGAAGATGGTACAGAGTTGTTTTCTGGAAAGCCAAACCAGAACCAACAGGTTGAAATTAAATCAAAATAGTTTTTGGCTAAAAATTAGGAAGTACTTTCTGACAGAGCAGTTCCTCAGTGGAACAGGATTCCTTGGGAAGTGGCGGGCTCAAATGCTTTGGAGGTTTTTAAACAGAGGCTAGATGGCTATCTGACAGCAATGCTGATTCTGTGAACTTGGGCAGATCATGAGAAGGAGGGCAGGAAGGGTTGCATCAGTGCTTAGTTCTTGTGGCCTTTTGGCACATGTCCAGGGAAATGCTGATCACCACTTTGGGGTCAGGCAGTGATTTTTCTCCAGGCCAGTTTGGCCAGGGAGCCTAGAGGTTTTTTGCCATCTTCTGGGCATGGAACAGGGGTCACTGGGGGTGTGGGGGGAGGTACTTGTGAAGTCCCTGCATTGTGCAGGGGGTTAGACTAGAAGATCCTAGAGGCACCTTCCACCTCTCATTCTGTTATTCTGTGTGTACTGCAAAGCCACTGTAGATATGAGTGGGATAGCACCAGTGGGTTGAGCCTGCGGTTCCTTTCCCTCAATAATTATTAACAAAATTGGGGTGGATGCTTATTTCCAGCAGAAAGCAAGAGGAGCCATCCCTAGATTCCACCTCCGAATGCTGTTGCCTTTGATAGTCAAGCATTGGTATCAGACATAATCACTAACAGTGCAGGGTCAAAGGGCAAAACTAATCATGATGACAGACTCGTGGCCACCATGCAATGCTGTTGCAATTTTAAAGCGATTTTTAAATCTTGCAAGGACTTGATCAGGACACCTGCACAGATATCCCTGTGACTGTTTTTGTGCTTGAAGAGGCACAGTGTGCGTGTGTGAGGAAAAGCTCTGTGCTGCAGGACCAGTTGCAGCATTTTAAAATGGCTATAATGGGTCCTGCTTTTCCCCAGGGGCTACTTGCTTGGAGTCCTGCTTTCCCCCAAAAGCTGCTCCCTCTGAAGTGAGTTAAATAGCTTTAGATTATTCTTTAGCTTAGTTTTAAACATTGCCTGAAACAATGAGAAATCAGTATTTATAGTAGTTTCAGTCTAAAAAGGCCTCCTTTGTATTTACCTTTGACTGTGCAAATCTTACCTAGTGACAGAAACAATGTAGCCTTTAATTCCAGTATTCAGCATTTCAACATCATCACAGAATCTACTACCTTCTGTTGCCGTGCAAATAGAAAATATGCAATGATGGCTTGAGTTCTGCAACAAGTATATCCTTAATGCAGCTTTGGGTGCGTGAAGGAGAATTACCATTTCTTGAAATTCCACACTATCATTGATGGGAATTGTCTTCATCAGTTCTTCTGTGCATTACCAGCCATTCCTAGCATATCCACAATCTAGAAATATGCTTTTTGTTTTTAAGAAGAAACCTAAGGTTTTCATAATGAGCCCCTTGGCGCAAAGTGGTAAAGCTGCAGTACTGCAATCGGAGCCCTCTGCTCACAACCTGAGTTCGATTCCAGCGGAAGCTGGTTCAGGTAGCCGACTCCAGGTTGACTCAGTCTTCCATCCTTCCGAAGTCAGTAAAAGGAGTACCCAGCTTGCTGGGGGGAAAGTGTAGATGACTGGGGAAGGCAATGGCAAACCACCCCATAAAAAGTCTGCTGCGAAAACGTGAAAGCAACGTCACACCAGAGTTGAAAACAACTGGTGCTTGCATAGGGGGACTACCTTTACCTTTTTAAGGTTTTCATGAAGCTAGCAAATACTGTGTTTTGCAGTATGCCTGTATTTTTACAAAGAAGCTGTATAGACCCAGCTATGGACAGTTCTGTTTATAATGGTTTTCAATGTTACCGTGACTATGCCACTTGCCCAGTTCTTTCTTTGCGGGGGGGGGGGGGGAGTGCAAATCATAAATGTCCTAATGTCTGGATGGGATAAGCAAATGCCATAAAGCTGTTCAGGCTGCTAAGTCCTGACTCTTGGCACTCCTGCAAAATCAGAAACAATTAAGCAAACAACCATAACAAAATAGCTCTATTTTTGTAATCCAGACGATGCTTCTCCCTAACCATGGACATATACTACCCTCCAAACTTGTTGATGCCAGCACAGCTGGGTAGCTCATACAGTTCTCACCACACAGGACTGTTAGCCTAGTTTTAGACATCTATCCTCAAGTCAACTACATCGGTGGGATATTGAGTCCTGAGCCATCACAAAGTGGCTGCTTTTGCTGCAGGAAGAGAAGAATGGCTTCACTCTGCTATCTAGCTGTTGTAGATGTAAGCTGAAATTCTAAGGATTTGTTTCTTGAGAGTAAATCCCATGGAATATCATAGGGACCATTTCCAAGAAGACCTAGTTAGGATTACTACCATAGTTTTATGAAGCACAGTGAGAAGAAGAAGAGAAGAGATTGGATTTATACCCCACCCTTCACTCAGTGTCTCAGGGTGGTTCACCCCTCCCTACAAAAGACACCCAGTGAGGTAGGTGGAGATGAGAGAGCTCTTTCTAGAACTGCTCTTGAGAAAACAGCTCTGAGAGAACTGTGACTGACCTAAGGTCACACTGGCAGGTGCATGTGGAAGAGTGAAGAATCAATCCTAGTTCTCCCAGATTAGAGTCCACACTCCTAACCACTACACCAAACCGGCTCTCAGGAGCAGGATGTGTGGCTATCAGTGGTACAGTACAGATTTTGCACATAGAAGGGCCCAGGTTCTACTCTGGGCTTCTCCAGTGAAAATTATCTTGGATGGCTGGTGCTTATGGAGGTCTCTGCTTGATCCTGGAATGTGCATATGTGTAAAATGCCATCAAGTTGCAGCCAATTTATGGCAACTCCATAGAATTTTCAAGGCAAGAGATGCTCAGAGGTAGTTTGCCATTGATATCATCTGCATAGCAACCCTGGATTTTCTTGGTGATTTCCCATCCAAATACTAAACAGCACCAACATAAGAACATAAGAGAAGCTATGCTGGATGAGGCCAATGGCCCATCCAGTCTAACACTCTGTGTTACCCTGCGTAGCTTCTGAGATCTGATGAGAGGAAGCTAGCCTGGACGATCTAGGTCAGGATAATCCTAGAATACTGTTGTCAGTGAAGAATATTACAGTACTGAGCTAGGTGGATCAATTGCTTGACTTGCTATAAGGCAGCTTCATATGCTTTAAGTAAATGTTAGAACCTTGATGAACCTTTATAGTTTTAGAGACTGGCCTTGACCAGAAACAGATCAGGTTTAGATTCTGAGAGTCCATTCATTACTTGTAACAGCAGGTAGGAAGCTAAGCTGTGGCTGACCATCCTGCAGGTTAGGCATGGCAGAGGTTGGTGCAGTAAGACAAGGAAGAGAGGGATGAGACAGCAGAAAATAAACTGAGAAACTAATCTAGGCCTTTGAATTAAGATAATGTAGGTCTGCAGAGCCAACTGGAGCTTTAAGCCAGAGTTCAGATATTAGCTTGATGTGATCCGTAATGTGCGAAGTATGGTCTCCAAGGGAGGTGGTGTGACCCAAGTGCTTTAAGTTTCTGCTCTCTGTGGTCATATGGTTGGTTTTGTAGTTAATTATGGAGTCCTAGTTGAGTAATGGTTTAGGGGAGAGAAATGTAGTAACATTTATAGTTGTTTTCCTAGAGGCCACCTACTACAACCTAAATTGTCAAAACTCTGTAAATGGTAAACATATGCCATGTTGCCTTTTCATGGTTCCCAGCAGAGAATAAATGTGATGTTTTAAAGCAGATGTTAACCTGTGATCCATAAGCTACCTAAAACTGGAGTGCTTGAGCATATTTGACTGTTGTATACTAGGCTTTCCAAACCCCCCACCCTGGCGGGGGACCCCTGAATTAACAGCCTCCTCCCCCGCTCTCCAAAAATCCGGAAGTGTGGGGGGGGGACGGGGCCAATTTTGGTGCCACTCTCTCAAACAGAGACACTCTTTCCCTGCCTGCCTCCCTCGCAGGCTTCAGGCTCCTCCCTTCCTCCGGGTCACAAAGACCCGCCCACCACCAGCCTGCTATTCACTCCAGTCCGGCCTCCCTTCGTGAGGCGCACGCTGGGACTCGTAGTCCTTGCATCCTTTCCGGCTGCCGGGCAGCGTCTTCTCGGGGACTATGTTTCCCGGCATGTCCCGCGCGGCTCCTTCAGTGGCTGGGCAGCTGTGTGTGGCGGCCGAATGGCAGTGCAGGGCCAGCAGAGGCGATGCTGATGAGGAGAGTCAGGCCGTAGCCAGAGAGCGGAGGCGAGGCAGCTGCCGGCATGTTCAGGCGGTCGCACAGCTGGGGCGGCGGGCATGGCAGCGCTGCCCACAATGTCCGTTCCCTCGACAACCTCAAGTGAGTCTCCCGGGCGGTGGAGGCGGGAAGAAGGGGGCTCTAACACAGGTTCAGGACGGGGCACGTGGCCTTGATCTTGGCCCCACCCCTAATGTCTCCTGGCCCCACCCCCAAAGTCTCCTGGCTCCACCCCCAAAGTCCCCAGGTATTTCTTGAATTGGACTTGGCAACCCTATTGTATACCCTCCTTTTTCTAAACTATCTCATATATCTTCTTGTCTTCATTTATGAATACTTTCCCTTATGGTATACAATTCTGTCTGCACTTACTATTTTACTTGATGCAGCTCATGTCTAAGCTGTGTACATACTTAGGGTGTGGCTGCTAATTTTCAGGTGCTTGAAGAGCATTCATTGCAGGACAAAAGGTTGCCGGCCCTTCCTCAAGAAAGAAAGTAATGCTGTCAACACCTTTAAGTGTGGATTTAGATGTACTAAAATGAAACTCTTTTAGAAAGAGCTTTAAGTTAAGCACCGTTGAATAAATGATGTGGTTAGGAAATGATTGGAAAACACTGACAAGACTAAATGTTGAAAGAAGCATTTGAAGGAGGAAAAAATCTTATCACTTAGTAAAGAGTCTAATTTGGAGGTTTAATTCAGAGGAAATTACGTGATATTGCCTGAGCATCAGAGTTCTTAATTACATCTCATTTTAATAATAGGACACCTGCTGAGACTCGTTGCTGGTTTCTCATGTATTTATTTCAAATGAATGAAAGAAAGAGGTGTTTGGCATTCATGTATTGCTCCTTGTCAACTTTAAAGTTAGGTGTGATGCCCAAGGGATATGGGGAAAGGATGAGCTGCAAAGTTGTTTTTAGCTGCCTTCTAAAATTCTGCATTTTTACCAGAATATTGCCTTATATTTTGTATGCCTAACCCATTTATTTTAGGAAGTGCCTTCTCCTTCCTTGGTCATTCAGGAGAGACTTTCAAGATCAGAGGTTTTGATTGGTGGCTACTTACAGGAGTATCTTTTCGTTGGAGCATGTTTTGAATGTTAGGGAGATCCTCCAGGTCCAGTCCCTTTCAGGAAGAAAATGAAGTCTTTGTTTTACCAAACTAATTTTATTTTTTGTTATTCTTTAAACCACGTACACTTTTTACACTTCTGTTTCTTATATCTTTTAAAATTATTTTAAATTATTGTTAGTATTGCAATAACTTGGTTGTGATCTGCCTTGAATGTCTTTATGCCCCGGTAACATAAATTATTCTGCTACAGTGTGCTGTATTGTATGTATGTAATGCTACTTATATCAGGTGGTGATTTTTTTGTGTTGGACACTTCCAGTGGTCTGGTTTTATAAGAATATTGCCTGTTTGTAGGCTTGCCAATCCCCAGGTCCCAGCAGGGGTTTTCCTGCTTTCTCAGGCTCCTTCCTGTCTCCAGTCAGCTGACCGGTGGGGGAAGCCCCGCCCCCACAGCCACCATGTGACTTTCCACCTCCAGAGGCCTCAGTCTCCGATTGGAAAGGCTTCCTCTTGGGATGGTGTTTCTGTGTTATTTTGAAGAAGCTGGCAGCAACTCGTGAGTATGAGGCTAATCCCTCACTTCAGAGTCGCCAGAAACTGGGGGGGAGGGAAATGTCTGCTGGGCACTTCATTATTCCCTAAGTGGAGATTGATTCTCATAGGGTATAATGGGGAATTGATCTGGAGGTATCGGGGGCTCTGGGAAGGCTGTTTTTTGAGGTAGAGGCACCAAATTTTCAGTATAGCATCTAGTGCCTCTCCCCAAAATACCCCCCGAGTTTCAAAATGATTGAACCAGAGGGGCCAATTCTGTGAGCCCCAAAAGAAGGTGCCCCTATCCATTATTTCCTATGGAAGGAAGGCATTTAAAAAGGTGTGCTATCCCTTTAAATGTGATGTCCAGAACTCCTTTGGAGTTCAATTATGCTTGTCACACCCTTGCTCCTGGCTCCACCCCCAAAGTTTCCTGGCTCCATTCCCAAAGTCCCCAGATATTTCTTGAATTGGACTTGGCAACCTTACCTGTTTGTGTGAGAACCTTCCACTGGTAGACAGACAGTGATTGCTGTATGAACTGATCAGTAGCATACTCTTCAAATCTTAATTTGAATCAAATACTTATTCTAGATAGTAAATGAATATGGGATCTGTCAGATGGTATGAGCATGTAGACCATTTGCATGTGATCTGACAACATGCCTTAGATAGTTAGAAATAATGTTGAATCCAAAGATCATTTTCCACCAGTGGAAGTAAATTTTCTTACTTGTTCTCTCCTGTAGCCCCCAAAGCTCTCTAAAATGCTCCTGGGGGAGAGGGGACCATAAGTGAAAGTGATAGAGGGGAGTCTGCAAAAATCTGGGTGGGGCAGGCTTCCATGGGTGGGAAAAGACCTTTGAATTCAACTCATTGACTTTGCACAGTATTTTCAACCTTATAAAACACACTTCAAAGATGTGGCAAGCTTAAGAATTGCCCTTTCCTGTCTGCCTTACCCATCCTATTTAATTCAAAGTGCTTTTGCACAATCAAATGTTAATATGTTACCAATGTTGCATCAAATTCATTGATTCTCTCCCTCTCATTTTTGTAACTGTGTATTGATTCTCAAGATCATTTCTTGAACACAATTAAAATATGTCTAATTTAAGGCACTGGAGGAGTGCTAAGGAAGAGAAAATTACAGTGTTGCAACATGATTCACCGAAACTGCTTCCTGCATGGAGCTGCCCTTCTGTTGCCTTTTTGGCACTGAACAGTTTCTTGCATTTAGAGCTATGCATTGCTCAAAAGTTCAAAGTATATTGATGATGTACCTTTGTCCTGATATTGCCCTCTGCCACATCTGAGAAAGGTTATAGCGCAGGTATTTGATTACTGTACTTCCTTCAAAGCGGTTTTGTCTCCTTCACTGCCATTCTTTGGTTCCCATTTAAAATTGAATTGGAAAGGATTAAATGTCTGTAGCTTAGTTTCAGTATAGGATTTTAACACAATTCAGCCAACATAAAGAAAGACTGTTGTCTAACATCGAGCAAACTGTTAATAAAATGTTGGTTTAAAAACCAGTCAAAACTAATCTTCCTTTTTACTGCCCTTTTCCTACCTCAGACAAAAAAAATATTTCTATATTCATTTTCCTTGATTTATCAGAACAGCTCATAAAATGCTCCATCCTGTCTTAGGTGCCTGAATTTGTAATGGCGAGAGGAAGTGCTGTGGTTAGTTTCAGAAGCTAACACATTTTGGATGGTTCAGATAATAATGAAAAAAAATCTCCTGTAGCTATTAACTGAGGTTTTTTTCCGGTGGGGGGGTGTCTTATCTAATTTATAAATATGCTACCTATATTTATAGATTTACAGATATAGTACATAATGAATTATGAAGGCAAATACCGCTCCTCCAAGGACATGTCCCAACTAAATTTCCAGCAAAGCAGAAACAAGGAAAAAGGGAGTCTCTTTGAAATTAATGTACTGAAAATGTAAATGAGTAGTTGAAATGTACATTTCACACATGTAAATGTGGTTCATGCTGTGTTGATGGCTGGCTGCTATTCTTTGCACTGTAACAGGATCGAACCAGCTTTGAGAACAGCAGCATCAAGTAATTATCTTAACCTCTTCAGGCTGCCTGTTGACTGTTTTAGTTGAGGATTCTGTGAATTTTCAAGGGGTGGGGGTGGGGAATTGTATAAAGTGACTAGCTGACATTTATTTATTTTATATGTATAATTCAAATTTACAGACTGCCCTACTCCTAAGTACACACAGTTCAGGTTGGTGAACAATGTAATGATAAAAACATTCATGAGTAGTGGAACAAGTTAAATAATATATAAATATAAATGTTCTCAGACGGCATTTAACACACCAGATTCTAATTATGTCCCTGCCCCACAAGAAGATGGAAAAGAGGCAGGAAGAAAAAAGAAGAGGGAGGGGAGGAGGAGGGGGGAGGGAGTGCCAGATGGGGTGGTACCCGTCACTGTCCTCAAGCAAAAGCCTGGCAGAACATCTCTGCCTTGCAGAACTGCATTAGGTCCCCCAGGGTATGGATGTTGTTTAACAGAGAGTTCCACCAGGTGGAAGCCAGGGCAGAAAGAGCCCTGGTTCTGGTCTAGAATAGCTGGGCTTCTTTTGGGCTGGGGATCACCAGTAATATGTTCTCTGAAGAATGTAACACTCTTCAGGGTGTCGACCTTCTCTCATTCATAATGTCCCGTTTGTGTTAAGTCCAGCTTCTCATATTGGTCACAAACTCATATTGGTTTCAAAACAAGCAGTATTTCAAACCCCTGGCTGGTTGGCCACTACTAATAACGCATGCTCAAAATTTACTGACTTCCTTGGATTACACGTGGTTTAGGGTCATTACAGTCAGGTCATGCACCATTTAAAATCAGCTAGGCCAGGAGTATCTGTGCCGCTTCACTACCTGTCCAGTCAGTGGCATTAATCAGTCGGCAGCCTTCCTCATGCTGTCATGTGGTCAGAACTACCTGGATCTAACTGCAGTTCCCAAGCAGCGGTGTGAGAACGTACAAATCCCTTTAGTACAGGCAAACATGCTCAGTGCAGGCACATCTGGTACAAGCCATGCAGATGAAGATCCTGTGAATTTAGGGGGAGGCATTTGTGTGTTTCTTGCATTGTTCAGGGGTTTGGACTAGAAGACCCTGGAGGTCCCTTCAAACTCTATGATTCCCTCACCCCATTGAGAAGGATTGAGATGACCAAGGAAACCACCTCTCACATCAGATTTGCTTTCCTTCTTGAAAGGTGCATTGGAAAAATATATGGAGGAAGGAAGCCAGTCACGACAAAGCATTTGTAATCTTTTTTATTGATTTTTTTTGACATGTCGCAGAGAAGATGGATGGGGATAACAGTGTGAAAGCCTGCAGGTGCAGAACATTTTCTATCCAATTTTGAATTTTCAGAAGCCATGGGGAGGGGATCCTACTCACAATTTTCGAACAAATTGCAATCATTGAACATCTCTGGTTTTAATGCATTCCTAATTTAAAAAAAAATCAATAAACATAATTAGAGTATTATGAGAGAGAATTCTAGCCCAAATGTTCTCCCACTATGTTGTTTTCTATGTGCAATGGAGCAATCACATTTAATATTCCCACCCTGTTCAGTACATGGCACAAACCATCAACAATTATATTATGTTTCTATGCCCATGGCTTGTTTTAAAGTTGGTTTTATTATTTGTATTATATTTTTATTTATGAGCCACATCAACTTCTCTCTGGATAGGCAGTATATAAATAAATGAATGGATGTAAGGCTACTGGACATGATTTTCAGTTTTCTTTCTCTTGTACTTAGGGATAAGCATGAACCAGGCCGGTTCGTGGTTTGTTTTGAACTTTTTTGGGGGGGGGGGGGGGTCACATCATTCTAGAACCCAAAAATGAACCGCCTTTTTCCCATGGAGGTTTGAGTGGTTCGTTTTTGTGGTTCGTTCTCTAGACAGCCTGGCACCGATTCAACCAATTCCTAGGCAACCGTGGGGGTTGACTTGTGAAGAGCCTTAGAAATACCCAAAGCAGTAGCTTGATTGCCAGCTCTGGGAGCCCACCACAAAGTTCCCATTCTGCTCTGTGGGTGCAAGTATAATACCACAGCTGCTTTCACTTTGCAGCATGAAGAGAAGAATTAGTTGTTGTGGGGACAGAAGAAGAATTGTTTGCTGCATGGCTGATTTAGGGGAAGCTTTGAAGGATTCCTTTCCCCCCACACACAGTGGGACAGTTTTTTAAACATCTCTCCCACTGGGAAGGTGTTCCTTGCTGCGGTTTCAGGGACTGAACCTGAAGCAAGAGCTGAAGCTGAGCTTTCCTGGGGGCATCTGCTCTTGGGGCTATAACTTGGACATCCCATTTCCAGGCTTAACCAAACTTGGAGGGCAGGTGGAGGAGAGCCTGCTGTAGACTTCTGGTGCTTTTGATGTCTCTAACTTGTAAGGGAGATGTTCTACCACCTCCTGAATCAAATGAACCAAAAAAGCCTCAAACTAGTTAGGAAAAATGGTGGTTCATGTAGGTTCATGGTTTGTTTATTTCATCCAATCAAACAAACCACAAAATAACACAAACCACCATTTCCCCAGCTCGTACATATCCCTGCTTGTATTTATACATACACCTGGTAGTAGTCTAAGTCCATTGCATTGTTAACTATGTAATGTTGTTTACAAAGTGTTAGAGATTACTTCCACAACCATTTTTCATGTTGGAAAGCCACCATTTTGTGAGAAGTTGTTAAATCAGACTTGGCGATAAGAACAGCTTGCTGGACTGGGTCACGTGGTCCATTTGATCCAGCATGCTGTTTCACATAGCAGCCACCCAGTTGCCGTGGAGGGTCAAACCCATCAGGGCATAGAGGCCAAAGCACTCCCTGGCTGCTGTCTCCCAGTGCTGCTATTCAGAGGTTTGCTGCCTCTGAATATGGAGGCTCCCTTTAGTCACCATAGTTAGTAGCCATTGATGGACTTCTCCATGAATCTGTCCAACTCCCTTTTAAAGCTATCTATGGTGATGCCTGGCATGTAACATCCACTGGCATGTAACAAGTTTAATTACTTGTTTGGTAAACAAGTATTTCCTTTGTCTGTCCTGAACCCATTTGCCCAACAACTTCACTGCATGTTTTTGTATTATAGGAGTGCATGGGATGGTACTTGTAATTATCATGGCTTGTCTGTCTTAATTTAGTTTCTGAAGGTTTTCCACAATATGAATTTTGATTATTGTTGGAGGTATTATTAGGAGTAGGACAGTGTGCTGAAGTCTGTTGGAAAAATGAACTGGAAGCTGTAACTTAAGAGTGTTTGGAAACTAAAGTCATAAATGAGACCCTGAAGATGATGAAAAACATGACAGTCCTTTTTTCAGGTTGACTACAAAGAGTTAATACAATCTTAACCTGGCACTTGGGTTACACTGCATACATTTGAATTTGGGTCATAGTGGCATGTTGTATTCTACTCTTTTGCTTTGTCCAGCCCAAGGAGCCAACTTAAATAGTTTTCCTGCTTCCAGAAGAGTGTGTTCAAGTGTTGCTGAATAGAAGAAGAAGAAGAAGAAGAAATTGGATTTATATCCCGCCCTCCACTCCAAAGAGTCTCAGAGCAGCTCACAATCTTCTTTATCTCCCTCCCCCACAACAGACACCCTGTGATAGAATGCAGGCCATGATTTCCTTTAGGCTGAGCTGCACAGGTCTTCTATTGGTGCAACACTAGTAGCAAATCTGATGCCTCAGTCAAGCACTTCGAGGCCATGGAACTACACATCAAAGTGTCCTGAATTGGGGACAATTCTAGGTGATGAAAAGAGGCATAAAAGAGCAACTTGGTAAGGTTTTAAGAGAGGAAGCAATCTTGAGCAGAACAGTGGGGCGGGAGAGCCTGAAATGGCAGTTTGTGCCCACAGCATCACAGTTTAATCCGGCTGGTTTATTGGCTTCTAGATGCAAGGTTGTTAAATTAATCTTAGAAGAAAAGCTGCTCTCCCACCCCAGGATTGTCTTCCAAAGGTACGGGGTTAAAGGCCATTATCAATTAAAAACTTGAGGATTAGGCTACATTACAGAGCTAATCACTCCTTATTAACAAGCCTGGGATTCAATACAGCAGAACAAAAATAGGAAATAGTATGTAAACACAAGTTCCTTAGTCTCTGCCCCTCTCCCTGACTTTATATATTGCAGCCTGCAACTGGGTTTTTTATTCAAAGTCTGTAAGGAAGTGCTCAGACTTACCTTAAAACAATGGAATGGGAATAGGAGAAGGGTATGATGCCAGTGAATCAGGAGGGAGATGTACATGAATGCTTGCTGAGATTTTTCTGTTGAGTCTCAATTCCTGTATTTTCTATAGCAGGGGTTCCCAACCTTTTTGAACCTGCAGGCAACTTTGGAACTCTGATACAAGGAGGGGGATGCAATCACAAAATGGCTGCTGCAGGAGGAAGAGCCAATCACAAGATGTCAGGAAGTTCACATAACTCTAATAGTAACTCTTCAACCTTTCTGGCAGAAACTCTGCTTAACATGACTCCTTTTAAAATGAACACATTGTTTATAAATATTTTCTTACATACATACAGCTTACTTTCAAGTCACACAGTGAAGATCCTTGTGATGTGGTAACAGATGCTGCTGAAGCAGTTTTTAAAAAATATACCACTGGTCTGTAAGATCTCTGATGGCCAATCAGAAGCCCTGCCTGGCCCCACTCACTTTCTGAAAACACTTGGCAGGCTTCAGGAAAGGTGTCAGCAGCACCATTGTGCCCATGAGCACCACATGTTCTGCAAGAAATCTTCCCTCTCCTCTTTGACTGGTATGTGTGAGAGTGCCAGTGATGGCAGAAAACTGATTTAAAACATTTCTACCTCATCTTTCTGAAACTTAAGGCAATTTGCAATAAAACATTCAAATTCACAATAAAGGAACAACTGGTGGATGGACTAGCTGCTCAGTTTCATAGAATCTGTCTCCACCCATGGATTCATAGAGTTGGAAGGGATCTTCAAGATCATCTAGTCCAACCCCCTGCACCGTGCAGGAAACCAAGGGGAACCCATCTAGGTTTCTGAAGATTTATGGGTGATGCCTGGGGAGCTTGGAGTTTGAAGACAGAAGGGAACTGAGTGGAGATAATATGTTATAGAGCAGGTGTGGCCAAACTGTGGCGCGGGAGCCACATGTGGCTCTTTCACACACATTGTGTGGCTCTTGAAGCCTCCACCATGCCATTGACCATCTTGAAGAAGGTATTTATCTTTTTAAATGACTTCTCCTAGTCAGGCCAGCTGGTGGCTTGGGGAATACATTTAAAGTTAAATTTGCTTTCTTTCTACCTCTCCCTCCCCATCTTGGAGACTGGAAACCTGGCCACTTCCATATATTCTATGTGTTTTTCATATTGTGAGTCCTATGAGATAGGAAGAAAGGGAGGGTAACTTCTATTAGTACCAGATCTGTTTGAATGGCAAAATGTGGTTTCAGTTAAGCTAATAGCTTTAGGATAGATTTGAATTAGAATGTTTTATTAAAAATAAACTTATCTTGTTTTTGTCTTACACAAAATCACAATTGTTTTATCACCGTTCCATCTTGCAACAGATCTGTGAGGCTGAAATTAATGTTTTTTTAATTATTATTCATAATAATTTATCTGGCACGCTTGATTCGTTATCTGTATGTCAATCATACTTATGAACCTTTAGCTTGAAGGATGACTTGAAACTAATATTAATAGCTCCATATTACATACTGGAGAACTGAAGATGAGGCGATTGGTGTAAACACCACTGGTCAACATTGATGTGACATTTGAACTCATGTCAAGCCCTCTTCTTTTGCAAAGGAAAGAACTGCCTTTGAAGATGAGCTTTCTTCCTCCATTTAATGTTCATATGTCTTTAGATAGTTATCTGTGGCTAAGAACTTTGTCTGCTTTTTGTTTTGTTTTTATATCTCATTAATTATCTTTTACCATAGCCCCTTAATCCACTTGCTGCGCTGAAATTAAGCATATATGTGTGGAATTGAACTAAACATTTAATCTTCTGTTTATAGTGTTCCCTCTGTGTTCCCCCCCTTCCAGTTTGATGTAGTGGTTAAGTGTGTGGATTCTTATCTGGGAGAACGAGTTTGGTTCCCCACTCTTCCACTATAGCTGCTGGAATGGCCTTGGGTTAGCCATAACTCTGACAGAAGTTGTCCTTGAAAGGGCACATGCTGTGAGAGTCTTCTCAGCCCCACCCACCTCACAGAGTGTCAGTTGTGGGGGGAGAAGACATAGGAGATTGTAAGCCGCTCTGAGTCTCTTATTCAGAGAGAAGGGCGGGGTATAAATCTGCAATCTTCCTTTCTTGTGACAAATTTTTGGGCCTGTACCTGTTTTCTTGTTGTTACTTGTGCCTCTTGATAGACTTATGTAAATAAAAACAAATTTATTAATAAAAATATTGAGCGCTTTAGTGTAGTAACAAAGAATGTTTATTTATATTTATATCCTGCTTTTCTTCCTGGTTGGGACCCAATGCAGTAGTAGGTTAAGCTGAGCTACTGTGATGGTCATTCAGTGAGTTTTCGTGGCTGAGGAGGGATTTGAATCTCATTGTCCTATTTATGTATTTATTCAATTTACACCTGGTGCCCTCTCTCCATAGGGACTCAGGGTGGCGTACAACATTTAAAATACAATAAATATAAATACAGTAGAAATAAATACAAGAAGTATAAAACAAAACCAATTAAAACACCAATGTAAGGCAGTCTGAGGGATTAAAACAACTGACCACCTCCCTGGTGTATAACGCTAACCAAAGGCTGCCCAAAACAAAGCAGCCTTGCATGTTCTATGGAATGCTGGAAGGTTCCCCAGGGGGTTGGTTCCGGAGAGAGGAGACAGCCACTGAAAATGCCCTTGCTCTGGTGGTTGACAAGTGGGCAATCTGTGGGCCATGCACCTATAGAAAGCTCTGCGATGATCATCTAAGGAGGGAAGGAGAGTCATACTGGGAGAGGCAGTCATGCAGGTAGGTGCTGAAGTATTGCTGTTATATGTGCAGACCAGGGAGACCCAACCTAGCATCTATATGGCCTGCAACCTAGCATCTATATTTTGGATCACCTGAAGCTTCCACATTATGTTCAAAGGCAGCCCTATGTATAGGGTTTTGAGCATTGCGTGGTTCACATTGGCAAGGTCAGAGTGGAACAGATAGGGGGCCAGCTTGTGGGCTGGGTATAGGTGATAAAATGCTGTCTAATCATCCTGAACACATGTTTGTCCCAGGTAAAGGAAGAATCGAGCCCCGCCCCCACTCATAACAGAATTCACTGTGGAGAGCTGGACTCTGTCAAGAGCAGGTCAAGCCAGCCACCCCATGACCCTTGATTTCCCCAGTCACAAGGTATCTGTTTTTGAAAGATTTATCTAGGCCCTAGTCTAGCATTCTAGACACCATGCTATGCCAGCAGCGGCGTCACTAGGGTGGGGCCAAGGGGGCCATCGGCCCTCCCCCAGAGCATTCTCATTGGCCCCAGGCACTGACCCATGACCCCCCATCCCCAACAGGAAGGGACTGGCCCTGGGACTAGAATGCTGCTGCTGTGTGTGGGCTGGCCGGGATTCTGAAACCGGGGCCGCGCTGCCGCCGGCTCAGCTAAAAGCGTGTGGGTGAGTGGGGGAGACTTAAATGCTGCAAAACTGGTATCTTGGATCACAGGGGCTGGTCATGTGACCAGAGGGCGGATGAGGGAGGGGCCATGTGAAGTGGGCGGGGTTGTGTGCGGAGGGGGTGACGCAGCCCTCCAAAAGGGTGATGCCCAATGGGGGGGGTGTGACTTGAATCAGTTACACCCCAAAGTGCAACCCACCCTAGTGACGCCTCTGTATGCCAGCCTTCTGGTGAATGTGAGTCAGGAATTAGCAAATGCCTGATTCAAATATTGCTTTGGCCATGAATCACCGGAAAGACCATTATTTTTTTATCCCCTTGCCCCCTCCCACATTTGAAATAATAGTGACCTACTTTACAAGACTGTTGTAAGTGTGATTGAGGCATAAACGCTCTAAAAGTACCTATAAATGCCAAGACTTGCATGATTACATTATTAATCTTTCCAGTGTATGTGGCCTTAAAAACGTTAACTCTAAATATACTTCTCCACCCGCAAACCCCCTCCCACAAATCACTTCATCGCTTCTGAAGAAAAGTATACCAGGGCCTCTTGTTTTTTTGTGCCAAAAGCATAGATGATGATCTCTCATGCTTGTGACTTTTGATGTAGAATGTAAGGTCACAATGGCGGGTGGGAATCCGTACTGCACAAAGGGCCTTGTACAGTCCCTCCTGGAACTCAGCAATCCCAAGCTGAGAGCGTCCTTTGTGAAAGAAAACTACTGTAGCCAAACTAATATTAACCAGTCTCCACAGACAGCCTGAATGCCCCACTGTTTTTCCCTCTTAAAGAAAAAAAAAAAGTTGAACTGAAAGGTCCTTCAGTCTCCAAGTGGAATGGTATATAACAAAGGAGCATATAATAATTGTGGCACAGGAAAGAGGTCCTGTGAAATTGCTAGCATTATTGCATTGGCTTAACACCCCCCCCCCTAAAATGATGTAATTGGGGATCTACAGGATCCATTGTTCATTCAGATCTTTTTTTAATTCATACAAGATCTGAGCAGAGTCAGTTACCACAGTTATTACCCAAATTTTGGACTTCATTAGACTGTGTGAAAAATGAAATGCCAGAACTAATTTTACAGCCATAGACACTGTTGAGTAATAATTTCTCTGTGTGGGCACTTGCATGTATCTGCATTTTGTGGCGTACATGCTGTTTCTGTGTTGTTTCATGGAATTCTTAAAATAGATGAGGCAAAAAACCCTAAGTTTGGAATCTTTTCAACTCTTGTTTATAAAACTAGGTTGACAGTTCAGTGCTAAAATGGACATTGATCCCAGCAGGTCCTGGATCCCTGAACTTATTGGCAAGAACAGATCTTAGACAGCAGAACTGAGAAAGTCTTTGCCAGTGGCTTACATAATAGGGTTGCCAGACCCTACCTGGCTGCCAGCAGGAGAACTTTCCTCACATATGATGATGTCACCCAGAAGTGACATAATCGCGCTGGGCATGTCTTGTGGGGACGCCATCAAGTTTTATACCAAAATGCTAGAGCATCCCCATGTGACGTGCCTGTTGTGACTATATCATGTCTGGGTTACGTCATCCTGTAGAGCGCCATCGGAGCTCTTCGGGGGTGGGGCTCCCCCGCTGGCCAATCCTGTGTTGGCGGGTTGGAGGCCCCGAGATTGGTTGAAACCCTGCCCGCAGCAGGAGGTTGGGAACCCTATTATGTAAAGTCCTAGGATTGTTTCTTGCGAGACTGTTGTGTGCTGATTAATTATTTGAGGTTGGTTTGTTGGTTTGGCAAATAAAAACATTTAGTATAATTCTTCCTGAATAGTCTTATACTAAGAAACACCTTACATTCTTTTACTATATTATGTAATAAAGGAGCTCTGATTACTATTACATAGTCACTCTTGGCTCTGCTTCAGTACCCAGATCCCACCACCATCGGCCCTGGGGGTACTCTGTGAATCAGGCCTAGGTTTGTTACCCATCAGCTGTCAAATCAGGGAGAGGGAGGGGGCAAGAACAAGAAGGACATTGTTGCCCCATTGGTGCAACATTACTCCAAGGGAATACCTCAAAGTGGTAAAACTATAGAGCAGGGGTGGCCAAACTTGCTTAATGCAAGAACCACATAGAATAAACATCAGATGTTTGAGAGCTACAGGACATGAATGTCAAATGTTTGAGAGCCGCATGGAAGGAAGGAAGGAAGGAAGGAAGGAAGGAAGGAAGGAAGGAAGGAAGGAAGGAAGGAAGGAAGGAAGGAAGGAAGGAAGGAAGGAAAATAGATGGGGGAGAGAAGGGAGGTAGAAATAAAGCAGTTTTAAATGCATTCTCCAAGCCACTGGCTGGCTTGGCTTGGAGAAGTGTTTTAAAGAGACAAATGCCTTCTCCAAGCTGTCTGACAGAATATTGGACTTCAAGAGCCACACAATATGTTTGAAAGAGCCACATGTGGCTCCCGAGCCACAGTTTGGCCACCCCTGCTATAGAGGTTTGACCAAAACTTAGACTTCTGTGCCAGCATCACACCACTTATATAAAATCACTTCTGGATATTCACTTGAAATTACACTTTCAGCTGGTCGGCAACAAACAGGGAGACGAAGAGGATTGCAACTGGATCCTTAGAAACTCCACCCCTAGATGACAGTCACAAGAGCTCATACCGTAGTTGCAAGAAGCTAACCAAAAAGGGTTAAAATATGAATTAACTTCTTGTCATTGAGATCTTCCCCTTATAACTAGTGGACAGAGCTAGTTTCTCATGACAGAACAACTAGAATTGCTGTGAGGAATACATTAACTCAATAATTAAAGGCAGTGAGCCCAGGTAGGCTTTATATAATAACCAACTCTGGCAGGGTTTCCCACTCCATGGAGACTGACCTGCTTATAGCTGTGACTGAATTTTTACCGAGCCCCACAGAGTGAGAAACCCTGTGAGAAACCCTGCCAGAGTTGGCTATTATATAAAGCCGTATGCATCTTTGCACAAATCAGTATTCTGGGTGTGCCTTTTGTCTGCTAGGAGGCACATCCAGAAGGCTGGCTCACAGAGACACATATGTTGAGGTCCTCTGTACACACAGGTAGCTCTTCTAGAGTATATTTATCTTCTGGGTAGAGCAGTAGCCTAAATTTTAACTTGGGGTAGGTAGGAAGAATGTGCCTCAACTATCTGAACTTTCAAAAACTCAAGTACAGAGGGTCAAGATTAAACAAAACCTATAAGCGCAGAAGAAAAGCCCTGCTGGATCAAATTAGTGGTCCATCTAGTCCAGAATTCTGTCTCAGAGGGCCAACAAACATTGCCTGGGAAGCCTTGGCCTGATGCTACCTTCTGATATTCAGAGATTTACTGTCTCTGAATGTGGAGATTTCCTTTAGATAGATCCAGGTGGGCAGCCGTGTTGGTCTGAAGCAGTAGAACAAAGCAGAATCAAGTAGCACCTTTAAGGCCAACAAAGTTTTATTCGGAATGTAAGCTTTCATGTGCTCTTGAGCACACTTCATCAGACAGTAGGATGGAATGGCAAGCAGTCCTAAGTATAGAGAAAGTGGGCAGTGAATCAGCTTGCAAAATCATGGAACATGCTAAGGACGTTTCCATGAATTTGCATGCTGTTTCACTGCCCACTTTCTCTATATTTAGGACTGCTTGCCATCCCATCCTACTGTCTGATGAAGTGTGCTGAGAACACACAAAAGCTTACATCCTGAATAAAACTTTGTTGATCTTAAAGGTGCTACTTGACTGAGGTTTCCTTTAATCACTATTGTCTGGTAGCTGTTGATGAACTATCCTCCAGGTGTCTATTTTGATATGCAGAGAATGTTGGAATTCTAATGTATAGAAAAAAGAGGGTAGGGATTTGAGCCCTTCCCAAAGTCCACCACTCTTATCCACAGAGACCACCCAGGGGTGATGGATCCTTGATAGGAACGAGCGCTGTTTGTTATATCAGAGTGGAGCTGCTAATGCCTTAGCTTAGAGGTCTATTGAGCAAGCGAGAAAACAGAACTGCAAGTGGTCATATTGCAGATATGAGTGCCAAAGTAAAGTACAAAGTTTATCAAGTGTAAAACAGCAACTGGGAGACGCTGTGCCCACAACTGTTTGAAAGCAGGGCATAAAAATCAGCACCACTGGGTTATCTAGAAATTGAGTTTCTCTGCTGGTCATCTGCCAAAAAAATAAAACCTCACTGGTACAGTTGTGTTGGTTTTTAAAACAACAACAACATGGTATTTAAAGGAAAATATTAGTTTGAGAGATACTGGAGCCTAAAATTGTTGCAAAATAAATGCTACAATAAACCAGTAAACCTATCAAAGTGGAGGGGGCTGGAATGTTTTCTTATCCAGGTTTCTTGCCTTGCTTTGTGTCAAGTGTTCCTCCAGATGTACACATGTCTAATACGATGCAGTGTGTATGTGTGTGTATTATGTAAAAATCCATTCAGATGTGCAGTTTCTTCACACATATAGTGTCCAGAGCAGGAGTGGCCAAACTTGCTTCATGTAAGAGCCACATAGAATAAACGTCAAGTGTTTGAGAGCCACAAGGCATGAACATCAGATGTTTGAGAGCTGCAAAACAGGGAGGAAGGAAGGAATAGGAAAATAGATGGGGGAGGGAGATGTGGAAAGAAAGCAACTTTAAATGCATTCTGCTAGCTGGCTTGTTTTGGAGAAGTGATTTAAAGAGACAAATGCCTTCTCCAGGCTGGCTGATGGGGCAGTGGGGGCTTCAAAAATCACACAATATGTGTGAAAGAGCCGCATGTGGCTTCCAAACCACAATTTGGCTACCCCTGGTCTAGAGTGTCCTCCTTCCTGGTGTGTTAGCTTCGTGTGTACAAGAAAGAGTTTGTTATGGAGGCACATTCAAGCAATTAATATCCTACTTCCTCCTGCTCCAATGCATTGTGAGGTGGTATAGTCCCATGAGGGAACTGCACCATGCCAGCATGTACGGTATATTTTTTATTTGACTCATATATACAGTAGGAGACTTCTTAAAATTTATAAGCCTGTGTTAAAATCTTGATACATGTAAGAGATCCCAGTTGTATAGTCAACTCCTTTATGTTTTACTACTGCAGAAATCTTAGGTCATACATCACAAGCCTTTGAGTTTATTTGGGTAAATAAATGGTGGCTTGACCATTGATTGAATGGTGTTTCAGATGTGGGCCTCCCACAACCGAATCCAGCCTATTGTCTAGTAATCACCTGTCTTGAACAATTAGTTTTCCTCCATCTCTTCACCTAGCAGCAGCTCTTGTTTAAGTTGGGAAATGAGACTGAATCCATCCTTTGCATCATATGAACATGCATGCATGCACTCAACATTTCACATGTTGCAAAATAAATGCTACAATAAAGGGTTATTTGTGGGTGCATTCATCCACCTCATGAATGAATTGCCTCCCACAGCAGGGGACTGAACCGTGAATCTCCAAAAGTCCTTCATAGCTTCTACTGCTGATCTGTCCCTTCCCACTAACCTATAATCCATCATGCTGGAGGACATTCCTACCATGGGGGCCTTTCATCCTCCACTAATGCTAAAGCTGTTATCTCCTCCAGTGTACTTCAGCCTTGGCATGGTGTTGGGAGGAGAACGAAGGGAACACAGTTACTAAAGGAATATCTTTGCTAAATCCTGTTTTTTTTTTTTTAGAAGCTTGAAAGCATCATATGATTCCAGTTTGCTTGTCTTTCTATGTTATTTGCTTCCTTTCATATAGATAAATATAACAAGGAGACCATGCTTTTTAACCTTTTATTTCATTCTATTCCTTGGTCCAAAGTCAACACTTCAACCGCTGTATTGCCACAATGGCTCTTCTTACGTTATGGTTAGTGTGTTCCTTCTGCAAGTGCAGTGGATAGAGACTTGTTTGGTTTGTTTGGTTTAATTTTGGTGGTGGAAAGTACCGTCAAGCTGATTTATGGTGACCTAGTAGGGTTTCCAAGGCAAGAGACATTCAGAGGTGGTTTGCCATTGCCTTCCTCCATGTCACAAACCTGGCATTCCTTGGAGGTCTCCCATCCAGACATTAGCCAGGGTCAACTCTGCTTAACTTCTGAGATCTGACAAGATCAGGCTAACTAGGGCCATAGCAGCACACAGTAAATGTCACAACGAATTCTGTGAATACATGCAGTTTGCACCAAAGAGCAACCTTGCGTAGTACACACTTTTAAAGTAAAAATAGGAAGTTCTCTCTTACGGAAAACTGTTGTGCTGCTAGTTTGAGTCTTGTTATGTACAGTCAGCTCTGCCTGCTGTCGTACCTGAAATGGACAATAACTGCTAGTAACAATGGGCTGCATTAAATACAAGAGCAATGGAAGTCAGAGAGTTCTACTAAAAGGAAGGTAATTACTGCCCAGGGTACATTTTGCATAGAGCACTTTGTTGGTTTATCTTTAAAAAAAACATTGGCAGTATAATTTAAGTGACTTCATCTTTAGCTGAAGTCGTGATTGCCCTTTCAGTGCCATTTAGTTTAAGTAACAACTTATTTGAGTATGCAAATTTGAACCTAACCATGAATAAATTGAGGAGATGGTTCAGAAGTTCCAGAATTGAATTACACATTGAACTTTTGACCTTTCAACCTGTAGTTGGTTGTCATAGAAATAAGTTAGAGTTGCTATTAGACTTGTTTGGATTTATAGTGTCTTTGAACACTGATGTACTGTAGTTGCTTGAGACTGAGTTGTGAGCCAAGAACTTTCTGGTTCAAATCTCACCTCAGTCCTGAACTTGCTTGATGGCCTTGGGCAAGTAAATTTCAGCCCTCCCTCTCATACTGAACTGTACTTCCGTGATGGTTATAAGAATCAGAGGAAGCATGTGTGGGAGGTGCTGAAAACACTTGGCACACATTGCGTGGACACTGAATAGTATGTCATTCTGGGGATCACTTCCACTTAACTTTTATATAGTGCCAGTTTTAATCATTAGATGTGTGCCTATTTTAAAAACTGAGATAGACTTGGGCCAGAGGTGTTTACTTTTTCACCAACTGCTTGTTTCTTGCTTGAAATGGACTTCCATCTCACCAATCAGAAATACCAGTGACATGGAATCCATGCAACTGATAAAGACATTCCTCAGACAAAAGTCACCATTTAAGTTTCCATTCGGTATGTGCAATGCTTGGTGGCATCCCATTACATACACATAAGAAGAGTCCTCCTTATGTGCATGTAATGGGCAGGCGCCATGGCTCAAAGACAGAGCATCTTCTTTGCATATCGAAGGTTCATGGGTTCAGTCCTTGGTGTCTCAAGTAGTTGATCAGGTAGTAGCTGGAAACCCTGGAGAATTGCTGCTAGTCATAGTAGACAACAATGACTTTGATAGACCAGCAGTCTGGCTCACTATAAGGCAGCTTCATATGTCCTGCTTATGCAAAAGTTCCGTTTAATTTTGCATCCTTTCCCCACAGTGGCCAAGCAGAGGTCCCTAAGAAGGCCAAAAGATGGGTAGGAAGGCAGTAGTTCTCCCTTGCTTTCATTGTCAAGAGGTATTCAGTGTCACATTATCCATTAGGGTGTGGATTTTAAAAGTGATGGCTAATAGCTATTGTTTACCAAGGAGAGGTGATGAGAACTCCAGAGAGGAAGGGTGGGACTAGAAAACATGCATAAACGACCTGCCCTATCAATACTGAGATCTCTTGGTGTTTCCCCCAAGAATTAGAAGTCTGAATTAAAAAAAATATCCTTAAGAGTCTAAGAGTGGAAGGTAGGCCTCCCTGAGAAGATATGAAAAGTTGCTAAGGCAGCTCTTGCAGGGAAGAAATTAAAACAAACAAAAACAGGAAAGGTAGGGAAAGATTTATGAATGAATGATCCCATCAGTTTTTGCATGCAGGCTGTACAGAACAGGAGACAATATTTGCTCTGTAATTTGTGCTTTAATTGTGTCTTACATGTAGATTTAAACATTTCTCTGGAGCTTCCTTTAAACATGCTAACAGATAATGAGCTTAAATCTGCTAGCCTTGAGCTATGTGAATTAAATGAGTTTCATAATTCTGTGTACAGAATAGCACATGGAATAGAGCCAAAGAGAAGCATTTTTTAAAAAAATGCTTTTTAGTTCATACTGACACCAAATCACATTACATATCATTATATTTTTAAAAAACTATTTAAAAACAACTTCATGCAAAAAAGTACTCAAATGACTTCAGCCAATAGAATTCTCCTATCCTGTAACCCACTGAATAATTAGATGTGTTTTGAATAGGGAGATTTCAAAGTAAGGATTGCCAGATTTCTGCAGAGCTCTCACCATATTGTGTGTTGTGTAGCTCCCCTTTCTAATTTAGCTAGTAATTACCAAAATAAACTAAAAATTATGCTTGGTTTCCATAGGAACCCAATCTATAATGGCAAAAACAATTCCTAATATCTAGCTGGCTCAAGATTATTCAAATACTTTTTCTCAGCTTGCTTTTAAAATCTGAGTCTAGCAGTAAAGAATGCATAATTCAACTGCTTAAGTAAGGTGTAGAGTTACCAGCTCTGGGTTGAGAGATTCCTGGAGATTTTTTTTTTTTGGGGGGGTGAAGTTTTGGGCAAGTGGAGTTTGAGGAGGGGAGGGACTTCAGCAGGGAATAAGGCCATAAAGGCCACCTTCCAAAGCAGCCGTTTTCTCCACAGGGATTGATCTTTGCTGCCAAGAAATCTCCAGCCACCACCTGGAGGTTGGAAGCCCTAGATCAACAAATTAGGGTTGGATTGTTGCCGTATTCTAATAAAGCAGGGAGTGGGTTGTGCAAAGTTTAAACATAGAATGGGTGTGTAGGACAGTTTTACTGCTTCCACAATTCCCTACTCCAGTGCTGCTTCTTAAGAAGCTGTTCTTCTCCTGCCATGGAATATTCCTGTCAACAGAACTAAAAAAAAAATAGCTGTAAGATGAGGGATGGGGGTTGGCAATGATGGGTTTAGTTTTCTCCTGCTGCCCTTGCTATACTTTTATATCTCTTTTTTCCCTGCCTCCTAAAATGTATTATATAGATTCAGGGTCATTCTTGCTATCACATCTAGTTGTGCCCTAAAAATGTTTTCTTGGGAAACTGTGTGCTCCACATGGTAGAGGTGAGGACAGATTTCATGCCATCCTGCTTCATTCTGTAGTCTGGCAGCCTAGTCTTACTATGAACAGATAAACAGACATGTAGGTGCCCTGCCCTGGTGATCATTGACCAAGTGATAGGTGACCATTGGCTCTGTGTTTAGCTACTTGGAAATAGGGCTGCCAAACTTCTGCTGGGGGGTGAAGGTTCCTCTGGTTTGGGGGATCCTGGCCTGCAGAGAGCTCTGTCATTGTGCACTGGGGACACTCTAGCATTCGGGTAAACTCTATGGTGCCATAGAGTTTTTACCTGAATCCTAGAGTGTCCCCCATGCAACATGCCCAGCATGATGGTATCACTTCTGGGTGATGTCATTGTGCCACATGTGCTTGAAAAATCCCCTGCCAAAGCCAAGGTAGGACTTGGCTACCCTACTTGGGAAAAAAATTTCAGCATGAAACAGTCATCAATGGTAAAGGGCAGGAAATAACTCACTTTTGAAATGTAGAAACTTGCAAAATTCAGTTGCTATCCAAAAGTAATACATTGCAGTGTGCTATATCCAGGTCTGTCTGCTTAAGCTTTTGTCATTTGTGGTCCAGAAAAATTGCAGATATGAACATGCTAGGGTGGGGGGAGGGGAGGAGGAAAGTTGGCATGTGGCAATAAAAGGAATCTGGAAAAGATGTAATTGTCTCAAAGGCAATGCGTCTAAAGCTCCAGGGAGAGAACAATGAAAGTGGCCAAGGTCAAAGCGGGGTTATAAGTGTCATGCTTCCTTTGCAGATAGAGCTGTTTCCTTTTTAAAAAAAATTCATCTTTGGAATGTGATCAGAGCAGCTGTTTTCAAGCATACTGCAGTTCAGCAGTTATATAGCACATCACAGCCATGCTTATATAGGTCAGTATTCTTATCCCTCTATTGTAGACTGATGGCTGGTGGATGTGAGGCTGGGGAGATGGTGGCTTGCCAGAAACCAACTGATGAGTTCATGGCAACAGCAGGATCGCAGTTCTTTCTCATCAACTATGCTACACAAGCTCACATATCGCCAAATTATGGACCCTGATTTTAGCACTATCTTATAACTTAAATACTTTGGGCTGCACTTCCAATATATCAGAGGTCTTCAGCCCAGGAGCTTGGAACCTCAGGTGAGTCATGGGACCTCACCTGCTGGGTCACAATACCCAATAGAGCTGCCCTTTTTGAGCAGCTTTTTGGAAGGACATGCTTTTAATGCACATGTGCACAACCCATAGTTATGGAGCATTTGGTTATTGTTTTCATAGCTTTTGTTCCCAGGAAGTCAAGGTTTATATCCTGTGCCAGCGAATAGTAGTGATTTACTACTTCAGCTTCCATTTTCTTTCTGTAAAGAATTCCTTACTAATGCATTTTTCTGAAGATACGGGTTGGGATAAGCCTTGGATTGTTAAACTTTGATCTGAGAAATAGGAGGATTGTTCCCTTTTTCAGAGACTATCAAGAAAATGCTGGACCCTCCTAGTAGCGCTGGTGAGCTTTAGCTCTTCTTAACTCCTGCCCCCCCCCCCCCAATTCTTCTACAAGGGCGCTGTAGCAGCAGTGAACATAAGAACATAAGAATATAAGAGAAGCCATGTTAGATCAGGCGAATGGCCCATCCAGTCCAACACTCTGTGTCACACAGTGGCCAAAATTTTTTATATATATATATACACACACACACACTGGGGCTAATAGCCACTGATGGACCTCTGCTTCATATTTTTATCTAAACCCCTCTTGAAGGTGGCTATGCTTGTGGCCGCCACCACCTCCTGTGGCAGTGAATTCCACATGTTAATCACCCTTTGGGTGAAGAAGCACTTCCTTTTATCCATTTTAACCTGTCTGCTCAACAATTTCATCGAATGCCCACGAGTTCTTGTATTGTGAGAAAAGGAGAAAAGTACTTCTTTCTCTACTTTCTCCATCCCATGCGTTATCTTGTAAACCTCTATCATGTCACCCCGCAGTCGACGTTTCTCCAAGCTAAAGAGTCCCAAGCGTTTCAACCTTTCTTCATAGGGAAAGTGTTCCAGCCCTTTAATCATTCTAGTTGCCCTTTTCTAGACTCTCTCCAATGCTATAACATCCTTTTTGAGGTGCGGCGACCAGAACTGCACACAGTACTCCAAATGAGACCGCACCATCGATTTACACAGGGGCATTATGATACTGGCTGATTTGTTTTCAATTCCCTTCCTAATAATTCCCAGCATGGCGTTGGCCTTTTTTATTGCAAACGCACACTGTCTTGACATTTTCAGTGAGTTATCTACCACAACCCCAAGATTTCTCTCTTGGTCAGTCTCTGCCAGTTCACACCCCATCAACTTGTATTTGTAGCTGGGATTCTTGGCCCCAATGTGCATTACTTTGCACTTGGCCACATTGAACCTCATCTGCCACGTTGCCGCCCACTTACCCAGCCTCAACAGATCCCTTTGGAGTTCCTCACAATCCTCTCTGGTTCTCACCACCCTGAACAATTTAGTGTCATCTGCAAACTTGGCCACTTCACTGCTCACTCACAACTCTAAATCATTTATGAACAAGTTAAAGAGCATGGGACCCAGTACCGAGCACTGCGGCACCCCACTGCTTACCGTCCTCCACTGCGAAGACTGCCCATTTATACTCACTCTCTGCTTCCTATTACTCAGCCAGTTTTTGATCCACAAGAGGACCTGACCTTTTACTCCATGACTCTCAAGCGTTCTAAGGAGCCTTTGATGAGGAACTTTATCAAAAGCTTTCTGGAAGTCAAGGTAAACAACATCTATCGGGTCTCCTTTGTCCACATGTTTGTTCACCCCCTCAAAGAAATGTAACAGGTTAGTGAGGCAAGATCTTCCCTTACAGAACCCATGCGGAGTCTTCCTCAATAACCCGTGTTCATCAATGTGCCTATTCATTCTGTCCTTGATAATGCTTTCTACCAACTTTCCCGGTATTGAAGTCAGACTGACTGGCCAGTGCATCCAATATTCTGCTGGCATGGCCAGCCTTCAGGGACTGTCACGAAGATGGCTATGAAGAAACAGCAGTCTCTTTTCAGGTATCCAGTGCTTATGAAGACCTTTAAATTGAGAGTTTTAGCAGTTGCTCGGTAGAGGTACCTGGGTGTTATAATTGTACCTCAGCAATGAGTTTTGTTGGCACCTTTAAGTGAACTGCAACTGGTTGGAAGTTACCTTAGTTCCTGAAAAAGAAGAGGAAGTATGTAGTTATAGAACACATAATTGATTTGGGGAACTGTTACTACTGCCAACAAGTCAAGTTTAATATGTATCTCATCCTATGGAGTCTGCAGTCTTTTGCATAGCAGCTTAACATGGTTTGTGATCTTTGTGATCAAATTGAACACTTGAATCTGCGTGGGGACATTCACAGTTCACAGCACATTCCATTCTGCAAAACGACTTACAGTTGTACTTCATTCACTTCTGAATAAAAATAGCTACAGTTTTTCAATCTGTTTTTTCTAGTATGATAACCTCAGATGACTTCTATGGTGTGTTGAAGCCTCGGTGCCTTTCCCAGATGGCTGACTTTCTCATGGCCTCCTGCTGTATCAGGGCATCAAACCACCAGCATCCCTGAGTAGAAGAGGGAGGGTTCTTACTGTAAAGCAGCTACTACTGCTAATTCTTTGGGCTGTTTCAGATTCTTTTTATGTAATGTTATCAGCTCTGTGAAGCTTAAGTGGAATCAGGGAAGAAGGAACAGGATTGTTGTGGTCACTAATTACATTCTAAAGCTTTGCCCGTTTTTACATTTTTTTTTTCCTGAACAGTTCAAAGGCTCAGTTTGGCTATTAGGATAGAATATTAGAGGCAGGGCTGGGAGGCTTGAGTGTTAATCTCAGCACTTCAGTGAGCTGGCAAAGCCTGTGTTTTCCCATCTGCAAAATAGGAATGACAGTGATCTGCCTCCAGAGCTGTGTGGTTCTCTGACAAAGTGCCACACAAGCAGGAATTGGTAGCATGTACAGAATTCTGGAACCCCCCCCCCCAAAAAAAAAAAAAATTCTTTCTCTTTCTCTCTTGATGGCTGAAACAGTCCTTCTAGAGATCATGGTAGACCTTTGGTATGCTATTGTAACCCTCCACTCCTTTCCATGATAAGTAGAAGCAGAATGACTTGTGTGAATAAATAAAGTATACAAATATTTAATATGGATTCTACTGCTCCTCTTGTATTGCTATATTTTGGAATTTGCCTTCCGTCTCAGCAAGAGTCAAGTAAAGTAAATAAAAGAAAAAGAATGTCTCAATAGATGCGTAGTTAGTGTTACTTTTGGCTCAGAATTTGGTGCACCAAGATTATCATCAGGATTGATATATTGATTCTAATATGCAGGTAATCTTAGTGGCTTCCCTATACCATACCTAGGGAACATTTCTTCTGGAGATGTCCAATCCTGAGCATCTTTGGGAAGTAACACTACATTTTATGTTCATTTTCTGTCTTCTCATGCAACCCCATATTGGGGTTGTGTTTGTGCAAGCCATCCATGGGACATTTTCATTCTAACTTAAAAACTCCAAAGAGGAAGCACCCCACTTCTTTTGGAGCCAATGCATGGATGGGATTCCTGCCCAGGAGGATGTCACGTGCTCTGTCAGTAGGTACCCCCTTCCCTCAGTTCCTTTTTAACCACTGCGAGGATAGGAAGATTTCTATTGTGCTTCAGTTGTTTCTTCATAACCATTGTTGCTGGTAAGAACATGAAAAACCATGTTGGATCAGGCCAGAGGCCCATCCAGTTCAACACTCTATGTCACACAGTGGCCAAAACCCCCAAGTGCCATCAAGAGATCCACTAGTGGGGCTAGAAGCCCTTCCACTGTGCCCCCCCCCCAAGCACCAAGAATACAGAGCATCACTGCCCCAGACAGAGTTCCAACATAATCTGTGGCTAATAGCCACTGATGGACCTCTGCTCCATATGCTTATTCATTCCCCTCTTGAAGCTACCTATGCTTGTAGCCGCCACCACCTCCTGTGGCAGTGAATTCCACATGATAATCACTCTTTGACTGAAGTAAAACATGGCTTCTCTCCACTGCGAAGACTGCCCATTTATACTCACTCTCTGCTTCCTATTAATTAGCCCGTTTTTGATCCACAAGAGGACCTGTCCTTTTACTCCATGACTCTCAAGCTTTCTAAGGAGCCTTTGATGAGGAACTTTATCAAAAGCTTTCTGGAAGTCAAGGTCCACATGTTTGTTCACCCCCTCAAAGAACTCTTAACAGGTTAGCGAGACAAGATCTTTCCTTACAGAACCCATGCTGAGTCTTCCTCAGTAACTTGTGTTCATCAACGTGCCTACTCATTCTCTTTGATAACTGTTTCTACCAACTTTCCCAGTATTGGAGTCAGATTGATTGGCCTGTAATTTCCCGAATCTCCTCTGGAACCCTTTTTAAAGATGGGGGTGACATTTGCTACCTTCCAGTCCTCAGGAACGGAGGCAGATTTCAATGAAAGATTACATATTTTTGTCAGGAGATCCACGTTCACCTTTGAGTTCTTTCAGAACTCTTGGATGTTTGTCATTTGGGCCTGGTGACTTATTAGTTTTTAATTTGTCTATCAGTTGTAGGATCTCCTCTCTCGTCACCTCAATCTGATTCAGGTCCTTCAACACCCCTTCCAAAATTAGCGGTTCTGGAGTGGGCAAACACTTCTCATCTTCCTCAGTGAAGACGGAGGCAAAAAATGCATTAAGCTTCTCAGCCATTTCCCTATCCTCCTTCAGTAATTTTTTTACCCCTTGGACATCCAAGGCCCCCACTGCCTCTCTGTCTGGTTTCCTGCTTCTAATATATTTGAAGAAAGTTTTATTGTTGGTCTTTATGTTTTTTGCAATATGCTCCTCATAGTCCCTTTTTGCCTGCCTGATCACAGTCTTGCATTTAATTTGTTCATTACTTGTGATATTGTTAATGGATACTACTAAAAGGTATTGCTGTATTTTTGGATTGTCAAGCCAATCACTCTAGGGTAATCTTTTATTCCTGTTGATTTCAGCATAGCAACTCTCTGCACAAGAAATCTGCAACCTTAACTATAGTTCTTTTAACTAATCAGTATATTTAACTAGCCTTATCCTTTGATTTTTGTGCAGGTGTTCTATGTATTTATTCAAATGTTTTGGCTCTGCTGCACTCAGAGCTTGATGCTAGTTGTTATACTGGAAATCAGAGATGACATAAATGCTTAAAATCAACATCCAGTATAATGCTGTTAAAATCCCACCTTCCACCTGAGCCTTGGCTGATATGATAATATGCCCAGATATTATCCTTGCCTTTGAAATTCTGCCATCTAATTTAGTGCTCCCCAAATTGTAGCTCATGGGCAAGATCTCACCCGTGTTTTGTCTGATGTGGCTCACAGACTGAAGTTTTAATTTGAGTTGTATTTTTTGAATGAAGAATTAGGTATGACCCCCCAGCATGCAATATGGGTGGCATTCATCTATATACCTTTGCAGAGTGAGCACTAGGAAAGAAGGCGCCTCCTGTTACTATAAATGCTTATCAGATTGATTAGTTAGTTGAGCAGTTGTAAGTGATTCCGTGCAGCTTCAAACTGAGGCTTTCCTTAACTGTGTGTTACCCCTTCTGTGGTTAATTACTGAAGGTCCGTACATGCAATCAGCAAAATTCACGTGATAAAGCTTTCCTGGGACTTTACTGCTTTGTGTTGAAAATAGAGGTGCATGCTAGTATGTTCTTGAGAGGAGTGTATGTGATTTCCCTACACATAGGAAAATAATACACCCAAGAGGAGGCTGAAGTTTACACAATGCAAGTATTATATATAGGTTTAAAATAGAAATGGGATGTGGAATAGTATATTATAGCTCAGTCTTATCAGATCTCAGAAGCAAAGCAGGGTTGGTACTTGGATGGGAGATCACCAAGGAAGATTTTGCAGAGGATCATTCTGGGCAAACCACCTCTGCTTAATTGCTTGCCTTGAAATCCCTATGGGGTTGCCATAACTAAGGTGCAACTTGACAGCACTTTATATACACACATAAAATAGTCAGCTCAGTTTTGGATTATTCTGGGCTTTCTAATCAGCAGGTCCGGTTGCTAGCAAAACCTATTCCTTAGTTAGCATTTAATCATCTTTTGTTTAAAGCTTCTGCAGTCAGCAATTGTTTCAAAAGGAGCAGGAGAAGCTATTGATGCTTGTGGGGCAGTATCTTTTCAAGGACACTAGGAGTATATTTTCAAGGACTTGCTGGAATTTGAAGCTGTGTAGGGAATTTGAAAGCTTATTTCCACTGATTGCTGCTTGAGAAAGCATGAGCCCCAAATCAACATCCTGCATCCTGAATTCCTGACAGTAACGTGCCTGTTGCTGTATCTTCCTCTTCACACTGGTGACCTGATGTTTTATAATTCTGTAGGAGTGAGTCAGGGACCACATTACACTGATGTAATCCTGTTGACTTTGATAGCTTCAGTGGAAGATTGATCTTTGTAAGCATACTCTTAGTCAGTTTCTGCTTAGGTCCTTTCCCCAGTGAAAGTTTTCAGAAGTCAGTTCTTTTGATGTTTTCAGTGGGTTCCATCATGGAATAATGGACAAAGTACGGTAATGGATTAGGACTTGGGTTCCTTTTTACTTAGGCATGAGATCACTGCCTGGGTAACCAACATCTTAGTGGGGCCTGGAGATATCCCAGAATTACAATTTATCTTCAGACTACAGAGTTAGTTGGAGAAAGTGTTTGCTGTGCAGGGTGGATTGTTTGGCATTATACCCCATTGTGGCCTCTCCCCTCCCCAAATCCTACCCTCCGAAGGCTTTACCCCCAAATTCTTTGGAATTTCCCAACCCAGAATTGGCATCTCTACTCTGAACTGGTAGGGGAGAGACTGTGGCTCAGTGATAGAGCATCTGCTTTGCATACAGTAGTCTCCAGGTTCAATCCCTGGCACCTTTAGAAAAATGGATCATGTAACAGGCAATGGGAAAGACATCTGCCTTGGAGTCAGAGCAGACAGTACTAACCTTATTAAGATCAGTTGTCTGACTTAGTATAAGGCAGCTTCATTTGTCCATCAGCCTTTTAGCTTCACTCCCACCATCAAAATTTAAATGTGTCCTACCTCATATAGTTGTGGAAGGTGAATTAAGATAAGAGGTTGTAAAATACTTTTCAAGATAAATGAAACACATATATGATTATGATTACAGGTTAGGAAAGCTGATTCACTTGAGTATTCCTGTACAATAATAATTTTACCAGTTAAAGCCGCTTCCATGAGTCACTTCAGAACAAGGTTCAAAGGTGTTTGAACCATAAATCTTTTCAGCTTCCTAATAACATAAGACTGAAGTCCACCAACTGCTTTAGCATAAGGGAACAAAATTTTATTCATGATTTTATCTTTGTTACCTTTATTTGAAGCACAACTCTATTTATCCCACTTGATACATAAGAGAAAACACATGTCCTCACTCTGTTTTGGGAGGCCCAGAGATATAAAATTTCTGGACATTTTGAAAACATGTAGAAAAAAGTGTTTTTCCTTCTGTTCCCGCCCCCCCCCCCCAAATACTTAACCAGGGGTGGGGATCCAGGGGTAAAAAAAATAATCAGAAATTCTGCTTTTAAAATGAAACCTTAACTTTTGTACTACTTTAATAGCATAAAACACATTGTTTATCACTTAGCAAATAGCATTGTGTAAGTGCCTTTGTTTTCTACAAGCAAAATAATGAACACACAGGATATTAAAGAACGAGCGAGCTGTACACTGCTGTACCCTGTGCTAGTGTAGCACACGTGCCTTAGTTTTTGTCATCTGAGAGGAAGTTGAAAATAGAAAAAATTGATAGAAAAAATAAAAAGGTTGTTTGGACAGAAAGTGTCTGATACAGTCACAAATAAAACTAGCAAAAATTGTCCTTCTCTGTCTCCTTGTGCTAGTAATTCGATTGTACCCCTGCTTTCCTCTCTGCATATACAAGAATTAGAGCTAAGGATTTTTTCTGATACAATTTCAGAACTCATTGATTAAAATCATGGTAGTCATCAATTGTGGGAAGATCTTGCCTCACTGACCTGTTACAGTTCTTTGAGGGGGTGAACAAACATGTAGACAAAGGAGACCCAATAGATGTTGTTTACCTTGACTTCCAGAAAACTTTTGATAAAGTTCCTCATCAAAGGCTCCTTAGTAAGCTCAAGAGTCATGAAGTAAAAGGACAGGTCCTCTTGTGGATCAAAAACTGGCCGATTAATAGGAAGCAGAGAGTGAGTATAAATGGGCAGTCTTCGCAGTGGAGGATGGTAAGCAGTGGGGTGCCGCAGGGCTCAGTACTGGGTCCCATGCTCTTTAACTTGTTCATAAATGATTTGGAGTTGGAAGTAAGCAGTGAAGTGGCTAAGTTTGCAGATGACAATAAATTGTTCAGAGTGGTGAGAACCAGAGAGGATTGTGAGGAACTCCAAAGGGATCTGTTGAGGCTGGGTGAGTGGGCATCAACATGGCAGATGAGGTTCAATGTGGCCAAGTGCAAAGTAATGCACATTGGAGCCAAGAATCCCAGCTACAAATACAAGTTGATGGGGTGTGAACTGGCAGAGATTGACCAAGAGAGAGATCTTGGGGTTGTGGTAGATAACTCACTGAAAATGTCAAGACAGTGTGTGATTGCAATAAAAAAGGCCAACGGCATGCTGGGAATTATTAGGAAGGGAACTGAAAACAAATCAGCCAGTATCATAATGCCCCTGTATAAATCGATGGTGCGGTCTCATTTGGAATACTGTGTACAATTCTGGTCACCGCACCTCAAAAAAAAATATAGCATTGGAAAAAGTGCAGAAAAGGGCAACTAGAATGATTAAAGGTTTGGAACACTTTCCCTATGAAGAAAGGTTAAAACGCTTGAGGCTCTTTAGCTTGGAGAAAAGTCAACTGTGGGGTGACATAATAGAGGTTTACAAGATTATGCATGCAATGGAGAGGGTAGAGAGTGAAGTACTTCTCTCCCTTTCTCGCAATACATTCAGTGAAATTGCTGAGCAGTCAGGTTAAAACGGATGAAAGGAAGTACTTTTTCACCCAAAGGGTGATTAACATGTGGAATTCACTGCCACAGGAGGTGGTGGCAACTACAAGCATAGCCAGCTTCAAGAGGGGATTGGATAAAAATATGGAGCAGAGGTCCATTAGTGACTATTAGCCACAGTGTGTGTGTGTGTGTGTATTGGCCACTGTGTGACACAGAATGGACTGGATGGGCCATTGGCCTGATCCAACATGGCTTCTCTTATGTTCTTATTCTGTTGCTCACCTTGTGTATTGTTGTTTTATTTAAAAAAGATTATACTAAGTGCTATGTGTTGCTGCTGCTTATGTTCTGTTGCTTGCACATATGCACAAATTATATTTTCCTTTTCACTCACACATCACTGGATCCAACCCTGAGAGAGTGTGACGTGTCTAAGACAACATGAAGAGTCGGTGGAAGAGAGAGCGAGAATTTAAAATTAATCCAGGTGTTTTCCATGGTTTAGGGCAGGGGTGTCAAGCTCGTTTGTTATAAGGGCTGGATCTGACATAAATGAGGCCTTATTGGGCTGGGCTATGTGTGTCATAAAATGTAATGCCAGTAGCATAGATATAAACTTTATAAAGGACACAGACAAAGATTTAAAAAAAAACTTAAAGTAAAACATGATTAAAACATTAGCACTTGGTCTTAAAGGTGTTTTCCTTGTATCTCTCCCATGGGATCCAGGGAACTGGATCAAAGGAAGCTCTGGCTCTTTCCTTCCTTCCCCAGGAGACCAGGAAGGGGAAGAGCCTCAGCCAAAAGAAGGAAAAGAGGCATGGTTCAGTAGCTCTGCTGTGTGATTGAGAGAGCCTGGCAAAGTAAGCTATCCTTCCCACCCTTCCTCCCCAAGGGAGGAGCCTCAGCCAGTGAAGCTTTGCTCTGTAGCTCCTGTGTGATTGAGCAAGCCTGGCAAAGCAAGATGTGATGCAGAAGGAAGCAAGAGAGAGGGAGAAGGAAGCAGATGACAGCCAGTCACTTGGGGGCCTGATAGAAGCCCTTCGGGGGCCAGATTTGGTACCCAGGCCGCATGTTTGACATCCTGGTTTAAGGGACCTCACTGTCCCTTAAACCACATTTATTCTCTATTGAGTGCATTCTGCTTTATTTGCTTACCAGTCCTCTTAAAAAGTGACTCGTAAATCCTGACCACTAATCCCTAGGTACCTACCCTTTATTCTGATAGTATTGTCCAGTGGGGGTTTCCGTCCAGCGGAAACATCTCTCCTTAGTGTTGCCTGGAGATAAGTCTGATTCTTTGTTATCAGTGCAAACTCTGAGTACTACTTCCCTTTTCCTGCTGTGTGTGCTTTGCATGATGTTCGTTGTGTCTCCCTCCTGGCCACCCTCCCACCCAGGGAAGCAAATGTTATTGCAAACTCTCAGATGTTTGCTGCTCCACCCAATGCCTCTTGCTATAATTAGAAATCTTCAGAGTCTATGAACCCCCACCCTGAAGTGCAGCCCTATTGTTACCGTAGCCTTAGATATCATGCCTAGTTAATTTATTATCAGTAACTAAACACTGAAATTTATTAATGTGTTTATTAAGGGAGACCCTAAACTCTTATGACCCAGGTGAAGGTCAGATTGTGTAGAAGGTTTGCTAAAACTGAGCAGATCTGGGTCATCCACTGTCTGGTCAGGAGAGCTCCTGGGAACTCTGTGTACTCTCTTCCAAGAAAGACAGGATGTATAACTGTAATAATACCAGACTGTAATAATACCAGACTGGACATATTAGTGAGCCATATGAGGTCCACTTGAGCTCAAAGTACCCACACTCACAGAGGCTGCCTGGCCTCTGCACGATGTACTTGCTCTGGCTTTGCCTCTTTCTAGTCATCCATCATCACTGGAATGTTGTATCCTTCAGCCACTCCCAGCACGGAGGCATGGGAGAATTATTTGCCTGTATGAGAGGTCCAGTGTTGCATGTGTGTGAGCCTACCTGTGGGCAAGTAATCCTAACTCCTTTGCATCCTAAACAGCAACATTTTAGTGTAGAAGCAGTGTGTCTCGGGCAAACTTGTTGCAGTCTGTTTCTGAACTTCTTAAATTTGTTATTAAAACACGCTGATTAGCATATGTCTCTGTACAACACATAATAGATGGAATTTATTGCCAAAGCATCATGTGAATGGTGGGCAGCATAGATGGCTTTAGATAAGTGCTCACTGTTATATTTGGAAAGTGCTCATTGTATGCTCTGAATGTGATCAGAGTGCATCTAAAAGATTCTCCATTTTGTTTTGTGAACAGTGTGTAATATTTCCTTCAAGATCAACTTAAAAGTCCTTGTATGAAGTCTGGAAATATAAAAATAAGGCCTTAGAGGAAATAAAATAGTATGAAAAAATTGGGTTAATAGTTCATGCGTTTAAGTTAATGCAAAAGAAACTAGAAACTAAATGCTTGATACATGCAAGGTATTGTTTTAAGAAGTGGAAGCATATGGTTGCCAGAAGAGTGCTGGTCCCATGGGAAATGATTCTTGATAGGAATGTCTACAAGTATATCAAACCACTGCATTTTGAGTCTCTCTGTCTCTGTTGTTTTGCATGAATTGTGGGAGGCACACAACATTAATAAGTGCTGTTCTAGCTCTTGCAGGGATAGCATACATGATGAGTTTTTGGTGTGATTATTTGCGTAAATATTTTGATACATCACTGACATATGGCAAAATTGCTGTTTGCTGCCTCCCAGCCTAGTCAAAATGTCATTTTAAAAAGGAAACAATGTGCCATAGTCTTGTATCAGTGACGTGCAGCGTTCACATACAACAATCAGCATGCCAAATAAATAAATAGATCAATAAAAATTGTGGCTTCACTATCTCAACTAGTTGCCTAAATTTACGTATTGTGAACCTTAAGAAGATATTGAAGAAGATATTGGATTTATATCCCGCCCTCCACTCCGAAGAGTCTCAGAGCGGCTCACAATCTCCTTTACCTTCCTCCCCCACAACAGACACCCTGTGAGGTGGGTGGGGCTGGAGAGGGCTCTCCCAGCAGCTGCCCTTTCAAGGACAGCCTCTGCCAGAGCTATGGCTGACCCAAGACCATGCTAGCAGGTGCAAGTGGAGGAGTGGGGAATCAAACCCGGTTCTCCCAGATAAGAGTCCGCACACTTAACCTAACTTAAGGCTGTGTCCCATTAACAACAGAATGACAGTTCTTTTCTTTTGGAACACAAACAAATGAAGCAGCCATATATTAGCTGAGACTCTCAGCTCACATAGCCCAGTATTAAGTAGGAGTAAGCTTTTGTATATATGCATACTTCATCAGGCAGATCATATGCATGCCCATGAAAGCTTACATTATGAATAAAACTTGGTCGGTCTTAAAGGTGCTACTAGATGCCTGCTTTCTGCTATTGCTTCAGACCAGCACAGCTGCCCATTTGGATCTATAGCCCAGTATCGTCTGCCCTGACTGACAGCAGTTTGTCTGTTTAATGGTAAAGATGTTTTCTGCATCTAGTACCAGGTCTGGGTTTTAGCTGGGTATGCCAGGGGTTGAATTTGCATGTAGAGCTATAGCTCCTCGTTTAATCTGTTCACAGTGAAGCAGAGAATCCAGGTTTTGCTGTAGCCACTGGGAGCATGGAGTTTTACATGACAAAGATTTAGAAAAAAAGTATCATAGGGTCAAATGCTTGCTGGGCCAGCAATGGAATTGGCATGGTGGGAAAGAATCCTCCCCCCCCTTGTGCATATAATATAAACCCTATTCATATATTACAGAACTAGCCTTGTTCACAATGCATGCATAATCTGTCCACAGATTTTCCTTTATTTTTCCTTTATTTCTTGGGGTTTTTTATACGTGTTGAGTAATTCTCATGTTACATTCATCACATGCACAGCTGAATATATGATTGAATCCACATGGTTTTCCAACTATTGTTCCCCAGTTTCATTTGTAAAGTGAACACATGTTGGCTCTTACAAACATGTGCTTGCAAGATGTACATGTGTTCACTGTAACATGTGAACAGGACTATATAATATAGTCCCTTTTTGTGATATCTTTTTACTGTATTTGTGACCTTTTCATTTATTTTAGTAGGTAGAGTTGCATAAATACGTTCATTTTGGATACAAGCCTGGATGGAACACCACATCATACTCTGTAATGTTTCTGTGGTGAAAATTGGTTTCTGGTTACTGTGACTCAGGAGATATATTTTAACTCTGCACTTAGAGTTTTCTGGGCCATTGCATAAACATTTCAAAATACAATAAAATGCAGCATCTTCAATTGTTTGGTATTTGTGAAAGATAGTGATGTTTGTCATTGTGTGTAGGCAGAGAAGCATCATTCTGACATAGATACACAGCATGTTTCTGAACATATAGTCATGCTTGTACGTGCATTTTAAGTCTATTACTCAGCTGATAGTATTATTTTAGAAAGTGGATGAGAAAGATTCCCCTCCCCCCAATATACCAGACCAGGAGATTGTGCCATATTCATAGAATAACCAGTTTCAAAATACCTTTCATTCATTTGTATTTATTTTCCAATCTGCCAGTGCAACAACATTTGTGCTTTCTAATGAAAGTGTTCACTTCTCTGCTCAGAGTTTTTATTAGCCTTGTTCAGTTTTTCTTTAGATTTTCTTTTCTTCGCATTCTAGTGTTGCAGTAGAAGTTGGGCGTACTTTGGAGTCATGAGGTACAGTTAGAAGGGAAGCCAAAATGAATGCTTTTTTTAAAAAAAGGGGAAAAAAGTGACGTCAAGCAGCAGAGCTTCATGGAGCATAATGAAGCTGGTGATGATTGCCAACTGACATTGGACAGAATAACTTGGTTGCACCTGAGACCCGAAGATCTACAGTAGATCTCCTTGTTTTTTTGTGAAGAGAAGAGGCAGCCTCAAGTTGCTCCTCAGAATTAATAATTGATGCAAAATTCATTATTTGTTAATGCATTTCAAATGTCCAATATATTTCCATTTTTAAATAATCTTGGACACCATAATTTCATAGAAATATATGGAATCTAAACTTTAACATTAACACAGAACACTGAAGCAAATTAAAAAATGTCTGACATCAGGTGATGGGATCTAGTAGGGCTGCTAGCCTCCAAGTGCCTGGAGATCTTCCAGAATTACAGAAATCAATTACATTAGAGAAAATCTTCTGGATGTGGAGGAGGTGTCACTGTGTGTGGGGGGGGGGGGGGAAGAGGCATTTGTGAATTTCCTGCATTGTGCAAGGGGGTTGGACTAGATGACCCTGGAGGTCCATTCCAATTCTATGAATCTTTGAAAATGAAAGCTTTGGAGGAAGGACTCTACTATGGCATTATACCCTCACTGAGGTCCCTGCCCTCCCCCAAACCCCACCTCCTCCACATCTCCGGTTTTCCAACCAACCTGGAGTTGGTAACCCTAACTTTATGTGATATTACCTGAACAGTAATATAATATATTCTTATTGTTGTTTATTTTAGAATATGGATGGTACGAGATCTATCATAATGAGTGATTGATGATTATTGTACATTATGTAGCATGTCCCCCTCAGGTCAATAGTTTATTATTTTGATACATTTTTTGTATTTTTTTATCATATATAGTGCTCCTGAAGATTTTTGTCCATTTAAGTTCAGTGGGTAATCTACATATGGTGGTAGACAGTGTAATCAAATCTCAGCCAATTTATGATGATCCTGTAGAATTTTATTCATTTATTTTATACCCCACCCTCTCCACCGAAGCAGGCTCAGGGTGGCTTACAAGGCCAATTGGTGAAAACTATAACATTAGAACACTAAAACAATATTAACAGTAAAACAATGCAAGTGATGTATTTTTACTATATTAATATATTAATGGCAGAGTACAGCAGGTCAAGTGCTCCAGGTGGAAATAGGATCTAGGTCTAGAATTTCCAAGGTACAAGTAGCTGAGAAGTGGTTTGCCATTGCCTGGCTCTGTGTAGCAACCCTGGTCATCCTTGGTGGTCTCCGTCCAAGAACTAATCAAGGCTGACCCTGCTTAGCTCCTGAGATCTGACAAGGTTGGGCTAGCCTGGGTCAAGGGCAAGGTACCAGGCCCTGCTCCTGTTCTGAAGTGTCCAGTGCTGTGTCTGACCTGAGGCAGGATAGATATGGGAATAAGGCTCCCAACCCTTGGTAGAGCACTGTTATTGCTGGTGCTGAGGGTCCAGAGCCTTGGGGTGATGCTGGATGCCTCACTTTCCATAGAGGCCCAGGTCACTGCGGCAGTCAGACCTATCTTTTACTATCTACAGCAGGCAAGACAGCTGGCTCCCTACCTTTCAGTCCAGGATCTGGCCACAGTGATTTATGTAACGGTCACTTCCAGACTGGATTGCTACAATTCGCTCTACATGGGCTTGCTCTTGCATTGACCTGGAAACTCCAGCTGATGCAGAATGCAGCAGTGCACTTGCTTGCTGCAGTGCCTACGCAGGTGCGCATGTTGCCAGTGTTCTGCCAGCTGCACTGTCTACCAATTGAGTATGGGATCCAATTCAATGTTCTGGTTCTGCTCTTCAAAGTCTTGAACAGCCTGGGACCAGCATATCTGCAGGACCACTCTTTCCATAACCCCGCCCCCCGAGAACTTTACACTCCATGGATCAACATCTACTGGTAATCCCTGGCCCAAAATAAGTCCATTTAGCCTCCACCCAGGCCAGGGCATTTTCTGTCTTGGCCCCTGGTAGTACAAGCTCGCATTGGAGATTAGGGTCCTGTGGGGACTGTTGGAGTTCTTCAGGGCCTGTAAGACAGAGCTGTTCCACCAGGCCTTTGACTGAGGCAGTGGGTGGTTTATCAATCTGTGGCCTCCCTGCTGAAACGGCTTTTCTGAAACGATTTTGTTGAATTGACCCACTACCTTAAGGGTATGTCATCTGTTTTATACCAGCTGGGGAAGATATAGGAGGAGTAAATGAAATTTGGTACTGCCAGCTGTAGAATTTAAATTTGTTTTTTAGAATGCTATATTGTTTTTATTATATGAATTAATTTTAACTCTGTATATTTATGATTGTTGTCACCTGCCCTGAGCTCCTGGTTCTTAGGGAATGAGTTTTGACCCTCAAGGCCAATGTGGCAGACCTGGAGAACCAGAGAAAGTCAGTAAGGCACAAAGATAAGACTCCCAGGGAATTGTGTCTCATGCCAAGAGTGGCAGCCCCTCCACTGCCAGGGAGCATGTGGGTCAAGGGGAAACAAGGCACTGTGCTGAAGAAAGGGAGAATGTTCCATCAGAATATATATGTTATATCGGAAGGATAGGGAGGGAAGGGTTGGAGGTGGGATGGCTCTGTATGTCAGAGAGGATATACGGTCCAGTAAGACTGAGGTCAGAGAATTAGATTCCCTTCTAAAAATGCTTTGGGTTGAAATAGAGGGCCCAAAAGGAAATTTAACTATGGGAGTTTGTTATCGCCCACCAAATCAAAAGATAGAGGACAATTATAATATGATGGAAGAATTAAAGATAGCAGCTAAACGTAAAAACTGTGTCATAATAGGTGATTTTAACTACCTGCAGATTGATAGGGTCAATATGTGTTCTGGTCGAGAGAAAGAGATTGAGTTTCTTGATGCTCTCAATGACTGTGCTATGGAGCAGATGGTCTCAGAACCTACCAGGGGTGGGGCGATCCTGGATTTTGTCCTAAGTAATGCACAAGACTTGGTGAGAGATGTAAAAGTGATCGCACCGCTTGGGAGCAGTGACCATAACGTTATTGATTTCACCATTTGTATAAATAGGGAGTTGCCCCAAAAGACCAGCACAACCACAATTAACTTTAAAAGGGGTAAATTCTCTGAGATGAGGAGGCATGTGAAAAGGAAACTGAAAAAAAAAAGGTAAATACGGTCAAAACCCTTGGGGGAAGCTTGGAGGCTATTTAAAACTACAATCCTAGAAGCTCAGATAAAATATATACCACAAGTTAGGAAAGGCACAAACAGGTATAAGAAAAGGCCTGCATGGCTAACAAACAAAGTAATGGAAGCTGTAAAAAGTAAAAAGGACTCCTTTAAGCAGTGGAAAACCAGTCCAAGTGAGATTAATAAAAGGGAACACAGACTGTGGCAAATCAATTGCAAGACTGATCAGGCAGGCAAAAAGGGACCATGAGGAACATATTGCAAAAAACATAAAGACCAACAATAAAAATTTCTTCAAATATTTTAGAAGCAGGAAACCAGCCAGGGAGGCAGTGGGGCCCTTGGATGACCAAGGGTCAAAGGATTATTGAAGGAGGATAGGGAAATGACTGAGAAGCTGAATGCATTTTTTCCCTCCATCTTCACTGTGGAAGATGAGAAGTGTTTGCCCGCTCCAGAAACACTAATTTTGGAAGGGGTGTTGAAAAACCTGAGTCAGATTGAGGTGACAAGAGAGAAGGTCCTACAACTGATAGATGAATTAAAAGCGAATAAGTCACCAGGTCCGGATGGCATACATCCAAGAGTTCTGAAAGAACTCAAAGTTGAACTTGTGGATCTTCTAACAAAAATATGTAATTTTCATTGAAATCTGGCTCCATTCCTGAGGACTGGAAGGTAGCAGATGTCACCCTCAACTTTAAAAAGGGTTCCAGAGGAGATCCAGGAAATTACAGGCCAGTCAGTCTGAGCTTTTTCACAGACAGAGTCTTGTTGGTCTGCCATGACCTCCCTATCACAGATGAGACAGTAAATGAACTCGAGGCTCCATATATGTCTTCTGGTCAGGTTCTGGATCACTTCACTCAGCTCTGCCTGGAGGAAGTTGACAGACTACTCTCAACTGTACACCCAACCAATTGCACTTTGACCTGTGCCCATTGTAGCTAATTTAAGCTGGCCACAATGGGTTACAAGGTTCCTTAAGAGAGATTGTCAACACGTTTCTTTCTGAAGGGACTTTCCCTGGGGCACTTAAGGAAATAGTGGTCCACACTCTCCTGAAAAAACCATCCTTGGATCTGACCAAATTGGCAAACTACCAGCTTGCCCTTTTGGGGCAAGATACTTGATAAAGCAGTGGCAGTTCAGCTGCAGAGCTTCCTGGATGATGCTTCCATATTAGGCCCATTACAGTCCGGCTTTTGTCCAGGCTATGGAACAGAGAAGACACTAGTAGTCACACTCAGGGATGACTTCCAATGGCACCTGGATCAGGGCAGTTCAGGGCAGTTCAGTGGTACTGTTGTTGTTAGACCTGTCGGCGGCATTTGAAATGGTCAGCAACCAGTTACTGACCCACTGCCTCACTGACACTGGGATTCAGCTGTTTGCCTTGCACTGGCTTTCCGCTTTCCTTTAAGGTCAGGGACAAAGGGTGGCGCTAGAGGAGCAGCTGTCCCAAAGGCACCCACTGGTATGTGGAGTGCCACAAGGGGCTGTTCTCTACATAATGTTATGTACATTCTCTACATAATGTTAGCCGCATAATGTTCTCTACATAATGTTAGCCGCCCTGAGCCACTTGTGGGAAGGGCGGGGTATAAATCTTAAATAAATAAATAAATAAAATAAATAAAATTAACATCTGCATGTGTCTCCTATTGCCCAGAGGCATGGACTGGGTTGTCATCAGTATGCAAACAACACCCAGCTCTATCTGTTGTTGGGTGGCTGGTCTGGCTCTGATCTGGAAGATCTGGACCTGGTTTTATAAACTGGGGCAGTGATGCTCTGTATTCTTGTGCTTGGGGGAGGGGCACAGTGGAAGGGCTTCTAGCCCCATTGGTGGACGTCTTGATGGCATTTGGGGTTTTTTGGCCACTCTGTGACACAGAGTGTTGAACTGGATGGGCCATTGGCCTGATCTAACTTGGCTTCTCTTATGTTCTTAAACCAACTGAAATGGAATCCAGTGAAGACAGATATACTGTATCTAGGTCCTGATTGACTGACTGATTAATATTTGCTGAACTATGCGACTACTTTTTAAAAATTGAAATAACCTAAAAAAAACAAAGGCTGTGTATCTATAGGCAAAATTCAGTGACTCAGGCAGTATAGCAGCTCTACATGAATCCTTTCCTCTACCTGCAATGTGACTGTCTGTCATTGATAACATTGCTTACTTATAAGTTTTTAAAAGTTTTAAAAATAATCGCCACAAAGACTTGAAAAAAATACACTGTATTTTTCCCAATTCAACTTTGAATGAGTTCAAGATTGGTGTGGGCTTTGAGATGTTGCTGAATCTCCTTTTACCCAAAGCCAGACCATTGGTTGACACATCCAAAGTATTCTGTGTATTGAGATGCTGGGGATTGATGGGGAACCTGTTGCATGCATGGACGTGCTCTTTCACTAAGCTATGGCCATTCCACATGACAAGTACCCTTCATAACTTGAAGTTATCTTCTTTTTTAATTAAAGGTCATTGCAAAGTCAGCCAGTGGCTTGTCTGGAGTGGTAGCCGGTGTGCAACAGCAAACAAATGGTGTCTTGCCAACAGTTGGCTGTACAAACAGTTGTTAAAGTGTTCCCTAGGACCAAGCCAAAGACAGACTCTGTTTGTCTTTGGCTTTCTGTGGATCCAGACTAACTTCAGTCATGTAGTGCTTTGGAATAATTCATACCTGCTGGGGGATTTCCACCCCAGCCCCATTTTTTACAAAGAGACAGAATTCTTCTTTTTTTGGCAACAGCTGTGCCAAAGTTAGTCTTGTCAGTTTGAATTACAGTTCCTTGGTTTCATATACTGCAAATTAGGGAGGGCCATGGGATAAGTTACATATACTGTATACATTTCCTTTTTTAGAAGCAAGTCTGTTTCAAATGCAGTCTGCATTTGGAGATAACATCTGTTAATACAGGAGTTTCCCAAAATTTATATTGGATCACACCAGACCTATGTGATGAAGGCACATCGTATTCCAGGAGACTACACAGATGAATCGTCAACATCATGCTTTTGAGAGGCAGAATGGGACAGTGGTTAGTGTGTCAGACTAGGATCTGAAAAGAGCCACTCTGCTGTGAAGCTCACTGAGTGATCTTAGGCCAGTCACTCTCTGTCTTGTCCTCTCTCTCTTTCTCTGCCTAATGTACTTCATAGCATTTTTGTGAGGATTAAATGGGAAAGGAAGATTTGCGTTATGTCACCCTGAACTCCTTGGAGGAAGGGTGGGATAAAAATCTATTAGATAAAGTCCTCCAGCTCCGTTTATCTACAACATATTTATCTCAGCTGTCCCACAACTCAAGGTGACTTACAGATAAAACTTACAATTTAGCAAAAAGAAACCTCTATAGACATAAAGCAACAAAAGCACATAAAACCAACAGCATCAAATCAATGTAGTAATAAGCAACAATTAGAACCTGACATACATCAGTAGATTTAATTGCCAAATACTTGTTTTGATGGTGAGCTTGGGAAAGATTCCCATATCTTAACAAAAAGACACCACAATGCACTTCATTAGGAAATTCATTCCAGAACTTTTTGCTTTTTGTCCAAAAGATCCTTTGTACCATCAGCTTAGTCCCACTAGCTGAGGATAGTTTGAATAGAGTTCACTTTTTTACTCTAACCTGTCTGATTCAGGTCCCTCATTATAACTGATTTGGATGGGAGTGTAGGGATCCACTACCAGGCAAAGTAGATTGATACTCTTCTCAGTGTACTAGTGGTCTGGCTCCAATCAAAGCAATCTCATATGTTCAAGAAAATGCCTAATCAGGACATTGCTTCCTTGAATCCCTTATGACGTTTATAATAGTTAAATCTTTTTTTCTTCGCCAGATGAACGAGAAGCAGTCCAAAAGAAGACCTTTACAAAGTGGGTTAACTCTCACTTGGCACGTGTATCCTGCAGAATTACAGACTTGTACACCGATCTTCGTGATGGACGTATGCTTATCAAACTGTTGGAAGTTCTTTCAGGAGAGAGGCTTGTAAGTTCCCATTCCAGAACTCCTCGTGTTGTATAGTTTCTTGTAAAAACTCTGATTTTTGTCCTTTAGTGGGGAGATTAAATCTATGAATAGAAAATACCTTATTGTGGTTGTAGGGCAGCTGAATGCTTAATCTAGTCATGATTTTGGAGTTTATTAATTGAAATATGTAGATTACCCTTCATTTCCTGCAATTATACTGTGAAGTTAACTGAATCATATAGCAGCTTCTATGAGTTTGGGCAGGATTTTTTTTTTGTTATGACTTAAATAAAGATTAATAAACTGTATAATTGGGTAATATGAGAAATTTATCCATGTAGCTTCTAGAAGTGCTTCTATCCGCCCCACCCCGCCCTCCACTGGTAACGTGTATCATTCACTGTTGCTTTTAATCATACCAAATGATAATATGTGTTTAGGGGGTGATTTGACTGTGGTAAAAAAAAAAAGTTTTGCCAGCAGTTTAGGAGAGGTGAAATAAGAACTTCATAACTGCTTAGAAGTAGTAGCTAAGCAAATTCTTTTTACAAATTATCCATGGAAGAGCACAGTCTTTCCTTCTGACACTTTATCCTTAGGACTTGAGAACAATAATTGTGGTAGCAAGCCTTCCTTTTTTTTTAAATGAGATTTTCTTCTGAGTTATAAAAAAATATTCTGAGCTATTCTCTCCCCCGCCCCACCCCCACATGCTACTATGTTTTATTTTGCTCTAGAAATAGAAAAGAAGCTATCAGGAAAGCAACATAGAGGAAAATCCCATGAGATGAAAGTTTTGTTTGTTTTTAAAGCCTAGAGCAGAACGTTTTGCGATCTTCTTGGGTCTTCTTGGGGATGCACACACTGCTCTGCAGCAGCCAACGAGTTACCAATAGCTCAGAAGCTACTTGTTGCAGAATCTAAGCTATCAATCGTACAATGTACAGATTCTAAGCCATCAATCCTGTGCCCCAAAAGCCACATGTCAGTGTCAACATTTTGTATGATCCTGTAACATTTCATAAACAAGAGTTTAAGAACTTCAGACTTCAATGCCAGCAAAGTTGTCTGATCCAGTTGTTTCGCCACTCAAAATAGGTAGAGGGGCAGGTGAGTTCTCTATTAAGTATTTATTTATTAGATTAGATTAAATTTATTTATTTATTGGTTCACTGACTTGTCATTGTTGGAAGTAAGATGCTGGACTAGATGGACCCGTGAACTGATCCGATAGCATTTATCTTGTGAACAAAGCAAAATTCTTTACACAAGAAAATGAGTGTCTGGTTTTCTTTGTAAGGAGAGAAACACTACAACTTACGCACATTTACAGCCTTCTAAGTCCAGTGAAGTCCAATGGTGCAACTGCTTAGGATTGCACTTGAAACAGCTTACATGTCTAAACTTCTTGATGTAATATAATGGAGGTGGGGTAGAGGCAGATTTTATTTTATTTCCAGTACTGTTGTAGCATACAATAGGAATCCCAGGACTATAAAAGTGTTTATTTTATACTCAGGCCATCAACTAGGGAAAAGCATTCCTGGATTTCCATCTGAGACCTACAGAGTAAAATTGAGAGTGGGAATTGTTATGGGGAGTAGGAGGAGCTTGTCTGTTCCTGAGATGCTCATGTCTTCTGTGCAAAAACTATTGTTGTGTGTGGCTGAATAGACTTTATTTATCCTGTATTTGCCCCAGTCTGCCATATAAGGCAAAGAAGTTCACATATTTGGATTGTGAGATGGGAAGCACTTGAAACAGCACAACTGGATTTGAAGTTAGGATCCAGGTGTTAAGATGGTACTAGAGGGTCATCCTGTCTTTGAGCTTCCATGCACAAAATCTTACTTAATGCTATTTCAGTTGCAATAATATTGCCAACAGTGCATTTGGCTATCAGGTAACATATCCGTGTGATAGCCATAGAAGCTGCATGACTGTATAGCAGATCTCAGCCTGGTTAGAGCCTTAGAATGAATATGACTTCAGCAGTGTGTGTTTAACACATTCTAGTACTCTTTCCACTACAAAAAGGCATCTAGATAAGGAGGTTTGCGAAAACCTTGACATGCATTCCAAAGTGTGTTAGCTGGATTAGCTTTGAAATCCCATTTGCCAAGGCTCTTCTGCTTATGTTTTTTTTTTACTCTTTGCACTTGCTAATATTTACTTTGGATTCAGCATACCAATAGAGAACACAGTGCCTGACAGTATTATCATATCCGAAACCTAAGACCCAGGATTTATAACCCAGAATTTAGACTCTACTGGGGACCATTTTGAGCATGACAGCTTCCCTACTGGATGTTTGACAAATTCATCTAGGAAAGCTGCCACAAAATGGCTGAACACTTGTGTCTTCAGGCCACTAGAATGGACAGGCCATAAGCATAAAGAAAGACACACAATTTCAGAAGGTCCCAGAACGAGTGGCTGTTGTTTCATTTTTCAGTGGAGAGTTCCTAAAGGTCAGTAAACTAGGAAATGTAAAAGGCACAGATGAACATATTGGTATTTTGCTAGAGGCAGAATGGTAGAGAATCCAGTGAGTGGCAGTGTTTTTGGGTGCCTTCCCCACTCTCCAGTGTGGGGGAGGGGAAACACAGAAGACTTTGTTATATAAAAAAAGCACTTCAGTCGTTCTCTCCTTGAACAATAATTTCTTTATAATTTCTGAAAGCCCAAAGGTCACCTCACATAAACAGATTCTCTCTAGTGAATTTTGCCTTTTATTGTGCTAAGGGGGGGGGAGATTAGAGGGAATTAAAGTTGTCTTGCTTATGTGTGCCCAGCACATAACTGAAATTCTTAAACAAATATAAACACGGCAAGCAAGGAAGCCAGTTTTCATAGCTCATTGTCCAGCCTACTCATCCCATTTCCTCCATTTGGCAGTCTCATTTTAAGGCCTGAAAGAGAAGGAAATGTGTCCATTATATGGCACTACTGAATGAAGTGGGATGAGGCTGGAAAGTATGTATGTTGCAGTAAGTCAGTAAAGCAGGTTCAGTAACAGCAAGAAACAGAATTCTAAGCTTTTGAGTCCGCTCAGCCCCACTACAAGCTCCTCTAAGCTGGAAATGGGAGATCACCTGTGATGTTGAAAAGGTCTCTGGACTTGATCTCCTAGAAGAGAGGAGTAACTTGGAGAAAGGAGTTGAATAAAACCCTTTCAGCACTCCCAACTCAAATCCCTTGGGGACTGGAACTGGTGTTTGTGCTTCAGCACTCAAGGATTGGCTGTTGCCTGGCCATGCCAACCCCTGATGTCAGTCCTGGGTCTAGTCTCCAGACCACAGCAGGTCTCTGGATTTAGAAAAATAATGCTGATTACAAAACCAGTTCTATATAAGCTTTTGCAGGATCAGTCTCCCAAGGTGGAAAACTGTACTTCTAGTGGCTAAAGTCTACAGTTGACACTGAATCCAAAGTTCTTGAACACATTAATGAGTAGAGTAGTGGCTTTCACATTTTCTTCCTTCAGGGAAAAAACATTTGTAGAGTAGTGGCTTTCATATCATCTAGACTGCTCATTGCAAAGGATTCTGGGATGCTTTCAGGGGCAAGTGTTAATTTGTTCGTTGCAGCTTCACAGTGGCCCCACATGGTCTGGAAGACCACCATAAAGTATACAGAACACCCCTCTGTGGCTGATTATAGCAGGAGAAGACTGTTAGAGGTCAAAGTGTCTTTCAAGGAATTTTTTCTGCGATTAATGATCTTCTGATCGAGGAACCTTCAGTAAGCTTCCCAGGAGCCTCCTGTTTAAGAAACCTTTGATGTAGATTATGGAATTTTGATGGGCAACTTTCATTGCTGTGGCATGGCAAGTATGAGAAAAGTTGCATGTGTCAAAATTCTTTCCTTTACACAGCTGTCAAAGGAACAGGAATCCTACCATCTGTCGTACCTGGTCTTTCCAAGTGTAAAATAGTGTACACATTCCTTATATCCTCCAGTTTTGTAGTCAAAATAGGGGGTTTCAACATGTTTTTCTTGTCATTTTTTTCCATCCTAGGTTCAGTTCCAAATACTCATGCTTCTTAGTGCAATGGAAACAAAGATCAGGATTCATAATTACTCTTTTAAAAATGCATACATAAGGTTATATAACATTTTGAGTAACATCGTGAAAATGAGAATTTTTAAAAATTCTTGTTTTTATAAAGAGTAAATTAGCATTGCGTTAAAATGCTTCATAACAGTCATTATCAGAGGCAGTAAATGCACTGTTGCATTGCCATGCTGAAATGCAAAAAACATCTCCCTGGTTAATGGTGCTTTCCTTCTTACCATACGTTGGCTTATTGGCATCCAAGTGAACATTTCTACAGCCCACAGATCCTAATTATCACTGGCTGTATTCTGACAATGATAATTAAGTCTTGTTGGCTCAGCAGACAGACTACTTTCTTTGTTAGCAGAAAAACAGCTTGCCTGTGTCCTGTCCTCCTCGAAAGACTCTATCCTTTGAGATGTTTCCCATGACGAGACCAGTCCAGTGAGGTGTCTTGCTGCCTTGTAGACTCAATCCAGTCTTCACACCAAACCATGGTTTGCTTTAACCATACTTTAAAGTGCAAAGCATGGTTTGACTTTCCAAACATACAGGTGACCATTGTTTAATGCTAATTGGGGCAGTTCTGTTTCTATGATAACACTTGATCTGGAAATGGAGCCAGGAGGACTGTAACTATGGACCATCAATTTGAACATTATGCCAAACCGTAGCCAGCCCAAAGCATTGTTTGCAAACCTTTTCAGCACATGACTTCTAATGCTGTTTGGAAACCATGGTTGGTCAGTGCACCAAGCCATAGCTAAAGCATAGTTCAGTATGATGTCTGAATTGAAGTGTTCCTTTTTCAGTGCTGTTGTGTACTAAATTAATCTGGAATACTTGAACCTCACCACTTTGAAGAGCAGAAAAAGAATCTTGCTGCATGGTACATTTTTTGATTGCTTTTTGCACAGTGGAACAGGCATGCAGGGCATAAGGGGGAAAATGGGCAAAAATGACAGCAGAATGACAGTTGTGGTTTCACCCTTGAGTTTGTCTAACAGAACTTCAACATCCAGTTCAGCCAGGGTTTCTATTGAAAGGGGAGGAGATTTGAAAAGGGGGGGGGAGCTTTTCAGCCCTTTTTTGAGAACCACAATTGGCATATCTAAAGCAGCTTACAACATCATTTCCCCTCCTCCATTTTTCCTCATGGCAACAACTGTGAGATGCAGATGCCATGTCCTGTCTCCTCTCATGGGCCCTCCCCTCCGGTGGCCATCGCTAGAAGCCCCAGGGGCATCCTTTGGGGATGTAGCTGGGATGCCTCAGACCAGGTGGGAGGTCAGGTTCACTGCACCTAGGCCCCTTGCTGCTGCTTCCGACTGACTTGGCCTCTCTCTCTCTCTGCCTTGCACCAGTCACCAGTGCCACCTCCTCCTTCCTCATTGGCCCCCATGTGGCTGCTCCCCCTCCTTATATGCCTCCCAGCCTCACCCCCCTCCCACCTTAGTTCTGCCCCCTTTAAGATGGAGAATGCCCAGCCAGACTGCAGGGCATGGCTGTGCCCATCTCTGAGCCACCCCTCACCTGAGTGCTCCTTCCTTCTCTTGCAGCAGGCTCTATGGGCCTGCCATGGTTTCGGGGCTGCTGACATGGACAGCAGAATAGGCTGAGAGAGAGTGACTGGCTCAAGGTCACCAGTTAGCTGCCATGGCAGAGTGGATTCAAAGCTGGCTCAAACAGATCCTAGTACAATGGTTTAACCACCGCAGCACACTTATTCTCCAGATCAAAGAAAAGGACAGTTAAGAACAAAGACCCAACAAGAGAAGGAGGTGTGAGTCCGCTGTTATTGACATAGAATGTTACAGTGAGGAAGAACACACTTTCTGTGCTCACACTTTTGTTTCTCAGACTGGAAAAAGGGAACAAGAAAATGGTAGGCTGGGAAGTGTTCTGAGGGCTGAAACAGATGTGATGGTGGCTTGTATAGCTAAGTGTTAACTTCTTGTGGTGAGCTGACATATTCATGTGCAGGCTTAGTATGCCTGTATCACCACACATTGCCAGTATGTGAATACTGTGGATGAATGGGCCATCTCAGCGTGGCAGGAGAGCTTATATGTGATGGGCCATGCGTAAAGCACTTACACTGACAATACTGATGTTCATTTTGGCCCTGACTCCTGATCCATTCAAGGGAAACATGACTGGGAGGAATCACGTGTCTCCTGAAACTGCCTTTTTACCTTAGAATCAAACTATATTAGTATTTGCAGACACAAATTTCACTTGGAAGAAAGCAGAGGGTGAAATCATATCCTGCTATTCCCAAGTTGTAACCTGGAGAATAATTCTGTTTCTTATAACCCTGCAGCTACAAAAGTAGAAGACATAGCAGCTTTTTATTTATTTATTTATTTATTTATATTGGGATTTATACCCCGCCCTTCGCACCGAAGTGTCTCAGGGCGGCTTACAACATGATAATACAAATACTACAATTTAAAACACTTACAAGTAAAATTAAAACCATAAATTAATAAAAGCAAGATAGATAAAAACCGGCGGTCTACAGATGCATTTTGTTCCATCCAAAAGATTTCCTTGTCAGTCAGTATTATAGGCCTGCCGGAAGAGGGCTGTCTTACAGGCCCTGCGGAACTGCCCTAGGTCCCGCAGGGCCCGCACCTCCTCCGGCAGCTGGTTCCACCAATAAGGTGCCGTTACTGAGAAGGCCCGATCCCTGGTGGATTTTAGACGGGCCTCCTTTGGCCCGGGGACTATCAACAGGTTTTGTGAACCCGAGCATAGTACTCTCTGGGGAACGTGTGGGGAAAGACGGTCCCTAAGGTAGACAGGTCCTAGGCCATATAGGGCTTTAAAGGTAATAACCAACACCTTGTACCGGACTCGGAATATTACTGGCAGCCAGTGCAGATCCCGGAGCCCCGGCCGAATGTGCTCCCGTCTTGGGAGCCCTAATAACAGCCGGGCAGCAGCGTTCTGCACCAACTGCAGTTTCCGGGTCCGGCACAAGGGTAGCCCCATGTAGAGGGCTTTTCCTGTTTATTCCTTTTCTGGTCTCCTCCCCTCTCCTGCTGATTGAAGCAAAAGGGGGATGGTGGGACACCAGACTATGTACAGAACAGGGAAGGAGAAGCTATGCATGGGCAGTCTGAGAAATTAAAATCTCCAGGAACAAACCAGACAGGAACCCACACCCTTTAGACCTGGTCGACAATTATTGTGTTCATCCATCACTGTGTCTTGAACAGCCAACAACCATCTGAGCCAAGTAGTCCCTGAAGTGCTGTCAAACTTACTTGATCTTGGCTATGCTTACTCCTGGTTGCTGCTGTGATAGTTCTCTGAATTGTGACCCAGAAATCCAACACTGAGTATGTATCAACTTTAAGCAAGAGCATAAAAGAGGTCTGTTCTCTTTTATGCTCTTGTTTGGAGTTGATACATGCTGCCCCTGCAACAGACCCTTCAACATGGAAGTGGAAGTAGTTTCTGCTGACTCACTGGTATCAGAAAGGGGCAATCCTAGCAAAAGGTTATGTTTATACCCTATGTTGACATCAAGTTTCCTTGGGATACATAATGCAACTTTAAAAACTTCTGTTTTTGTCTCAGCTTTGTTTGTGATGAGTTAAATTACATTAATTGAATACATGTGCAATGAAAACTCATTATTACAGTTTTGCTGATTCAGCCATTCCCTAGGAGACCCATTTTACCAGCTATTTTACTGTTTTTTCCCAGAAGGAACAATATGTTGAAATTTCTGATTCTAAGTCTTTAGACCTAAGCACACTTACTAGGGAGAAAGCTTCATTGAACTTCTTTCCAAGTCAGTGTTCATCAGATCACTTTGTACTTGGTAGAAAGAAATTTTTATTTCTGCATAAATTGGTTTATGATTTGCAAGTGGTGTTACTGTACATCAGACTGCTTCAACCTTTCCAGACCCACTGAGTTGCAAGCATGCAACTTCAGTATCATACTACAGGAAGAGGGAAAGCAAGTTATTGGCTGACCGATGTCAAAGCCAGGATGGTGGGTGGAAGTCACAGACAAAATACACAAGTGAAAACTGGTAAGTATAAAATAGTGAGGCGCAAGCCAATAGGCAGAGCCCCAGTAAGATCTTCTCCACCACTGAAAGACCTCACCCCATGAGTCTGTTGTTTCTTTCAGTGTGTATGCAAAGATAAGCAGGAGTTCTGGCGCACTTGCTGTCTACATGGGCACAACTTGTGTTGAAATTGTAACTGGTGATGAAGAAAGGGCAGAACTGCTCAATTCCTACTTTTCCTCAGTCTTTTGTGAGGGAAAAGGTGCTCAACATGGCAAAAACAGAACACATGATGAGGGAAGGGAATTTTGCAGCCTAGGATCAGCACAAGGGTAGTACATAAACTCCTAGTTTCTTTAAATGAAACTAAATCCTCGAGGCCAGATGAACTGCATCCAAGGGTAGTGAAAGAACTTGTGGATGTAATTTCTGAGGCTCTGGCCATTATTTTTGAAAATTCTTGGAGAACAGGTGAGATACGAGAAGATTGGAGGTGGGCAAATGTTGTCCCCATCTTCAAGAAGAGGGAAAAGTAAGTTCTGGGTAACTACCAACCTGTCAGCTTGATGTCTATACCTAGAAAAGTTCTAGAACAAATCATCAAATTGTCAGTCCTGGAACATTGAGGAAGGATAGCTCTGATCATTAAGAGCCAGCATGGATTTCTCAAGAACAAGTCATGTCAGACTAACTTGATCTCATTTTTTGAGAAAGTGACTACCTTGCTGGATCAGGGGAATGCTGTAGATATAGTTTATCTTGATTTCAGTAAGGCTATTTATAAGATTCCTTGTACTGTTCTTGTTGACAATTTGGTAAAATGTGGTTTGGCTCCTATAACTGTTAGGTGGATCTGTAACTGGTTGACAGATCGCACCCAAAGAATGCTCCTCTTAGAGAGGAGCGACAAGTGAAGTGCCTCAAGGATCTGTCCTGGGACCTGTTTAATTTAAGATCTTTATAAATGATCTGGATGAAAGAATAGAGGGAACACTTATTAAATTTGCAGATGATACTAAATTGGGAGGGGTTACAAATACTGTAGAAGACAGAGTCAGGATGAACTTGACAGGCTGGAAAGCTGGGCTAAAACAAATAAAATGAATGTTAACTGGGATAAATCCAATGCATCATTATAGGATGGGGGAGACTTGTCTTGGCAGTAGTATGTGAGAAAAGGATCTAGAAGTCTTAGTGAACCATACACTGAACATGAGTCAGCAGTGTGATGCAGTAGCTAAAAGGCCAATGCGAATTTGGGCTGTATCAACAGAAGTATAGTGTCTATATCAAACGAAGTGATGGTATCACTTTACTTTGCTCTGGTTAAATCTTACTTAGAGTATTGTGTTCAGTTTTGAGTAGCACAATTTAGTAAGGATATAGACAAGCTGGAACGTGTCCAGAGGAGGGCAATGGTGAGGGGTCTGCAGACCAAGTCCTATTAGGAAAGGTTGAAGGAGCTGGGTATTCTCAGCCTGGAGAGATGACTGAGAGGTGATATGGTCACCATCTTCATGTACTTGAAGGGGTGTCATATAGAGAGGATGGTGAGTTGTTTTCTGTTGCCCCAGAAGGTTGGACCAGAACCAGTGGGGTGAAATTAAATCAGAAATGTTTTCAACTAAACATTAGGAGGAATTTTCTGACAGTTGAAGCAATTCCTAAGTGGAACAGACTTTCTCAGGAGGTAGTGAGCTCTCCTTCTTTGGAAGTTTTTAAACAGAGGCTAGATGGCCATCTGACAACAATGCTGATTCTGTGAATTAGACAGAACATGAGATGGAGGGCAGGAAGCATTGCATCAGTGCTTAGTTCTTGTGGCCCATTCTTACATGCCCAGGGAAATGCCGAGAGCCACTTTGGGGTCAGGAAGCAATATTTCTCCAGGTCAGTTTTGTCAGGGATCCTGGAGAATTGTCTTCAATTTTTCTTTTTGCTATTTTCTGGGCTTGAAGCAAGGGGGTCACTGTGTGTGTGTGTGTGTATAGGGGGGAGGCACTTGTAAATTTCTTGCATTGTGAGGCAGTTGGACTAGATGACCCTGGAGATCCATTCCAGCTCTGTGATTCTATGATTATCGGCAGGTCCTCCCAAAAGGCAACTAAAATAGCAGCTCTTGTGGGGGAGGAGTTATGGTCCACTAGGTAGGGCTCTGAATCCCACCTGGGGTTCTAAACCATGGGTTGAAGACCAGTGCAGCACATGATAGTTGACATATAATTAAACTAACCAACTGGTCAGACTTTGTTTTTTAAAATCTCCATGAAAAAACATCAGTTACAAATATTTTACATCTTATAACCAGTAGCATGAAAACAGTGGCTATGATGAGGAAGTACATTAAAGAAAATGAAAGTTCACATAATAGTTACGATCAGTGATAAAGAAACTGTTGAGTTTAAAGCTGTGGGCTAATTCACACACCAAAAAATTGCCTTCACAAAACTGCTAGAAATTAACACCAGTCTGGACATGCCCAAATCAATATAGAATGATTTCACACTTATCCCTGCTCACAAGTTACTGTGAATGCATGGACATCCTGTGCATATATGTACATATACACTATTTCATAAGAAACAGACAGCATGCATTCAGTTCACAAATGAAACTGGGGGAGAATATTTGGATAAATGTTCAACTGTACATGCAGATTACTCAATGCATGTATGAGTTGTTTGCAGTTCAAGAAGTGGAAGGAGGCTTGATTGACTCCAAGGTGCCCTTGGGGTAGGCAGAAAGGGCAAGCTGGTTCTCCCTCAGTGTGCCATGTCAGGAAGCACATCAGAGGGTGGACGCAGGCAGCGGGAGCCCAGGGGCTATTTAAGCAAGGCCACACATATGCTCTGCCTCTTTTTCTTGGCTTGTGGGCTTTACTCAATGCATGTATAAGGAAAAATAAAGTGTCCACTGACATGGTTTGCATGTGTGTCCACTATAGTTTGTAGAATCATAGAGTTGGAAGGGACCTCCAGGATCATCTTGTCCAATCCCCTGCACAATGCAGGAAGCTCACAAACACCTCCCCCTAAATTCACAGGATCTTCATTGCTGTCAGATGGCCATCTAGCCTCTGTTTAAAAACCTCCAAGGAAGGAGAGCCCACCACCTTCTGAGGAAGTCTGTTCCACTGAGAAATCGCTCTAACGGTCAGAAAGTTCTTCCTAATGTTGAGCCGGAAACTCTTTGATTTAATTTCAACCCATTGGTTCTGGTCCTACCTTCTGGGGTCACAGAAAACAATTCCACACCATCCTCTATATGACAGCCTTTCAAATATCACCTCTCAGCCACCTCCTCTCCAGGCTAAACATCCCCAGCTCCTTCAACCTTTCCTCATAGGACTTGGTCTCCAGACCCCTCACCATCTTCATCACCCTCCTCTGTGCCCGTTCCAGTTTGTCTATATCCTTCTTAAAATGTGGTGTCCAAAACTGAACACAATACTCCAGGTGAGGTCTTACCAGAGCAGAGTAAACTGTTGATAAAGCCCAAAATTGCATTTGCCTTTTTAGCCACCGCATCACACTGTGGACTCGTGTTCATAGATCCTTTTCACACATACTACTGCTAAGACAAATCTTCCCCATCCTATAACCATGCATTGGATTTTTCCTACCTAAATGCAGAACTTTACATTTATCCCTGTTAAAATTCATTTTATTGGTTTTAGCCCAGTTTTCTAGCCTGTCAAAGTCGTCCTGTATCCATGTTTCTGTCTTCTACTGTATTTGCAACCCTTCCCAGGGGTATGTAAACAGGGGTATGTTCTCAGCATGCCTATATAGGCAGTGGCCTTAAGCTGGACAGTTTTGAGGGGCAGTTTGCTTGATGGTGCCTCTTTTTGGGGGACAACCTGCTTTCTTGTGGACCCTTTAGCATAGCTCTACTAAAAGTAAGCCTCTACACATGCACACTAAAATACTATATATTTGTAAGTGAATGGAACACATCTTCTGTCCTATGACATTCTTTTCCTGCAGTTTAGATTGAAAGATCTTTAGAGCAGGGACACCTTTAGTTTTTTTGAGGGGTTGCTTTTTTTCTGCAGAGCACCAGACACATTAATAGTACTATAAAAATAAATGGCAATACTAATTTATGATGCTGCAATAAGGTCAGATTTCAAGTTTCTTACAGGAAGCCTCCAGTGTCTTCCTTATCATGATGTGTTTGTTCCCAAACTGGGAAGAGTGGATGGGATCAAAGTGCTCTCCCCTTTAAAGCCTTTTATCTAGGGTCAAACACTTATTCCAAGCTCTGTATCTTCTAGGTGTAAGAACTTAAAAGGAGCCATGTTGGATCAGGCCAGTGGCCCATCCAGTCCAACACTCTGTATCATGTAGTAGCAAAAACCAAGGTGTCATTAGGAGGTCCATCAGCAGAGCCAGAAGTCCTCCCACTGAGCCACACCAAGAATACAGAGCATCACTGCCCCAGACATGTACCCAGTACCTTCACACCAGGCAGGCAAGCCACCATGTGGGTTCCTGACCCATCTATCTACATTCCTAAGGACTGAATCACCAAGAGCCCCCTCTCTCCCTGCCCAGTGATGATTTCTCAGTTCAAAAGGATTCCTGTTCACCAACTGAAGAAGAGGTCCCTTCTAAGGGAACATTTCACTTACAATCAGCACAGTGCCCTGTTTCCCCTTGATCTTCTTCGTGGTCTCTGTGCATTCACACATATGGGTAATCCGCAGGATTGGCCCCGACCTCGGAGAGTTCAAAGCAATCTTGATCGTAGATCTGGCGCGCCTCCCACTTGTCCTGGGAGGAGACAGCTACTGCGCATGCCTGGACAAGGGGGAGGTGCTTAGCCACTCAGTTTCTTCCTTACCGCCGACCGGATCGCACCTTCCTCGTTGATCTCCAACTTCTTCATTGCAATCTCCAACAACTACCTTCTCTTCGCTTCAATTCTTCATCTTCTACTTCTCCTGGTATCGTATAAAAAAAAAAAAAAAAAAAAGCCTCCTCTTACTATCTTTCTGGACTTTCCCCCTCCCTCCCCCCCCCCCCCTCCCGGGCGGATGGAAGGAAGGGACAAGATAATCTTTAAACGCTGTACCAGCTGCTCCTCAAAAATCCCCTCGTCCGACGGCCACTCTCTTTGCTTGTTCTGCCTTGGAGAGGCACACCGTCCAGACTCCTGCGTGCACTGCAGCCAATTTGGCAAACAGGCCCGCAAGAACCGCGCCGCGAGACTCAAGAGCCACCTCATGGAAACCTCACTCCGACCGGCCATGCCGCGTGGCGGACAACAACAACCCGCGCCATCTTCCCCACACCTCGTGGGAGAGGCGCAGTCGGCAGCTTCCGTGGCACAGACTCCCTGTAAGCCTAAGACCGGCAAGCACTCTAAGAAGTCGGACGACCCCAAAAAGCGTCGCCGCTCCGATTCCGCCCACTCGGACCCGACGGGCAGCACTAGCTCAAAAAAGCATAAGACCCGCCCTCTCGACTCGGCCTCGAACCCGACCACCAAACCGAAGGCCTCGAACCCGACCGCCACTGCCTCCGGATCGATGCCGAAGACTCCGACGTCGAAGTCGACGGCAACACCGTCAATCACTCCGTTGGAAATCATCCGCATCTCATCAAAGTCGCCGTCCATTCCGAATTCCCCACCAGACCAGCTGCTGGATACGCACTCTACCGCATCCGTTAGGACCCACACTCTCGACCCCACTAAATTCGTAGATCTCTCACAGCCGATAGACGCCCACGCGCTCACCAGAGAACCCTCGACCCCGAGAGATCCCCTGACTAGACCTCGATCTCACAGTCGCAAACGCACCAGGTCCCGCAGTCGCCGACACACCAGGTCCCGCAGTCGCCGCCGTACCAGGTCCCGCAGCCGCCGCCGCACCAGGTCCCGCAGTCGCCACCGCACCAGGTCCCGCAGCCGCCGGCGCTCTCGCAGCCACCGCAGGGGGAGACACTACTATTACTCTCCATCGAGATCTAGGTCTCCATCCCCACGGCACCGAAGACGGCACCGACGATCACCATCCCATGATCGCCATTACCACAGCTACCAAGAGTCTCCGCGCTACCGAGATCGCACACACAGACTCCAAACTGCTTCGATCGAATCGCTTCACCATGACGACCCTACGGACCTCGGCGCCGAACCGAAGCTCCCGTCACCACTAGAATCCCTACACACGGCTCCCAAGACAACACCTCAGCCCGACCTACCTCAAGGAACCGACGACGGATCCGAGGAGGAACTCTCCGACTCCGACCACTCTTCGGGTTCGGACCTACAATCCCCAGACTCCGACATAGCCAAGCCAGCAGACTTATCACCGTCTGAAAGCCCAAGATCCTACCTCGACCTGGTAGCAAACATGGCAAGCTCGCTAAATCTAAAGCTCAATACGGACGCCCCCAGAGTCTCGGACGTCGTTTTTGATCTAGTCCACGCGGATCTTCCATCCAGCTCTTCTCTCCCAATGCTCCCCGTTCTACTAGAAACACTCAAAGAAGCATGGGACAAACCGGCATCGGTACCGCCAACATCCAAGAGGGTTGAAGCGCTGTACAAGATACACGCACCTGATTCCAAGTTCCTGTTCACCCACCCGGCTCCGAACTCGATCATTGTACATTCGTCCTCGAAGTCGAAGCAGACTAGACACCCGGTACCACCAGAACGGGAGGGCAAAAAACTCGACACCATCGGAAGAAAGATTTACGCCCTCACTACAGCCACAACCAAAATCCTCAACTACATGGCATGCTTCTCCGCATACACCCACAACCTGACCACCTCCCTCGCCGCATTGGTACCATCCCTGCCCGAGGCATCCCAAAAGTCAGCCACCACGACCCTGCAGGAGATGGCCAGAGTAACCAAACAGCAAATCAACACTGCCCGTCACGCTGCACAGTGTTCCTCCAGAACCTTGGCCTCAGCCATAGCACTCCGCAGACACGCGTGGCTCAGGTCCTCCTCCCTCCAACCAGACATCAAATACAAAGTTGAAGATTTGCCCTTTGATGGCCTTGGCCTGTTTAGCTCCTCTACAGATGACATCCTCACATCTGTAGACGATGGCAGGAAGAGGGCAAGACGACTGGGAGTCTCCCAACCTCTGACCCAAACCAATCGACAAAGGAACTGGAGGTCCAACCAATACAAAGGGAACAGATCCCCACGACAACAGGAACCATGGAAGCGCAAACCACCGCAGTCCAAGCCTTCCTTTCAACACAGACGCCAAACAACCAAGAAACCTTCAACCACACCCAAACCGTCTCTCTGACCTCCCTGCCCCGAGCCGTCCAGTCTCCCTCCATCAGCCAAACCCATCAACACGACTACAACCATTCTACACTGCCTGGAGGACCATAACATCGGACGCCTGGGTCCTCGCCATCATTCAAAGAGGCTACCTAATAGAGTTTACGTCCACTCCAAAGCACCACCGGTTCCTCACCACACCCCCGTCCGCACCCCTGCAGACGGAAATCGCGTCTCTGCTGGACAAGGGCGCGATAGAACCAGTCCCACCCCAATACCATCGCACCGGCTTCTACTCCCGGTACTTCCTGGTGCCAAAAAAGGACGGAGGACTCCGACCCATTCTCGACCTCCGCAAACTCAACCTACACATAACCTACAAGAAATTCCGTATGGTCACGCTTCAGGCAACCCTCCCGCTCATCCCAGAACGAGCATGGATGGCGTCCATAGACCTCCAGGACGCCTACTTCCACATTACAATCAACCATCATCACAGAAGATTCCTCAGGTTTGCCATAGGGAAGCAGCACTTCCAGTTCTGCTCCCTTCCCTTCGGTCTCTCCACAGCACCAAGGGTCTTCACCAAGTGCATGGCAGTAGTAGCAGCCACATTACGCCAGCAACAGATATCAATCTTCCCGTACATAGACGACTGGCTGATCGTCGCCCATTCCAGGGAGCAACTACAACTGGACGTCTCGACCACCCTCTCCACCCTGGCCACCTTAGGCCTCCTAGTCAACCTCTCAAAATCCAAACTAGTCCCTACCCAAAGGATCCAATTCATAGGAGCAGACATCTCCACGCTCTCACAAACGGCTTTCCTACCTCAGGACAGGGCACTCGCCATAATGTCACTGGCCAACACTATCATCGCCCAGCGCTCCCAAACAGCGCTCACCTTCCAGAGAATGTTAGGCCTCATGGCAGCAACCACAGCAGTTCTGCGGTTTGCGAAGCTGCACATGCGTCCCCTCCAAATGTGGTTCGTAAGAACTTTCCGCCCTCACACACAACATCAATCCACACTGCTCACCCTTCCACTACACATTGTACCATCCCTCAAATGGTGGACCAAGGAACATCACCTCTACAAGGGCATGCCATTCAAGCAGACACCGCCCTCGGTGATTGTAACCACAGATGCCTCCAACTGGGGATGGGGAGCCCACTTGGAAGACCTCACGGTGCAGGGCCAGTGGACAGACTACGAACGCTCTCTCCACATAAACTGCCTGGAGCTCATCGCAGTGCACAAGGCTTTGCGGTCCTTCCTCCCATCGCTAAGGAACCAGCACGTCCAGGTCACCTCCGACAACATCGCCACAGTCTTTTACATCAACAGGCAGGGCGGCACCGCCTCCGTCAGACTCTGCAAGAGAGCCCTAGCCCTGTGGCACTGGAGCATAAGCCAGGGCATCTTCCTCACGGCCGTACACCTACCAGGGGCCGAGAACACCCAGGCAGACGCCCTGAGCCGCCACTCCACCAACAACCACGAGTGGTCTATCAACAGCCGATACATCAGACAGATATTCAGCATCTTCGGACAACCGAAGATAGATGTATTTGCTTCACCGTCAAATGCCCAATGCACCCGCTTCTACATGAGAGGTCCTCCATCCCACCTCTCCAGGGGGGATGCCTTTATACAAACTTGGAAAGGAACACTCCACTACCTCTTTCCGCCCATTCCACTTATCACCAGAGTTCTACAGAAGATTCAGGTAGACCACACAAACTGCATCCTCATAACTCCATGGTGGCCGCGCCAACCCTGGTTTACGACCTTGCTGCTCCTGTCCAACAATACCTTCATCCAGCTCCCTCAAACACGGGATCTCCTCTCTCAACAGGGCGGCAGGGTCCTTCACCACAACCCGGCATCGCTCAAATTAACAGCCTGGAGAATCAGTTTCTAGACTTCCCTCCGGAGGTCCGTCAGGTCCTAGTGAACTCCAGAAAACCATCTACTAGGAAATCCTATCTATTTAAGTGGAAACGCTTCTCACACTATGCCTCACAGCACAACTTCGACCCCAACCTCGCCACTATACCTCAGGTACTAACTTACACCTTAACGCTATCCAGAGCGGGTCTGTCGTATTCTTCCCTGAAGGTACACCTGGCAGCCATCTCTGCCTTCCACCCCCGCATCGATGGCACAACGGTATTCTCTCACCACGCGACCAGAGCTTTCCTCAAGGGCATCATTCGCCTACACCCACCAATCAAACAAGTTCTACCCACCTGGAGCCTGTCCCTAGTCCTGAGCCAACTCATGAAACCACCCTTCGAGCCCATGGCCTCCATCCCACTACACCTGCTGTCATGGAAGACGGCACTACTTACGGCCCTCACCACAGGCAAGAGGGCCAGTGACATCTGCGCATTCAGAGCAGACCCACCGTATACGATATTTCATAACAGTACGGTGGTCCTCCGACCTGACCCGACCTTCCTACCCAAGGTCGTCTCTACCTTTCACCTAGGAAGACAGTCCACTATACCAGCCTTCTTCCAGCACCCCGCGGACGCGGGACAAAGGGCACTCCACAACTTGGATGCACGGAGAGCCCTAGCCTTCTACATAGACAGAACCCGCCAAATCCGTAAAGACCCTAGACTCTTTGTCACCTACGCTACCCATAATAAGGGCAGCAGAATATCTACCCAGAGACTCTCCAAATGGATTGTTGCTGCCATCGAACTCTGTTACCAGCTGGCAAAGCAACCAATCCCTCAACATATACGAGCCCACTCAACCAGAGCCGTGGCTACCTCGTCTGCCTTCATGAAAGGCATCCCTATAGAGGACATATGCGCTGCAGCCGTCTGGTCCTCCACATCTACCTTCGCCTCGCACTACGCTCTCGACGTCCGTGCCCGGCGAGATGCCTCCTTCGGACAAGCAGTGCTACGATCGATCTTCGACTAACCACTGTGAGTACCACTATCATTACGTTACGCTCTAACCCTTCATGTTCTTACAGGTCCAGCACCCACCTCCGAAGAAATGGCTCGCTAATCACCCATATGTGTGAATGCACAGAGACCACGAAGAAGATGGACAGGTTTCTTACCTGTAACTGGTGATCTTCGAGTGGTCATCTGTGCAATCACACAGACCCACCCAGCCTTCCCCGCTGCTGGAAGCTAGTAAGCACAGTTATTTCCACCTATCCGGCGGCGGGAAGAAACTGAGTGGCTAAGCACCTCCCCCTTGTCCAGGCATGCGCAGTAGCTGTCTCCTCCCAGGACAAGTGGGAGGCGCGCCAGATCTACGATCAAGATTGCTTTGAACTCTCCGAGGTCGGGGCCAATCCTGCGGATTACCCATATGTGTGATTGCACAGATGACCACTCGAAGATCACCAGTTACAGGTAAGAAACCTGTCCGTCCTCATGCTCCCTGACAGTACCAGAGCTTCTGTTCTCAGGGTGGGACACATCTAGCAAGTTCCCAAGGGTCTTATCCATGTTCCTAATTGACTGCCTCTGTTTCTCCAGGTCAGCCATCTTGGCCTCAAGAATATAAATTCGTTTCCTGAGAACCGAGAGCTCCTGTTACACTCAGTGCAGTACACTGGATAGCCCCCAAAACCCTCGCTGGCATTCTACCTTCATCATTATCTTTCTGTTATCTGGGTTTTTAAACCCCCTTTTTATAAAACTTCCTATTTATGTAGATTTGCTTGTGGGAAGTGTGATTACGCTTTTAAAAGTTTGGAGAGACTAGTGCCTTTGCTTCCTCACCCTGCTGCTGAACTCGTCTCTTTATTCCATCATTCCAGAGACTTTGTCGCTGGAGCTGAGACACTTTGTCACTGGGCCTACCACTTCACAGAGCTCATTTCTTCTCTCCCACATAGCCCTTCTTGTAGCTCCCAGAGTTTCATGCTGAAGGATTCACCAAATCTTGTAAATCAAACCTAGGGTTTCCAGGCAGATTAGTAATGTCCTGGCAACCATCAGGAGATGTGGGAAGTTATTGCAGGGAGGGGGGAATCGTTGTTGCCGGTTCTGGTGAAATCTGGAAGCACTGGCAATCACATTGGAGCGATGCTCTAGTGCCTCAAAACTTTGTGGAAATAACATCATCATGCAGCAACAAAGATTCACACACACACTCACACATTTTGCCAGCCTCCTTCCACTGGCCAACTGAGCATCAGTGGGCACTGATAACAATTACCAGGAGTTTGTCCAGCATTTGCAGGCACCTGGTAAGCCTAAGCAAGCCCTGTCTGCAGTCTAAGTGCTAGTTAACAGGTCTCCTGAGAAAGGAAGCAGAACTTGGTAGTTAAGGGGTTGAGTCAGCAGTTGGAACCTAGTAGTGATTGGCTTTGTGCCCCATTAGGCAGTTCTGCTTCTTATTTCACAAGGGGACAGAGCCTGGTAGATGAGATACTTCAGGGTGATCCCTGATGGACACGGAGCATACCTAATAGCAGAAGCTCTAGAGTAACACCGCCTCCATGGTTTTGGACCTTTCCCCTGAGACCTTATTCCTTCTCTTGAGAACCCTGGGATGCAGGCTAAAATTCTGAAACCACAAATAATTTGGGATTGGGGTGAAAAGACACTGTAGTGGCAGAACCTGTGGATGGAGAAGGAAGTTAGATTAGTTGTTAGGAAAGAAGGAGTGTTGAACCTAGACACTGTTTGTCTTTTGGGGCTGATATAGCAGAGTGGCTAAATAAACAAGCTATGATTCAGTAGGTTGCTGCTTCAGATCTTATTTCAACCATAGACTCACCAGATGACCTCAGGAAAGCCATTCACTCTCCTCCTCACCCCGCCCCGCCCCGCCCCTGCCCAGTCTCCAAGACAAGGATAGTAACAGTCTACTCTATAGAACTGTTCTAAGGATTATTGCAATAATATATACGAAGCACTTCAAACACAGGAAGTCCATGGTTAAAGATTCTGTATTGTTATTGTGGTTGTTTGGGGACCATGCAGACAGTGGAATGTACTTGCAGTACCCAGACCAATTCTCATTCCACCCATGGCTCATTGGGAGTAGTCTGAAACATGCAAAAATGCTGTTTTGCTTGTGATGAGTGGCACATGCTCCATTTGTGGTAAATTCTTCAGGTCAGATACGCTGGCCTGAGTTCATGCAATCAGTTTTAGGACTGATTCTCCCCTCTGTTTCTGGTGTGTTCCACTCAGGCAACCACCTTAGCAAAAGCACAAAGACAACCTAAACTGTGTCAATTAATTTTCTCACTTAACAGGAGAACCTGTTTCTCACAGGAGAACCACTTCCTTGCATAACAGGAGGACCTAGAATATCTTTATCCAGAGTTGGTGGGAATGTATCATTATGGGAAAACCCTTCCTGACTCCAGGAGTTGGACTAGATGAACTCTGGAGAATGGTCCTTTCTCTACTGTTACAAAGCAGTCCTGTGAATTTCAATGAGTCCCAGTGTTATATATTGCAATAGGAGACAGCTCACTTTTATGAGCTGCACAGAGACTATTTAAATTCTGCAACTTCACAATTGCTCTTAATGTGGTTTTTGTACAATTTGTGTCTTGTCTTAAACGACTTGCTGTAGCATTGTTGAATTACTTCTTGTTCTTTTAGCTGGAATGAATTCCTTCTTCCTATCATCTATCTTATTTTTTTTAAAGACCCCAAAAGAAGTAGTAAAGCTCCCTTCTCTTGAGATCGTTTCAATCAGTTTGCGGCCCCAACTCTGGATCACCCTTTTAAAAGAGTTTACATGTTGGCAGGCAGTATTCCCTGGACTCTTACCAGTTCTCATTACTGCGTGCATGCAAGGCTTTATTTGCTTGTTTAGCACTTTCCCACCACTGCAAGGAATGTGTGTACAGAATCACAAGAATAAGGGTGTTTCAGCAAAGTTTGACCAACATTATGAATGCTCTGTATTATAAAACTCAACTCCAGGCGAACCAAGAGAGAAAAGCTTTGGCTAAGCATGTGTGCATGAAGAATGGATGGCAGAATATTTCTGCAAGAAAGCAAAATAAAATATGTAGCATCACTAGGAGAAGCCTCCAGGGCCTGAACTCTGTCACAAATGATTTATTGTCAAGGGCCTAAGCTTCTGTATGAGAAGTTAGATATTTGTTGCAAATTTGCATATGTTTTGTTGATCTTAGTTAATCTGCTCTGATGGTAAATTCTGGGTTTGTGCAGAACTGGGAATTGTGTGTGTGGTGGAAGGTGGGAATTAAGACAAGGGCTTTAGAAGCACAATGCAGGTTCAGGGGCAAGGAGGAGAGGCGCTGTCAGGAGGGGTGTGTGAAAAGCACAAGTCCTGCTTCCTCCACACTGAAAGTTCCACAGTTCCTGACAACTTCACACAGATGGGCTTTGGTGGTATACTTTTTAATAGATCAGATCAGATCTCTTCTTCAGGCTTGAAGCTTACTCAGGTGACCTTGGGCCATTGGTGTGTGGTTATGAAGATAAAAAAGGAGCATGTATAGGCCATTCTAATTTCTTTGGTGGAAGCGCTAGGGACAAATATGATAAGTGTGATGTTTCAGCTTTTTTACTCTCCCACTTTTTCTCCACTGTCATAAAGGCTAGAAAAGTTACCAATCTGGATACTGAAAATGAGTTGGTTATTTAGAATGATTAAATCCTGAATTTCCTATCCAGTAACATTTCTTTTCCTACCATATCTTCTTTTATTTTGAAAAATATATCATGTAGCCCAAGCCAACAAAGGGAAGGATGCGCATCCATTGCTTGGAGAATGTTGACAAAGCTCTCCAGTTCCTGAAAGAACAGCGAGTGCATCTTGAGAACATGGGATCCCATGATATTGTAGATGGGAATCACAGACTAACACTCGGCCTTATTTGGACTATTATATTGAGATTCCAGGTAACAAAGAAAATTCATCTCTATCTTCTGCCAGTGTTGGTCTGCAACTTTTTCTTCAGTGTTTGCTTCACTTTACCTGCAAGATTTTTCTTCCCCTATGGGCTAAGACTAGTGATGGCTTTCTTGGTTCTCTCTTTGTTGCAGTAAAGGATTAAATAGTTAGATTCCTTCTTGGAGTTCTGCCCCAACCTTCTTGCTGTTCTGCTTCTTCTGTCATCCTTGTGTGTTGGAGCATGGTTTCTGCTATGTTATTCATAGAGCTGCCAGCTTTAGCCTGAAAACTGTGATTGATATAGCAGAGATATACATAGAGAGAAAGTGAGAACTCTGTCCTTCCCAAATGTTCTTTCTCTGACCCAAAGTTAAAACAACCTTCACAGTCTCCGGGGCCAAGAGCTAGCTTGTCTAGTTGTTCATTTTTGGCAATTCCAGGGCTTCCCTAGGCTGCTTTCCATGTCATATTGCCTCATCTTATCCACTGCAGGCTGCTGTTATGTCTCCTCAAAGAGAGACCTGTTGATTGCATTCTTTCTTTCTCTGAATACATTTTGTTGGAGTTGTTTGTTATGGATTATGATGGCTGGCTTGCCCAGATTTCACTGTTCATTTTCATAATACGCTTGCCATTTTGGTGTAGTGGTTAAGTGTGCGGATTCTTATCTGGGACAACTGGGTTTGATTCCCCACTCCTCCACTTGCACCTGCTGGAATGGCCTTGGATTAGCCATAGCTTTCACAGGAGTTGTCCTTGAAAGGGCAGCTGCTGTGAGAGCCCTCTTAGCCCCACCCACCTCACAGGCTGTCTGTTGTGGGAGGAGAAAATATAGGAGATTGTAAGCCACTCTGAGTCTCTGATACAAAGAGAAGGGTAGGGTATAAATCTCCAGTTCTTCTTCTTCTTTATCATGATATATGAATGTAGGCTGTATGTTTCAGCAGAGTAGGGCAAATTGATAAAAAAGAACAAAAATCTCATATTTTTGTTTAGTAAGGTCATAGCTTATTTGCATAAGAAAATTATATAGTATTATTTGTATGCTTTGTCTTTTAAGTCATCAAGACTTCCCATTTTTTCTCTCAGAAAGAAATCTCTCTCCCCCACTTCACATATATATAGACACACCATTTTGAGAATATCAGAATATCATGCACATTTAGTGCATTTATATTTTAGTGCACTTAAATAGTTTTGCATATCCATATCTGCACAAGAGCTAATATAGCAGAGTGGCAGATGCTTATCTCTGAAGTTGAAATCAATGTGCCTTTTAATGTGTTTAACTTTGCCTGGATCTTTTAAAAGTAGACTCAGGTGCTTTTGTTTGCATTTTTCTTAAGCTGTAACTGTTTTGGGATTTTTTTTGGTTTCCCAAAATATTGTTTTCTCAGTTATATGGAGACTATGGGATAGAAATTGGCCAAGAAATTGGCAAATGAATTGCTACTAACCATGATATGTGGCACTGCAGATCCAGGATATCAGTGTTGAAACTGAAGACAACAAAGAGAAGAAGTCTGCAAAGGATGCACTGCTGTTGTGGTGCCAGATGAAGACAGCTGGGTGAGTATTAAGTGGATAACTGGGAAAGTCTCCTTGCAGCATGCTGTGGCAGGAATGGATGGTCACTAAAATACTTTTAAAATATGTAGCAATATGTCTTTCTTTAAGTGGATTCAGTTAATGCCAAACAAATAACTGTGCTGAAGTACACAAGACTGTCTGCTGCCTCACAGCGTCAGAAGTTGTGGTGTTCTGTCATCAATACAAGTTGATCTGGGATATTTTGTGGGACCAACTTGCATTTAAAATTTTGGTTCAGATATATGAACACACCTCGGTTTGGACATTTTAAGACTTAAAGATGCTTGAACATCTGCTAGTTCAGCTCAGTTCTCATTCACCAACGGTGATCAGGCAGCCAGTTAAACTATAGGCTGTTCAGTTGTTCAAAACCTATTTGTATGTATTCGTAGGAACAGGCTACTTTCACCCATTTAAAGCAGGGGTTCCCCTCATCAGCTGTCATGGAAACTTTACTGCCTCCCCAGACTTACTGAAATGCGGCAAATTTGTGTGTTTTGAGGGGAGGGGGTGATATCAGAAGCCCAGCTGATTTCCCTTCACCTCAAACTGTTGGCCTTGGGCTGCAGTGAAAAGGAGGAAAATGAGCTCTTTCTCCTCTCCCTTTTGTAATGCAAAGATTAATGCAGTGATTGGTCATCTGGCTGGGCTGCACAAGCTGGGCATCTTTCGCTTGAGTTTTGGTCTCACCCTATGCTTGCTTCTTCCCATCCATACAGTTTGCTGAAAGGTCCCCACCCCCCTTTTTTTTTTTTTTTTGCTATTCCCTGTGGGCTTCTTTCCTCACCCATCCCACCTCCAGAAAAGACCCTGGAGTTATCCCTTCTTAATATTCAGTTGTGCACTGTTGGGGCTTTAGAGAAGTTCCATCTCCATCTTTCCAGCAGTCAATAAGCTTATTATCAGTGCCACATTAGAGTATATATTTCTTAAAAAGTGGGTTATGTGACAGGCCGTATTGTGTTTTTCCTCTTAGTGCTCTAGTTCACAGTGGGCTACAGATAGCTGAAAGGCTGGTTTTTGCTAACTTGAGCAACTGGTCGATATCAATCATTTTTCATGTCTCAGAGCATTAATCCTATATTGATTGAGCTCTCTTTTTTTGGTTCTTGTATTATGTTAGCTACCCTAACGTCAACATTCACAACTTCACCACCAGCTGGAGGGACGGCATGGCTTTCAACGCGCTAATCCATAAACACAGGTGGGCACTTCTAAAAATCTTAGTGAGATTTTTTAAGCATTGGACCATCAGATGCTGAATCACAATCCTGTAGCAGCAGGTCAGAATCCCCATCTCTAAATATTGCATAGTACCTCCTCTTTCCCCCTTCAAACACCAGTGCAAAAATCATATCAAATCAAATGAAAACATCCGTGTAGCTTACTCCCATTGTCCTCATCCACATCTGAAGCAGTGTTTTAGGGTTAGATCCAACCAGCATTTCTTCTGGTGAAAGAAAGATGGCTATGCTGGGGTGATAGGTCTGGCACAAACAAAAACTATGTGTGGTGGAGCTATAATAAGGATAAGAAGTGGGTGAAATTGAGTGGAAAAGCTGTCCTTGGAGAGGGGGCTGGTCTTTTTTTCACATGACATTGTAAAGCACCATGTTCATTGACAGTGTCAATAAACAAAAGTAAATAGCTTTAATCTGATACAACTGCAGACATGTTAAAGGACACTTGATACAACCGTTGAAAAGAAGCTATCATTGCCAGAGGGGACAGGCTGTGACTCAGTGGTAGAGCATCTGCTATGCAGGCAGAAAGTCCTAGGTTCATACTCCATTTTCTCCAGTTAAAAGGATTAGGTAGCAGGTGATCTGAAAAATCTGTACCTGAGACCCCAGAGAGATGCTGCCAGTCAGAATAGTCACCTTGATAGACTCAGGATAAGGCAGTTTCCTGTGTTATGTGAGAATTGGAAAGAATGAATGTGAAAAGAAACAACAGTTGGTTTCTTGATTAAACTCTGTCTCCTATAGTTACATTCTGCCTATTGACTTCATTTTCTGTATCCTAGAACAGGATTTCCAAACATTATCCTGATGATCATTCGTACTGTAAAGAGTCAAAGACATGATGTACAAGTACAGGAGAGAAATGTCCATGGTTGGGGCTTTATTGTTTTCCAAAAACAAGTCACTAAACACTAAAAAGTCTTTGGCATTTAGAGAAGTTCCCCCTTCTGCTATTTGTAGCCTGACCTTTATCAAGAAATCTATTTATCTGTTGTATTTCTAAGGCAATCCAAAGGAAACTAGAGCCCTGCAGCCAACAATTTCACTTGGAAAATTCCTATATGAACAATCCTTTCCCTGCAACTACCAAAGCAGCTCATCGTGACAGATTCTGTTTCCCATCTTTGTCTCCCTCTATCCATATATGCTGTTTTCCTATTGTCTGTATCTCCCTATTGCACACATGTATCTCATTCTCAATGGTCATTCTCCCTTCCATTCCTTCTGTGCTATCTCTTCATTTATTACTTTTTATGCTCTCCCCCTGCCCAAAGCATATGTTGTTGGTGGTGAGACTTCATTACCACAAGGACAATTCTGTATTGATAGCTGAGCAATCTCTATATAGAAGTTGAAAAACTGCACAGTGTAATCATCCCAGTGGGGTAGCTGTGTAGCTTGCTGCAGCAAAAATAGAAAAGACCTTAAAATGGAAAACCATCAATCTCATGACTCAGGTCTCAGTATGGATCTGAAGAATTGGGCTGTAGCAAGGATTGGGCTGTAGCAAGGAGAGAGCCAGTTTGGTGTAGTGGTTATGTGTGCGGACTCTTATCTGGGAGAACCAGGTTTGATTCCCCACTCCTCCACTTGCACCTGCTGGCATTATCTTGGCTCAGCCATAGCTCTGGCAGAGGTTGTCCTTGAAAGGGCAGCTGCTGTGAGAGTCCTCACAGCCCCACCCACCTCACAGGGTGTCTTTTGTGGGGGAGGGGGATTAAGGAGATTGTGAGCCGGTATGAGACTCTTGAGTGGAGGGCGGAATATAAATCCAATGTCGTCGTCTTCTTCTTCAAGCCATGCCTGTCAACTGGCAGGAGGGTAGCGGGGGATTACAAAACCATAAAGTTTCTGGTGATTCCTTGAGCTACCTTATGTAACATCCAGGTTTCCCTGGGAAGTGATGTAGCAGCACAGCAGATGTTACACAGCTGATGTAACCAGGTGTTTAAAAAAATTCTATTGCCCCCACTTGGTGGTCAACTAGGCCTACCATCAGGATGCTTCCCACTATAGCTGTAGTCCATGAAAGCTTAGGTTACCATCATTCTGTTAATCTTTTAGATGCCACAAGATTCTTTTTTGTTTTTACAGCACAGTCATATATATGAGAGCATCCATTCTATGCATTCATTTAAAGTGTCTGTTTCTGTCAATATTCGTGACTTGGTCTTCATTCATTCATGTTATAGGAAAGGGGCATGTGTGCTGAAGAAATCCAAGTTAATTTGTTTTTCATTCACCCCTTTCTTAGGCCTGATCTGATTGACTTTGATAAGTTGAAGAAATCAAATGCGCACTACAATCTGCAGAATGCTTTTAACTTGGCAGAACAGCACCTTGGCCTTACTAAACTGCTAGACCCAGAGGGTAAGATTTTTTGGAAATGATTCTTCTATATACTTCCTGTACCAAATATAGTGCCTCAGTCTCTGTTGAAAATGGACAGATTGGCTGAGAACAGACGGGCATTCTGGGGCGGTTGGGAGGCGTTCCGAATTGGGGTGGTTCAAAAAGAGCCGTCCTGGAGCCTCCAGATGGTCCCCGGCGACGTGGCCCCATCCCATCCATGAGGCGACTGGGCGCCTCCACACGGGAAGGAGCCCTAGAAGCCAGATTCCCTGTTTTTCCCCTTGTGGGGCAAGTGCTCGTGCGCAAAAGCACATCAGCACTCTGATTGGGTTCCTTAAAAAAAAAAACACAGAACAGCTTGGGGTGGCTTGGCAGCTCCAGACCACCAAGTTGCCTCACTTGCGCTCTTCCCTGTCCAGACAGCCCGGAGGCGACTGACTGCCGGCTCCAATATTTGCTACCACTTTGAGTAGCGTTTTGAGCCGGTCAAAGGATCCTGGAGGATGGGAAGAGGATGGGCAGCAGATGTTGCTGTCTGAACTAATTTTTTGGGCCAGCTTCAGAGGCATCTCTGAGTTGGCCCAAAGTGCTGGTCTGTAATCATCCAAAGAGTGCTCTTTTTTCCATTTGTTTGTTAGCCAAGCCCATACATCAAAAAGATGGTGTGGCAGAGAGCGTTCAGCAAAGAGTAATGCAAGATAGGGTTTTCCTCCCTTGGCAATTGATGCAATAGGTCAGGGATAGAGAACAAATCCAGTTCACAAGAACATAATCTGACCTGCATAGATGTGAAATTGTTAACACAGCAACTCTCATCAAATTAGTTTTGGAGTCTGTAGTAGTATTCTTACTTTGTTGCTGTGGTGTAAGATCTATACAGGATACACACAAACTTTTATTGGCAAGTGTTTCTATCCATTGCTTTTGAATTTCAGGCTGGGTTAGTGTCATAATATATATTCATATTTAAAGTCCCCAGTTCTGAAGCCTTGCCTTAAATTGAAACTAGGGGATTATAGTAAACACACCTCTGTGGGTGAATACAGCTGCCTTGAGTTTAGCTCCTCTCCCTGCTTTTCCCCTGGTAGAAATTACTTCATGGCATGACAATGGTCCATGTTTCCTTGCCTCCCACCAATGGTAGCCAGATAAATGGAATAGAGAAAGAGGATATCGTAATCAGTGTTCCTTTTAAGCTTAGTTAGTATGAGCTAGCTCAGAATTGTTAAGCCTCTGGCTCACACATTTTTGTCTTAGCTCAGGAAAAATGGCCCCAGAACAAACTAATGTATACCGTAGCTCACAACTTTCATGTCAATAGCTCACAAAGTAGAATTTTTGCTCACAGGACTTCACATCTTAGTGGGAACTTTAATCATGTCATGAGGAGGTATTTCCCATTAGATGCTCTGGAGAAGAAGAAGAAGCCACTACTATTTTCAGTTTTACCTGTATATTTAGGGTCTGACTGATGAGGGAGACACAAGTTGAAATCCCTGCTCATCCAGAAACTCATTTGGTGAATTCTCTCGCAACCTAATTTACCTTGTAAAGTTGATGTGAGGGCAGAATTAAGGCAGGGACAACTACTTATGCTGCCCTGAGTTTATGTGAAGGAGGAACAGGATTAAAAATGTATATTGTAGTTTATCCTCCCCTTTCTTTAAGGAACTCTAGGGGGCATGCACAGTTCTCTGCACCTCCATTTTATCCTTACTGCAACTCTGTGAGGTAGGTTAGGCTGAGAAAGCATGACTTGCCCAAAATCATTCAGCAGGTTTCATGATTACGCAGGGATCTAAACCTGGCATCTCCCTACTCCTAGTGTATCATGCTGTTTTTCCTGGGATATTTAGACAGAGTCTAGTCCTGTAGCTTAATTCCAGGGTTGTTCACTGCTGGGTAAGAATGTGCTTTCCCTTTAATAGAGGCTTAATGGAATGTTATTTCCTAGGCAATGTTGTTTACCACCATGCAATGAAAGGCTTCAGCTGACTGTTTCCACAAATTAAGCCTTTATTAATTTTGGTGTAGTGGTTAGGTGTGCGGACTCTTATCTGGGAGAACCAGGTTTGAGTTCCCACTTCTCCACTTGCAGCTACTGGAATGGCCTTGGGTCAGCCATAGCTATTGCAGGAGTTGTCCTTGAAAGGTGTGTCTGTTGTGGGGGGAGAAGATATAGGAGATTGTAAGCCGCTCTGAGTCTCTGATTCAGAGAGAAGGGCGGGGTATAAATCTGCAGTTGTCTTCTTCTATTAAACAGACTGGACATGTTTCTCCAGAAATGTTGGCAACCCTACTTAATTCTGGAGTTTTGCATTTAGAATTACCAGCATTGTACAAATCTCTTTGAAATCACACCCAGCCAGATCCTGTACTAACTTACCTCTCGTTTGGTCTTTCAGATATCAGTGTCGACCATCCTGATGAAAAATCCATCATCACCTATGTGGTGACATATTACCACTACTTTTCTAAGATGAAAGCTTTAGCTGTCGAAGGAAAACGTATTGGAAAGGTTTGCAAGCTAAGGTTTTATATGCCATGCAGCCTGCTTAAATCTCCTTTTCTGACAACTTCCTCAATTCCATAGTATGCAAACTTTTTGATGATTCTTTAATAATTTTTTTTTCTTTCACTGGGGATTTGGGCAAGCTATATTAACTGTGGAGATGTCTTTGATTCCACTCTGAAATCATTAATTAAGCTCAGGTTTTTGATTTCACTTTTTTATGTATACAATCATACTTACCACTGCCTTTTACCTTTCCTTTTCACTTCTTGCCTTTTCCTCTTTAGAGGCTCCAAGCTGGAGCTAAAGCAAATCTGAAACATAATATTGGAACATATATTCTTGGACACTGTGGTGCCATTCTGTTGGTGCAACAACAGCTTCTCCAATGGAATGGGTTTTCCAACTCTGGAGGGGAAGAGGGGGATTCTTGTCAACTCCCCTCTCCCTGTTCCCCCACACTGTTCCTTTGAGTCTGCTGACCCAAAGAAGCATGATGTTGGAATGCAGATGGGGTGGGGGGTAGAGAGAAGGCTGCAGGGAAAAGGAGGAGGCACGAAAGTCACTTTTCTTTAGAGTGACTCTACCCCATTACTTAGGATCTGAAACATTAACTGGAACATACAAGATCTGGCTAGAATCAGGTTTTATTTATAGATGAGATTTTAATCCACACTTGGTTTAATACTCAGGGATAAGTGAGTGGGAACTAGAACAAAAAAATTAGAAAGGGGCGTAAAAATGGAAACTTAAAAAAAAAAAGCAAAAATGCACATGAAAAATTAACTGGGCACTTGGCCATTGTTCACAAAACCCAGGCTCAGAACTGTGATGAAATTTTAGTTTCACACAGATTTTTAAAAAAATAAATCAGTGTCCATGGGTGGTCTTGAAAATATGGGGCATGGTATTTTCTCCTTAATAATGTTTTCTTTTGGTGGCCTTTGATTGGTCACTGTAGGCTGGATGCTATCTCTCTTTCATTAAGTCAGATCTTGCGACTCCCTTCTACCTGCTCTTCCAACGGAGACTTCTTTGAGTCAGATGAAGCCTTTCTCCAATTAGCTGTGCTGGTGGTGGATTTTTAAATGACTGAGCCTCTCATCTGCTGCTGACAAAACTGTTAATATTTTTTAGAGGGTGAAACTTTCAATGTGATAATCTTCCTTACCCCATGGCCGCCCTCTGTTGAGGCAGAGGGACTCCCCCTTGCCCAGATAATATCTGGCAGTTCTGACAGCTACTGTAGCTACTGTCTTTCTGTCCTCTTTCAGCACTGCCCCACCTGCCTGCTTATTTACCTTCACTGTATTAACAATTGGCTTTTTTCATAAACTGTGATCAGGAAAGAGGAGGTTCTCTACAGTTATATGTAGCAGAACCATTTTCTGCTACCACACCAAGTGCTCTTCTAGAACACAGCTTTTCTTGTAGGAAAAAGTCCAGCAGAAACTCATTTGCATATTAGGCCACACCCCCTGACATCACCATTGTTTCACACAGGGACTTTTTGGAGAAAAAGTCCAGGAGGAACTATTTGCATATTAGGCCACACCCCCTGTCTCCAAGCCAGCCGGAACTGCATTCTTGCTTAAAAAAAAAAAAAAAGCCCTGCTAGAGCAGCTGTGGGCAGCTTTGTGAACCTGGGCTACAAGTACTGTACAGGAATTAATAATGTCAGTGAAATTCTGGTCCTAAACTTTCTGTAAAGTCAAATTATTTTGAATGTGCAATCATTGCTGTTTTCTTTAAGTTTCAAAATACAACCTTTTCATCAATAGCCAAGGATTCATCCCTTTATTAGCTGATTGATGTATTTTTGTAAGTTTGTAGCAGTCATCTTGTCAAAATAGGCAGATTTTCTTATGCAGGAAGCCTTCGTCCATCACAGTCCCTCCTGGTGGCCTGGGCTCATAAAAATGTTCATCCATTCCATGTTAACATATCCTCTTTCCCTTCCAGTATTTTTATTTATTGCCATGCATTTGCAGAAGTCAAGTGGTTTGCTTCATAAACTTCTTTCCCAGCACCATCTCCCCCATACCTGTCTCAGGAAACCTGGCCGTAGCCTTCAACTGTTTGGAAATTGCTTGTTGCAGGTGCTTGACAATGCAATTGAAACCGAGAAGATGATAGAGAAGTATGAATCTCTGGCTTCTGACCTCCTTGAGTGGATTGAGCAAACCATTATCATTTTGAACAACCGCAAATTTGCCAACTCGCTGGTTGGTGTGCAGCAACAGCTACAAGCATTCAACACATACCGCACAGTGGAAAAGCCACCCAAGTAGGAGTCATCCTCTGTTTTCTTTTTATTCCCACCCCCCACCCCGCCCGGCTGTACATCCCAGCTTAGTAAAACTGTTTGGAATCATCCAGGCAATTTCTAACTACTGATAAAGGACAATCAGGGGTAGTTTGTGGTGTGCTTGTTCACATATTCTGCTTCGTTCATGTCTAGATGCCTCCTGAAATTTACCTAGTCATTTAAACTGCTGTGCCCACATGTTGCTTGATTCTGTGGTTACTCTCTACCAAATTGTTGTCAATGGTTTGAGCCAGGAGCGTTGTTACAAGCTGGAGGCACGCACTATAGGAAGCAAGCCGTAAACATGTCCATTGGGGTGCAAGCACATTCAAATACCACAAAGTGGTGGAAGAAAGTTCTGTTTTCAGGGAGCAGTGATTCACTGCTACCCATGAACATTTACAGCCCCCAGTAGTTCTCAGAATACCTTTTACTGGGTAAATACTGACTCTGTATAATTAGAAATAATAACATAATGCACACTATTCTTACTAATGTCTATTATTACATTGGAGATGGTAAGGTACCTGAATTTTGAGATTGCACAGAATTGTTCTTTTTAACTGGGGTTATTCTGTGCATCTTGAAAGCACTAAGGCCCTATTGCTGTAATGGATAGCTAATTGGAGTTTTTGCCATGGGCTGTAGGAGTTACACAGCCAGACTCCAAATTCCTCAGTCAGCAGCTAAATACAAAACAGACAGCAAGTGAAAAGATAATGAAAAATTGGCTGGTTTCTTTCATCTGTTGAGAGCTCAATGCAAATAGTCAGTTGTTTGACCTCATCTGGACTGTGACATCTGAACCAGCTGCTTCTAGCTGAGTGCATGTGTTTCTCACCCAGCAATATAAAGTGTGGAATTAAAAAAATATAAATGCTGGCATTTTTTTAACCTTTGGATGAAAATATCATTTAATTTCAGAGAAATAATATTTTTACTGTGGTTCTCTCCCTCCCTTTACTTTTTTTTTGTAGATTCACAGAAAAAGGAAACCTGGAGGTGCTGCTCTTCACCATTCAAAGCAAAATGAGGGCTAACAATCAGAAAGTGTACATGCCCAGGGAAGGAAAACTCATCTCAGATATCAACAAGGTGACTGTACAAACTCCTCATTCTCTTTCTACCCCCACCTCCCAGCTTCATATCAGCGACTGAACTTCAGGCACAGAAAATGGAATACAAATTGGAAGTAGAGAGATGTAACTGGATCAGGAATTGCAATAATGGCATATACAAGCAGTGCAAGGTTGGAAGTGGAAGGATGGGTGGAAGCCCCACATTAGGTTACAAATCTGGTCCAGTAGCTTGGTATAAACCACAGCTCGGGTCCATGCCAAAAAGATCTTGCTCCATCCACAAGATTAAATAGAGAGCCAGAATAGTGGAAGCTGTTGTAGCTAAATGTGGGATCTCAAGGGCTGAGCAAGGCAGCAGAGGAAGAGAGGAGAGGAGCACTGAAGTATAGAGGCCAGGAGCACAGAGGTGAGTCAGCCTGGAATTTCTTACAGGATTGCCAAGGTCTCCCACATAAACACATGAAGCTGCCTTGAACTGAGTCAGACCATTCAAGGTCAGTATCATCTACTCTGAATGGCAGCAGCTCTCCAGGGTCTCAGGGAAAGGTCTGTTCCATCACTTACTGCCTAATCTGTTCAACTGGGAATGCTGGGAATTGAAACTGGGATTTTTTGCATACCAAACCGTTGCTCTACCACTGAGCCATGGTCCCTCTCACAAGGTCAGAGTTAATGGGTGAGGCCACATAGCAGTCACCTTTTGGTGCAACCAGTAACTTAGATGGCTTCCTGCTGTGAACTCTTGCCTCAAGCATACAGAAATGGTGGCTCCTGATGCTCCATTGGGATTCCACATGATCATTATTTTTCTCCTTGTGAGGGAGGCATATTTTTTAGACATCTGGTGGTGAAGAATTCACATTTGATCAGACCCAAACTTGCTTAGTTTCAGCCAGGCTGCTGTATTATGTGCCTTCTAGGCACATACCCTGGGAAAAAAATTGTGAAGAATCTCACTGGATCACAACCAAGATCTTAGGGAGGAAGCCTACAAGTTGCTGTGCTTGTTCAACCGGATGAACAGCAACCAGTCTGGCTAGATCTCTGGGGGATAACAGTGTGCATTAAAGCAGGATCGACCTTCCTAATGAACTTTTTTTTGTCTGGGCTGAAATTCCCAATGCAGCTGTTTGTACCCAAGAGTTTGCTCTTACCTCATAGAACTATGAACTGTACTGTTCCCCATTTTCACATTAAACTCTTGTGCCTGTGTGGTCATGAAGATTCTTTGGTTTCAAGCTCTTTTCCATCTGGCAAGACTGAGAAGAATCCTGAATAGCATGTGACTAACTGAAAACCTGTTCACAAAGAGGATCTGAATTGGCTTGATTTTTAGCATTTTCTGGTCACACAAAGTATTTTCATATTCTGGGTGTCAGAAATATGCGTCCAACTAAACATGCGGAGGGGCAGAGTTTTACATTTTGGAAAAGGAATGGTACTCCATACACTGTCCTGCCCTACTCTTGAATTTTGTTTCTGAATGCCAACATGAGAATACGAAAAGGAATTCCTCCCACCCCATACAAGTGCTTAATTACATGCTGTGTTTTCAGGCTTTCTGGTTTTAATTGTTTAAATGACAGGCATAACTGTAGCAGCAAAAAAAAAAAAATCTGCTAGCTCCCTTTTCTGTTTGAAATAGTGATGCCCTACCCTTTCTCCAAACTTGATTTTAGGGTTGGCTTACAAATGCAGGATAAAGAACCAGTTACAGGTTAACAACGAAATAATTGTGGAAGTGTCTTTTTAAACTTTAAAATTTAAAAGAGCCACTTAAAACAGCAATTTAAAATCAGAAACACTAAGAAATGCATCATTTCACCAGGGTAGCTGTGTTGGTTTGCAGTAGCAGAACTAAATTCAAGTCCTGCAACCCCTAAGAGAGAGACCAACAACATTTCCTGGGATTTCAGCTTTACTGAACAGATAAACAGCTAGATCATTTTTGGTGGTTGCCCATGTTTATGGAGTTCTGATATTAATCAGTGTTAGTATTTTGACCAGTTTAGACAGTTAATTAGGACTTCCCTGTTCAAACAAGCTTTTAATATTTGTTTCTTTAATTGACAGCTTCTTGTCTCACTGCAGTCCTGAGATCTAGAAGCTTGATATTAAAAAACAAGCAGTATCATCCATGAAACAGACAGCCGCCAAGTTCAACTTCTTAGGATTCAGCATATTTTATGGCCATGTAGATTCCCAGAAACTGCAGAAAAATGTGGCCTAAGTAAGAAAGCCCGGTTTATACTTATTTTGCAGAAGGATACACTGCCCATTGTATTTCTTTGAAAAAACCCAAAAATTAGGCCCATAGATTGTGCTTTGCATTCTTCAGCTAACACTGACCGACCAATTATTTTCTTTTGAGATCATTTAGCAATCTAGACTCGGGACTTTCTTTCAGACTTTTCCTTCATTTACTTTTTCTTCATTTTCCCAGGCCTGGGAAAGACTGGAAAAAGCTGAACACGAAAGAGAACTGGCACTGCGTAATGAGCTCATACGACAGGAGAAACTGGAACAACTTGCCCGCAGATTTGACCGTAAGGCAGCTATGAGGGAGACTTGGCTGAGTGAAAACCAGCGTCTTGTTTCTCAGGTGAGCCTTTTTAGGAGTGTTTGGATGACCAGACCACTCTGGATTGAACTTGTGGGGAACACACACACCTGGAGCTACCTTAAGCTGATTCAGACCATTGTTCTATCAAGATCAGTGTTCTGTATTCTGACTGGCAGTGGCTCTCCAGGGTCTCAGGCAGAAGTCTATTGGTACCTGATCCTCCAGTTGAGAGGATATCAAGGACTGAACCTGGGACCTTCTGTATACAAAGCAGATGCTCTGTCACTGAGCTATGGCCCCTCCCCCTTTTACAAAGGTTTCTTGAAACACAATGCTACAGTCCAGAGGAAGCAAGCATGCTCAGTTGCGTCCCAAGTCTGGAATTAGTAGCAAACACTTGACACAGAGCTGCCAGAAATGGCAGCCTACAATAAGTTCCTCCTCTTTTGGCTCATCACATTATGTGTTTTCCCTCCTGTGCTCAGCAATATTATCTCCAGGGAAGATGGGATCAGGTCAATGGTGTTCAAAATACTTCCTTAAATAATAAATGTGTCCTGAAAGACTTCCAAAAGCTCTGCCATCTTTCAAGAGACAACACCGTTAACAATGAATCAAATAGCTCTATATAATAATAATTAAGTGGTGTTAAGTCATAACTGACTCATGGCAACCCCACATGGGGTTTTCAAGGCAAGAGACATTGCCTGCCTCTACATTGCAGCCCTGGTCTTCCTTGGTGGTCTTCCATCCAAGTACTGATCATGGATGCCCACTGACAAGCTCAAGGCTACTTAGGGCTATTCAGGCTGCTAAATCTATATGCCATATGACATTCCCCCCACCCCCGCCCCTAATATCTCCTACATGGCCTGCTAGACCTGGTGTAACAACCATGCTTTCCTTAGCCTCCTGTGTTTTGTTCCCTCATGTCCTCTGGTATCAGCAAGCTGCTGGATGTTGAATATCATGGACTTGTGCCTTTGAAGACTGCGTAATGGGAAGAGCTGTCAGTGGCCCAGACTCCCTTGGGAGGTGATGGGCACAGGAGGCCTTCAAGCAGAGGCCAGGTGGCTATCTGTTGGGGATGCTGTAGTTAAGTATCCCTGCACTGAGTGGGAGGGTTGAAACAAATGGCTTTTAAGGTCCCTTTCAACTGAAACAATTTGTGACCCTATGGCCTAATCTGTGGGCAGGATGGAATTCTTCCTGAATTCAAATTGTATCTATCATAAAAGCAAAGTATGTATTTTATCTTTATTGTGTGATTCTTTTCCCACAGAGGTGGTTTTTTTAAAGAGTAAAGCAACCCTGACTTTAGGCTGAACAGAGCAGGGAGACATGTAAACAAGGAGGAGGGAAATGTTAACCCCTTCCATGCCATCTGTGCTCAAAATCACTTTGTACTACCCACAATGCCTTTCTCACCCCCTGTGAAGTTCCTTGTTTTTTCCCCATTCTCAAGGACAAGAACAGGTAATGGGACAAGTTTGAATAAACAGATGGCTAGCTGAGGGAGGCTGTTAGCCCTTTCTTCTCTCTTTCTCCCCCTTCCTCCCCCACTAATCCTGCTCAAACACAGCTGCTCTTCATTTTTAAATTTTTTTTGACAAAAACAATCACAGCTATGCATAAAATGCGATTTGGTCCTTGGAGAATTGGGTCAGAGACTGTAGTTCAACTAGTTTGTGTGAGAGTCTTTAGGCTTTTTCCACTATTTCCTCCTTTCTGTTTTTTTTGCTAAGTGGTACAGCGTGGTCTATATCACTGAAGTGGGGTGGGTGAACTTGCCTCAAAGCAAGTTAGATTAGATGCCGCTGCAGCCCTTTCCACTTTTATGCTTCTAAGCTGCATTACATCTGAGTAACTTCCAAGCCATCCTTTCAGCAGTGGCTAGTGGTTAAGCAATGTTACCAGAGGCTGACTGCAGCTTTGGTTTAGCATAGCAGGGAGCAGATGGTAGTTCTCTGGAGTAAATGCCCCCTCCCATGGGGTAATGCCTTCCTATGTTTCATCTTTAAGCCCTATATGCTGAATTCTTAATGCAGTATGGCTTCTTATATGATTCAAGGAAGTAGTTTGGGGAACACTTTTTATGGTGCACTGCAGGTAATCCTTCCAGAATTACTGATTTGTCTTCTCGCTCTGCTGCAGGCAAGCAAGCGCTGCCCAGTGGCTGCATTCTAGAATATTAAAACTTAAGTGAAGAACCACCCTATCTCATCCCATCTTCTGCCATGTTAAAGTTATCCTTGGGGAGATGGACGAGAGCCCATCAAAAACTTACGTTAGTTTAATAGCTGAACATTTTGCCAGACAGATTAGCTGATAGGCACTGATCATAATGTTAGCTGCCAAGCTGATACTTGATGCAATTACATGGATGCTATGGAAGTGCCCTTGGGGAAGTCTGATTCACTGATGGTAATGATAAAAGATGTGTTGGCTTTGTATCTCGTATCAGAATGGTGAAGACTTTTGTGGCACCTCAAAGCCTAATAGGTTTATTATGACGTAAGTCTTGTGCATTGTAATCTACTTAATCAAACACATGAAATACAATCCTATCTGTCTAGTAGACTGTCTTTCCCTTCTTTTAAGAAAGAGTTGTTTGACCCTATTTGGTGATTAGGGTTTAGCTTCTGCCTACAGTATCTGGTGGAAGGACTACTTCCCCTTTTACTTCAGCCCAACAACCCCCTTATGGATGGATGGGCCAAGGCAATAGTGAGGGAGTTGGTGGCCCTACAAGCCCTGTGAGATGGCAAGCCCATTCTCTGCTGGCAGAAGAGGTGCCTGTGAGGTGTACAATGTCCCCCATGTATTCTTTCTGTGAACAAAATTGGTGCACAGTAGTAATGTATGTTACATAAACTCACAAAATTACTTATTGATGAACAGAACAGAACCACTGTAAAGGTGGTTTGAAGAACCTCAACAAAAACCTTCCAAAGCAATTAGCCCTGCAATCAAACATAATTGTGGCATTCTGAAATCTTTAGCTACTGACAATTCAAAAAGGGACAGAAAGGCAGCACATCCTATCAAAATAACTAGTCTAATGTGGGAAAGCAATTGGCCAATCAAAAAAGCAAATAGGTAGGCAAGGTACCATTGAGTACCGGATCTGCTTCAAGGTTCTAGTGCTAACATTTAAAGCCTTACACAGCCTGGGACCAACATACCTGCGGGACCGTATCTTTCCATATATGCCCAGGAGGTTGTTACATTCAACCTCCCAACATCTGTTGGCCATCCCCAGCCCAAGAGACGCCCGCCTCGCCTCAACTAGGGCCAGGGCTTTTTCAGTCCTGGCCCTAACCTGGTGGAATCAGCTCCCTATTGAGATCTGGGCCCTATCTGGCTTATTAGCCTTCCGTAGGGCCTGTAAAATGGAGCTGTTCTGCTAGGCTTTTAGCTGAGGCTGTGGGCGTCTATTCTTGATCTGGTTGGCCTCCCCGGTCAGCACTGTCATCTGTGCTAGGAAATGGAATAAAAACTGCCATCCCTATCAGCTATCATGATGTGTGATGTCATGGTAATCTGAGTTCTGTTGAGTTATTTTAAAATGTTTTTATTGTGTTTTATTGTTTTGTTATATGTTGTACTCCACCCTGAGTCCTAAGGTGAATGGGCAAAATAGAAATTTACTAAAATAAATAAATTCAATGGTGTTCTTTGGGGGCGATATGTGCAGAAACCAATGGGGCTGTTAAACTTCCCATGTTTGCGGCTGCGCTCAGCACACTGTATCAGAATTCCAAAGGTGCCCACAGGCTCAAAAATGTTGGGGATCGCTGAGTTAGACTTTACTCTCTTTACAGGATAACTTTGGGTTTGATCGCTGAGTTAGACTTTACTCTCTTTACAGGATAACTTTGGGTTTGACCTTCCGGCTGTGGAGGCTGCTACTAAGAAGCATGAAGCCATTGAGACAGACATTGCAGCCTATGAAGAACGAGTCCAGGCAGTGGTTGCTGTCGCCAAGGAGCTTGAGGCTGAGAATTATCATGATATCAAGCGCATCACTGCAAGGAAAGATAATGTAATTCGTCTATGGGAATACCTCCTGGAGCTGCTCAGGGCTCGCAGGCAACGACTGGAGATGAACCTTGGTCTGCAGAAGATATTCCAGGAGATGCTGTACATCATGGACTGGATGGATGAAATGAAGGTAAGCACAGCATAAAAGGTATCTAAGTGTGATTTTGCACAAAGGATACACAGGCTCTATGGTTAGACCTAATTATCAGTATTTGGCAAACACATGCACCTTCATTTGCATTATTCCAATAGAATATAGTATTCAAACAAATGCCAGGGACAGATAGTAGAGAAGCAACTAATTTTATGGGATGTCTGCTTTGAGAATGGGAGGGGGGGAAGGTGATGGGTAAGGACCTCTAAGGAGGGCCACTCACAAGTCCTGTTTCTGTAGCCACCTTTCCTTCCATGCTCTGCTCTTTAATCTCAGCTGGCAACTGGGGGTGGGGGGGCAGTCAGTGCTTCTCGGCTTCATGCAGCCCTAGAACTTGCAGGTGCTGATACCCTTTACCACAAACAAGTATGCATCCCATCCAAGCATCTTCGGTTTTTCATGTGTATGCTCTGTAAAATGGTGTTGGTATCCATGTTATTGAGGGTTGATTTCTTTTTTTGTGTTGGAGCATTCATACCTGAGTACCAAGTACACCTGTGTTCCATCAGGCAACAAGGCTGTGTGCATGTAGAGAAACAAGCAGATCTGAGATACATTTAACTTTATTCCCACAAGCATTTTATACTTACTGGGGCATTTCTAAGTGTTGTTGATGAGTACAAAAAACAAGGAGGTGAAAGCCCAAATGGATTTTTGTGCATCAGCCACAAAAAGCAGACTTTTCTCAGGAATGTAAGCAGTGCTGTTTTATTTGACTGGATGGTTTTATGCTTTGACTGGATGGTTTTATGCAAACAGGTGTTGCTGCTGTCTCAAGACTATGGCAAGCATCTCCTGGGGGTAGAAGACCTATTGCAGAAACACGCACTTGTTGAGGCTGACATTGCCGTTCAGGCTGAGAGAGTGCGAGGAGTCAATGCATCAGCTCAGAAATTTGCCACTGATGGAGAAGGTATGATTAAAAAACAAACAAACACAGCAACCTTGATTAGAAATTATTTGTGTGTTTGACTTTTGAAGGGACATCATCTTTAGCCAGATGTTTGTCGGATACTTGCAGAAACAGTGGGAAAGTGCCCTATTCGCAGTAACTTCCCATTGTGTACACTTTAACATATACTATGGGAATAGGATCATACCTGTGTCAGACATTTCTAGCCAATGAGAATTGTGGTTGGATCCAGACTAATATTTTCAGAGGCACAAGGATTTCTGCCCAAGGACCATGATTTCCCCACCTCCCTCTTCTGCAGCAGGCAGAAATACCTCCCCCCACTTAAATCCTGTTCCTGGGGTCACCTTTCCTCCAGGAACAGGATTTCTAGAGGAGTTTGGGGCTGTTGTGGGAGGGGGGGTATCATGTTTATGGTGGAAATCCTTGCACCTGCAGGGACATCTACTATGGATTCAAACCCATCACATGTAAATCCTAGTACCAGTAGCATTATGTACAATCCTTGTTCACTGACTGCAGAGATAAGGACTGCACAGAACAAGCATACATACATGTAAGGGAGTGCTTGTGTGCAGACCCTGTTCAAATTATCTTCAGAGTATGGAGGCCGGGCTGTATATATGTGAGTTAGTACCTGCTGTTGCACACGCACTCTACCTAGTAGGACATTTGTATGACCAATAGTAAAGCTGACCCAGTTATACTTTTCTTGAAGTTGTCAGGATTTTATTTCCACTGATCTCGGCAGAAACTGAACTGTGTTGTAGCAGTACATATCTGATTTGATTTCTAGGAGTCATTGCTGTACAGTATTTGGCCTGAGACTTACCACTGTTTTTTTTCCTTGTCTACTCCCAGTGTTTTCTGTTACTAATTAGAAGGCATAATTTTATGAGCATTCACCATTTTCCTTCCTTCTTCCATGAATTCCTAGCTGGGATGTCCATAACCTCCTATCTCATATAGCACAAGATGCCAGTTAAACTGGGAAACATGCTGTGAGGCACTTATGTATAAACCTGCCTGTTGTGGATAACATACATATCCCTTATTCTTCTTGTGGCTCCTTCAAAATTTCCCAGTGCTTATGGTGGGTGTTCTCTCAAGACAGAGGAGAGTGGCAGATGTTGAGGAATTTAAAAACCACCTGTCTGAAGAGCAGAATACCTTGTTGTGTGTTCTGCAGCGGATTTCAAATACATTGTTGTATGGGTGGGGGAACCTGTTTTTGTATATCTGTGTAAGTGCTGACAGAAAAGTGCTGAGTGGGGTCTCAGAACACGTTTAGCAGACGACTGCCCTGGCATGCCTCAGACGATATCTCAGAAGATTGGATTGGTTAAGTTGAAAACAGAGATAATTAACTAGTACTAAGAAATCAGGATTCTTTCAGGTTCATTCACTGAAGATAATTGGACATGTTGTGCAGTATCATTCTCTCTTTCCTTCTGTCTGTCTGTCTCCCTTTCTGTAGGTTACAAACCCTGTGACCCACAGGTTATCAGAGACCGTGTGGCCCACATGGAGTTCTGTTACCAGGAGCTTTGTCAGTTAGCAGCTGAACGCCGTGCTCGCCTGGAAGAGTCCCGACGCCTTTGGAAGTTCTTCTGGGAAATGGCTGAAGAGGAAGGATGGATAAGGGAAAAGGAACAAATTTTGTCATCAGATGATTACGGGAAAGACTTAACCAGCGTTGTCAGGCTCCTTAGCAAGCACAAGGCCTTTGAAGATGAGATGAGTGGTCGGAGCAGCCATTTCCAGCAGGCAGTCAAAGAAGGAGAAGGTATGATTGCTGAGGATCACTTTGGATCTGAGAAGATCAGAGAGAGGATTAATGATATCCAGAATCAGTGGGCTAACTTGGAGCAGCTCTCTGCCATCAGGAAGAAACGGCTTGAGCAAGCCTCCCTTCTTCACCAGTTCCAAGCTGATGCAGATGACATTGACACGTGGATGCTGGACATCCTCAAGATCGTCTCTAGCAATGATGTTGGCCACGATGAATATTCTACCCAGTCTTTGGTTAGGAAACATAAAGATGTTGCTGAAGAGATTGCAAACTACAGGTCAACCATTGATTCGTTGCATGAACAAGCCGGTGGTTTGCCGCAGGAACACGCAGAGTCTGCAGATGTACAAAGCAGATTGTCCGGAATAGAGGAAAGATATAAAGAGGTTGCTGAACTTACACGGCTTCGTAAGCAGGCCCTGCAAGACACCTTGGCTCTATACAAGATGTTCAGTGAGGCAGATGCATGTGAGCTTTGGATTGATGAAAAGGAGCAATGGCTGAACAACATGGTGATCCCTGAAAAACTGGAAGATCTGGAAGTAATCCAGCACAGGTGAGTCTCTGGAGAGATTTGCCTTTCTGGGTTTTCAGTTCTTAGTGATGTCTGGCTGTGTTCTTTCCACTAATGCTGCTCTTCTCTCTCTCTCTCTCTTTTACTATCTAGGTTTGAAAGTTTAGAACCAGAGATGAACAATCAAGCATCACGTGTTGCTGTGGTTAATCAAGTTGCTAGGCAACTGATGCACAGTGGTCATCCAAGTGAGAAGGAGATCAAGGCACAGCAAGATAAGCTGAACACAAGGTGGGTTCAGTAATGTACATAATATTGACTAACCTTTGCCACTTACATGCATCTTCATCTTCTGTATGGGCACTATTAGATTCAGATCCATATAAATCTATTGACATTTGTTGTCAAGGTTACCCTGGGCATCCTGCTGTGTTTGCTTCACTGGGTTCACTGAATGCAATTCTCACTGGATTTGCTTTTGAAGAGTAATGGCGGACTCCAGTTGCACCTGCTTGTTTAAAATCACATCCTTTAAGGTTGTGGGGCAAGGTGCTGAAAACAAGGGAAGAAAAAGGATCATACTGGGGATATGCCATTAATTGCTAGCTGTTTCCTTCATTCAGACATTTTAATAGCTATATTTCATCATCTTTCATAAAAACCCAATTTACAGTGTAAATTGGTGCACTCCTCTGCAACCTCTGCCATTTGTCTTTTGGGAACCTCACGTAATACAGTTGGAAGTAATAGTCATACGCAATACATTTTCTGTAAATGAGAGAGGAAGTGAAGCAGGCCTAAAAGGGGATCCCCTAAATCCACTTGTTGGAGAATTGTTTTAAAAATGTCTGTTTAGCAAATTTCAAAAACTGGAAAAGAAGGCAATTATGAATATCTTCAATGTTTCTCCAATTTTTCCTTTCTGGTCCTTTGTTCTAGGTGGAGCCAGTTCAGAGAACTGGTGGACAGAAAGAAAGATGCTCTTATCTCAGCCCTCAGTATCCAGAACTACCACCTTGAATGTAATGAAACCAAATCTTGGATCAGGGAGAAGACTAAAGTTATTGAATCCACCCAAGAACTTGGCAATGACCTGGCTGGTGTCATGGCCCTTCAGAGAAAGCTGACAGGGATGGAACGCGACTTGGTAGCTATTGAGGCTAAGTTAAGCGACCTCCAGAAAGAAGCAGAGAAGTTAGAATCAGAGCATCCCGATCAAGCTCGGGCCATCCTCTCCAGGCTTGCTGAAATCAATGATGTCTGGGAAGAAATGAAAACAACCTTGAAGAACCGTGAAGAGTCTCTTGGAGAGGCGAGCAAGCTGCAACAATTCTTGCGTGACCTGGATGACTTCCAGTCCTGGCTGTCCCGAACCCAGACTGCCATTGCCTCGGAAGACATGCCGAACACGTTGGCAGAGGCCGAGAAGCTTCTCACACAGCATGAGAATATTAAGAATGAAATTGACAATTATGAAGAAGACTATCAGAAGATGAGGGATATGGGTGAGATGGTTACACAAGGGCAGACAGACGCACAGTACATGTTCTTACACCAGCGGCTGCAGGCCTTGGACACTGGATGGAATGAACTTCACAAAATGTGGGAAAATCGGCAGAATCTCCTCTCCCAGTCCCATGCCTATCAGCTCTTCCTCAGAGACACAAAGCAAGCAGAAGCATTTCTTAACAACCAGGTGAGCAGGCAGTTGGCACAAAAGATTACAGCCTGTCCAGCCATTTAAGGGACAAGAAGGGTAAGGCTCAGGATTAACATGGTTTTTAAGTCTTCCATTCACAACGTCTCTTTCAACACCCCCCCCCCCCACCTGACTGTGGATTGCATGTGGAGGTGGTAAAGCTTTCTGGCTGAGAATGGCTGAGGCCCCAGATTTAGTATTGTACACTGGAAAGTATCTTTTTCATAGTGCATTTTTTTTGTACTGGTAAACTAAATTGAGATCCTGGCCTATGGTGGGGTATAATCACCCCGCTCAAGAAGCGGTTCTGGGATTCTACCCTGTATTGTCTGCTTTGCAGAACAAGGTGGTTACACAGTGAAGCTTCCCAAAGCTGATGCACTAATCTGATGTCTGGGCTTGTAAATGTGCCAGTGGATCTCACAAATGTCAAGATCACTGCTAGCTCTACCCAGCTTTCCTTGAGGGTGATATACTTTCTGCTGCCTCATCTCATGTTGGAAGCATATCTAAGAACTTCCAAGAAGTGGACTATATTATCAACACAGCCATCTTGCAGTGGCTTCACTGCATTATCATAACACAAAAAGGGTTGTGAATCAGTCCTCAACCTGTTTCTGTGACTGAGAACAAGATATGAATTCAGGGAGTATACACTCATCTTGTGTAGGTAGTGGTGAGCAGTGTTCCATCTAAGCTGTGTTAGTGTGCGCTAGCTCACAGTTTTTTAGCCTTCAGCTCACACATTTTTGTCTTAGCTCAGGAAAAATGGCCCCAGAGCAAACGAATTTATGCAGTAGCTCACAAAGTAGATTTTTTGCTCACAAGACTTCCGCTTAGAGGAGGTATTGGTGGTGACCAGGGCTTTTAAAAAAGAAACAGCCCAGCAGGAACTTGTTTGCATATTAGGCCACACCCTCTGACATCACCATTGTTCCACACAGGGATTTTTTGTAGAAAAAGCCCAGCAAAACTCATTTGCATATTAGGCCACACCCCTGATGCCAAGCCAGCCAGAACTGCATTCCTGTGCATTCCTGCTAAAAAAAAAGCCCTGGTGGTGACCCATAAATTGTCAAGGTTACCAAGCCTATTTTACCAGACACTGTTTGAAAAAAAGGATATTGGGCTAGATGGGCTGTTGATCCAGTCCTTTAAATATGCTCATACATGTAGTATTTAAAAGTCTTTCTCACTTTTCTAAATTATAGGAATATGTTTTGGCACATACTGAAATGCCCACCACTTTGGAAGCAGCAGAAGCTGCTATCAAAAAGCAGGAGGATTTCATGACCACGATGGATGCCAATGAGGAAAAAATTAATGCTGTTGTGGAGACTGGACGGCGATTGGTTAGTGATGGAAACATTAACTCTGACAGGATCCAAGAGAAAGTGGATTCCATTGATGACAGGTACAACTTGCTAAGAGTATTCAGGGAGTCTTTGAGCATTTGGCCCTGAACCTTTCTCTGCCATCCATTAGGGCCAGTCTGATTCTGCTGATGTATGTTACTGTAAATTATTGCATTGTGCTCTATCTGGGACTTCCCTTGAAGACAGAAGCTTCAGCAATTTTAGGTTGCCTACCGATAGGAATGCATAATTCGGACAAATTATACCTGTTTTCAGACAATTGCGTAGGCTGCCTATATGGGTTTTTGTTCAATTCAAGGTGCTGGTTCTTGCAATTTTTGTTGGGGTCTGTTTGTGTAACGGCAACTTCGTAATTTTATTATAGCTTATTTTGATAGGTATGTCTTTAAATTTTGTTTTTAGAAGTTGCCTAGAGATGGAGGGAAGGGAAAGTACACATTTTTAAAATAAATCAAATAACTATAATATATTTTCAGAACATAACATTATTCTTCAATGCACAGCAAATTCAGAATGCTTTACAATTGACCATAAGGCAAAGTAGTTGCCAGGTCAAAGTTCAGTGTCCAGGAAGATTAAGAGAGAGAAATATAACCCACATCTCAAATGGGACATTGATCTGGCTACATGAATTTAGATGTAAAATCACCATTTCAGTTGTAAATTGCTTTGAATCCAGCCATATGATTAAGGCCAGTTTAAAGTCTTCTGAACCAGTGCTCAGTGCTGCCCTCAGTAGAGTTCTTTGCTGCTTCCAGAAAGCTTTGGCTCCAAGACCAGCAATTCAACTCAACTTAAGGACTCAAAGGCTCAGCAAGGTCGGCCAACTTTCCCAACTTGTAGACCGCTCCAGGACTGTTTGTTGTGAGGGAAGGTGATGACAGCCATTACCAGCACCATCTCATAATGTGTATCCAGCATATCTCTTCAGTTAACTTATCTGCCAAGCCTGTCTAGACGTAAGCAGTTAGCTTCAGGGGGCACACACACCCATTCAGCCTGGTTGTAACTACTGCCAAATTAGCATGTGAGAGAGGTACAGCAGGATGATAGATTCATGATGACACGTGAGACTGCAGCTGTCTGTGGTGTATGTTTAGGATGCTATGGACTTCCAAATGTTAATACCTCCAGTGATATACACATTCTTATGTGTAAAGTGATCGATTCTCATTTGTTTACCCTCCCAACAATCCTGTGATAAAGATGAAAGATAAGAACGGCTATAATCACCAGGAAAACTTGACAGTTGAATGGTTGAGTCATCTCTTATGACCAAAAACAGCACAGTCAGTTTTATTCCTTAGTCTTCTTTGCTCTTCACACAATCTTTCCAAGAAATAAAACTTAAAAGGAAATATGGGGGGGCATCCCTTTCATGTTGCTGGAATTACCTAGGTGTAAGTATCAGAAAAGTTGATTTACTTCTGTTACTGTACTTATAATCACAGAAGCCACTGAAGCGTGCCTTGGTGAAAGCTGGTTAGAACAATGCTGAGTCATAGCCTAGGCTCGAGAAAACATATTTTGTGTGGGAAAAGCCTAGTCCTATGGAACAGAATCATGTATAGGTTCAAGTCCTGTCAAAGCAGTTTAACTTTTATGTGGTTTATTTTTTAAAAAATTTGGCCAACTTTTTGTCCTGTTCTATGGCAAGGAAATGCTCATGGACTTAGGGAACAGTGTCTTTGGCCAAACCCAATAGAGCTCAAATGATGCACAGGAAATGAAATTACCACTGTTTGTAACCAACATGGTTTTAATATCTTATACTATCTTCCAACTTAAACTAAAAATGGGAGAAGAGCTGCCAAGACACATACCTCTTAAATTTATTTCTAGAATTTGAGGATTGGTGTGGTTTAGCAGATAAAGTTTGGACCAGCAAGAACTAGTTTCAGATCCTTGCTTGCTGGGTGGGGTTTGGCTTTAAATGATACAAACTGCCCCATGAATGTGCAAAAGAAAAGGGGGGGATTGTAACTGCTTTTGAAAAGCTCCAAATAGAGAATCAGACAAAACTGTTGTTTTCCCGTTATGTCTCCCTCATATGGAGAATACTTTTACACAAAAGCATGGTTGCTCTTCCAGACAGTTGAGGTTCAGTACCTTTAGACTCTCCTTTAGATCTTTTTTTTTTCTCTGTTGAGCTCCCACCATCATCTGCTTAAGAGATCTGCCAGTCCCCAAAAAGTTTTGTTCATTTTATTGTGAAAGGGGAGCTTGAGGACCTTCATATCAAGGAGTCTTGTCCCTAATTAGAGGACATTTTAGACTCCAGAGATGAAGAGATATATACACTGCAGTATAACAGAGCTTCTATTCAAACTGTAAATTGTCCTCAGATTTCCTGTATTAAAAATAATGTCTTGTTCATTTCTTTTTAAACAGGCATAAGAAAAATCGTGAAGCAGCTAGTGAGCTTCTGATGAGATTAAAAGACAACAGAGATCTTCAGAAGTTTCTTCAGGATTGCCAGGAGGTAAGTTTAAAAAAAAAAGGGAGAAAAAGGTTCATATCTTCTTCTTTCCCAAAAGAGCTTACTTGAAATGTCTGCATTTGTGTCTGTAATAGACCAGAGCCTTTTCTTTGAGCAGGAACGCACAGGAATGCATCCCGGCTGGCTTGGCATCAGGGGGGTGTGTGTGTGTGGCCTAATGTGCAAATGAGTTCCTGCTGGACTGTTTCTACCAAAAAAGTCCTGTAATAGATAATAGAAACATTATCTCTTAAGCATTTTAGGGCATAATCCTGAAAAGTTCTATTCAGAAGTAAATTCAGTGTTATTCAATCCCAGAACAGTGTTTTTAAGATTGCAGCCAATACTTCGAGACTTTCTCCATCTGTTTTTTCTTTTTTTGTTAGAAGATTTCTTTGTTTAAAAGATTTCTATGCCACCTTTCCACTCAAATAGGTTTTCCCAAGGCAGTGAACATTAGAACATTTTGACATTAAAGCAGCATTTGAAACAAAGTACATATAAAATAATTCAATGAAAACATACAAGCACACAGACACAGAAAACCCAATAAGGGAGAAGCGCCAGTAACAGTTACTGGTGGTTTGCCAAGCAAAACAAAACAAAAATCTCTGTTGGTGGAAGACAATGGTAGAGGAAGACAAATGACTCTCCCTGGGGAGAGGCTTGCAAAGTTTTGGTGCCACAACCAAGGAGGCCTTTTCTTGGGTTCCCACCTATCTAGCCTCAGCTGCTGCAGGCATCCAAAGCAGGGCCTCAAAAGATAATCTGAGGAGGTGGGTAGGTTCATATGGGAGAAAGCAACCTGGAAGCAAATTGAGAGCCAATGTAGATGGCATAAGATTAAAGTGATGGTCTACAATCAGCATTCTATACCAACTGTAGCTTCCAGACATTCTTCCAGGGCAGCCCCATGCAGAGCACATTGTGGCAAATGTTCCCAGGGCATTCACCACTGTGGCAAGATCTGTCCCTCCCAGGAAGGGCTACTGCTGGCTCACCAGTTGAAGCTTGTGAAAGGCACTCCTGGCCACAGCTGTCAGCTCTTTATCCAACAGGAGACCTGGTTCCAAAGCACCCCCAAGCTACAAACTTACTCCTTTAAGGAGTATACAATCCCACACAGTACAGGAGATACCCCAATTCCTGTATCAAGCTTTTCCTCCATTGTTTTGTCTGAATTACATTTCAGTTTGTTAGCACTCATCTATCTTAAAACTGCCTCCAGGCAGTTGTTTATGGTTTCCATAATATCCCTGGGATCTGCTGGAGGCATGAAATAAAGCTGAGTGTCATCCTCATGGAGGCAGTTCAGCCCAAATATCTGGGTAACCTCTCCCAGTGGCCTTACACTGATGTTGAAAACTATGGGGGACGAGATGGAACCTTTCAGGATCCTGTAGGCCAGTGGTCAAGGGGCAAAGCAGCAGTCTCCCAGCACCACTCTGAAAGCTACTTTTGAGATAGAAGGAAAACCATCACAGAACGGTGCCTCTCTCTCTCTCAAACCCAAAAGGTGGTCCAGAAGGGATACCACGATCAAAGCTGCTGATCAAGTCCAGGAGAATCAACAGGGTCACATTCATTCTGTCCATCTCCCAGTACATGTCATCCACTAGGCTGCCCAAGACCATTTCAGCCCCATGGCCAGGCCTGAAATGAGATTGAAATGGATCTAAACTGTCTGGTTCATTCAAGAGTCTCTGAAGTTGCCTAGTCACCACTAATTCAGTCACTTTGCTTAAGAATGGTACATTTGAAAATGGTTGTAGTTATTCAATTCTCCTGGGTCCAGAGTAGGTTTCTTTAGAAGTGGATACATCACTGCCTGCTTCAAAGGCAGTGGTAATGGCCACCTCTCTCAAGGAGGCATTTAATGTCTCCCAGACTCAGTCCCCTCGCCCTACAGATTTAAGCAGCCAGGATGGGCAAGGGTCATACAAGCAAGTGGAAGGTCTTAAACTTCCAAGAATCCTGTTCACGTTCTCAGACTTTTGACAAGCTGAAAGGTATCCTGCGCAATTGGACAAATCATCATCCTGGACCATCAGGTCCTCTCACTGCTAATGTATAGTTCAAGTCAGAATGGATGTTAATTATTTTATCTGCAAAGTGCTTAGTAAAATCATTGCCATGGGCTGTAGAGCAATCCCACTCCTCCTGAAAGCTGAACTCAATAGGCCCCAACCACCTGAAAGAGTTCATTAGATGTATACTGTGCAGATGCAATGGTAGCAGAAAAGTATTGTTTCTTTGCCACCATCATCACCATGGAGTAGGTGATGATTTAAAATTTAAAATGAACTCTATCCTGTGCCTTGTTAGATTCATCCCAAGTTTTTCTCACCTATTTCTCTATTGTCTCCACTGTCTCTTCATTGGCCATGCCCCTTATTAAATCAAGGGGTGGCCTGGCCGTTAGACCTGAGAGAGGGCCCAAGGAGTGATTGTGCCAATTTCTGGGTCATTTTTTCATTCCAGAGGTCAACCAGGACATCTGCAGGACTGCCAGCTATATCAGCAGGAGAATCTCCTAATGCCATTTGTAAACCAACTGGATCCATCAGGCTACAGTGGTGGATCATCTTAACTGATCCCCCAGCCCTGCTAAGTCTTAGTATTCCTGTAAATTTACACCTCAACAAGTAGTGATCGTAACAAGGGGACACATCTTTAATCTCCCCACCTTCAAATCACTTTCCTGCACATAGCAGAACATCAGATCAAGAGTGTGACTTGCACCGTGTGTGCGGCTTGATTATACTTGAGACAGGCCCATGGTTGTCCTAGAGACCATGAAATCCTGGGCTGCTCCCCACAAGGTAGCATCAGCATAGAAGTTGAAGTCTCTCAAGACAACCAGCCCAGGGGTCTTCAACTCTACTGCCAACACCACCTCCACCAGCTCAGGCAGGGAGATGGTTGGGCAGCGAGGTGGACAATACACCAACAGAATCCCAGTCCTGTCTCACAGTTCCAGTGCTAGCTACATACTCTCAGAACCAGCAGACTCCTGGATAGGGCATTGAGCCAAGGGAATAGAATCCTGATAGGCTACAGCGACACCACCTCCCTGCCCACCAGGCCTATGCTGATATACCATTGAGTACTCAGTGTGGTTGACAAAGGTTATACAGTTTTATAAACAATAAATGGCTGGTGGTCAAAAGACCCTTCTGGATCCTATCCTGGAGATACTGGTAATAAGAGAAGGTTAATGTAATGGTGTTTTTGTCCCTCAATGGAAAAAACATACTTAGAAAGGATTTATCATAAAGCAAAGTCCAGGGGGTACTGACTTTTTGCTGCCTTGTGCTCACCTATCTTTCTTTGCATTCAGATCTAATATTTCCTCCATTGTACACTGCAGAGTGAATAAGTGACTTTTTCAAGCCAAGCAAAACATAGCCAGGCCCATTGTTTCTGGCTCCACTTCCCTGGAGACCCTGAAAAAATGTTAAACCTCTGAAATGTCAAATCCAACCCTGACAACCCTGCCTATAATAGGGCATGTAAGATGGGAACTACTTTTGATTTTTTTTAATTGTATGAGTCTGTTGTATTCCTTTCCTTCTTTTAGCTCATCTCTCCCATATTTTCCCTTAAAAAAAATAAAATGGTTGTGATATTGCTATTGGGAAATTCTCCGGGTACAGGGTGAAAAGCCTGCAGAAACTAGGTGAGGTTTCTGAGACCTGAGAAGACCCAAGAAAAATACATATCTATACAGACTTGGTTTGGGACTTCAGTAGCCAAAATATTTGCAACAGTTAGAAAGCTAGAAGAAAACAGCCAGTCTTCTGGATAACTCTGACTTTTTGCTAAGATCTGGGCTATGTGACCTTCTCTGTACATTTGAATTTATCCTGCAAAGGCCAGGATGCAGAAAATTAGCCAGCTCTCAGTTTTAGCAGGTAGGCAACAGGGATGAATAACCCAGAGGTCCGTCCACAAGGCAGAAATGGGATTTTTAGTGTGCATTTATTGGCTCATAAGTCTTGCAGGCAGTGCTGTGTCATCTTTATCATTTCCTCTGGCACCTAGTTTTCCTGCAGGTGCTTAATCAATAATATTACTACTCTTTACCAGCAGAGGTGGTAAATAATTCAGTTGTTCAGTGCTGAAGAATAATACCAGTTGCATATGTCATGGTAGCAAAGAAAAGCTTGTCCTTGCCCCACACTAATGTGGGCATTTGCCTGTTTTAAAAATCATGTTCAGTGTACAACAACAGTTTGAAAAATCTCAAAGTGGAATGATTTATGTCCACACAATATAACTACTGATCAGAGTAATGAACTAAATCACCAGAATAAAAGGTGAGTTTAATCTGTTGATTTTAAACCACGTTTCCAGTTTCCTAATACATATATTTCCTGAACTTGGTTGCTATAACAATTAATAATGTATTGTTTTGCAGCTAGACAGAGACTGTGTACTTCATGTGCATGTCGTCTAAAACTATTGGTCAAACATGCTCATGTCTTTTGCTCTACAACATTTAACTCTGCAAAAGTAAAATTAAGGATTTCTGTTTGATTTTCTCAGTACCCCTGCAAGGACGCTAACTATGCAAAACCACTAATTGTAGCACCTATGACTAATTGTATCCTATGATAATATTTGACTCCCAAGAGAATTTATTTTGCCTCTCGTTGTTCTTCTGCATGGAAGAAGAAATTTCAATTTAGCAGGAGTTAGAGTGTCAAAATAAAAGATGTGGGTTAAAATTCCCACTCTGCCATAAAACTTTCTAAGTGGCCTTAGGGCAGTCCTCATTCTTACCCCAGCCTCTCACAGGGTTGATGTAAAGATAAAATGGAGAAACGGAGAACACTGAGTACCTTGGAGAAGAATGAGATAATATTACAGTAGGCAGAGAACAGATAGATAGAATGGTTGCTTGTGGCTGCCCTTCCCTTCCTACTGTGATAGGCCACTATGGGGATTCTTCTGACATCAGAATTAGCCCTTTCCTCCCATCTCACTGTCATCATGTTGCATTATGGGAGCCTCATTCCTCCACAGGTCAGGATAATGTGTCACCAAAGGGAAGAAGATGGTGATGCTCTAGGAACCAGCCAGCCACTATGGCAAGAACCTTTCCTCAGTTCATGAAGAACCTCTTTGTACAGTTCCTCTGAAAGGCAGATTCTTCTAATTCCTGCGATTACATATTTTCCTTTTATTGCTGCTTTTAACAAGCCTTTTATGAAATGACCTTTCAGAATCTTCATGAATGAAAAGTGGTCTTTGTTGGCCAAAAATAGGGGTGACTGGGCAAGTTGTCCTGCTCTCCTCCTCTCCCTTCGTCTGGCTGAGCTTTTATCTGTAGGAGGGTAGCCGTTGCAAGTAATGAAGCTCAGCTCTCTTTGTACAATTTTCTCTCAAAAAGTTGGCTGAAAAGATGCTTCTGGAAGGCTTCTGTCAATGTATTATGTTGTTTCATTAACCTTTTAATTTTTTTAAAAAGGAAGGGGAGATTGAGCTATTTCACCCTCAGAAAGAGGCTGCTTCTCAGAAAGGTTTTTTTAAGCATTCATCCTTGGACTATAAAAGCTTTGGGCAAAGGCTAGATCACTTCTCAGTTCTGCGTAGTACATAGCACAGGAGTTAATACATTAATAGTTGAGCAAATTGGAGGCCAGCTGTACCCCCATAAAAAACAATGGCCCTTTAAAATTTATTTTGAGTAGAGTCACAGGCTAACAGGTTCTGGTGTGGTAGCCATGTTGGTCTGAAGTAGCAGAACAAAGTCTAAGTCCAGTGACACCTTTAAGGCCAACAAAGTTTTATTCATGGTATAAGCTTTTGTGTGCAAGCACTATACCACTGGACTCAGGCTAACAGCTGTTAGATAGACCTGGCCTCAGATAGACCTGGTCAACTACCCATAGGAAATAATAATTATAATGTATAATTATTTCCTATGAGCAATAGAGTGTCTGTAGGAAATAATAGCCACAGATAGCTGTTTGGTGAAACCAGCTTCCTTTCTCTCACCTCCTCCCACCCTCCTTCTGCTGCCTCTGGTGAGGGGCAATCTCTAGAATGGTCCTGAATTTTCAGGACTGGGTGTGGGGGGTGTGGGAATAAAACCTGAAAAAATTCAAAAACAGTAAGCAGAGTCCTGAAAATTCAGTGTAGTGAATAGCATGTCCTCCCTAAATCTGCATCTGAAATTAATCCAGTCCTCATCGCTATGAGTCACCTGTTTAATTCAGAGAACCTCCACCAAGAGTTTATATAAGCCAAGCTGTGTGCTGCACATTATGATGATAACACACCTCTTAGAATACAGGCTGCACTGAACAGATGTAATGGTGTGAGGTGTAGAGTTCCCCCCACCAACTTTTTTTTTGTCCTTGATAGGCTGCAATACTGGAAATAAACCTTGTTCTAAGAGAAACAGCTTAGGGGAAATGGCACACTTTCCCATCCATGACCCCCATCAATCAGCCTCTCACCCTGCCTCTTTTCAGCACTTTCATGTCCCTGATCTGCAGCATTAACATCCAGTTAGGATGAGAGTTCAGATGCTCTTGCTTCAGTCTTATCTTTTATTTCCTTATCTCCCTGCATAAGAATTCTACATCCCATTTTTTGAAATAAAAAATCAACAACTTCCTCCTTATTTTTCAGCTGTCTTTGTGGGTGAATGAGAAGATGCTTACAGCACAGGACATGTCTTATGACGAAGCCAGAAACCTGCACAGCAAATGGCTGAAACACCAAGCATTCATGGCTGAGCTTGGGTCCAACAAAGAATGGCTTGACAAAATTGAAAATGTAAGTGGAATGGGAATGAGGACATGATGGGGATGCAGACATGGGTTTGGTCAGCACCGGCCACTGTTGAACTTGGAAAAGTTTCTTTCTCTTACTAAAAGGGACATTTTGGAGGATTTGGCTTTGGAACCACATTAAGATATGTTTTGGTTCTCGGTCCTTATATGCTGACACTAGTTTTATATACCAAACGAATTCCTTTCTAATGTATATAGATAGTATTGTGTGTTTGAAAGTAGCCAAGCTGTGTGCTGCACATTTCTGCATCTATAAAGTATTCTTCAGCCTTCATCTCATTGATCCTCATGTCTTTCGAATTAACTTTTACGATTCCCATGTTGTACCTGGGAAACAAGGACTAGAAATGTGCCTCAGGTTTGGCAGGGGTGGGAGACAGAAAAGGGGAGGGACATGCATGTGTGTAGAAGTCAGGCTGGCATAGCAAGGGCTAGTTCCCTGGCTACAGGGATTCAGTACAAAAAGAACGTAACCTGTGAGGTGCAAAATTCCTGTTCCAAATTTCATTTGGGGCTTTATTTTTTTTTAATACTTCAGTTTTATATTGTGTCCTTCAAATGTTCAGAAGCACTCAATTCCACTATCCAGATGGATATACCCTAAAAAATTTATATTTTCTTGACTGGTATTTTCATTTTGTTTACAGGAAGGAATGCAACTTATTGCTGAGAAACCTGAAACGGAGGCTGTGGTGAAAGAGAAGCTGACAGGCCTGCACCAAATGTGGGAGGAGCTTGAAAGCACCACCCAGACCAAAGCTCAGCGGCTTTTTGATGCCAACAAGGCTGAGTTGTTCACACAGAGCTGTGCCGACTTGGATAAATGGCTGAATGGCTTGGAAACCCAGATACAGTCAGATGACTATGGCAAAGATCTCACCAGCGTCAATATTTTGTTGAAGAAACAACAGGTAAAATGATTGGACCAGGAATTCCAGTTTGGGGATAGGATTGTGGATATACAGGTGATTGCTTTTCCAGGCATATGACATTCAAAGTAGCTTCTATTAAATGTTAACTCTGTGATATTGAAATGTTTTTATTGATTTATTCCATGAAGTCATAACCAGAGTATTTTAAACAGTATTAAAACAATGGCTCTAGTAAGATAGTTTGGGAAAGCATGTTGTTATGTAAGCTTTCATATGACATTCAGTAAACATAGAACCATAATATTAAAGCAGATTCAGTGATCACCTGGTTCTCCAACAGTTTACAATTCTGAAAAATTTAAACAAATGTATTTCCTCTAGCCACTTAGGTAGGGTGTTTATTTGATGAACAAACCCTGATTTAAACAAACCCTGGTTTGTAGGTAAACGAACCAACCTGAATTATTGCCTTTGTCTAATTTGGATGACACATCGAGCTATGGTGTATCAGAAACTTTTAGCACCCAAGCTGTGTGCATGGGGAACATTTTGCAATGAGCAGACTATTATCTTATGACATGTTCCTTCCTCTTTGCATACAGCAATCCTTCCCCACACCAGTGTACTAATGTGTTAATCTTCCATAACTACCAGAGTTCATAGTGTCAATTTGTATTTAATTTAACCTGTTTAATTTAATCTATATACTATTAGCCATGTGTGGCAGTGATCTGAGGATAGCTAGATCCATGGATCAGAGCCACACGAAGGCTAAAGAGATTTTTCTGCACGCTTATGGGACTCCACAGGTGTGTAGAAAAATCTAGTTTTTGAAAAAAATACATAAGGGTTGTTTAAATTACCTGTTTGGTGGAACCTGGGAGCCATGGGAGGCCATTCAAGAGCTGATGATGGATGCCAGGAGCCACATCTGGCCCTGCCATGACAGTGGATACTAGGAACTACACTGGGCTCAGCAGTGGCAGGCAGTGGGAGCCTCTCAGGGCTCAGGTTGGCTCTCAGACACTGCTGCAGCCAGGCTTCAAGGTGGGTAGTTGAGCAAGACTAGCAAAGGGTGGAGATGAGATTTCCACCCCACCAGGAGTTTTGTGAGCCCCCTCTTGTTTTATACTATTAATCAAAAACATTTAAAATTAAAATATCAAAGTGAACAGCAGTTTACATCCTCCATTTACAGAAGCCAGTCTGACTAAAAAGCTTTTCACCTGTTGTTTAAAATCAGAAGCTGAGCCATCTTCCTCTGTAACTCACTGACTTTATGCTCAGCTTTATGATTTTTGCAATATATTAATCCATATTAATGGAACGCAAAGGCTGTCTGAATTTGAATAAAACAGCACAACAAATAATCAAGACAACCCTCTTTTAATGTTTCATGGATAGCAGAAAGCTAGATGTCACAGAAGAGTTGAACATTCTTGTACTTTGATCTTATTCACTTTACTCATCCAGGAGTAAGTAGTACTTTTGAAGAGGATTCTTTGAGAATGTACCTATTTTTCCTCTCCTCACATTTTAGATGCTTGAGAACCAAATGGCTGTTCGGAAGAAGGAGGTAGAGGAGCTTCAGAGTCAGGCACAGGCACTGAGCCAAGAGGGCAAGAGTACCGATGAAGTTGATGGCCAACGCATTATTGTGGAGAAAAAGTTTACGGAGCTGCTGGCACCTTTGAATGAGAGGAAGTCCCACTTGTTAGCTTCCAAGGAGATCCATCAGTTCAATCGGGATGTGGAGGATGAAATTGTGAGTTTCAAAGTAACTCTAAAAGAAAACACTCCCCCACCCACTTCATGGGTTCTTTCAGGATCTCTTACACCAGCACATTGGGTTGAATCTAACAGAAAGGAAGGGTCTCCTTTGACCTCTCAAAAAAGCTTAGCTGAAGATTGTGGGAACCCCCCCCCCCCCAATGAAGCCAGGTGAGACGAGCTATATTAAGAAGGGAAATGTGGCAAAATTGATTTTAAAAACTGACTGGATTCAACCCGTAGTGCTATCATCTCAATTTTTGATATGCTTCCTTTCTTAAAACACAATTTCATTTTGCTTTTGCAATTTTTATTTCTAGTTGTGGGTTGGAGAGAGGATGCCTATTGCCACTTCCACAGATCATGGGCACAACCTCCAGACTGTTCAGTTGTTAATTAAGAAAAATCAGGTAAGTGGCTAATGTTGCCTAGATCCTTATTAATCTGTGATGCACATGTAGGCAAAGAGTCAAGAGTTACCCCTGCAGGACATCTCTGGCAATAGATTGAACTACAGATACACAAGTAAGCACAAAGACATATGTATCTTATCTGAAATCTTATTCCAGCTGTATCTGGTGACCTAGATCAGAATGTATGGTGTGATCAGATAGTTATTTATGTATATTTATTTATAAATTCCATTTTTAGCACGCCCACGGCTCAGGGCGGTGAACAACAATTTCAACAGACATTTACAGTTCCAGATAACAACAGTAAATACAGAAACAATTTCAGATGGCATGAGAATAAACCAAATTGTAACCATACCTCATGGAGGGAAGAGTAAAGGGAAGGGAGTGCCAGGCTAGATAAAAACCGTTGCTGTCCTCAACCATAGGCCTGGAGGAACATCTCTGCTTTACAGACCCTGTGGAACTGCATAAGGTCCTACAAGGCATGGATGTTATTCAGCAGAGAGTTCCACCAGGTTGGGGCCAGGGCCAAAAAAGCCCTGGCTCAGGTTTAGGACAGCTGGATGTTTTGGGGGCCAGGGACAACCAGTAGGTTCTTCTCTCCAGAGGGTAACGCTCTTCACAGGGGTATACCAGGAGAGGTAGTTCTGTAGATATATTGGGCCCAGACCATTTAAGGCCTTGAAGGTTAATACCAAAACCTTCAACCTGATCTGGATTTAACTTGGAGCCAGTGTAGTTGATAAAGCACTGGTTGAATGGGTGCTTTCCTTGGGGTTCCAGTAAGGACCTGCAGCACTGCATTCTGGACCAGTTGTAGTTTCTGGGTCAGTCTCAAGGGTAACCTAGCACAGGGCAAGTTACAGTAATTTAGCAGGAGGTGACTATTGCATGGATTACTGTGGCTAGGTCAAGGCGAGATAGGAAAGGGGCCAGTTGCCTGACCTGATGCAGCTGGAAGAATGTCAATCTTACAACATTTGTGATCTGGGCCTCTATTGATAAGGAGGCATTCAGAAACACAGCCAGGCTCTTGATAGTCACCCAGGACTGTCAAGAGCCAGGAGCTGGCACCTCAATCCTGAGTCTCCCAACCCAGCCACAGAACCTCTGTCTTAGCTGGATTTAGTCTCAGCCAGCTCTGTTTCAGCCATCCCACCATGGCCTCCAGCTCCTCAGCCAGATTTGTTGCGCTGATGCCCATCTGTCCATCAACAGATGCAGCTGGGAGTCATCTGCATACTGATGACAACCGAGCCTGAAGCTTCACACCAGCTGGATGAGAGATGCAAGTAGATGTTGGAGAGAGAATTGCTCCCTGAGGGACCCCACATACCAAGAGATATCTAGGTGACACCCCCTTTCCTAGTGCTGCTCTTTGTCCCTGACCTTGGAGAAATGAGGTTAAGCCACTTCAAGACCATCCCATGGACTCCTGTGCCAGCAATTTGGTGGGTTAGCAGGTTGTAGTCAACCATGTCAAACACTGCCATCAGGTCAAGCAATAACAGCAAGAGTGATTTGTCTTGATCCAGCTGCCTTGATCAAGGTCATCTGTGAGGGTGACGAGTGCTGTCTCCATCCCATGGCTGGGGTGGAAGCCAGACTGAAATGGGTCCAGAACCGATCTGTCTTCCAGGAAATTCTGCAGCTGCTCCACCACTGCTCTCTCAATTACCTTACCCAGAAATTAAAAATTTGAAACTGGGCAATAGCTGGAAGGATCACTAGGATCCAAAGATGATTTCTTTAAGAGTGGTGTTACCAATGCCTCTCTTAAACCGCTTAGTAAAGTTGTGCCTATTGTACTAGGGAACAGAGACATCACCAAGATTTCAAACAAGAAGGTTGTGATAAAACCAGAGTTGAACCATTATTTTATCCCAAAGAGCACTTCCTGGGAGTAAGCCCCATTGAATAAACCTGAGTAGTATTTGGAGGGAACCTTCACAGGATGACATTGTTAGATGCCTCTCCCGAACAGTGAGTCCTTCAGCCTACAGAAGTTTATATCTCTGCACTGAGAAAATGTGTAAAAGTGCTGTTTCTGTCAGAAAACATTCCTCTCAGATTTCTTGTAGTGCATTCTGGAAGTTTTTCCTCTTGGGTGACATCACGTTGTCTTTCTTTTGAAGTGTTTGTTCGATAAGCTGTTTCCAATGTGAGTGTTGAATTTCCCCACATTAGACACTTCAGAAAGAAATCCAGGGACACCAGCCTCGCATCGATGATATTTTTGAGAGGAGCCAAAACATCATTACAGACAAGAGCCTTAATGCCGAAGCAATCCAGCAGCGGCTTGCAGACTTGCAGCAGCTGTGGAACCTCCTGATAGAGGAGACAGAGAAACGCCACAAGCGCCTCGAGGAATCTCACAAAGCCCAGCAGTACTACTTTGATGCAGCAGAAGCCGAAGCCTGGATGAGTGAACAGGAGCTCTACATGATGTCAGAAGAGAAGGCCAAGGTGGGTAATTTCCAGATGGACAGGCGTAAGAGCACATCAGTTTGTGCCTCTTTGAAACTATTCTTTGTAAGGGATTCAGCCCAAGGACTACTGCGAATGACATATTTGTGAGGGTGCTGTTACATATCCCTAGCTCCTTCACGGAAATACAGATCCTAATTTGAATATTTTTCTATTAATCCCAGAGATTAACAGAGGGCCAGATCTGATGGTAACATTATTGGTTCACCTTCCTTTATCCAGTGGGGATTGGGAGGTGAAAGCACATATTCTGTCCCCATAATTGGCTGCCCACACATGAATGAAATGTTCAAAAAGGCGCCCACATGTTGAATCCATGTGTGACTGATATCCCAGATAATATTAGAAAACTGACTACACAATCTGGAAGTATGTGCAGTGAAATTCACACACATGCGGCTTTTTTGAACTTCATTCCTGCATGTGGGCATCACATGGTGTTGACAAGAAGGCCAGGTGGATGAAAAGATAAGGCATATTGAGTCCCAGTCCATACATCAGGGAGTGAAGTAGGTGGGTTTATCATCCAATCTAGCCCAGGGCTAAAGGGAAATAAATAAATAACATTTGCCATGCTAACTTCTGTCTGGCAGAAATCACACATTTTCACATTCTCAGAATAATTTGTTCAATGCTTGACAAAAAATAAAGTGAGCTTGAGAGTTTGTGTGAGAGCTATAACAGGTGATAAGCATCCATCATCCATGTAGCCCATGAGCCTGCCTTGCAGTAGTGCCTCTTTTTATTTTTATTGGTCCAGTTCAGTGGTTCTGTTTTTTCTACTTTTATTTTTTCATGAGAAAACTGTATTTGTATTAATGGCTACTGTACAACAGCTGCCACCCAGATATGACCAGAGTTTTTAAGGTCCTGTGTGGTTTGGAAATGTCCAGTTATACAGCTAAGCCACATAGTGCAGCAGCACAAGAAAGCCAGAACAAACCAATATATACTATTCCTGTTCCTCCTGAATTCTTGTGCTTGCCACTAAGTTTTTGCTGATGTAATGTTTGGAACATGATCAGATCACTTAAGAGAAATCAATCCTCTTGTTTCCTTTGTTGCCCTTTCATTTCTGCTTCACCCGCTAGGAATTCTACAGGCATTCTTAGAGATGGATAAGAAAGGGGGGGTTTGGTGTGCAAACAGTATTTCAGATAATAAAATTTATTTAGATTTGGTTATATTTGGACTCCCTGTATGCCATCTAAGTTTATCTCATCATCCTCAAGTCAACACACAGTTATGGCAGGGGACCCTGTGGTCTAACTTGAAATCATCAGCTAATCACCATTTATTTTTCTATTTGGATACATTATTTTTCCCCATTTAATTTAATTTTAAAAAATCAGGTATGGATACATTCTTTATGTTTGCCTTGGTCTTTTCTTTACATTTTCCTGGAACATTCATTCATTTCATTTGGTACATGCTTCTGAGATATTCAGCTGCAAAATCAGAAAGGGACATTGGTATCCCTGGTCCAAAATACATTGATTTTGATATTTCTCCAATGATTGTCTATATGAAATTACTTGCTGATGTAAACAAGGTTCTTGTGTGCTGCAAGTCAAGCCAAAGAATCTGGTAATGCTACTCCTGTGCTTATATGACTACATACACAACCCTTCTTCCTCCTTGCTTGTACTTTATTGAGGCAACAGCTGCATTGGAGAGACATTGGAGAATCAGCATGGATTAGTGGTTAGAGTGATGGGCTGTGGAAATGAAGGTGAGAGAAAACTAGGAAGTGAATTAAACCAAGTCAGTAGACAGCGCTGTTTTCCTTTGAAATATCTTCCATCTTTGGCTTCAGTTTGAGGGAGATTTTCTCCAGCACCTCTGTGCAGTATGAGAATTGTGACGTTATCTCTGTTGCCACTTAAGGATGAACAAAGTGCCGTTTCTATGCTGAAGAAACACCAGATTTTGGAACAAGCCGTGGAAGACTATGCAGAAACAGTGCACCAGCTTTCCAAAACCAGCAGGACTTTGGTGGCAGACAATCATCCAGAAAGGTAATTGTAGCCATTGTTCATTCTTTTACATTTGCACCCTGCCTTTTCCTCACAGTCATAGCAGCTGCTAGTCTGGATAAAAATATAAGAGCCCTGTTGGATCAGATCACAGTGGTCCATCAAGTCTATCTTCTGTCTCACACAATGGCCAACCATTTACTTTGGAAGGCCAGCAAAAGGGCACAGAGACTGAGTCCTTTCTCTGGTGTCACCTCCTGGTCCTAGTATTCAGAGTATTAGTGCCTCTTAATGTGGAGTTTCTCTAGTCATTATGGCTGGTAGCTACTGATAGACCTATCCTCCATGAATCTGTCTAATCCCCCTTTAAAGCTGTCTGTGCCTGTGGCCACCACTACATCCTCTGGCAGTTAATTCCACATTTTAAATTACTCTCTGTGTAAATAAGTATTTCTCATTGTCCGTCCTGAATCTGTTTCCCATCCTCTTCATTGGATGCCATTGAGTTCTAGTATTTTGGGAGAAGGGGAAAATTTTCTGTCAATTCTCTTTATCCCATGCATAATTTTATAAACCTTTGTCATGTCCTCCTTTAGTCAGCTCTTTTCTAAACTGAGAAGTCCCAGACTCTTCAGCCTTTCCTCATAGGGAAGATGCTTCAATTCCTTAATCATGATTGCCCTCTTCTGTATTCTTTCCAGCTCTGTAATGTCCTTTTTTAAATACAGTGACCAGAACTGCACACAATATTCCAAATGAGGCTGCACTACAGGGGCATCATAATATTGGCTGTTTTATTTTCAATCCCTTTCTTAATAATCCTTCACATAGAGTTTGCCTTTTCCACTGCCGCAACGCACTGAGTTGACACTTTCCTTGAGCTATCTACTATAACTCCAAAGTTTCTTTTCCTTCCGGTATCAACAAATTCAGACCCATGACCATATTATTGGAGTTGGGATTTTTTTGTTCCAGTGTCCACACCCAACATTGAACTTCATTTGGCACATTGTTGCCACACAGCCAATTTGCTCCGATCTTTCTTGAGCTCTTCACGGTTAGTCTTGGATTTCACCATCCTGCATGATTTCTGAAATCTGCAAATTTGTCCATTATAGTGCTCAGCCCCCCCAGAATGGCCCCAGTTCCAGATTGTTATGAACACGTTAAAGAGCACTGACCACAATACCAATCATTGTAGGTTCCCCCCTTGCTTATTTAGAGAGCCAGTTTGGTGTAGTGGTTAAGCGCGCAGACTCTAATCTGGGAGATCCGGGTTTGATTTCCCACTCCTCTACATGCACCTGCTGTTGTGACCTTGGGTCAGCCACAAGTTCTCACAGAACTGTTCTGCTCAAATTCAGTTCTCGGAGTGCTGTCTCAGCCCCACCTACCTCACAGGGTGTCCATTGTAGGGACAGTGAAGGGAAAGAAGATTCTAAGCTGCTCTGAGACTCTGATTGAAGGGCAGGCTACAAATCTAATCTCCTATTACTATTATTATTTTCCTTCCCTTGTGAGAATTGTCCATTTCTTCCTCCTCTTTGGTTCCTGTAATTTCACCAATGTTTAATCCCTAGGAGTATCCATCCTCTTATCTCATGACTGCTCAGCTTCTTCAGGAGTCTTTCATGAGGGACCTTGTCAAAAGCCTTTGGAAAGTCCCAAGTACATAGTGTCTACCGGGTGGCCATTATCTACATACATGTTCACTTTCTCAAAGAATTCTTAAAGGATGGTGAGGCAGAACTTTGCTTTGCAGAAGCCCTCAGATCTTCCCTCAGCAGGCTTTGCTCGTCCATGTGCCTAATAATTCTTAGATTACAGTTTCTACTAATTCATCAGGGACAGACATTAGGCTAACCTGGCCTATAATTTCCTGGTTTGCCTCTAGTCCCCATTTTAAAAAATCAATGTAATATTTGCTACATTCCAGCCTTCTGGTAGATCAACAGTCATAAAGCGGCCAGTAAATCAGGACATAGTCCACTAAGGTGTCTCTTGGCAGTCATTAAGGCCCCCTGAATCCATAAGGGCTCCAGCTGTCATACAAACACCAAGCTTAGTCCAAGGTAAGAACTCAGCTAACTTCATTCAGAATGATGCACTTGCAAAGCCCAACTACAGGTCAGTTCTTGAATGTGTCTCCTTTCAGACTTTCTGTTTTTGTTTAAGTCAACAAGATGGGTGTAACTCTTCTTAGGACCACATTGTAAATTGAGTCAAAGAGGGGTATTTTTTTTAAAAAAGTGTAGCATTTAGAGCCTTTCCTTTACTACAGCAGTTGTTTTAGGGATGTTCTCAGGTGGTAATTCAGAGGTTTACTGCTGTTGAACATGGAGGTTCTCTACGATGAATAGTAGCCACTGATAGACCTATCCTCTCAGAATCTAATCCTCTTTTAAAGTTGTCTATTTCTGTGGCCCTAATGGTAATATTTATGTCCTTCAGCAGTCTTGTCCTCTGAAAAAGGCCAAGGGGGTTGGTGGCAGAAGCACAAGAAGGATAAGCAGCAAAATGTAAATAAAAAGCAAGCAGAGATCACGCAGTTGGCAGATGATGCAGGATCTGCGTGTCCACTATTTGAATTGTATATATGTATTTTTTTGGCAATATCTGTCAGATATATGAGCTCATAAACTGTTATTTGGTGGACAGGAAATAAGAGATACATCAGTAGAAAATGGTTTCCTATGGAAATTGTAACTCATAGGCCGGAAGAAGCCTTTCAGGGAATTGGATTGTTTGTTTATCAATAGCATTCAACACTGGCGGAAATCCTGGCTCTCTGAGCCAAGTTCACATCCTTCCTCTGGATCATGAGAAATGTCATGGAGTTAGATTGTTAGAACTGGAAGGTTGCTTAACACACTATTCAGTCTTGTCTCAGTAAAGAAAAAAACCACCACAGACCTGTAACATTGTTGTCACACAGCCAATTTGCTGTCAGATTTGGTTAACTTTGTCCATGCTTTCCCAAAGTCAGTGGCAGTCTTTCAAGTTAACAATGATCTACATTGACATAGCTTTCTTAGAATCAATTATTGAGATCAGAAGAAGCCCATGAGCACCCATGGGGGCCAGATCTGGCTCCTGTAAAAAATTTATCAAATTTATCAAGCCTCTAGCAATGTAAAAATGTTGTCCACTGTTGTTTTCTTGATAAGGAGAATTATCAATGTTTTTCAAACACAAGTATATTCATGTGTTCATAAGTGTATGAACACATGTAATATATAAAAGTACACTTCTAACCCCTGTATAGAAAATACAGTGGCCCCGAAGAATACAGAAATTGGGAATTCCTGGATTAAGTGATTAATAGAGACCATTCCTAAGTCCCTGGGCTAGTTAGTCCACGTTTGGTTGGTCAGTAATGTATGCAGGATGTGACTATTTACCTCTGCCTTCTAAGAAGCTACTTTTCATCAGTCAGGGTTTGCCTTTTCACTATATTTTCCTACAATGTCATTACATAGCTTTATATTCGATTCCCTCTGGCCCTCAGAGATAGACCAGAAATAAACCTTACAGGTGAGGGGCTGCAAAACTTGTTGGGGGGGGAGTAATTCCCACATATACCCTTTGGAATTCAAAAATTTCTTTCTAAAAAGCCCTTGAAAAACAACCTGCCTGAGACACTTTAGTTGCCTCTTAGAGCCTATGCTCACATGAGTCACAACCACCAATCCAAAGCAGTCACATACAGGGCTTTATTTGTTTCCATGGCTGAGAGTTCAAATCCTTCTGGGACAGTTGCCTTTAAACTCTGGGAGAAAAGGGAACAGGAAGTTTCTAAAGCAGCTTTAAAACATTTATTTTTCCACAATAAATATTCCTCCCCAAGTCTTGGCATACAGTCTTTGCCCCACTGAATTGCAGGGATACTGCTTTGCCTCTGTGACAAAAAGGAAAGTAGTTACTCTTCTGATCCACATATTTCAGTGGAAAGGCTCCAGTTATCAAGATGAGACATGTGCCCAAGTATGCCTTGCAGTCTTAATTCAGCCCTACCGTTTAACCTTGGTACCTGGCTGCAGCAACAGTGGTTTCTGTGAGCCACTTTGAATACAGAGTGGCTCCTGCTGTGCACTGCTGTTGCAGCTGGACCTAGAGTAACTCCCAGTGTCCACCACTGCCAGGCCTGGAGTGGTTCCGAACATCCATTGCAGCTGAGCCAGGACAGTCCTACTGCAGACAATGCTGTTTTAAAATTGGAGGGAAATTAACCCCCCTCCCCCAGATTATTTTATTAACATTTCAGTGGTTCCCCTGAATGTAGGGAGTCTCCAAGTTTGCAGAAAAACCTGTTTAGTGTCAGCATGGCTTCAATTCACATATATCTTTTGATGGAGGCCAGACTTTGTTATTAGATATATAGATACAATTGGTGGGGGAGGTTAGATACTTCAATGTGGTGTAGTGGATAAAATATCAAACTTGGATAGAGGAGAACCACCACAGTCTTGACTTCATGTGAATAAGAGTAAAACATAAATGGTTTGTAGACCCAGTACTTCCCACCCCAATTTTAAACAAGATAGTATTCATTGTAGTCAAAAGGTTTGTTGCTAGATATCAGGTAAAACAAGAAAACTGCCAACTTTCTGATGGTTTACCTGCACTAACGCAGGGAGAATGCTTCATAAACCTATTACTCATAATACAACAAAGGAGTTGATAATTTATGAGGCATTTGTATTTCCTTTTTGCGTCATTCAACTTTGGGAAGCCCTAGCCTATACTGTGTTTTTTACAGAGATCCAAACTCTGTAGGGCTTGCCACCAAAAGTGTGTAGAATCCAACTATGTTCCCGTACCATGGACACATGACTCTACCCAGAATGTGGGGAGCATGGAGTAGCTCCAGTAACAACAGAAGTTGCCTACCATTAATGTGCCAGAGGTAGTATGGTTTTGTGGCCAGAGACTTGGACTCAGACAAGGACAGCAAGGTTCAAACCCTTGCTCAGTCACAAAGCTCACTTGATGACATGGGGCCAGTTACTGTTGTTCAGTCTCACCAATCTCACAGCGTTGTTGCAAGGATAACGGGAAGGTGACAGTATATTCTACCCTGAGTTCCTTGAAGGAAAAAAGGGGGACAAATGTAACAAATTAATGATAACATAGATGCAGGGCTTTTTTTGTAGAAAAAGCCCAGCAGGAACTCATTAGTATGTGATGCCACACCTCTGACATCACCATCATTTGCATACTAGGCCACACCTCTGACATCACCAAAAGTACTATAATATCTTTTTTGAGGTGTGGTAACCAGAATAGTACTGTGTACATTTCTGGTCACCACACCTCAAAAAGATATTCTAGCATTGGAAAAAGTCCATGAATATAAATATTTTATATATCCCACTGGCATGCTCGACATGGGGACTCTTCCATAAAGGCGTGACTGCGTCTCCAGAGTCCCACTGGCATGCGCGACATGAGAAGGCTTCTGGAAAGGCATAGCTGGGCCCCTGGAGTCTTGCCGGCACACACGATGTTGGGAGGCCCCCATGCAGGCATGGCTGGGCCCCCGGAGTCCCGCCAGCCAGCGCGTCATTGGGAGGCTGCCCAGCAAACGCTTCTCAGCCCCCTGAGCCCTGCCAGCCATCTGAGAAGCTGAGCCAGAATGCTGCCCAGGCCAGCCAGAATGGTGTTCTGGTGCATTCTGGCTCAAAAAAGCCCTGCATAGATGAAACACATAAATAATAAAACTACTGAATTGGAGCCCAGAACATGTATTTACAGGGATCAGAGACTAGTTCTGCTGATCAGAACTAATGGAAAGAAACAGGACATCCACACCCAATAAATATCACGAGCTGCTGAAGTAAGTGTAGCTATAGCAACCTCTAGAGGATGTTCTTCACCTTCCACCCCTTTTCATTTTCATCAGACTTCGAAGATTGATTGACTGTATTAAAAGTGACATTTTTCTTTCAGTGTTCATTTAGTTTTGCTCTGACCATTCTTTCCCCCCCTTTCTTTACACTAAGTAAACACACAGGACTGGCACTGACCCTCTTTTTCATCTCGCTAGTGAACGTATCAGCATGCGACAGTCTAAGGTGGACAAGTTGTACGCAGGCCTGAAAGACCTGGCAGAGGAAAGGAGGGGCAAGCTGGATGAGAGGCACCGGCTATTCCAGCTGAACCGTGAGGTGGATGACTTGGAACAGTGGATTGCAGAGAGGGAAGTGGTGGCTGGGTCCCACGAACTGGGACAGGATTATGAACATGTGACAGTAAGATATCTCCTCTGTCTGGTTTCACCTTTCGATGCTTTCACTTTTTGTATATTAGTAAGCAAATTGCAACTTTTATAATCCTTGTGGCTAAAGTAGACTCTTGGACATTCTGAGCCAAAGCCAGAAACCCAAACTAAACTTTGCAGTTCCTAGTTATTATACTTAAAAACAAACAAGCAAGCAAAACTATTCAGTGTTCCAAAGATCCAATTCTTAGACCCCTTAAACTAACTTAAACTAACAACCCCTTGGCTTAAAAAAAAATCAAGCACTTTAGGAGCACCTTTATGGGTTTCTTAATGGGAAGAAATAAAACTGCTCTGGTGGGGCAAAAAGAGTGCTAATAAACATTTAGATGTTTTTCTCTCTCCTGATTTTTATTTTTTTTCTGGCCTCTTTTTTGCATTTTGGAGCAGATCAGTTTCAGAGTTGCTCTCAGTGCTAATTTGTAGACAAATGGTACCTAGGATGACTACACAGTTAACATTTTATATCCGGCAAAATGAACCATTATCAATAGATCTGATTTTTAAAATGGTTTTTGGATGCAGGGTATTATTGCTTAGTGCTTAGTATGTGGAGAAGGTTGTCAAAGGATGGTAAATTATCACTGCTTTTTGTATTGCAGAAGTATAGCTAGCTAGCATTTCCGATGACATATTGATATTTTTGAGCTTCATTCTCTTCTGATCACACCTTTGAGTGCTTCTCTGTTCCATTCTAAAGCTTAGAATTCTGTGGTGAATCACAGTGCCATTCTAATGGATTTCAAAGGTGCCACTCTGCTTAGGCTGGAACTGTGTGTCATCAGTTTTTATTTATCTATTTTTTAAAAAACATTTCTATACCACTTTTCTATCCAGATAGAGTCCCCTAGGTCAGGGGTGGCCAATGGTAGCTCTCCAGAAGTTTTTTGCCTACAACTCCCATCAGCCCCAGCCATTGACCATGCTGGCTGGGTCTGATGGGAGTTGTAGGCAAAAAACATCTGGAGAGCTACCGTTGGCCACCCCTGCCCTAGGTTGTTAACCCATTCCACTGGGCAATAAGACTGATCTTGCTGTATCTCAGCACTTATAGTAAATATTCAACTACTTTATAGACTTTTTACCAATTGATCATTCTGAGTCTGCTTTGGCGGGGAGGGCGGGATATAAATCCGAGAAATAAATAAATTCTATAGGGATGTGGTACATCCCTGGGAGTATATTCTATCAGCGCCCCAGAACTCTGTCATGTTCTGTAAACTCCCTCCAAGTTTGATAAGAATTGTTACATTTAACCACTTTTACCCTAATCAGTTTCAACCCTATCATATGAGAATGTCTTCTACCTATCGTTTATCAAGATTGGCAGAAAGTACCATATTGCTATGTATTACACATTGTCTTTACAGAGTGAACAAAGCATATTTGGTGAACATTCCATAATTCTGAGCATATTTCTCAGGCACTTCTTCTTATCTGGAATGGCTTTATGTTGCTAGGATTGAGGTTGTATTTGGCAGTAGCAGCTGTTCTGTATCAGTCAGGGACTGAGTGCTACTTTAGCTGTTGTGGACCTAGCCTACGCTTGCATCACAGTAATGAGTAGTAATGAGACACAATTGGGGACATAGATAAATATATTATATTCATAAATGCACGTACACTTTCTGGTAATACATATTGTGTGTTTTGACTCCTTTTCAACATGTAATCATTCATTGAATTCTTTGCTCTGGCCACATTTACCACTCCTTCCCCTTTCTAGATGTTGCAAGAGCGCTTCCGTGAGTTTGCCCGAGACACTGGCAACATTGGACAGGAACGTGTGGATACTGTCAACCACATGGCAGACGAGCTCATCAATTCTGGACATTCAGATGCTGCCACTATTGCCGAATGGAAGGATGGTCTTAATGAAGCTTGGGCTGACCTCCTGGAACTCATTGACACGAGAACACAGATCCTAGCAGCCTCTTATGAACTACACAAATTTTATCATGATGCCAAGGAGATCTTTGGAAGAATACAGGACAAACACAAGAAATTGCCTGAGGAGCTTGGGAGGGATCAGAACACAGTGGAGACCTTACAGAGGATGCATACAACTTTTGAGCATGACATTCAGGCCTTAGGAACACAGGTGTGCAGGTTGTTTTTATCACAGTCTCCCAAAAGCAAGAAACTGCACAGTATTGGGTGGTGAAAAGATTTTTTTCTTTTCTTGGATTTGTTGGCTTTTTCCTTGTGTATTCTCTTTTCACTGAAATTTCAAGAACCTGATACTGACTAGGGATGGGCACAGACGAACCTAAATTTGCAATGAAAATTGCCTGGTTTATGGTTTGTGAGCCAAGGCTCATGCAATCTCACCTGCAACAAACATCCCACAATCCTTTATGTGGTTTTGGGGGGTTTGGACAGTTCATGGTAGTGCATGTCAGTGGCGTCTGTGACAAACATACTGGCTTAGATCAATTATGATTGTCAAAGCAACTGGGGGGATGGGCTTCTGCAGCCCTGGAAACACCAATAGTGGCCCTCCTAAGCTTGACAGGCAGTACTGGTTACCAATGAAAGCTCCCATTCTGCTCTATGGGAGCAATGCCCGCAGCTCACATACAGCTGTTTTTAAATGTCGGCAGCAAGTGCTCCACACAGCAGTTGGGGGTAGAGAGGGAAGAGAACTGGAAGTCATTCCTCAGTGTGGATAGTGGTGTTGAGGCCCTGAACTTGCAGCTGTGATTTCCTCAGAGAGCACTTTCCTAGGGACACCTCCTTTGGGGGGCTATAATTCAGCCCTCCTTAATCCAATCCTCACCAAACTTGGAGGGCAGGTAGAGGATAGTCAGCTGGAGACTTGCTGTGAGTTTAGTATATCTAGCCTGCAGGGGGGCCATTCTACCCATCACAAATCTCATTAAATGAACTGGTTTTGTAAACAAGGCAGGTTCATGAAGGTTCGTGATTCATGTGACCCCATGAACCAAACCAAACAATTTCCCCAGTTTCCCTAGTGCTGACATCTTTCAGATAAAAAGCAGAAATTGTAAACCATTGCCTGCTTCACTCTAAGGTTTGGCCATGAAAAATCTGAACCCCAGTGGCCTGCGCATTGGAAATGATCTGGGCGTGCCTTGACATATAAGATAAAATTTAAGTGATGCAGTGGAGACACTTGCCTGAATCTCCAAATGTAGTTAATGTTCACAGAATGCTTAAAAATATTCTACACCTTGCTGATCCTAGTTCTGCAGTCTGTTCATATTAAACAAATGTGCATGACTTCTCTTATTTTGCATAATTTATTCTTCTCCACTAGTCATGGAAGGAGGAAAGGAGCTATATTGAGCACTGAAACTTTCCCCCTAATCTCTGTAAACGTCAAATCTTCTGCTTTCAGAGATTTCAGCTAGTGGCAGACATATTTTCAAGAATATCGGTAACCATAGAGGCTAAAAACATGGAGTCTTTTTAAATGAAGCCCCAAGATTCTCAAGAAGCTGGATTCTCTGTCCACTACCACGTTCTGTGGTTTTTCCATGCTCCCAAGGATTTGTAGTGTTAGCACAGCCTTGCGTATGCTACTATTGCAGTTACACATGCTGGCACAGTACATGAGCAATCTCAGATGGCAGACCAATAAAATAGTTTTGGCTAAAATCTTTCTCTTTTGCTGACACTAGGTGAGACAGCTGCAAGAAGATGCTGCCCGCCTTCAATCAGCCTATGCTGGAGACAAGGCCGATGACATCCAGCGGCGTGAAAATGAAGTTTTGGAAGCATGGAAGGCCTTGCTTGATGCCTGTGAGGGACGCAGGGTCCGGCTAGTAGACACAGGGGACAAGTTCCGCTTTTTCAGCATGGTCCGTGATCTTATGCTCTGGATGGAAGATGTCATTCGTCAGATTGAAGCCCAAGAAAAGCCAAGGTGATGGGGACATCCAGTGTAAGGCAGGGGTGCTATCAGTATTGTAATATACTAATGCTGTTTGATGCCGCTTCTCCACTCACACAGAAGAGGGCCTACCATTCTCTACATCCTCTCTTTGTCAGGTTATGGGTTATACGTAGGTCAGGATGTCACTCTCACTACCTTTCTTGTCCTTCTTGTCTCTTCTAAAATCTACAGAGAGTCATGACCATCTTGCACCTCAGGTCTTCTCTCTCACTCCCAGAGACATCCACAGACAGAATAGCCTAGCACCCTTTAATAATCAGCCCTCACACACAGAGAGATGTTGGGATGGGGGCTCAGACATTGTTTTCAGTTATTCCCTGCCACCATTCTTTCATATCCTATAATATAAATGTATACCAAGGTATTACATCGTGTGCATGCATGATTTTTTCCCTTAAGCATTCAGCCTACAGCCCACAGCCCACAGGGTTAATCAAAACAAAAAACTTTTATTTATAAAGACAAAACACTGAGGAAAGTAAAGTCTAAGAAACAATGTTTCAGTTCCATTGAACTTTTGGACTGAGGTCCTATATCTACAACAGGGATCCTATTTTCAGGCTGTTCTAAGCAGTTCTTCTATACCAGGGTTTCCCAAACTTCCACACTCCCCCCCCCCCCCGGTGGCCCAGTTATTTTTACACTTCTCCTTTGTGGCCCACTAAAATTTGGGGGTGGAGCTGGGAGACAGGAAATGATGTACAAACATGCTTAAAACTCATTAGGGATTGTAGAATCTTTCGGGCTCAAGTGCCGTGTTCTACTGGAGAAATTTTTTCTTCCAGACGTTTCGTTCTCGGCTGCGGAGAACATCCTCAGTGGCGTTGCAGCCGGAGCAGGCGCTCTGACCTTCTTGGCTGCTGTGCATTGAGTGAGGCCAGGGCTGCTGGAGAGCTGCTGTTTCTAGGCTGGAGGGGGTGTGGTGAAAGGGCAATAGGTTTGTGGATGTGCCCATTGTTTGGTGGGGCTTCCTGGAAGGGTAGTGATAAGGAAACTGGCTGTTGAATGTGACCATTGTTCTGTGTTAATTGCTGGGAGGGTTGGAAGGGGTGTGAAGAAAAGGAAGATGGTTGTTGATTGTGCTGATTGTTCTGTGGAATGTACTGGTTGTTCTGTGAATTTCTGCAATTTATAGTCTGTAGGGTGTTTTGCAGAGCTGGATACCAAGATTGGTGGATGGAAATGCCTTCTTCCTTTCTGTTAAAGTTGTGCTGGTGTTTGTAAATCTCAATAGCTTCTCTGTTCAGGCGGGTATGATAATGTGAGGCCGTAGAAAGGACTTCAGTTCTTTCAAAGTGGATGACGTGGTCTCCTTCTTGAAGTGCATGTTCAGCTACAGCTGATTTTTCTGGCTGAAACAAGCGACAGAAAACTAAACAGAACAGAAAACTAAAAATATGAAATGCTCTCAGCCTGGGAAAACATGAAATGGCAGGGCATTTCAAGCTCCCCCCCCCCCCCGGTCTACTCAAATTAGCAATGGCAAGGAAGGAAGGGGGAAAGACTGAGAAAGAGAGGGGGAAGTGGGAAATAAAGCAAATAGGGAAAAAGACGGACAGACAGAAAGAAAGAGAGGGAGGGGGAGAGAGTTGGAAACAAATAGAGAAAAAAAGAGAAAGGAAATAGGAAGGAAGGAAAAGGGAGGGAAGGAGTGAAAGAAAAGAGGGACAAAATGAAGAAAGAAAGAGAAGAGAAAAGAAAAGAAAAACAGAAAGAAACGGGATGGCAGCAAACTGCTGAGCCCTGTGGCCAGGGGGGAAGCCAGGAGGCCGTGGCTGGGTTCCCTGACCGCTGGCCAGCAGGACGTGGATGGGAGGCCCCACAACCCGGCATTGAGGCCTGTGTGGCCCGGTGCCAGGTCGCGACCCTGCCAATGGGAAACGCCATTCTATACAGTTCCCCTCAATCAGAAAAATCCTTCTCACCTCAGTCCTTACGCTTTCAGTGTCTCTCTATGTTAACCTCAACTGTCATTTTCAACTGCTGTTTGTTAAGTTTCCTTCTCAACATTCTGTCCACTCTTACTGGTTGCTTATACAGAGAGGTGGAACCTAGTCTGTTCATCACATTCTACAATCCTATGAACACTTCCTTGGGAATAAGATATGACAAGTGGGAACCCGCAAGGAACTGGCAAGGGGCAACCATCCCATTTGTCTCACCACTGCCTCCCACTGTCATTCCTTCTCTCTGTGTTTCTGTCTCTTCTTCCATTTCAGCCATGGCTACTTTCATTCTCCAACATCTGCCGCACCTACTGTCAATCCATCTCTTTATTTTTGTTTCTTTTCTTCCATTTCAGCCATGGCTACTGTCATTCCTTCCAACGCCCCCTCCCCCACTACTGCCATTCTTTCTCTGTTTCTGTTTCTGTCTCTTCCCCTCTCCCATTTCAACCAAGGCTACTGTCATTCCTTCGACCTCAGTATTTATGGTTTTATAGAGGGCTGTTTGTCATCCTGGGCTTTCCTACTGCCCTGTAGCCTCTTCAGCTCTCATGGCAGATGGTGGGCACTCCTTCCATCCAACCTCTACCACTGCTGCCACCATTCCTGGGACCCCTCCAGCCCCTGCTGGTCTTCACTGAAGCTGGTCGGCACTTGTCTGTCCTGCTGTTGTCACTTTGTGACCGCGCAGCTTCCTCAGGACTCTCCCAGCAGAGACTTATGCACAGGGAACTCATTCATAAGGCATAGTCCTTATCTTTAGTGGCCGAGCTCTGTAGCAGAATTGGCTGGTTGCACCGACTGCTGAAGTTTGGGCCTAGGGGAGCAGTTGGCCACGTAATCCTGAGTGACACAGTGCAGGGAAAAGGAGATTTTTACATACCCAGCTTCTTCCCATTCAGCAGTGCCAGGCTAAAGCAAGAATAAAATGCCTCCCAAGTTAATGATATTCAGATTCTTCTTCAAATAAGGAAGACTTTTACTCTTGGTGAGGTCTGTCAGCCTCTGAGGTCTAATTTTTACTGTGTTGATTAACTCGTGCCTTGACTATGCTATGTCACACTACCAAGTTGAGGACACCAAGTTTTGCTGTCAAGTCAAGCTGACTTCTGGCGACCCCTAGTGGGGCTTGAAGGCAAAGGGATGTTCAGAGGTGGCTTGCCATCTCCTGCCTGTGTCATGATCCTGTTATTCCTTGAAGATCTCCCATCCAAATACTATCCAGGGCTGATCCTGCTTAGCTTCTGAGATCTGATGAGATTGAACTTGCCTGGGCTATTCAGGTCAGGCTCAGGCTCATGTTATTGAATGCTTCTCCAGACCAAAGTTCTCTTTGCACCAAAAAACCCCCCAAACCTGGATGTCAGGGAGAATGATTTTAGCTTAGCCTTGTCTCTGATGTACTAGTTTTCAATGTGTAGAATGGCCCCACCTACAGACCAAACTAATATAGTTGATATACAGGTTTACCATCTTGAGGAAAACTAGGTGTCAATCAGGAGTTTTTTTTTAACAATGCTGGCAGCAAAGATCTCACTCTTGCAGTCTTTCATGCACCCAGCATGTCTTTTAAAACTTTGCATGCAACTGAAACATGCCAGAGTTCCATGACCTGTGTGGGCACTGCAGTTGGAATGCTTATGTTGTATGCATATCAGCATTGCACATGTAGAAGAGCGGTTGAACAAGACAGTGGGTGCATGCAATATCAGGCAAGTAAGTTTTTCTTACCTACCAATGTCACACATAAGTCAGATCTTGCTGTCTGCTAGCAGAGCCCCCCCCAAACCCTTAGTATAACTGCAGATAACACAACTGAGCATTGTTTAACCTTAACATAACAATCAGCAACAAGTTTCCCAAATTGTTCCTCCTGCGGTATATCTGATGGATCTTGTCTCTGACATGGTTCTTATAGCCTTCCCTTTTGTATTCTACTATGGCAGACTTCACTTAGCCTACATTATCTTCAAAGCAAAGCAGAGAATTGCACAAAGCAAAGTCAGGCTTAAAGTAAGAAAACAGATTGCCAGTGAGGGGCTAGTAAAAACACACCATCGGCTTCTTGTACAGTTGGGCTTTGTACATACACCGCACATAACGATTTCATGTTATCACTGATCCACATTGTATACTAGAATCCACATAGACTTGTATCAGAAGAACCTACCTGATTTGCCTCCCATAAATAGTGGCAAGCTGGAAACAAATTTTGAGAAGTCTTCGTTAAAGTAGTATACTTGTAACTCTGTATGACTGTAAATTTGCCCTGTTGTAGGGATGTTTCGTCTGTGGAATTGCTGATGAACAATCACCAGGGAATCAAAGCAGAAATAGATGCCCGAAATGACAGTTTTACGACCTGCATTGAGCTGGGCAAATCTTTGCTGGCACGGAAACACTACGCATCAGAAGAGGTTTGGTGATTTCTGTCTCTGTATGAGAGCTGAAGCTTAGAAGTACATCATGATTGCTAAGTAGTGGCAGATCTATTTGTTTTAACTGAATCTCCTTTCTTCACCAAGCCTTATTATATTATCCTCCAAAAACCTTACAACATAAGCCTTACTTATTAAAAATATTATTCTCCTTGTTCTTGCTCCCCTTTTACAAAAGATACAATCAGCGTGGCAAGAGGCTGTTGTTAATTCTTAAATTAATATTGGCCAAATCGCTTTTTCACATTATTGCTGACCCTCTGAGAAATACAAAATAAGCAAAAGGGATCATTTGTCTTTGAAGAACTAAGTCTGGTCTGGTTTCTTTTAATATTTGCTGAAGTTTATTTATGGTTACTCTATGTGTGAAGATCTGCAGAGAAGAAATCCTGGAGATGTAACATTTCAAGCTCAAGCCAGGGTCCAGGAGCACTAAGAACAACCACAATTAGTGGCTTTAAAAAGCACAGAACGCAAGCCTAACATTTCATTCTTTTGCTCTCCAGATCAAAGAAAAGCTATTGCAGCTCACAGAGAAGAGAAAAGAAATGATTGACAAGTGGGAAGACAGATGGGAGTGGCTAAGACTGAGTAAGAATTACTTTTCTGTCTTTCTCTCTATTTATTATTTTTCTTTATACCCTGGCTTTCTCCCTGGCGGCGGAGGGGGTGGGGTCCAAAGCAGATCACTGTAATTCTTCTCTCTCTCATTTTATCCTCTCAACAACCCTGTGTGATAAGTTAGACTGAGCATGTGTGACTGGCCCAGTGTGCTTCCATGGCAGAGTGTAGATTTGAACTTTGGTCTCCCAGATCCTTGTCTGACACACTAACTATTGCACCACATTGAATTTCCTAGGTGGTGAAAGGTCTTATGCACATTTTTATCCTAGTGGTAACACTGGAGGTGTACCATGGCTAGCCCACTCATGAAACTGTTTGCCCAGATGAGTGATTCTCATGAGCCAACCCCACATATGAACTGAATTGTTGAAGAAATGTGCATGCACGTGAAAGCTTACGCCCAGGATTAAACTTTGTTGGTCTTAAAGGTGCTACTGGACTCAAACTATGTTCTTCTTCAGACCAACACAGCTACCCACTTGGATTTCAGCTGTCAGTAAAGTTTATGATTATAATTAAAAAGTTGGGGAAAAGAGGAGCATGAAATGTACAAAACAAATATGAACACAAAGATGAAGTAGATCTTCTTCGTGGTCTCTGTGCTTCACACCCATGGGATAAGGTGCCTGTGGCGATCTTGATTGGTACGTTGAAAAGCCCGGGATTTTTGCACCTCACTAGCAGTGCACATGCGCAGCGCCCCTACTGCGCATGCCCACCGGGCGAGGCATGGACATTCCACTAGTTCTCTTCTGACCGCTGCATCAAACAATCCATTTTCTTGTGGCTGCAGTCGGTACTTACCTTTATCAGACTTTGTTCATGATTTTCGTATTTTTCCCGGTTCTGGTTCCTAAAAAAAAAAAAAAAAGAGTTAGTTAGATAGTTTGTAGTTAGTTAGTTTACCCCTTCGGGGTATCCCCTCCCTCCCTCACCTTCCCTACACTTTGGCCTATGGAAAAGCGTTGGAGGTTCTTCAAACGCTGTATGCATTGCAGTAATAAGATTGCCCCATCCAGATGGACATTCATTTTGCCTCGTCTGCCTCGGAGAAGGTCATGTAGACTCGTGCCAGCACTGTGCCAAGTTCTTGAAACAGACCAAAAAGAACTGAGCGGCGCGTCTTTCGGCCAAGCTGATGGAATCGGCACTTACTCCTAGCAAAGGGTCCTCCGCTTCCTCGGCATCGGCCGCGCTGTCAGCCTCGGCATCAGCATTGACATCGATGGCAACCCCAGCAACGGATAGAGACTCAATAAGTCAGCTGCTTTCCAACACCATTCGCCCCCCTAAACATGCAGGCTTGATATCCAGGTCGGAATCCTCAACACCTGCCAAAAGAAGCAGGGAGGATAAGGGGTCTAAACCTGACAGACCGAAGAAGCACAAGAAGGACAAAGGCAAGGACAGGGAGCTCGCCCCGATCAGCTGCTCTCCCTCACTGATTCCGAAGGGTTCGGCATCGGCCTCGATGGGGACATCTACTATCCTACATGCTATGCCATTCTATCAAAGGAGCCCCCCAACACCGAAGCACCTCACGCCCCTATCAAGCCCCAACCAAAAGATTGAGCTCATACAGTGGTCCACATCCTCCCACTCTGGCTCCAGAGGCTCCAGTGACAGGGACTAGCAATCAAAACATGAGGGCTTCCAACCATCATCGCCAACTAAAGCGCTGAAGGGCCATCCTGTCAATCGCAATGTCGACCAATCAACCTTCCAACGACCGTTGCCACCTCTGCAATGGGATCAACGTCAATGGGCATATTTGTACGGAAGTCTCTTGTAGGTCGTGTATCTCTTACTGCTCTCCGCCTTGACACAAAGCATCGGCTTTGGTATTGAAACCATCGCTGATATCCGTTCTGAGAGGAAAGGAGACTCTCGTCCGAATGAGCAGGCAGAGCCATCTCCCCAGTCACTATCAAGTGACAGGCTGCGGACACCTCACCTGTCCGAACACTCTAATACTGGAGGAACTTCTTCCGAGGCCAACTCCGAGGTCGATGAATCAGTAGAGAAATCACTGGCTGAGCCTCCTCCCAACCCTCAGATTTCTGATGAGCTCCCAATCTCTCCCTCTGATGACTTAAAGTCATTTGGTGACTTGGTGAAGAGAATGGCCCAGACACTCTCCTTGCCTATTGTTCAACCTCAACCCGTAGTTGATGACACTGTGTTCAATATCATGCAGCACAACACATCTACTACTGTGGTTCTACTGATCACCAAGGTAATTCTTCAAACCGTCAAAGAACCATGGACTAAGCCAGCTTCTACCCCAGTGTCTTCACGCAGGCTCGACCACATGTATCAGATTCAGGAAAAGGGAGTTGAATTTCTCTTTACTCACCCTCGACCTAATTCAGTAGTGGTCTTGTCATCCTCAAAATCCAGAAAAGTGCACTGTACTCCCCCCCCTACCAACAAGAAGGGTAAGAAAATTGACAATGTAGGCAAGAAATTCTACTCTGCTGGGGCCCTGGGAATCAAGATCTCTAACTATGCAGCTTGCATGGCCAGATACCACTACTCTTTGTGGGAATAGCTCTTTGAACACATCTCGACAAACGAGCTCAGATTCGTAAACTACAGAAAGAAGGTATGCTTCTGGCCAAGCAACAGCTTGCAGCATCCCAACATATGGTGGACACAGCTTCTAAAACACTTACCTCAGCAGCTACCCTGCACCGTCACGCTTGGCTCCATGCCACGGCTCTACAACCAGACACCTGGGTGTATGTGGAGGATCTCCCATTTGAAGGCTTATTCAGTTCTACGATGGGCTCTGTCCTGTAGGAGATGGACAAGAGCATTAAGACTTCCCGTAACCTAGGTGTACCATCAGCCCCCAGATCCTCCAAGCCCAGGACATGGCATAAGTCAGGGGTGGCCAAGGGTAGCTCTCCAGATGTTTTTTGCCTACAACTCCTATCAGCCCCAGCCAGCATGGCCAATGGCTGGGGCTGATGGCAGTTGTAGACAAAAAACATCTGGAGAGCTACCCTTGGCCACCCCTGGCATAAGTCATAGAACAGAAACAGAAACAATCTGAGCAATCCTGGAAACCACGTTCATCCTATTCTGGTGGCAAAGCGGCATTTGATTTGAAGAGCAAGTTCTCCCAGGGGTCCACCCACCAACCCAGGAACAAGGGGTCGCGTAACCCCAAGCAGGGCCTTTGACTGTACAGCTCTGGCTACCCTTGGCCCCCTCCCGCTTTCTGTGGGCTCAGCTCGGCTGTCCCCTTACCTACCAGCATGGCAGCTCATCACATCAGATCGTTGGGTACTATCCATCATGCAGGAAGGATACATGATAGAGTTCGCTCAACTTCCAACCTCCTCAAAGTTTGTAATGATGCCCTCATCCCTGGTCCTCTTGGAAGAGGTCCAGAACCTGCTGCAGAAACAAGCAATAGAGACAGTCCCTTCTCATCAAAGGTGTCACGGGTTTTACTCCTGATATTTTGCAGTTTCCAAGAAGGCCCGGGGCATAAGGCCCATTATAGACTTACGGGACTTGAACGACTTTATCATTTACCAAAAATTCCGCATGTCTGCTCTACAGAGCATCCTCCCCCCTTATCAAGGAAGGAGACTGACTGGCCATGTTGGACTTGCAGGATGTGTATTTCCATATTACCATACATCCAAACCACAGGAAATACCTTCGGTTCACCATTGGAACAGACCACTTCCAATACAAGGCGCTCCCCTTTGAGCTCTCTACAGCCCCAAGGGTGTTCACGAAAACCATGGTAGTGACCGCAGCTTATCTTCATCTCCAAGGCGTCATCATATTTCCGTACATCGACAACTGGCTGGTAGTGGCAAGCTTAGAAGCTCTCCTCAGTCACCATCTGAAGACCACCCTGAACCTCTTGGACCTGCGGATCAACCAGAAGAAGTCCCAGTTACTACCAACCAAGAGAGTGCAGTTCATTGGAGCAGTTCTGGATACCACACTACACAGAGCTTTCCTCCCCAGGCAGAGGGCAGGTGACATTGTGTCTCTAGTGGAGTATCTGCAACTGCACAGGAAGGGCATGACTGTGCAAATCCAGCATCTTCTGGGGTTCATGGCAGCAACGACTAGTGTTCTTCTCTTTGCAAAGCTTCACATGCGAATACTCCAGATTTGGTTTCTGCGTCACTTCCGCAACTCCATGGACTCCCCTCAGACAGTCCTGCAGATCCCCCACTCAGTCCTGAGATCTCTAGACTGATGGAGGTGGGAAGCAAACCTTCTCCAGGGTGCTCCATTTCATCTTCCCACACCATTGATTACCATCACAACAGATGCGTCCTTATGGGGATGTGGAGTGCATGCGAACGGCCTTTGTACGGGAGGCCCATGGCCCCCTTCCTTTCCCTGTCACCATATCAACTTCCTCGAGTTGCTGGCAATTCAGTATGCTCTTTGGTCCTTCAAACCTCTCATTGTGAACGCCGTTGTAGCGATCCTGACAGACAACACTACAGCCCTCAGTTACTTGAACAGACAAGGGGGGACGGTGTCCAGGAAACTCTGTGCGTTAGCCATCGACATCTGGGAAGATTGCAGTCATTTCTAGTGGCGACTCACCTGCCAGGGGAGCTCAATGTGCAGACAGACTCTCTCAGGAGGGGAGCTGCACAGATGTATGAATGGGAAATCAACCAGTTTTATCTGACTACGGTCTTTGACCACTGGGGCCAACCACAGGTGGATGCGTTTGTCACCTCTCTGAACCGGAAATGCCCATTGTTTTGCTCCAGAGGGGGTGTAGACCTTCTCTAGGGGATGGTCTTCTTTTCCCTTGGAACGAGCACTTCAAGTACCTGTTTCCTCCCCTCCCCTTGTTGACCAAGGTAGTCAACAAGATCTTAAAGGAGAGTCCAGACTGCATTCTGGTGATGCCATGGTGGCCCCGTCAGAGCTGGTTCCCCATTGTTCTGGGACTATCCAAGGGAACTTTTCATCTCTTCCCGTTGGAACCCAATCTCCTGTCAATTCAGGGAGGGTTGTTGTTGCACCACAACGTCCCACATCTCAAATTGATGGCCTGGAGAATCAACAGTCGAGCCTGTCAGCAAGGGTTCAGAACATCCTACTGAATAGCCGGAAGCCATCCACGCATAAAGCCTATGGCTGTAAGTGGTCACGGTTTAAAAACTTTGTGGGTGCCAACTGTGCTAACCCAGCTAGTGCTGGGTTACCTGTAATTTTTTACGTTCTGCTTTCCTTAGTAGACTTGAGCTTTAACCACACTTCGCTGTGAGTGTACTTGGCTGCCATCTCTGCCCATCACAAGACTATTGAAACTTACTCTGTGTTCATGCACCTGCAGACAAAACGCTTCTTGAAGGGGCTGCTGTGTCTGCACCCTCCAGTGAGGCAGCCTACTGAACCTTGGGATTTGCCTTTAGTATTGGACGAGCTTTCGGACGCCCTTTTGAACCTATGGCTTTTTGCCCGCTGAATTTACTGTCGTGGAAGACGGCCTTTCTTGTTGCCATTACCTCTGCTAGAAGAGTTGGGGAACTCATGACACTACACTGTGATCCCCCTTATTTGAGATTTCATGAAGGAGGGGTGTCCTTGGTTCCGGATGTTACCTTTCTCCCAAGGTTGTTTCAGACTTTCATTTGAATTCAGAGATTGAGTTACCCTCTTTGTTCCCCAATCCCTCTTCTGCAGAAGAGAGAAGGTTTCATTTCCTAGATTTATTTATTCGATTTATATCCCGCCCTCCCCACCAAGGCGGGCTCAGGGCAGCTGTGAACTGCACTCTTCTATTCTTCCTGAGTGGGACCAGACCTTTCAGGAGTAGTCCTCATTTGTTCATCTCCTATGCCACACCAAAGAAGGGCACGAGAGGCTATCTAAGGGGCTGACAGAGACAATTAAACTTTGCTATCTGCTAGTGAAAAGGCCTCTGCCAGATCCTGTACAAGGGCACTCCGCTAGAGCGTTGGCTACTTCTACGACCTTTCTTAGGGAAGCTTCCTTGAATAGCATCTGTAAGGCAGCAACTTGGGCTTCGCCACAGGTCTTCATGAAGCACTGTGCCTTAGATGTCCGCTGCTATCAGAGGGCTCAGCTGGGACGTCTGGTTTTGCAAGCAGCTTCTTCAGTCTGACCTCCAGCACCCTCCTCCAGGTAGGTCTGCTTGCTAATCTCCCATGGGTGTGAAGCACAGAGACCACGAAGAAGATAAACAGGTTGCTTACCTGTAACTGATGATCTTCGAGTGGTCATCTGTGCATTCACACCACCCGCCCTCCTTCCCCACTGCTGTCGGTCCTACTGGACTTATTTATACTTGACAGTGGTCAGAAGGAACTGGCAGAATGTCCATGCCTCACCTGGTGGGCATTCGCAGTAGGGACTCTGTGCATGCGCACTGCTAGCGAGGTGCGAAAATCCCAGACTTTTCAACGTACCAATTGAGATTGGCGCAAGCGCCTTATCCCATGGGTGTGAATGCACAGATGACCACTTGAAGATCATCAGTTACAGGTAAGCAACCTGTTTTTTCATAGGGTAGCTGTGTTGGGCTGTGGCCAAACAGCTAGATTTGAGTCCGGTAGTACTTTAGAGATCAACAAGATTTTCAGGGTATGAGCTTTCAAGGGAAGTTTGACTCTTGGAAGCTCATACCGCAAAATCTTTTGGTCTCTAAGGTGCTTTTGGACTCATCCAAATGTAGAAGCATGTAAAAAAATATGAAAACAGAAATGCAGAGCAATAAGAAAAAGATCATAGATTGATATCCTCAAACTGGCTCTTTTTTCCTACAGAGAAATGCAAAATGTGTGTGTGTGCGCGTGCGACCTTAACATATGTACACATTCTACAGTGAAAGTCAGAAACTGATTATTACCATCCTTTACATATGGCCATTTTAAAATATATTATTGTGTACCCAAAATCATTTCAGGTTTTTAGGCACACAACAGTGATAATTAGTATACATCAAGTAGGATAGTATATGTGGGGATCCACTTTCACTTGTGAATGTTGGCACATTAGTTAAACTTTTATCAAAACATAGTGGTGGATGTTGCAAACAAGCCTTGATTCATCTGTGAACATTTGACAGTCTTTAGTCTGGTACATTAACATACATAACAACATTTGTGCAGTGAAGAAGAAAGACAAATGTCCCTTAAGAAAATTGGTAATAAAGGCAGGATGGGAGGTTTTCTAAATGTAGCACCCCTGGCTTGGTTTAGTTCACTGAGTGGACATTTCCAGCACTCCTGATCCATACAATTCTGATCCATTCATGGCCTGTTTCCACTCATATCAGTTACTGCTGATAGATAACTTTAGCAGGAACCAGTGCAGGTAGTATAATCAGCATAGCTGATTTCCTCTGCTCACCTAGGATATCCTGTGGTAAAGTTACCTGAGATTGCCCAGTTCATTTCAAATGTCTGGTTGTGGCCTGTCCTAGTTACCCAGGAGTGATAAAATTAATGTCGGGGGGTGGGGGGTGGAGGAAGCAAAATTCAGAGCAAGGAAGCAGGAGTTTTTAAGAGAATGTTATCATAAGCAGTTTGAACATAGTGATGTAGCATTTACTGGCCTAAACATTGATTTGTTTCTTGCATTGCTTAGTTTTGGAAGTACACCAGTTTTCGAGGGATGCCAGTGTTGCCGAGGCCTGGCTGCTAGGGCAGGAGCCATACCTGTCGAGCCGTGAGATTGGACAGAGCGTGGATGAGGTAGAAAAGCTCATCAAGAGGCACGAGGCCTTTGAGAAATCAGCAGCTACTTGGGATGAGAGATTTGCAGCGCTTGAAAGACTTACTACGGTGAGCTACAAGGAGCCATTTTTAAAAAATTCAGCGGTTTATTTCCATGTGACCCTTAATGCTTGGAGACAGTGTTTAATGTGGTTTCTCCATCATATGGATGATATGGAAGTACTCATAAGGAGCAGTTTTCTTGGAAAGTTTATCTCTTTTCTCATGTGTAGTTAGGCAATCATTTCTGTTTTTCTTGAATTGTGTTCCCCCACCCTCAGGTCATTTTCCTTTCATTTCATTCTTTCAGATCCTAAACTGAGAGCTGGCACAATACAGTGACAGAGGTAGTGAGCTGAGAAGTCACCAAATCAAGCCTCACCTCCACTGTCATGGACAAACCGCTCTCTCACAGACTCTTCCCCCGGCCACCCCAATATGGGATATGAATAAAACTTAACCAACTCAACAAAGCTGCTGCAAGTTATCCTGGAAGAATGCTTGTAGAGCTCATTAAACATGCCAGCTGTATTGCAGAAGTACCCAGCATGGTGCCAGTGGCACCATGGTACCCACTGATACCATTCCTGCCAAGTGCTTTTAGAAAGTGGGGCTTTTGCCCAATAGGGCGTCTGATTGGTTGTGCAGATTAAAAGTCATCCTATTAAACAGAGCTATTACCTGAACTGATGAAGAGGTACTATTAGGGATATGTAACCTCACATTCCCTAATATTTTGTTGTTGGCTCTGCCTCCTGCAGAAGCCATTTTGTGATTTGCTCTACTTCCTGTGGCCACCATTTTGTGATTGTGCCCATTGCCCTGTGTCAGAATTCTAAAGGTGCCCACAGCCTCAAAAAAGCTGGGGACCTCTGCTGTATTATAAATATGTTTGGCATGTTTGTAATTACTTCATGTTGGAAGACACTTAAGGAATCTCAGGGGAAATCAGTGTGGAAAATTTCTCCCTTCCCAGAATACTATAAGTTGTTAGGAGCTTTAGGTCAATTTCTGTATTCCCCACCCCTCTCCTTTTTCACCACTGTTCAACTTCAAACTCCATTTTATATCTCCTAAGGCATGCTGAGGCTTTTGGAGACTAGAAGGTGCCTTCTTTTCTAAAAAAATTACAAACTGGCCTTTTTTTCTGTATACCTGAGTGGCTCTGAGTATACAGAAATGCCTTATGTTGTCTGTGGCTGGCCTCACTTCACTCAAACACTCAAACCATCAAGCTTCTATTAGAGTGAGAACTATTTATTTCTAGAGCACTAACATCAGCTGGTGCATTTTTGAATCTCAGAAGTTGCTTTACCAGAGGTGATATTTCCTACAGTTTAAAAGTATTCCTGGCTTTAACATGCCAGATTCTTCCCTGCTCAGAGTGAGCCTATCTGCTTCTCCTATAGTCCTCAGGACGGAGCTAGGTTTGTGTGTCCCCTTTGTGGGTAGCAGACATATTATCATCCCCCCGGCTTTCAGTTCCATCACTTCTAGTGCTGCCTCTGCCAGGTGTCTCCAGCTGATCACATGTCCTCACTTATGCCTTCTGCTGCTGCTCTTGGTTGGCTTACTGCTTTGCCCAGCATCTCTGGCCTCAGTAAAACTGTGTGTGTGTTAAAATGGCTTCTCTCTTTCATAAATCCCTGCAGTTGGAATTGTTAGAAGTACGTAGACAGCAGGAGGAGGAAGAGCGGAAGAGGCATCCTCCTTCTCCAGAGCCAAGCCCCAAGACTGGAGAGGAGATGCAGCAGCGGTAAGTGTGGGAGTTGTCTGGACCAGGCAACAGAAAATGAAGTGTTGATTCAGTGAAGAGTATGAAGTGCAAAGCCTGGAAGCCTGTTGAAAAGGGACAAATAACTTGCCTTCCAGTTGCCTGCCCCTGACCCAGTGCCCTTTGCAGACTAGCAGACGCAAAAGGGAGCTCCCCCTGTTTTGAGAAACATACAGTCTAAATATCAGCTGTGGGAGAGATGGCCAAGGATTAGAGAGAAGTAGCAAGGGTAGCAGGAATGTAAGCGTTAGATGTACCTGAGGCTGTCTTTGAACAGAAGCAAAGACTAAGGGTGTTTTCGCACTGACCTTCTAGTGGCGCGACCACCCTCTTCACACCGGAGGATCTGCCCGGATTTCGCACAAGAAGCGCCGGCGCACCCAAAAGAGCCGGCGACTTCCGTCGCGAAACCCGCTCAAACGGAAACCGCCAAGAAGCAGGAAAACGTTTGAGCGGGTTTCGCGACGGAAGTCGCCGGCTCTTTTGGGTGCGCCGGCGCTTCTTGTGCGAAATCTGGGCAGATCCTCCGGTGTGAAGAGGGTGGTCGCGCCACTAGAAGGTCAGTGCGAAAACGCCCTAAGAGGCTAAATCAATCAGTGTTGTCAATAGAAATGCATATTGTGGCAGGGTTTGGAAGAAAAGAAGGCGACAGGGCAGCACCACCTCAGGTTTTTTTTTGAAGCATAAGAGACAGCACAAGAGAGAGTAGAGCCATTTAAGGGAACAAGAGATTTGCAAGTGAATGAGAGCTGCTGGAATTAGAAACAGGAAGGTCATGAATGGGAAGGTGTTAAGACATAAAATGAGAGCAGGGCAACCTTTGGAGGACTTTGCTTCAAGAGGGGATTGGATAAACATATAAAGTAGAGGTCCATCGGTGGCTATTAGCCACAGCATATTGTTGGAACCCTGTGTCTGGGGCAGTGATGCTCTGTATTCTTGGTGCTTGGGGGGACACAGTGGAAGGGCTTCTAGTGTTCTGGTCCCACTGATGGACCTCCTGATGGCACCTGTTAGTTTGTTTGTTTTTTGCCACTGTGTGACACAGAGTGTTGGACTGGATGGGTCATTGACCTGATCCAACATGGCTTCTCTTATGACAAGGATTTTCTGCTGGTTATTGAAGGGAAAAAATCCTGTGGAGGAATCTGAGAAAGGGCATCACATCTGCTGGAGGGAAAATCAATTATTTTGGCAGCAGAATTCTATGTAGATGTGAGAGGATTAATTAGTGTCCACTGAACCAAGGAGAAGTGGAGTTGGTTCACTGCTGTCTACATAGTCTGGAGACATGTTACAGGAATGGATCACAAAAGAAAGTGCTTTTCCCTGAGGAAATCTGTCTCATCAGTTGAGATCCATCATGCCAGATAAAGAATTTTCAAGCTCAAGCTTGGGACTTGAACAGAGAGTGACATTTGTAAAACTAACAGGCAAATTGCCTTTATGGAATCCAATTTAGTGGGTTTCTACCTGTGTTTTAGGGAATCCTCTGGGATTCTTCTTCAAATGAGAAGTTCAGTAATGGCAGAGGAGCTTTCCTGAGCAATAACTGGCCTGCCACTACCAATTTTCCCCCTTCAGAGTGCAGCCAAATGAGAGTGCTGGGTGTTAGCGTGCTAAGCATAATTCTCAGTTCATTGGGCAGCTGTGAAGTCCAACAGGCCTGGCCAGAGTCACATGTGAACCGAGCATACCCCAGAGCTGAGTCTTCTCTGATGTGCTGGGACTCTTTGGCAGATATGCTGCAAATAAGTTGGTATGTGAAAATTGGTCTAATGTACTGCTGTTGTGTTTTTTCCTCCTCTCTCTTTCTGCAGGGATGGCACAAAAGGAGAACAGGTCTCCCAGAATGGTTTGCCACCGGACCAGGAATCTCCCCGGGTTAGTTACCGCTCCCAAACCTACCAAAACTACAAAAACTTTAATAGCAGATGGACTTCTAGTGATCGACCTCAGTCTGGACTCTGAAACCACACAGTCATTTGCAGGCCACTTGCTGCTTTTCTTTTGGTTTCTCCTTGATTTGTTTGCCTGCAAAATTCCCTTTACTGTTTTCCCTCCCTTGCCATCCCTGGCTCATTCATTCAACTTTTATTTAACAGCCATCACACGCACTCACACCCAACAAGCCACTTTTTTTTACTGTATATCACTCAATTTTAATACTTGCTGCTTTGAATATTTTCAGTTGCACTGGGACAACACTTTTGTGTCACGCTCTTGGTTGTGAGTTTTTCATTGCATTAATAGATTTTTTCAGCTAAAGCCATCCTCCCTTAAGTGGGTAGACTGAAAGTTAATCAGATTTCATCACCAGGAAAACAAGAAGTAGCATCTGACAGGTATGGCGCTTTGAGCTATACTAATAGGTTGAAGTGTAGCCATGCTAGTGAGCCAGCAGCATTATCAGTGAATGTGTACTAGATCACAGCTTGAAGATAGGAAGGGAATCTGGCAGAAAAGGTTGGGGAGAGGGGACAGGGTACAATGCAGGGAGGGGAGAAGCATATGGATCTAGAGCAAAAAAACCTAGAGGTGAGCAAATTGTTTAACATTCCAAGCAAAATGAACCCACAAGCCAACAATAAAGCTAAACAGCAGGGATGCTCCAGAAAGTAGCAGTCCACTTGATCTTTAGTTTCTTGTTACCTTTGAAAGTTTGCCACTCTCTTGGTTCTGCTATTCTGATAGCACACTATAACAACTCAGTAGATTATTAGGGAGATAATAGTTCGCACCAGCAAGCAGATGTAGGCTTCAGTCATTCATCTTGTTGAACACAGAGACGTGAACCCGTGAAGCTGCCTTCAGATTCTTGGTCTATCAAGATCAGTATTGTCTACTCCTGACTGGCAGCAGCTCTCTGGGGTAGAAGCAAATAAGCCCCATTTACATCAATGGAATTTGTACGAAGATTTCCAGCTCAGGCCTTTAAAGAAGGGCCAGTCATGAATTATTTTTTTTTTTTGGGGGGGGGGGGGGAGGTGGGACTGGATGGTCCAAGCAGATGGTGTGAGGCTAAACAGTCACTGTGAAAAAAGAGAATCTGCATCTCTACAGTACTTACTACAGCAAGGGTGATTGGTGCACTGAAATTTCAGAAATGATACAAATGTAAATGAAATTAAGAGCACCAAAACTACGTTTTAAAAATGTTCTAAAATCCCAGACAGTATGCACACCTGCTTATATTTTGAGAAACCACTCAGTTCCTGTCTTTCCATTGTGCCAAGTAAATTAAGCCAGAAGAGATCCTGAACATCTCTATTCCTCTTCACTCTTTGTGTTGCCTTTACAACATTTGTCTGTGCATGTTGAGAAAAAAAGAGAGAAATTCCTCTCCCCATGCTTTCATCTACTCATACATCGCATAGAATTTCCTTTATCTTCTTCCCCACACACTGGCCAGTGGAGGAGGAAACATCTGTGATATTGTGTAACAGGGTCCCACTGTGGGACACATGGATTGGGGGACCACCTTGATGCCATCCTTCAGTTGATTGGTGGTGGTTGTTTTTCAGTAAAGGGAGAACTTGCCTTTATCAGTAGCTTTAGTCCTTCCCTTCTCCCTCCCCATGTGGAAGTGTAAAATGAGAACTGTCGAGGAGGGAGGGAAATAGGATTATGTATTAGTGGCAAATAGGAGTAGCAAAGGGAAATAGGAGTAGCAACCAAAGAGAATGAGGAAGGTAGTCATAAATAAAAAGTTGTGGGAGGGAGAGAAAGATGGAAGGAACTTCCTTCTGCAGAACACTCTGTCACAGAGTTATTAGAGGTGGAGTTTACAAGAACACCTGGTGGTGCATGCATAAGCTTCCATTTTTAGGATTGCTGTATAGAGCCTGTTTGAAATATGAGATCATTGAGTTTATGGTGCAATTTAAATGCAATGTTGGTAAGCAGGAGAGCTTCCTCCATGTGGCTTTTCATAGGGTCAGTATCTCAATTAAATTATTCAGTAGCCTGTGCAAAATAGCTACTGAGGGGCACAACTAGATGTGACACTGTTCCTGGGTTCACCACAGGGACACATCTCCATTTCCTAGTGCCTCAGAAAACTATTCAGTAGTGCTGCAGGACCATAATTCATGTCAAGATCATAGTGGCAAACCTTGACCTGGATAGCCCAGGCGAGCACAATCTCATCAGATCTCAGAAACTAAGCAGGGTTGACTCTGGCAAGTATTGGATGGGATACCTCCTTAGAATAGAGTTGGGAGGCAGGGACAAGCTTTATTCAGCCACCTCTCTGAATGTCCTCTAGCCCTTTAGTAGCGGTCAGTCACCAGAGGTCACCATGACACTCAGGTGCAAACACTCACACATGCACATACAGATACAAAAAAAAGACCACGGTAGCATGTGGTTAGGGACTCTTGCCTTTGCAGGGTGCCATTTTTCCAACCTGCAATGACAAGGTGGGGAGGTTCTTTACTGACACACACCACTGGAGCTATTTTGGGGCAGAAAAACACTGCAGGGGGAAAGGAACCCATATTCCCCCTGTAAGTAGTCTTCAGGGATCCCAAGGCAGAACATATGTGGGGGTAACCTAATTTTCTTCTCACAGCAAATCTGTGAGAGGTTAGGTTGAGAGGCAGTCACTTGACCAATATGTTGTATTGTTGAACGGGGATTTGATGCTTTTCAGTTAACATTCTTCTAGGTTAAGCCCATTAGCCTCAATGGATTTAGAATGGTGAGCTCTGATTTAGGATTGCAGTGTTAGTTTTCACTCATCCAGGCCTAACACTACAACCACTATTGAACAGCTGTTCTTTCTTCCCATGGAATTCTGGGAAAGATTCTGTCTGGGATTTTCAGGATCTCAGTGAGAGAACACTCAGTACCCTCACCAAGTTATATTTCCCAGGATTTTTTTTTTTTTTTTTGGGGGGGGGACTTTGACAATTCAACTGCTGTAAGGCTGAGAAAAGTTTGTAATATAGATATATCCGTAGTAGGATAAAGTTGAAGTGAAGGTTGCATGCCCTGCCCACTGTGAGTACAGGTGGCACACTCTTATCCAGTAGCTATTTGTAAATGGGAACCATCAAGTCATATATAAACATACATTAAAACATGGTTACTAATTCGCATCAAGTGATCTTGTGGATAATATAGATTGGTCATCCTTTAATTATCTTCCAGCTTTCACAATCAGAGGTAACAATATGATTATTTCCCATTTGCCTAAGGTTTCTGTGGATGTATGTTCATTTTGTTTTATAGCCATGTTATTTTCTGAATGTATTTACATTGTGATCATCACCTGCTCCAGGATCAGTTCTTAGCCTCTTCTTTACCAAAGCTATGTGTAATAAATCTGGCTTTCTTTGTTATGTCTATACAGGGTGTACTAGCAAAGCTCAGATTTACAAAGCATATTTTAATGAAATTTGTGAGATCAGAAATGAGAGTAGCATTTATAGTTGCTTTGCGAATTTGTTTTTCTGCATCATCATGCATGTTTCTCTTTTTTTCTCTTTTGTCAGGATATCAGCAGATAGCTTCTAAATGCTTTTTAAAAAAATTTCTCCCTATCAATGTATTTACATATTTTGGTGCTTCCTCTACAACTAGTTTTTGGGTCTCTGCCCCTCAAAGTGCATTAAATTGTGCAGGAATCACAGAAGTGCCTTTTTGACATTTGATTAGTAAAGGGAGCATTCTGATCTATTTTGTCTCAAAACCATGGATACTTAAGAGATTTTGGATTTTCTGATTTTGGCTACATACAGCTAGCATTCAATACAAAAAGCAGAAAAATGTGTGAAGTCTCAGACAGTGAGGCACTACAGTACTCTCGTCTGTTGATCATAGCCTACATTTGTGATCCAAATTGTTATCTCACAGAGTAACTTCTAGGCTGTAATTTCTTTACACAGCCTCTTCATTCCTCATCTTATACTGAAGAGGCTCAAGGGAATAAATTGAATGTAGGATGAATTCATGCACTTTGAAAAGCAAAGGGGTATTTCAAGTCACATCCTCCGCTGCCACGTTGCATGTTACGGTCAGGATTTAAATACCTCAAGAATAGCCACTAAACTGACTTGCAATTAATCTCCCAATGATGAAATGTGTATTCATAATGTGCTTGTGTTTATCTGTTGTTTGTTATTAACAATTGTCACCCATGGTGTTGTTTCTGCATGCTCAAAGCATGTCACCATTAAAGTTTATTTAGCTCTTTGTTCTTTTTTATGTGTCATCATGCATTATTTGCATACATATTTGTTTTTCTTTTTAGTGTTTGTTGTTGGAAAACATCTATAAAGACAGGTATAGGGGGATATTTGCTGTTTAATTAGACGTTAACACAGCAATAGGAGCCAGATCCACAACCATCTTGTGCTGTGCTGGTGCAAGCTTCTCCTATGGCAGTGCAAACAACCAGACAGTAGCCAGTTACATGGCCCTGAATTTTTGTTCTCTAGGACACACCAGTGCATGTTCCATGGCTGTGTGTCTGGCTCTCTTGCTTACACAGATCATGACTGCCTGAGTGCTCTTCCATAGGAGTGGGAGAGCCATGAGAACCCAGCTCAGAACTTCTGTGTATTGGGCCCAGAGTTTGCATACACAAAATATTCTCCATGCTACAAACTATCTTGTACGTCCAGTTTACAGAATGCAGATACAGAATTTTAGGTGGAAACAGTCCCACAGATTTCCCTAAACATTCTCCAGCCTCATTTGACCTGTGACATCTGGCCATCTACTCTTTCATTGCCAATCTTCAAGAAAGGAGATTCAGCAAGCTCTCATTATTGTAACCCTCAGTTTCCAGTGCTTAACTGTTCTTAAATTGGTTTTTTCCTTGATTCTCAACCTAAGCCCTGCATTCCCATAGTGTCTTCTGACATCCCACTTCTACCCATCCGGGTCAGAATAAGCACCAGTTAAGTAACACTGTCACTTATCAAAACTTCTGATCAGCCAAACATTTTGATTGTCTTCTGAGTTTCTTGAGAAATTTCATGAGCAGGCTGGAAGCTTAAATACCAGCAGGAGCACCTGGTAGGAGTTCCAGAACTGATAGTTCTCACTCAGAACTGCAAATTGGTTGATGATAAAATTGAACAGATTTGGGGTGGGGTAGGGTGGGGTGGAGGGAGAGACACAGACATTTTGTTCCAGTGCAGGTTAGTAAACTAAAGCTGGGTGGACACTTCCTAATTGAACTGCAGAATTTGAATTTAAGCTGATTTTGTCCTCTAAGTCCTGTGCAAGTATATTTAATTTTTGATTACTCACATATTTAGACCAAGCACTAGAAGTTTAAAAAAAAAAAACCCACCATGATCCTATGTATAAACTCCTCAAATTCTGGAATAAATTATGCAAAGTAGTATAACTTGAGTACAGTGTTAATTGGCCTATATTCTGACTGAAAAAAAAGACTTTTTGAATTGACTTCTAATTATCCATTGGTAATAGCAAGGAAGGACGGAGGCTGATGGAACTCAGCTTGTTTTTAGAGGTTGGCAAACATACTGATAAGTTATGGGAAGGGAAATTACCACTATTTAAGTTGAACAGACACAAATATTTTCAAAAGCAAACGACAAATTTACAACTTCCCAAATAATAATCAACTGCTTTTCAGTTATCCAAAACCTGGTCAGAGCAGTGGAAATGTCTTTTAATGTTTGTGCCCCTTACAAGTCCCTGCTTTTCCTCCATGTAAAAACGGCACAATATGTTTGTAATCTGCTACTAAAGCACTGAGTGGCGCTGGGCTTTAGTAACATGCTAATAATAACCCCATTCTCCAGTTGTGTAACCCTTTGTGGGCTGCTACCAGTGGCTTTTTCCTTGACATAGAGTTAAAAGCCAAAATCTGTTGAGAAATGTATTGATCCCGAATGGGACTAAGCTGGTGTTGCAAAAGATTAAAGCTTTCAGGATTCCGATTTAAAATGATTTGAGGGTGAAATGGCTGTTGAAGACGTCAAGAATGTGGCCGGTCAGAGCTGCCCCCCCTAGGCACCTCAGTTACAGTACAACAGGCAACGCGGCTGACAAAGCGAGTGATGGCCAAAGGCTTGGTTCTGTCTTTGTTTGGGGGTAAATAGACGTGTGATGTTGAGTGGTTGTAGTGTTTTCCCAGTTCCTTTAACAAACAATCTGATTCGCCCAATTCCAAAGTTCACATGATACTTTGAAAGAAATTGACCTTTGACCTATTGCATTCTAATTTACCTCTCCCTTTAACTTTTGCCTGCCTTTGAAGATCCAAGTTCTTAACTAGGGTGATGGGCAGGATGAAAAAGCATGTTGCCCTCTTTCTTCCTAACCCCTGCATGTTGCCTTCTGATTATGTTGATATGCTGGGGATGGGGTAGGCAGTGAAGAGGAAATAGCATTTGCAGAAACTGATCTGGAGTTTTGGGGCCAATTGTGGTTTTCCTGTGACAGTAACCTTTCTCTGGATTAATACATTTTTAAAATTATTGCTTTGATTTGACAGCATTAATTTTAATAAATGTATGGAAGAAGGCTGATGTGAATAAATGCCCTTTTTAACTTTCTGTGCTCAAAAAAGTAAGCTTCTTACTATTGCAATATATGAGCAGTACAATGTGCATACAAATAAATAATATGGCCACAATCTGGGGTCCTCTACATGGACAGTGTTCCATTGCCAGTTACAGAATGGCAAAGCCTCCTACTCAAGGGGCACTGGAACTCTCCATAGCTATTAATGGAGAAATCTTTGCTGCATGTATGGATTGTGTTTGCTGGATCATGGCTTATTATGGATTTGTCTAGCAGAGCCAAGTACAGTAAAACTCTTACAGGTGGTTTTATCTCCTCTCGTACCCCAGTTTCTTCACCTCTATAAATTGGGTACTAATTTACTGATACTTCCTAATTCCTTTGGCCCTTTTGTTTCCCCATGGGGTGTAAGAGTAGTTTTACTTGGCTACCTTGCTCTGCACACAGTATGCAAGATTTGCAAATGCACATTAAGATTTTCTTTCATCTAAGAAAATGGCTTTTTGATTCCTCATTACTGAATGTAGGCTGTGTTGTTTGCCCCTCCTTCTTAGATGGGAGAAACCAGGGAAGCCAATGAAATGGTCAATGGAGCTACAGATCAGCGGACAAGTTCCAAAGAGACGAGTCCAGTTCCTTCCCCAACTGCAGATCGCAAAGCCAAGACAGGGCTCCAGGCTCAAACTGCCGCCACGCTCCCAGCCAAAACGCAAGACATACCTTCTGCTCAAATGGAGGGCTTCTTGCATCGCAAACACGAGTGGGAGTCACACAACAAGAAAGCATCAAACAGGTATTGTAGTTTGCATGGAAATGGGAAATAGGGTAATAAATATGAGTTTTGGTCCCATTGCCTTAGTATATAACAATTAAAAATATACTGTGGTAAGTCCCCTCTCCTGTCCCACCCTGGACACAGTACATGGTTTAGACAGGCAACAGGAATTAGACTGGCTCATGTGTGGCACTTTCATTAACGCTATGCCCTTGGAATTGTTGCTTCAGATTTTCACATTCTGCTTTGCCTTCACAAGATCCAAAGTTCAGTCTGAGATATCTTCAGGTAGAAGGATCTCAAGCAGGAGGGGCCACTGCCTGTCTGCATAGGGTTCAGTCAGTGGCATCAGGGGGGATGACCTTTGTCAACAGAGATGGCTTGCATCAGCCCTTGAGACAGCATAGAGCCATGCATCAGGTACTTATCATATGAACAATTAGGTCGTGAGATGAGGCCCATCTTCAAATATTTCATAACAATAGGGTTTGCAGAACGCGTACAAGAAGCAGAGGATTTTCATCAGCAGCCTCTTCACTGTGAAATTCCTAGTCTAAGAAGGCTCATTAAACAGCCACTTTCTGTATTCATGAGGCTGATAGAGACATTTGTGTTTTGCATTAGGGATGTACATTCAGATCACCTGGGCTGAAAACAAATAGGTTTATAGGTATTTTTCAGGTATATTTGGGCTTCCCAAACTTATCCATTTTTTCCCCAAGAGAACTAGGGGGAGGAATCCTGAGAAAATACAGGATATATTTGGGGTAGATCTGAAAACAGGAGAGAGGTGGGAGCACATTGCGCCAAATTCTCAGCTGTTTGTCAAGCAGGCTTACATTAACCCTTTAAACTTTAAAGGGACTGTAGAGGTCAACCCAAGGATCAGCTGGAGTGGTGGGGAGTTGAGAGCTCCCTGCTGCCTAGGCTGTGGCTGGCTTCTCTTGCAGCTCAGTTTAAACCAGGCTGCAAGAAAAGCCAACTCAAGATCAACTGAGTTGAGAGCTCCCTCTATGCTACCTTCTCCTACAGGAGAGGGCAGCCCAACTGAGATCAGCTGTGCCCATGGGGAGCTGATCACTCCTTGCAGGCACAGCTCTGTGCTGCCTTCCAGTTTAAATCAGGGGGCAGGAGAGGCAGCCCAGCCGGATCAGCTGTGCCTACAGGGAGCCCATTGTTCCCCTCCAGTGCAGTTCTGTGCTGCCTTCTCCTGCAGCTTGGCTTAAACTGGGCTGCAGGAGATGCCAAGACAGCCCTAGGATCAGGCCTGCTATATTTTGGTTCAGATCTGTTGGACCCAAATGATTTTGGGATTTCCAAATCCAAATACCATGCCAGTATTTGAATCAGTGATTTTTTGGGGAATCCCAATTTTTGGGGGGTCCAATAGGCCTAAACTGAAAAATACTGGTAAAAAAAATTGCACACCCCTATTCTACATAACACACTGGCAGTTGTTCTGGATATATATTATTATGTGTTCTCTTTTAATAGTTTAGGCTGTTTCCCCCACCTCGAGCCAAATCTTGTCACTTTAAAGGTATTTTAACTGAACCAGTTGTTTCAACTGCATTTGCATTTGCTTATGTTTATGGTAGACATCTTATATATCCTTATATATCCTTATAAAGGTAGCATAGAAATTCAATTTACCACAAATAAACTATACCTCCAAGGCAAATAGTTTGAGACTCCAGGCACATGAAAGTTTCACTTCCAAAGAATGCTGTTACTCATGGACTTATATGACAACATTAGTAATTTCTACTCTTTGGCTCCATATCAGTACTCTACTACTACCACCACTATTACCATCACTATTACAAACAGGATTTAAAGGGGACTGCATTTTTTTTTAAAGCTATCATGAAGGTAGAATGCCAGCAGGGGGGTGGGGTCTTTCCAGTGTTTTGCACTGAGTGTCACATGTATGACTATCTGCCCACAGGACAGAAGTCTTGGGTGTGTGCTCGATGCACGGAGCTCCTGGTCCTCAGGGAACGAGTTCGTACCCTTGAAGCCAAGGTGACTGACCTGGAGAAGCAGAGACAGTCAGTTAGGCACTTGGAGAAGACTCTCGGGGACGTATTAGATGAGCCCCGCTCTGAACGTGGCAGCCCCGTTGCTGCCAGGGAGCATGAGGGTCGAGAGGGAACAGGGCACCGTCCTGAGGATAACAGGAATGCGCCCTCAGAAGGGACCTCTTCTTCAGTTGGTGAGCGGGAATCCTTTCGCGCCAAGGAACCATCCCTGGGCAGAGAGGGGAGGGGGTCTTGGTAGTTGGTGACTCAATCCTTAGGCAAGTAGACAGCTGGGTGGCAAAACCGTGTACTGACCGTATGGTGATTAAAATACAATAATAATTACATAGTTAAAACATTAATATCGATACATCAGTCTATATTAGTTTGCGATCTATAAACTTCCTTCAGTATTTCGGTGCCGGTCAGTTATAAGCCAACTGGAAGAGGACTGTCTTACAGGCCCTGTGGAACTGTCCAATATTCCGCAGGGCCCTGACCTCTTCCGGTAACTGGTTCCACCAGCAAGGGGCTGTAATTGAGAAGGCCCTGTTCCTGGTTGACTTCAACCGGGCCTCCCTTGGCCCGGGGATTACAAGAAGATTTCGAGAGCCAGATCGCAGTACTCTTTGGGGGACATATGGGAAGAGACGGTCCCTAAGGTAGGCAGCTCCTAGGCCATATAGGGCTTTAAAGGTAATAACCAGCACCTTGTACCGGACTCGGTATATTATTGGCAGCCAGTGCAGTCTCCGGAGGCCCGGCTGAATGTGCTCCCATCTAGGGAGCCCTAATAACAGCTGAGCAGCGGCGTTCTGCACTAGCTGCAACTTCTGGGTTCGCCACAGGGGCACACAATGCTCATGTGGAGGGCATTGCAGTAATCCAACCTTGAGGTGACTGTTGCATGGATCACTGTAGCCAGATCGTCCTGCTCCAGGAAGGGAGCCAACTTCCTCGCCCGCCTAAGATGAAAAAATGCGGACTTGGCAGTGGCTGCTACCTGGGCCTCCATAGTTAAGGCTCAAGTAGTACCCCCAAGCTCTTGACCCTGTGCGCCACCATCAGTGGCACACCATCAAGAGCTGGAAGGGGAATTTCCCCTCCCAGACAACGGCGACCCAAGCAAAGGACCTCTGTCTTCGCTGGATTTAGTTTCAACCTACTCAGCCTGAGCCATCTAGCCACGGCTTGTAATGCCCGGTCCAGGTTTTCTGGGACACATTCAGGCTGTCCGTCCATGAGTAGATAGAGCTGGGTGTCATCAGCGTACTGGTGGCAACCCAGCCCATACCTCCGGGCAATCTGGGCAAGGGGGCGCATGTAGATGTTGAACAACATTAGACCATCAAGGAACAAGGAGAGCCATTGTAGGGCCAACCCCTGAATCTCCGCGTCGGCAAGACGGCAAGTCAGTAGCTGGTGGTCAACCGTATCGAACGCTGCCGATAGGTCTAACAACACCAGCACCACCGAGCCGCCTCGATCCAGATGCCACTGGAGATCATCCATCAGAGCGACCAGCACTGTCTCCATCCCGTGACCCGGACGAAAGCCGGACTGATGGGGGTTGAGGATGGAAGCATCCTCCAGAAAACTCTGCAACTGCAACGCCACTGCCCTCTCAGTGAGTTTACCCAAAAAGGGTAAATTCGAGACCGGCCGATAGTGTGTCAATTCGGCCGGATCTAACGTTGGTTTTTTCAATACAGGATATCTAAGCTCCCTCTGGCAAGCAATAATAAGGGGCAGGGGTCCAGATTACAAGTTGTAGGGCAAGCAGACACAAGAATCCTGTCAACTTCCTCCAGATAGACAGTGCTGGGGAGGAGCCAGTGGTCGTGGTGCAGGGGTGACATGATAGAGGTTTACAAGATAATGCATGGGATGGAGAAAGTAGAGAAAGAAGTACTTTTCTCCCTTTCTCACAATACAAGAACTCGTGGGCATTCGATGAAATTGCTGAGCAGACAGGTTAAAACGGATAAAAGGAAGTACTTCTTCACCCAAAGGGTGATTATCATGTGGAATTCACTGCCACAGGAGGTGGTGGCGGCCAAAAGCATAGCCACCTTCAAGAGGGGTTTAGATAAAAATATGGAGCACAGGTCCATCAGTGGCTATTAGCCACAGTGTGTGTGTGTGTGTGTGTGTGTAAATTTTTTGCCACTGTGTGACACAGAGTGTTGGTGTCATGGCTCGAGTCTCAGATAAGGAACGACGGCTGCCAACGTCCCGGCAGCTGGCCAGAACTCTTGCAGCCGGCTGAGGAGTAGCGCAGGGGGGTATCGTAAACAGTCCAATTAGTCAACACCATAAATCAGTCCGGCCGAAGGATGAAACAGAGAGCGTAGTCACAGGAATGCAGAGGGTCGGAAGCCAGAGAAAGCAAAGCCGAATACAGTCAAAATACCTAAGCCTAGTCCACAAAGCAGAGTCAGAGTCCAGAGTTCCAAGTCCAAGGTTCAAGCCGGGTCAGGAGTACACAGGTTCTCTCAGCAAGCAAGAGGGTGCAGAGCGTGGTCACGTCCCAGTAGGATCGTTTGTTGCCAGCACAGTTTGCCCTAGGGCCAAGATTACAGATATACTGTGCTGGCTTGTTAACTCATTAGTATGCCGGGCTTAGATCTCTTCTCCCCCGCATGCGTGCCTCACTTCTTCTGCTTCGTATCTCCTGTCGTCTCCTTTCACGGAGCCGGCTAACAGGTGGTGGTGATTCCGGAGGGGATGAGCTGGGGCCCGGCGTGGCCTGATCAGTTCCAGGTGGCTCCTGCTGCCGGCTTGCTTCTTCGGGACTTACGTCCAGGGCTGTTAAAGGCGCCTGCTCTGAGCTAGCAGGGGCTGGGTCAGGGGCAGGCATGACAGTTGGACTGGATGGGCCATTGGCCTGATCTAACATGGCTTCTCTTATGTTCTTATGTTCTTAAAGTGGGGAAATGCAGTCGTGAGGTCCTGGAGGAAAAATTTAGGTTGATAGGTGGGAGACTTAAGGCCAGGACCTCCAAGGTAGCCTTCTCAGAAGTGCTACCTGTTCCACGTGCAGAGCAGAGGAGACAGGCACAAATTAGAAGTCTCAATGTGTGAATGAGACGATGGTGTAGGGAGGAAGGGTTTAACTTTGTTATGCACTGGGATGCTTTCTGGAACAAGCAGGAGCTGTACAAAAGAGACCGGCTCCACTTGTCCCCAGATGGAACCAGGCTGCTGGCGCTTAAAATCAAAAAGGTGGCAGAGCAGTTTTTAAACTAAATCTTGGGGGAAAGCCGACAGGAGATGAAATGTCTCTGGTTCAGGAGGACTCATCTCAAAGATGTTACTTTTCTACCGGGTAGTGGATCAGAGTTGTCCACTGAGATGGTGACAAACTGTATGGACTGTCTGCCAAAGTCTCAAGGCGGCAAGAGGAAGGTTGCAGGCCTAACTTGCCTGGGAAATTATAGATGTTTGTATGCAAATGCTAGAAGTGTTCGAAGTAAAATTGATGAGGTGGAATGTTTAGTGTTGGGAGAAAACATAGACATTGTGGGAATCTCAGAAACTTGGTGGAATGAGGAGAATCAGTGGGACACGGTGATTCCTGGATATAAGTTATATCGGAAGGATAGGCAGGGAAGGGTTAGAGGTGGGGTGGCTCTGTATGTCAGAGAGTGTATACGGTCCAGTAAGACTGAGGTCAGAGAATTAGATTCCCTTCTAGAAATGCTTTGGGTTGAAATAGAGGGCCCAAAAGGAAATTTATCTATGGGAGTTTGTTATCGCCCACCAAATCAAAAGATAGAGGACGATTATAATATGATGGAAGGATTAAAGATAGTGGCTAAATGTAAAAACTGTGTCGTAATAGGTGATTTTAACTACCCGCAGATTGATTGGGTCAATATGTGTTCTGTTCGAGAGAAAGAGATTGAGTTTCTTGATGCTCTGAATGACTGTGCTATGGAGCAGATGGTCTCTGAACCTACCAGGGGTGGGGCGATCCTGGATTTGGTCCTAAGTAATCCCCAAGACTTGGTGAGAGATGTAAAAGTGATCGCACTGCTTGGTAGCAGTGACCATAACGTTATGCAAGACTGTGATCAGGCAGACAAAAAGGGACTATGAGGAGCATATTGCAAAAAACATAAAGACCAACAATAAAAATTTCTTCAAATATATTAGATGCAGGAAACCAGCCAGGGAGGCAGTGGGGCCCTTGAATGACCAAGGGGTCAAAGGATTACTAAAAGAGGATAAGGAAATGGCTGAGAAGCTGAATGCATTTTTTGCCTCCATCTTCACTGCGGAAGACAAGAAGTGTTTGCCCGGTTCAGAACCACTAATTTTGGAAGGGGTGTTGAAAGACCTGAGTCAGTTTGAGGTGACAAGAAAGAAGGTCGTACAACTGATAGATGAATTAAAAACTAATAAGTCACCAGGTCCGGATGGCATACATCCAAGAGTTCTGAAAGAACTCAAAGTTGAACTTGTGGATCTTCTGACAAAAATATGTAATCTTTCATTGATATCTGCCTCCGTTCCTGAGGACTGGAAGGTAGCAAATGTCACCCCTGTCTTTAATCATTGTAATCATTTATTGTAATCATGGTATGCGCCATGTCCTGTGAGTCGCTCTGAGCCTGCCTCGGAGGGGAGGGCGGGATATAAATAAAACTTTATTATTATTATTAAAAAGGGTTCCAGAGGAGATCTGGGAAATTACAGGCCAGTCAGTCTGACTTCAATACCAGGAAAGTTGGTAGAAACCATTATCAAGGACAGAATGAGTAGGCACATTGATGAACACGGGTTATTGAGGAAGACTGAGAATGGGTTCTGTAAGGGAAGATCTTGCCTCACTAACCTGTTACATTTCTTTGAGAGGGTGAACAAACATGTGGATAAAGGAGACCCAATAGATGTTGTTTACCTTGACTTCCAGAAAGCTTTTGATAAAGTTCCTCATCAAAAGCTCCTTAGAAAGCTCAAGAGTCGTGGAGTAAAAGGACAGGTCCTCTTGTGGATCAAAAACTGGCTAATTAATAGTAAGCAGAGAGTGAATATAAATGGGCAGTCTTCGCAGTGGAGGACGGTAAGCGGTGGGGTGCCACAGGGCTCAGTACTGGGTCCCATGCTCTTTAACTTGTTCATAAATGATTTGGAGTTGGGAATGAGCAGTGAAGCGGCCAGGTTTGCAGATGACACTAAATTGTTCAGGGTGGTGAGAACCAGAGACTATTGTGAGGCACTGCAAAGGGATCTGTTGAGGCTGGGTGAGTGGGCGTCAATGTGGCAGATGAGGTTTAATGTGGCCAAGTGCAAAGTAATGCACATTGGGGCCAAGAATCCCAGCTACAAATACAAGTTGATGGGGTGTGAACTGGCAAAGACTGACCAAGAGAGAGATCTTGGGGTCATGGTAGATAACTCACTGAAAATGTCAAGACAGTGTGCGATTGCAATAAAAAAGGCCAACGCCATGCTGGGAATTATTAGGAAGGGAATTGAAAACAAATCAGCCAGTATCATAATGCCCCTGTATAAATCGATGGTGCGGTCTCATTTGGAATACTGTGTTCAATTCTGGTCACCGCAGCTCAAAAAGGATATTTTAGCATTGGAAAAAGTCCAGAAAAGGGCAACTAGAATGATTAAAGGCTTGGAGCACTTTCCCTATGAAGAAAGGTGAAAATGCTTGGGACTCTTTAGCTTGGAGAAACGTCGACTGTGGGGTGACATGATAGAGGTTTGCAAGAGAATGCATGGGATGGAGAAGGTAGAGAAAGAAGTACTTTTCTCCCTTTCTCACAATACAAGAACTCGTGGGCATTCGATGAAATTGCTGAGCAGTCAGGTTAAAACAGATAAAAGGAAGTACTTCTTCACCCAAAAGGTGATTAACATGTGGAATTCACTGCCACAGGAGGTGGTGGCGGCTACAAACATAGCCAGCTTCAAGAGGGGGTTAGATAAAAATATGGAGCAGAGGTCCATCAGTGGCTATTAGCCACAGTGTGTTTATATATATGTGTGTGTGTGTATAATATATATAATTTTTTTGGCCACTGTGTGACACAGTGTTGGACTGGATGGGCCATTGGCCTGATCCAACATGGCTTCTCTTATGTTCTTACCACTACTACCTGCAGGGATGTGTAGAGGGCATCTCCTTTCACCTTCTCCCACTATCTCTTCTTTCCCTTCCCTGAAAGTCCCCATAGCCTTTCCCCTTTGCATGCCTCCTTCACTCTTTCTCGTCATCCAGCAAGTCTTCCTTTATCACAACCCCCTGCCTTCAGCTTTTCCTCCATCCCTCCCCCTGGCAGCCTCTGCCTGGCCTCTGCTCTAGGCCAAGGCGAGTTTGTAAGAACTTGCTGAGGGAACTTTATTTTTCTCAGGTATTTCCTTCTCCACACTATTTTCTCTTTCTTTCCTTTTGCCAATACTCATACCATCTCTCTCTCCGCTGCTTCCCACCTACCAACCAATCTACCTTTTATCTGCCCCTCATATTCAGCTATATTTATTATTTATTTTATATCCCACTTTTCTTCACAATGAGAACCCAAGGCAGCTCAAATCATACTCCTGTCCTCCATTTTATCCTCACAACAATCCTGTGAGGTAAGTTAGGCTGAAAATGTAGAATTGCTTAGGGTCACCCAGTGAACTTCCCCAGTAGAGTGGTGATTCAAAACCAGGTTTCCCAGATCCTAGTCTCAAAATCTAACCACTACACCACATTGACTTTAGTAGGGTGGCAGCTGTTGAACAGCAGCAAGCAGCCGGGTGGCAGCTGTTGAACAGCAGCAAGCAGTGAGTCATGCAAGTCTCATGGTAGCAAATCACCTGGTGGTTGCTGGTGGGCCTGGCCCTGTTGAGTCCTCCCTCAAAGGCCAAAACAGTCTTAGAAAAGGCCCTGTTCCCCTCCCCCATCTTTTACTGACAGAAGCTTGAAGGCCAACAAACGTGTGATTTCCTAGCAATGGTATTAATTTCTTAAATCTATAGGAGCTGCTTCTATTATTGGGGAGGCTAACCCTCCAGTATATATACTTTGTTAATATTTCTGATTTTTCTGGAAATCTGGAAACATTTTTCAGGTTTGTAGAAAGATCTGACTTGTCTGTTAATGACTTCAGTCTCTGCATGTCCACAGAGTTTTGCCATGTTGAAAATTAGACATATCGATTATTGTTGTTGTTATAATAATAGAGCTTCTCTGGGCAGATGTGGAATCCACACTTCTTAAATATAAGCAGTTTATTTTCTCCCAGCCAGCTGTCTTTATTTGCTTGTTTAACAAAACAAAAGCTGTAACAAAAGCTGAGATGTCATTTAACTTACTTATGACTGATCTTACTCCCATTCTGTTATTTTCCTTGTCTCAAAGATCCTGGCATAATGTGTACTGCGTAATTAACAACCAAGAGATGGGCTTTTACAAAGATGCAAAAGCTGCTTCCTCAGGCATCCCCTACCACAGTGAAATTCCTGTGAGTCTGAAAGAAGCCATCTGTGAAATTGCGGTTGAATACAAGAAGAAAAAGCATGTGTTCAAGCTAAAGTAAGTTCTTGGTATATCTTGCGGGAGAGGGAGGCAGCTTGTGTGGAAATGGCCTCCTTTCCTGATAGAGATGGTACTGATTCCCCTCCCCATATCACTGCTTTTCAACCTTGTCCACATCAGTTTTATCTTCCAAGAAAGCCCAGTGCTTCTATGATGGAACAGTTGTGAGTGCAGAGGACAGTGTTGAGCCTCATTATTTCCAATTGCAGCTAGCAGTAACTCTCCTGTGATTTGTTATTCCCTTGGCTTTTTGGAGAATGCAATAAGTCTTCCCAATAAGTGTTATAACATCACAAGTTCAGGACACTAAGGAATCATAAGGGGATCAATCACTGAGATGTTTCCTCCAACCCAAACCTCTCATATATGTTCATAGGGGATTGAACAGGCCAATTTTCCCATCCTTCTCTGTTTTCTTTTATTTTTCTTTTAACTGATCCTCAACTGCTGGCAACATTCCATACATCCTAGATCAGGGATGGGGAACCTTTTTTCTGCCAAGGGCCATATGGAATTTATAACATCATTTGCGGGACATAAAAAATTATCAACTTAAAAAACAGTGCTCCACTGAGGGAGAATGATTCAGGCCAGCAAAATTCATGCAAAAAGAATTGTTTCTTTTATTTGAAGTCATGTGGGGAGAGCCTAATCTGGCACACAGACACATGGCCCGCCACCCTAGGCAAATGCCTAAGTCCAGGGCTTTTTTGTAGAAAAAGCCCAGAAGGGACTCAGTAACATATTAGACCACATCCCATAATATTAGCATATTAGCCCACACCATCTGGGATAATCAAGTGCAAACTGAACTGCAACAGTAACTTTTCCAGGCCCTGCAGCAATTCTGGCTGGCCAGCCAGGCCCCAGGGAGGCTGCCTCACAGTACATCTGGGCCCTGTGATCCCTGCCTGACCCTGGGGGGCTGCTGCACAGTGCGGCTGGGCCCCACGATCCTCGCTGGCCAGTCAGGCCCCAGGGAGGCTGCCACATGGCTCGGTTCAGCCCAGCAATCCCCGAGGGCCACACCAAGTGACCTCGAGGGCCGTATACGACCCTCGGGACAGAGGTTCCCCACCACTGTCCTATATCATGCTCAGCCTTCATTGGAAAGTGGAAGTATTTGTTTTTAAATAAACAAACATAGGAATGAATGGCCATACCCAGGGAGTACCCCAAGTTTGCAAAAACCACTACCTTGTCTGATTGACCACATTTTGCTACTTTTCTGATAAGTGCTTGATGTAAGACACACCTTCTCAAGACCTAGAAACTAGGGACTTAAAGTTCATACCCTACAAACCTGTTTTCCTCTTTTTTATAATTTTATTTTTAAAAATTATAATTGAGGCTTTGGGGACTGGGTAGTCTGGACTCAAGGTGCCACCCAGCATTCACTTGAATAAGTGTTCACCTGTTCATTGTATCCTTGAAAGAATCACGCAGTACACTTGACTAAAACAAAAGAAATAGGTTATTTCAGTGGTATGTGTGGTTTGGTTGTTGTTTCTCTTCAGTCCTCTCAGTATTACAATAACAGACTTACTGGAGAGCTGGGGCCTGAGAAAGTGTAAAGTTACAAAGCACCTTTCATGTTTGACTGATTCAGACATAACATGGAACAGAAAACATTCTAATTTTTTATTTTTAAAGAATAGCACCCCAAACCTACCAGTTTTCAAAATTTCTAAATTCCCAAAACAAATTCCTGCCTAGCCAGCAGACTTCTCAGCCTTTCTCCCACCAAAATTCAACAACACTCAACTCTGTCAGTTGACCAGCAGTTAAACTGCCAAACTCCACCCCTTTTAACATTTCAACTCACCATCCTCCATTTGAAAGTGATTGGCTGAGGCTCTTAGATGACCATTTGTCACACTTGGCCATTGAAGTTGGTCTTAGAGTGATAAGACACCTCCAACATTCCCTTTTTGCCTAGGCATTCATTATGTTCATTCAACTGTTCAGTCAGTTTCCATTCTACCTCCCTGCCCCTTTATCTTCAAGTGGCAATGCAATCAGATCATTTTTCAAAGGTCTGTAAGAAGTTTTTCAAAGGTTAAAAATGAGTCCTCCTGCAGTAACCTTGGGGAAAGTGGTTCAGCATTGCATTAGCTGTAAATGGACAATGCAAAGTAACTCTTATCTAAGTTGCTTATTGGACACAGAGAAAACAACTGAGGGATTATTTGTCTTCTTAAAATAGTACAGAGACTGAGAGAGCCCATCCCACTGATAGGAGAAAATTAATGCTTTGGAGAAATCTGTGTATCCCTCTGTGAAGCCAGATCCTCGAGCAGTGTGATTCACTGGTGATTTTCCACATTATTGTATTATTTTTATTATCTCTATGCATTATTAATAGCAGTAAAATGTGGCCTTGCACTGAAAAAGTGTGCAGCCTTCCCACATCCAGATGACTCAGAGGGAGAAAAAATAATCTCAGATATTTGTAGTGGAGGAACCAGATATATCTGTCACAGATTGTGAACCAGCATTTTGAGGGGAGGGAGATAATGAGAGGAGATCCCTCCGTTTACATAAAGGTAAATAGTCATTGAAGGATTATAAGAGGAGGGGCTCAGCCCCTTTCCCCCCAAGCCATTGTTGTAAACTCATTCCCTACCCTCTAGCTGGGAATATACTATCTTAGGGTAGAACTGGGGGAGGGTGGGGAGAGACATACTGGTGAAATGTTAAACCCTCTCCCCCTGTACTGCTGGGTCCCCTACAATTAAAATTAAAGCAGAGAAACTCAGAAAGTTGAATTCTGTGCTCAGTATTGCATTCTGGTTTTTTCTGTGCTGATGCAGAATGTGACATACTAAAAGTGATGTCTATGCATAAATGACTGGCAGGACTTTGTAGGTGTGCTGATAATAAAGAGTAGTTCTGCAGGCTGTAGTTTTCTTAGGAATAAATGTGCATGGGAGCACCCTCCCCAATCAATAATGTTATAGTGGAAATGACTTGCAGAGCTTTCTTCAGATTTCAGATTGCAGCATAAGAAGGATGCAATAAGTCTTCTCCCAGCAAGGCACCAAAGCAGCAGTGTAAAAATATCCTAAATAAATACATAACTGCATCCCTGGGACATCTGTCTTTGCCATAGAATCCCAAGGCTGTGTTCAATCATTCCTCTCCCTAATGCTGTGGCAGGAGAGTTGGCTAGCCCAGACCTCAAATTAGGATATGTTTGCACTATTGGAATGACAGTCAACATGTACGCGATGTCTCTGAAATCAGGAATGGGGTGGTATAGGTGGTACTTACACAAACACTGAGTTTTGACTAGCATTACTGACACAAGACCAAAGATTGTAATCACTATTGTGCCTGCTGGAATGTTAGGATCAGCTGTGTTTTAATCTGCTGTGAACTTCTTGTTCTAAATTACAGGCTAACTGATGGCAATGAGTACCTCTTCCAGGCCAAAGATGATGTAAGTTTCTGCCTCTTGATCTGTGGTTGTTGTTTTAAATAGCGTCAGTGCTACTAGTGTCCCATTGTTGCTGTGGAATTCTCTGTATTCTATATTAAGGAACACGTTACTTTCTGTTAAGCAAAAGGCTTCAGTCACAGCATATCCATTATGACATCACCACACAGGGGGCAGGAACCAGGAAGACTGTTGGCTTATCTTATCCCATGTGCTACATACTTCTGGCTAGGCTTAAGGAAGTGGGAAGTGCCACTTTCCCTTCCAACTCCAGTCAACATCATCACATTCTGATACCATTTTAACATGAGTTTGCAGGCTGTTCAGGACTTAAGGAACCAGTGTGATATAGAGGCTAGAGTGTCAGACCACAATATGGACAACCAGATTTTGAATCCCCACTCTACCATCACAACTAGCTGGGTGACTTCTGGCTAGTCACATACTCTCAGCCTAACCTACCTCACAAGGTTGTGGTGATAATAAAATGGAGAAGAGCACAACAATGAAAGCCACTTTGGGTACCCATTACGGAGAAAGATGGGGTGTAAATGAATGAAATAAAGATCCTAGGCATGTCTATGACCCTTCTCTGTCTATATATTGAAGCTGTTCCTCATGTTCTCCCTTTCAGAAGCTCAAGAGCCTAGTGAGGGGAAAAAAAAGATCCTTTCACCAGGTCTCAAGCTGCAATATTATTTCAGCTTGCAGACTCCAAGCACCCTGGTTTTAATGTTTATGTTTAATTCGATTTATACCCTGCCCTCCCCACCGTTTTAAATGAACTTGCCATTTTTGCTTCCTTCAGCTCATGACCTCTTTTCTATAAATTTTCAATCTAAAAAAATCCACATAAAACGTTACTTAAAAAAAAAACTACAGGGAAGCTGTCAGAGCCCTAGAGTGTTCTGTGTGTATGTATAGTAACATTAATGCTTCTTGCAGGAGGATATGAACACGTGGATCCAGGCCATCACTTCTGCAATCTCTTCAGACAAAATCGATGTGTCTGCAAGCACACAGAGCACCCCAGCTACGAGCCGTGCCCAGACCCTGCCAGCCAGCGTTACAATAACCAGCGAATCCAGTCCCGGCAAGCGGGAGAAAGACAAAGAGAAAGACAAAGAGAAGCGATTCAGCCTATTTGGGAAAAAGAAGTGAACTCCCACTTAATCCTACACACTGCACTTCTCCGACCGTTCCAGTGGAATTCCAGCATGCAAGCTCAGAACCAATACATTACTGTCCGTGCCTAATGTTCCTCAATGTGATTTAATTTTTTTTTTATTTATAGAGCATTTTAAAAATACACAAAAAAGATTCTAAAGTTACAAATGTCTGAGGTGCATTGGGCAGCTTCTGTGTATGAGAGAACCAGTTTTCTTTTTCTTTTCTCTCTTTTTTTAAAAAATGAAGTTAATGTAGATTAGATCTTACTATTTAAACTGTTCCTCAATTTTGTGAGGCTGTCTTGAAAAAACGACCCCCTCCCTTCCCCCCCCCCCCATACCTTAATGTCATTGATATGCAAGGCAGCGGTGCTTACAAAGTTAACACTCCCATCGGAGACAAATGTACACTTTTTTTTCACTTCCATCTAAAATGGTTGCACTGAGTCTTGACGAGTTGATTCTCCCCATTGCAAATCTAACCTTTAATGAAATGGGTAGCGTATTCTCTTTTGCCGTAATTGAGTGCAGCCCAGCATTAACTTGCAGACCAAAATCATTTGTATCCAGGCATCTGTTTATTATTAACACGATCGTGACGCTTTTTTCCTGCATCTGGCAATGACAGTTAAGAATGTTGGTATGGACAACGAAGGATTTAGCATACTGATAACGGTTTTAAATAATCTGTAATTTCAGCTCTCTCTTGCTCTCTCTTTCTCTCTCTTTTTTGCTGAAATACATTATATTGTATGTTTCAGATAATTCTAGTAAAAAAGTATAATAAGACTAGATGTATAATAAAAAAAACCCTTTAAAATCATTGATTAAGTGTAAAAGTGGAACTGAAGCATTTACTGGAAAAAAGTAATGTTACTCCAATGGTTACTTGCTTGTCTGCTGCTACACTGTGTTATAATTTTGCTACATTACATTTGCCCTTTGATACATAGTGTGCATTTCTCTGTCACTGTAACTATTGTAATGAACAATTTTCATCTTACTGCACAATCAAAAAACAAAATTTACATTTAATAGGAATGAATTTTCAGTGACTGGGCCTGTAGTCAGGATAGTACTGGAACTGGCTTTCGGTTGTATGGAACTGTACCTTTAGACTTTTATCCTATCTGTTAAATATATGCTATGTCATTAAATGCTTTTAAAACTAACCTTACTACTCAGATTCCTTCTTTCCTCCCCTTTCTTTTAATATGCCAAATAATGATTCTGAAAGAAAACCAAAAACTTATTTTATACACAAATTTATCTGATGAGGAAGGAAACTATGAACTAAATCTATGTTCTCTGTACTTTCATTTGATTCTTGTGGAACCTGAACCTATTTTATCTTATTTCTAAGAGTGGTCAGTGAAATGTGTCTTAAAATCCTAGCAGGGTTTGATGGCCCAAACTCTCCCGTTATTTGCCCTCAGTATCTCTGTTACTGTAAGTGCCATAAACTTATTTTCCATATCTGACTTTGAAGCTATATAAATATATATACATTTTTGTTAAATTTAAATGTATTGAATTCTTATCTTTATGTATACAAGCCCACCATCTGGTACACAAGTGAGTGTGCTTTAAGTCCAGAACCCAGATTGTACCCCCAGAATTGGGTTGCCAATCCCCAGGTGGGGGCAGGGGATCCCCCGGTTCAGGGTCGTCAGAAAGCGGGGGGAGGGAAATGTCTGCTGGGAACTCTTATTATTCCCTATAGAGATTTATTCCCATAGAAAATCATGGAGAATTGATCTGTGGGTATCTGGGGCTCGGGGGGGGGCTGTTTTTGGGGGTAGAGGCACCAAATTTTCAGTATAGCATCTGGTGCCTCTCCCCAAAATACCCCCCAAGTTTCAAAAAGATTGGACCAGGGGGTCCAGTTCTATGAGCCTCAAAAGAATGTGCCCCTATCCATTATTTCCTATGGAAGGAAGGAATTGAAAAGGTGTGCTGTCCCTTTAAATGTGAGGGCCAGAACTCCCTTTGGAGTTCAATTATGCTTGTCACAGCCTTGATCTTGGCTCCACCCCTAATGTCTTCTGGCTCCACCCCCAAAGTCCCCAAATATTTCTTGAATTGGACTTGGCAACCCTACCCCAGAACCATCTAGCACAGGGGTGTCAACAGGGCTTTTTTATAGCAGGAACTCCTTTGCATATTAGGCTACACCCACCTGATGTAGCCAATCCTCCTGGCTACATCAGGGGGGTGTAGTAGGCCCTATAATAAGAGCCCTGTAAGCTCTTGGAGAATGGCCCGGCCCGACATGGCTTGGCTCAACAAGGTCTTATTTATGTCCGATCCAGCCCTCATAACAAAAGAGTTCAAACACCCCTGATCTAGCAGTTTTTTATGTTTATATCCCTCTTAAAAACCCTCTAAACCAGGGGTGTCAAACGTGTGGCTGTATCTGGCACCAGCGGGGCTGGTATTTGGCCTGGGAGCAACTGACCATCTTCTGCATCCTTCTGGCCACCACTGTTGCTGTGTGAAAAAGCCTCTCTGCAGGGGAAGGAAAAAGAGACCTCACACACATGCACCAGAGAAAAGCTCCCTTGCTCTCTCTTTGCTTCCTCCACAGGGGTTGCTGCTGTTTTGCCAAGCCTGTCTTCCCTCCTGTGGGGAGGAAGTGCAGGGAAAGGAAAAAGAGCATACTTCAGTGCCCCAGAGAAAAGCTCCCCCAGCTCTCTTCTTGCTTCCTCCACTGGAGCTGCTCCTGTGTTGCCAAGCCTGTCTTCCCTAGTTTTTTTGTTGTTTTTTTGGGGGGGGGGGAGAAAAGTGGTGGGAAAATGCAAGAAAAGGGAGTCTCATGGCACTTTCAAGACCACCAAAGTTTCTTTCCAGGTATAAGCTGTCCAGTGCATGCACACTTGCTGGGTGTGTGGGGGGGAGATTCTTCTGGCAAGCCCTCCTCTGCTGTTTTCTTTGAGTCCAGAGCACACATACACACACATTAAAAAAGGAGGGGGCAGGAAAGAGATGCATCTGGGATAAGGGGGAATTAAAGAGAAATTATGTTGGCTTATTCTGAACATTAAAAAAAAAAAAAGATTAGATTTTTGTGAGCATAGCTAGGGCTTTATTTTCTTTCAAAAATACCCTGTTTATAACTTAGAAGACTTAGATTGGATTCCATGGTTTAATGACTAGAAGTAGATGGCTAAGTATTTAAGAAATACATTTATGGTTCCATATATTCCAGTTCAATATGTGGTCTCCCTCTCTCCCCTCCCACACTGGCTGCTTTTCTTCACATTAACCCCCCCCCCTTGCCTTTTACACTTTTCGTTATTATCACTAGCAGTGAGTGGATTTTGTCCAATTTGAAAGCAACATGTTATTTCACTTGCAGAGATTCCCCTTTTCCTTTCTGATAAAAATAATAATAAAAGTGGGGGGGCGGTTTGTAGCAGGAACTCCTTTGCATATTAGGCCACATACTCTTGATCACAAACCCCTGATGTAGCCAATCCAAGAGCTTACTGGGCTCTTAGTACAGGGCCTACTGTAAGCTCCAGGAGGGGTTGACTACATCAGGGGTGGGTGGCCTTATATGCAAAGGGATTCCTGCTACAAAAAAAGCCCAGAATAAAAACAACCTAACAGCACAGCTTGTAATCTTTATTAGTGGAAGGAAGCAAGAGTCCAGTAGCACCTTAATAACTAATGAAATTTGTGGCAGGACATAAGCTTTCATGAGTTGCTGCTGACCCTGCTTAGCTTCTAAGGACAGACTAGTCTGCGCTAATCCAAGTCAGGACAATTAAGTCCTACATCTTTCATGTTTCAGCAGTTCAGCTATATAGTATAGACCTTGAAACGCCATGAAATCAAATCAGTGCTCTGGGTCTCTGAAACTACCTGTACCCCCATTTAGTCTAATTAAATCAAATCAGACCCCAACTGTGAAAAAGAAGCTTGAAGGGAGTATTAGGTACAGCATCCTGAACAAATGGGATAATTATATAATTTAACCAAAGAATTTAACATTGCTTAGGTATAAAAGACTAAATGAAGAGTTTGCAAAAGCTCAAAACAGGACAAGAACAAGACTTAATTAAAATATATTCCTTGACCAATGTAAACAATGAAATGTCTGATCTTATAAGAAACTAAAGATTTTTGTATCGATGACATTTTAAGATGTTTACTACAGTATTAATCTAAAACACAGAATCCATAGTTTTGCCAGATGAGTGTCATTTTGTAAGAACAGGAGAACAGAATTTAGATCCAGAAGTCATTGGTAGAGCTTATGCTTTGCAGGTAGATTCAACTCTTGCATATGCACTTAAAACAGATGACAGGTTTTAGGAAAGGCCTTTTGCTGTTCAAGACCCTTGAGACCTAGAGCTGCTGCCATTTAGAACAGACAAGATGGACCAATGGTCTGACTCAGCATTAGGCAGCTTCATGTGTTCATAGAGAAAGGAGAAGATGTGATGCCAATATGCCTTCCTTACAGAGAACTATTTGGACTGTTTAGCAGAGCATTTGTGACCTGTTGAGTGAATTCTGGCTTGCCTCCTTGTGCTGCACCCTGGGTAACAGTATAGACCTAGAACTTCTGGATGCTAGACAATTGCCATACAATAAATAAATGCTTGTATCCTGTATTTTACATCCTCTAGATACAATATCAAGTTTGGGTCCCAATATGCCTGCCTAGCATTAACTACTTGTAGTACAAATGTTACAAAAGATATTGCATAAATTCTGTAGACATTTTATGGGGTTGCCAATCCCCAGTTGGGGGCAGGGAATCTCTTGGTTTAGAGGCTCTCTCCTTGCTTCAGAGTTATCAGAAAGTGGGGAGGGGGATTTCAGCTGAGGGCTCCATTATGCCCTATGGAGACTGGTTCTCCATAGGGTATGATGGAGAATTGATCCATGGGTATCTGGGGCTCAAGGGCGGGACTGTTTCTTTAGGTAGAAACACCAAATTTCAAGCATAGAATCTGGTGCCTCTCCTCAAACCCACCCTCAGGTTTAAAAAAGATTGAAGCAGGGGGCCCAGTTCTATGAGCCTCAAAAGAAGCTGCCCCCATCCTCCACTATTTCCAATGGAAGAAAAGCATTTAAAACAGGGGTGTTGAACTTATTTTGTTATGAGGGCCAAATCTGATATAAATGAGACCCTGTCAAGCCAGGCCATGTTGAGCTGGGTCTCGTGTGTATCTGCTTAAGATCAGGTAGCAGAGATATAAACTTTATAAAGTACACAGACAAACACAATAAAAAAAACCCCTATGTATTTCTCCCATGGGACCCAGGGAACTGGATGAAAGCAGCTCTGGCTCTTTCTCTCTTTCCCCAGGGGACCAGGAGGGAGAGGAGCCTCAGTCAATAGAAGGAAGAAAGGCTTGGCCTAGTAGCTCTGTGATTAAGAGAGCCTGGCAAAGCAAGTTCTGCCTCCTCCCCCCCTTCTTCCCCAAGGGAGGAGCCTCAGCCACTGGAGAAAATATAGCTTCTCTGAAATTGAGCAAGCCTGGCAAAGCAACAAAGAGGGAGAAGGAAGCAGATGACAGCCAGTCACTTGCGGGCCTGATTTGGCCCCAGGGCCACATGTCTGGCACCCCTGAAAAAAGAATGTGATGACCAGAACTCCCTTTGGAGTTCAATCATGCTTGTCACAACCTTGCTCTTGATTCCACCCCCAAAGTCCTCATATTTCCTGAGTTGGACCTGGCAACCCTATCTATGAAACAGACTGTTGACATTTGCCACTGCACCAGTTAAGACCTTTAAGCTCCTCTTTCACGTTTTACAGACCCACCCTATTTACCTAGTTTGTTTTCCCCTCACTTCAACTTTCACTGGACCTTAACCCCAATTCATATATTACTGAAGCAAGCAGGCCAAAAAAACTTCCCCATGGTTTCACCGAGTCAGATTGCTTTGGTAAAATATGAAATTCTGAGAGCAAATTCGTCAGGCAATTTTATTAAGATTTGATCTTGCATGCATCCTCAAGCAGGCAACTAGCTGAACTTTAATGTTAGCAACACGCTATATTGCATTCTGTGAGCCTGAAGAACCTGCTGCCAGCATGCATCTTTTAAAGTTTTCTAACACCCAGCCTGATGAAGACTTCTGGGGAGCTAAAAAGCTTGCACAATTTTTGTGGCAGTATGGTTGCTGCTAATAAAAGTCATTGTCGTTCTTGCTTTCGGATTCTGCATGGACCAATAATGCCGCATAACTTTTTCTAAATTCATTCAGCTCCTCTCATGGTTGAGTGCATTAAAAATGCTTGAACAAACACAATTCCGTGTTCTTGACCCGTCTCCCTCACACTACTCCTTCACTGGCGTTCTCCCCTTAGAAACCACCCTCAGCCATTCTATACAAGCCGACTCCACGGTAACACTAGCGGAGGGCGGAGCGGCGCGAGGGGGGAAAAAAGCATGCCCAAGACGCGAGCTGGTGCGCAAGGCATGCTGGGAGTTGCAGTTTTCTATTGACATAAGCTTCGACTGTCCCAACGACGTTTCGAACTTCATTCCCCATGATCCTCTTTCTAGGCGGGGTTTGTGTTGTGAGGGCGCTTTCAGTTGCGGGGTTTCCAAGGGGATTCACCAAAGTGGTGAGACGTTGACGCGGCTTTGTTTTCCCGCCCCTGGCCTGTGTCGAATGAGGCGGCGGCAGCATCTTCTTGTGAACGCTGCCTAGGAAACGGGTTGGGCTGGGCTGCTGAGGGGAGGCAATGCGCTTGAGAAGGCTGAAGAGGAGGAGGAGGGAACACTGCTCATTCGTATCTTCTGGCACCCCAGCCTGTCTCCTCCGCCTCCTCTTCAAGCTGCCGTCTACAAGCGCCGCTTCTGCTGCTCACAGGTGACGGTCAAAATCACTGTCTGGGGTGGGAGGAAGCTCCGCTCTGCCTGAGGTGTTTGCGACAGCTTCGCCTGTCCCCATCCGCCCGCTTCTTTGGGATTGCCAGCTTTCTGCATAGCCCTTGTGCCTCTAGCAGCCGCCCTGTCAAGCAGGCATTGAACAAGTAGTTCCTCAAGAACTTACTGGCACACACGACCTAGCGAAGGCCACTTGCTTAGGTGCCTTTAAAAAGGCATCCGACAAATGCTGTGTTTAGTGCCTTCTCATTCCGCCCTTTCCTTGAGAAGCTCAGGGGGAAAGGGTGCCCGTTTGTCCCTTCCCCGTGTTATCCTATGAGACAGCGTAGGTTGAGAGGGTGACTAAACGTTACTTTACTGAAGGGGGGGAGGGATTTGAACGTGAATCTCCCAACTCTTGGTTGGATATTCTGACCTTTATTTCATACTGGGTATTCAAGAAAAACTGGTCTATCAATGCCTTTTAGCCATAATGAGTCACTCTATGGAACCTCAATATTCAGATGCAGTGTGTCTGTAAATACCAGTGGTTTGGGAGCGATAACAACAGGGAGCAGATCTTGGCCTCTGCCCTGCTTTTAGAGATAACTGGTCACTGGATTAGATAAATTTTGGTTTGATACAACTAGTTCATTTCTGTGTTCGTTTATGTACTTTTACTATTCATTTTTAGAGAGCCAGCCTGGTGTAGTGGTTGCAGCATCAGGCTATGATGTGGGAGAACCAGATTTGAATCCTGTCTACCACAGGAGCTTGCTGGATGACTTTGGGCCAGTCATCCTTAGCCTGACTACCTCACTGGGTTGTTTTGAGGATAAAATAGAGAAGAAGTAAATATTGTAAATCATTTTGGATGCCCATGGGGGGGGGGAACGGGGTATGAATAAAATAATAATTATTTTATTTTATCGTAACTTTTATATTCTGCCTTTTTCATCACTGAAAGTGGCACATAAAGGCACTTTTAAAGGCACAAGAGCTGGATGGGATTTTTTTCCGATTAATTGGCAACCTTACGTTGTTCCTTTGTGTGGTAGGTTTCCAGTGCAGTTAGAGAGTATGGTTTCAGACTTCAGTTGAAACTATCATATCTTCCTTGTTTGTAGAACTGAAGTCCTAGATTTTCTCCTTAAGTCTTCAAACCTTGCAGCCCCACAAGAACTTAATGTACAAGGCCAGCTTCATATAGTGGATGAATTGACTCTGACTTGGGGTTCAGATTCAAATCGTTGCTCAGCCTTGGGGCTTACTGAGGCTCACCTTGGGCCAATCATGGACTCTTGTACTAATCAACCACACAGAGCTGAAATTTATTTATTTATTTACATAAGACTTAGAGAGAATAAATAGTTATATGGTTCCATGTACACTATCCTGAACTCCTTGGAGGAAGACTGGGATATGCCAATGGTACAGTCCAGCATTTGCCTTAACATTGCTTCAGAATCTGTTCTCAGTACCATTGTTCAACCCTAGAACTTGTGAAGCCGTGTAATAGGATTAAGCCTTTTTATATAACATCATTGATGCATATGGTGCTTTACAGTGTTACATTCACAAAAAAGATAAGCCCCTTTCCTGAGTGGGGGAAAAATACTTTAGTGGAAGATAAACAGAGTGCACTGCTGAATAACTAAAGGCAATCCCTATACATATTTAGGATTATAGTTAAGGAGTTCTTGGTCAGAATTTGCTGCAGGCTTCAAGTTTTGCAAAATAAACAGTGCTTATCATAGGTGCCCATTATTTTGTAGCTTTATATAATTTAATATGGAAAATCAAACTGGTGTCAATAAAGGATTCTTTTTTAAAGAAGGAAGCAAGGTTCATAGGAGGCAGGATTTACTCCTGAATGTATTTGATTGCCAGTGTCAGCTCTGTAATGTAATATAGAAGAGTGATCCTGAGCATGTATGAAGTACATTTGCCTCACCACAGCTATCTGGAAATAGGAAAAGCTGTTTCCAAATTCAGGGCAAGCTTGAGTCTTTTATAAATAAATAACATTAATTTCAGAGATAAATAATGTCTTTGTGATTTTTTTCATGCCTAAGCTGCTGTATCATACATAGCCCCTTAGATAAGTTTAGCACTTGCTCAGTTAAGTTCATGGTTTCTGAGGCCCAAGGAGTGCCATACATTGGATGAACTTATTCTGTGTTGGCTGTAGAAGGGAGTGTTCACAAAAAATGAAAGCATTGTGGGACTTTACTGGTTGCACCAGGTTGTACAAAGCATTGTTTTAAGAATAAAAGGCTAAAATCATCTTTATGTCAGCCATGCAAATAAGAAAATAACCAGCTGACCCAATCAACATTGACTCAAGGTAGTTTGAGCAAAGGCATCTGGCCAGCTATTAAAGGAAGGAAAGGTATTTCACCTTGCATTACTGGCTATCTGCAAAGGTGAAGTATTGGCATTAAATGATTTCTGAAGAATCTAAGTGAGCAGTGACACACAAAAGTTCATCTCCTGCCACATATTTCATTAGTCTTTAAGGGGCTACTGGATTATTGCTCCCCTGAGTCTTAGGCTCAAAATGATCATGAGATTTCTGTAATGAACTTCAATAAAACAAACATAGGTTTGCAATTTACAGATATACACCTGAACAACACCTGAACAGCATACTCAAGATTGCTACAGCACAGACATTGTCTCTAGATTTTGATGCAATAATTCAGAGCAAGAGGTGTCTGTAATCAGAAACTGTTAAACAAATAATCATAAAAGTGTTAATCTTTAAAGCATGTCTTATTTTATTTTTAAAAAATCTTTGTGTTTGTCTGTGATAAAAATTTATATCTCTGCTACCTGGCATTACATTTTATAACACACATGGCCCAGCCTAACAAGATCTCATTAATGGCAGATTCGATCATAACAAATGAGTTTAGATCACTAGCTTAGATCATTTTATTAGATGTAAAGTCCATCCAAAAGGATCTTGTTTGAGGGACTGTGGCAGGGTTTTGTTCCCTCTATTTAGTTCTGTGAGGGACTGTAGTGTCTTTGGCTTAACTAAAGCACCGCGCGGCCATGCAGCAGAGGCGGCCAGGGGAAGTTCCTTGGCCACCCTGCGCAGCGCGGGAAAAGACTCCGCCAATCAAGATCAGTGGCGGGAAGTTTGACTGGCCAGGATTGGACTGGCTAGCTGGAGGGCTGTTCCGGGTTGAATGTATATAAAGCGGGTCCTGGCCCGCGTTGCCCCATTCTGTGATGTACCATCCATTAAAGCATCTTGCCTTCAGCACGTCTCATCTCTGAGTACATTACACTGGCGACGAGGATGGGATCTGGCTAGGCAGGCTTCCCCAAGCGGAAAGCAGCTGACCTGGTTGGAGACGAGGAAGGCGCAGGACCGCAAGAAACTGAGACGCCCGCCGCCACAATGGCGAACTCTAGCGTAATGATGGGCCATCTTGCTGAATTCAACCCCGACCACCCCGAACGGTGGGAGACCTACACTGAACGAGTCGAGTGTTACCTGCGGGCCAACATGATCACGGACGACAACCGAATGAGGGACGTCCTGTTGAGCGTCTGTGGAGAGGCAACCTTCGAGATCGCACGAGATCTCTCTGCCCCAGCGAAGCTCACCAAGAGGACATACGGGGAAGTCGTCAGACTCCTCACAGGGCACTTCTCGCCCCAACCGTCCATAGTCGCCCACGGATTCCTCTTTCACAAGAGGGATCAGAAGCCTGGGGAAACAGCTGCAGTCTACCTGGCCGCTCTCCGCCAGATCGCAGGGAACTGCAGTTTCAACAAGCGGGAGGAGGCCCTGAGGGACCGATTCATCTGGGGCCTCTGAGACGAAAGGCTGCAACAGAAGCTCTTCGCCAAGGAAGAGCTCACACTCCAACAAGCCTTCAATGAGGCGACGGCCTTCGAGAGGGCCACTAAAGCATACAGCCACCCACGTGGAGAGGCAGTCCACCAGGAAGAGATGGCACCGGCTGACCGGGAGGACGAAGAGGCTTTCCAGCTCCGGTGGCCACAAGGAGCGGACCCAAGAGCCCCCACGAGACAACGGGCAATGGAGAGACCCTCCACCATCAAATGCGCCAGCTGCGGCGACCCCCACGAGAGGAGGGACTGTCCATACCGCAACATGGACTGCCGTAGTTGTGGAAAGATGGGCCACATCGCTCGGGCTTGCCGGGCCAAGAACAGCCGCCGGCGACCAACAGCACATCACGACTCCACCAAGGCCCACACGACAGCGTCAACCAGCCTGCAGGTATTGAACTTGCCCCTCTCCGCCCCCGACAAGGTTAAAATGACGGTCCTCATCAACGGCGCCCCATGCCTCATGGAGGTGGACTCGGGTTTCTCCATCTCCATAGTTTCAGAGGAAACCCTAAGGAAACTATGTCCCCGCCGCCGCCTCCACCTGAGGCTGGCTGACTTTGTTCTGACGGACTTCCAGAAAAACCCGGTGCACATCGTGGGTTGAGTCCGGGTATGGGTAGAGAGAGGGGATTTCAGGGGACCACTGGACATCCTGGTGGTCATGCGCCAGCTCACCACCCTACTGGGGCTGGCCTGGTTCCAACCGTTAGGGATCCAGTTAGTGGGGGTGGAGCAGGGGCAGACGAGCAGTTTTGAGGACGTCTGCCGGGAGTTCCCAGCAGTTTTCGATGGGTCCCTGGGAAGTTACAAAGGGCCGCCCATCACCCTGCTGCTTGATCCCCTGGTCAGACCGATCCGGCTCAAGGCGAGGCGAGTCCCGTTCGCCTTAAAACCTAAGATAGAGGCGGAACTGGACCGCCTCACAGCCCAGGGAGTCCTAGAACCAGTGTCATATGCGGCCTGGGAAACCCCCATAGTCACGCCGGTGAAGCCAAATGGGGACGTGAGAATTTATGCTGACTACAAGTGCACGATAAACAAAGTGCTCCAGGACAACCCCTACCCCGTCCCGGTGGTTAGCCACGTACTGGCGGCATTAGCAGGGTCCAAAATTTTTGGAAAGCTGGATTTAGCACAAGCGTACCAGCAATTGCTGGTCGACGCCAAGACAGCAGAGGCACAGACCATTGTGACTCACAGGGGAGCTTTCAGGGTTCGGAGGCTACAATTTGGGGTTAGCGTAGCTCCGAGGATCTTTCAGAGCATAATGGACTCTCTCCTTAAAGGGATCCCCGGAGTGCAGCCATTTTTCGATGACGTTCTAATCGCCGCCCCAGACGCAGGAGAATTCAGCAGCCGCCTGAGAGAGTTACTCCGCCGCTTCCAGGCGGCGGGGCTGAAGGTCAAAAAAGAAAAATGCTTGCTAGGGGTACCGCGAGTGGAGTTCCTGGGGTTTGCCGTGGATGCGGCAGGAATCCACCCGATGGAGGACAAGACCAGGGCTATTGTCCAGGCCCCAGCCCCCACTTGCAAGGCGGAGCTACAGAGTTTCTTGGGGTTGTTGAACTTTTATCATTCGTTCTTGCCCCACAAAGCGGCCATAGTGGAACCGCTTCACCGGCTGCTGGACAAACAAGCCCCGTGGGTTTGGGGGAAGCGCCAAGCCGCTGCGTTCCAAGCGGTGAAAGACCTAGTCTCGAACGCCGTGCTTCACCACTTCGACGAGGGCCTGCCGCTGATTCTGGCTTGCGATGCTTCCCCGTATGGAGTGGGCACCGTCCTGGGGCACCAACTCCCGGACGGGAGGGAAGTCCCGGTGGCGTACTACTCAAGGACCCTGACCCCTGCAGAGCACAACTACGCTCAGATCGATAAGGAGGCTTTGGCAATCATGGCGGGGGTGCACAAATTTAATGACTACCTGTATGGTAGGCATTTCACCATTGCCACAGACCACAAGCCGCTCCTGGGTCTCCTCGCCCCTGACCGTCAGACTCCACAAATATTATCACAGCGAGTACTGCGGTGGAACCAATTCCTGAACTCATACACCTACACCTTGGTGCACTGCCCGGGCAAAGCCATGGGGCACGCTGACGCCCTCAGCTGCCTGCCACTTCACTCGACAGACCCAGATCCCGCCCCGGCCCACTTGGTGATGCTCATCGAGTCCCTGCCCGAGTGACCCCTCCACGCCACGGAGGTGGCTCGAGCAACAGGCAGGGACGGTATCCTCGCTCGGATTTTGGACTGGGTGGGAAGGGGGTGGCCCACGGGCAAGGTGAACAGTGAGTTCAGGCTGTTCGCATCCCGTAGAGACGAACTATCCACCCACAAGGGGTGCATACTCTGGGGCAGCAGGGTGGTGGTCCCCCCCCCCCCCGTGCGCAAACAGGTACTCGAAGCCCTACACGAAACCCACCCGGGGATCGTGAGGATGAAAGCCCTGGCCTGAAGCTATGTGTGGTGGCCAGGCATGGATGAGGAGATAGAGGGGTGGGTGAGAAGGTGCCAACCATGCCAAGAGTCCAGGCCTGATCCGCCCTCCGCACCAGTCCACCGATGGGAGACCAACCGGCGGCCGTGGTCCCGCCTACACTTAGATTTCGCCGGGCCGTACCAGGGTCAAATATTTTTCATCCTGGTCGATGCCTACACAAAATGGCTAGAGGTGATCCCGGTAGCGTCTACCTCCAAGGCAGCAGTCGTCAGAGCCTTGCGGAGGGTTTTTTGCACGCACGGGATCCCCGATACCCTGGTCACGGACAACGGCACCGCATTCACCTCCCGAGAATTCCGGAAGTTCATAGGGAGATACCTCATATCGCACATTAGGTCCGCCCCTTTCCATCCGGCCACCAACGGCCAGGCAGAACGCATGGTATGAACCACCAAAGAGGCCCTGGGTCGTATTGTTCAAGGGGACTGGGACCACCGCCTCACAGCCTTCCTGTTCCATAACAGGATTACCCCCAACCCAACAACAGGGTCCAGCCCCGCGGAACTACTCATGGGGAGGAAATTAACAACCAGGCTAGACAGGCTACACCCGGACCGAGCCACTGACATCCGCAGTTCCCCAGAAGTCAGGGAAGCGGTGCGGGGGTTCTTCCCAGGCGAACCCGTGTACACGAAGAACTTTGCAAGCGGTCAAGAATGGGTAGCCGGCCGGGTCCTTAGGGTGACGGGGTCCCGATCGTGCGAGGTAGTGACCGAGGGGGGCCAGGTTCTGAGGAGGCACATCGACCAGCTGCGCCGCCGCACATTGTCGGAGGAACCACCAGAGGCGGGGGAAGCGGCGAGCAGGGAAGAGCCAGCAACGGAAACCCCAGAAGCGGCCCTGCCAGCACCGAGCCTGCCTACATACGATCCCCCGAGGCAGGCCAATCCGGAGCCGGCCGGCCAGCCACCAGTGGCGAATTCCCAAGAGGAGTCCCCCTCCTCGGGGCCCGCTTCCGCACCACTAGCAACCCCGAGGTGATCTACCTGGGAACGCAGGGCACCAGCCTACTTGCAGGATTATGTATCTTAGACTAGGGGGGGAGGAGTGTAGTGTCTTGGGCTTAACTAAAGCACCGCTCGGCCATGCAGCAGAGGCGGCCAGGGGAAGTCCCTTGGCCGCCCTGTGCAGCGCGGGAAAAGACTCTGCCAATCAAGATCAGTGGTGGGAAGTTTGACTGGCCAGGATTGGACTGGCCAGCTGGAGGGCTGTTCTGGGTTGAATGTATATAAAGTGGGTCCCGGCCCGCGTTGCCCCGTTCTGTGATGTACCATCCATTAAAGCATCTTGCCTTCAGCACGTCTCATCTCTGAATACATTACAGGGACACTTATCTTTCACTTTGGGAATTGGTGTCAAGACACAAAAAGACCTCATCCACTGCCATAGATCCCCTTCTACTGGGAAAGCATACTCCTTATATGTTGCTGGAATTTAGCAATACAAGTGGAAATCTGTAAGGACTTGTGGGAGGCATCTCATTTACCCCTCTCCCATTATTTCCTCTTTCCCTTTCCTGAAAGCCCCCACAGCCTCTCCCCTTTTCCTGCTTCCTTCTTTGCTTCTAGGATTGCAATTCTCAAGGTGGGGCCTGAAGGTCTCCTGGAATCACAAGAGATTTCCCAACTACAGTGATCAATTCTTCCTCATGGTTAACAGCTGCAGGTGGAAAATTCCTGGAGATTTTGGGGGGTGGGGCCTTGGGAAGGCAGGTTTTGGGGAGGGAAGCAACCTGCAGTGTAAAGCCATAGAGTCTACCCTCCAAAGCAGCCATTTTCTCCAGGGGAACTGATCTCTGCCTTCTGGAGAGCAGTTCTAATTCCAGGTGATCTCCAGTCCCCACGTGGAGGCTGGCAACCCTAGTTTCCCTGGAAAAAATGGCTGTTTTGGAGATATGGAGTCTATACCCCTTAGATCCTTCCTCTACTCAAACCCTATGTACCCCAGGCTCCACCCCCCAAATATCCAGGAATTTCCTAATTTCCTTATCTCCTTCCCACTCAACAGCCAATCTACCTTTATCTGCCACTCCATTTTAAGCTTTCCCTCTTGTCCTGCCCTCCCTGGCAGCCTCAGCATAGGAAAACTGTGGCCCAGTGTATGGTACTAGCCATTGGACAAGGCCCACTTGCATGGTAGGGAATCCTCAAGGACTTATGAAGTGGCACCTCACTTTCCCCTGTATCCTCTTCTCTGCTCTATTTTCCTCTTTCCTCTTTTCCCTGTTTCATTCTCTCTGTCTTAGCCATTCACCAACTTATCTATGTGCCTCTCAACTTCAGATATATTTATTATTTATTTACTTCCCTTATACCCAACCCTTTTTTACAAAAGAGACAAAAGCAGCTCACAGTATTCTCTCCTTTTTATTTGAGGTAAAGCCTTTGAGGTAAGTTAGGCTGAAAATATGTGACTGGTCCAAAATCCCCTAGTGAGCTTCCACAGCCAGATAGGGATTTGAAATTGCGTCTTCCAGACACTACACTGAAGCTCTTAACTGCTAATCTACACTGGTTTTGATAGGGAGCTGCTGTTGAACAGTAGCACAAAAAAGCACAAGGCTCCACGGTAAACACAAGCTGTACAATAAATGATACTAAAGCACTTGAAAAATGAATGCAATTTACTAATTCTATGAGGAAACAATCCCATCTCTACATGAGACTCAATAAAATGCAGACGGACAAAAAGCACCATAAGGTCCATATAGAAAGTTTAATCAGTTAAAGTGGAATTCTCATTTCTTATACTGTATTTCCGTGCCGAGTAGAAATGTTTTGTTGATGTTGCCAAATTCTTGTTGGTCCAGGCACACAATAATCTTGTAATGCTGCAACGGAATGCTAACCAAACTGTCCTGTTTCCCACAATGGCTTCCTCAGGCTTGCGTGCTTATAGGACTCTGTGCAATAAATATATAACTCAGTACACCATGCACAATAATCAGACAAATCCTGTTTTCAATATACATACCATTTTACAAAGATACAATCACTCCGAGTCATGCATGGAGGCTGGCGTCAATTGCTGCTCAGACTGAGTCGGCATGAGGCTCCCATTCTAAAAGACATTCTAATTGACTGCAGCTGCTGATTGCCAACCATTTAAAACAACACTTTATGTAATCTTTAATATTGTTAAGCACAATTTACACACACAATTTAAAAAATTTACTGCTACCCCTCAAAAACATAACTCAAAACTATTTTCAAACCAAACCACTATCTGTAGTGACAGACTGTCATAAATCAATCACAAAATCCATTTTTTACAGATGGCAAGCTAAATCCAAACTAATGTCGAGCCCTTGAGGTGAGAGGGAGCCTAATTTGAATATCCAAAATGACTCTTGTTTGAGCAGTTTGTTTTATGTCCTCACCCTGAACGCGTTGGACCTTGCACAAGGCAAAGAATTTAAAATCATCCGTGCCATGATTTTTAAGTGCAAAGTGACTAATGAACAGAGCATCAGGGACTGACAAACAAACCCTTGATTTATGTTCAGACACACGGACCCGTAGTGAACAGGAGGTACTTTTGATGTATATTTTTGGACATTCACAGACTAAACAATACACAATCCTTCTGGTCTGACACGTGGTGAATGTTTTCAAACGTACATGCACTCCATTGGGGCTGATGAATTCTTAAATTTGTAAAGATTGGGCACACACAGAACATGACCCGCATTTAAAGTGCCCTACCAATATTCGTGCAGAGCTCGTGAAAGTGTCTGCTGGAAGACTAGCTCTGATCAAATGATCCCTGATACTTTTTGTCTTTCTAAATCCAACCAGAGGTATTTCCATGCAGCCTGGAATGTCCCTAAGTAAATGCCAGTGCCTGTTTATCATTCTCCTGATAGGTTCTGCTAAAGCGGTGAAATTAAAGGCACATGCAATTCACTCTCTCAATTGTTTAGCTATTTTGTTATTCTGTATCAAAGTATTCCTATCCATACCATCTGCTCTTCTAACTGCCTGAGTTATAACGTCTTCAGGATACCTTCTTTCCTTAGAGCCCTGAACCATCCTCTCCCATTCTCTTCTGTAATGATTTTCTGCAGTTGCATTGTGTCTAATTCTGAGGAATTGCCCCAGCGGCAAATTCCTTCTCAGATGCCAAGGATGGAAGGACCTATAGGACAGATATGAATTCCTATCGCTACTCTTTCGATAGGGTTTTACTGCTAAACAGTTCTGAGAGTCCCTGTATACAGTAACGTCCAAAAAGTTAATACTGGTTATCAAAAATTTGATATTAGGATAGAGCTCGTTAATCCAAATAAGAAAAGAATCAACCAGTGCGGAATCCCTCAAGACCACAAAAATGTCATCAATAATATACGAACATCTGGTCAACGAATTGATTATCCTTATATATATAAAATTCCTCTAAATTTGCCATGAATAAGTTGGCCAGGTTGGGAGCAAAGGTTGATCCCATCGCTACACCACAAATTTGCCACAAATACTCATCTCTGAATCTAAAAAAATTCTTTTCTAAAATGATATCAGCAAGTTCCAAAAGAAAGAAAGTGGGTGGAGATTTATTAGTTCTATTCTCAAAAGTCTGTTCAATAACGAGTCTGGCATCATCTAAGGGAATACTTGTATATAATGATGCTACATCAATGGTAAGCAAGGATGATCCTGATGGCACTTCCAGCCCTTCAGTTTTACCAATAAAATCACAAGTATCCCTAATGTAAGATCTGATCTTACACACAAAGGGTTTAAGAAAATGATCAATATAATCTGAAATGGGTTCCAAAAGGGAGTCGTTGCCTGATACAATGGGTCTCCCAGGGGGTGGGAAGCCCTCCTTATGAATCTCAGGTAAGGTATACAGTATGGAAGTTCTAGGGTGTTCCTTAAGCAAAATACCCTAATATTTCCACCTCGTCCAACACAATTTTCATTAATCTGGAAACTTGGAGAGTAGGATCATAACCTATTCAGGAATAAGTCATGTTGTCAGAAAGTTGTCTATTTCTGCTATATAATCGCAGGTATTGTGGACCACAATTGCCCCTCCTTTATCCGCCGGTTTTATGACTATCAAGCCATCCGATTTTAGAGAGGTAATGGCTGCTTGTTCAACTGACAACAAATTATGCCAATGTCTTTTGTTCTGATCCTCCAGTGCCTGATGTCTCTTGAGACCACCTTTTCAAAGGCATTTATCATTGGATCAGAAATATTCAGTACAAAACGAGGATAGTAGCAAGCAGCCAGACCTACTTGAGTCATGCAAGTCAGGTGGTATCAAGTCATGGGTTGGTGCCAGGCCTAGGGTTGCCAACCTCCAGGTAGAATCTGAAAATCTCCCAGAATTGCAACTAAACTCCAGATGATAGAGATCTGTCCCCCTGGGGGAAATGACTGGTTTGGCATTATATTTGAGGCCTCTCCTCTCCCTAAACCCTGCCATCCTCGGACTCCATTACCAAGCCTCCAAGAATTTTTCAACTTGGAGCTGGCAACCCTAGTCAAGCCTGGCCCCAATAAGTCCTCCCTCAAAGGACAAAATAGGCCTAGAAAGGACCCTACTACTTCCCCCTGCCTTTTTGCTCACAAAACCTCACCCAGGAATACTGTTGTTGCCTAGCAACAGCCACTGAGGGAATCCATTGCTTAAAGCTACAGTCACTCCTTTTATCATTTTCATATTTTTAAACTCCTTGATTTTTGTTTTGTTTTTTGATTTAACATTTTTCTGCAAACCTGGGGTCCTTTTCAGGTTTGTAGAAAGATGTCTTGTCCATTCACAGCTCCAGTCATCACATTTACATATCCTAAAATTTGGCTCACTTGGCTATTAGTATATAGATCATGACAATTCTTTAAACATTCCCAAAGGAATTATTAGTTTAATTGCTGGAAAAGATAACCTTTTCTTACCTCTAGGGGAGTTAAGTGCTTTGAAAAGGATGCTAACCTCTCCTCCTCTGTGGATGAATATGCTGCTCTATGATCCCAGCCCCCTTTCCTATCCACATAGCACTCTGATACATCATCATTATTATCAGCAGCAGTAGCAACATACTGGGCAAGAGTTTCAAGTTTTTTTGAACTCAAGATACCTTCTAAATTATTTTCTGGGTCCTCCCAATCAAGGGTGGTAGCCAAAGAGCAGCATGAGAAGCAGCAGTAGGCAGCAAAAATCCCAGCCCAAATGCATGTACAGAATTTTGGGATCCTAATGGTAGATGCTGAGATTTTCATTTTATTATGCATTCATCAGTAACAAAATTAAGGGAAGGAAGTAGCACACCACACTCTTTCTGTACACAGTTTTATAAACTAAAATCCCACTCTGACAGAAAAATCATGGAGAACATCTTTCCATTGTAAATGTGAGAGTGGCAGGATTCTCAGTAAAACAGAAATCCATCTAGTGCTACAAGAGAGCTGCTGACTCTGGGCAGGCCTCTGAATGTGGCTCCACTGGTGTCTGCCACTTTTTGCACTGGACTCTGGGACAGAAGCAGGCACACCTCACAGACCCCATTTCCCATGTATTTCTTCCTTCTTGATATTCATTCCTTTCTATACAGCACTGTACTGTTCTGGACTTGTGTACTAGTCTTCCCCTCCCCCAGTATCTTGCTGATTTTGTAGTGTTAGTAGAACTCTAGTCTTAATGGAAGAACTATGTTTTTAAGTGATAGTTTAGGATGATTGTATGATCAGACTGAATGTAGGCAAACCATAAGCAAAACCAATTAAGCCTAAAAATCAATTTTAGATTTTTTTTGGGGGGGGGGGGAGAAATGGGAAACAAGGTGTGTGTACTTTGCCTGGGGAATGTTTTGATTTGCAATATGCATCTAGCAAATTTTAATAAATATTATTTGCTGTGTAAGGACAATTTCACTGCTCTTCTGTACATAGAAATAGTATATGTCTCTCTCTGTGTGGAGAACATTTCCTGATTTTTGAGGAGTGGATTGGTAGGACTGAGGCTACTTTTGTAATATCAATTAAACTTTTTGAGTGGTTTATTATACTAATGTATTTAATTTTTCCCTCCAGGAATTTCCTGTCATCACACCTTGCAAATGCCTTACAATTAAAACCCATAGAAGATGGTCTTATTCCACAGTCAGAATGAACACAACCTTATTGGTGGTATTTTAACACAATGGTCTCATTTTGCACATCAGCTGCACTTTTTACATAATTGAAAACTACAGGCATGTTTGAATACAAGGACTTTCCCTTTGCAAGAAGCTAGGAAGATGCAATAAGAGGGGGGGGGGGCGGAATGCACAGCTCCAGTATTCTGCAAGCCTTGATTGTAACGCTACCAAGCTCCCTTCTTCTTTGGATGGAATGGACGCGCACAGTTTTGTATGGCACTGATTTCCTGTATCTGTGTGCCTCCCCCACCTCCTTGATTGAAGTTGTCCGGGTTGCAAATAGCGGGAAAGCAGCAGCTGCTTGTCTCTGGCAGTAGAAGATTATGGTGGCGGCTCAGCACTAGGCAAAGCAGCAGCAGCGGTGGCTGTAGCAGCAGAGCAGGACTCTGCCTGGATGCATTTTCCACTGAAAATCAGCACCGGGAAGTGCAGCCTGAAGACTTGGCAGCCAAGCAGGAATTGACAGCATTTGGAAAGGGGGAAACTGGGGAAGGCAAAGGACGTGGGGGTGGGGGCAGTACCAGTTTTTTTCTCGTGTGCTTGTGGGCAGGGGGGGGGGGGGAGCGTTGGTTATCATGGCGGATCGGACAGCTCCTAGATGCCAGCTCCGTCTGGAGTGGGTATATGGGTATAGGGGTCATCAATGCCGCAACAACCTGTACTACACGGCAGGCAAGGAAGTGGTTTACTTCGTGGCTGGAGTCGGAGTCGTTTACAATACCAGAGAGCACAGCCAGAAATTTTTCTTGGGGCACAACGATGACATTATCAGGTAAGAAAGGGTGTGGGTGGGCTAGGGGAGGATCGGCAAAATAACGCTCCACAACTTCTCATGGTTTAACATGCGTCTTGCATTTTAGATCAGCAAATATCTCTGGAGATGTATGTGAGAAATCTGGATGCAGTTGGATCCTTCCTGTTTATATTATGTGTATGCATAAGACCTAGAATCTTGCCGGAGTTTTTAGTTTAATTGCACTCAAAATCTAGATATGCAAGCATCATCCCTCCTCCAAACTGGAGGTTTGTATTTTATTACTGTTTTTAGTTGCCAACACCCTTAGCCAATGCCTAAGTAGAATATAGGTGGAGAAGATGCTGTTCTCTGAAGATCTGTACTCTGATGCATGCAGCTGTAATTCACATAGTGTTCCCCTCTACTCAGTTTTCACCCTGATCCCAAATTTCACCACCTGAGTAGAGCTTATGTTCCCATTACTGGGAAGTGCTCCTGAAACAGATGAGAGAATTGCTTCCAATTGAATATATTTAGTCTTGCTTTTATGTGTTTTTGAGGAGAAGAGAGACTTAGATGTGTAACAGATTTTCTGAAAGATAATATGTTTTTTTAAGAGAGAAAACATGAATAGGGTGAGTTTTCAGAAACAATTCAAGTTTCCAGGTCTCTCAAACAGACATGTGCACTACTCTTATGATATTTCATTTCCATGTATTTTAAAACATGTGCGTGACTCATGAGATGGCTTTATATCTGCTAGAAGTAATTTGGGGAAGCAGCCTGGGTTCTCTCTCCCCCCCCCCCCCCATATTGAAGCTGCTTTTCTGGAACCTTAATATTCTTGTTCTTGAATCTCTTCAAAGGAATAGCGTTATTAAAACTTAAATCTTACATCTAGATCTTGCTGAAGTCATTCAAACTCAACCATATATTCCCAAGTTTTATCTTTTTTAAATACTGTTTTTCTGCTACTAAAACATCAACAAGTTGGATCCCAACATTGTTTTGGTACTAAATTGTGGCAAATTTGGATTCTGCCTGTTATTTGAGTTGCGATTCTTGTGACATCATATATGTACATTCCTGTCCACCAGAAATGTATTATTACTGTTACTGTTATTAGGTTTAGCATCATGCATCTAGATACTTATGTTGGTTTTTCTGCATCCCTAGTCCAGCCATGACATTAGACTTTGGGTAGTGTGATTAACCCACCTTTGACAGTATGGAGTCTAGAGTTCACCCAGCGAAATACTTTTCATATGCTTTTCACTTGAGAAACTAGTAAACCTACAGTGAGTGTAACATGCCGTTTCTCATATCTGTGTAAATAATCAAGTGTGGTTATTCTTAAAACCTTAATTCTGCAAATGTTTACATGGAAGTGAGTTCCACTGAGTTTAAGAACACTTGCTTCCAGCAAAGGTTCTAGTCAAGTATCACATTCCCAGTGTGATATGAGAGAGACTTAGGCTCATTCTTCTTAGCTTCCCTAACTGTGATTTCTGATCTGAGTGAATACTTTGACTCTTCCTGCACCTATCTCCCCCAATCCTGCTTTGAGCTGGAGATAGAGTCAATCAAGGGGGTCTTGAGTACATACAAAGTAGTCTTTATTGTACATTTAAAATGTGTCTCTAGATATAAAAGAGCTATTATAAATAACTAAAATGTAAAAAAATAAAAGTAATACACAGGAAAGAAGAACAGTAATTGTAAGGTTTCTGTAGTATTCCCATGTTATGTGGCCATATAGTATGAGGAATCAGGGTGTACATGAGACTCTCTGCCTTGTGCTAGAAAACCATGACTGAGCATGGCCAGGATGTGATAGGTTTGTATCCTTAGAATGAATAAGTTGCCTTAAATTATGCTTGGCTTTTATCCAGATCAATCTCAAAATCTCCCTTTCTACTTTATTAATATGGAAACTCAGTTTACAATAATTTCCATCTTATATTGATTTTCTTGATTGTACAGTAATTTCCGCCGCCCTCCCCCCCGCCGCGACTTGGATGGCCCAAGCTAGCCTGACCTTCTCAACCTTCTCAGGTCATTGTAGCTAAGTAGGTTCAGCCCTGATTAGTACTTGGATGGGAGACCAACAAGGAATACGAGAGTTCCTATGGAAAGGCAGGCAATGGCAAATTACCTCTGTTCATCTCTTATCTCGAAAGCTCTACAGGATCTTCATAAATTGATGGCACTTTTCATCATCACTCTAATTTTCAGTAATATGACACAATTTGTTAGATGGGAGTCACTGGCAGAATATCAGAAACCAATTCAAATTATATAAAAAGTATAGGGTATTTATAGAAAGTGTGGAAGGTTTTGGTTTCTATGGTCAAGCACTACATGTGCAAAATGGGTAAATTATTATTTGTTGCAAAACTTTTTTTATTTTGTATTGAGTTTTCTACAGTTGTCTCAGTTCTTCCTATGTAAACAGAAGAGGCTGTGAATTGGATGTGGCCTGCTCTCCAGAAGATGAAAAAGGAAGAAGCATTCTTCTTTGACCACTGAAAAGGCTATGCTGGGGATCATAGAACCAAAGTGGTCGAAATCCATGTGTGACAAGGTTTATAGAAAGAAGGGTAATTAGTTGAGATTGAGTGAAAAAGCTGGCTGGATCCAACCTTAGAGTTGTTTGTGTTTCATAGAGGATAAACTGAGGTCCAGAGATAATTATGCATTTAAGGCCATCCAAATTAGTCCTTTCCTGAAGTATGATTTACACCCACGTCTCTTGTTTAGCACATTGTTTACTGAATTGTACTGCTTCTCATGTGCAATAGGGTGCTTTTTCACATAAATTAAATTTAAATTACTTGCACTTTAAATCAGTTATTCATTTGAACATAATACCTACATGGCAGCAAGACACCTTGAATTCTCATACAAATACTCTTCCACATTAATATCATTCCTAAGTGATATAAACATAGGAGTGGCTGAACGGGGCCATCTTTTTAGATGCCTTAATAATGATTACTATGCCCAGTGAAGTAGCAAGCGTTAATGTAGTAAAGAGGTTCTTTTGAATGTTTTATTATCACAGAGAGTGGTTCTAATGTAATTTCTGTGGCCATTTCACACATGGATTTGGTGTATACTCCAAACCTATTCAGTGGAGAGTTGTATTTATATAACTGTTTGTACACTGAGCAAGCTGTAGGAAGCCTGGATATTCTACAGCCCTCTACAACAAATACTCGCTGTATACAGGCTGCCAAATATAAATGAGTGTTTACTTCACATACAATGGCTTGATACCCAGAGTCTGCCGTCATAATCATACTGAAGTTAGAACTGCAATAACTTGTTAGTAAAATACTGGAAATAAATCCTTCTGATAGTTCTGGTGGAATATCATCACAAGAATGCATGGGCACACAAAGCTGCCTTATACTGAATTAGACTATCTGTCCATCAAGATCGGTATGGTCTACTCAGACTGGCAAAGGATCTCCAGGGTCTGAGGCTGAGGTGTTTCATATCATTTGCTATCTGATCCTTTTATTTGGAGATGCTGGGCATTGAACCTGGGATCTTCGCATGCCAAGCAGATGCTCTACTACTGAGCCATGTCCCTTCCCTGTGTATAGGATGGACCAATTGATTTAAAATCTTTATTTCCCACTTTCCCAAAACAGATTATTGCCCAAAATAGCTAATAATCAATATAATATAGTAGCATCCCTCCATCTGACTAAAGCAGACATAACATTAATATTCAACTGAACAAAATAATTTTTTTGCCTGGTGCCATGCACTGGAAACAAAGGCATTAGGCAATGCTCTCTTATGGCATTCTAGAGGTGTGGTACCGTGACTGAAAAGGCCCTTTCAGTGGTCCCCATCCACCTTGCTTCTGAGAGGTTTCAGAGGAAAATATGTCAGATATCCCATTTACCATTCAACCTACCTTTTATCTGCCACCCCATCTTCAGCTATATTATTTCTTTACTTTATTTATAGCCTGCCTTTCTCCACAATTGGGACCCGAAGTAGCTTACATCATTTTCTTATCCATTTTATCCTCACAGCAACCTTGTGAGATAGGTTAGGCTGGCCCAGTCACCCACTGAGCTTCCACAGCAGAGTAAGAATTTGAACCTGAGTCTCCCAGACCCTAGTCTGAAGCTCTATAAATGCTACTTCGCACTGGGTTTTCTGGAGTTGCAGTTGTGGAACAGTAGGAAGCTTAGGTGAGTCAAACAAGTTGTGTGGTAACAAGCTGCCCAGTGATTGTTGCTGGGCCTGATGAGTCCTCACTCAAAGGCCATAACATCTCCAGAAAGGGCCCTGCCCCCTCCCCCTGGCCTGTCTTTACTGACAAACCAAGCCTGGAATGCTGGCAAATAAGTTGCGGTGGCTTAGCAATGGCCACTGATGGCCACAGGTACACCTTTTATTTTTTTATTTTTTTTGGAGGGGGGAGGTTCAAAAACCCAACATTTATTTTAGAGTTCAGATTCCACCCCCCCCCCCCCAAAAAAAAAAAAGACTGGGGCATTACATTTGTAGAAAGATCCATCTGGAGCCCTGGGCTGCTCAGCTCTTGCTACTGTAGGGCCCAGTGTGGCTCCCTGGCACCACCACTGCTGAAGATGTGTTCTCTGCTCTTGCACAGAGAACGTTACTTTACTTTTAGGGGGATTTTTTCTAAAAGTGTGTTTTTAAAAATCATTTTTTTCTGCAAACCTGGGGAATGTCCCAAGTTTGTAGAAAAATCTCTTTAGCCTCCATGTGGCCCAGATCCATAGACATAGCCATCTACAGATGGGGGCCACAGGTGGCCAATAGTATACAGATGATAACAATGCTATGATAGGATGGTGATAATCTTGATGTGACCAGAGCATGGAAGAGACTGATTTTCTGTACCCATTTCAGTCTGGATTTAGGCCAGGATTTGGAACAGAGAGTACATTGGTGACCTTGATGGATCTCTCAGCAGCATTCAGTACTACTGACCATAGTATCCTACTGAGCTGCCTCTCAACACTAGAATTAAAGGGCACAGTTTTACAGTGATTCAAGTCCTAGCTAGGGATTGGTCTCAGAAGGCAGTGTTGTGGGATTCCCAGGGCCAGATTAACAGGGCCTGCATGCACAGCATGCACTGAGCCACTCTTTGCCCAACTTGCCTGGTGTGGCTGCTGCTGGTGTTGTTGCCAAGTTTGCCTCTCTCTGTCTCTCCTCCGCAGCTTTGTCAAAGAGGCTTTTGAGAAGGTGCCTGCAGGCTGCAGTGGGAGCTGTAGGTGGGGTGCTCTGACTCTGAGATAATTTGCAAGCCCCCCCCCCCCCGAGATTTTGACTGCCTAGGGGCCTCCACAGTTTTAATCTGGCACTGGGGATTCCTGCTCTGACTTTCAGCCTGTGGGGTTCTACAGGGCTCATTCCCCATACTATTTAATATCTGTGTGAAGCCACTGGGTGATGTCATCAGGAGGTTGCAGTGTCACCAATATGCAGATGATACTGAGCTCTACCATTCTTTCCACATAATTCTAATAATAATAATAATAATAATAATAATAATAATAATAATAATAATAATAATTTTTATTTGTATCCCGCCCTCCCCGCCGAAGCAGGCTCAGGGCAGCTCACAGACATGGAAGTACCATGATTACATTTAATACATTATATGGTAAAATACATTAAAATACGTTAAATAAATAATTAGTTAAAACCATTACAGTTAAGGTGCTACAATGCGAACATATTAGATTATTAATATTAATTCCAAGGATACTGTTGCTGGTACTTGGATTCATTAATGGTCTGGTTGAGGGTAAACAAGCTGAAAGTTAATCCTGACAAGACAGAAGCTCTCTGGGCTAACAGAAAGGCAGACCATGGACTTAAGATCTCTCCTGTCTCAGATGGCGTTGTACTCCCCTTGAAAAGCCAGGGTTGCAGCCTGGGAGTGCTCAAGGCAGTCACCTTCCAAAACCAGGTGGCTGAGGTGGCCTGGAGTGCTTTTGCCCAGCTTCAGCTGATGCATCACATGCACCAGGCTCAGTCAGATCTAGGCACAGTGATCCTGGTTCAGTCAGATCTAGCTACGGTGATCCATGGCTTAGTTATATCTAGACTGGACTATTGCAATGCTCTCATCATGGGGCTACCTTTGAAGAATGTTCAGAAGCTACAGCTAATGTAAAATGCTGTGTCTAGACTGCTGGTCAGGACGAGCATATGATCCCAATACTACAGCAATCACACTGTGTACAGATCCACTCTCAAGCCCAAATTCAAGTCAAATTTACATGGCTTGGAACTGGGACATATAAAGGACAGTCTTCTCCCATACACTCTTTCCTGGCAATTAAGAACATGGAGAGAGGCCTTCCTGAGTGTCCCACCAATCAAAGAAGTTCATCTGGTCAGCACATAAGAGAAGGCCTTTTTGGTGGCAGCCTGGCAATTATGAAACCACCTCCCCAAGAAGGTGCATCTGGTCCCTTCACTGTAGATCTGCAGTTGAAGACAGTTTTATTTAGGACTTCATTTGACTGATCTAGTTTTAATTTATTGGCAGTTCTAAGTGGAGTTTATAAATTGTGACCTTTTTATGTGTTTTAATAATTGTTGGTTTTTTAATATTGTTTTCACTGTGTTTTCTACAATCGTTTTATTTGTACTGTAAGCTGCCTTGAGTTCTGCGAGGGAGAAAAAAGGCTAATGATGTTATAAATGAATTTTAAAAATGTCGAGATTATTTATTTCCAAGAAAAGGAATGATTGGCATTCCAGCGGAAGAAGGCAAAAAAGGTGCCTTAAGATATGGATGCCACTTGGCCAGATCAGATGTAGCTTCACATTGTGTATGTTGTAATATAAGGATCTATAAAGATCGGGTTGTAAATCTGTAATGTGCATGTAACTAAAACTATAAAATGTGAAGTCAACCCTTAGAAATATTTGAAGCTTTAATTCTGTGCCTAGATAAGTGTAGTGGTTGGACTTGAACTGACAAGTTGAAATTAAATCGAAAGAGTTTTCAGCTAAACATTAGGAAGAACTTCCTGACAGAGTGGTTCCTCAGTCGAAAAGGCTTCCTTGGGAGGTGGTGGGCTCTCCTTCTTTGGAGGTTTTTAAATAGAGACTAGATGGCCATCTGACAGCAATGCTGATTTTGTGAATTTAGACAGATCATGAAGAGGGTAGGAAGGGTTGCATCAGTACTAAGCTGGGGGGTGGGGTTTGCCATCTTCTGGGCTTGCAGCAGGGGTCACTGGGTGTGTATGAGTACTTATGAATGTCCTGCTTTGTGAAGGGGATTGGACTAGATGACCCTGGAGGTCCCTTCCAACTCTATGATTATGTGATTCTACACCAAACTGGTTCTCGTATGAACCCTCTAATTCCTCTCATTATGGCTCCATTCCACATGGCTTTTGTCCATGCAGGTTCCATGACATGGTTCATTCATAAGTATCAATACTGCATTGACATCTGATAGAAGGACAACCTAGTCCTATGTAACTGGATTTGGGAGGTCCATTTTTGGTGGAAAAAGCCCAGCAGGAACTTATTTACATATTAGGCCACACACCCCTGACATCACCATTGTTACACATAGGGCTTTTTGCAGAAAAAGCCCAACAGAGAGTCATTTTGCAGAAAAAGCCCAACAGAGACTCATTTGCATATTAGGCCACACCCCCTGACACTGAGCCAGCCAGAACTGCATTCCTGTGTGTTCCTGCTGAAAAAAAGCCCTGCATTCAGGGCTTATTACCAAGTAAATGGGCCTAACAGAGCAACTTGAGACTCCCCACTCCAAACAATTTAGTTCTTTTAGCAAACAGCTTTTACCAAAGAGTTACTGAAACAGATGATTTAAGTCGGTATCTAGCACAAGTTTTCTTAGATAGTCTGTGATAAGACAGCTTTCTTGTGCTTGTACCTCTTTGAAACAAACTCTCCCCAGCCCTTTTGATGTCTGCTTCTCAACAGAAGCAGACCTCAAAGTGCTGCTTTTCATTCCCCCCCTTCTTGTTACATTCATATATTTATTCTAGTAGACCTCTGTTCTTTTATCTATGGTTCTGTTCACATGGTTACCAAGGTTAAAGTGAGGAAGAAATGAAGTATGCACTTTTTGTCAATGCGATTACAATTATAAGATACTCAGATAAAAAGTCAGAGCTGCAGATAAGAGTTGGAACAGAGCACGGACTACAAATCTGTATTTGTATTATTTATTTTTACTACTTACTAAAAAAAATTGTGACTAGCCTTGCTAGCTTAGTGAAACATTTCATAAATTATGCTTGTCACTGCCATTTGAGAAGCCATTTGATTTTCAAGCTTTGTTTGTGCAAGTCTGTTTAATATAGAAAGATATTATGATAATAATACTTGAATGGATTAACCATAAGTGCAGATATTTATTTGGGCAGCTATAAATTTTGGTTGACATTAGAACTTAAATCCAGCAGCGTTTACTATTGCTTTATTGTGGAATTATTTGCCAGGGATGTAAAAATTACAAAGGACGTTTACTAATCCCTGATAACCAACCAGGTAAAATGGGAATTTTATAATAAAGTACGGTAGGTTTTGGCAAACTGACTCTCTCCTAAACATGCTGGCTTATAGCTCCCACCATACTAACAAGTAATAACTGAGATTTTCACAATGTCTGTGTACTAGGAATAATAGGGTTTAGCACTGTGTGAGTACAGAGAAGCTTCATTTCAGTTTTTGCACTATCTCAGCAGGCAGAAACCATATTGAAAGGGAATCTGCATTTTGCTCTCTTGACACAGTTGTGAGAAAGAAATTCCACGCTCGAAGCAACATCACATTTTGATGGGTTCATAGATGTAATTTCACAGGAAAAGCTTCAGACAAAATCTAGAGTTAAACTGTTTTGATGGTCTTTGTAATGAGACAGAAGGCCTCTTCAGGTGTTATATCCATATGAACATATCAAGAGAGCGCAGTCCCCACAATGCGCCTGATATGTCTGGCCACCTTTTCATGTGAATTAGGCAACATGGATTTTTCCTTGTGTATACAGCTTCTATACACGTGAATGAAAGCTGTACGTACCAAATATTGCCCACTTTTATGTTCTTATTTGTATTCTTGTTTTATACAAGCTGACCTCCAGCTGCAATCAGTTCTTATATTTTGGTTTCAGCAGCTAAACGATCCAGGAAGGGTGCCTATACCTTCTATTTGGGATAACATGCACAACAGTAAATTCGCTCCCTGATATGTATGTGGACTCAAGTGAGAACTGAATTGGGTGCTCTTGCCTGGCTCATTGGAGCCAGACAACCAGAGCTTGGGGACTTGGGAACAATGGGCAGCAGGATCCTAATCCCTGCTGCCCTGCTCCAATCACAGGCCTCCCTACTGGTTTGAATGGACCAATAGAGTGCTAGCGTGGGAACCCTGAAGTGTACATATTGTTGGCCCAGTCTCCAGTCTTATGCTTAGCCTTTACTATGCTGAAATCAATAAAGAGCTGATGTTTCACTACCACTTTGCCTCATCGATCCATAGAACCCACTATATTATATTCCCCTAGCCATTTTAGGAGGAGGAGGAGGATGAAATTGGATTTATATCCCACCCTTCAGTACCTGAAGGAGAGAAGTTTACAATCTCCCTTCCCTCCCCCCCCAACAGACACCCTGTGAGGTAGGTGGAACTGAGAAACCTCTAATCAAAACTGCTCTTGAGGACTGTGAGAACTTGTGACTGACTCTAGGTCACATCAGCAGGTACATGTGGAAGAGTGGGGAATCAGACCTGGTTCTCCTAGATAAGAGTCCACGCACTTAACCACTTCACCAAACTGGTTGTCATTTTGGTTTCTCATTTATTTTGTTTTTACTTTATCCTGTACCCAGGATGCTTTAATACAAATCATATTGCTAAAAACATGCCATGAAGTCCAATCCTATAAATGTTTTCTTGGAAGAAAACCTTAATATATCCAGTGGGGCTTTCTCCCATATATATATACTTAACAATCACATTCTTATCCCAGCTGCCCTCCAGGAAAGTGAAGGTTCTCCACTTAGGTAATGAAAGCAAGATAATAATACAGCAAACAAAATAATATATGCTATGTGCAGTAGGGTAGGCCACAGTCCCATTCCCTCTATTAAATCACCGTTGCATCATAATCTGGTCTGATAGCCTTTATAAAAATGGCCACTTGAGCAATTCTGTTCTATGTAGTTTGCAGAATGCCAGAAGTGTGGAGCTATCTTGACCTTCTCATACAGGCTCACTGCATGTTTTTTGGTGTCTGTCATACATGGTTCATGTGAAGGGCATTTTGATTATTTGCATTCTGTGCAAAGCTAATGTGCATGCATCACTGCATGCTGATTGGTGTGCTTTATGTATGCCTGATCAACAGGAACATCAATCTGATTTGTAAGAGATAATAGAGTTGCTAGGGAAACTGGGGATTGGCTGCTATTGTTACAATGATTCTTCTCCCCCCCCCTCGCTATTGTTATGCTCTTGATGTTGCTGTTGGAACATCAGTGGAAGGTTTACTAGCAGCCATCTCTCTTGGGCCATTCCTGTGGCATTTTGAATTTATGCTGTATGCCATTCCACAAATTCAAGCAGAGTTATACACATTCCTGCTAATTCAAGCTGGATGTGGTGCTTTAGAAAAGATCTTTTCTATGTGGAAGGTTCACATTGTCTGATATAAACTACTCCTAAAAAGACACATCCTCTAGAGATCACAAAAGGGTTATTTCTGTGGAAATGTGGTACATGATGTAACATGGTTTTTGAAAAGGGCAACCAATAGTTGTAAAGTCTATGGATTTACATCTACCCTTTGAAAGTCTCCATTTATGTGTTATTCTTTAACATTACATTTTCAGATGTCTATCTTGTTATCCCCCAACTGCATTGTAAATATTTTTAAAGGATGTGTTTACCAAATTATGTGACAAGATATTACTTACCAGTCAAGTCTATGATATTACAAACATCCTATAAATGTATTTTCTTCTTAGTATAGGCACATAGGCATTACATCTGGACTTTTAAAAATGTGTGTATTGAGTAATGCCAGCTTTCTTCTAATTTAGAGATACACCAAGTCAATAGGAGTAAATCCTGTTATTATTATTATTATTTTTAAAAAAACATATGTACAATGCAATTCTGAGCAGAATCACAGCCTTCTATGGCCATTGGGTGGAACTCTGCTTGGGACTATTTGTTAATGTTAACTATGTTTCTATCCACTTCAAATACGTGCTGTTGAATGTGTAGTTCACTAATCTAGTACCTGCACAAATAATACTATGTTGCATGTTAATTACAGCATAATTTACAAGATGAGGCTGTTCTACAAATCAGTGAAAAATAAGTTATTGTAAGTATCAGCTCAGTTCAGAAAGTTGTCAGAATATTTGCTGGGGAAAATTCTTTTGTGTGCATATAACCTAGTTACACTTGGAAAGAAAGAGATGGATTTTGAATTGCTCTAAAGCTCTGATACCTCCAACTGCAATTAGAATGTCAGTTTCTGGCTTGCAGTCAAAATCATTTTAGTTTTTATTGTGGTCCTACATTTTTTCAAAGGACATGTCTAACAAATTATAAAAAGACTGGCTAGACCATTGTGAGCTGATGACAGCGACTAATGAATAGAACTGACCATATCCATTTGTGTTGCACTTCCTTATTCTAATAATTTTATGAACATTATTTTTGTTAGGAAGTTCATTTTCATTGCACTGAATTCTGCAAAAACAATTACATTTTAGAGGAATGATTCCCAAGTCTTTTTTTTTAAACCATTTCTTTCAAAAAGAACAAAGGTAGGGGAAAAACCTTAAAATCCATAGATATCCAGGTCTAAAAAAAATGTTTTCTTAGCTCATTATAAATAAAATATAGATAAAAAGCATTTCTCTATAACAGGGATTCCCAGCATGGTGTCCAGAGGTGCCTTGACTTGGCCAACTGCCTTCATACACATAAAGGAGCTTTTCACCTGGATTATCCCCCATCACTTGATGCAGGAGTCCTCAGTGAGGAGCCCATGAATGCCATAGCACTTGCTATTGCCTTCCCTGGTGCCCTCTAATTGTTTTGAGAAAGTGGGTGGAGCGGGTGGAGCTTTTGCCCAAGAGGGCTTCTGATTGGCCATTGAATATTTGATTGGCTCTGCGAATTTTTAGAAAGTTGCTTCAGTAGCAGCTGCCACCACAGCACAAGAATCTTCACTATGTGCGTTTGCATTTCAGTCCTGAAGTTATAACACAGTGAACGCTACAGAGGTGACCAGTGGAAGTCCACTGGTCCCTGGACGTAGCTCGCAAATACGCTCTGCCAATCAGGATCTGTGGTGGGAAGTTTAACTGGCCAGGATTGGACCTGGCCAGGCTGAGGGTTGTTCCGGGGTATGTATATAATCGGGGCCTGGCCCGTGTTTCCATCTCTTGTGATGTACTTGCTAATAAAGCATGTTGCCTTCAACACGTCTCGTCACTCAGTACATTACAGTGTGACTGAAGATAAAGTTAGGGACCCCTGCCGTAGGGTAGACAGTGTGCTTGTTGAGAATACCTTCCATTACTCAATAATTGAGACTCTATTTTATAAAACAATATTTTGTTATTTTTCTATGATTTCCCTTCTTGATAACGAACAGGAGCAAGATCTTTAGGTTTCACAGAATGTCTGTGCAGCATCTGGAAGAATTAATGGCTTTTAAAGGTACAGTCTGGATTTCCCCCTACATTCTTCTGTGTGTACACATAGGAGCTGTCAGAACTTGTAACTTTTGCTTTACTTGCCTTGACCAAACTGACTCCATGCTGTAACTTAGTAATAACATAGAGTGCCTGACCACAGCAATTAACCCTGGCCCCTATGCTATGCCAAATATTTAGGGCAGTAGGGCAGGCGGCAGATAGTCTCTGCTTAACATCCACAGGTGCCCTTTGAAGACAGGCCGTTTGGCCTTCACAACAGGGGAGCATCCTCCCTTCTGATAACGAAGGCTGGGAAAAAGAGACACTTGTCTGAGACCGTGTGAATGATTGTTTTATTGTGCTTTACTGATGGCATAAAATGTAACCAACTGCCAGGAATTGGCATTACTGTTATTTCGTTGCTCTAGTACTGTAGTTCTTCAATAAAGATCCTAACTTGTAACAAGTATTAGAATCGTCTGAAGTTCATCCAAGTTCTGACAGGAGCTGTGTATGAACAAGCAACTAACTGATCACTGTTTGGCTTCAGATACAAGAATCCTTATAGTATGGATAGTCATCCTGAAAAACATGGGTATAGTTGCTACTTCTACAACTATTTAGAGCTCCAAAAAGGAGTGGTACAAAGGTTCAGTCTGTATCTCTCTCTGCTGTACAGTGTAAGTTAAAAGTTTTCATTTTTAATGCTAAAAACTACTCAAATAGCAGGATATGTTCTCTGGAAATCCAACAAAGCCATGCCATGGGGAAAAATATGAGGTACAACCAGTAATGGAATCTTCTTAGAGATTCAAAGCTAAGCAGGATTGACTATGGTTAGTATTTGGATGGGAGACCAGCAAGGAGGACTGGGGTTGCTGTGCAGTAGATGGCAAACCACCTCAGCTGATCTTCTGCCTTGAAAACCTTATGTTTGTGTCTCCATGAATTGGTTTGCAACTTGATAGCACATAATTATTATTATTTATATTTTTCTGAAGAGTCTGAATAGTTCTGTCTGAAACTCACTCACGTCTGTATTTACAGTAGCTGGTTGTATAAAGCACAATCAATTAACTTTGTGGACAACAGTGGTTTGTTTCTTATTAGACTAGGTTTCTGTTGCAGATCCAGGTCTCTCTATTGGGGTATCTTTCTTCCCTCACTTAGGAGGAGACCTGCAGTAATTTCACACTTCCATAATTTCACACCTATAGTAATTTCAGACAACCATTAGCAGATGATCAGTCTGAAATTCTTCTCTCAGAAGTTTCAGTATTTGTTCAGAAGTCATATAGCAGGTGGTGGGGTGGGGTAAATCCAGTGCATCGGTTGTGCCCAGTGAGCCATAATCAGAGAGTTCCCTTCTTGTTGCAGTGTACTATACCCCCTGAAGTCCTGTTCTCAGGGCTCACTCCCAGTAACAATGCTAAGCATGATGTTGCAGGGGGAAGGGGAACAATGCTGCAGAGGGAAGAAAAATTTATAAAAAGTGCACCCACTCCTTCGCAGTTGGAAGTGGTGTTCCACTCATGGAAAATTACCATTGAGATTCATGGTAGCTCCATTGCAGGGGTGGATATTTAATTCCTTTAGCATATTGTGGATTCAGGAGAGAGAGAGAGTGCATCTAATGCTGGCTCAGGTCTTGCTCGTTTCATTTATGACAGATTCATGTGGATAGCCATGTTGGTCAGAAGCAACAGAACAAAGTTTGAATCCAGCGGCACCTTTAAGACCAACAAAGTTTAATTCTGGGTAAAAGCTTTTGTGTGCATGTATCTGATGGAGTGTGTGTGCACGTGGAAGTTTATACCCAGAATTAAACTTTGTTGGTCTTATAGGTGTCACTGGACTCAAACTTCGTTCTGTTTTATTTATGGTTACCCTGTTGATTAGTTTTGAATTGTTACTTTGCATCTGTAGAATTTTACAAGTACTGGAGTTGTTATATTTTAAATAAATAATGCAAGTTGACTTTAAAACTATCCATACTTGTTTTTATAAATAAACAGACCACAAGTTTTAGGGATGCTTGCACTATCCCCCATCTGCTCATATTCAAACTAGGTAAACTCGCAAGCTCAGTTTGATCTACTCCATCTTTTTTCCACCAATGGCCAGCCAGATGCCACAAGGAACCCCACAGATAGGGCCTCTTGGCAATGGCCCTCAGACTGCTGACTATTCCCCAGCATCTAACCATGACAGGCATCCTCTGTTTAAACCCAGAGGTCCCAGTCCCACTGAGCGATCTTGGCCAATAGGCAGCATTACAGCCATCCTCCAGGCTCTTTTTATATCTATCTAAGCCAATGTTATCTTTGGGTCTTCTACTCTCCACATATATTAACTCAACTGCTAAATCTTGCCTGTTTTGTCTTTCTAATATCTATAAAAACCAGCCTTTTCTTTCTTTCATTGCAACAAGAGCTCTTGTTTCCCCTCATTATTTTTCAAATTGTTTAATGGGGATGCTTCTCCTTCTTGAGATTGTGTTTCTATTCTCATTCTGTTCATGGCCAAAGCCTCCCCCCCTCCAAAACTTCCTTACTCACTTCTTCTCCCTCATATGTAAAGTCCAGGCCATTTCCAATCTTTCCTCTTAGATGAGAACTCTTAATGAGTTCATCCCCTAGTTCAGGGGTGGCCAACAGTAGCTCTCCAGATGTATTTTTGCCTACAACTCCCATCAGCCCCAGCCATTGGCCATGCTGGCTGGGGCTGATGGGAGTTGTAGGCAAAAAACATCTGGAGAGCTACGGTTGGCTACCCCTGCCCTAGTGCCAGTGGGATGAACCATTGTTAATTAAGTGCCAGACCAGATGAAGCTGATCCAAGCCAGCACCTTGTCATTGTTCTCTCAGATGAAATCACAATTTTGTTCACCATCGCAAAGGGCTAAAACTACCTGACCCTGGGGGAAATAGTTGTTGTTGGCTTTAATTCTCTGAGGCATGAAAAGTGAAGCTATCTCACTATTTTTAATCGGTTAAGTCCCATTGCTCTTACTTTCCCCAAAGTGTCAGGGAAATTATGGAAATTTGTCAGCTATGGAATACCAGCTAAATTCTTATCTGTTTCCATAGTACAAGAGTTTGGATGTTTGATTAAGCTAGAAACTCTATTTTATTCCCTCCCCTTGAAACAGTGTGCTGTGTTTCTTGCTTTGTCTCTTGAGTGCTTAATAAATTCTAAAATTGTACAGAATGCTCTGTGCTAAGTCATTGCTGACTCCCATGAGCCAAAGCAGCTTTGGCCTTAAGCTACTGGAACACAAGTTGGAAAGAGGGAAAATGGCTTCTGTCATAGAGAGGAGAAACGTGCTTGAATCTGCCTCTGGGGAACATACCCTCAGATATAATTTTCCTCTTTTTTGATACGACCCAGCCTCTAGTTCAGAGGTTGTGGCAGTTTTTACTGCAGTTACCAATCCCATGCTAGGTATTTTTGTTCTGTCTTCCTCCCTATTCTGTCAGACCTTTCTTCTGTCTTGAATTTTTCAGCTACATCAATTCTGCTCATCATTATGATCCTATTACACATCTTTTATAGTTTTTGCATTGTCTCCCTCTTTTGCCTTTCAGCATATTATCTGTTTTGCTTTAGTTACCCAAACTTACCTATCTACTTTCTCCCTCTCCATAACTTTGCATGGTCTGTGTCCTTTTGGTATGTCCTCTCTCAACCTAAAATTCTATTTCCCATTTACTGCATTCTTTCTTCTTGTTTCTCCCAACTGTTAAAAGTTTCATATGCCCTGTTGTCCTTCTGGATCTTTCAACTGATATGTTTAAATGCCTAAAACTTGCAGCTTTTTTCTGACAATACCAAACCTTTTCTGTCTACTTCCCTTTATGTGACTCTGATAATGTAGGCTTAGTTCTCAGTGCAGAACTTTGCTTCAAACAATTTTATTAGTGACATATGGTAGTATATTCAATTTCTAACATCATTAATAACTACTTTTTCCTCCTATCCCATATATTACTTTCTACCCACCCCTCCCCCCGTTACTTGACCCCCGCCGCTGTACTATACTTAAAATATTAATATTTAAGGTTGTCAGAGTCCAGCTCTGACACTTGTGGTGCGAAGAGAAAGAAGAACACAGGAAAAGAAAAACACAGGGAGACGTCTGATAAAGTACAGAAGTGTGCACTGGGTGGTTGCGCAAGATCAGTTTCACTTTCCCAGCCACCTCAGCACCTCCTTTTATTAACTATATGACATCACAGCATTCCACCTGCAACAGCCTATAAAGCATCGAATGTATTCTGCCCAACAAGGAACGCATGCGTACATAACACAGACATAGCATATTTTTTCACACAACACTACAAAGCTTCTATGCACAGCACTCCTTTTGCCGTCTCAGCTCTCAGCCCTATAGTGCCTTGCACATTACACTCCCACAAAGGTACCCTTAATTAATAAGAACCAAAATTCATATCCTCCTCCCTCTTATACTTAGTCATTATCAAAAATTGTCCAATGTCCTTCTATTTTCCACTCTTTTTCTACGTATCTTCTGAACTTTTTCCACTCCATTTTAAATACTTCTAAATCATAATCTCTTAAGGTTCTTGTTAACTTGTCCATTTCACTCCATGTCATGACTTTTACAATCCAATCCCATTTCTCTGGTATTTTTTCTTGCTTCCACAACTGCGCATACAATGTCCTAGCAGCTGAGAGCAAATACCAGATTAAAGTCCTATCTTCTTTTGAAAATTTTTCCATTTGTAATCCCAACAGAAAAGTCTCTGCCACTTTGTTAAATTCTTATCCCAAGATCTTAGAAGTCTCTCGTTGAATCATCTGCCAATACTTTTTTGCTTTTTCAGAAGTCCACCACGTATGGTAGAAAGAACCTTCATATTTTTTACATTTCCAAAATCTGTCTGGCATTTTATTGTTCATCTTTGTCAATTTTTTAGGAGTCATATACCATCTGTACATCATCTTGAAACAATTTTCTTTGATACTCTGACATGTTGAGAGTTTCATAGAATTTTTCCACAAATATTCCCATATGCCCATCTGTATTGCTTTATTTACATTAATTGCCCATTTAATCAGTTGAGATTTCACTACTTCATCTTCTGTAGACCATTTTAGAAGCAATTTATAAATTTTCGAAATTAATTTTTCATTATCTCCAAGCAGAACTTTTCCCATTTCCGTTTGTTCTCGTCTTATTCCTTCAGTTTTAAGATCACTTTCCACCAAACTCTTTATTTGTTGCATTTGAAACCAGTCATACTTATAATTCAACTCCTTAGCAGTTTTCAACTCTACTTTCCCGCTTGGTATTTTTAATAATTGATTGTATGACATCCATTTTCCCTCTCCTAACTCAGCTGTTATTTTTATTACTTCTGCAGGCACTATCCATAGTGGCTTTCTCTCATCGCCATATTTCTTATACTTCATCCATATATTTAGCAAATTGTTTCTTATATAATGGTGAGAGGAAAAACCATCCATCTTTTTCTTCCCATAGTACATATAAGCGTGCCAGCCAAATTTATTTCCATGACCTTCCAACGTTAAAAGTTTTTTATTCAATAACGTCACCCAATCTTTTATCCACACCAAACAAACTGCTCATGATATAGTCTTAAATCTGGTAGTTGAAATCCTCCTCTTTCTTTAGCATCTGTTAAAACTTTCATTTTAATCCTTGGTTTCTTCCCAGCCCATATAAATTCTGAGATCTTTCTTTGCCATTTATTAAATTGTTTGCTGTCTTTCACAATCGGGATTGTTTGGAATAAAAACATTATTCTCGGCAAAATGTTCATCTTAATTGCAGCTATTCTCCCAAGCAATGACAAATTAAGCTTGTTCCACTTTATCATATCTTCATCCATTTTCCGCCATAACTTTTCATAATTATTTTTGAACAAATCAATATTCTTCATTGTTATTTCCACACCCAAATATTTTACTTTAGAGGTAACCTCACATCCCGTTAGGCTCTGCAGTTCCTTTTGTTTATTTACTTGCATATTTTTATATAAAAGTTTTGATTTTTCTTTATTAACATAAAGTCCCTCCAATTCTCCAAAATTTTGTATTTTAGCTAATGTGTTACTTGTATAGAATTTTCATTTATAAACATTAAATCATTTGCAAATGCTCTATATTTATAGGTAAAACTTTTAATTCTCATTCCTTCTATTTCTTCATCATCTTGTATTTACAACAGTAAGATTTCAAGAGTCATTATAAACAACAATGGCGAAAGCGGACAACCTTGTCTTGTACCTTTGCTAATTTTCATTTCATCTGTGAGATCTGCGTTTATATATAACCTTGCACGTTGTTCAGTATATATTGCCTTTATCATTCTTATAAAGTTCTCCCCCAACTTTTATTTTTTCCATTACTGCAAACATAAAGTCCCAGTTTAGATTATCAAAAGCTTTCTCTGCATCTACAAAAAATAATGCAACTTCTTTCTCTGGATGTCTTTCATAATATTCTACAATATTTACAACAGTTCTAATATTGTCTCTTATTTGCCTTTTGGGAAGAAAACCCGCTTGATCTTCCTTTATAAAATTTATTAAATATTGTTTAAGCCGTTCTGCCAGGATTCTTGTATATATCTTATAATCATTATTTAATAATGAGATTGGTCTATAATTCTTTACATTCGTGACATCTCTATCTTCCTTTGAAATCAGCGAAATTACAGCTTCTTTCCATGTATTGGGTATTTTCCCATCTGATCTTATCGCATTCATCAATTTTTGAAGTTTCGGTACTAATTCTTCTTTAAACAACTTTAAACATCTTTAAACATCTAATCTACAAAACTTTAAACATCTAATCTTTAAACTTTAAACATCTAATCTACAAAAGACTGGTGTCGATTTGGATAAACTACAAAAAAAAAGGTATTGATCGCTATCTTTTCACTCCGGGACTAATTGAAGCTAAATGAAATAAAATTAAAAGGTGGGAGTTGGATATAATGGAAGCCTGAAAGGAGAAGAAAAGGGGCTAAATTTGAACTTTGTAAATTTAAAAGACAGTGCTAAATGGAGAAAGAAATTTATTGTTTTGTCTATCTGCGGTTGAGGAAGTAGCCCCATTGTCATAGAAGCACTCACAGTCAACACAGGAAGTATGTCAGACATCCTCTGTGCAGAACTTTGATCCTTTTTATCTTTTTTCATATTTCACAGTGTAATCACTAGCACTGTAGTATTAAAGAGAAGACTAACATGGGGAGAGAAGGGTTGAAAATTGCCTTGTCTGTTCTGCAGTTGGACATAGATCACTTAGGCTATGATCCCTGTGGGTTTCATCCAAATTGGATGTGGAGGAGAAATTAGAAGAGGAAGCTCCCTTGAATCAAGGATATACTCTTTAAGAAATCAGTCCTAATCTTTTTTGGGGGGGGGGGGGGGAGAATATGTTTCTCACTGAAACACATGGAAACAGATACTAAATTCATTGTGATAAATGATATTAAAGACTCCAAAGTGAACCACGCAGAAAATGTTGTGCCCATCCCTACCTCACGGGTATAGGATGAAACATGGAGGGGAGAACTATGTATTCCACTATGAGCTCCTTGTAAGAAAGGCAATACAAACAAAACTTCACTGAAAGACTGTTGGCTGAGCTCTACCAGTCTTCCTCCACCTAGATTTTTATATTTATTTATTTATTTTTCGCATTTATATCCCGCCCTCCTCGCCGAAGCAGACTCAGGGCAGCTAACAACATCATTAAATATCTACAACAAAACAATAAAACCATAAAGCAATAAAAACAATTACAGTAAGATTAATTAAAATTAACAATTACACTTTAAATATTGAACAGATTTTAAAAACAGTTTTGGTGCTAAGTTCCATACCATGATGTTAAGCAATTCTGTACTTTAGTTGAAAACCATATTGCTTTTCCTCACAGGGAAGTATTAGCTATGCTGTGGGTGCTCTCTTAGTACATGTAGGATAAGCAGCTTTGGCTAGTGGTCCATTTGACTTCAGTGTAGCCCTCCCTAAGTTGCCCCCAGATCCCCTGCTTTGCTCAAAATTATAGATGAATTTCTTGACTGATGATTTAATATGGAATAGTGTTCCATTAAGGTTTGAAAGCCACTGGCCAGGAGTGATCAAATACTGTATTAATCTGTGGCTGGAAAGGAATTGGTAGGAAAGGAGTTAACTGTTACAGGAACAATCTTGAGCAGGTCTACTTGGAAGTAAGGTCCATTTTATCCAGGAAAGTATGATTGCATCCTCCTTCTTTTACAGCTGTTGTGTATCATGAAGTGCTTTAAGCTGTTAGGCCCCCAGATGTTACTTGGGTATTTTAATTTATATAACAATACCATTTTTCCCATTTGGTCAAGTGTATTTCTTGGTGTGTTTTTCTTTCTGTGCTAAACACAGCATTATTTTTCTCCCCACTCAGCCAGCTAAAGTCTCTTCTCCTATAGATAAGCATCAAGGAGAATTATTTGTGTACAGTTATGGGATAATGGTCTCTAAATCACAACTAAGGAACACACTTTGGTTTTAAAGTGTGTTTTGTAACCTGTGTGCCTATTATATGTTGTGTGTCTAAATATTCATAAGGGCTCAGTGTTTATCCATTTTCAAGTTATGAATGCAGTGTTCTCTCTGAGATGACCTAACCGTACCACTGGGATCACTCAGAAAACCTTAGCTATGGGGTGATTTTAAAGGGAGGCTAGGTATATTCATCCCTGAAGATGGCAATTCCACAACCATCTTGCCCTGTTCATATCCCTCTTATCATTAACCATCTATTATTGATTGTGGGATCTGGCAGGATAAATACTATGTGACAGTCAGTTTCAAGTTTTGCCCATCAGGTGCATCAGCCAGTCACTTTCAAATGGGGAATTGGAATGTGCTGGCTTTTGTGGGGGGGTCCTAGTAGAGGGAAGAGCTTGGCAGTTCAACTGCTGGTCAACTGACAAAGTTGAGGTTGGATTTTGGTGGAAGGAGGGTTAAGATGTCTCCTAGTTAGGCAGGGATTTTTTTTCAGTGCTTTAGGTATTCTGAAGATAGGTAGTGGTTGGGTGTTGTACCTGTAAAAAAAAACAATTAAGCCTTTCTTGTCCATATCCCCACCGGTGGCCAGGAAGGGATCTGGCAAGCATAGGATCAGTCAAACAAGAAACCTGCTTTGTAATTGTTATGTTTTTCTCAGGCTCTGGGTCTCCAGTAACTCTGTTACTGTAATACTGAGAGGGCTGGAGAAAAGGGAACAATCACCCTACACATACCACTGAAATACATACCACTGTTTTGCAGTTGTTTTTGTGAATCCTACTCTGTGGTTCCTTCAAGCCTATAACCCCCTCATAATGAGTCAAGTAAATACTTGGTGGCACCCTGAGTCCAAGCCCTGCCTTCATCAAGAAGGCTAAGCAGCCCCCAAAGCCTTGATTATAAAAATAAAAGTATAAAACCAAACAAAAGAAGTTTGCATGGTGTGAAATGTAAGTCCCTAGTAAGTTTCTTGGATCCCAGAAATGTGAAGTCCATTACTACTTCCATGTCTTCCCCTTCTATTTGCCAAGGTGTGATGACAGTGAAATCGTTGACTTTGAGCCAGACATTCTGGAGTGTGAAGTCAAATGGGCCTTAGAAAGCATTACTAACAACAAAGCGAGCGGAGATGACAATATCCCAATTGAGCTATTCAAAGTCCTAAAAGATGATGCTGTTAAAGTGATGCACACATTTTGTCAATAAATTTGGAAAACGCAACAGTGGCCATAGGATTGGAAAAGGTCAGTTTATATTCCAATCTCAAAGGGTAATGCCAAAGAATGTTCAAACTATCGCACCATTGCACTCATTTCACATGCCAGCAAGGTCATGTTAAAGATCCTACAAGCTAGGCTTCAGCAGTATGTCTATCGGGAACTACCAGAAGTTCAAGCTGGGTTTCGGAGAAGTAGAGGAACTAGAGATCAAATTGCCAACATTCGCTGGATTATGGAGAAAGAACGGGAGTATCAGAAAAACGTCTATTTCAGTTTCATTGACTACGCTAAAGCCTTTGATAGTGTGGATCACAACAAACTGTGGCAAGTCCTTAAAGAGATGGGAGTACCAGACCACCTCACATGTCTCCTAAGAAACCTGTATAAGGGTCAAGAAGTGACGGTCAGAATGGAATATGGAACAAATGATTGGTTTAGAATAGGAAAAGGAGTTTGACAGGATGTATATTGTCACCCTGCTTATTTAATTTATATGCAGAGTACATCATGAGGAATGCTGGCTTGGATGAAGCAGAAGCCGGAATTAAGATAGCTGGGGAAAACATCAACAACCTCAGATATGCAGATGATACCACTCAAATGGCAGAAAGTGAGGAAGACCTAAAGAACCTCTTGTTGAGGGTAAAAGAGGAGAGCACAAAAGTAGGCTTGAAACTCAACATCAAAAAACTAAGATCATGACATCCGGCCCCATCACACCTTGGCAAATAGAAGGGGAAGACATGGAAGTAGTGATGAACTTCACATTTCTGGGATCCAAGATCACTGCAGATAGTGACTGTAGCCATGAAATTAAAAGACGTTTGCTCCTTGGGAGGACAGCTATGGTGAACCTGGGCAGTATAATAAAAAGTAGAGACATCACCCTGCCAACAAAAGTCCATATAGTCAAAGCGATGGTATTCCCAGTAGTAATGTATGGCTGTGAGAGCTGGACCATAAGGAAGCCCGAACGCAGAAGAATAGATGTTTTTGAGATGTGGTACTGGAGAAGAATCTTGAAAGTCCCTTGGACTGCAAGAAGAACAAATCAGTCAGTCCTAAGGGAAATCAACCCAGACAGTTCCCTGGAAGGTCAGATGCTGCAGCTGAAGCTCAACTACTTTGGCCACCAAATGAGAAGGGAGCACTCACTGGAGAAGATCCTGATGCTGGGAAAGACAGAAGGCAAAAGAAGGAGGGGACGGCAAAAGATGAGATAGCTGGACAGTGTTACTGATGTAACTTACGCGAATTTGAGCAGACTTTGGAGGATGGCGTGACTTTGTCCATGGGGTCGCTGTGCGACTGAACAACAACAAAGTAAGTTTCTAGGTCTGGAACAGGTGTACAGTTTAAATGGAGGAACCTAAAAAGGTGGGGTGGCCAGAATACTTTCATAATTGTACTTCCATTTTATCACACTACTAAACGTATGAATTTACGGCTTAGCTCTGTCCTGGAAACTTTGATCATGAAATAAGAGTAGGTGCATGTAAAAATATATTATTTATATACTTTATTTATTGCCACCTTTCTCCCTCAAACTCAAGACAGATGTTAAGCCAAATGCTCTCAAAATGAGATTGGGGAATTAGTTAGATGGGTATCTGGCTTAATAGGAATCTTTTTACCAAATGTATACCAGGCTCAATCATCCAGAGAGTGAATGCTCAATAAAATGGACTCTAATTTAATAAAACCAATTGTGATTTATTCAGAATAATAGTTCTTTCACACAAGATAAAAATACAAAACAATCACACATTCACACAGGTCTAAGGAAATATAGATAGATCGATAGGGGTACATATAAGGGTAGACATACAGGGCGATATTACCTCTCGCAGACTCCAAGGAAGACTTCGAAGGCGACAGTTGAGGGAATGGGGGAAGGGCCCGAAACTGATCAGGGATGGGGGATGTATCTACACAGCGGTAAATGGGTTGCTGAATAGAAGCACACCTGTGGGTAGCTAGTCCACAGGTTATAAGGAGTCACCTAAGTCCCGAGGGGATGGGAGGTGACTGGGAAGAGAGATGGGAGGTTCTGCTGATGACCACGAAGGCTGGACATCGGCTGAACCAATGGTGAGTCTTTGGCGACACCTGATTGGGTGTATGCTTTGACCAATGAACTTCACCTTTGTCCTGGGCACCCTGGAAACTTCCAGGTTGCGACAGGGCCTGGGGCGGCTCCAGTGATATCAGTATGGAAATGGCTGGGTGCTTGGGATGAGATGGGATTATCTGGGAATGTGACAATAGGGAATCAGATATTGACCTAGGTATCCCCGGTGTAGACAAACGGCTTGGATGTGACAGGAGAGATCCTTCCTCTTTTCTCATCATCTCCTAGACCAGAGCTACTGTTCAGGATGTTACTGAGCAATTAAGATCAACAGTCGAGCTATTAATCCATTCATAAAATGGATGGGTTGCTTGCGGGCTAGGAATGACTCAAGGTGTGTACGTGAGGTTCCCATTGAGAAGGAATGAAGTCCAGCCAGGCAGGAAGATGGCTACAAGTGGTGTTAGCGAAACACAGTGGCTTCCATGCTTAGTGCTTCAACACCGGTCGCCTGGACAGCTCCGTGGCGGTGCAGCTTCTTCCCCACCATGGCGGACTCCACGCAGTAGCGGGGAAACGTCCGTGCATGTTGGCAAGCACTCTGTGCCTGTTTAGAACACTTATACACTTAGGCTGCTTGTACACATGAGTCCCATTCAGTTCCTGGATGGCTTTACTCGCACTCTCTGGCCAGACGGGTGCAAGCTCACTTCTCCAGGCGTCCTGGCAACCATGCTTGAGACTATAGTATTGGGGAAAAGAGGGGTCATTTCCTCACACAGATTACAGAATATAAACAAGATTTGAGTCCAGTATCACCTTGAAGACAAACAAGATCTCCAGGGTATAAACTTTCAAGAATCATACCTCTCTTCATTAGGATATAAACAATCCAACAGAATGAAACTACCAATAAACAATGCAATAGGACTCAGATTACTGAATTGGAGGACAATGTGAACAACAAACGTTATAGGGCAAGGTTTAGGATGTCCCCCAAGGTTCCTCAGCATGATCATCCAGCTACATGAAGACAAGCGAGGCCAAGTCAGACACTGCAACGACCTCTCGGAGCCCTTCCCAATAGGCACAGGTGTAAAGCAAGGCTGCGTTCTCGCGCCAACTCTCTTTACGATCTTCTTTAGCATGATGCTTCAAAGAGCCGCAGTAGATCTAGATGCTGACGATGGTGTCTACATCCACTATCGCACTGATGGCAGCCTGTTCAACCTGAGGCGACTAAAGGCTCACTCCAAGACAATGGAAAAACTCATCTGAGAGCTACTATTTGCTGATGATGCTACACTCGTCTCCCACTCGGTATCAGCTCTGCAGCATATGACGTCCTGCTTTGCAGAGGCTGCCAAGCTATTCGGCCTAGAAGTTAGTCTGAAGAAGACAGAAGTTCTCCACCAGCCTGCACCCCAGAAAGATTATTACCCTCCCTGCATCACTGTGGGTGAATCAGTACTGAAGACAGTCCAGCAGTTCAGCTACCTGGGGTGCATCATCTCCTCAGATGCCAAGATCGACAAGGAGATTGACAACAGGCTGGCAAAGGCAAACCGTGCATTTGGCCGACTGCACAAAAGAGTGTGGAGCAACAAGCATCTGAAAAAAGGCACAAAGATCAATGTTTACAAAGCGGTTGTGATGGCAACCCTCATCTACGGCTCCGAATCATGAGTTTTATACCGTCATCACCTGCGACTCCTTGAGCGCTTTCATCAGCGCTGCCTTCGCACCATCCTCAACATCCACTGGAGTGACTTTGTGACCAACACTCAAGTCCTCAAGAAGGCGGAGGTTACAAGCATCGAAGCACTGCTGTTGAAGACGCAGCTGCGCTGGGCAGGGCATATTTCTAGGATGGAAAACCACCGCCTTCCCAAGATTGCTCTGTATGGCGAACTTTCCACTGGCCATCGAAATAGAGGGGCACCAAAGAAGAGGTACAAGGACTCCTTGAAGAAATCCCTTGGCACCTGTCGCATCAACCATCACCAGTGGTCTGACCTAGCCTCAGATCACAAAGCATGGAGGCACACCATCCACCAGGCTGTCTCTTCCTTTGAGAACGCACGCATAGCTGGTCTTGAGAACAAAAGGAGATTGAGGAAGAAACGCACTGCTACAGCACCAACCCCAAATCAGACTTTTCCCTGCAGCCACTGTGGCCGGATCTGCCTGTCCTGCATTGGTCTTGTCAGCCACCAGCGAGCCTGCAGCAGACGTGGACTACTGCACCCTTCTTAAATCTTCGTTCGCGAAGTCAAGCCGAGAGAGAGAGAGGGCAAGGTATACTATGCGCATGCACACAAATCTTATATCCAGAATAAAATTTCATTGGTCTTAAAGGTGCCACTGGAGTCAGACTCAATGCAGTAAAAACAGTTGATAGCTACAATAATCATTGTGGTGAACTACAGTACCATTTAATTATAAACTTACCTTCCTAGGCTGCTAATTCTACCACAGTTCTAATCTGTTTTTGAAAATACCCCCATGAACATTATGGTTTTGCACATTCTGCTGAATGTGTGTGAACCTTCCTGATCTCCTCAGACAGGCCATTCTACAAGGTGGGAGCCGTCACTGAAAATGCGTGTGAATGGGCAGCTGCTACTCTTACCCATTTGCAATGTAGCACTTTTAGAAAGCTTTGCTCAGATGATCAAGCTGTCACAATAAGAGCTGGTCCTGCAGGTATGTGGGTCCAAGACCATTCAGGGCTTTGCAGGTGATAATCAGAGCTCCAAATTGAGCTTTGTAACTGATCAGTAACCAATGGATTGTCTGAAGAATGAGTGTGACATGTGTGCTCCACCTGGTACCTGATAGTAACCGTGCTGCATTGTTCTGCAGTAACTGGGGTTTCCAAATTTTCTTAAAAGCAGACCCAATGTAGAGTGCATGAAGTAAACTACCCTTGAAGTAACCATAGCATAAATCTATGTGGCCAAATCAGCTGAGTCAAGGTAGAGGCCATCTTCTGGGCTAAATGAAGCTGACTGGTGCCCCTTTTTTTTTTTTTTTAACAACCTTGCTTCTCAAGTAATCGTGCTGGATCATGTATAAGCCCCAGACTCTTAACTGAGTCATAGAATGTCATCACTACCCATCAGTGCTGGGGACCATGATGTCCCTTACAACTTCAGCTTTCCCAACCAGGATATCCTCCATCTTATCAGGGTGTAGTTTCAGCTTGTTCACCATTGTCCATTTAACCAGAGTAGTAAGGCACTGGTACAACATTGTTAGGCAATTTGGACAAAGAAATACAGAGCTTGGTATCAGCTTACTGATGATATTTTACTCCTGATCCACAGCTGATTTCTCAGAAGGAGCTGTATGTAGAGAATGAACAGCATGGAGGATAAGCAGTCTGTTCTTCATTTTAGTTTGGACATGAATCCCATTGCCTTGCAGATTGGTAATTGGGTCTTTAACAGTCACAGGGAAGGAAATAATTGGATTAAATATGAATTATTAGCACAGCTGATTCTGTTTGTCCTGCAAGTATTAATGAAATTGGACTTCCCATATGTTGTGATGTGATGTTTGACACAGTTAAGTACATTACATGCTCACTCCTGGACAGCATGCAAGAACGCAGTGACCTCACTCATTACTGTACTCAGAAATCTGGCGCACTACCTGAAGAATGGGCAGAATGGAGTCAAAGTTTAGTGATTTCAATGGGAGAATTAAACATGTACTTGACTCATCATTCCCACTGAAATTAACGGGACCTGATTTTGGATTGTACCCAAGACTTGCAGATGTTTGCAAAACAAAAACAAAGCTCCACAGTCCTTACAGTGTTTACCAGCCTGCCTATTCTCTGTCGTATGCCACATGGTTGTTGCAACAGAGAGTCTAGCACAAAAAGGATTGTTTCTTATCATGTAAGGCAGCTTTAAAGTATATGGTTCCAATGAAATATTGCTAGAAGTACATCTTGGGTGACAGCAGAAAAAGACTACAACTTCTTCCATAACTACTAGTGATTCTGTATGAACAAATGTGATTGGTGGTGGTGGGGGGAAGTATTTGGTATGGAGAAAATTGTTGTAATAGGTCTTTTTTCCTGGGGGATCTGAAGGATGCAAACATGACTAATGCACTCTCTCACTTAGCATTGTGCTTCCATTTATTTAGAGTACTTACCTACTTGCAGAGGTCAAATTTTAATGGTATGTCAAAGCATGTCACACATTCAAAAATTATAAAGCATTATCAGATACATAAAAAAAGAGTCCTGTAGGAAATGAAATAGGCTGAAGACTGATCTGCCTTTTAAAAAACAGAGCAAGCAAATTATATGACTTGCCAAATCCTTTTGTCCTTTAAAGTATTTTTATTCTCTCCTTCAGAGTAGGCCAATCAGGAAAGTAAAATGTTTATTATTCTGTATTTCCGCAGTTTATCTCACCACAATAAGGTATTGCAGATGTTATTAAACAAGGAGATTTTCAAAAGACATGGGGAAGGTTGTAATTATGTCTGTGATTCTATTATTTTAAGTCCTTTTATGGCCAGGGGCCTGCATATCTTCAGGACTGCCTCTCCCCATATGAACCCCCTTGGGTTCTGAGGTCTGCTGCTCAACATCTTCTCATAGTCCCTGGTCTTAAGGATGCCCAGCTGGCTTCAACGAGGGCCAGGGCCTTTTTGGTCTGGGCCCCTGCCTGGTGGAATGAGTTCCCACTGGAGATCTGGGCCCTGCGGGACTTATAGAGGTTTCACGGGGCCTGTAAGACCCTGGCTTCCCCTAGGCTATTAATTTATCCAGCGGGCATCCTTTGAAAGTCATCATTTCCCCCAGCATTTCACTATTATGGTGTTATGTTATGCTGTTAGCTATCAGCCACATGCTGTTTACCGCCTAAATCTGTTTTGTAATGTCTGTTTTTTGCTGCTCCTGTTTTGTAATGTCTGTTTTTATATTATTTTAACTCTGTTGTTTTATTGTTGTAAGCTGCCCTGAGCCCGCTTGCAGGATAGGGCGGGATATAAATTTAAATATTGAATTATTAAATTAAATTATCCACCAATAGTCAATGGACAGGGAGAGTTATATGGTAATTAGTATTAGGGTTGCCAGCTTCAGCTTGGGAAATATCTTGAGAGGGGTGGAGCCTGAGGAGGATAGGATTTGGGGAGGGGAGGGTGTACTGCCATACATTCCACTTTCCAAAGCAGCCTTTTTCTCCTGGTGTACTGATCTTAATCACCTGGAAATTAGTTGTAATCCCAGATCTCTGGCCACCACTTGGAGGCTGGAATTCCTAATTGGCTTTTTATGCCTCAACAGCATATTTGTAGAAACTAATTAGCTTTATAATTTGGAAAAAGGTCTGCAGTGAAGATTGGTTACCTGCTTTACCACAGTACCCTTGTTTTGTGTTCATAATTTGCTTTAACAGAAGGTTAGCTTGTATGAATGTTGAAGGGTTTCTGCCCAGAGTGACATATTTATCTGTATATATTTTTTTCCTTCATAGTTTAAATGAATTGCCTGCTAGGAGTTCTTCTTTACCATTTAGGATTAAGGTAGCCTGTCTATTGTTACAGAGTTGGGGAGATTCAGGCCACAAGCCGGAAGATCAGGAGCCAAACGAAAACACTAGTGAGGCAGAGGCCCATATGTAGTTGCCCAAACTAGGAAGCAGGCTGCTACATGTGAAACATGTAGGGCTAGATGCAACTTCATCTTCCTTGTATATGCTGTTCCTTAAGCAGAACCCAGTTTCTATTACAAGGAAATGAGTTTATAGAATTGGTGCAGGAAGATTTAAATGAAATGTATTTCCCCCCTAAAGATGTCCTTTTCCATAGTTATTTATCTCATTTAATTGATTAGTTGCCAAGCCTTACTTTGTATAACAAAGTCCAGGAGCACCTTAAAGACTAACAAAATGTATGGCTATGACAATATCAGGCAAATGACAATCGCTGATGAATGACAATAAAAAGGTAAAAGTAGTCCCCTAAGCAAGCACCGAGTCATTAGTGACCCATGGTATCAGGTGTCAATAGAAAAGAGCAAGAGGCCAGTAGCACCTTAAAGACAAACAAAATTTGTGGCAGGGTATGAACTTTCATTAGTTACCGCTCACTTCTTCACCTGCTATTGTCATTCAGCATCTGAAATCACTCCACACTCCAAGATATAAGGACAGATGGACTCACATTCTAGCAGGGCTGGCTGTAGACTGTCTGGTACCCTAAGCAAGGCTAACTTCTGGTTCCCCTCTCTGCACTGATAACGTCACCAAGCCACATGGGGGTGCCCCGTTCGGTGTCCCCAGAAGGCTGGTGCCCTAGGCAATTGCCTAGTTCGTCTTATGGCAGGGCTGGCCCTGCATTCTAGCTGTATCTAGAAAAATGAGCAGTGACTTATGAAAGGTCATACCCTGCCACAATTTTTGTTAGTCTTTTGGGTGCTACTGGACTATTTCTCTTTTATATTGCTACAGACAGACTAACATGGTTACCCATCTTGAACTATTTATGTAATAAAGATTGTCATATTGTTTTCTGAGAATGCAAGGTTGTTGTCTATTAGAGGATATAGGACAGAGACAGCTGTTCTCTGTTCAGTGTTGACAATTCGCTGAAAGGACATACTGGTTTAGCAGAATCAAGAGTAATATTGTTGAATGGTAGCCTTTTATTGGCCTCTGAAGAGGTTCCTGCAATATGCTTGTTAAGAAGGTTTATCACAAGACCATTTTCTTTTGTTCCAAAGTAATGTAGACCTGGCATGACTGCTACACATTGCTGTAGCCTCAATAAAGCTTCCCTTACGATGCAGCCCTAATATCCCAGACTATTCAATACCTTTTGCAAACCATCTCATCAAAGCTTGGAAACTAAGCAGGATCAGTACTTGAATGGAAGACCACCAAAGAAGCCTGGAGCTGCTATGCAGTGGAGGGCAAAGGCAAACCACCTCTGCTCATCTCTTGAAAACCCCACGAGAGTTATCACAGGTTGGATGCAACTCAACGGTACACTTTACCTTTTAGGATGAAGAATGAAACACATTTTCAACTCTTGTGGGTGCTTACTTCTGTAAGAATAAACTTAATTTCACTATCATTTTAAGGACACTTAATGTAATCCATTTTGGCACACAAACACCAGTTTATTCGTAATTGATACAGGTAAGCAAGCAAGGCAGGGCCCCACTTCATTTAAATGGAATCACATCTTAATCACTTTGAAACTGATGTTTCCAATGGGATTTAGTCACAACTTTACTAGCTGGAATAGAGCCAATGTGTGTATGTCTGCCCCTTTTAATTAATGCCTGGTTATGTTCTAGTCCTTTTGACACGTTGTTTTGGCCCACTTACCATAAAATGTTCAGCATAAGGTGGCTTGTTTTTTTTTCTAAATAATATCTATTCAAGGCCTCTGTCCTGCTACAACTGACTGAGGTTTGAGCCCTGTCCTGCCATAGCTCTTAAAAAATAAATTTCATTCAATGGAGTTTATGCCCAGGAACATGTTCTAAGGATTGCATTGTAAACCTTTCGCACTTGAATCTAATGGAACTTCAAAGTAATGTACTTTGGCTAGATTATGCCCTATATTTTATGTGATGGTACAAAATGATATTATTAAGGTACAAAACATATTTTCATTGTCATCCCATATATGGTTTCATCTCTGAAGCTCATTTCCTCTTCTACTGCAGCTGCTTAGTTTGGAATTTAATAGTATAAAAAGATGGGCCTTCAAGTGCAAATATTCTCAAATTCTTTTCCCCACTGTAATGGCCAGTGGAATTGCAGTCCTAATAGAAGTACTTAGTGCTTTTTCTTCTCTTTTCATTAATTTCTTCTTTCCAGAATGAAAGCAAATTAGTTTTCCAATAAATGTTCATGATTATTGCCAAAAAGTTAAATGTGGAGTGGTCACATCAGGTTGGATTCAGCTTCCCCCCCTTCCCCCCACTGATTTTCACCTAATTCCCCTCCTTACTTCAGTGCCTGTTACAGATGCCTTTTGTTCATGCAGGTCCCATCCTCCAAGTATAGCCTTTTTGATGGTTGAGGGGGATGCTCTCCCTCTTTCTTCAGTGGAAAAGCTGGTTGGATCTTATCCACTATTTTATAGTAAAACAGATTAAAATAATGACATATAATTGTTCTAAACAGGAGAATTATTGTACCCATTTCTCTAACTGATGATTTCATGGTTTGTGATGGCTACAATGTCAAAATATAATTTGTTCCTAGGCTTCAATGTCCAAGTTTTGCTGTCTCACTGTGGAGACTGCAGCTCTGCAAAAAGGACATATCACATTACATTGAAGACTGATATATCTCTTCTTCGCTTCTTCCTTCCCTGCCCTTTTGTTCCACAATTAGTGACTCTTACATGCTTATGGTGTAGTGTATGATGCCAGGGCATAAGCAGTAGCCAAGGCATTTCCATCTTAATTGTAGTTAGTTAGAAGAGGAAACAAAGATCCTTCTGCTGCCGGAGGATCTTCCCTTGTGCTCTAAGCTTTGTAGGGTTGCTGAGAATCAGGCATTGAAATAGCTGTAAGAGATTAGACAAAATTGTGTCGAAATGGCTGACAACACTAGGGCTTATGTTCTAGTACTATAGAGGAATCATGTTTAGAAATACAGAAACATAGCAGGCATTTGATGTATGTAACTAGAAAATTGAAAGAGTGATTGTACTGTGAAGTGATCCATTCATCTTTTTACATGATTAATGCATGTTGATGCCATAAGGGAGATCAGGGAGGTAGTTGTACGGGACTAAGTCTCAGGAGCACCTATATTTGTAGTTATTGTGACATATAAAAAGTTACCACTACAAATGCTCTTTTCATTATGCTCACAGAGTCACAGAGTTGGAAGGGGACATACAGGCCATCTAGTCCAACCCCCTGGACAAAGGAGACCCGATAGATGTTGTTTACCTTGACTTCCAGAAAGCTTTTGATAAAGTTCCTCATCAAAGGCTCCTTAGAAAGCTTGAGAGTCATGGAGTAAAAGGACAGGTCCTCTTGTGGATCAAAATCTGGCTGAGTAATAGGAAGCAGAGAGTGAGTATAAATGGGCAGTCTTCACAGTGGAGGATGGTAAGCAGTGGGGTGCCACAGGGCTCGGTACTGGGTCCCATGCTCTTTAACTTGTTCATAAATGATTTAGAGTTTGGGAATGAGCAGTGAAGTGGCCAAGTTTGCGGATGACACTAAATTGTTCAGGGTGGTGAGAACCAGAGAGGATTGTGAGGAACTCCAAAGGGACCTGTTGAGGCTGGGTGAGTGGGTGTCAACGTGGCAGATGCGGTTCAATGTGGCCAAGTGCAAAGTAATGCACATTGGGGCCAAGAATCCCAGCTGCAAATACAAGTTGATGGGGTGTGAACTGGCAGAGACTGACCAAGGGAGAGATCTTGGGGTCGTGGTAGATAACTCACTGAAAATGTCAAGACAGTGTGCGTTTGCAATAAAAAAGGCCAACGCCATGCTGGGAATTATTAGGAAGGGAATTGAAAACAAATCAGCCAGTATCATAATGCCCCTGTATAAATCGATGGTGCGGTCTCATTTGGAGTACTGTGTGCAGTTCTGGTCGCCGCACCTCAAAAAGGATATTATAGCATTGGAGAAAGTCCAGAGAAGGGCAACTAGAATGATTAAAGGGCTGGAGCACTTTCCCTATGAAGAAAGGTTGAAACGCTTGGGGCTCTTTAGCTTGGAGAAACGTCGACTGCGGGGTGACATGATAGAGGTTTACAAGATAATGCATGGGATGGAGAAAGTAGAGAAAGAAGTACTTTTCTCCCTTTCTCACAACACAAGAACTCGTGGGCATTCGATGAAATTGCTGAGCAGACAGGTTAAAACGGATAAAAGGAAGTACTTCTTCACCCAAAGGGTGATTAACATGTGGAATTCACTGCCACAGGAGGTGGTGGCGGCCACAAGTATAGCCACCTTCAAGAGGGGTTTAGATAAAAATATGGAGCACAGGTCCATCAGTGGCTATTAGCCACAGTGTATGTGTGTATATAAAATTTTTTGCCACTGTGTGACACAGAGTGTTGGACTGGATGGGCCGTTGGCCTGATCCAACATGGCTTCTCTTATGTTCTTATGTTCCCTGCTCAGTGCAGGATCAGCCTAGAACAGGGGTGTCAAACTCCTTTGTTACAAGGGACGGATCTGACTTTGTGGGGCCAGGCCATCCATGTCATAAAATGTAAGCCAGGTAGTGGTACAAAACATAAAGTTTTTAAAACTTAAAATGCAAACATGCTTAAAACTCTTGTGATATTTTATTTAAAATGGAAAGGTGGGGGAATAGTGGGATTTAGCAATGCAGTTTTAAAAATAAAACATCAAGAAAAAGCACAAGGAACACAGCTGAAACTAAAAAAATATAAACTAAAATATAAAATGTTCTGAGCCTAAGAAAACATAAAATGGCTGAGTATTGCAAGCTTCTCCCCCCAAGTCTACTCAGAGTGGCAGTGGCTCTCCATTGTATATCCCCCTTTAGCTGTGGATTCCCAGATTAGAGTACTCACTTGGGCACCCATTCTCAGTCCATTCAGCAGATTCAAGCTGGTTCAAAATATCAGCCCTTTATTCGCTGCCTAGGAGACAGATGACAAATGACAGCTTCAGCTAGCATACAAACACTGGGAAATGAAACTACTTGAGCTCCACTCCATTGAAATACATTGCAGCACAGACAGAGTTGCAAGGAAAATGTAGAAAAGATTTTCAATTAGGGTCTCTGGGCCCAGATAATTACTCTGGGACTGGAATGACAGCCTCAGAGTGAAATGACAGTCCCTGCGATTAACAGAAACATTCTGGGATTGGAATGAGGGCCCTCAGAGTGGAATTCCATTCTCAGAATGCTGCTGCTACTCCCAGGGGTTATCATTTTATTCTGTGCCCTGTTATTCTAGTCCCCAAACACAGAGTCTATTGCTAGGAACTGTCATTCTACTCTGAGGCCTGTCATTCCAGTCCCAGTCCAGTCCTAGAGTAGTCTGTCAGGGTGCAGAGACCTTAATGGAAAATCCATTCTACATTTTCTTTGCAACTTTGCAAGCCCAGAAGAGCTTCCTGCTCAAGCAGGCAAATACAAGGCTGAGGGAACTGAGAACATTGGCAGCCTCTAGCTTCAAAGGGTGAGGACAGGTGGTGGAGGAGGAGAGGAACAGAGGAGAAAAGAGTCGCAGGAAGGATTAAAAGCATGGGCAGCCCAGTTCTGGCCCACAGGCCATGTTTCACACCCCATGGCCTAGAGCTAGGCTTTCCAATCCCCAGGTCCCAGAGGGGGATCCCTTGGTTTTACAGGCTTCCCCCCTTCCCCAGCCAGCTGGCCGGCAGGGGAAGCCCCGCCCCCTGAGCCATCATGCACCTCCATGAACGATTCCCATAGGGAATGATGGGGAATTGATCTGCAGGTATCGGGGGCTCTGGGGGCCCCTGTTTTTTGAGATAAAGGCACCAAATTTTCAGTATAGCATCTAGTGCCTTCCCCAAAATACCTCCCAAGTTTCAAAAAGATTGGACCAGGGGGTCCAATTCTATGAGCCCCAAAAGAAGGTGCCCCTATCCTTCATTATTTCCTATGGAAGGAAGGCATTTAAAAATTTGTGCATTCCCTTTAAATGTGATGACCAGAACTCCCTTGAAGTTCAATTATGCTTGTTACACCCTTGCTCTTGGCTTCACCCCCAATGTCTCCTGGCTCCACCCCCAGAGTCCCCAGATATTTCTTGAACTGGACTTGGCAACCCTACCTAGAGCAGGAGTGGGGAACCTTTTTTCTGCCAACGGCCATATGGATATTTATAACATCATTCACGGGCCATAAAAATTATCAACTTAAAAACAATTTGCCGCTGAGGGAGAATGATTCAGGCCAGCAAAATTGATGCAAACAATTGTTTTTCTATTTGAAGTCATGTGGAGAGAGCCTAATCTGATGCGCGCGCACACACACACACACACACACAGCCCTCTGCCCTAGGCAAATGCATAGGTCTAGGGCTTTTTTGTAGTAAAAGCCCAGCAGGAACTCAGTAGCATATTAGACTCCATCCCCTAATATTAGCATATTAGGTCACGCATTCATTAGGATATTAGGCCACACCATCTGGGATAATCAAGAGCAAACTGAACTGTGACAGTAACTTTTCCAGGCCCTGCAGCAATTCTGGCCGGCCAGCCAGGCCTCAGGGAGGCTGTCACACAGTACATCTGGGCCCTGTGATCCCTGCCTGGCCCTGGGGAGGCTGCTGCACAGCGCAGCTGGGACCCACGATCCTTGCTGGCCAGCCAGGCCCCAGAGAGGCTGCCACATGGCTTGGTTTGGCCCAGCAATCCCCGAGGGCCACACCAAGTGACCTCAAGGGTCGCATATGGCCCTCGGGACAGAGGTTCCTCACCCCTGGCCTAGTGCATCTCTGACAAGTGTTTGTCCAGACTCTGCTTAAAGGCTGCCAGTGAGGGGGAGCTCACCACCTCCCTAGGTAGTTGATGTTGGAATGATTTGGCCCAGGAACCTTGCTGCAGAGTTTTATGCCTCCAGTGAAATCTCTTCTACCTTCACTGCAGTATGGTACTTTTTTGAAAAGTATGCTACTTTTAAAAAATGCAGCTTGGAATTGGTTGGGCAGATACATGGAAGACTACTCTTTGCATATCTCTTCATATTAAAAATTTCTCACCTCAGATATTTCATAGAATGATACAGAGAGAAGCGATTTAGATTCTGAAATAAGACATCTTTGCAAGGTGCAAAATTCTCTCCAGTCTGTAGAAAATAGACACATACAAAACATCTTTTCAAAAATATTAATCCTTTCACTCATGTACAGATCCACTCTCCAAAGTGCAGAATACTGGTGTGCAGAGTTAGGCCCACCAAGTCAAACCTATTGGGTTTAGACTTGCTTAACTGTGTGTACAACTGCAGCCATGGTGATGGAATTTTAAACATCAGGATCCAGAGAGCACTTTATATGTGCCTAAGGGCTTGGCCATGTCTAGTGAGATTTCTGAAAATATTTTCCTCATTTGGCTGCAGATTTTGATGCCATGTAACGTTTTTGAAAGTTGCCTTTGTTTCAAAACCAAAAAAAGGAAAATGTTTGCTGTTTGATAAATACAACTCAGATTTCCAGGTTGCATGGTTCTTTCAATCCTGTCCAGATATTTAAAGTGAATATATGAAACAACTGGGCATCCATGTTCCCCCTATTTTTGTTAGCATGTTCTTATTTATTGCTTTTAAAAAATCTGTCTTGTAATCATCCTCATTATCTGAATTTCTTGTCTTCATCTATCTGTCACTTTCTTCCTCATTTAACTTTCACTTATTTCTGCTTACTTAAAAGCTGCAGCACCTGCTTTTAGTTGTTATTTGTCTTGTTGCACTGCTTTCCTAGTGATTTCATTGGTTTTGCCTGGATATGTGTCAGAACTTAAGAACTTCAAACAGATCCCATACTTGGTTACAAAGTTAGGATTTTATTGAAGAGAACTAAGCACTGGAAGAGGCAAGATAACAGTGATGGCGAGAGCCAGCACCAGCACAATTTTATACACGTAAAACAAACATCTCACAAAGCCACAATTCACCCCGTTACAGGCACATCTGTCTTCTCACCATCACTATCAGTAGAGAGGATGCCTCCCTACTTCGAAGGCCATGCTACTCGGCTTCAAAGGGTCCCAGTGTGAGAATGTGCAGAGACATAACATAACTCATTCTACAACCCCAAATATTTTGGATACCAGTGGGGCAAGGTTAATTACTATTCAAGCACTTAGGGTCAAGCAAGGGTTACAACATGGAGTCAGTTTGGTTCAGTAACAAAGCAGCTCTAAGTCATAGTAAATACACATTGCAGCATTGGTCACATTATAGGGAACCAGCAGTAAAGATACAAGTTCTGACATACTGCCCCCCCTAAGCGCCCCCTCCCGCGGGGCCCGCCTTGGGCTTGTGCGGGTACAGTAGGTGAAACTTTTTCAGCAGTTGCGGAGCGGCTACATTCTGAGATTCGACCCACTCGTCACAGCTCGGGGGGAAGTGTTTCCACCTGATCAAATAATACAGTTTCCCCCGCTTGACTCTGGAGTCCAGGATCTCCTGGACCTCATGGTGACTCTGACCCCTCACTGTCGTCGGAGGGGGCGGAGGGGCCCTGGGATGGAAGGACGTAGCACCAGGGTCTTTCCGAAGCAAGCTGCAATGGAAAACAGGATGGATCTTACTTAGAGATTTGGGCAGTTCGAGTTCCACGGTCACCTTATTTATTACCCTTTTTATTTTAAATGGGCCCAGGAACTTCAGTGCGAGTTTGCGGCAGGGCTGGGGAAAGGGAAGGTTTTTTGTGGACAGAAAAACTGTGTCCCCCACCTTCAAGTCCCACTCTTGGGAGTGCTTTTTGTCAAACTGCTTTTTGTAGGCTTTTTTCGCTTCCTCCAGGTTTTCCTGAATACCCTTCCAGCCTTCACGGAGGCCCTCCCACCATTGCTGACAGGAAGTGGGTTCGGCCGGGCTGGCGGGGAGGGCGAGAGTGGGAAACGGTTTGCCCTCGTAACCATTGATAATTTGAAAAGGGGAGGTTTTGGTTGAGCTATGGAGGCTGTTGTTGTAGCCATATTCTGCAAAAGGGAGGAGGTCCACCCAGTTGGACTGTTGGAAGTTAATGAAGCAGCGGAGGTACTGTTCCAGAAGACCATTAACCCTCTCCGTCTGTCCGTCCGACTGGGGGTGGTAGGCAGAGCTTAGCCCCTGCTCGATGCCAGCCAGTTTGCAGAACTCCCGCCAGAAGTTGGCAACGAACTGCGTCCCGCGGTCACTAATGACCTTGTCCGGGAATGAGTGTAGGCGTACAATGTGGGTGAAGAAGAGCTGGGCGAGTTTTTTGGCCGTGGGTAGTTTTTTGCACGGGATGAAATGGGCTTGCTTAGAAAATGTGTCGACTACGACCAGGATGACTGTTTTGCCCTGCGAGGGCGGGAGTTCGACAATGAAATCCATGGAGACTACCGACCAAGGTCTGGTGGCTGTAGGGAGTGGAACCAGGTGGCCTGGGGGTTTACCCCCCCTTCTTTTTGCCATGAGGCAGGTGGGGCATGAAAGAACAAATTCAGAGACATCTTTCTTAATTTTCGGCCACCAGAACTGGCGGGTGAGTAGGTTGAGGGTTTTGACATAGCCGAAGTGGCCGGCCAGGCGACTCGAGTGGCAGCGCTCCAAGACCTCTTTTCTGAGAGGGTCGGGCACATAGATTTTTTCATTGTGCAGCCAGAGCCCGTTTTCGGCTTTAACCAAGTTGGGTGGGCGGTCGGTCTCCTGGTTGTATTCTGAGAGGAATCGAGGCAGCAGATCTGAATCCGGAGGGCTGGTCTGCCTGCCTGAGCGGGTAGTGACCCCCCCCCGAGATGGCTGAGGGGGAAATTAATGAGTCCACTACCTCCTCCCTGAGACTGTCGTGTTGTGGCATGCGAGAGAGGGCGTCTGCTAAAAAGTTCTTGGAGCCTGGGATGTGTTTCAGCACAAAGTCAAATTTAGCAAAGAAACCTGCCCACCGGATTTGTTTTGCAGTCATTTTGCGGCGCCCGGTGAGGGCTTCAAGGTTTTTATGATCGGTCCAGATTTCAAAGCGCACTCTCGCTCCTTCGAGCCAGGAGCGCCAAGTTTTCAGGGCAAACATGACTGCAAACGCTTCCTTGTCCCAGACTGACCAATTTCTTTGCTCGTTGGAAAATTTCCTGGAGATATAGGCACATGGACGGAGCACCCCATTCTCCCCCCTCTGCATCAGTATGGCTCCCACTGCGGCGTCGGAGGCGTCGCATTGGACCACGAAGGGTTTCCGCTCGTCAGGATGAGCCAACACGGGTTCGGAGGTGAAGAGGCGTTTTAGTTCATTGAAAGCTTTTTGGCATTCAGGCGTCCACGTTAGGCGTGCGCCCGGCTTTTTCGCCTCTTCACCCTTCCCTTTGGTTTTGAGAAGTTCCGTGAGGGGGAGCATGACGGTGGCAAACCCCTTAATGAAATCGCGGTAAAAGTTAGCGAACCCGATAAAACTTTGTAACTGTTTGTGGGTTCGAGGGGGTTCCCAGTCTAGTACCGCTTGGACCTTTGCGGGGTCCATGGCCAATCCCTCCCCCGACACCCGGAAACCCAAATAGTCCAATTCGGTCCTGTGGAACTCGCATTTTGACAATTTAGCGTACAGTTTGTGTTTGCAAAGGGTGCGTAACACTTTCCGGACCAGGGGTACATGCGACTTTAGATCTTGTGAATAGATAATGATGTCATCAAGGTACACCACCACCCCCTTAAACAGGAATTCCCGTAGCACTTCATTGATAAAGTTCATGAAAACACCAGGGGCTCCCTGCAGTCCGAAGGGCATGACTAGGTACTCAAATTGTCCCAGGGGGGTGTTGAATGCTGTCTTCCACTCGTCCCCCTCTTTGATGCGGACGCGGAAGTACGCGTCTCGGAGGTCAAGCTTTGTAAACACTTTGCCCTTTGCTACAGTGTTCAACAAATCCTTTATCAACGGGATCGGGTAGGCGTTGGACATGGAAATCCCGTTTATAGCACGAAAATCTGTGCAGAGCCTAAGAGACCCGTCCTTCTTCTTTCGGAAGAGGACGGGGGCGGCATGGGGGGCAGTGGCTGGCCGTATGAAGCCGCGCTTAAGGTTCTTGTCCAAAAACTTTCGGAGTTCAGCTTTTTCCGCCCAACCCATGGAGTACAGTTTCGCCTTGGGAAGCTGTTGCCCTGGGATCAGCTCGATGGCACAGTCCGTAGGGCGGTGGGGCGGTAGCTCGTCCGCTTCCTTCTCGCTAAACGCTAATCTTAGATCCTGGTATTCCTTGGGGATTGAGGCGACTTCCTCAAGAGTGAGGCAAGCCCGCATGTTTTGGGGGGGAGCGTGCGGTCCCCATTCGGGGCGCCAGTGGTGATGCTCACACCTCCAATCCGGGAACCGGACGATTTGTTCCTCCCACCTTATGTCTGGTTGGTGGCGGGCGAGCCAAGACGAGCCCATCACCACGTCGAAAGAGCAAGAGGGGGCAATTACGAAAGTTTCAATCCCCCAATGCTCCTCGGTTCCCACCGGGACTGCCTGAGTCTCTAACGCACATGGTTCCCCCCTCATGGGCCCCCCGTCCATCTGCTGGAACTGCATCGGCTGTGGTAGGGGGGAGGTGGCTAATCCCAACGCCTCAACTAGGCGGGGGGTGATCAGTTCCCTGTTACACCCGGAGTCGATCAGCGCTCGGGCGTGCATGAATCTCTTTAGGGTAGGGTTGAGGAGGGTAACAACCATAAATAGTAAACCCCCTGTTGCTCTCACCGTGAGGAGTGCCGGCTGTTGCTGGACCTGCTTTGCGGCACCCATTAAAGCAGGTCGCTGTCGTTTCCCGCCGACTCGGTGTCGTCCGATTCCTCGGTCGATTCTTCCACTGTAGCCAAGTCGGTGGTAAAATCCTCGTCAGTCGCCACGGGAGTGGCGACGGAGCCCCGGCTGGGCTCCTTCGAGCGGCCGCTCTTCTTCTTCTTCGGCCCTGGGGTAGTTGTCTTCGCCGTGGGTGGGGTGGCACCCACTTTTACTGGGCAGTTGGCAGCGAGATGATTTGGGTCTCCGCATTTGAAGCACTTGCGAGCAGGAGACGGGGTGGAGGCCGCCGGTGCCTTTCTCCCTTCGGATTTAGTCGGCGTGAGCTTCGCCGCCTTCTTCGCCAGCTGCTGCCGTCGCATCCCCACGTGTTGAAGGTTGGTCTCCACCTCTCCGGCCAGCTGGATCCATCCGACTAACGTGTCGGGTCTCCCTTGACTGTAGCAGCGGTCGAGGATTGACGGGTTCAAACCATTGATGAACGCGGTATATTTCATGACCTCGTTCCATCCCCTCGCCGCCGCGCAGTACCCCAGGAACTCGGTGGCATACTCGCGGGTGGAGCGGTTGCCTTGCTCTATGCGCTGAAGGGCGGCGACGGCCTTCTCCTCCCGCAGGGGATCGCCATACTGGCGGAGCATCGCGTGCAGGAACCCCGCCACCGTAGCTAGCTCGGGTTTTCTTCCCATAAAAAGCCCGACGTACCACTTGCGGGCCGCGCCTCTCAGTCGGGATGCGATGTGGTACACTCGGCTGGCTTCGGTCGGGTAATCCGCGCCCCAGTGGGTGAAGAACGTGTCGCACTGTATGGTAAAATACTCCACGTCCTCCGGATTCCCATCGAAAGTAATCTTCAATTCTCTTCCTCGACCCTCGGCCCCCCCTGGGGCTCGCGGCGCCCCCGGCGGTGGCGCGGGGCCCGGTAGAGCAGGCAGGATCGGGGCGGGGGGTGCTGGGGCCCCTGGAGCGGGCAGAGCCGGCAGCGCCGGGGCAGCCGGGGCCAGCGGGGCCGGTGGTGCCGGGGCGGGCGGAGCCGGCGGAGCCGGGGCGGCCGGAGCTTGCGGAGCTGGGGCCGGCGGGGCCACGGGCAGTTGCCCCAGCGGTAGCCCTCCAATCGGGACTCCCAGGACCGCAGTTTGCAAGGTGCGGAGCTGGTCGTAAATCACGCCCAGGTTCTGCTGCAACTCCTCGGCCATCGTCACGCGGGATCGATGCACATCGTCGTGTATCTCTCGAACCCAGTCGAATAAGTCGTTGCGGAGGGTCCGGATCTGGTCGTCTCCCCCTCGGGGCTCCGGGCCCTCCTCTTGGCCGCCGTCTCCGTCTCCCCCTTCGCCCAGCATGCTTCGGTACCGCTGCTCCGCGGCGTCGATTGCTGCCGTGGACTTCCGTGGGCTCCAGGTTCGCGGGGCTGGGAACGCGGCGTCGACCGAGAAAGGCGCCGGGACCTTAATTTTGCGCCGAACCCCCGTCACATTTGGGTCGAGCGGCGGGTCCTCTGTTGGGGTGGTGGGCTCTCAGTTGTCTGGCACTTTTGCCGCCATCGGGCCAAGCCTCCAGTACAGATAAGCCACTAACAATGGGATCACTGTTATAATGTCAGAACTTAAGAACTTCAAACGGATCCCATACTTGGTTACAAAGTTAGGATTTTATTGAAGAGAACTAAGCACTGGAAGAGGCAAGATAACAGTGATGGCGAGAGCCAGCACCAGCACAATTTTATACACGTAAAACAAACATCTCACAAAGCCACAATTCACCCCGTTACAGGCACATCTGTCTTCTCACCATCACTATCAGTAGAGAGGATGCCTCCCTACTTCGAAGGCCATGCTACTCGGCTTCAAAGGGTCCCAGTGTGAGAATGTGCAGAGACATAACATAACTCATTCTACAACCCCAAATATTTTGGATACCAGTGGGGCAAGGTTAATTACTATTCAAGCACTTAGGGTCAAGCAAGGGTTACAACATGGAGTCAGTTTGGTTCAGTAACAAAGCAGCTCTAAGTCATAGTAAATACACATTGCAGCATTGGTCACATTATAGGGAACCAGCAGTAAAGATACAAGTTCTGACAATATGGACTGTATTCTCTGATGTGTTCATTTTACAAAGAGTACAAGTAGACTCAGGGCATCCCAAAGCAGTTAATTACTTACTCAGCCTAGGGGGCTTAAGTCACCCACAGCAGTGCTTCCAAGCATAGTTGAAATTGTAGTGGGATTTGATTGACATTATCATGCTGAAGGCATTTAATTACTGCACATGTATTTGTACCTCATCACTGCCATAAGTTTTTAAGGCTGACCAGTTTGCTGTTTGGGTTTTTCTTTTTCTTTTGCTCAAGTTATGTTCAAATAAACAGCTAGTCATTCAGAATCTAGTATGCAGCTTCAACATTTGCTGAAGCTAGGATCTGTCCCCCCTTGCCCTAGGAGAACAGGATCACTTAATGTTGCTCAGGCATACAACTGGGGACATTAGCAAGAGAACTTTCCAGAGCACAAAAGTGGATCTTCATGTAATTTTCTCCAGTAATGGTTAATTATAGCATTCTCCAATGAAGAAAGCAGAAAAAACAAAATCTACAAAAGCAGGAAATCTTTGAAACATTACCAGTATCATAGAGCCAGTGCAAGCATGGTTAAATCCCATTGATTGTAATAGACCATTTTCTTAACTCTTCTGTTAGAATGAAAGTCCCCATCTCAGTTTGAATTGAGCCCATGGCTCAGTAGAAAAAGCACATGCTTTATACACACATAATCCAGATTCAATCCCTACCATCTCTGGTTAAAAGATCTCAAGAAGCAGGAAAGATCTCTAGACAGATGATGCCAGTCAGACTGGACAGTACTGGGCTAGATGAACAAATGCTCTGTTGTTGGGTAAGATAAATTAATAGGACTTGAAAGTGCTTAACTATAATGATTTGTGGTCATTTTCTTTACCTTCCTGTATGTTGAAAGAGGGTGCATTTAAATGTGAACATAACTGTCCCAGAGTTTCCATTTCCATATATACCGTATATGTTTTTATCCTCCTGATAATATGAATTGTATACAAGTCTCTCCTAATGTACTCTAGTAACTTTCCCTATGAATTTTCATGGCTAGTCTACAGTTCTGTAACTTCAGTAACTTGTTTTATTGTTTTAACTGCCGTAAACTATTTAATGTATTTTAATATTCATTAATCTTATTGTTAGAATTTTATGTTGTGAGCTGCCCTGAGCCGCACTTGGTGGGGAGGGCGGGATATAAATCGAATAAAATGAAAATGAAGTGACTCATTTTCCAGAAAATACTGCTTTGACATTCCATAAGAACACTGTCATCTACCATCTAGTGCTAATTTTCTCATCATATTTATTCCTTGTCAGTTGTCTATCCAGTATTCGAACTATTTAGATAATTTAAAGATAGGAACCGCAATCTGTGTGGTTGTGCTGTGTTGTTTATTCAGATTTCTCATATCTTACTGTAAAAGCAAATTGACTTATCATCTTGTACATAAGATACATGAACTTGCTCAAAGGGAATTATCTACCATGCCCACACCATAGAGATTCCTCCCTGATTTAATGTGTGAGTCTGACTTTTCAACTTCAAGTTCACATCTCTTCTTAAGATCCATCTTCTTGTGATGCCTTTGGCATAAGCATAGCTTCATTGCTCACATTGCTTCTTTTGTTGTTTACACTACCAGTCCCCCAGGGTACTTTCATTGTTGACATTATTGTTAAGTTTTTAAATTAATTACTGCTTGCTTACTGCTTCAGCCTAGATCTAGAATGGACATATTTTCCTACAATAAATGTACCTTTATTTCCTTTTTACTATTCACAGTCCTGAATAAACAGGATACTTCAGCTTGTATTATAATTGCAATAGCTGCATGTATTATGGTTACATGAATGTCACAAGCGTCTATAAAATATTTCTGTATTAGTGAGTTTAGTTTTTCCTCACATTTATTTATTTATTTCATTACTATGTTTATTAGCCTTCCTTCCTTCCTGTGGAGCTCAGTGCAGCTTACAACATGGATCAAGTGCATAAAATAAAATACAGAAAAAACATTTAAAATAACAATTCCCCAAATGTGGTGCTAAAATAAAATGTCCTAAATAAAACCATCTTCAATTGCCTCCTAAAGATTGAAAGTAAAGGGGCCAGACAATATCAGCAGTTGACCTGGGAGCTTCTGCTTGCAAGCATTACCAACATGCGACCTTATATTATTCTTTATTTTACCTGAAAAAAAGAAAGAAAATAAGAACTCCCTTCTTCTCACGTGTGATGACTAACAGAGGCCAAATCCAACATAGGTTATTTATTTACTTACATTATTTATATTTATACTATTATACATTATTTATAGACCACTATTCTCACTGAGACTCAAGGTGAAAGGGCTGTGGCTCAATAGGAGATCAATATCCCGCCCTTCCCCTGAGCCATTTGTGGGAAGGGCGGGATATAAATCCCGAATAAATCTGCATAGCATATGGAAGGTCCCAGGTTCAGTCCACTGCATATCCTAGTGACTGGTACATGGCCCCTCACCCTCTGCCTTGCTCTCTTGTGATATCAGCACCACCTTGGAATGGGTGCCTCTTTTGTCTCTGAGAGCCAGTGTGATGTAGTGGTAAAGAGCAGCAGACTCTAATCTGGAGAACCAGGTTTGAATCCCCACTCCTCCACATGAAGCCTGCTGGGTGACTTTGGGCCAGTCACAGTTCTTTCAGAACTCTCTCAGCCCCACCTAGCTCATCTGACTGTTGTGGGGAGAGGAAGGGAGGGCAATTGTAAGCCATTTAGAGGTTGCTTAGGGTAGAGAAAAGCAGCATATAAAAACCAGCTCTTTTGTTCAGTATGACTAGAATTGCCAGCCCCCAGGTCCCAGTGGGGGTTCCCCACTTTTGGGGGCTTTGATTTGCCATCAGCCAGCTTTACCTTCCACCCCCAAACAGGGACACTGCCACACAATGTCCCTGGCACAATTTTGTCACTTCCAGGTGATGTCATTGCACTGGGGACATCAGGTAACGATGCTCTGGTTTTTTGGGAAAATCTATGGTTTTGAAGGGAAAAAAACCATAGAGTTTTGCCCAAAAACCAGAGCATTATGACTGATGTCGCCAATGCAATGATTTCACTTCCAGGTGACATCATTGTGTTGGGGACATCTCATGCAGTGTCCTGCCCACCCTGGAACACTCCCCACCCCAATCCCCCCATTGTGACAGCAAGGAGACCTGGCAACCCTAGACACCACTGTGGAGCGTAGCTGCCACCTCCGTATCTGCACCAGTCTGTGAACAGTGTTTTAATGTCTGTTTTTAAAATACTGTTTTTAATTATCAAAATTATTTGTAGAATACTTGTTCACTGTAGAATTCAACTCTCCATCATTATATTCAGTTCTATATACTATTAATTTAGGCTTAATTCACCAACTGATATTCTTGTAATATGAAATACTGTTTTCCAACACATAAAAGGTTAACTCACCAACTCTGACCTATCTACTGAAAATCTAGAAAGAAGTCTGTTTTTAAGGCTGATACTGTCATTGAAGCAGTTTGTCAACTTTTAATTCCAAAAATATTGCCTAACCTCCCATCTGGTTGCATCTTGGAGGTGGAGCAAGACAGAAAAAGCCAAGACAGAGCCTGGGTGGATACTGAAGGAATTGTCCCAATTCATGTGGAGCCAGGACAGAATCTGACTGTCTGTGGAGCTGAATCGGAGAAGAAGCTGGTGGATGTGAGCAAAACTTGGCAGAATCTCTCAGTATTGGTTAGATCTATGAAATATTAACTTCTAGTTGATTCTAAGCAAGAATTAACTTCTAGGTGATTCTAAGCAAGAATTAACTTCTAGGTGATTCCAAGCAAGCACTGGCTAGACCTGATAGTGGTGGTAGAAAGTGCCATCAAGTTGCAATCAACTTATGGTGACCACGTAGGGTTTCCAAGGCAAGAGATATTCAGTTACTTTGCCTCTGCATAACAACCCTGGTCTTCTTAGATGGTCTCCCATCCGAGTACTAACTAGGACCAGCCCTGCTTAGTTTCTGAGAACTGATAAGATCAGGCTAGCCTGGGCAAGGCCAACCTGGTTCATGAAACCCCCAAGTAAATACAGATTTTTCTTAAAGTGTACCCTTGTTTAAATCAAGGATTGTAAAAAATATTTAGAAAAAAAATAGGAAAAGATTGATTAGAAGTTGGAGGTAACAAGGGCTTCAGAAGAAACTAATTGTTTGCTCTTGTTCTTTTTAACACCTCTCTTTGTCATAAAACACTATAAGAGGAATAGCTGATGTACAAATAGGTATATGAATGATAAATCTCATACTGAGATAGATATATAATTTATCCACAAATATAGATTAAAAACAGAATAATTAAATATATTAATATAATCTGTAGCCATAAAACACACAACAGTTAACATTAAAAGCTTACATAAAACACATAACAGCTAATATTAAAAGCTTGCATGAACAAGAGAGGTTTAGTACTAGGGCCTAAAAAATGGTAATAATGGTGCCAAGCAGATCTCCATAGAGAAGGAGATCTAAATCTGGGGAACCATAACAGAAGGGCACTGTCTCCAGCAACCAACACTTCAGCTCTGGAGGCAATAGCGTGCAGCGTTAGGGTTGCCAAGTCCAATTCAAGAATTTCTGGGGACTTTAGGGGTGGAGCTAGGAGCAAGGTTATGACAAGCATAACTGAATTCCAAAGGGAGATCTGGCCATCACATTTAAAGGGACCGCCCACCTTTTAAATGCCTTCCCTCCATTGGAAATAATGAAGGATAGGGGCACCTTTTGGGGGGGCTCACAGAATTGGACCCCCTGGTCCAATCGTTTTGAAACCAGAAGATTCCCTGCCCCCACCTGGGAATTGGCAACCCTATGCAGTGCTGGGTCTCAGGGAGAGATCTTAAGTCTCAAGTAAGTTCTTATGGATTGCTGTAGTTCTTTGAATGCTCTGGTCATAGCTCATTCGGGTTATGACTTTAAAAACACCTTAAATTTTGCCTTAAGACAAACTAGCAGCCAAGAAAGATCTTTCAACATTGGAGTGAATTCACTACTTCCCAGCAACAACTCCTTTATTTATGTATTTGTTTGTTTGGTTCTTAGATAGGAAATATACAACGGTTTTCACCCAACTAAAATTCAAGGGTTCTATTGAATCTAATGGCACCAAAGAGTCTCATTACAAATTTTAGCTGGATTAAGCTTCAGTGTTTGAGCAAATTAATCTATATCTATTCAGCTTCATTATTGGTTGTAATTAATGTTGGCAAACTTGTTTCCCAATAATATTCTGTGGCATTCTGTCCCCCACTCCTGGCAGGCTAATTAATTTGAAATATCCTACTACACTCCCTTGGCCTTTCTCTTCTGGCCTGCTTTGCTGTGTCCCCTGTGTAACCTTTACACAGTTGCTGCCAGTTCTGCTTTCTGTATGTTCATGTTGCAGCCCTGTGGGGCTATTCTGTCAAGAACTTTCATGAACACTGAGCAGCTGAATTCTCATTTTATTGATGTTTTTGCTGGAATAACTCTGTTCACTTGAAGAACCACTACCAGAAAGGGCAGGTCATTAGCAGCAATGCAGGTGCTTGAAAAAACCATTGTTAGAAGGAACAGTTTGGGGGAACAGACATTATTCCATCTAAATACATATAGTATCCTAGAGGGGGAGATTCGACTAGAAGGAAATTTCCAGATTAAGAGGCAGTCTGAGGTTGGCAATATGGCATGAGGTGCAAGAGTTAACCCCTTCCCCTCCTGTGTAACTGCCAATTTCTCAATAAAAACTCTCAGGGGATTCATTCACAGATCTCTTGTCTTCTTGTCAGGTTTGACCCTTAGTGATTTAAGAATATTATGACTAAACTAGCTGTTCCAACGTCTGTCTTAAGAACTGGAATACATGAGCCAAAGTGAACTGGAGATTTCTTTGAAGATGAATTGGCCACAGTTCATTTATAGAGTAGCTGTTTTGCATGCACAAAGTCCCAGCTTCAATCCCTGGCATCTCCAGTTAAAAAACATCAGGCACTTGGTGATGTTAAAGACCTCTGCTTGAGACTATAGAGAGCTGCAACCAGTCCAAGTAGACAATACTGACCTTGGTAGGCCAAAGAACTGGTTCACTATAAGGCAGCTTACTGTGTTGAGCTTGCTTTTTTCTAGGAAATAGGACAAAAAGATAGTACTGAGTCTAACTGGTGAAATATTTTATTAACACGAAGTGGCAACTCCTTTCTCTTTGTGTTTTCTAGCTGCTTGTTCCATAAATCATGGCATCCCAAAATTAATCAATGCACTCTTCTTATTTGTCAGCTCATGTAATTTATCATTTGCTCAGCCCTGCCATTGCTTTTTACTTTCATTTGGACTGTTACAGAAACCATATATCTTATTTGTCTTGCCAGCCATGTAAATATCTCAATGAATGAAGCCCCAAAATATATAATTAATTTTGATTAATTTTGCATGCTCAACTTCACCCTTTTTTCCAAGTATTTCCCTAGAGGCATAAATAACTGGAGTTCTTTGTCATCTGGAGCTTTCTAGTGGCTGTGAGCTACATTTTGATTTGAATAGCTTATAGACAAATCAAAGAAGATGATGTTCTTATTTGCCTGAAGCTGGCACAAGATAGACCAATGGCACATAGCTATATCAGGATTCAGTCCCAAGCATAAAGCTCAAGATGAATGCATTTATACTTTGTCGAAAATACATTTGTAACTGAAGGCAGGCTTTATCAGAGTGGAACAGTTGTTGCTCTAAATCGACTCATCTCATTATTTTAAAAAAAGAATGTGTTATATTTGACAGTTAGAAATCCTTGGATCTATCAGGTTGTGTGGGCTAGCTTTGATCCTATGTTCTTGAGAGCTTCTGATTTCTTCAAGGCAAGAATATCATATTTTAGTTATATATTGTGAGAATTTCTGCTGGCTTTAGTTTAAACTGGAAGCATGGGGGAAATGCTTATAAAGGCTTTCAAACTTTTGTAGAATCTTTCAAACTTGGACAAGTAGAACATTAGAAACTAATGTGGCTTTCACATGATAAAGTGCATGAGTGAACATGCTTCTTTTCTACATCTTTGACAAGTATGATCAAGTCCTAACAGTACCTAAGCTGTAAAGACTCTTCATCCATTATAGCAGAAATGTGCTTTTCACTTTAAAATGCCTCCACATTTCAGGGGTTGCATGGGGCATTCATAGTTTATATTGTTTGCAGACTTGGGGAAATAATCCAGCCCCATTTGTGCAGTAGTTTCAGTAGTTTACTGCAACAAGATTTGCAAAACAGTATTAATGAACTTTCAACAGTAGAGTGACATTCAGGATACAAGAACTAAACAGGCAGAGAGGAAGCACAGCTAAGGAACAGGGAAAACTACAGAAGCATTCACTAGGCTCCGAACACTACTGAGAAATTAAGTTCTTTTGGTTTTAAGTATTGTTTGCGTCTGAAGCTCTTCAGAGAATTGTAATAATGGTAATGTTTTTGCATAGAGCCTTATCATACTTGATACTCTACTGGGAGCAGAAGCATGTCAGTCATCAATGTGATGTAATATTTGTGTCTTATATGAGAAACTGGTATGTGTACTCAATGATAACTATAATCAATACTTTTAGAGATATGGGATTGGATCCAGACCAAATTTCCCAAGGGCAAAATGGAACTTTTCTGCTACCGTCCTTCTACTACAGCTCACTAAAATGCTGTTTCTGGGTTTAGAGATCCCTGAGCAATGACATAAGAAGGCTCTGTAGCAGTAAGGAGGAATAGACGGAAATTGCCAGTTTAGGCTGGATCTAACTGTGGTTTGTTAAATAAAATGACTGGAGGCAATAGAAAAATAGTCTGCTTTTTTAAACTGATGAAATCATGGGTTCATTTATAAAGTAATAGGAGACATAGATGACACAATCATGACAAAACAGGCTGAAGACAATATTTAAGACAGCTAGAATCGATTTGGGAAGGGCAGTGGGTTGGATCCAGAGATTCAGCAGCAGAACATGCTGACAGTCATACAGATTTCCCCTGCCTTTGCCTTCCCACAGCAGGCATTTCTGATCCTGGGAGGAGTGATTGATAGTACTAGCACAAGGGTAATGGTTTCACAAGTTGGTGGTGTGAGGAAAAGCCCCCCTTATAGAACATCGTGATTACCAGCTTGGTTGCCAGAGCACCTGGAGAAGTGACTCGCACACGTCTGGCCAGAGAGTGTGGGTAAACCTATCCAAGGGCAAAAGGGACTTATGCAGTACTAGCAGCCATAACGCTACAAAGGCACTCTAGACCGGTACAAGAGTGCCCACCAGGAGAACGGAAGGCTTCCCGTCGTTCCGTATGATGTCCATCCCAGCATTGGAACAAAGGAAACTGCACCGCCAGAAGTTATCCAGGCAAATGGTTATGAAGTTCTGACCATGGAATCCACCGTGGAGGGCTAACACCATGCAGCCAACTTCCTACCAGGCTTGACTCCATTCCAGCGAAGCGAACGGCTCACGTACACACCAGATGTCACCTTTGGCCTACAAGCAACCTACCCACCCCAGGAGTGGTTAATCGTCCAACCGCCACTTTCTTTGTTTAACGGAACTCTAGACAAAGACTGGTGCCCAGGAGAAGACAGAAGAAGAGGAAGACCATCTTCAGCCAGAGCCAAGTTCCTTTGTCCAAACTGGGTGTTACCTAGGCCATGATTTGACTCTCTATTGTCACCCTTTCAGATAAGTCCAATAGTCCTAAGCATCTTCCCACCCAAGTAATCTATTATTCTCCACAACTGTCACTTTGGAGCCTCTCCCTGGTCCATTTCAACCTGAAAGTTCTCTCAGGTATCCAGGATCCAGGCAAGTCCATTGGTCAAGAGCAAGCACCCAATTAGGTGCCACCAATGAACTTTCTATTGGTTGTCGCAGTAGTCCAGCCCTCATGGTCACTGCGAAACCTCCCCTTTTCGTGAGGTCACGCACCATCTGACCACCTTCCTCCTCCCTCGTACCTCCCATTCCCTAAGGGCTCAAGAGAGTCCTTATAATCTGTGGACTAGCTACCCATAGGTGTGCTTCTATCAGTATCCCAACTTCTCCAGTGGTCCCAGGAGTGGGCCAGTCCTCACTCTTGGGATCATAGCTCCTCCTCTTCTATCGCAGGGCTTAACAAACTTGACCCGAAGGGGAGGCGCTTGATCCTCAGAAGTCAGTTTGTTTAGCCCTGCAATCGAAGCAGGACGTGCTTTAGAGCCCTTTGAGGCTCTTGACCCGAAATTAAAAAAAAAAGGGAAAGTAAGTTCAATGATTAATTACCTGATCTCAGTGGCAAAGGAATCTCCTGGCAAGGGAGAAAAGTCTAGCCGCTGTTTTTTCTTCGAGGGAGCAATCCCTCCCGCACTGAAAGAGAGCGCCTGAATAGCCTCACACCAGAGGCACGCGTACGCGCCCTTTCATCTTCCGGCCTCCTCCCAGCTCGGCAGGCGTGCCTGGGGCTGTAAACCGATCTTCCCCTTCAGCTCCCAGCAAAGGCACTCCGGCAACCCCGAGGGCCTGCGGAGCAGCAAATCGAAGGGAAGGCTCAGAGGGGAGCCGGACAAAGGGAGAGGACTCGTGAGTTTCACGCTGCCCTCCTGAAGCACCGCAGACAGCGCGATTGGTGCGATAGTTCCTGGAAGGGAACACAAAGTTGCGGTAAGCCTGGCAAAAGTGGGGGGGAACCCTCTGGAGGGTCCCTAGGGGGAGAGGAGGTCTTTAGACCTTACCCAAGCCCCTTGCTTTCCCGCGGCTCAAGCTGATGGGGGTTGAAGGTCTCTGGGTTTCAGATGTCTTTTTCTCAGCCTCCCCCCCCCCCCACTCCACCCCTCACTTTCTTCTTTCCTGCTGTCTTTTCTGTTTACTCCTGCATTCAGGAGGGGTGGCCCTATCTGATATGGCCCCTGGGAAAGGGAAAGGGAGTTAAAACCAGGTTAATGCTGAGGGCCGGGAAGGTTTTTTGGCGGGAATGGAAGCCATTTTGCATATGCTTCTTGTGTTCTATAGGGCCACTCATTCTAAGATGGCTGCCTCCACCAGATTTCCCATGGGAGCAATGTTGGAGGAGGGAACATGTGAGTTGGAGTTGGCTGATTCCCCAGCACAGGAAGAGGGGACAGAAGATCATCAGACTGATATCTCAGCAGATGAAGCTAAGTCTAATCTTCTTGCTTGGATTCAAGAGCTGGTCAAAAAGAGGTTCAGGCAGCCTCTGCGGCCACCCCAACTCCTTCACTTAAGAGGGCAGCCAAACAAAAACACAGGGAGGTAGATAAGGAAAAGGAAAGTTTTCCCATAAGGCCTCCCAAGCGCAGTAGGTTTGAGTTGCATTCGGTGTCCTCTGATCAAGAAGAAGAGGACTCTGACTTGTCTGATGGCTCTTCATCACCAGATACTGGGGAACTCTCTGAGGAAGAGGAGGGGGCAGCCTCTGCTCACTCCAAGCTGTTTCCTGCAGACGTGTATCCACGCTTACTCCCAAAAGTTATTAGAACTTTACAGATACAGTATACTCCAAAATCTAAGGATGAGGAGGATGCTGAGTTCCCTGCAGCAATAGAGGATATCATTCCCAAGTCAGGTTCAAAACCTCTACAGGTTCCTTTGCCCTCTGGGTTCTTCTCTATAATCAGATCTGAGTGGGAACATCCAGCCAAGCCTAAGACGGTTTCATCAAATTTTTCTAAGTTCTTCTCCTTCAACCCAGAGGCGACCAGGAGGCTGAAGCTACCAGTGGTAGATGACCCTGTCAACAGTTTGGCCTCTAACTCCATACTGCCTATGGATGCAGATGGGATGCCAAGGGATCCGACAGACAAGCGTATAGAGCAGGCTTTACATCGTGATTTTGAAGCTTCTGCTAGTTCCTTAAAAGTGTCAGCTACCACGTCTCTCTTCTGTAGGGCTTCATACATGTGGCTCTCTGATCTAGCTAAGAGGGAGGATCTGCCTAAGGATGTTAAGGACTCACTTAAGAAAATTACGCTAGCTACTGCCTTTGCATCAGACTCTACCCTTGAAGCAGTTCAACTATCTGCTAGGGCCATCGCCTCCAGTGTGACGGCTAGAAGGAATACCTGGCTACTTAATTGGGATGCGGACCCCTCAGCTAGAGCTAAAGTGGCTGCGGTTCCCTTTAAAGGGGCCTCACTCTTTGGGGAGGGCCTAGATAGATACCTCATAGAGGATAGGAATAAGAAAAAAGTACTGCCCTCCAAGAGACGTGATAACAGAACAAGACAACGATTTCAGTCCTTTCGTGGAAATCGGAGAGACTCAAGACAAACCCCCTTCAAGCAATACAGAACAAAGTGGCAACCAAAGACCAGAGACGGCAGAGCTTCCTTCGGTGGAAAACAAAGCCAGCCCATTAAAGGACGGAAGAAGCCTACATCAGCATGACTGGGCAGGTCCATTGGACCTAAGTCGGATAGGGGGATGGCTTCAGAGATTCTCCCACGTGTGGCATCAAACGATCTCAGACAGATGGGTGTTGGACACAGTTACCAACGGTTACTCCCTGGAATTTTATTCACCTCCACGACGCCGTTTCCTGGAAGTACAGAGAGCTCAGTCTCTAGAGAAACATCATACCTTGCTGATGGCCATCGACCATCTGATTCAGATAGGAGCCATAGAACCGATCCCCGAGTTGGAAAAATTTCAAGGCACATATTCAGTCTTCTTTGTAGTTCCCAAAAAGAACGGAGACGTTTGGGCGATATTGGATTTGAAGTGGGTGAACAAGTCGGTAGTTACAAGGAAGTTTCGGATGGAGACTCTGAGATCCATACTACTGGCTGTCCAACGGGGAGACTTCATGGCCTCCATAGATCTGTCAGAAGCCTACCTTCATATCCCTATCGCCAAGGGACATCGCAGGTTTCTTCGCTTCTCCTACGACGGGTGTCATTACCAGTACAGAGCCCTGCCCTTTGGCTTAAAGTCTTCGCCAAGAGTGTTCACAAAAGTCTTAGTCACCCTTGTGGCGCTCCTCCGGTTACAAGGGGTTTCTCTGTTTCCGTATCTGGACGACATTCTGGTCAAGGCCCCATCGGCGGAGCAAATGAAACGAGACCTGGATCTGACCATAAAGACCCTCAGATCCCATGGGTTCGTGATAAACATTCAGAAGAGCTGGCTTCAACCTTCCCAGTCTCTGACACATCTTGGGGTTCAGATCAACTCCAGCTTGGACAGGGTTTTTCTGACCCCAGAAAGGCAGTCAAAGATCTTGCAGCTGATGTTGGAAGTCCAGCAACGGAAGCGAGTCAAGTTGATGCTGCTGGCAAAGTTGCTGGGAATGATGGTTTCGTGCCAGGATGTAGTTCAGTGGGCACGGTTCCACACGAGACCTCTCCAGAAGTTCCTTTTACCCTTCCAGAAGCAGATAAGTACCAAAAGCCCGATTTCACTGACATTACCAGCCAGTCTGTTAAAAGATCTCGAATGGTGGCAAACTACCAATCGGTTTTCCTTGGGACAGAAATTGCGGGAGCCCAAAAGGGTGGTGGTAACCACGGATGCCAGCCTTTTTGGCTGGGGAGCTCACATGACCGGAGCCGTAGCGCAGGGTGAGTGGAATGTCCGAGAGGCCAAAGAAAGTATAAATCTTTTGGAATTGAGAGCCATACGACTGGCCATGCTTCAGATGGAAAAAAGAGTGATGGGGACTCATGTACTGATTCAGACAGACAATATGACGGCAAAGGCTTATGTGAATTGTCAGGGAGGCACCAGGTACTGGAAGCTTCAAGTCGAAGCACAGGTCCTGTTCACATGGGCGGAAGTTCATCTTCAGTCCATCAAGGCCGTCCATGTGGCAGGAAAGGACAACGTGGTAGCGGACTGGCTGAGTCGGCAATCACTGGACCAGTCGGAATGGGCTCTTCATCGCGAGACGTTTCGAGACATTTGTCAAAGATTCGGGATGCCGGAAGTGGATCTTTTTGCCTCGGACGACAATCACCAAGTGGCTCAGTATTTGTCAAGGACAAGAAGCAGAGGAGCGGCAGCGGTCGACGCTCTGAACTCAGACTGGCCAAGGACTCTATTGTACGCCTTTCCTCCGGTCCAGATAATCCAGAGATTTCTGCAGAGGGTCCGGGAACAGAAAGTGGAAGTGATTGTGGTGGCCCCCTTTTGGCCCAGGAGAGCCTGGTTCCAGGAACTTCAAAGCCTGTCGATAGGGGAGCCATGGCGAATTCCATTGAGAGAGAATCTTCTGTCCCAAGGTGAACTGCATCATCCATGACCAGAAATGCTGCAGCTCACTGTTTGGAGATTGAGCGGCAGCAGTTGATTAGTCTAGGTTATTCTTCTAAGGTAGTAGACACCATGTTGTCTTCAAGGAAGAGCTCCACTAACAGGAGCTATAATGTTACCTGGCAGGTTTTTCATACCTGGTGTGCAAGTAAGGGGGAAGATCCTTTACAGGCCTCAGTTTCTGTTATCCTTTCTTTTCTACAGGAGGGGCTAGAAAAAAGCCTTAGCACTAGTACGCTGCGTAGACAAGTGGCAGCCATAGCAGCGGTTAGAGGGTCCAGAAAGGGCAAGCCTATTTCCGCACACCCGCATATCAGGAGGTTTCTAAAGGGGGTGGCTTTGGTTAATCCACCGCAGGTGTATAGGTTCCCATCTTGGGATCTAAACACGGTGCTGAAGGCGCTGTGCGGCAAGCCTTTTGAGCCTATGGCGTCGTGTCACCTTAAGTTGCTGACCTTTAAGGTGGTGTTCTTAGTGGGCATCACGTCGGCGCGCAGAGTGTCGGAGCTTCAGGCTCTGTCGATACATAAGGATCTCTGCGTTTTCCATCAGGACAAAGTAGTGCTTTGCACTGATCCAGCATTCATTCCGAAGGTGAACTCACGGTTTCATAGGGCGGAAGACATTGTGCTTCCTTCTTTCTGCCCTAATCCAGTTCACGAGACAGAGAAGTTGTGGCACTGTTTGGATGTCCGTAGAGCCCTTAGTTTCTATCTGGACAGGACCAAAGGGTTTCGTCAATCTGACTCTTTGTTTGTTTCCTTTAGGGTTTCAAACAATCGATGCAAGGTATCAGCCTCCACCATTAGTAGGTGGATTAGGGGGTGCATTTGGGAAGCTTACAAGGTAAAAGGTCTGGAGCCACCGGTCGGGGTGACAGCTCACTCCCTCAGGGGAACAGCCACTTCAGTGGCCTATAGGGCTTTTCCTTCCCTGGAGGTAGTGTGTAAAAAGGCAACTTGGAAGTCGGTTCACTCCTTCACTAAGCACTACAGGATTGATAAGGCGGCCTCGGCTGAGGCTGTGTTTGGTAGGAAGGTACTCCAACACGTGGTCTCGGGACAAAGCTGAAGTGCCCACCCAGGGACTCGGCTTTTTTATGTCCCAAGAGTGAGGACTGGCCCACTCCTGGGACCACTGGAGAACGGAAGATTCTGTTCACTAACCGTGAAGTCTTCCTTCTCTGTGGTCCCGGAGTGGTCCAGTCCTACCCACCCAGTTGTGTCGGGGGGAGTATCAGCTTTGTCCTGAGACTTCGGAGTTGGAGGTGGACACTGTGTTTTCGGTTCCTGGGTCCCTTGCTAGAGCTCCTTGAGTAAGGGTTCAGGATAAGCTCTGGAGGGAGGGGACTGTTATGTTTTCCCCAGAGAGGTTTTCTCCTGTTGTTCTTGGAGTTATTACTTGGGAGGTAGGATAGCTGGCAGAAGAACTGACTTCTGAGGATCAAGCGCCTCCCCTTCGGGTCAAGTTTGTTAAGCCCTGCGATAGAAGAGGAGGAGCTATGATCCCAAGAGTGAGGACTGGACCACTCCGGGACCACAGAGAAGGAAGACTTCACGGTAAGTGAACAGAATATTCCGTTCTGCTGCATAGATCCATCCCCGATTCCTGATCAGTTTCGAGTCCCCTCTCCCACTTCCTTGCTTGTCGCCATTGGAGCCTTCCTTGAAGACTACGATAGGTAAATATCGCCCTGTTTGTCTACCCATGTGTTCCCCTATCTCTCTATCTATGTTTCCTAGGACTGAATGTGTGTTTTGATGAGTATTTTATCTTGTATGGAAGCCTATATTTTTCTTAATAAATTTTAATTGTTTTTACTTAATTAGAGTCCCTAATCTGTTAAGCATTACTTTTCTGGACGTGTTAATCCTGTATACACAGGTAAAACAATCCTGAGTGAGCCAGGTGGCCACCTGACAATTCCCCAACCTCGTTTTGAGGGCATTTTGGTTTACAGTGGGCTGCAGTGTGGAGCTATGCTGACAGAAGAGGGAGGAAGGTGTGATCCCTCTTTAAAGCCACTTTCAGTTTCCCAGCATTAAAAAACATAGTCTTTCTCCAGCTGAAATGTTTGAATGAATTATTACTTCTGATTAATCAGCAGATCAGGGAAATCCAAAATTCTGAAATGTAATTGAAGGTTCAGGAGCCTGCCAGTGAGTCAGAGTCACAATTTACCAATTACCTTCTTCATTTGTTTAAGTGGAAGAGTTGTTCTGTTTGGAGAAACATTGTAAATTCAGACCCCCACCTCAGTGACTAGTCCTTAGATTCAGGCTGCTATTCCATGCATGCCTATTTTGGAGTAAGCTCCACTAGATACACAATGAGACATTTCTGACTCAACAAGCAAAGGGTTGGCTGCAGAACATTGGCTGTTGGAGAGTATGCACTTATTACAAGAGATGTAACGTCTCTTTGGAAGTGCTGAATGCCATGCTTCTCTTTCAAATGTCAGGAACCAGATGCTCTGAAGACTTTTTCTGCTGTCTTCTTACAAGCTACAAAAATATATATATCTCTGGTATGATAGCAAAATAACAAAATAAACAATCAATGGTATCCAAAATCTGTTTCCTTTAAAAAATTGTAATTGCTTTTGTTATTGCAAATGGTATTGATGTCATTTATATACTTACAGAGATCCCAAGTGATCATCATTATTTCAAAACTGGTTCAAAAGTGGAGGAGGAGTAACTATGTTGATTTTTTAAAAAATAAGGAAATCAAAAGAGAGGGGATAAAAGAAGTACACCATTAAAGAGGTTGAGAATGAGGACAGGACCAGTTTATTATTTAGAATTCATTGTCCATCTGCATAACTAGTCAGTGCAACAAGAGTAAAACAGAAGATAGCACTATCTGCCCGCTTTCACTCCCAAGAGGCTATTTGTATACATTGTATGCCACCGTTCCAACAAGTTACTCAGGTCAGTGATTGGCATGAAAGAAAAGGGAAGGTGAAAAAGGGCTCTTCAACCAGAAAAACTGTAATCTAAATAAGACATCTAGGTCATTTTCACATAAAATCTTGCTGGATTTAATGGCATGCATTTATTATTATGATCTTTTTGACAACCTGGTCATTACTGGGTGTGGAGGTGTAGGCTGGAGAATAGAACAAAAAGGTTACACTACACCAAAAGGGTGACTATACTTGCAGTCCTAAGAACACTTTCCTGGGAGTAAGCCCCATTGGAATAAACTAGGTCATACACCTCCTTAGGAATGTTTCCTACCTTTCTGGAGGGTTTGACAGACAGACCATCCTATCTCCCAACTGGAATTTGTACTTCTAAATCATAATCATGCAAGGGCATTGGGGCATGTAGGATTAAAAGAAAGTCTGAATGCTAGGTTGGAATAAAACAGTTTTTCAATCCTCCCAGTTATCCTAATTCAGTAGTTCCCTATCATTGGGCTTGGGAACTGTGTGGGGGAGGGGGGAGTTATTGCAAGGTTTCCAACTTTCATCCCCTAGATTAACCTTGGCAGCTATGCCCTCCTTCCTCAATCTTGATACGGTTGCTAGTAGGACTTCATTTGCTGGCTGGTTTGCCACAGCACAACCATGCCTTCCCAGTGAGGTCAGCCTGCACCAAGCTCCCATCCATGCAGTACATTGGGCCATCATTAGCCAGAGACCGTCAAGTGCATACCAGCCCTGTGAGGTTTGCATTCCTACTCAAGAGGGGAACTGTATCTCATACAAAGCTTGAATGGAGTACATGGGCTCCCACCACCACCCACTTATATCTCTGGCAACAGCTGGAATGCCCATGCCTTGAATGGAGGCATTGGCTACAGCCCTTTAAGAAGCTGCTGGTCAGCCAGTGGCTTCCTTGTGGGCCTAACCAGTTGGTTTTTCTGGCCACTTCCACATCTCTGCTAGCCCAGGAAGGCCCAGAGCTGCATGAGGCAGTTGTCAGGGGTCAGGAGCTTTATCAGGACATAGCATCTTGACAACCCCAGGGCAACCCCGTAAGTGTGGGACAGGAAGTGTCACCCCTAGACAGCTCATGTAAGTGAGCTCTGACTCCAAAAAATGTATGCTGGAATAAATTTTGTTACTTGTTAGGGTGCCACTGGACTTCTAATTTATTTTGCCACTTATATTGATAATGACTACATTATCAGCTGTGAGAAAGAATCACAGCTCAACACATGTACCCAATGGACTAACAGAATATTCTAGAGACAAGGTCTCTCTTCCTACCACCTCAGTTCCATTGCTGAGGCCATGGGTGAGCGAACAGCCAGGCATCCAGCACAACTGAGAACTCTCTCAACATAGCATCTTAACAACCCCAGATTGACAACAGTCAGTCAGTTTGGAGCAGATGCAAAGCATCCCAAATTGGGCCAGCTCAGAAAGAACCATCCTGAACCCTCTATGTGCTCCCCCACAAGCTGTTGCCATCCTGTCTGTGAGGTGACTCAGTGCAGTCAGACAGCAGTAGCGCACCATTTCCTTGACATGGTTTGGGTTTCTTTATGCCATACATTTTTAATGGTCATGCACATAAGCGCTCACGTGCCCATGCATTCTGGGTACGTAGTTTGTTTTTTAAAAAGCCGAAGAGGCTACTGGTGTGCAGCTCAAAAATTTGCTACCACTTGGAAAGTGGAAAGTGGTAGCATTTTGAGCCACTCTGAGGATGCTGGAGGGTGGGGTGAGTATGGGATGGGGATGGGTGGCAGATGTTAGCATTTGGAAGGATTTTTCATGTCAGTTTCTGAGGCATCTCTGGGTTGGCCCAAACTGCCTGTCTGTTATCAGCTTTTATGTTACATTTTAATCAGGGCTTTTTTTGTTTGTGACAGTACTCTCTGGTATTGAGTATCAGCACCTTTTTAAAGGCCTCTCCCAAGTCCTGAAGTGGGAATTGGTAGAAATCAATGCAACCTTATATTTGATCTCTGGCACCATTTTTGGTTTTGTTTTCTAACAATAAAAGCATTTTCTTTAATCAGTATTTGTGGTAGAGTCTGTGAACTCCTGTGGGAGCCAACTAACCACTGAAAGCAGGGTTAAAATAAAATAAATAAATAAGCATCATTCTGTATCCTGAAAGGTTATTGTGCATCCAAGCAAAGTCCCATGATTACAAACTAGCTGCTAAATGTCTTAGGAAAGGGGGCATTGTAGGCAGCAACACCAATAACTCTATACAAATACATGAAACTTTCTTATACTGTGTCAAGTCATTGGTCTGTGCTGCAAAACACTACCAGCCATGTAAGTAATGACTCAGTATAATAAATAAGCAAGAGTGTATGTATGGGTGATAATACACAGGCAGTTTGGGGCGATTGGGAGGTGTTCCAAATTGGGCCAGCTGGAAAAGAGCTGGCCTGAAGCCTCAACATGCTCCCCAGTGAAGCCCCTGCATCCCATCTGCGAGATGGCTGGGTGCCTCCACGCGCAGAGACGTCTCAGAAGCCAGACTGCTCCCCCCCCCCCATAAGTTAAGCACTCAAGCACTCCCAACAGTTTTTAAGGAAAAAAAGCCAGAAGCAGCTTGGGGTGGCTTGGTGGTTTCACATGCCAAGACACCTCGCTTGTGCCTTTCTGCTTCCAGATGATAATAATAATAATAATAATAATAATAATAATAATAATAATAATAATAATAATAATAATAATAATAATAATAACAACTTTTTATTTCTATCCCGCCCTCCCCGCTGGGGCAGGCTCAGGGCGGCTCACAACATAAAATACATTATACATCAATTTACTTATAAAATCACAGTTAAAACAATTTACAAATTATTAAAATTAACAATAACAATATCAACATGGTGCTATGATGGGGCAACTGGCTGTCAGCTCAAAAATTTGCTACCACTTCGGAAGTGGTAGCTTTTTGAGCCGCCCTACAGAGTAGAGAGGATGGGGTGAGTGTAGGATGGGGATGGGAGGCAAATGTTTGCGTGTGGAAGAATTTTTGGGGTCGATTTCAGAGCCATCTCTGAGTCGGTCCAGTGTGCCAGTCTGCAATCACCCTATGTGTGTGTGTGTTATGTGCCATCAAGTCACTTCCAACTTATGGTGACCCATTGAATTAATGACCTCCAATCATTAACATATTTGCTCAAGTCTTACAAACTGAAGACCATAGCTTCCTTTAATGAGTCAATCTATCTCATGTCTTCCTTTTTGCCTGCTGCCTTCAGCTTTTTCTGGCATTATTGTATTTTCCAGTGAATCTTGTCTCCTCATGATGTGTCCAAAGTATGATAACCTCAGTTTAGTCATTTCAGCTTCTAGGGGAGAAGTTAAGTGTGATTTGATCAGGTTTTTTTTGTATTTTTGGCAGCCCATGGTATTTATGAAACTCTCTACCACCACCGCATTTCATATGAATTAGTTTTCTTCCTGTCATCTTTCTTCATTGTCCAACTTTCACATCCATATGTAGTAATGGAGATATCATCATTGGTATCTAAATCTTGGTTTCCGCTGACAGTTCCTTACAGTTAAAGATCTTTTCTAGTTCTTTCATGGCTGCTCTTCTAAATCTCATACTCCTTCTGATTTCTTGGTTGCAGTCTCCCTTTTGACTGATGATGAAGCCAAGGAATAGTAAATTGTGAACATTTTCAATTTCTTTATTATTGTCATATCAAGTTGTGGTGGGGTTGTGGCTCAGCAGCAGAGAATCTGTTGGAGTGCAGAAGGTCCCAGTTTTAATCCCTGGTATTTCCAGTTAAAACAAGATCACACAGTAGGTGATATGAAAGACCTCTGTTGGAGACTGGGGAGAGCCACTGCCAATCTGAGTAGAAGATACTGACTTTTATGGGCCAAGGGTCTGATTTAGTATAAGACAGATTCATATGTTCATATGTTCAATTCTTCAGTAGTCATTATTTTGGTCTTTTTGGTGTTCAACTGTAATCCTTCTTTGGCATCTTCTCCTTTAACCTTCTTCAGTATTTGTTTGAATTCCTTACTATTTTCTGCCACTAATGTGGTGTCACCTGCATATCTCAAATTGTTAATGTTCGTTTCACCAGTTTGCACTGCCTTCATCTAAATTTAATCCAGTTTTCCTTCTGATAGATTGAACAGATGGGAAGATAATATATCTCCTTGTCTGACACCTTTGCCAAAACATTCTGTTTCTCCATATTCTGTCCTAACACTAGCCTCTTTTGTCCATAATACAGGTTGCTCATTAAAACAATCAGATGTTGTGGCACACTTATCTTTTAAAACAATCCATATATGACCCACACATTCAATAACTTTGCAGTGATCTATAAAACACAAACTAATTTTCTTCTGAAATTCTCTTTTGTAGATCTAATAAATAACACATCTACTGACATTAAAGTTGTGAGCTACTGCACAAATTAGTGCCATTTTTCCTGAGTTAACACAAAAATGTGTGAGCTGGAGGCTAAAAAACTGTCAGCTAGCTCACACTAATTCAGTTTAGAGGGAACACTGCATCTCATCCATATATGTATTACTATTTTTAAATTTATGTCAATGCTGTTATGATTTATAAAATACAAATTCATTTAAAAGTATTGCTGAATTCATAGTAGCCTTTTGTCATTATGTATTTTCTCAGTCAATAGATGCTCACAGTACAACTACTATCATGTGGCAGTCCATGAAATTTCTTGCGGTTAAAAAGGGGTCCTCATACTCAAAAAGATTAGAAACTACCGTCCTAATCCCTTTGCATAGTGCCCTGTAGTGGTAGTTATACAGTCACAGTGTGAGAGCTTTGACTCTTGAAAGCTCATACCCTAAAACTTCTGTTGGTCTCTAAGGTGCTACTGATTTGAATTTAACTGGTCTGCTGCAGACCAACAAGGCTACCCGCTAAGACTACAATAATACCTGTAAAGGTCAGGTAGACCACATGAGACCTCAGCTTCTTGTCAGTAATTATTTTGCTCTGTTGACATTCAGCTGGTAAACGTTTCCACACTTTGGACCTCTGGATATTACATAATATTTTAGAAATGCTGATGATAATCTTTTCCAATCTGGCTACTCCGTATTAGGAAGCACACTGGGATATCTGTCAAAAGTATCTCCTGGATTGTATTGTCTGTAGACTGTACTTGTAAGACTGTTGCCAACCTCTGTGTGATGTGCTCCATTGTGATGGATAGTTCCTGATCTCTATATGGCCTTATATTCTCCCATTTTTGCAGAAGTTTTCCCAACCTGATTTATCAGTTCCAGTGCTTTTAGTTATTTGACTTAGCACATGGTCCTTTCCTTGTATTTCTGGTTGCTCAATTGCTCTGAAATTTTGCTCTGGATCCAGTCCAATGTGTTTTGGGCAAGCAGAAAAACAGTTTGGGGTACACTAAGGGCTTTTTTTGTGTGTGTATAGCAGGAACTCCTTTGCACATTAGGCCACACACACCTTGATGTAGCCAGTCCTTCAACAGCTTACAGGGCTCTTAGTACAGGGCCTCCTGTAAGCTCCAGGAGGGTTGGCTACATCAGGGGTGTGTGGCCTAACATGCGAAGGAATTCCTGCTACAAAATAAGCCCTGGTTACACTGTATTTAACTAAAACAAGCAATTAGTGTGAGGTTTCTTTCCTGCTTACACAAAGAACTGTAGCACGTAAGGAAAATCATTTGTTGTATCCAAGCCATAGTTTGAATGCAAATCGGAACTGGAAATCATGTTGTGGTCATGATTTATAATTCTGGCTGTGTGGGCAAATAACTCATAGTTTGCCTAGTTTGGATATACTGGCAAGTTATGATTCTTTGAGAGAGAGGAAGAGCATGAGGGGCCAGGAAGTGGAAATGAAGAGACCAGAAGAAAAGGAAGACTGGGTATGAATGGCAAACCATGGTTTGTTATTACATGTGAAGTTAGACTTTATTCTGTCATTTCAGATTTTTTTTTTTTTGCAGGGCTTTTTTGGTAGAAAAAGCCCGGCAGAAACTCATTTGCATTTTAGGCACACCCCCTGACATCACCTTTGTTTTACCAGGGCTTTTTTTTGTAGAAAAAGCCCAGCAGGACATCATTGGCATATCAGGCCACACCCCCTGACACCAAGCCAGCTGGAACTGCGTTCCTGTGCTTTCCTGCTCAAAAAAAAGGTCCTGATTGTTAGCTAGAAAGGCAATAACTTGTTTAATTTACCTGTAGACAATCTGATTGAACAAAATGTTTAATGGCATTCCCTCTTCAGCATTTGAGAAACCATCGAAGTAGATCATAACAAATCTCAAAATGACATGTTAAATATGAAATTACATGTGCTAGTTCTCCACAATTATTTCTGCAATTGAAAATGCACATTGGAGAGATCTGTGCTCCTCTTAGGTAGTAACCATTCTGTGTAGTTACTGAATGAAACAGAGCTTCTGCCAAGGGTAATATATGTTTCCACTTGGAGCTCTTTGTTGGGAACATAAAGAAAGGGGAAAATAAGTGACATCCCAGCATATCTGTTCATAAGTAGTGCTTTCAGCATGTGAATGCTTTCCTTTCATTGCTGCTAAGCCAGCTTGCCATATGGCATATTTTACAGAATCTGATCTGCAGCCTTTCTGTTTCAAAAGAACTTTAGAAATATATATTTTGATCCCAGTGAAGATAAATAGTAGTCTTCACTGAACCATTGAAACATGAAAGGACTTCTGCATCAGTAAACATGAATTTACACCATCAATCTTTTTAAAACCTTTCCTGCAAATTTTTCAAAAGTATGCATAAAAATGTTAAAGCATAGTATTTCTGTCATCCCTGTTCTTGCAATAGGTGTATAACTAATTCCAGCATGATCACATGTGAAGATTGTGCATGCTATTGAATATGATTAAATATGTACTGGGGCAATCCTGGAAAATGTACAGTGCAACCTGAAACAGAGTTACACCCGTCTAAACCCACCGGAATCAAGGGGCTTAGGGCCAAACTTTTAGTCATAGACATTTGGCCCAATTTAATGTTCTGTCCTCTGCACTTTTGGAGGGGGGATATCATGGTGTACCATACATTGACTACAGCCTTATTCTGTGGAATGACAGGAGAATACAACACAGGAGAGGTTTACAACTCTATTGTGATAGTCTCAGAAGGTTGGTACTGTATCAAGTAGCACAGTGGATTTTGTTTTAATTTGTTGCTTATGAAGGTTGATTCACTTCCTGTCTTTGCTGCTGCGTTCGAAAATATATCAGTAGCAAAAACAAAACTGTATACATTCCCATATTTCTATAAGTAGAATTCTAGAAAGATGAGATATTCTGGCCAAGGGACAGAATACTGCAACAGTAATTGTGAAGGTAGTAAGAGTTTGCCATCTGGCACAGACCCCCTCCTCCACCAGATGGATTCATTAATAACTCTAGTATAGTATTCAGTCAGATTCTACTGGAACACATGACTGACATATTTAATTATTCTAAACGAAGAATGAGTGAGCCAGAAATTTCCTTGGATACAGAAATCATGAGCATTATTTTTTGAAAGATAAAAAGACACCGTCCCAAATAACTAAGCTTTATTTCATTATTAAAAAATGACAGAACTTGTACCAAGATCTTGCCTTGTAGGTGATTCATCAAGCAGGTTGTGGATCAAAGCAACATTTTAATGACATTTTTGCAAACCAGTTTATCTTTGGACTTTTAGTACATTGCAGTCTAATGCACTGCTAACTTCTTGACAGCTATGTTGAACACATGTAGTTGCTGTAGCCTGATGTGGAAGTAAGAGGAACATTAAGGCTGGGTACAGATGGGCAGCTTTGGGCACACTGGAGATGTCCCAAGCTGTGCTGCCCCAAACTGAAGCAGCCAAATCCAGATCATATGCTGCCGTGCGATGTGCCTATATATCCTACAGGGGGCACTTTGGCACATTCACACGGTTGTTGCATGCCACCCCCATAGCTCAGTTTGGGGTTTTTTCCCACTTACATTTTTAGTGGCCATGCACTCAAATGCATGTATGCACTCTGGGGAGGTTTTTTTTTTTAAAAAAATACCAGTGAGGGCCTAGAGTGGATTGGCAGGTTCACACCAGCAGTCCATCTTGCTTGCATGGTCCTGCGGTCAGACACCTGGAAAGATGGATGGAGTGTGGCAGAAGAATTTGCTACCACTTCCCAAGTGGAAGCTATTTGATCCATCTCAGAGATGTCGGAGGACAGGGTGAGTGTGGGAGCGGAATGGACAGCAGCTGTGCCTGTCTGACCTTGCTTTTTTAATCCGCCCGGGGGCCATGCCTATATCAGCTCAAATTGGCCATCTGAATTCAGCCTAAGATTCTTTCTGTTGTCTGAGGCAGTGGTTTTCAGCTGGTGGGACACAAACCACTGGTGGGACAAAGAAATACTCCTAGTGGGATGCAGGGTTTTCATAACAATTACTAAGCTTTCTCTCTAATCTCTTTGGAGACAATTTTAGTCTGGGCAAAGAGGAAATATCTGGTTGGTTGGGGCATAAGTTGTTTTTAGTATTGTTTTATTTTTAATGTTTTTAATGTTGGTTTTATCAAATTTTGTTTTGTTTTTGTATTGCTATTATCCACATTTAATCCAGGGATGCCCAGGAGAAAGGCAGGTATATAAATATTTAAAATACTAAAATAGGTTCTAGGAGATCTAGGTATGAATTTTCACTCTGCTGTGAAAGCTTGCTGAGTGACCTTGGGCCAGTTACATATTCTAAGCCTACCCTACCAGAGAGGGCTGTTGTGAGGATAAAAATAGAGAAGAGAAGAATGCTTTGGATTCCCAGGTGGGATATAAATGAAAAAAAAAAAAAGCAAAATTCTTCCAGGGCCTAGTTTTTCAGACCAAAGGACCTCTCCGCAGCTAAAATCGCATGTGTTTTGACTACTGCTATGCTGGACTTCCTCAGGCACTGTACTGTTGAAACCCTCTGATCACCCTCCTTGGATCAGCCGATAAACATTGGAAAAGCGAGAGAGTACCAGAGCAAGTAGCCATTGATGGATTTATCCTCTATGAATCTGCCCAATCCCCTTTTAAAGTTATTGTCAGTAGCCCGGCAAATTCTGACAACCCTAGTTTTTCCCCTACTAAAGAATAGTTGTGTTGTATTTGGAAAATTGCGCAATTATCCAGATCAAGTGAATTTGTACTGATAATAAAGAAGAAAAATGGTAAAGCAGTGCTTACTTTTTACTGATGTCAGTTCAGCCTTGATTTACAGAATCTGGCTCTTTTTTTAAAAATTGATTTTGGACTTTAATCTTTTTGAGATATTTGTTGTATATTTTCCATCTACTTGTTTATCCTTATTCCGTATTGTTTTTAATTGACTTCAGCATGTACTGGAATGCATGTTATTTTCATAACATTAAAATAATAAAATGTGTGTGCTGTAATATCAAGGCCCTTCTGAAGTACTAGGGAGGCCAAGATGGCAGATGTCAACAATATACGTGGGTTAGAAATTCAGGGCTGATCCTAGCTGAATAATGGACTAAGCTGGTAAACCAGCATCAGTTTCTCAGCTGTAATGTGGGAAAATCTTATAATTGTATCTGAAGAAGTGTGTGTGTTCACACAAAAGTTTATACCTTGTATTAATAAATTAAGTACTATAAAGATGAGCCTATGTCCAATTTTATTTTAAATTATAGTGAATCTATATGTAAATGAAATTAAATTAAACAAAAAGAGAATGAAGAGCTTTGCTGAAAATGTCTAAATCTAAATGTATGTTAATTTCTGAGAAATTCACAATGTTCTACTGAATTAAATGACAAAACCACACTTTTAAACTGTTTTCCAGCCTAGCTCTGCACCCAGATAAAGCCCTGGTTGCCACAGGGCAGGTTGGGAAAGACCCTTACATTTGCATCTGGGATTCCTATAATGTGCAGACTGTTTCTATTTTGAAAGATGCGCATACTCATGGAGTTGCCTGCTTGGCTTTTGATTCAGATGGCCAGGTATGTATCTTTTTATTGTCCTAACACCCCCCCACCCCCATCTTTCCTCATTGGATTATTGTTTTAATAAGCACATAGCAGTTACTCTGTTGCAAAGGATCCAGACTTGTTACTTCAAAGTATCACTTTTGTTGTGCAATGGGGGAGTGTGTTCATGTGTTTTCCCATCATTCAAAGCAAAACAAAACTTCAGTAGTCAGGGCTGGATTAACAATTAGGCCAATTAGGTACTGGCCTATGGTTTCATCCCCAGTTTCCCCCCTGCTTGCAGCCCTTCCAGCCTGCATGCACAGCCAACAACTGAGCCACTCTTTGCCCAACTTGCCTGGTGTGGCTGCTGCTGGCATCATTGCTAAACTTGCCTCTCTCCCGCGGCTTTGTCAAAGGGGCTTTTGAGAAGGTGCCTGCAGGTTGCAGCAGGGGCTGCGGATGGCGGGGCAGGTGCTCCAACTCTGAGATAATTTGTGAGGGGGCCCTGAGATTTTGACTGCCTAAGGCCTCCACAGGGTTTAATCTGGCATTGTCAGTAGTGAAGGAATGAAAATATCTAAAATCACAAATAATGCTTCTTTCTCACCCTTTTCCCTGTTGCGTTATCATAGGCTCATTTACTTGCCTTTCTTGCCTTTGCCATTTTAACTCTTTCCCTCTATGTTGCTGCTTTACTTGAGTTACTCGCACTCAAAACGCATTCCCTTATGGGCTGACATCTCCTATTTCACCTCATAGTTGATCATGATTGAGCAGCCTTCAGTGTGGTTTAGGCTATATATTTAATTATTTATTTTGCTTCATTTATATCATACCTTTGTCTCCACTGGGAGCCCAGAGTGACTTAAATCATTCCCCTCTCCTCCATTCTATCCTTACAACAACCCTCTGTAGTAGCAAAAAATGATTTGTTATTAATTTAAATAAGGAATCCTTGGGTTTGTGCACTGTCTGCCCCCTTTCCCACCCTCATGCATAACTCAATAATTAAAGCGTTTCTCATTCATAACAAGCCAGAGTTTGTATCAGCAGCAAGCTTATCTTTCTTACAAACCTGACTTGATTATAGCTGCCTGCCAGTTACTGTTCTTCATCCTTTGTTGGGGTAGAGGGCAGAGAGAGATGGCACCTTGTTCTGCCTCAGCTAGCTGATCAAAAAACCAGGTACAGTATTTATTCTGCCCATTTGCCTCTTCTTAGCACATTTCCTCAACACAAACTCTTCTTGCTTCTGCACTGAAACAGGCTTCTGTTCCTTTAATCTTTGCTGAAGTAAACACAAGGTTTCCTTCTATGTGACTTTGACAATGAACAAACACAGTTCTGTTGTTCATCTCTGTCCTGAGCACTTGTCATATGTGGGTCCACAAGAGGGAAATTAAAGGCTAATCTGATTTATCTGCTTATCAGTGTATAGCTCTTTACAGGCCAGGAAATGAAAGAGGCAGCCTGCAGGGATAAATAATTTAAAGTGTATTCCATCTTGTGCTTCTTTATGTAGCTACAGGTTGCTAGGGTTGCCAGCCTCCAGGTGGCATCTAAAGATTTCTCATTATTACTGTTAATCTCCGGGCAAACAATATCAGCTCCTCTGGAGAAAATGGACTCTATGGTCTTATACCCTGCTGAGGCCCTTCCCTCCCCAAATCCCACCCTTCTCAGGCTCACCCTCAAAATCTCCAGGTATTTCCCAACCCAAAGCTGGCAACCTTCAGTTTAGGCCTAAGAAAAGTTCAGCTGGAATATTAAGAGGCAAGGATTGCTTGTTACCTTTAAGGGCACCCCTAAACTGCAGTTTATAATAAATAAATAAAAACACTCTTAAGTAATCCCTCTTCCCAAAAATTATGGTACTGTGAGAAAGGGAGCCAAACATTTTAAACTGAAGTACTGTTTCCAGAACTCTTCAGGGGTACCATGATGTTTTGTTTGTATAAAAGTCATACTGTAAATATGATTTCCATGTTTCACTGAGAGTTGTTGAAAAGCCCGAGGGAGAATTCTGTTTTTGAATTGTGTGAAGGGCTTCATTTTTCATTCTTCATCACCAGCAGTAAGGAAATGAATACTGTATACAGAAGACTTAAGGTGTATGTGGTTCACAGACAGAGCAAAGCTAGTTCTGGTGCGTGGTGAAAAGAATATGAGAATAAATTGATACTAGCCCTGCTTAAATCGATTTTTGAGGGGGGGGGATAATTTACAGCCACTATATGAATAACAAAACTTAAGCAGCCTAGAGACAAGAGGTTCTATTCAGCATTGTTTTAGAAGGGAGGGGGAGGTGCATTTGGGAGAGTAGTTTCAACAGCAGCATCATTAAGCTGCGTAACACAGATGAAATTTGATTGAGGAAATGATGATTCTTATTAAACTACTGGCCTGGTCCCATCTAAAACTTCCATGTATGAAGGCATCGCTTCCCTCCCTCTGCTACCCAAGCTACCTCCTGAAATATTACTCCTGGAGGACTGTGGAGCAGCATGAGGGGGGAGTTGGAAGGATGGGAAAGGTGGGGAGGTAATGAAAATCAATGCTTCTTGCATGCATATGTTGATTGTTTCAGTGGGATACATCCCTGTAAGCAGAACCATGCTTAAGTCACCATTTCTCAATATTATTTCTAGTTTTTAGAGAAGCAGAAAAATAATTCCTTTACTGAAAGACTACTATCTTCATTTTTTGCTCAGCATTATAGTATTTTGTGTGCATATGTTCATCGCTATATTTACCATTATCCAGAATCCCTTTTTGAGCACCTTTTCACCTAGGGTAATTGCTTCAATTTCTGCCTCTGTAGTGGCATATGGTTTTGCCATATTGCCCCACTGAAATTGGCAGGGATAACTCACTGACCAGAGAGCCGAGTTCTGATGAACAAAGTCAATTAAGCTGATCCTGTTAATTTTGCATCACTGGTGGTTGGCAAAGCTTTGAACAGCTTTAAAAGCGCTGGAGTAGACAGTTTGCATGCTGGGGCTGACTGGAGTGCAATCTTTTCCAAAACTGAAAGGCAAGAGTTTGCCGCTATCATGGAGAGCAGAGAGCTTTTTATTAAAACAGAAAGCCCTGCATTTTGCTTAGATGAATGGTTCTGATGGCTTACTGCCTTCTGTTTGTTTTTTTACAGAGCATTATTCCTGCCAGTACTACCAAATTAATAAATAGATTTCTAACACGGTTATTTTAGAGACTGATCCCAAGGGCATGTTCATTACTTGATAAACTGCAACTGAAACACTGATCAGAAATTTAGCACCATGGAGCTTTCATATTGAAAAGCAGGTTTGGAGTCTATTTACACCTAAAGGACCACAAAAGATTTATAGGGTATAAGCTGTCAAGAGTCAAATATTATACTCTTGAAATCTTGCTTTTCTACTGCAAACCAACATGGCTACCAACCTGAAACAATCTTGTGGTTTCATGTCACCTGAAATGCAGTTAGTTTCCAGTCAATTTACACATTTGTATGTCCTTAAGTAGCAATCAAATTAAGAAAAATCCCATGAGCTATAAGCATGCTTGATCCACAGGCAGGTTGATGACAGTTCCAAAAGCATAGATAGAGTTATGATATAAAGACAACAGAATGTCCAGCATGATAAGCAAAGTTAGAAATTGAGTCCTCATATGAACTTTTTAGCCATTATGCTGACAAGGCAAGAATTATTCATGTTTACTGTTGTGACTTATGAATAGAACTTAAAGAAGTTCTGAAGGTCAAACTAAAAGATCTCAAATCTTGTACTGAATGTAATCTGTACTGGAACAATTAAGCATTTGAGTTTTAAGCATATTGTATGTTATTGGCATTTGATGTTCTTGTTTGCATCTTCAACAGCCTTTGTGCACATGGTTTCCTGTAATGAGTTGTTCTTCAGTTAACGAGGCTATTCTTTTATCTTTCTCTTTTCCCCCTTACAGCGGTTAGCTTCAGTGGGACTCGATGCCAAAAATACAGTCTGCATTTGGGACTGGAAAAAAGGAAAATTGCTGGCAACAGCAACTGGCCATTCAGATAGGGTAATCAGCTAAAGAGTTTGCTATATATTTTCCCTTTAATTTCTCGTCTATTTTTGTAGCATTTTTCATTCAACAAAACTATCTTTTTTCTATTAATCTAATGTTTTCAAAACCTGATGATTATGACTGGTGAGTAAAATTACAATGTGAAGGTAATGTTATGGGAAGGTCTGCAGAACATCAAATAGATGCTTGGGGAAGTTTAACTGAAGAATCAACTGATAGAAGTAGTTCATTCATAAGAAGCAATCAAATTGCTTTCATTTCTTTATGTGGCCATTGTCCCCTTTGGGCATCAAGGATATGTTGTTCATATCAGAAGTTTAAAAATTAAATCAGGAGTTTAAAAAATAAAAGTGTCTTTAGGAACAGTGGGGTACTTCAGTGAAAGCGAGCATGGTGTAGCAGTTAGGGTACTGGACTCAGATCTGAAAAAATCAGGTTCAGATTCCCCACTCTGCCATGGAAGCTTGCTAGGTGACCATTGGCTAGTCACTCTCTCTGACTAATCTACCTCATGGTAGGTGCTTCAATGGTGTATGCTGCTTTTGGTCCCTAATGGGGAGGAAAGCTAAATATAAATATCTAAATAAATGAATGAATGTTAATAATAACGGCCCAGACTGAGCTTCCTCTGCATAGAAAACATTCTATTCTCAGTCCCACTATGCCAAGCAAGTAGGTTGTATTCATTTATTCAAGAGATATATGATGTATTACAAGAAATATGGATTTTTTCAGAATTTGGAAGTTTGGAAGGAATTTTAGTGATGAAATAGTTGGAGGGATTGGATACAGCAGGTACACTTTGGTGGCAATAGAAGCATACAAGTTAGGTTTGCCAATTCCAGATTCAGAAATTCCTGGAGATTTGGGGGTGGAGCCTGAGGGACCATACAGTCTATCCTCCAAAACAGCTGTTTTCTCCAGGGGGACCAATTTCTGTAGTCTGGAGATCTGTTGAATTTTACCTTAATTTTCCATTAAATGTTAATTTTGCTTCATATGAGCAGATTCTACTTAACTCTAACAAATGCAGATGTGAATGAAATTCAAGCAACAGTTTTGTAAGGTCTTAATTATGCTGCCTGCTTTCTGTATGCATTTCCCATTATTATCGAAAATTAACTATATTCACCTGCAGGGTTTTAAAAATAAAAGCAGGAAGCACAGGAACGCAGTTCTGGCTGGCTTGGTGCCAGGGGGTGTGGCCTAATATGCAAATGAGCTGCTGGGCTTTTTCTGCAAAAAAGCCCTGTGTGAAACAATGGTGATGCCAGGGGATGTGGCCTAATATGTAAATGAGTTCCTGCTGGGCTGCATATTATATTTTTGTTAACAGAACAAGTGGGACTGTGTTCAATACCATGAATATACATATTGAATGTATGACATTTCTGATATTTAATCCATGTGTTTTCTAATTTAGTGTAGCAGTTTTAAATATATTTTGACAGATTTTTGATATTTCCTGGGATCCTTATCAACTCAACAGATTAGCTAGCTGTGGTGTGAAACATATCAAGGTAAACTGGTTTTGATGCTTTGGTGTAAAATTGTTTGCTGTGTTTTCTTTTTTTAACCTCGTTTTAAGCTGTGAATGTTACATAGCCAACTCAGGGAAGTGAAATAATTTCCCAGTACAGTTAAATATTTATTTATTTAAATCATTTATATGCCCACCTTTTTTCTGACCATTTCAGGACACAAGGCGAGTAAATGTTAAGGGATTGTAATGAGGGGCTGCTGTCAAGCAATGCAGAAAGGAAACATGGTATACTTTTACCATATACTTTTCCCCCCAAGGTTCTGACTGATTTAGAATAAAACTAACCTTACTTGATTTGGCACTTTAAAATGCTGAATTGTAATCATCATTTAAGTCATTTTTGTTGTTTACACTGCAGTTCCCCCCCCCCCCGACAGTACTTTTTAATTAGCTGTTATAACCAATGCTGCTAGGGTTTTTATTTTTTTTTAACATCTGAGCAATATAGTGTTCACCATTTTGCTTTGTTGTTTTGGATAATACCTGTTCCTGTGAGTGCACAAATATTTGATCAATATTTTTGTCAGTTTTATCAGGTAAGCATATTAATAGAGAGTGGAGAAAGAACATGATGATAAATTTAATAAAACGTTTCTCCATGACATAGAAAATAAGTTTCCATGAGAAGACAGGGTCATAAATAATTATAATTGGGATCTTAGCAGAAAAACTGAAGAGATTTTGATGAGTTGTTTGAGTTCTCTGAGCCTTTTCATTTCAGGACAGCAGAATGCTTCAACCTGCTAGACAATATAGCTAATATGGACTTTTGTAGACTGTAATATAATGCCTGACTTTCCTCAGAATATTTCTAGAGCTTGGGGAACTGCCACCTGAACAAACCTTTGTATCACAGGATTCTGATGAGATTTCATAATTCTGTCAAAAGGCGGATCTCAATCTCTCTTATGATCATTGCAGTGTTTTGATGCTTGATCACACAGGAATGCTTCACCTACGGATCTTCTCGGTAGCAATCTGACATACTAAATAGTGCACTTTCAATCAACTTTCAATGCACTTTCCAACTGGATTTTTTTGTGTGAACTGGCAAAACTCAGTTGGAAAGTACATTAAAACGAGATTCAAAGTACATTATTTAGTGTGTGTGATCGCAGATAGGTAAGAGATCTTTTAGGCAGACTTTTACATATTTATTTAGACCAGTGGAAGGAATACTTTATGGTCTGGGGAGCTACTGAATTTTTTTCAAGGGCCGTGGGAGCTACTGGACCCTAAAAGGCAGTTTGGTGAGTGGAGCTAGTCATAAAATGGCTGCCTAAACAAAAAACATTGCATTTCAGAAGAGGCCTGTGGTGCTCAGGTAGGAAAGGCTTTCCTCTGCTGTTCAAACAAAGCAACCAACTGCCACTCTAAGTTGTAACTTAACTTGCAGAGTTAAAATACATGGTTACCTCCAAGTTTTCTCTGGAAGAGGCCAATAATGTTGGAGGAGAGGTAGAGAGCTACTTTTAATTGCTTGGAGAGTTACTGGTCACTTCCCAGCATACTTGGCTTACATATTTGATTTGTACATAGCTTTATAAGAGCTAGATGGGCTACAGCTTATCTTGCTTATTTATTTGGTGAGTTGCATGGGTATGCATAGATAGGCTGAGCTGCTTATAAATTTTAAATTCTCACTATAAATTGCACATATACATGTTCTGACATAAGATGTCTGTGGCAGAGCTCACAATACACCAACTCATGTGATGTGTGCCATGTTTCTAGGGTATCAAAATTCAGATGAAAAACACTCTTTAATTTAAAGACTTTTTAGCATAGTTAATGTCAAAGTATTTGTTCCATTTGTTTTGGCCTCAGTGTATTTGATATTGTACTAATATATTACAAGCCTCATAAAGTTTGGCATACTGAAGTCATGTCACAGTGCAAATAATTAAACAGTTTTCTCTAATTATAAAATCAATGTGATGTAAATGTCTGAACTCTGGCTAGAGTTTCTGAAAAGACAAAACACTATATATTTCAGATACCTTGTTTTAATTCTGAAGTTAGTTGTAAATATAACAGATCTAAAATAAGTTTTTGTATATTTTTTTTCTGATTCCATTCGTTCTGCCCTTCACTAGTTCCTGGCTTTTCTCATTGCTTTAAAGATAGAACAGAAGTTAGATGGCAAAGAAATGCTCGCCTACAACATAGAAAGGCTCAGGAACCATTTGCAGAGGAGAAGCAGTTGGGGAAGAGGGAAGTGCTGCTCTCCCTGTCCCCATCTGCCACTTATTACTCTCTGCAACACCTCCTCCCCAGATGCTTTTCCCTGCAGCCTGATTCTGAGATGGGAGCAGTACAACACATATGTGATGGTATAATATAGCACTAAACCAAATAGAGATCTTTATGGTTTATCCATCATCTGCTACAGATTCTCTGTGCAATCTGTTGCTATTTTAGCTTTATTATTTGATTCTAAATTTAAGTAGGTATGCGGCTGTAAATTGCTGAAGAAAATGTGTAGAGTTTTGTTTAAAAAAATCAAGTCCCCCAGTTTTCAGGAACCTTTGAGATTTTTTTTTTTTGGGCTTTTGTATTCAGAAGCATGGTGCCTAACAGATTGCAGTTAGTTTTCCTTAATTAAGTGGACATAGCTATCAGAAGCAAGAGTAACATAAAGCCAGTTGCTCTCCATTCTTTCTGCCAAGAATCTTGCACCCTGATGCAACTCTATGTTTGGATTAGAAGAGAGGTCTTGCCAGGAAAGATGCCATTTATTGTGTTTCCTCAAGCAGGTGAACACCTGTTGTTGGGCGGGGGAGGTTATGGCACCTGGCTTCTATGAAATTGTCCTGATTAACTCAATGAATCAAACCAAATGCATAGTTGTAAACAAAGGCATGCCAAAGATTAGTTTCCCGCAGTTAAGCACTAATATTGCAGAAAGACAACAACTGATCCAGTCTAGTGGAGATTAAATTAAATTTGTTTTATGTTATGTAAAAATGCTGTACCTTGAAAATTATTGTTCATATCTGGAGAAGTAGAAACTTGAAAACTGAACTCTTGTTACTGACTCTCCTTCATTCTAGCTTCTCACTGACCAAGTCCAGGTGACCATTTATTTACAGTGAACTGTTTATTTGAACTTGCCATGGAATCCAGGGTTGAAATTTTTGCACAAATGTAATCATGATGACCAGGAAACTGGGAGCAATTTGTGGGTTTGTAAATGTGTGTATCACACATAGTGATGGGCACGAACCTTGTCATGAACCTAATTTCCTGATGAACATTGCCAATTTGAGATTTGCAAACCTGAGGTTCATTCTCATCCCTATCCATAACCCTCCCATGACCCTCCACATGGTTTTAAAAGTGTGTGGTGAGAAGCAGGGGTTGGGGAAAGGGATTACTAAAATGGCTGCAAGCCATTTCAGCTATCCCTTTCACTCTTCCCCCTCTGTTTCCATGTGTTACCTTTAAATGGCTTTTTCAAGCTGTGCACAAGTAAGTGAAGTCCAAGCAGTGAGTGAGTTCACCTGGAAGTTGTGAATTCACTGCTTGGAATTTGCACCTATGCAGCGCCTACCATTTTTAAGAAGTGTAAGTTGTGTTGAGGGAACATATTGTCAGTATTTCCGATGTTCTCTTTGTTGTGTTTATACCATAGTTTTGGACCTTGTGTGGAAATGCCTTGACAGCCAAAAGAGGAATATTTGGGAAGACAGGAGACCTACAAACCATCCTTTGTTTGTCCTGTGCAAAAGATGATGTTACGTACTCTGGTGCTTTAAATGGAGACATCTATGTCTGGAAAGGGCTAACCTTAGTCCGCACGATACAAGGAGCTCATGGTGTAAGTTGCCTTCTTAATGGTACAAAAACCTAAGCATCTTTATCAAACTTTCTCTATTACACCACTAAGATATTAAAGGGACTGTGGTTTCAAGTGAGGACTTATGCAGTGCAACTCTAAGAAAACTTTCCTGAGAATAAACCTGATTGAGAGACCTGGATTTAGAGCAGTCTTTATTAAAATAATATTAAAACATTAAAATAATGTTAAAATAATAACATGTGAAAATGGCTCCTTAAAATCAACGTTTTTTAAGTAATGAAAAGGGATCATGAAACTACCTGTAATGTGTAGCTTCATCTTAATTGAGAGAATTTCTTAATAGGATTAGACTTTATGGGTGGACAAAAACCTCAACTTGAACCCAGAAGGGCCACCACTCCCTCGGCCCCTCTCTCCTACTCTTCCTCCTCATTTCACTTGGTTCATTGAGAGATATAATTTTTCTACAAATTTACTGCAGCAGACGGCAGCCCTCATCATCTCTCAAAAGAATCCCTAACAATTAAGCCACTTATTCAATGCCACTTTTTTGTTTTCAGGTTCAGTTCTGGTTCAAGTCCAAGGCAACCAAGACATTTTGTTGTATTTATTTATATCCCACCTTTCTGTTCAAAACAACACATGAAATGACTAACAGATATGAAATCTTATTACTATACATATAAAACTCTATTCTGATACATCTAATTATTAACTAAAAAATGTTTGCCCAGGCAAAAGGCAGCTCTTTCAGAAGGCATCCGCAATCAAGGGGTGGGGCTGAACAGATGGCAAAAGTCTCCCCAGACAAAATGATTTTGGTGTTTGGGTTTCTGAACTGGTTTGGGATTGGTTTGACTGCTAGCTTTTAGCAACAAACTATCTTTTGCCTCACAAAGAAAAGTGTATACATGCATAAGAATGCTTATACATAATTAAAACTACAAAATGCACAATGCATGCTAAAATACTGGGATCAGGATTTACAAATCCCTCATTCAGCAGCAACTGATGGGATTGGGACCAGAGAATATCCTGGTCTCTCCTCCTACTAGTGGGTGATGGGAGTTAGTAGTGGTGCTCAGGGGTTGCAACTGCAGCATTCTTAAAGGACCCAACTTCTAGCACCACCATGACATCATCATCCTACGCTCACACTGAGTCCCACTACCCACTGAGAAGCTACATACCAGCATAGTGCTCCAGCTCTGGCAGCAGCATATCTGTGATCACATCTTGTCACCTTTCCCTCCCTCTACAGTGGCAGACACTGGTGGCAACTGGGATATATCTGACTCCCCTTCCCATGGTTTCCCCCATTTCCTATTACCTCCTTTCCCAAAAGGTGAGCGGATAGGATATGAGAGTTAAAGATCAGTAATTGGGAGAGAATGCTACAAATTACAACAAGGTTACAGAAAATGGAATATAAGTGACTTATAGATTGCAGATTCTCTTCCCCACTCCAGTGTTGCCTCTGACAGATGAACATGAATCCATGTGAAATTTCCTTTGATATATATTGATTGCTGATAATACAGGAAAGCAAACTGGGTTTACAAAAAGCACCCTTTCTTCAAATAAGCATCAGAGTTCAGCAATGGGAGGGGACAGTAGCATACAGCAAGCTACTTGCCTGAAGGGCACTCACTCCTCATCCTCTCTCTGGTGCTGCCTATGTAAGTTATTTACTGTAAAGCTGTGCTCTGGGAACTCCCTTTCATTTCACTGCAAAAAATCTCAGGAGAGTTTCCCAGCAGAGTAAGCCACAGCTGTCATTCTAATGCATACTGCAAGAAATGCTTAATAAAGAATAATGTGGCTTAACAGAGCTTCAACAAAAATTCTTCCTGTTAGCCAAGAAGGTGAAGTCTTCTTTCAGTTCCAATCAGATCCAGAATGCTGGTTGAAATTTTCTCATTAAAGAGTGTCTCGATTTCCAAGGTGTTTGTCAAAATAATTTTCCTTGCTCATTCAGTTGCTTCATGTTGGTTATTTGGGATAATATATGGCAGCCCAGTGGTTAGAACAGGGTGTCAAACATGTGGCCCTGGGGCTAAATCAGGCCCCCAGAGAGCTCCTATCAGGCCCCCGAGCAACTGGCTGTTGTCTGCTTCCTGCTCCCTCTCTCTTGCTTCCTTCTGCATCACAGTTTGCTTTGCCAGGCTTGCTTAATTGCACAGGAGCTGCAGAGCATTTTCTAGCACCAGGAGCTACAGGAGCTATTTCCTCCATTGGCTGAGGTTCCTCCCTTGGAAAGGTGGGGTGGGAGGAATAGCTTGCTTTGTCCAGTTCCCTGGATCCCATGGGAGAGATACAAAGAAAAAACCTTTAAGACCAATGAGTGCTAATGTTTTAAGCATGTTTTATTTTTAAAAAAATCTTTAATTGTGTTTGTCTGTGTCCTTTATAAAATTTATGGCTCTGCTACTTGGCATCACATTGACACACACACATGACCTGGCCCAACAAGGTCTCATTTATGTCAGATCCAGCCCTTATAACAAATGAGTTCAATACCCCTGGGTTAGAAGATCTGGGAGGCTGGGAGACCTAGGATCTGGGAGACCCTGGTTTGAATTACCACTGTGCGATAGAAGCTCAATGGGTGACCATGAGCCAGTCGCATACTATCAGGCTAACCTAGGTTGCAGCATTATTATGAGGATAAAATGGAGGAGAGGAGAACTATGTAATCTACTTTGGGTCCCTATTGGGGAGAAAGGTGGGTTAGATGAACTAAATAAATCAGTGTTCCATCATCTTACCAGTCATGAAATAATTCTACTGGAAGTGACACATGACTAGCTGTAACGTGATAACACATCTGTTATGCATTTTTGTCCTCTATTGATGCAACAGGGATGCCTGTGGTAGCTGCGATGGAATCTATCCCTGACAATGTGGCATTAAAACCTTTTGCAGACTGATTTCTGTTTCAAACGGGTTTCAACACGGGTTATTGAGGAAGACTCAGCATGGGTTCTGCAAGGGAAGATCTTGCCTCACTAACCTGTTGCATTTCTTTGAGGGGGTGAACAAACATGTGGACAAAGGAGACCCCATAGATGTTGTTTACCTTGACTTCCAGAAAGCTTTTGATAAAGTTCCTCATCAAAGGCTCCTTAGAAAGCTTGAGAATCATGGAGTAAAAGGACAGGTCCTCTTGTGGATCAAAAACTGGCTGAGTAATAGGAAGCAGAGAGTGAGTATAAATGGGCAGTCTTCGCAGTGGAGGACGGTAAGCAGTGGGGTGCCACAGGGCTCGGTATTGGGTCCCATGCTCTTTAACTTGTTCATAAATGATTTAGAGTTGGGAGTGAGCAGTGAAGTGGCCAAGTTTGCGGATGACACTAAATTGTTCAGGGTGGTGAGAACCAGAGAGGATTGTGAGGAACTCCAAAGGGATCTGTTGAGGCTGGGGAGTGGGCGTCAACGTGGCAGATGCGGTTCAATGTGGCCAAGTGCAAAGTAATGCACATTGGGGCTAAGAATCCCAGCTACAAATACAAGTTGATGGGGTGTGAACTGGCAGAGACTGATCAAGAGAGAGATCTTGGGGTCATGATAGATAACTCACTGAAAGTGTCAAGACAGTGTGCGTTTGCAATAAAAAAGGCCAATGCCATGCTGGGAATTATTAGGAAGGGAATTGAAAACAAATCAGCCAGTATCATAATGCCCCTGTATAAATCGATGGTGCGGTCTCATTTGGAGTACTGTGTGCAGTTCTGGTCGCCGCACCTCAAAAAGGATATTATAGCTTTAGAGAAGGTTCAGAGAAGGGCAACTAGAATGATTAAAGGGCTGGAGCACTTTCCCTATGAAGAAAGGTTGAAACGCTTGGGACTCTTTAGCTTGGAGAAACGTCGACTGCGGGGTGACATGATAGAGGTTTACAAGATAATGCATGGAATGGAGAAAGTAGAGAAAGAAGTACTTTTCTCCCTTTCTCACAATACAAGAACTCGTGGGCATTCGATGAAATTGCTGAGCAGACAGGTTAAAACGGATAAAAGGAAGTACTTCTTCACCCAAAGGGTGATTAACATGTGGAATTCACTGCCACAGGAGGTGGTGGCGGCCACAAGTATAGCCACCTTCAAGAGGGGTTTAGATAAAAATATGGAGCACAGGTCCATCAGTGGCTATTAGCCACAGTGTATGTGTGTATATAACATTTTTTGCCACTGTGTGACACAGAGTGTTGGACTTGATGGGCCGTTGGCCTGATCCAACATGGCTTCTCTTATGTTCTTATGTTCTTAAAACAACTTGTGACAATATAATCAACCTGACTGTGTTGTTAATCAACAGGCTGGAATTTTTAGCATGTATGCATGTGAGGAAGGTTTTGCCACTGGTGGAAGAGATGGTTGTATTCGGCTATGGGACACTGATTTCAAGCCAATAACTAAAATTGATCTCAGGGAGACTGAACAAGGATACAAAGGTATTAAGAAGCACTTTTAAAATAATTTTTTATTTCTGCAATTAATGTGATTATATGGATGTTTTTGCTCCTTTTAAAAAGGAAATTCATTCGTAGCTTAGCTTGAGCCAGGGATGCAGTTGTGCCCACCCCTTTCATTCCAAGGTGGCACCAGGGCTTTTTGTGGGGGGGGGGGGGAATGTGGTGGAATGGAGTTCGGGAACCTCTTTGTGGAAAAAAAATTCTAAAAAAAAAAACATTTAAAAGTTCATGAGGGGCACCCATGTATTTCTCCTTCATTTTCCTCTTGAGAATTCAGCACCTCTTTTCCCAAAAAAAACCCTGGGAGTCACAATGCATCATTGGACAGGCTGAGCCAATGGGAAGCCTGACTTTGCTTTCTCACAGTAGCCATTTGAGAACTGAGAAATTTTAAAAAAAAAATCTTGAATAGGCACATTTGAGAGATCTTTTATTGCAAGTTTCATATTGTTCCTAGGATAGGGTTCCCAGCTCTAGGTTGGGAAATACCTGGAAATTTTAGGGATGGAGCTTGGAGAGGGCAGGTTTTGGAGAGGAGAAGGGGCTCAGCAGGATAAAATGTCATAAAGTTCACCCTCCAACACACCCATTTTCTCCAGGGGAACTGATCTCTATTGTCTGAAGTTCCATTATAATAGCAGGAATTCTCCAGGCCACACCTGGAGGTTGGCAGCCCAAGAACTGTATATTGTCATATGCTACCATGTGTAGAGTCTGGGTTCTCCCAAGCTGACTTTGATTTTGATAGTTAGATGTCAGCATCCTGGTTTTCCTCCTGGACAAATCTGTTTTGATCGTTCAATTTCTCTTCAAAGAGTATAGTATGCACTCTTGTTTATCAGCAAATCTATCAAATGATAAGCTTAGAATAAGTAAATTTAGCTCTGTGTTATCCTATTCCAGGATATATTTCTGGTTAAGAAGATTTCATTATTTGATGGGCAACAGAACAGCTAGGCAAGTCTGAATTGTCTATACAGCTGGATATAAAACATAGCCGTGAAAGGTTCCCATGACTGTTCCTTGTCTTAAAGTCCTGCATGCTCAAAGTAAAAACAAGCAGTGGAAAAACTGTAGAGTAAAAGGCTTTGTAAATTCCAAGTAACTCCAGACCTTGAACTGGTATCGATCAGTTTCAGCTGGGCACATTTGGGGGAGGGGCATCTAATCAGGTAGAGGAAGTTATGGCAGGTTTAGGGCACTTTTCCCCTTATACATATACAAATAGCAAATTGGTCATGCAACTCATTTCTAGGTTAAAAGATATGCACACAGTTCCATGTAGAATCCCTGGACTGTGTTGGACTAGTTCCAGGTTCCGTACATTTTGGAAGGGTCTGGAGACTGAGAATTGGTTGCCATGGTATGTGAGAGTGCAGCAGTTTTCTTCAAAATGACAAGCCGCTTTAGGGTGCCATCATTTATTTATAAATGTCATTTACACCTAATGTGTTATTTGTAAAGGTCCATCAGTTTTCCTCCTGCATGGGGTCTAAAATGCATTCCAGTCTTAAAAGAATGTAAGTCTTTAAGAAAGAAAGCTCTCATTTGGGGGTGCATCAAATTAGTGTCATTTATTACCTGTTTACTATCAAGAAGTCACCTGAGAAAAAGCACAAAAGTTTAAAGAAAACTGCAGCAGGGGTGTACAGTTGTAGATCATCAGTTTTGACTGGCTAATTAGGGCAGAATTCTCTCTGCAAAGGATTGCAGAGATGTTCTTGTGGTTCCTTTTGTACATGTGCTGAGGGGATTGTGAATACGGTGGAAGATTTCATCACCTCCACTCACCTGGGTTCCATGCATTGGTGGAAGCATCTGCTACAGCGTCTGCACAATTGAAAGCCAATATGGTGTAGCAGTTTGAGGGCTGGACTAGAAATGGAGAGAACCACATTTAAATGACCACTCAGCCATGACTTCAATTATGTATACATGTATACTTCTGGGGAAGGATGAGCTAGATCTTCTTCGTGGTCTCTGTGCTTCACACTCATGGGATGAGCGCCTGCGCTGATCCCCGAATCGGTACCTAAAAAGCCCGGGATTTTTCGCGCTCGGCAACAGTGGACATGCGTAGGCGTCCCAGTACGCATGCTCACTGGCGACAGCGTGAGGATCCCGCCAGTTCCTTTCTGACCGCTGCTCTGAGAGGATCTCCTTTCATGTCCCTGGTCGGTAAAGTAATTTTGCATTGCTTCTACCTATTGTATATAGCCCGTTTGTTGTTTTCTTAGTTAGTAGTTAGTTGTTAGTAAAAAAAAGAAGTTGTTGTTGTTGGACTTGCCCTTCAGGGCTTAGTTTTTCCCCCTGTTTTTCCCCTCAGAGGCTTTCCTGAGCGGGTTTTTTCCTTGCGTCTATGGAAAGACGTTGGGGTTTTTTTAAGAGGTGCCAATCCTGCGGGAAGAAGAGTGCCCCCCCAACGGCCATTCGCTCTGTCTCCTCTGCTTGGGCGAGGGGCATTGTGTGGATTCTTGTTTGCATTGTTTGAGCTTCTCCAAGCAAACACGCAAGAATCGAGCAGCGAGGCTTTCGGCTGCATTGGTCGAATCGGCACTTCGGCCTCAGAAGATGGCATCGCGCCCGTCGGTACCGATGGGAGAGACCACTGCCCCCATGGTCGCATCAGCTGATACATCGCCGATCAGGACCGAGATGCCTATTGAGCGCGGGCGTTCCACAAAGCGTCCCTCTGAGGGGTCGGTGGACACCCAGCAAAAAAAGCGTCGGAATGATTCGGGGACCCTATCATCTGCACCGAAGAAGGCGAAGTCTAAGGAGAAGTGGATGAAGAGATCGTCCCACACTCCTTCGCCCTCTCATGACGCTTCGGCATCGATGGCTACTCCACCGAGAAAGATCTTGGCGTCCCCACGTCACAGCCCTTCGGTGTCGAGAGGCAGCGCTTCACAGCAACTCCGTCTCCCGGCATTGGAGCATGAGATCGATCTCACCCAGCGATCGCATTTCTCCGGATCGAGGCGGCGCAGTGAGAGTGACTCAGTTTCAGAAGTCGAGGGGTCGGCACCGATAGAGCTGTCGGAGCCGATGGACCAGGCGAGGGGTCGAAGGGAATTGAAACCATCGACGACAGTTCGTCGCTTCCCACCACCACCACCTTGGGATCAGTGCCACTGCCTTCTCCGTATTCGTACCCCTATCCACCGTACCCATGGTTCCCACCCTGGGACTTGGCAGAGTGGGACCGGCAATCTGAGGCATCCCAGATGTCGAGACTCTCCCAGCACTCCAGATGCCGCCCTTCGGCATCGATCTTGGTTCCGCCTGAGAGGCGCGCTGTAGTGGTGGAGGAGGTCCATTCACGCTCGTCAGTAGCGGTTCGATCGCCCATCAGAGAGTCGACACCGATACTCTCAGAACATTAGTTGCGAAGAGAATCTTCATCGTTGGACTCCGAGGTCGGTACCGACGATCCGGACAGGGCCCTGGAGCCTTCGCCAGTGTCGCATACGGCTGAGTATCTTCCTATCTCACCATCAGAGGATCTGAAGTCGTATGGGGACCTGGTAAAGAGGATGGCGACCTCTCTTTCCCTCCCAGTGACACAGCCACAACCCGTCGTGGATGATACGATCTTCGACATTATGCAACGGGACATGTCTACAGCGGTTGCATTACCTGTGACGAAGGTGATCCTTCAGGCAGTGAAGGAGCCCTAGGCGAAGCCTGCCTCCACTCCAGTGTCATTGAGGAGATTGGACCACATGTACTGTGTCCAAGTGGCTGGGGCAGAATTCCTCTTCTCACATCCGAAGCTGAATTCTGTGGTTGTGTCATCATCCTCAAAGGCTCGCAAGATTCATTCTTCCTCACCAGATAAGGAAGGGGAAAAGTTGGATAATGTGGGGAGGAAATTTTACTCTGCAGGGGCTCTGGGAGTAAAGGTATCTAACTATGCTGCGTGCATGGCTAGATACCAATACTCGGTATGGGATCAACTCACCCCCCCTCCTATCCTCCCTGAGCGAGGAGAAAAGAGCGGCAGCGAAGAAGCTGCAGAAGGAGGGCTTTGCTGTAGCCAAGCAACAATTGGCTGCAGCAAAGCACATGGTGAATGTCTCCACAAAAACGATTACATCGGCCGTCGGCCGTCTGCCTTCGACGCCACTCCTGGCTGAGGTCAACAGCCCTCCAGCAAAACACCAGGGCCTTCGTGGAGGATCTGCCTTTTGAGGGAGAAGGCCTCTTTAGCACTACTACTGACACTGCTCTGCAAGAAATTGATAAGAGCATAAAGACCTCCAGGAACCTGGGTGTCCAGGCTCCTTCCAGAGTTCCTAAATCGAAACAGTGGCACAAGCCTGGTTAAGAAACCTTACCAGAAGTTCTCCCCAGAACAACAGTGGCAACCTCGCTCTGCTCAACCAGAAAGCAGGTCCCCATACAGGGGGAACAATAGGAACCAATATGTTTCTCAGACCACCGGCAAGTCCAAGGGCATTCGCCCCCAAAAGCAGGGCCTTTGACTTTCCCGTAGCACGCGTCACCATCCCCACCCTCTCTTCATCCATCCGCCTCCGCCCTTTCCTACCGGCCTGGGAGTCTATCTCAACGGACAGGTGGGCGCTTTCCATCGTAGCAGAAGGCTACAGAATAGACCGCTCAGATTTCGACCCAATCCGTGGTAATCACCACACCCCCTTCCCCACCTCTGCTGGCGGAGGTGAGCAACCTCCTACAGAAACAAGCCATAGAACGGGTCCCGATGGAGGCCAGGACGGGAGGCTTCTACTCTCGTGACTTCTTGGTTCCCAAACAGGATGGGGGTTTGAGACCAATCATGGACCTTCGGAATCTCAACAAGTTTATTCTGTACCAGAAGTTCGGAATGCCCACTCTGCAAACAATCTTGCCTCTCATCAATCAAGGGGACTGGATGGCAACGCTGGACCTCAAAGATGCTTACTTCCACATCAGCATCCATCCTGCGTTCAGACGTTTCCTTCGGTTTGCAGTAGGTTCTCAACACTTCCAGTTCAAAGCCCTTCCGTTCAGCCTGTCTGCTGCACCTCGGGTGTTCACGAAGATGATGAGCATTGTGGCTGCCCATCTCTGGCTTCAAGGGATAGTCGTCTTTCCATACATTGACAACTGACTCCTTGTGGCGGAGTCAAAAGAGAGTTTGTCATCCCTCATTGCCGTCTCTCTTCGTCTTCTCGACACCTTGGGTCTGCAGGTCAATTAGGAGAAATCACACCTTACTCCATCAAGGACAGTTCAGTTCATAGGCGCTTTGCTGGATACGAACCTGCATCGTGCGTTCCTGCCTCATCAGAGAGCTGTGGACATTATCAACCTTGTGCAACTTCTGCAAAGTCTAAAGTGGGGCACAGCGCAGCAGCTGCAGCGAATGCTGGGGCTGATGGCGGCGACAACAAGCGTGCTACTTTTTGCGAAGCTGAGGATGAGAGGCCTACAATTCTGGTTTCTTCGTCAGTTTCAACCATTGAGAGACTCGCCTCGAAAGAGGTTTGTCATTCCATCTGTGACTCTTCAAACTCTGCAATGGTGGAAGTCAAAGAGCAACATTTGTCAGGGAGCTCCATTTTATCTCCCTGCACCTTCTGTGACTATCACAACAGATGCATCTTTGTGGGGTTGGGGGGCCCACATGGACGGTCTGTGTGTTGGGGGCCCTTGGCCTCAGAAATTGACTCACTGCCACATAAATTATTTAGAACTGATAGCAGTTCATTTTGTTCTCCGCTCTTTCCACCCTCTGGTGGTGGGAAAGGTTGTTGCTCTGCTAACAGACAATACCACTGCCCTGTGCTACATCAACAGGCAGTGGGAGACAGTCTCTCGACGGCTCTGTGCATTGGCACTGGACCTGTGGTCGGAGTGCCTGGACTACGACATCTTCGTGAAGGCTGCACATCTCCCTGGGGTCCTCAACTTGCAGGCAGACTCCCTCAGCAGGGGCGTGGCTTCCCCACACGAGTGGGAACTGCAGTGGCGCTTCCTCCAACCTGTCTTTCAGCTTTGGGGGTATCCTCAGGTGGATGTCTTTGCCACAGCCGAGAACAGGAAGTGTCCTCTGTTTTGTTCCAGAGGGGGTGCGGATCCAGAGTCGTTGGGAGACGGTCTGCTGTTTCTGTGGGAAGGTCGGTTCCTTTAACTGTTTCCGCCTCTGCCATTGTTGACGAAGGTGGTCAACAAAATCGCAAGAGAGAGACCATGCTGCATCCTGGTGACTCCTTGGTGGCCTCGCCAGAACTGGTTCCCGATCCTGCTCCAGTTGGCAAGGGGGATCTTCTACCAGTTCCCGGCATAACCGGACCTTCTGTCAGCTCAGGTAGGTCATGTCCTCCATCACAACGTGCCCCACCTGAAGCTGACAGTGTGGCTTATCGACCCTGTGGGTTCTCTAGCAGAGTCCAGCACATCTTCCTGAATAGCAGGAAACTTTCCACCCGCGCTTCCTATGATAGGAAGTGGTGGAAGTTCCTTCAGTTCCTGGTTGATCCTTCAGTTTCTCCCCAAAGGGTGGGATTGTCAGTAATTTTTGAGTTTTTGTTATCTCTTGTGGATGCTGGCCTTGTTTTTTCCTCCATCAAGGTTTATTTGGCAGCAATATCTGCATTCCATGAACCAGTGGAGGGACATTCTGTTTTTGCACACCCTCATTCTAAGAGGTTTTTGAAGGATCTGCTTAGGCTTCATCCCCCATCCAGATCGTCCCCACAGCTGTGGGATTTGAGTTTGGTGTTGGACAGACTGACTCGTCGTCCCTTTGAGCCAATGGCCACGTGTTCGTTACAGCTTCTCTCATGGAAGACTGCTTTTTTGGTAGCCATCACATCAGCACTTCATGCGGGGGAGCTCACAGCGATGCGTTGTGACTTCCTGTATCTTGTTTTTCAGGAAGTTGGAGTTTTGTTAGCTCCTGATATTTCTTTTCTTCCCAAGGTGGTTTCTCAGTTCCACCTCAACCTAGAAGTTTGGTTGCCCACTTTTCATCCTACGCCTTCCTTGAATGAGGAATGTAGGTTGCATGCTTTAGATGTAAAGCGTGCTTTATTGTTTTACTTAAGTCATTCCAAGAGTTTTTGCAAGGACAAGCAGCTTTTTGTTTCATACACTGCCCCTAAGTTAGGTTCCAGGATTTCGTCTCAGAGGCTTTCAAAATGGCTCACTGAGACAATTAAACTGTGTTATTTGTTGGCTAAGAAGCTGTTACCTGGGCCTATTCGCGGCCACTCTACAAGGGCGATGGCGACTTCGGTGGCATTCCTGAAAGGCGTGTCCCTGACGGATGTTTGCAAGGCTGCCACCTGGTCCTCTCCGTATGCCTTTATGAAGCACTATGCGCTGGACGTGCATGCTCAACAGAGGACTCGTTTGGGAACTGCTGTGCTGCAAGCTGTTTCTTCTGGTTGACCGTCTTCCCGCATCCAGGTATGTCTTGCTTGCTAATCTCCCATGAGTGTGAAGCACAGAGACCACAAAGAAGATAGACAGGTTGCTTACCTGTAACTGTAGATCTTCGAGTGGTCATCTGTGCATTCACACTACCCGCCCTCCTTCCCCACTGCTGACGGTCTCCCTCCAGTAGGGGCTTCCAGCGGTCAGGAAGGAACTGGCGGGATCCTCGCACTGGCGTCGGTGAGCATGCGTACTGGGACGCCTGCACATGCCCACTGGTGCTGAGCGCGAAAAAATCCCGGGCTTTTTAGGTACCAATTCGGGGATCGGCGCAGGCACTCTATCCCATGAGTGTGAATGCACAGATGACCACTCGAAGATCTACAGTTACAGGTAAGCAACCTGTCTTTCTGTGGATACTTTGAAAAATCCTCCACAAGTGGAGGAGGAGGATGAGGAAGAAGAAGATGACTAAATGACCCTGGAGGCCCCTTCCAACTCTATGATTTAAAGAAGAATTTGGATTTATATCCCGTCCTTCACTTACAATCTCCTTTCCTTTCCTTTTCCCACAACAAACGCCCGTGAGGTAGGTGGGGCTGAGAGAAGTCTCCAAGAACTGCTCTTGAGAGGACAGCTCTGAGAGAGCTATGACTGACTTAAGGTCACACCAGCATGTGGAGGAGTGGAGAATCAAACCCGATTCTCCCAGATTAGAGTCTGTGAACTTAACCTCTACACTAAATTGGCTCTGTCTAGCCCAGACTGATCATGCTGACAGCTGCAGCTTCTCAACAACAATGTACATGAATCTCAATCAAATCACCACTAAGATCAGACACTACTTCTGCACTGCATTCATTGAGGTGGGCTATTTATGGAGGAAGGTGTCTTTGATGGCTATTACTTGGGATAACTAAATGGAACCTCCAGTTTCAGAGGCAGTATACCCCTGAATACCAGCTGCTGTGAACAAACATTGGGGTAAAGATGCTGCCCTTATGTTCTGCTTATGGGCTTCCTTGAGGCATCAGCTGGCTACTTTTGTACACAGGATGGAGTACTAGTAGGGCATTGGATTGGTCCCGTAATACGTTCTGATATGAAAGTATTTAATAGAGGCTGAACTAGACTTTAAAATTTAGAACAATGCCATGCAATGAATGGCTGCAATCATAAGAACTTAGTATTCATCTTCCATTTTCATGTGCAGCCCCACAAAGGGATTGTGCTTGCGCAGACTGGCTGTGGACATTTTGTTTCTAGCTTAAAGCTCCAAAAATGGGAACAACCTGAAATGTACTGGGTTTGAAGCATGAAGATGCCAGGAGATAGTGAATTCAGCATAGTGATTCAGCATAGTAAGGTAAAAACAGAACTGGCTTGCAAGGCCAATGGCCCTGCTTATATGCATGCAAATAACTGCACCCAAAACCCCATTACAAACAACTATAGGCTAACAGCTGGCCCAACGATCCATGATAGGCCTCCTTCCTGCATCCAGGTTACTATTGTTCTGAAGTCTCAAGCTCAGCCAAGTCTCTGCTGGCCCTGAGGCCAAACTCCAGTCCCAATACATAACATTTCTCCCCCCAAAGTTTCCCAATATTTAACAAACATAGTCTTGGAGATGTGCATTTCCGCTGCTCCTGGTTGGACCTGCGAAGCACACTGGGGGCAGCCAAGGAGTCGAGTTCCCTTGTTGGGGTTGCCGGTGCTGTGCCAGTGGAAGGCTGTGGCAGTGGAGCAGTTGAAGGGTCCCTGATGTTGGAGGTGCCCGGTGGGGTTTCCTTTGATTCCTGGCGGTCTGGTTGGCTGCGAACTCCCGCTGGCTCCTGCAGTGGCACCGACTGGTGTTGCTCCATGGTGTTCGGTGTAACATCTGGCTCAGCAGGGAGCATGCAGTGACGGAGTTGATCCACGTGTCTGCACAGAACTGGACCCCTGTTGGTAGATACTTTATATGAAACCTGTTGGGGTTTACAGATACTTTAGCAGAGTTGTGTGGAGAGAACCACAAATACACAAGCCAGGCAGTCGTTTTAGCTTAAGAATAAAGTAGTTTACTTTTACTATGAGGAAAGGGTAGACTGGGATTACTAGAAAACAAAAGAAAGATTCATTATCCTATCTAGTCTCTAGACTACATCTCGACTCTTCTTGAGTCCAAAAACTAACTGCATGGAGATCTGAGGGCTTTACACAAAGGGCAATAAAACTGACCAAATGGTTTCCCCCAGACCACCTCCCAAATATATGGATTAGCCAATTAGGGCTTTGCTTCAATGGTCACTATACATATTGACACCTAGCCTGAGCGGGAAATACGTGCACACATTCTCATTGGCTCTATCTCTCACTGGCTAAACATCAGCATGCATATACATTCACTTAATTAACTCATGACAACAGGAAGTGAAATTTCAATAGAAACCCAACAAAACCGGGCCTGTGACTCAGATGACTTGAGCAGGGATCCAGACGGAGCCGCTGCTGAAGTTCTGGGCGTACACAGAGTCTCCCGGAAAAAATCCTTGGGGGCTCTATCTGGGTAGAGACAGTCCTGTCTGGTTGTCAGGCAGCGGCCCATGAGGAACTCTGCTGGGCTGAGACATGGGTAGCACTGGGGGTCACTCGACCCGATGCCATACAGGGATGCATCACAGGCAAGGATGACTGGCAAGGATTCATCGAAGTGCGCCAGGACCTTGTTGGAGGTCAACAGGTCTTTGACGGCCCAGAATGCAGAGGCTTGCTTCTTACCCCAGACCCATGGAGCGTTCTTGTCGAGGAGACGGGGTTCTGTGAACGTGGCTTTGAGGGGCAGGAAGGAATGATAAAAGTTCAGGAGCCCCCAAAATGCTTGTAGCTCCTGTTTGAATTTGGGTTCCAGGGCATCGACTATGGCGCTGATTTTGCTGGGAGCCGGATGGATGCCCTCTGCGTTGACTAAGAATCCCAGAAACTCGACCTGCAGATCTCCCAGGAGGCACTTTTCACGCTTCACTTTTAGCCCAACCGAGTCAAAACGTTGTAGGACAGTGCTGAGATGGGTGATGAAGTCCTTTTCCATTGGAGCGGCGATCAGAACATCATCAAAGAAGGGCTGGACCCCGGGGATGCCTCTTAAGAGAGAGTCCATCAGGTTTTGAAAGATCCCTGGGGCTAACTGATCCCAAACTGCATTCTCTTAACCTTGAATGCCCCCCTGTGACTAACAATCGTTTGCGCCTCAGTGGTGGCTTCATCGGCTGGCAGTTGTTGGTATGCCTGTGCCAGATCCAATTTGCCAAAGATTTTTGTGCCTGCAAGGGAAGCTAAAACATGGCTGACCACTGGCACTGGATAGGCGTGGTCTTTTAGCGCCTTGTTCAGTGTAAACTTGTAGTCCGCACAGGTGTGGACATCTCCATTAAGCATTATGGGGATGACAACTGGGATTTCCCAGGTTGCATTGGGCACTGGTTCTAACATCCCTTGAGCCACTAAGCGGTCTAGTTCCACCTCGATTTTTGGTTTGAGTACGAAGGGCATGCTTCTGGCCTTCATTCTGATTGGCTGCACTTGGGGGTCTAGATCTAGGGACACTGGTGGTCCTTTGTAACAGCCCAAGGTACCGTCGAAGACGGATGGAAATTCATTGTAAACCCTTCCCAAGTCTTTAGGGGTTAAGCTATGCACTCCCATGACAGCAAACCCCAAAGGTGCAAACCATGCCAGCCCCAGCAAACTAGTGTGTCGGCCTCCCACCACCAGCAAGTCCACAAGTCCATCAAAATTCCTATACTGCACCCAGAACTTTCCCCACCCCCTTATTTCTACATCGTTCTGTGAAAAGTCTCTGAGGATGAACCCCGCGGGCTGGAGGTGCGGCCATCCATTGGGGCAGATTTCCTTGAGGGTCTCCTTTGAAATAATTGAAATGGAGGATCCTGTGTCCAGTTCCATCAGGCAAGGGCCCCCCTCTAACTTAACAGTCACCTTGATTTTATCTGGGGTGTCCAAGGGCAGATGCAGTACCTGTATTGGTTGGAGTGACGTGGTGTGGAGCTCCATCTTGTGTGTGGACTCTTGGTGTGCGGTTTGTTGCCTCCGAGTCCCTTTGGAGTTGCAGACTCGGGCGATGTGACCGACCTTTCCACAGTTCTGGCATTGGGCATCTCGGAACTGTCAGGTCCTCCGTTCATGGAGCTCTCCGCAGCTGGTGCAGGGAGTCGAGATTACAGCATGAGGTGATGTTGTAGTCGGGTGTGCGACACAGCGAGTAGGTCAGAGTAGCTGTAGGACCTCTTCTGCTTTGTTGGCCGATTCCACGTCGTGGGCTGCAGTGGTGGACCTCCTGGAAACTGGTAGGCTTGACGGCAGACTAACCTTCGCGGTGAACTGGTCAGCTGCTTCGGCAGCAAGGGCCTCTTCCTTCACAACCTGGAACATGGGGTCCTTCTTGGTTAGGAGCCTCCATTGTATTCTTTCATCCTGGAGGCCGCACACTAGCCGGTCCCAGAGTACTTCCTCCAGGTTGCTGAAATTGCAGTAGCGGGCAGCCCTTCTGTAGAACGTGTGGCTGGCCACTGTGATGGAGGGTTTGGGCACGAAGTGCTCTTGCAGCTGGTTCAAGATGGTCCAATACGGTGTGTCTTTGAAGTCCGCTGGAGCCAGCAGGGAACGGGCGATCTCAAATGTCGAGTGACCGGAGACACAGAAGGAGGTGGCCCACTTCTTTGCATCATCTGTGATGTCCGAAGACTCCAGGAAAAAAGCGAAGCGGGAGGCATAGGATTCCCAGTCCTCGATGGTGTCGTCGAACTCATCGAAGTGTCCTGGAGCGGCAGCCATGTCGTCCGGCAGTGGCAATGTGCGGTACTGGATGCAGGGTTCAGCGATGTGTGGTGCGGTGCCGATGGCCAGGACTTCGTGCTCACCAGAATCCCATCCTCGTCGCCAGTGAAATGTACTGGGTTCGAAGCATGAGGACGCCAGGAGATAGTGAATTCAGCTCTCTATTCAGTGATTCAGCATATGTAATGTACTCAGTGACGAGACATGCAGAAGGCAACATACTTTCTTCGAAGGTACATCACAGAACAGGGACAACGCGGGCCGGGACCCGCTTTATATACGCACAGCCCAGAACGGCCCCCCAGCTGGCCCAGACCAATCCTGGCCAGTCAAACTTCCCGCCACAGATCTTGATTGGCGGAGTCCTTTCGCGCGCTGTGCCGAGTGACCAGGGGATTCCCCCTGGTCGCCTCTGCTGCATGGCCGCACGGTGCTTTACTAAAGCACAATACACTACACTCCTCCCCCCCTAGTTCAAGTCACATAATCCTGCAAGTAGGCGGGGGCCCGGCGTTCCTGGGCTGATCGCCTTGGGGTCGCTTGGGGCGTTGGGGCGGCCCCCACAGAGGGACTCTCCTCTTGGCGATTCTCTTCCGGCGGCTGGCGGGCCACCTCAGGCGGCGGTTCTGGGTCGGCCGGTCTCGGGGAATCGTATGTTGGCAGGGTCGGCGCCGGCGGGGCTGCTTCAGGTGGTTCCGTTGTTGGCTCGCTCCCGCTCGCTGCTTCCCCAGCCCCTGTTGGCTCCTCCTGTACGGTGCGGCGGCGCAGCTGGTCGATGTGTCTCCGGAGGATCTGGCCCCCCTCTGTCGACACCTTGTACGATCGGGACCCCGTCACCCACAGTACCCGGCCTGCTACCCATTCTGGTCCGCTTGCGAAGTTCTTCGCAAAGACCGGGTCGCCCGGGAAGAACCCCCGCGCCGCTTCCCTGACTTCGGGGGAATTGCGGACGTCGGTAGCCCGGTCTGGGTGCAGCCTGTCCAGCCTGGTTATCAGTTTTCTCCCCATGAGTAGTTCCGCGGGGCTCGACCATGTTGTGGGGTTGGGGGTAATCCTGTTGTGGAACAGGAAGGCTGCCAGGCGGTGGTCCCAGTCCCCCTGCACTATGCGACCCAGGGCCTCTTTGGTGGTCCGCACCATGCGTTCTACCTGGCCGTTGGTGGCCGGATGGAAGGGGGCAGATCTAATGTGCTGGATGAGGTACCGACTGGTAAACTCCCGGAATTCCCGGGAGGTGAATGCAGTCCCGTTATCCGTGACCAGGGTGTCGAGGATCCCGTGCGTACAAAAGACCCTCCGCAAAGCCCTGACGGCCGCTGCAGTGGAGGTGGATGCAACTGGGATCACCTCCAACCATTTAGTGTAGGCATCGACCAGGACGAAGAATATTTGGCCCTGGTATGGCCCGGCAAAATCTAAATGTAGGCGGGACCATGGCCGCCGATTGGACTCCCAGCGGTGGACGGGGGCGCTTGGCGGATCGGGCCGGGATTCTTGGCAGGGTTAGCACCTTCTCACCCACCCCTCAATCTCCTCATCCATGCCTGGCCACCATACGTAACTGCGGGCCAGGGCTTTCATTCTCACAATCCCTGGGTGGGTTTCGTGTAGGGCGTCTAAAACCACCACCCTGCTGCCCCAGAGCAAGCAACCCTTGTGAGTGGATAGTTCGTCTCTGCGTGACGCGAATGGCCTGAACTAACTGTCCACCTTGCCCGTAGGCCACCCCCTCCCCACCCAGTCCAGAACCTGTGCGAGGATGCGGTCCCTGCCTGTAGCCCGAGCCACCTCAGCGGCGTGGAGTGGCTGCTCGGGCAGAGACTCTATGAGTATCACCTGGTGGGCCGGGGCGGGATCTGGGTCCGATGAGGGGAGCGGCAGGCGGCTGAGGGCGTCCGCGTGTCCCATGGCTTTGCCTGGGCGGTGCACCAAGGTGTAGGAGTAAGAGTTGAGGAATTGGTTCCACCTCAGGACTCGCTGGGACAAGATTTGTGGGGTCTGCCTGTCAGGGGCGAGGAGGCCCAGGAGCGGCTTATGGTCCGTGGCAATGGTGAAGCGCCTACCATATAGGTAGTCATTGAACTTGTGCCCCCCCGCCACGATTGCCAGAGCCTCCTTGTCGATCTGAGCGTAGTTGCGCTCCGCGGGGGTTAGGATTCTTGAATAGTACGCCACCGGGACCTCCCTCCCGTCCGGGAGTTGGTGCCCCAGAACTGCGCCCACCCCGTACGGGGAAGCGTCGCAAGCCAGGATCAGCAGCAGGGCTTCGTCAAAGTGGTGGAGCACAGCGTTGGAGACCAGGAGGTCCTTGACTGCCTGAAACATTGTGGCTTGGCGCTTCCCCCAAACCCACGGGGCTTGTTTATCAAGCAGCTGGTGGAGTGGTTCCGCTATGTCCGCCTTGTGGGGCAGGAACGAATGGTAAAAGTTCAACAACCCCAAAAAACTTTGGAGCTCCGCCTTGCATGTGGGGGCTGGGGCTTGGACGATAGCCCTGGTTTTGTCCTCCGTAGGGTGGATTCCCGATGCGTCCCCGGCGAACCCCAGGAACTCCACCCGCCAGCATTTTTCCTTTTTGACCTTTAGCCCCGCTGCTTGGAAGCGGCAGAGGTCCTCCCTCAGGCGGCTGCTGAATTCCACTGCGTCCGGGGCGGCGATTAGAACGTCATCGAAAAATGACTGCACTCCGGGGATCCCTTTAAGAAGAGAGTCCATTATACTCTGAAAGATCCCCAGAGCTACACTAACCCCAAATTGTAGCCTCCGAACCCTAAAAGCTCCCCGGTGGGTGACAATGGTCTGTGCCTTGGCGGTCTTGGCGTCGACCGGTAGCTGCTGGTACGCTTGTGCCAAATCCAGCTTCCCAAAAATTTTAGACCCTGCTAGGGCCGCCAGTACATGGCTGACCACCGGGACGGGGTACGGGTTGTCCTGGAGCGCTTTGTTGATAGTGCACTTGTAGTCAGCGCAAATTCTCACCTCCCCATTAGGCTTCACAGGTGTGACTATGGGGGTTTCCCAGGCCGCATAGGACACTGGTTCTAAGACTCCCTGGGCTGTGAGGAGGTCCAGCTCTGCCTCAATCTTTGGTTTTAAGGCGAATGGGACCCGCCTCGCTTTGAGCCGGATCGGTCGGACCAGGGGATCGAGCGGCAGGGTGATGGGCGGCCCTTTGTAACTCCCCAGGGACCCATCGAAAACGGCTGGGAACTTCCGGCAGATGTCTCCAAAGCTACCCGCCTGTACTTGCTCTACTCCCACTAACTGGATCTCCAGTGGTTGGAACCAGGCCAGCCCCAGTAAGGTGGTGAGCTGGCGCTTGACCACCAGAATGTCCAGAGGTCCCCTGAATTTCCTTCTCTCTACCTGTACCTGGGCCCAGCCCACGATGTGTACCGGGTTTTTTTGGAAGTCCCTCAGAACAAAGTCAGCCGGCCTCAGTTGGAGGCGGGGGCACAGTTTCTTTAGGGTTTCCTCCGAAATTATGGAGAAACCTGAGTCCACTTCCATGAGGCATGGGGCGCCCTCGATGAGGACCATCATTATAACCTTGTCGGGGGCGGAGAGGGGCAAGTTCAATACCTGCAGGCTGGTTGACGCTGTCATGTGGGCCTCGGTGGAGTCGTGATGCGCTGTCGGTCGCCAACGGCTGTTCTTGGCTCGGCAAGCCCGAGCGATGTGGCCCATCTTCCCACAACTACGGCAGTCCATGTTGCGGTATGGACAGTCCCTCCTCTCGTGGGGGTCGCCGCAGCTGGCGCACTTGATGGTGGAGGGTCTCTCTGTCGCTCATTGCCTCGAGGGGGCTCTTGGGTCTGCTCCTTGTGGCCGCCTTAGCTGGAAAGCCTCTTCGTCCTTCCGGTCGCCTGGCGCCATCTCTTCCTGGTGGACTGCCTCTCCACGTGGGTGGCTGTATGCTTTTGTGGCCCTCTCGAAGGCTGTCGCCTCGTTGAAGGCTTGTTGGGGGGTGAGCTCTTCCTTGGCGAAGAGCTTCTGTTGCAGCCTTTCGTCTCGGAGGCCCCAGACAAATCGGTCCCTCAGGGCCTCCTCTCGCTTGTTGAACCCGCAGTTCCCTGCGATCTGGCGGAGAGTGGCCAGGTAGACGGCAGCCGTTTCCCCGGACTTCTGGTCCCTCTTGTGGAAGAGGAATCTGCGGGCGATGATGGACGGTTGGGGCGAGAAATGCCCTGTGAGGAGTCTGACGACCTCCCCGTATGTCCTCTCGGTGAGCTTCGCTGGGGCAGAGAGACCTCATGCGATCTCGAAGGTTACCTCTCCGCAGGCGCTCAACAGGACGTCCCTCATTCGGTTGTCGTCCGTGATCATGTTGGCCCGCAGGTAGCATTCGACCCGTTCGGTATAGGTCTCCCACCTCTCGGGGTGGTCTGGGTTGAATTCAGCAAGATGGCCCGTCGTTACACTAGAGTTCGCCATCGCGGCGGCGGGCGTCCCAGTTTCTTGTGGTTCTGCGCCTTCCTCGTCCCCAGCCAGGTCAGCTGTTTTTCCTTGAGAAAGCCTTCCTAGCCAGATCCCATCCTCATCGCCAGTGTAATGTACTCAGTGGCGAGACGTGCAGAAGGCAACATACTTTATTCGAAGGTACATCACAGAACAAGGGCAACGCGGGCCAGGACCCGCTTTATATACACACAGCCCGGAACGGCCACCAGCTGGCCCAGACCAATCCTGGCCAGTCAAACTTCCCGCCACAGATCTTGATTGGCGGAGTCCTTTCGCGCGCTGTGCCGAGTGACTAGGGGATTCCCCCTGGTTGCCTCTGCTGCATGGCCGCGCGGTGCTGTACTAAAGCACAATACACTACAGCATAGTAAGGTAAAAACAGAACTGGCTTGCAGGGTTAACAGCCCTGCTTATATGCATGCAAATAACCCCACCCAGAAACCCATTACAAACAGCTGGCCCAACGATCCATGATAGGCCTCCTTCCTGCATCCAGGTGGCTATTGTTCTGAAGTCTCAAGCTCAGCCAAGTCTCTACTGGTCCTAAGGCCAAACTCTAGTCCCAATACATAATACAACCCATGTGTCATGTGCTCCAGTGGCGGGTGCCCCCTTCCCTCAGTTCCTTTTTCACCACCACAAGGATAATAATAATAATAATAATAATAATAATAATAATAATAATAATAATAATAATAATAATAATAATATTTAATTTGTATCCCACCCTGCCCGCTGAAGCAGGCTCAGGGTGGATAGGGCATTTTCTGCCATGCTCTGTTTGTTCTACGTTGTTTGAGAACACTTTTTGACATCTTCCCCATTTTCTGTGGGGAGGTGATTATGTAGACATAGGGAGCCCCCTCCTTTTTCTTTTACAAAAAGGAAGTATTTTAATACTAATGCATCCTTCCCAATGGCTCCCTCCGCTTGTGGTTTCTCACAAAGGTGTCCAAGGCACTATTTAAGAATTGCTCTAAACGTGGGTCAAAGATGACTCACAGTGACAAGCATGAGCTGTGTCTAGGAGAGATGTTCCACTAGGCATCCAGTCGAGGGCAGCAATGGTTTAACTTAGCATTCCCACTTCCAACACCACCCCATGAGATAGCAGTACCAAAAGGAGTTAGATAGTGCTGTACTAGTGAGAGTGGCGTTATTGGGATTTTTGATGCCATCTGCTTTTTAAGGAATTTGATGTTTTATTCTTTTATGTTGGTTTTAATCTGTCTTTCTGTGTATTAGATGTAAATTGCCCTGACCCCAACCATTGGGAAGGCCAGTTAGAAATCTAATAAATAATAACAATGTCGGGGCTTGCCCAATCTGCTAGCATTTCATGCTGAAGGCTCGATCGAATAGAGCTTATCAGCTAAAAGTAGCAGTGTGAGAGAAGGCTCTGTCTTCCTCATTTCTATTCAAGTCGGCCCCTAGCTTGGGTCTGACAACTTCAATTGCACCTCCTTCGCATACAACCATTAAACCACATTCCGGACCCCCTTCAGTGTGCTCAGTCCCAGCAGATCTGACTGGAAGTGCAACCCTAATTCCTCCAAAGAGGGTTGCTTCTGTTGCCCCAGAGCAGAGAAAGAGAAAGAAAGGGATCAACCTCGGGCCTTCCAAAAAAGACCAGACCTCACTTGGAACCTCCAGCTAAAAATTCTACTGCAGATCAAAAACCACCCAATAGATGTTTCTATTGTAGGAAGTGGCCTGTTTTGAGTCTTGGGTTTATGCTAAAGGGGAATGTCCCTTTACCTGTTCTTAACCGCTGGCCTAACAGTTTCTTCAGTTAAGACCCATCTGGCAGCTTTTGTTGCTTCTCATGAAGAGATACAGGGAACTTGGGTTTTGCACACAAACTGACCCAGTGTTTTCTAAAAGGGCTGTTCAGTGTTTTTCTACCTGCACCTCATATTGTTCCACAGTGATCTTACCTCCCCGGTGTTGGCTGCTCTAATGAAAGCCTCCTGTGACAATTATTCACCCCTCTAATATGATCACCCTGTCATTGCTTCAGTTGTCAAAATTTTCCTTCAGAAATTGGCATTGTAGGCACAGGTAAAAGATTTAGACAACTTTTGATTTTATTTGAACAGATTGGCAGGGAAGGGAATCCATACACACATAAGGGTTGGGATTAGGAATATGTAGACAGGCAGTTAAAACTAAACACAATATTGCTTCTGAGATTACTGACTTCACTAGAGACAGTTTTATGCTTTAAGTTGTTTGACTGTCACTGACTCTTTAACCGATGTTACAATGCTTAGTCTTAGATAGGTTGCTTGGCACAGATTTCCTTTTTAAACTTTACAGTAATCATACAGTCTTGAGATTGAACTCAGCGTTGTCCCTTTGGTTAAGACTAAGGTCTTCTCTCTAGATCCCTTTTCTCTGGCAAGATTGTTATTATCTCCTCTTTAAGACAAATAACCTGGGACTTTGGCATTTTAGGGCCTTTCAGTACCTCAGCATACCCTTTGTCAAATCCTGTTCTTCTAGACCAGTGATGGCTAACCTTTTCAGCTTGGTGTGTCGAAAATCGGGAAAAAGTGTAGTCTTCCTCGGGTCGCGTGTCACTTCACCGTGTCACTTCAACCACACTCACCAAATGAGGGGGCCGCAGGAGAACCAGGCACAAAGGATCCAGTGCGCGGTCTGCGGCCTAGGTCAGACTAGGGTTGCCAAGTCCAATTCAAGAAATATCTGGGGGCTTTGGGGGCGGAGCCAGGAGACTTTGGGTGTGCAGCCAGGAGACATTAGGGTGGAGCCAGGAACAAGGGTGTGACAAGCATAATTGAACTCCAAGGGAGTTCTGGCCATCACATTTAAAGGGACAGCACACCTTTTAAAATGCCTTCCTTCCATAGGAAATAATGAAGGATAGCGGCACCATCTTTTGGGGCTCATAGAATTGGACCCCCTGGTCCAATCGTTTTGAAACTTGGGGGGGTATTTTGGGGAGAGGGGGATCCCCTGCCCCCACCTGGGGATTGGTAACCCTGCGGGAAAGGGTGTATCTTTTTTTCTTCCCGCCTTTTCTCCTCCAGCGCTTGCCAAGGGAAGCCAAGGGGGGCGACCCAATGCTCCCCTCCCCTTGCTCTTTTGCAACCCACACACAGCCCCCATCGCCCACCCCCTTCCTCCTCTTCCAAGCTGAAAAGGGCAGCTTGTCCTTTAAATCTGAAACCCCGCCTCCGGCAGGCGGCCATGAAAAAGAGCGAGAGAGCAAAGTGAGAAAGATCATGTTGGTTGCAAAAAAAAAAAAACAGGACCGGGTGGAGGAGGGGGAAAGCAGCCCCACAACAGGCCCAAGAGCGACACCCCCTCGGGCATTGCACCCCACACACACTGCTGCAATGCCATCTCTGCCTCCCCCCCCCCCAGCCGCTCCGTGCAAACCAACGGAAAAAAACACGCCTGCCTTGCTCCTGCATTTGCAAAGCCCCGGCATTGCAAAGGCGCAACCCGCCGAGGAGGGCACTTCTTTCCCCCCCCTGCCTCTTTTTTTGCAATGCTCTTTTTTTCTTTCTTGCTGTACCCACCTATTTCCTCAGGCCCCGGGGAGGACGGGAAAAGGGGGTTGCAAAGCTCGGCCCTGTTGCGAGGAGGAGGAGGCGCGTTTGGCTGCCTCTGCTTTGGGTGGGGGACGGGTTGCGCCAGGAGGCTGTCTCCTCCCACCCCCAGGTCAAGGCGAGGCGCTGGCAGCGTCGGCCAACCTTCCCTCCCACCCCCACCCCCGGCCTGGAGCCGGGGAAAGAGGCGGCGGCGCCCTCTGCGCTGCTGCCGCCTCCTCTCGCCTTCACCTTAGCAGCTGCTGCTCCTCCGAGACAGGCTCAGCAGCCTCCAAAGGACTCGCGGCTCGCCACACTCCTTGGTTTCTGGTGTGTCAGCCAAATTGCCTCGCGTGTCACCAGTGACACGCGTGTCATAGGTTCGCCATCATGGTTCTAGACTGACAGTCTTCTCCCACTGGACAGTAAGCTTAATACTGGAGAACTAAAATCCCTTCTCAAGATGTGATTCTTTATTTTACATACAGAGAGACTTCGTACTTTTGGGAACAGTCTCCCACCGGAGTCTCTCATATATTCCAAGCCATTCCATACTGGCTCTGACACAGATTCTGTTTATTAGGCTTTTCTCACATGAGAGAGTGTCTCAAGCACCTACTCCCTTCTCCATCTAGTCTCCAACGACTCTCCAACTGCCTAACTGATCCTCTTTTCTCAACAGTTAGGTGCTGTTCCCCAATCAGAATTGTGTTCCATTAGCCATCGCTCATTTCCATCAGCTGTCACTCATATGCACTGCCTCTAAGCATGCATATGCCTGTGGTCCATCACAGTCCCTTTGAGCCTTTAGTCTCCTGTTCCTTAGTGCTGCTCTCTAGGGGTGTGTGTGTGTTTTTCTTGGCTTTCACATCAGTCAGGAGTACTAACACTCCTAGCCGCATTTAGGGTGGACTAGCCGCATTTAGGGTGGACCCCCATTTCCTTAAGATCTCTAACGAGTGGGTTGTTTCACTCCTGCCCCACTCAGAGCTCTCACAGGGCCTTAGTGCAAATATGTGTGTGTGTGTGTGTGTGTGTGTGTGTGTGTGTGTGTGTATATATATATATTAAAATAAATAGAAAAAGGAAATACAGTACATGGCTTTGCAGAAACTGAGGGAAGGGAATGCCTGCCATTGAAGCATGTGACATACAGGCAGGAAAAACCTGCACATGTGCCAGCTCTGAAAGGAGCGGGTCCCCCCATTTTGGAACTTTCAGCTAGAAACAAAATATCCACAGCTGGCCTGTGCAGTCCCAATGTGTGTCTGCACATATATCAATAAACAACAGTTACAGGTAATCTGTTTTCTGATGAAATATGGAGATTAGAATCAGTTTTGTTTGCCTATTTTTAGAAACTATAACACATCTGTTTAGTACACAGTAGAAGAGTGCTTGAGCTGATGAAACAGATTGCAAGCCTGCCAGCAGGGAGAATTAACTGTTCTGTAGTGGTTATCCATATGTACTTCATTAACATAGCCATTGCTGGTAACACAGAAATATAAATGGATATTCATTTCCCTATCCCATAAAGTTCCATCAACTACTACTCTTAAGAGGGAATGGATTGTGCCTTTGTCTGCTCCTTGGACTGAATGAGAAAAAACTCGAATGTGGTGAATAGGCAGAGGCATGTGCCCAAAATAGAAAAGTCATGCCACACAGGCATCCAATATTATCCCAAATCAGATTTTCAGAACTTGCAGATACTGTGGCTTGCCAGGTACTTTACACATTCTCAGTTTTGCAGTCCCAGGCAGACAGAAAAAACAGGAGTTCTGCTGAGCCTGCGTGAAGTTTCATGCCTGTCCTCAGTATTGGTGCTGAGGAAGTAGAATAAGAAATACATTTTTAAATCTCTCATTCTCTGAATGAAGGGCTCTTTTGCATTCTCATTTTCCTCACTTGTGTATCCCTATTGATTTTTTTTGGGGGGGGAGGTCTTTTCCAGATGTGTTTTGCTCCCTCCAGTGGTCTAGAGAAAGCTTACATTCTGAATGAATCTAAATTGGTCTTAAAGGTGCAACTTGACTCCTATTTTGTTCTACTACTTCATACCAACATGGCTGACTACTTGGATCTGTTTGACGTTGTATTACTATATCATGGAATCATAGAGTTGGAAGGGACCTCCAGGGTCATCTAATGCAGGAATTCACAAATACCTCCCGCACAGATATACATCCCCAGTGACCCCTGCTGCATGCCCGGAAGATGGCAAAACCTTCAAGATCTCTGGCCAAACTGGCCAGGAGAAAAATTGCTGACTGGCCTCAATGTGGCAATCATCATTTCCTTGGGCTTGTAAGAAAGCCGTGTGAACAAAGCACTGATGCAAACCTTCCTGCCCTCTTTCTCATGATGTCCAGCTTAAAAACCTGCAGTTTAAATAAAAACATGCAAAAAATAACGCTGCCCACCAAAGCAATGGGAACACACAAGCAAGGAAAATAAGCCCTGGGACTGGCAACCAATTAAAGAATAGTTGGTGAATCATGTGCCTGCTAACGATTTAACTGAGAGATTAATCAGTTTCATTGAAATAAAATTGCAATTTACATTTACGAACTTGCAGAATCAGTGTAGGTACCCAGGGAAGTGTGAGCTTGCAAGATGAACATGTGAAGCTATCCTATACTGAATCAGACCTTTGATCCATCTACTCAGACCAGTAGTAGCTTTCCAGGGTCTCCTGCAGAGTTCTTTCATAATATCACCAACAATCTGATTCTTTTACCTGGAGATGCCAGGGACTGAACCTGGGACCTTTTGCATGCCAAGTGGTTGCTCTACCTGTGAGTCACGACCCCAACAATAAATATTAATTGATTTCACTTAGCTTAATGAGAATTTATATTGGTGCAAGCTCTCCCCCGTAATGACCAGCTCCAAACACTTAACCTGAATTCACATTCAGGGCCTTTTCGGTAACGACGCCTTGCTGGTGGAACAAGCTGCCGGAAGAGGTGCGGGCCCTGCGGGACCTTGGGCAGTTCCGCAGGGCCTGTAAGACAGCCCTCTTCCGGCTGGCTTATAACTAACTGACATTGTAACTTCATGGAAGGTTGTAGTGTAGCATCTCGTCAGATCGCTGTTCTATATGTTTTATTATTTTACTGTTTTAAATTGTTGTAAATTGACGTATTTTTAAAGCCAAACTTTATGTTAGATTTTATATGTTGTAAGCTGCCCTGAGCTGCCTTGGCGGGAAGGGCGGGATATAAATTGAAATAAACTGAAACTGAAACATGGTTTGTAGCACATCTGAATTACCATACTTTGTAGCCCTAATGCAGTTAGGGAGTCCTTGTGGGGGGAGGACAAAGAGCAGTTTTCAGTGCCTTTATGCTGGATTTCTGAATCAACTGAGAGCCATACAGAAAGGTTGATCTATGGTTGCATCTCAACTTTCCTGCACCTTAGAGTGCATGTGTGACTTCAGATTCATATCCTAGTCCTGTGTCTGTTTGTGAAGAAGTGCACACAAAACTGCTTTATACCAAATTATAGCATTGTTCTATCAAGGTCAGTACTATCAGTGGCTATCCAGAATCTCAAGCAAAGGTCTTTCATATCATGTATTACCTGATCCTTTTTTAATGAAAGATGCTGCAGATTGAACCTGGGACCTCCTGTGCATAAGCAGATGTTGTGGTACTGAATCACAGCCCTATGTTCTGTGGGGACTTACTTCCCCCTAAGTGTGTATTGGATTGAAACTTTTCTGGAGCTATTGACTCATTAGTGAGGGGTTACTTCGTATCCAAACTGTATCAATATTATCTTTTTGCCTAAAATCTATGCTAATATGTTTCGTTATTTTTAATGAATTGCACAGTGAGGGCACACTATGAGCCCCCTCCTGGCAAAGTTAAACTCCTTTAAATCTAACTGAAAACAGTGGAAGTAAAAAATGTTAAAGTGTAGCTTGAGCATTTCACAGAATGATGATTACTAATTATTGCAGCTCTGAGACTGTGCTGTTCTTTTCTCAGGTTTATCCATCCGAAGCGTGTGTTGGAAAGCAGATCGTCTTTTAGCAGGCACCCAAGACAGTGAAATATTTGAGGTGATTGTAAGAGAAAGAGATAAACCTATGCTGATAATGCAGGGTCACTGTGAAGGAGAACTCTGGGCTCTGGCGGTGCATCCCAAGAAACCATTAGTTGTCACGGGCAGTGATGATCGATCCGTGCGGTAAGGCCAGAAACATTCTTACAACTTTGTGTTCACTGTTCATCAGTTTCCACAACAGCTATTTTGGGTAGTTCTTGTTCTTTGCAAGATTTTGATACAACTATAAAATTCAAGCTGTCACTTACTTATGACAGAAGAATTGTTTTTAAAAATTCAGATACTTTTGTTTGTTTATGGTCTTCATACTAGTGTTTATAACCCACTTGATTAGCCCAGCCACAGTTCCACAACACATTTTTTTCCAATTGCACCTGCTGTAGGATAGGCTTGCACAATGCATGATCAATCAGGCCCACTAGTCACTATATCATGTCCAAATCTAATTTTTGCTGGAAGATACATACACATCTTTCAGGCACCAGTGGGCAGTCTCCCTCCCTATCCTTTGTTTAGAGTTGAGATTTTATGTATGCATTTGTAGTTTTACAATGAATACTTTTAAAATAAGAGCAGATACAGTGCTGAAATGATAAATGATGCGGCTTTGAAAATTATTCTTGTTCCATATCTTTTTTTCCCCACAACAGGACTCAACTGTTAAATGTGTTGAAACATGAATAAGCTTCCAGCAGCTGAACTCTTTGCTTTTTTTGGTGGTGTGGTTGCTAAGTAACGTTTTTTGGAATGCAGTGATCAGTATGAGCCCTAGTAAAAAACCACCATGGATAGGTGGTAGCTGATAGAAGAAACTGGAGCAATTCCCCCAAAAGCAGAATTATCTGAACTGGTTGAGCTCTGCAAAATTTAGGTTTCTTATAAGGGAATAGGAGAGCTTCCAACAGAAGTTTCTGGATATTGCATATATTTGAAAAGCAACAACGAGCAGGGTTTCAGGCAGGCTTCGTTCAGGGCTACAATTTTCTGCTTACAAGAGAGAGGCATTTGACATCCTTCCCTGCTGTGCACACCAATGTGTTACAGCTGCATGCAAAAATCAAGTGTTTAATATTTGTATGAATAGCTGTATAGCTGCCAAAAAACCGCAGAGTTTCTATTCTGGGTGGGTACCTACCCTACCCTATTTTATTTTAGACCATATAAACTGTTCTTAAGGTTTGACTATATTTCTGCCCTGGCTAGGGTCAACCAGTACTGGTTCTATGGAGTAAATAACTATGGGTATAAACTATTAAATGAATGGATGTTCCTCAAAATGCCCACCAAGGGCTCAAAGAATATTTGGTTCAAATTTTCATACCATCTTTGATTTACACAAAAATTTTCATACCATCTACATGAAATCAAATCCCTCCGCCCCCCCCCCCCCGGCTTCATTTTGTGACATCCAGCAGTTATGCATAGGTAACTTAGAATAGGAGCTTGTGCTCAACATGTGCCATATTGAGCCCAGATATGTAAAGGATGATCACCAAAGGGTGACTAACACATGGAATTCACTGCCACAGGATTTGGTGGTGGCTACAAGTATAGACAGCTTCAAGAGGGGATTGGATAAACATATGGAGCAGAGGTCCATCAGTGGCTATTAGCCACAAGGTATAGATGGAACTCTGTCTGGGGCAGTGATGCTCTGTATTCTTGGTGCTTGCGGAGCAGCAGATGGAGGATTTCTAGTGTCCTGGCCCCACTGATGGACCTCCTGATGGCACCTGGATTTGGGCCACTGTGTGACACAAAATTTTGGACTGGCTGGGCCATTGGCCTGATCCAACATGGCTTCTCTTATGTTCTTAAGGATAAACATACCAGGGAGTTCTTAATTAGCCACACTTCCCTCTATGTGTGCCCATTGTCAAGGGACTTGTGAAATTGAGTTCTATTATATGGAGCAGTTCTGACCTGTAGTAATATGTCTTTCTTTACCTTCTCAGGCTGAAAGTAGACATTACAGTGGTCATGTGATTGCTGCCAAAAATAGTATTCTGCCTCTCCTCCTTGTTTCTCTCCCATGATATCTAGCAAAGTGATGATGTGGCATGATGCAGCATACTGATATTGCGGTTTTTCCCACCCCACTCTGTTTTATTTTGTAGGCTGCCATTAGTGGAGGTAGGCAAAATCACAAAGTCATGATGCCATGCTGTGCATTTTGGCTTAGTAGATATTACCAAGAAAGAGAGGACGAGGAGATACAACACTGGTGCTTTCAACAGCTGTCTCACTATCTTTGTAATGCCTATGTTCTACCAAAGATTTATATGTTTCAAGACAAGGTTTTTTTTAGTGATGAAGATGAAGCCTGGGGTCTAGTTATTCTTTGTCAATTCAAATTTAAGAGCAGGATTATCATTGCAATCCTAAACAGAATTAAACCCTTCTAATTCAGTTAAGTCAATGAGTTTAGAAGAGTGTAACTCCTTTTAGGATTCCACTGTACATTTGTTATACTGCCATAATTTTAAATGAAACAAAATGCTTTCACTGAATTCCCTTACTTAAACCTAATCTATGTAACAGATCACTGTGTCACTTCAATTTGATCTCATGTAATTTATAATTTATAAATTTATAATTGGGATAAGGGGAGACAGTTTTCTAAGAAGCTCACCTCAGTTAATTTCAACAGCTGATACTGGCTGTTTCTGATGGCTAAATAGGACACTGACATCTTCCCACTGAGTGAGATGCTTGAGATCTGATTCAGCATTCCATATCACTTTTTTCCCTTAACCACAAAAAATACACATTCTATAATGATAAACAGTTTTCTTTGGTCCTAAATATTGTTTAGTTTATGGAGCCTTGCTGACCATGCCTTGATTGCCCGTTGTAATATGGAGGAAGCCGTGCGGAGTGTATCTTTCAGTCCTGATGGATCTCAGCTAGCCCTGGGAATGAAAGATGGTTCTTTCATTGTTCTGAGAGTAAGGTAGGAGAATGTGAACTTCAGCACTGGCAACCCTTTTATAAGAAATGAGGAGTCGATTCTGAATAGAATTTGTACAGTTATGTTACAGATCACGATGAGTTCAATAGTTGTTTGTGCATGAACTTTGAAAATGAAGGTGTGGACAATATGTGCAAACTGTGATTTTTTAGGTAATCAAACAGATAAGGTGCTGGAAGATCTCCAGCATGTTTTTATGTTAATTAGCAGCAATGAGCAAAGGGGCATTGGCAGCAGGGAGGATGGTTTTAACCATTCCTCTATATGATGTTTTATTGTTCTCAAACACACACACACCCCTCCCCAGTGGCTGTTTTCTCTGCTGGGGAAAATGTATGAGTTGCCTTGTGTTGCCTACATGTACCTCCCAATGGAATAAATACTAGCTGCAGAGAGCCTTCTGTGTTGGAAGAGTTAACCACCTCTCCCCCTACATAACAGATACAGTAAAGATGATTTCTCACTTCCCACCCCTTTCCTATGCCACTGTTGGCTTGCAGAAGAAAAAAAATACATTCAGGGCTTCTCTAGTTCAAGACTTGCTACTTTTTTATGTTCCATAGAGAAAGAGGGGCTAAAGGCAAACTAATTCTTTAATGGATTTGTGTGAAAAGCCCTAATACTATATACATTTTTAAACAATGCATGCAGTTGAAATATTTTTGCTATGTCTGGACTGCCACATATATCTGCAAAATCCTGAAATTAAGAGATTTGTTTAAACTTTATGTTTTGGTTTGGAAAATGCCCAAGGATACTAATTACTTATTTTCATAACTATCCCATTCTTCTAGAAATGCCTTTATATCAAATGTAGCTTTTCCATGGATTGTACTTGCCATGCAACGAAGAGTCCTTTGTAACTTTTCTGTTACATGTCATTTGTTGTTGAGTTCTAGCGAATAATTATTTAACAGTTGATTTTAAATGTTTAAATTTAAATGGGTTATTATTTTAGATTCCTAGTAGAAATTCAAACATCTTGAAAACATTTTTCAAGGGAGGAAGATAGACACAAGTTAAATTGTTACTACAGTAGTGCATAAACTGAACTATGAAAACCTATGTAACAGAATCTAAACTAAAATGCATCAAAGATTCATTAAAGATTAATCTAATTCTGGGTTAGTGTGGGGTTGCACCAACTTCTGACTGCTGCGGTTGAAGCATCTAAAGTAGGCCCTCCAGGACTAGGAAGCAGAAGTGTTGCAAGTACACTAAAATGCAGCACGAACTCACATGTTCAGTTTTCAGTGCTGGTCACTCTGGATGCACTGAGGAGAAAAAAGATGAGTGGACCAAGTTATACTAATTTAGTTGCTGTCCATCATGCTAAGTCTAATAAAGAAACTTGAGGGTCAAACTTCAAGCCTTTTAGATTCATTTTCTTGAGTTTTCCTTTAGCAATGTGTTAAGTTGAATGAGCTGTCATGTCTGTTTACATTCAGGGTCCAGAGAACCTCCAAGAGACACTAAACAGATATGTCTAAATGAAAAATGTCACCTTACTGTCTGAACCGGAGATGATTTGCAAAACATATTCTTTGACAAGGCAAATCATGGTGATATAATCACAAGGCACATGGCTTAGATATGCCTGTTTTTATTGTTTTATTTCAAATGAATGCACATGACCATTAACTTCTCTTACTTATAAATCTTGAAAAATTATTTTTCTTTTGCCGTTTTATATCTTGATTTTGTAGAGATATGACAGAGGTAGTTCATATTAAAGATCGAAAAGAAGTAATTCATGAAATGAAGTTTTCACCAGATGGCTGCTTCCTTGCTGTGGGATCCAATGATGGTCCAGTAGATATCTATGCAGTTGCTCAGCGGTACAAAAAAACAGGAGAATGCAACAAGTCTTCTAGTTTTATCACACATATTGATTGGTCTTTGGACAGCAAATTCTTGCAAACTAATGATGGTGCAGGAGAATGCTTCTTTTACAGGATGCCATGTAAGTCAGAATTTCACTTAATCTTCTGTACCGTACTGTACTGTATCTTAGAATCATAGAGTTGGAAGGGAACTTCAAGGTCATCTAGTCCAACCCCCTACTGCATGTCCAGAAAATGGCAAAACTTCCAGGATCCCTTGCTAAACTGGCCTGAGAAAAATTGCTGAATGACCCCAAAGTGTCCATCAGCATTTCCCTGGGCATGTAAGAGAGGGCCACAAGAACTAAACGTTGATGCGACCCTTCCTGCCCTCCTTCTGATGATCTGCCTAATTCACAGAATCAGCATTATCAGATGGCCATCTAGCACCTTGTCTACAGTAAGCCCAAATATAATATTTTAAAATTATTGTCTGAGTGTTTGATTGCTACATCAACAATGGCATGATCCAGAGGCAGGTGGACCTAAACTTTGCGCTCATAAATTTGAACTATGCAGCATGACCTATTGATTTCAATAGAACATAGGTGTGCATAACATTCGCTGGATTATGTTATACTAAAATATAAACAGTTTCATATCAAATAAGTAAAGTAATACAGTTACATTTATAGCAGGGTTGCTGCCTTTTTCATAAACATTTAATTATTTTAATTTGTGGCTATGTTTGGAGCTGAATTAGTAATGGAAGGGTCTAGGATCTGACCCTAACTCACCAAAATTATTTAATATGAGGGTTTCAATGTTCAGAATCAGCTGATATCCAAATCATCATCTCTCTCCTCCAGGAGACACCTTCAAGTTTACAATCAAAAGTGAAAAAGCAGGGAGAAAATGTAGTGGTTAGAAACACCATAGAATAATGACAGGTTTTTATCCAGTATTTAAATATATCAGGGGTGGCCAATGGTAGCTCTCCAGATATTTTTTTGCCTACAACTCCCATCAGCCCCAGCCATCAGCCATGCTGGCTGGGGCTGATGGGAGTTGTAGGCAAAAAGCATCAAAGAGAGCTACCGTTGGCCACCCCTGAAATATATCAATGGAGCAAAGACTGCAAAGTGAATAGGGTGCTGAAGAGAAAGGGGACCTGGTATTCCAGTAAAGGCAGTAATTTGGGGTTTAAGGAGGACAAGGACATAAAAAGAGCGAGTAAAGGCCAAAGACAGAGAAGAAGAGGTAAGTGGGAGAATGAAGACATTCAAAAGTCAATAAGTTTAAGCAGGGTAAGAAATAAGATCAAGGACACTAAATATATTTAGAATCAGCAAAGCTGTTAAATATGCAAGCTGGAATGCTCCAGATCATACAGTATCAAGCCTTTAATGAGGTTCTTTGAAAAGCTATTTGCTGTTGTTGCAATGAGGAAATGCATTTGGGAAATTTTATCTGTTATTTGTGGCATGCTAGAGACTAAATAAAGCATATTCTGTGAGTTTGTATTGCAGGGATAGACAGCTTTGACCCCCCCCCCCAGGGATTTATACTTAGTATAAAAGTCTAGAATGGCCTGCTGACCATCTCTAAATCTGTATAGCTTCCATTTTATTCAAAAAGAATTATCATGCTGTACTATGGTAGTACAGCTGTTTTTGGAAAAGAAAGAGACTGTATAATTGAATCTATTTCCAGTTTGTTCATTATGTGTGATCAGTATGTAGGTCTTCAAGTGAGTTGTGTCTGAAATGAATGTATGTTTTCTTTTCAGCCAAAGTAAGATATGTATATTTAAAATACATCCAAACTGTAGATTTTCTGGCTGTCCAATGAATATGAAACTGTTTCCTTCAAAGCTTAACAGCCTTAAAATGATCCTTAATATTAAAAAACCCCAAATTATAATCATGATTGGGAGCAGTAACTCTCTGCCTAATTTTATCTAGTAGTAAGCTAGTACTGTCTTGGTCAACTCCATACCAGGAATATAGATTTTAGGCATAGATTTCAGGAGGATAGGCATGTTTCCATTATATAGTCTGGAGAAAAATCTCCTTTCTCTCACTGTGGGCCCAATCAGTGGATTTAGACATCTGCAGATCAGCCACACTTGAGAACTAGATATATAAATATAGATTATTAGCAGTAAAGCCCATTGTAGGAAGAAATAGAACAGGTCCTAGAATAATATTGAGGGGGATGATGAATGTGTAGGTGGCAGGAGGAAAGGAAGATAGACAAACAATGAAAGAAAAAGAGACAGAGACAGAGAAAGAATGAGAGAAAGAACAGTAGGAAAAAGATGGGGAGAAAGGAGTGCAAGAAAGAAAAATGAAAGGAAGGAAGATGGACAGAATGATATAAAAGACAGAAAGAGAGATACAGAGAAATAATGAGAGAAAGAAAAGGTGAGAGGTAAAAAGAGGGGGAGAAAGGAGTGAGAGAAAGAAAAATGAGAAGAAAGAAGATAGAATGAAAGAAAAAGACAGAGAGACAGAGAAAGAATGAGAGGAAGGAAGGGAGAATTATGGAAAAATTGGGGAGAAAGGAGTGAAAGAAAGGAAAATGAAAGGAAGCAAGGGAGACAAAAATGACAAGAAGACAGACAGACAGTCAGGCAGGAAGGTAGGCAGCCATTAGAAGCCTCCCTTTCACCCCTTCCTGCTTGCAGGTGGGGGAATGAAAGGGAGCCTTCCAATGGCTCCCTGCCTCTTACATCAAGCAGCTAACAGGCGGACCCACTCTGCTGGTGCCTGTAAGAGGCAGGGAGCCACTGCAAGTCTCCCTTTTGCTCTCTCCCGCTTGCAGGCAGTGGGAAAGTGAAAGGGAGTCCATCCCATCTCATGGGGCCATCTTATGGGCACATTGGACAGAATGTTCTCCATTTTATGCTATTATCCCATAGAACAGAATGGACTGCTTTGTATTGTATGAGCCCATAGGACAGAATGGAGTCCATTCTGTTCAATGGGCTCATACTATAGAATGGACTCCAATCTGTCCAATAGGCCTATAGGACAGAATGGAGTTCATTCTGTCCTATGGCTGATAGGATAGAATGGAGTCCATTGCATCCTATGGACCCAAAGGACAGAATAGAGCCCATTCTATCATATGAACCCACTGTAGTCTAATTTGAGTAGAAAGAGTGAAGAGTATTTGCAGGTGGAAAGGGCGGCTTGATACATTGTATACTGGCAGTCTGTTTATCTGCTGCTGTTGAACTGACCTCTCCCTACTGGGAATGAACATTCCTTTTGTGGCAGTTGAAGAGAAGTACCTGCTACTGTTTGTCTCATGAACATGTGTCTCAGAGTTTACTGTTTGCTTCATGGCAGCATGTTTGTGTGTGTGTATGTGTGGTGGGGGGGGAGATGGACTGTCCCAGACTTCCAATGATGGGCTTTAACTGTGGATGCCAAAAGATCCAGCAGTGCTACTCTAAATCCATAGAGATTTGTTGGCAGTAGTGGCTTTCTTTTTTATACTGGCCATTCAAGCTGTATTGGACTGTAGATTTGTCTGCTAGATTCAATAGCTCAGTAGCAGTATAGAGGCCAACAAGATTTGAGGGGTATAAGCTTTTACCAGTCAATGCTCCCTTGGTTAGAACATTGATTTTCAGAAGCTTACACCCTGTAATCTTGTTGGTCTTTACTAAATTCAAATCTAGATGTTCTACTGTAAAACAATGTCCCCCTCTGAAACTAGCTTTGTTCTATATCAGTGCATACATACAAGAGATCCTCAAAAGTCATTACTGTGGAAAGGTAATGGTACTGTGGAAACAAAAAGTATGAAAGCCAGAGAGATAACGCCAAGTGCTGTATTAGTAGAAATGGTTAAATAGCTTATTAACCTGATTGTTTTCAGCTGGAAAGCTTATAACAAGCAAAGATGAGATCAAAGGGATTCACTGGGCCTCCTGGACTTGTGTAATGGGATCAGAAGTGAATGGAATCTGGCCAAAGTATAGTAATGTCACTGATATCAATTCTGTGGATGGAAATTATAATAATGCGGTCCTGGTGACAGGAGATGACTTTGGTTTGGTTAAATTGTTCAGGTTTCCTTGTCTAAAGAAAGGTAAGACACCATCCTGCCTACACAAGATTGCTTAATTAAAGCCGGTGATGATCAATTAATTTATGGTTCCTCAATGGCTAAAAGGGTTTTTTTTTTTAATGAGATACATCTATATATTTGAGTGGGAATTAGACCAAGAGTTTGAGAGATTTGTAATGTAGTCACTAAGGGGAAACAGAGCTGGGTTTTGCAGCTATCTAGAACAAGGGAATGCCTGAAGAACATCAATCCATGATTTCTTTATTGTACTCAGCTTATTTTTCTTTTTCAGACAGTACAATAGAGACAGGTACAGATTTTGTTTTTTATTGCCAGAGTAACAAAGTGAGTGCTACCCCTAAATATTTCTTACTATTCCTTGGCTTTTTGCTTCCCCAGTTTTCAATTAAGGTCTATTACGATCTACGGTAATAAAATAAATGTAATTTTTTTCAATTGTATAAAATATATGTATAGCAAAATCCATGCTCTGCTAATTAAGGTCTTCACTGTTCCTTTGTATTTTTTTCTAGTTGTCCATATTTTGTTACTACCTAGTCCTCATTCCACTGTCTTGCATCTTGGAATCTGTATCTGATCTTGCAACTTATATTACTAACTGAAGGCTTAATTTTCAATTCTTTATTTTTACTTCCAGGAGCCAAATTTAGGAAATATGTTGGTCACTCTGCACATGCCACAAATGTCCGCTGGTCACATGACTTTCAGTGGGTAATAAGTACTGGAGGTGCAGATCATTCTGTTTTTCAGTGGCGTTTTATTCCAGAAGGTGTAACAAATGGAATCCTTGAAACAACACCCCAAGGTAGTTAAATGCAAGTTTCTGTTTTCATGAGTATATAAAAAAGGAGACTTTGATAGGTGACAAGGAAACTTTTCGTTATTATCTCTCCAGAATGTTTGAGCCTAGTATGTTCATTGCTTTTCACTTTAATACAGAGCCATATTTGCCTCAGGCAGAGGTTAATTCAAACAGTGCAGAGGCAGGATGCATGCTGTGCAGGGAGTGGGACTACTCACATATTAAATCAGTCACATGTTAAATTCATCTCAGCGGAAAAAACCCTGCAGAAATATGTAGCTCGAATCAACCAGAAACACTCCTAAGTGTTTCATGAAACTTTTTTTTTTTTTGCCATTAAGTCTCAGCCAACTTTTGATGACCCCATGGGGTTTTCAAGGCAACAGACATTCCGAGGTGGTTTGCCATTGCCTGTGTTTGCGTAGCGACAGATGGTGGGAACAGACATAGATATAAGGGAAGAAGGTCGAGACATGGAGACGCTCGGCCCCTTTCCAGTCTGTGGCCCATCCCAATGGTGGCAGGTAGTGGGCCCAGGTTGAATTACTTGCCTCCGTCATTGGTGTTATGCAATGCCAGGTCCATAAATAATAAGACCTCAGTCCTTCGGGATTTCCTGCTTGAGCAGGAAGTGGACCTGGCTTGCGTGATTGAGACCTGGGTGTGAAATGGGGAGATTGGGAGACTGTAGATCTCTCCCAAACAGCTTCCCCAGGATACTCAGTCTTTCACCAATCATGGACAAGTGGACGGTGGGGAGGGGTGGCTCTATTCATACGAGAGGCTTACTCCTTTCGGGGTCTCCTGGATCCATAGATCAATGGTATTGAATGTGTTGGTCTGGCATGAGACGTTGGGGAGGGTTTGGCGATATGGCTGGTGTACCGTCCGTCTAATGCACCAGCTGGTGCCTTACCGTCCCTGATGGAGCCTGTAACAGGCTGGGCATTGGAGTACCCAAGGCTTTTGATCCTGGGCAACTTTGATGTCCATGCCGATGACGCGACCTCCAGTCAGGCAATGGACCTAGTGTCATCCATGGCAACACTGGGACTCTCCCAATTTGTTACAATGCCCACTCACCAGGCGGGGCACATGCTAGATTTGATCTTTATGGCGGGAGTCTTAATGGACCGTATTACTGCCAAAGCTGTGCCATGGTCAGACCACTACGCCCTGAAGGCTCATGTGGATGTCCCACCTCAAACCTGTTTAGGCAGTGAGCATATTTTGGCTCGCCCACAGAGCCTGATAGACCCTGAGCAGTTCCAAATGGCTCTATGCGATCCCTGGTGCCCTGGTGACTCTCTGGATGACCTGGTTGGGTCTTGGCATGGCCAGCTCTCCAGCTCTCTCATCCTCTGCGCCCTCGTTCCAAACTAGCACCGTGGTACACCCTGGAACTGCGGCAGATGAAATGAGGGCTCAGACGGCTAGAGAGGCAATGGCAGCGTACTCGAGATGAAGTGACTAGAACATCTTATAGTTTATGAAGTCATATGAGATGGCAGTCAAAACCACAAAGAAAACTTACTTTGCAGCCAAGGTTGCATCTGCAACATTGCGCCTGGCTCAGTTATTTAGCACAATTCGGATGTGGTGGCAGCCCTCTCTCATTAGATGTTATATGCCATCCGAAACAGTTCAGGCAGGCCCTGCGGAACTGCGATAAATCCCGCAGGACCCTGATGGCTTCTGGAAGGGTGTTCCAAAGTATTGGGGCTGCAACCGAGAAGGCTCTTGCTCTGGTAGAGTTGAGCCTAGCCTTCTTTAGCCCAGGGACAGCCAAAAGATTTAGAGAACTTGATCGCAGTGCTCTCTGGGAAACATGTGGGGCAAGGTGGTCCCACAGATAGGTAGGTCCTAGGCCATATGGGGCTTTGAAGGTTAATACCAGGACCTTGAAACGAATTTGGTACACAACAGGCAGCCAGTTCAGCGCTCTCAGCACAGGCTGAATGTGCTCCTGATGAGGAAGCCCCATTAGCAACCTGGCTGCAGCATTCTGCACCAGCTGCAGCTTCCGAATCTGAGTCAAGGGCAGCCCCATGTAGAGAGCGTTACAGTAATCGATTCTTGAGGTGACTGAGGCATGGATCACCATTGCTAAGTTGCTGCACTCAAGGTAGGGGACCAACTGCCGTGTTCGCCAAAGGTGAAAAAAAAGCAGCTCTGGCAGTGCCTGCTACTTGGGCCTCCATAGTTAAGGAGGACTCCAGGAGCATTCCCAAGCTCTAAATCCTTGACACTGGCATCAATGATGCCCCATCAAAGGCTGGTAGAGGAATCACCCTTCCCGGGCTGCTGCGACTTAGATAACCTTCGTCTTCGTTGGATTCAGTTTTAGCCAACTCAGTCTGAGCCATGATACCATGGCTTGCAGCGCTAGGTCCAAATTCTCTGGGGTGCAGGCAGACCGGCCACCCATCAATAGATACAGCTGGGTGTCATCCGCATACTGATGGCAACCCAGCTCATACCTCCTGACCATCTGGCAAGGGGGCACATATAGATATTAAACAACATTGGGGAAAGAACTGCCCCCTGGGGCACCCCACAAATAAGTGGGTGTCTCTGAGACAGTATTTCCCCAATCGCCACCCTTTGTCCCTGACCTTGGAGGAAAGAGGAGAGCCACTGTAAGGCAGACCCCTGTATTCCCACGTTGGCAAGATGGCTAGACAGCAGCTGGTGGTCGACTGTATTGAATGCAGCCAATGAGTCTAATAGGAGCAGTACTGCTGAGCTGCCCTGATCCAGATGTCTCAGGAGGTCATCCATGAGGGCAACCAGCACCCTCTCTGTCCCGTGGCTTGGGCAGAAGCCGGACTGGAACTGGTCCAGTATGGAAGCGTCCGCCAGGAAACCCTGTAACCATGTCGCCATCACCCTTTCTATAATCTTACAGTTAGAAGGTTTCTCCTAATATTAAACTGAAATCTTCCCTCCTGTGACTTAAACCCATTGGATCTAGTCTTGCCCTCTGGAGCTGCAGATAGCAAGTTTTACTGTCTTCTTTGTGACAGACAGTACTGCAGTTGAAGACCACTTCAGAGAGCTTAGTCAGTGTTGTGTTTGGTTATTAAGCCTTTCTGTACATTTTTATTGTAGAATTGCCAGTGTTCTTGGAGATTTTGCATTAATTATTCTGGGGAGATGTGACTTCAGTTTTTAATTGCCCTTTGATAATGAGCATCATTTGGTGTCTTCTCCTTTATGCAGAAAGTGGGATTGATTCACACAGTGAAGAATCAGATTCTGATTTATCTGATGTGCCAGAATTAGACTCAGATATTGAGCAGGAAGCTCAAATCAACTATATCCGACAGGTGAGCTGCATGAACATATAGTGCTGTTAGACATACCTCTAGATATTATGCCATAATGCAGCATGTTGTAGTGGTTGGAGTGTTGGACTAGGATCTGGGAGATCCAGATTTGAATCCCCATGCTGCCAGGGAGGCTCACAGTTGTGTGACTTTGGGCCAGTCACTCATTCTCAGCCTAGCTATTTCACAGTTGCAAAGTTGTTTGTTGTGAGGATAAAATGGAGCAGGGGATTACAAACTTAAGCCTATTTGTGTCCCTGCTGAGGATAAAAAGTGGGGTATAAATATCTAAATAAATAAATGCATGCATTAAGCAGAGGAATTTTAAGTTTTAAGAAAAAGTTAACTTAGAGAACTGAACTAGGCAGCCCAAAGTAAGAAACTTTGCAGTCCGAAGGAAAGCAGCAATCTTCTAATCCCATTTGCTTCAAGGGATTTATATGATTATGTTAATAACATAAAAAGAACACAAGAGGTTCAGGCCAGTGGCCAATCCAGTTCAAAACTGTGACCAAAAACCAGGTGCCATCAGGAGGTCCACCAGTGGGGCCAGAACCCAAGAAAGAATCCAAACTGAAATATGTAGTTTATAAAATGTATTTATTTAAAACATTTTTAACTTGCCTCTCCAGGAAATCAAGGTGGCTTAAACACTTGGGGGATGGACTCCAAAATAATACAAACAGCTATTAACCATGGGAGCCTTCCATTGCTCTGAAATCTTTTGAGTGAGCAAGCATATTTATTGGCAGATTTTTCTTTTAAATGTAAGAGGGGAAAGTTCCTTTCAGCACTAATTGTTTCTTTTTATTGTGTCCTTTTGCCAAAGAACTTAGGACACCACTGGTTATTTTATCCTCACCTAACAATCTTGTGAGACAGGATAAGGAGAGAGAGAGAGAGTGATTGCCCCAAGGTTACTCATAATGCAATCATATGCTAACTTACTCCAGTCTAAACCCATTGATTTCAGTGGGTTTAGGCCAGAAAAAATCTGTAGGGCTGCCCTGCTAATGCGCTTCATGACAAAGCAGGGATTTGAACCAGATCCTCACCTGACATTCTGACTGCTATAGAGCACCGCAATGACTCTCTTGGTGTTGGAAAACCTGAAAAACTTTAAATCTTCCATGTGTTCTAGAACATCCACCTCTGTCTTAATTTGTTACTAACATTAAGCTTTTAGGGATGGGCATGTACCTCATTTTGCGAATAATGACCAGAGATTTTAATTGGCATTATTCATTTAATTAAAGTAAGAAAAACAAGTATTACCAATGAGAAATTACTTGAGGAAATACATAGGAATGCCATTCCATTTTCACTGGGAAGCACAAATTGTTAGCCAGATGCATCATAAGAAGCATACCTTGTCTGTGTTAAAAGGTCTGCATGAGCCACATGTCTGTTTCTAGACACAATTCAAAGTGCTGGTTTTGGCTTATAAAGCCTCAAACAGCCTGAGTCTCCCACTGTATTTCCTCCATGCAATTCTTCTTGCTCACTCAGATCATCATCAGGACCCAGGTCTGGGGTCTCTTCTGCTATTCTGTTTGGTAGGTGGTAGCTAGCCATTTCTGTGGCAGTACCATGCCTTTGGAAACCTCTCTGGTGATGACCCCAGGGCACTGATGTTTTTGTAATTTAAGAGTCAAGGGAAAATTTTATTATTCTTTTGGGCCTTTTGATAAATGAAAGGGTTTTGTGGGGATTTTGGTTGTTGCTTGATATTGCTGTTTTTAGTATATGTGGTTTTTCTTAAATTGCTGGTTTATGGTTAATTTTTAGATACTATATATGTGTAACAGGGCATAAACATGAATTTAAAATATAAATAGCTTTAACTTTTTCCATGATGGCCACAAATATCTTTTTACTTTTCAGTATAATTAGTGAAGCAAAAATGCTGTTTCTTGCATTCTGTCCTCCTACAAATTTGGATCCTTGAGGCACCTGAGCAGAGGCATAAATCTTGGGTACCAGTGTCACTTTGCATAACTATGTAACTGCTGCATAACTATGTAACTGCTGCTCATGCTGGGTTCTGTTCCTGAATACAGTGGCTCAAATACTGTTTCTGAATAGAGTGGCTTGAAACCAAAGTAGCATAAAGTTGCCTCCTCTCACTTAAGGGGCTTTCCTTCTTCCTCTGCAAGCAGAGGTCCCCTGCACCCTCTGAAAGCTGAAGGACCCTCCAGTAGGGCTTTTTAGAGGCACAAGGGATTGAAGCAGGGGAAGGGTGGGAAATAGGACCCACCATGTGCATGAAAGTGCTTCCCATTTATATGGGAGGAAGTTTGGGTCCAAGCCCATATGGACATATGAAGCTGCCTTATACTGAATCAGACCCTTGGTCCATCAAAGTCAGTATTGTCTACTCAGACTGGCAGTGGCTCTCCAGGGTCTCAAGCTGAGGTTTTTCACACCTATTTGCCTGGACCCTTTTTTGAGGATGCCAGGGATTGAACCTGGGACCTTCTGCTTACCAATCAGATGCTCTACCACTGAGCCACCGTCCCTCTCCTGTTTCATTATAATACTTTGCTAGTTCATATGGACATACATTAACATTTCAACCAACTTACAGTGCAGTTGTATGTAGAGTTGCTCCAGTCTAAGCAAATTAACTTCAATGATCTTAGACTGGAGTAACTCTTCATACGATTGCACTGTTGGTGGCTGGGGCATGGATGCTGTCAATTGCTGCAAGAAAGAGAGTGAGGGAGATAGAAATGTGAGGTCGATAGTAATGAGATCAGAACATACCAAAGCTTAGGGAACTAGTTGGAAAATATAAGTAAATCCATTGTGGTCCTTTAAATAACAGGTTTGTTTATCTGCAGTGTAAGTTCAAATTCATGCTAACATTTTCTAGCATCTTGACACCTACCAAAAGATGCATTCTGATGCTGTTTTTTCAGTGTTCTAGATTAAACTGATGTAACACTACCTAGTTTCATACATAGCTAGCAGCTATGCATTTCATAACCAGCTCTTGAACAGATTAGCATGTATAATAGCCGTATATCTGGTTTACATTTTAGCAGAGTAAATCTATTGCCTGGTTCTTTTGACAGTTGTAGGGAAGAGCACGAACCTAAATTGCTCATGAAAATCCCTAGGTCATGATTTGCAAACTATCAGAACTCAGTGAAGCAATTTGTTCAAGAACTATGGACAATTTACGTGTTATTAAAAAAATTAAGAAGGTTAAAAAAATTATGAAGTAATTGGATGGTGTTAGCTTTGCCTGTTGCTAGAATGGAAGCTTCTAATAAAAGGGGGGGGGGCTGATTTTGTCATACATTTCATGATATTGATACTGATCTTACAAGCTGTCAGTCAAGCTAGCAACACAAATAACAATAAGCAACATGAATAACTGAATGTGGAATATATAATTAAGCAAAACTGTTATTCTTTTAGGTTTACAAAGAAGATCTACCTCAGCTGAAACAGCAAAGTAAAGAGAAAAACCATTCAGTGCCCTTCCTTAAAAGAGAGCGAGCCCCTGAGGACAGTTTAAAGCTGCTGTTTATACATGGGTATAATCATTTTTAAGTAGTGACTACTCGTGTCTTTTCACTTTTATAGACTAAGAAACACATTCAATGCTTTAGGAGGAAACTGAATCCTCTTTTAGATTATTTGGTTATGATTAGGGCCATCTTTTTCTCCCCCTTATTTGGTTATGATTAGGGCCATCTTTTTCTCCCCCTTCATAGGTAACTAATGTCCAAGAACTGGTCTATGTATTGTCTTTATTACAGGGAGGAAACTGGAAATGGGCTTTTCCATGCTGCAACCTTAACCTACACTATGGCTGTGTAATTTTGAATGTTTGATACTTGATTGAACATGTCACTGATTCTGTTCCTGAAGATGGCTGGTATTGGCATGAAGCAACCATATGATAAACATACTATGGAGAAGTTGTCACATGAAGGCCTCTTTCAGTTTCCTCCATGTGATACAGATACTGGATTGGATGCTGTGGAAAATGTACCATAATGGAAGATGGCGTTTGCTGATTCCCCCTTCCTACTGCAAAACTCATGCTTCATGAGTGAAAATTCTGACATCCCTGGAAAAACTCCAGTGAATGCAAGCAAATAGATGAGGAGGAGAGGGAGAATGCTTTTTTCAACTTTGAGGAATCAAAGTATCTTACAACATCATTCTCTCCTCCTCCATTTAGGCTGAAAGTGACTGGTCCAAAGTCATTCAGTGACTTTCCATGTTAGAATGGGGGTTCAAACTTGGATCTCCCACATTCTAGTCCAGTACTCTAACCATCCTACAAGGGGGTAATTTGTTGCTTAGAAGCGTATCTATCTGGCCCAGTTCTCAGTATACCTTCAGATCATTGTTGGGTTTCTCAGTCATTTTCTGGACCACTGATCATTCTAACTACCTGGAAGTCTTGATTGGGCTTGTTATAATTGGTGTTATATTTCACACAGAATGAAAACCCACGTACAATTTTTTTCAGTATCAGGTAGAAATTCAGAATAAAGTTTAATTCAAGTGGCACCTTTAAGACCAACAAAGTTTATTCAAGGTTTAAGCTTTTGTGGCAAATACACTTCTTCAGATACAGTAGATACAGAAAAAATTCAAACTGTGTAGAGAATCATGTCAGAATATGAATTTATCTACCTAGAAGACCAGGCTACAAAAGCGTTCTTTTTTCCCCCATGTGTGGAACTTGGAGCATCAGATGAAAATTCACAGTGAAATTGGAAGGAAAACAGACAGAAGCAAGGATGGCTTGTGCAGCTATCTAACAAATGCATTAATTACTAATAATTATGAATGGCACTTAACTGGTTCTAGATACAGTACATTTCAGCTTGTATTTTTCTTTCATCCAGGTTTTCATCCTGGCCTTTTAATACTTTTTTATACATCCTACTTCTCATATTAATCTCTTGGAGCCTTCATAATAAGTATAGTTTTTCGTTACATTAGTCACTGTTTTCAGCAAAAGCTGCTTCAGTATAAAGGCAAGATCATAGTCTAAGTTCCAGAATGTTACAAGGACACTTGCTGAGATAATTACCAGTTGGTGTTTTTTTTAATCCATTTCAGTTACAGAGGCTATGACTGTCGAAACAATTTATTCTACACACAAACTGGGGAGGTGGTTTACCATATTGCTGCTGTTGCTGTTGTGTACAATAGACAACAACACACCCAAAGACTGTATCTTGGTCATGATGATGATATCCTCAGCCTAGCCATCCACCCAGTGAAAGACTATGTTGCTACTGGACAGGTGTGTATTTATGAGCAATGACACTAGCAAATTAGACTGAAAAGATGAGTTTTTCCAGTTTACCTTGAGTGAGCAAGAAAGTCTCTATCCATTGAAACTACTGGAGAGCCAGTTTGGTGTAGTGGTTAAGTACGTGGACTCTTATCTGGGAGAACCGGGTTTGATTCCCCACTCCTCCACTTGCACCTGCTAGCATGGCCTTGGGTCAGCCATAGCTCTGGCAGAGGCTGTCCTTGAAAGGGCAGCTGCTGTGAGAGCCCTCTCCAGCCCCACCCACCTCACAGGGTGTCTGTTGTGGGGGAGGAAGGTAAAGGAGATTGTGAGCCGCTCTGAGACTCTTCGGAGTGGAGGGCGGGATATAAATCCAATATCTTCTTCTTCTTCTTCTACATATTCATTTTAGGAACCTCCTTTTGTAATATGTGGACAATGAAAGCTACCTCCTTTGTAGTTAAGGTTGCTTACAAATGTATGTTGAAAACAGTCTCAAAGCAATGTGAAGGGCTTTGAAGTCTCCTTTTAATGTATGTTTGATTGTGACATGCAAGCAAATCCATTACTGATACATACTGTAAGCACTGACTGGTATTCCACTGTCACTAACATTCCCTTGAGAATATCAGCCTGTTTCCTGTTTTATTGTCAGTTAGATATGTCTTGTTCACCCAAATTTTTAACTGTGATCTTTTCTTTATGCTACCTTATGATTTTTGCTTGTAGTTTCTGCTTAGATTACTATTTGGTTTATTTTATTTTAGGTGCTTTTGTAGATACTGTTTTTATTTTTCTGAACAGAAAGGTGGAACACCAATATTGTAAATAAAAATAATAGAGAGTATGGTATCTATAGCAACAAGAGAGGAACAGACAGGGGAAGGTTAAAAGGAAATATAGTTTGGGGAATGTTGGAATAATTTGATGGCTGGATGTCTCAAAGCATAAATCATAGAAGTAATTTGTTGGAGTTTGACTAGGAAGAAACAAATAAGAACAATGATTTCTCATACAGTCCTTTTCAGTGTGTTAATATAGGTCAAAAAGATGACCCCAGAATAGAATGTAGAAAGGAGGAAAGAAGTGCTTCAAGGCTAAAGCTCAGTGGAGCTGTCGCTGAAAGCCAAAACAAGATGAGAAAGACAAAACTGTAGGAGTGGCAGGAAGAACATCAGAACAGAAGAGAGACGAGTGAGGATGGACTCCAAGTGGGGAGGGGGAATACTGCAGCTAGTGCTATCAAATGCTGATTGGCACATAGGGCTGCAGAAGTAGAAGCATGAGGATGAATTTTATGTAAGAAGTACATAAAGTAAGAAGTACTTGACCGTGGAGTATGCCACAGAGCGAGGCCAAGGAGACATGCAAGAATATTGGGAATGCTGATAGGTACACACTGCATTTGGAGACAGGAGGAAAATAATGGAGGGACTGGAATTGACTGGAAATGGGGTAGAAGGCAGCAGGGATGAGAATGCTTCTGAGCATGAAAGCAGGGCTCATAGATTAGAAATCCATGGATTAGATAAAACTGTGGTCAGAAACTTAGATCAGCTTTTGAGAAATAAAGGTAAACAGCATGTAAGAGATAGCAGTCTGAGAAAAATTAGGACGTCCTTGTTTTCTACAGATTCAAAAAAGGTTTCATTTATGTTATATAAACAACTTTCTGGATATTTTATAACAAAAACCTAGATAAACTATTTTAGTAAAGTAAATTTAAAATACTGTCACATCTCTGTATACATCTGCTAAGATCAGTACTCTCATTTAGGTTGGAAGAGATGCTGCTATTCATGTGTGGGATACACAGACACTTAAATGTTTATCACTGTTAAAAGGCCAACACCAAAGGGGAGTGTGTGCACTTGATTTTTCAGGTATGTAGCCACTAGAAGGGAAAAGGGAAACCATCAGTCTGCTCAAATGCTCTTTGTCCATATAAGATCATATATTTTTTTCCCTCCAAGTGATGCCTACTTCAGCAAGTCTCTCCCAATGTTAGTTATCCTCAGAGGGGGTTGAGGGAATGATCTTTGATGTGGAAATAAAAAGCATCACAAATCAAGGTAAAACGGAGGAGCAGCAGCCAACCAGGATCTTGGGATCCAGCAAGCTCAGAGCCTTAGTCCTAACAAGCTCAGTATCAGAATTAGGTGCGTGAGTCTGGCAAAATTAAAAGGTATAGGAAATTAGGAGCTTCTGCCAAACTCTCTGTGTGTATGTATTTATGTATGTGTGTTTCCTCTCGCTTTCTTTGGGATGTTAAGTCCATACCATGATGTCATCATTAAGAAACAAGTGTATTTCTGTTTTCTGGGAATACATGAATGCAAAGCACAGAGTCAGTATTCTAAGCAGTTGCTTAGTAAGAAGTAAACCTGCTCCAAATTTCTGGCAGTTGGTTCGTATTTTTAATTTTATTAAAGTATCTGTTTACCTACCATCTACCAGTTTTCATCACAATAAATGTATCATAATATTGAGTACCACAGGAGACTTGGTTGTTTTTGCCTCAAGGGACTACTCTCCTGGAATGATATTACTGTTGACTTGGGTTGATAAAACATTAATGTGTGTGCCCTCTGGTGGCTAATTGGATGTCTCTTGGACTAAACCTGAGGAGATGGAGAAAACATTTCATATAAAGGCTGACTTCTTTTAATTAAAAGCACTCTCATTCATACCTGTGCTCCTGCCAAATGGTACCAACCTTTTGAAGTTGTGTTTAATTATCAGTATATTTCAAGTGATGCAGGAATGCTTTGACCAAGATTTCTTTACCTCCAATAGCGGTATTTTGAGGGTTGTTGACTCAGTACTAGAGAATTCTCATCCCTATTTTAACAGGGATGGGGAATAAGGGATTTCTCTGTGTATCCTGTTCAGAGGAGAGACAGGGTGAATCTCAGCTTGATGAGAAAGTCATGCAGCAGTCTGCCCTTCTTGCTCCCTCATCACTTATGTGCACAGGGCAAGGGGAGAGCTGGCTAGCAAGAGATCATCAGTTAGCAAGCCCAGCTATCTAAAAGCAAGAGGAATGTAAAAAACCCCAAAACATTTATTTTAAGTTTGCTGGCCTGTTGGCTTTAGGGTACAACCAAAACAAGGGGAGAAAACCACAACCCTGTATGAGAGAGGTAACTAGAAAGACTGGAATGAGGCAAAAGAAAGCAAAATATAACAATGGATTTGGGGCAAATGTACTAAATACAGCAAGTACAAAAAAACAGCAAGACATAATTGTGCTGTAGTGGCTGCATGATTCCCTTGCTCAGCAAAAATACAGTTTTATTCAAAAGCAGTATTTATGTTGGGTCCTGTGTTCGGACTCTCCCTAATATGTCACAGTTTGTATAAGATTGTAAGATTGTAGGCATCAATTTCCCTTTCAATTTTAGCACAGTGCATACTGGTTATAGTGGCTTTATTAATAATTATTATATAGTGATAATAATGGGTCCTTTATATTAATAGATTAACAGTACAGTCCTAAGGAGAGCTGCCCTGTCAGAGTCTATTGAAGTCATTGGCTTTAGAACAGTGCAACTCTGCTTAGGATGGTACTGTAATGCTATTACCCAATATGCCTTGTTTGTGAAAATATGCACTCCTTTATAAAAAAAAATTGGGAACCTTTGATAGGAAGACTAGGACATGCTGTGGTTAAGACAGGATCAGGTTTGTTTGAGGGTAAATGTCGATATACTATACTAGATGGTAATCAGGACTATACTATACTATACTATGCTAGGTGGTTATCAGGACTTGCTGTCAAAGGACTTGCTGAGCCTTCCTCGGTGGGGAGGGCGGGATATAAATCAAATAAATAAATAAACTTGCTGTCTGTGTCCTGTGTCATGCTAGCAATGTTCACATTTTAATTCAAGAAGTATAATTTTGATGTTGCCATTTGGTTTTATGTAGCTGATGGGAAATGTTTGGCATCGATTGGGTTAGATGATAATCACACCCTTGTTCTATGGGACTGGAAGAAAGGGGAGAAGATGGCAGTAACCAGGTAATAATATTCTCACCCTGACATGATTTCTGTCATCCTAAATTGTATCCTTTTATATATACTGTCTGATTAAAATTTCAGGATTCAGGTTCTAGGATTTTAAAACACAGAGAGATCTTGTTAAAACATTTAGGAGATTGCTCAGGTTGATGCACTAAAATCTGGTCTGGAAGCAAAACAAGTTTGCACTATATTTGAAAAGAGCAGGAGGGAATGAAAGCATGCAGTAGGAGGAGAGAGCACATGAGCCCCCAACATATTCCTGTATAAGGAGCAGAAAAATGAAGATGGAAAATTAAAAGATTTTTAATTAGATGGGTGATATTTTCCTCCTTTCTGTGCTGGAGATTCCCTGCGAGTGCATCTGTTGTGCAGCTTCAATGGTGGGCTTCATTTGGTATAAATAGATTTTCAAGCCTCTCCCATTTCTGCCGGGCCACCTGTCCCACCCCCGCTCTCATCTTCTGTATCCTATATTCAATTCAAAATTTTTCTAGAGATATTTTTTCATTTTGTTTGCTTAGAGCTTATCTGTTAACCCAGTTAAGGCTACTATGCTTTGTGTTAAGGATGCAATCCTTTTGAATAAAATGGGACTTACTTCTGAGTAGGCAAGTCTGTTTAGAGTTGCTCCTTAAGAAGCTTTTATAATTGTCCAGAGAGCTAAAATATTGAGGATGAGCTTGGCCAGGAGATGCTTTTTTTAGATAAGTGATTTCAGCTCACCTATTAAACAGTGTTCTCCTCTTAATACTGTAAAGAAAGTGTAGTATTTTCCTGGCAAATCATGGGTCTAAATAATTTCTTACAACACAATGTGCTGGGGATGGCTGTAGTTTAGTGGTGGTGCATCTGCTTTGGAGGAAGACAGGAGGGACTGGCATAACTTTGTCCATGGGGTCACAGAGTTGGACTTGACTGTGCGACTGAACAACATTCCCCCAGTGGGGGGGGGGCGGGAATGACCGGCCTGGGGATTCCAGTACTCCTGTGGGGGGGGAGGTATGACGGTGGAAACAGACATAAATGTAGTGGAAGGCGGCTGAGACGTGTAGGCGCTCGGCTCCCTTCCAGTCTGTGTCCTATCCCAACAGTGACGACGTGGGGCCAGGTTGAATTACTCGCCTCCGTCACTGGTGTTATGCAATCTCAGGTCCATAAATAATAAGACATCAATCCTTCAGGATTTCCTGTATGAACAGGATATGGACCTGGCATGCATGACTGAGACCTGGGTACGTGATGGGGAGATGGTAGCCCTCTCCCAAGTAGCCCCCCCAGGGTACTCAGTCTTTCACCAGTCACGAACTAGCGGGCGAGGAGTGGTGCTATTAATGCGGGAGGCTTAATCCTTCGGGGCTCTCCCGACTCCAGAGATCGACGGCATTGTGCGGGACTGAAGTGGGATGTTGGAGAGGGTTTGGTGATCTGACTGATGTTCCGACCGCCTAACGCACCAGCCAGCACCTTATCGTCCCTGATGGAGGTCGCAACAGGCTGGGCATTGGAACACCCAAGGCTCTTAATCCTGGGTGATTTCAATGTCCATGCCGATGATGCGAACTCCAATCAGGTGACGGACCTAATGTCATCCATGGCTACGCTAGGACTCTCTCAATTTGTAACAACACCCACACATCAGGCCGGGCACATGCTGATCTTTGCGTCGGGGGTTACAGTGGCCTGAATTACTGCTGATACAGTGCCATGGTCAGACCACTATGTCCTGAAGGCCCGTATGGATGTGCCACCCCAAACCCGTTTAGGCGACGAGCGTATTTTAGCTTGCCCGCGTAACCTAATGGACCCAATACGGTTCCAGAGGGAACTGCGGGATTCCTGGCCTCCTGGCGATTCTCTCGATGACCTGGTTGAGTCCTGGCAAAATCGGCTCACCATGGCCATTGAGATCGCTCCCCGGCGCCCTCTGCACCCTCGTTCAAAGATGGCGCCGTGGTATAACACGGAACTGCGATTGATGAAACGGAGGCTCAGACAGCTAGAGAGGCAGTGGCGGCGTACTTGTGATGAAGCGACCAGAACATCTTATAGAGAGTATATGAGATCCTATGAGATGGCAGTCAAAGCCACAAAGAAAGTCTGCTTTGCGGCCAAGATTGCATCTGCGAATTCGCGCCCGGCTCATTTATTTAGCATTATTCAGTCTCTTACAACTCTGCCACAAGGCAGACCAAATTGTAGGGAATTGGACATTGGCTGTGAGGCTTTTGCAACTTTCTTCGCAGATAAAGTCTCATCACTCCGCTGTGACCTCCCTGCCACAATTGAAACAGTATGCGAGCTCTAGGCTCTCTGCCTGTTTTCTGGATTGGCTTTAGACAGTTTTACAATACTCAGCTTGGAGGAAGTTGACAGAATCCTCTCCACTGTGCGCCCAACAATGTGTGATTTGGATTCTTGCCCATCCTGGCTGATTAAAGTGTGCCAGATGGAGCTTCGATATCCTATGTGGGATATTGTAAATAGATCCTCTCTGAGGGGCTTTTCCCAAGGCCCCTCAAAGAGGCAATAGTCCATCCCCTCTTGAAAAAACCAACATTAGATCCAGCCAAATTGGCACACTACCGGCCAGTCTCAAATTTACCCTTTTTGGATAAAATCATTGAGAGGGCTGCAGTGCTGTAGTTTCAGAGCTTTCTGGAGGATGCTTCTGTCTTAGATCCACACCAGTCCGGCTTTCGCCCAGGCCATGGGACGGAGACAGTGCTGGTCGCCCTGGTAGATGATCTTCAGCAGCATCTGGACTGAGCGGGTCAGCAGTGCTGATGTTGTTGGACCTGTTGGCGACGTTCGACACGGTCAACCATTAGTTGCTGGTCCACCGCCTTGCCAACGCAGGGATTCAGGGGTTGGCCTTCCAATGGCTCGCCTCTTTTCTCCTTGGTTGGGGACAAAGGGTGGCGATCGGGGGACAATCGTCCCAGAGACATCCACTTAATTGTGGGGTGCCTCAAGGGGCGGTGCGCTCCCCGATGTTGTTTAATATCTATATGCCCCCCTTTGCCCAGATTTTCTGGAGATTTGGGCTGGGTTGCCATCAGTATGCTGATGACACCCAGCTCTATCTGCTGATGGATGGCCGGCCAGCCACTGCCCCAGAAAATCTAGTCCTGGCGCTACAAGCTGTGGCAGGGTGGCTCAGGCTGAGTTGTCTGAAGCTAAATCCAATGAAGACAGAGATCCTTTGTCTGAGTCGAGGTGGTCCAGGAACGGAAATCCCTCTTCCAGCTTTTGATGGGGCACCACTGATATCGGTGCCCAAAGTCAGAAGCTTGGGGGTGCTACTGGAGCCCACATTGGCTATGGAGGCCCAGATAGCCGCCACTGCGAAATCCGCCTTTTTCCGCCTTAGGTGGGCACAACAGTTGGTCCCCTTCCTGGAGCACAGCAGCTTAGCAACTGTGATCCATGCAACGGTCACCTCAAGACTAGGCTACTGCAATGCCTTCTATATGGGGCTGCCCGTGTCTCAGATCCAGAAACTGCAGTTGGTGCAGAATGCGGCAGCCAGGCTGTTATTGGATCTCTCTATACGGGAGCACATACAGCCAGGGCTGCGGCAACTGCACTGGCTACCAGTAGTATTCCGGATTCGCGATAAGGTGCTGGTTATCACCTTTAAAGACCTATATGGCCGAGGACCTGTCTACCTTAGGGATTGTCTCTCCCCACATGTTCCCCAGAAGCTACTTAGATCTGGATTGCAGAATTTACTGTCAATCCCCGGGCTGAGGGAGGCGAGACTGAAGGCTACCAGAGAAAGAGCCTTCTCAATTGCTGCCCCCAACTGGTGGAACCAACTCCCAGAAGATGTAAGGGCCTTGCGGGACCCTGGCAAATATAAAATCCAACAGCAGGATGGAATATACTGGGCAGTTGGTAGTAAAGGAGAGCATCATTGGATCATGCCAATGCAAGTCAGGGGCGATCTAATCAAATTTTTACATGAACAAGGGCACAGAGGAAAAGATCTGACTTCGGAACGGGTGAAAGAAACAGGATGGTGGCCAGGCATGCGCCAAGAGGTTGCACAATGGGTAAATAACTGCCTAGCGTGCACCATGGTACACACACACACACTTGATCTTAGCCAAAAGGTCCCAAATGGTCCCATCTAGCACCAAAGGATAGAAGGGCCCTGGGCACGTATACAGATTGATTACATTGGTTCCCTCCCCCGCACAGCTAGAGGAAACCGATACTGCCTTACAGTAATTGATTCATTTAGCAAATGGGTAAAAGCCTTCCCATGTAAATACAACACAGCCACTGCTATAGCAAAAATCCTGTTCAACCATATTTGGACCCGCTGGGGAATCCCCCGAGTCATGGACTCCGACTTAGGCTCGCATTTCATTGGGGAGGTCACCAAAGAACTTTGCAAAGCCCTCAGAGTAGAGCAGCGATTTCATATTGCTGGGCACCCGCAAGCATCTGGAGCCATTGAAAGGACTAATCGAACCATTAAGGAAGCCCTGCGCAAGGTAGTCAAATCCACGGGCAGGGACTGGGACAACAAACTCCCAATTATCCTAATGGCCATCAGGGGAACTACTGCCATTCACGGCCACATGCCACACATGGTAATGACTGGAAGGAAAATGGTGTTGCCAGAAGCTTTTTGGCTTAAAACACAACTTCCATCTTCCTTGGTGCCAGTGGTAGTGAACGATGCGTGGGTGAAGTCCTTAATCACAGAAGTCCATAACATTCATATGGAAGTAGCCAAGCATCTAGGAAAGGCACAGCTCAGCATGGACCAATGGTTACATCCACGGGTATGGGATCCGGGACAACTGGTGCTCTACAGGAAATTCTCACAGAACAAGCACTCCTTGGAAGCCAAGTGGCAAGGTCCGGTTCCTATAACGCAAAGGATTAGCCCAGCTGTATAACAAGTGGCAATTACTAAGAAGAACGGGGAAACATGGCACAAATACTTCCATTGCTCACAGCTGAAGGAATGGAAAGGAAACGCTCCCACCAATGCAAACCAAGCTCAACAACCTGTACAGCCACCTCAGAAGGTGGAAATTAAGCAAATTTCAGTAATGCAATGCCCAGACATAGTGGATTTCTCCATAGGGGATACATTTCTGACCTTAGGAGTAACCTGAACTGTTGAAATTATAAAGAGATTTCTGAAATACATAGCCATGTACACAGAAATCTAGGGGGGGGGGTGTAATAGGCAAAACACTACCCTAGGATTCACACTAAATTTTTTGGGGGGTTTTCATTTATTGTCTTTCTATCCATCCCTTTCTGCCTTACTCCTTTACTGTCTTCAGAGATACCAACAGGGGTCTACAGTGCAGTTTTATTTTTGTCCCTAGGTACACACTATGGAAACCAAGAAAGGAAAGGTTAGATTGGTATGGGGGGCAATGTATGTGATGTGTTTTATGATAGGCCCACAAAATTGTGAAACTAGCAGAGCTGTGATCCCCACTATAGTTCCCTTTTCCCATTGGAGATGCAAAACCAGTTTGAACCCCAAGGAAGTCATGCTGTGCAAAGTAATAAAGTCTAACTACAAAGACAATGACAGCAGACTCCCCACCAGCAGTTACAATTTTCGTAGTTGTGACGAGGAATGGGTCAGACCTCCAAATATGATTCTGCTGTGTGTAGGATCTAGAATAAAGACACAGGAATTGTATTGCTTTTCCCATGAAGACACAGCAAGACCTTTGGTGCCAATGCACTGTGCCTATGTCCCAAAAGGCCCACACAAATTGACACCAGAACCAAAGACGACCCTTAGCACCACTCCAGCCTCTAAAGGGTTTACAGAGGATATGGGGCTATACTATGACATAGCTATTGTGTCAACCGCAGTATGGAAAGCAGGGGATCCCTTTAAATTTATGGTATCAATTGGCTCTAGAGAAGAGAAAGAAGTAGCTCTCTCCATAAAAACCCCTAACAGAGAGACACACCAATACAATTTAATTACATGGGCAGATCAGAATTGGATAGTTACAAAGTCTGAATTAGAAGTGCAGCGTCCCCCAGACTGGTTCATAATGTTAGACCATCTCTGCCAAAGGGAACCTGTGATTGCCATGAAATTTACCAAATTGGGAACTTTCAGCACAGAGCTTTACTCCGAGGAAGGAAACTACACACTAACTATAGGGACAGCCACACAGCTACAATTTAACCCACTAATAACTGACTGTGGGATTACATCAGATGCCAGCTGTCACATAATTGGCTCACATGTAGTGAAACAAGACATAAGAGAACAAGTTCTGATCCACCCGCAAATGATACTAAAAGAAATCCAAGTCAGCCTTACTTGGCTGAATACCACGGAAAGGCTACCACAATGTGCTCCATACTTGGAACCCAGACAAAAAGGCTGGGAGGCTTGGTTACAGTTATGGGTAGGAAGCACCCACCACAGATCCAAAAGGTCTGTAGGAGACTGGTTAGCACCAGTTGTGGGAGGAGTGGCTGTTTTAGACTCTATGAATATAGAAACTATAGCAAATAAATTTGCCTATGCCACTTCTTATATATCACAACTGGGAAAGCCCATCAATGATTCCTTCCATACCATATCTGAAGTCCAGCACTCTATCAGCTCAATTCTTGTTAATTGGGAAAGACAAATTGAACAAGATTTTGCCCTTTACTAAGGGGCACTCAATCTCTACAGGTCAATATATCCCTGGCACTAGTGTGTATCCAAGCTCAGTCTATGAATTTAGCAATGGCTATGGCATCATCAGACAGGCCACAGAAGGACATATTCCTCTAGAGATTAAGCAATTAATTAGACCCAAATTTTTTACCCTGGAATTGGAATTAGAAACATGGTGGACTCTAGTAAACACCTCTTTTTCAATGGACACACAGGAATTGAGACTCCTCCTCCTGGTGCCCACTGCAAAAAGGTTCTTTTATGTGCACCCCATCGTCCCATTAGGGTTACAAGCGGGATCTAATGAGGTGTTATATTCTCTAGACTCAGATAAATGGGCTAGAAATAATAACGGGGAATGGGAAGCAGTAAGCCTGCAAACATGTGTACATAAAGACAACTTAGTTTTCATTTGCGAGGAGCATACCTTGCAAACTCACCACCCCTGCGTAAACCCCTTAAGGAACTCCCCGCAAGATTGCCAGTACATGCTAAGGCAGGAGAACACATCCACCTTTTTATACTTGGGGAGAGGCTGCGCATGTGTGAGAACATATTGTGAATATGTAATTATCAACACCTTTCAAGTTCAACCCATGCTGCCAGGAATCAACAGATGTTTTTGTAACTTGTCTTCAATTATGGGATACGACCTCCAGTTCACAGTTCCCATTTGGACTAGAGAAGAAATTTTAATAGCTCCCAGTCTATTTAAATTTGTTCAACCAGTCTTCCTAGGAATGGGACTGCAAGCGATCCGATCATTGCTAACCCATCCCCTATTAAGACAAACCCTACAAGAAATTAAAAGAACTGGAGACACCACATCCATGGTGGTAAAACACAATGGGCAAGAGATCTCCAACCTTCTAACTAAAATTAAAGACACTGGGAAACATTCATTTCTTGACTCAATTTTGGGCTGGAGCTCGACCTCGAGTGCAGTTCTGAACGTGCTATTGCATCCCATTGTCATAATTTTGGCTTTTCAAATTATTTTCTGTCTAGCACTGATTGGCCTCGGGTGCTGGCTAAAAAAACAGCTTAGGAAAATAGAAGACCTCCACACGCTGTGGAAATACTGTCCCTTGGCCCCAGAGAAACAGTAACGCTCAAGTTCAAGCCTTACTGAGTCTCCCCCCAAACTTTCTCATGTGATTCCGTTCCGTTTTTGTGCTCCCAGATTTTTCCCTTTCTAAGATCTTTTCTTTACCTCCATAAGGAAGGGCTAAAGAGCCCTAGAGATATGGGTCCGAACCAGAGAGTATGTCAACAAGAATGAGCCAAACTCCAAATGCCCTGGTAGTTTAGCAAGTATTGTTTATTGGAACCAACGCACAACAAACAAGCCTTTTGCTAGGCGCCCAGCTTGGCGACCATGCAAAGTCTCTTCTGACCCATTGAGTCGCCCAGGAATCAAGTATTTGAAGCTAGCCTGAGCCCCTTAGAAGGATTTGACTCAGGAAACATATCTGACCCTTTAAGACCCTGGTAATGCAGCCCTTGAGTGCATGACTGCACAAGGGACCCGATTGGCCTTAGGATCCAGTCAGACAGCCAAAATTTAGCAGCCTTTCTTGAGTGACCCTACTCTATCGACTGATTATAAGGTCATAAGTAGGCCATGGTTATGTCAATTCCTTATTAGGTATGAATTCTCCCTACCTTGCCTAAAGGTTTTGGGAACCTTCTCCTTTCTATTTCCACCCCCAAAAGAGATGTTTTAAGTGTAAGACCATTGTTTCACCGCTCCCAGGAGGTCACAGGCTTGAGGCATTTGCATGATCCCACTCTGCACATGCTCCAACTCTAGGCCTAGGGGGCATGAAAAGATGGGAAATGAAGTCCTTCTCCACTTTCCCCAGTATTGTGCTCTTAAGTCTATCTTTCACCAGGTGAAGGGTGGGCTTGATAGCCCAAAGAGGGTAAGAAGGGGGGGGGGAGTCCAAAATGTTCAGAACAAACTCCAGGTGCCATTGTAGTGGTGAAATAGTTATGTTTAGACTCCGATGGCAAAGTCGAAGACCCAGAATCCAACACGTAACCCATCACTACAAGGTCCAGAGTTGGAACCGGTGCAGAAACTGTTTTGGCCCTTTGAGCTGCCCAGTAATCTGGCATACGACTCTGTGTCCTTCCCAGAGATCCATGGCCCTGACGGATCAAAGGGACCTGGCAGAAGTCTGTTCTGACCCATAGAGCCCTCCGGATGTGCAGCCCTTGCCTGTATAACTGCAGAAGGGAACCAGAATGAATACGGGGAAGCTTAGCATAGACACTTTCTCCCGACGGTCCATATCCACCAACTAGCTTTTAGGTTAAAGTAAAGGTCATGTGAAGGTAGTTCGTCTGCCTAACAGATTTTACAGGTCCACAGACTTCAGGGGAATGCTTTCTCCTTGAAGTAGGGTCTAAAGGTATGTTCATTTTTAGTGAAACTGCCATCTGCCCCTCGTTCCCAACCCACCTCGGTTTGGGCTCATTTGCATGATCCCACTCTGCACATGCTCCAACCCGACGTAAAGGAATGGGGGAAGCCGGGAAATAGAGTTTTTGCACCATGCATAGATTTTTGTTTTATTTCTGTCTTTCACCAAGGAAGTTTGGGCCGTACGAGTGGCCCTGAGGGTTAAAAGAGGACAGGCAGTGACACTTGCCCTCTGGAGCATGGGACTCCAACTAAAAATTCCACTCCTCCAGGGTCCCAAAGGGCCAGAACAGTCTCTCCATAGGTGCCGAACTGCAAGGGCGCCAGGAGTTTGGACTAGCACACGAGTCCCGAAGAGGGAATAATGGTTGGTTCCGGTCACTCCAAGCAATGAAAGGCTCTTGCCTGTCACAGTAACCCAGAACTAATGTTTGAGCTATCCTGCCACAGCATTATGACCACCTTATGTGCTAAAGTAAAGTCCACTCAGTGTGTTTGTGAGAAGGTATACACTCCCAAAGCCCGGGAAGTCTATCTCTGGGTAAAATAGAATTTTACCCTCTTGAATCCTAGCCTACAAGTCCCTCCTTTGCCCCTCGGTAAATCGCTTCATCCACCAGTGGGAGGCAGCACTTAGCAGAATCCATGATGTGTCAGGTTGACAGTTGCCATCTCCCGGGCAGGATAAGTGACTATAAATTATTCAATGAAATGTGTGTACCAGCATGCCTTGCCACCAAGCCTATTTACATGACTCAGCCCACGTTTCAGACAAGCCCGAGTAGACATGAGGGACATCTACACGTTTAAGAGGAAATGTATGACACGAGACTGTACAGATCCCTCCCCCTTCAAGCCAGAAAAGGCTGGTCGAGGGACGGGTCTGGAAAAGAGTGACAGGCTGAGTCAAAAGGTTGGAATGTTCTATCTTTTACCAAGTACAGGGGGAGTCCCCCCCCCACAAGCCAGGGAGGGACTCCAGGTCGGCCCTAAAAGAAGGCCTGGCTTGTAGCAGGCCTTCCAGAGCCACAAAGGCTCCAGATTAAAAACAGGAGAAGTTGTAACACTGAGCTGGCTTCTCCGAACCCAGTGCAAGGGGAGAGGCCTCTTCGAGACGCATACTCCCTAGTTCGGAGAGCTAACTCTGTGGCTGGGAACTCCCGGGAGATACGACCACCCATTGTAAAGGAAGTTTGAATACAAGCCTGCCAACTCACTTCTAGATTGAAGTGAATATAACAATTAGTAGACAAAAGTCACCTTAGGACCTGGTTATGTAGGAGGTATTCTGCGTGTTGTTATGTGCATTGTTACAAAACCTGTAATATCCAAAACAAAAGTAAATATTTCCTCCCAGAATCCTTTTTCCTGTACTTGTTTGCATGTGTGTGAAGATGCTTTACGATAGGGTCTCATCGGACCATGTGAGCCCAGACCCGAATAGACTCGGGAAAGCTCAGAGACCCTCGCATTGAGCATGCTCTGCGGAGTCTCTGGCCCCATTTCAGGCATTTCTGATACCAGGGGGGGTGGGATGAATATTGCTCGCCGACAGTGCCCTCTACCTCCTCCCCTCCAGAACATGCGCCCATCAGGCAAGGCTATGCAAGAGAGCCTCTTCAAACCCCAGTATAAAGATTATCGAGGGGGGGGGGGGAGAAGAAAACAGAACAACAAAGGTTAGAGAATAGATAGGAAAACTTTGTATTAGTCTAGTTATAGGATAATGTATGAATTCAAAGTGTAACCCTGAATTCTAATGTGATTGTGTGCCTCTGTAATCAGTTGCTATAATCAACTATATGCTTTTAACAATCAGACATTGCTGTTTAGCTGGTCTAAACAACACCTATGATTTTATTCTTATATTGTATGACTTTAAGGAATATTAATCTTGTTTCTGAATACTGTATACTGTACAATGTTGCCAATGTATGTTACCTCCGAATCGTAGTAGTCGAGGAAGTATCCTTTGGTCCATTGGAACACTGTATTTTTCAAAGTCTATTTTTGAGTAGTTTAAATAGTGGCTCCAACCCTTTTAGATAGAAGGTACACCCCAGTAGACACTTGGCTCGACCGGGACTTCGCCTGTCAAAATCAACTGTGGACTTTTATTTAATGGTTCAAGACCTTGTCACCGGATGGTGACGTAGGTCTTGAGGGGGGGAATTGTGAGGAAAAACCCCCTTACAGAACATTGTAATCACCAGCTCGGTTGCCAGAGCACCTGGAGAAGTGACTCACACACATCTGGCCAGAGAGTGTGAGCAAACCTATCCAGGGGCAAAAGGGACTTATGCAGTACAAACAGCCATAACGCTACAAAGGCACTCAAGACCGGTACAAGAGTGCCCACCAGGAGAATGGAAGACTCCCTGTTGTTCCGTATGACATCCATCTCAGCCCTGGAGCGGAAGAGACTGCGCCGCCAGGAGCTATCCAGGTGAACGGTTTTGAAGTTCTGACCATGGAATCCACCATGGAGGGCTAACACCACACACAGCCAACTTTCTACTAGGCTTGACTCCATTCCAGCGAAGCGGACAGCTCACGTACACACCAGATGTCACCTATGCCTGCAAGCAATCTACCCACCGCAGGAGTGTCTAATCATCCAACCGCCGCTTTCTTTGCTTACGGAACTCAAGACAAAGACTAGTGCCAAGGAGAAGACAGAAGAAGAGGAAGACCATCTTCAGCCAGAGCCAAGATCTTCTTCGTGGTCTCTGTGCAGTCCCACACATGGGTCTTGCCGCAGGCAACGGATCCATACCTCGGAGCTCCAATAGCTCGTTTATAACGTCTTTTGGCGCGCTTTCCTCCCGCCCTGGGGAGCAGGCAGCGACTGCGCATGCCTGGAGCGGGGGGAGAGCGCCCATTCCACCCAGTTTCTTCTCTACCGCCGCCCGGTCAACACCTACCTCGCTGCGTTTCCTTCTTAGCTCGTTCTTCTCCTCATCATCCGCTATCACTCTTCTCCCTTTTTCTACATATTCTTAAATATTTCTTTTACCTTTCGTCCCTAAAAAAAAAAAAAGAAGAAGAACCCGTCTCTGCGCTTTCTTTCCCCTTTTCTCTCCCTTCCTCCCCTCCCCTGACCGGAGCGTATGGAAGGGAAGGTGACGTTTAAAAAGTGCAGGCGCTGTGGAGCGAAAATTCCTACTACTGACGGCCACAGCTACTGTCTATTCTGTCTCGGGGAAGCCCATCGCGTGGACTCTTGCCCACACTGTGCCAATTTCGGCAAACAGGCCCGGAAGAACCGCGCAGCTAGGCTACAGAGCTTCCTGCTTGTACGGTCTTTGAGGGCTATGCCCGCATCGCCTTCGCCGCCTCCCCTACAACGAGCGGGAGATTCGGCTTCTTCGGACGCCCTTCTTTCACAAAAGCAGAAGGTGCACAAGTCCGCAAAGAGATCATCGAAGCACGCCGATACCGGCCATAAGACTTCGAAAAAGGCGCGTCATTCCGAACCATCGGATTCGGCGCCAAAAGAATCTCGTCACACCGATTCGGCTGATTCCGATTCGAGAAAGGTCCAAGAGTCGCGCTCGGCTTCCAACAGACCTAGGGAATCGACTTCGACTTCCGGAGTAATGGATCCAAAGACCTCCGCCTCAGCTCAACTCTTACTTCCGCCTGAGCTATCGGCGCCTTCCGATGTCATCACTGACATGCCGCAGCTGACGCCCCATTCTCCTACGCTCGAGGTAATACCAATCCACTCCCGCTCACCTTCGGTTCATAGTGTTGTGCCGTCTGAGTTCCTCAAGCCCGACCCTACCACTGACCAAACCCAAGCATACCTCAAGTCATCTCTCCGAGCCGGGTCCTTCCGGGACATCGCGGTTTCTCCCTTGTACAGGGAATCAGCAACTCAGGTTTCCACTCACTCTCGTTCACCAACCGATCGCGCCCCCGTACATCGAATCCGTCACCGCTCTCCAATGCATCTTTCGACTCTTCGAACCCGGTCTCGCTCCCCTCGTAGACGCCACGATTCCGGTTCCTCCACTTATTACGACTATCAGGATTACTTTCCGCGAGATCGTTATGACTACTCGCCTTCGCGATCTCCCTCACCTAGACGCCGGTATCTCCATCGCCCTTCGCGCTCTCCTTCTGACGAGAGAAGGCGCCGCCCCAGGGAACCAGCTCCCTTCTTGGGCCGTGAGGTCCTTCCCCCTCGGATTCGACATGTCGATTCTCCTCGGCTCCGGGACTACGATCGAACCCGAGACTCGCCTCGAGTCCGCTACGATTCTCCTCGGCGCCGGGACTACGATCGAACCCGAGACTCGCCTCGAATCCGCTACCAGGATCGCATCACGGAACCTGATTACTTTCCATCTCTCCACGGAGTCACTCCGAGACTATCGCCATGCAGATACTATACCTCGCACGGCCCCTGCAACGGTCTCCGTCGCTCCGCCACTAACTTCGGCTCAACCCAGATCTCCCGGAGACCATCAGCCTCAGACCAAACTTCAGCTTGCCCCTACGGGTCCGGTATCACCGCGCCACTCTCCTCCCAGGGAGGACCTCCAATCCGATGTCGAATCTTCAGCATCATCGGACTCAGAAAACCATGATTCCGTAGTCTCCGACTCCACACCTCAGCCCCGCCTCTCACCATCGGATGCCTCCAAGGCTTATTTAAATTTGATCACCACCATGGCCGAGACTTTAAAAATCGCTCTGCCTTCTGACTCTCCCAAGGTCTCTGACATTGTACATGACCTGGTCCAGGCTGATTTCCCTCCAGGATCACTGCTACCGATGCTCCCAGTGCATCTCGAGGGCCTCCGTGAGGCTTGGGACAAACCTGCCTCAGTCCCACCCACCTCTAAGCGTTTCGAATCCCTGTATAGAGTTCATGCACCTGATGCAAAGTTTCTCGCCTCACACCCAGCACCGAACTCTATCATCGTTCACTCAGCTACTAAAGCCAAGCCTTCCAGACATCCCACACCACCGGATCGAGAAGGCAGGAAATTAGACACCCTGGCTAGGAAGATGTTCAATCTAGCCTCTACCAACTCGAAGTTAAATAATTATTTGGCCTATTTTTCAGCCTACATCTTCAATTTGGCTAACCAATTCACACCCCTCATTCCATCTCTTCCCGAGACCTCACAGAGAACGGCCTCCAACCTGGTGTCCGAACTTTCCAGAGTATCCAAACAGCAGATCAACTCCATCCGCCATGCTGTTTCCTGCTCATCCAGGGTCTTCGCTGCCTCTGTTGCCTTACGCCGTCACGCTTGGTTAAGATCCACTAACCTGCAACCAGACATCAAGCAGAAAATCGAAGATCTCCCTTTTGATGGTCTGGGACTCTTCCATGCTTCCACAGATGAAGTGTTAACCTCTGTTGATGATGGCCGGAAGCGTGCCAAGCGCCTGGGAGTTTACCAACCACCCTCCCAACAATTCAGCCACGCAAAGCCCTGGAGACCATCGTTCCAGAAGCGCCAACGGTCCCCTAAGCAACAGGACTACTGGAAGAGGAAGGGCGTGCAGCACAAACCTCAGTTCCAACAAAGGCCTCGGTCACAGCAGACCAAGAAGACCTCCCTCCCCTCCAAGCAGTCTCTTTGACTTTCTTCACATTCCACCTCCTTACCGCACGCGTCTCTTTCCGTTTCTCCCGACCTGGAACTCGATCACAACCGACTCCTGGGTGCTTACCATCGTACGCCTAGGTTACGCAATCGAGTTCATTTCTCCACCTCGCCACCACTACTTCACTGCTACCCCCCCTTCTTCACTCCTCCTTCAGGAAATTCTGGACTTGCTCCAGAAAAATGCCATAGAACCTGTTCCTCCTCAACATCGAGGGACAGGCTTCTACTCCAGATACTTCCTGGTCCCCAAGAGGGATGGAGGCAAGCGTCCTATCTTAGATCTCCGGAAGCTAAACAGATACATCGAGTACAGGAAGTTCAGAATGATATCCTTACAGTCCATTCTGCCTCTGATCCCCAAAAACTCCTGGATGGCTTCCCTGGATCTTCAGGACGCTTATTTCCATGTGACAATCCGACCTCAGCATCGGAAGTATCTCCGGTTTGCCATGGGCCACGACCATTTCCAGTACATCTCCCTGCCATTCGGCCTATCCACTGCACCCAGGGTTTTCACCAAGTGCATGGCAGTGGTGGCAGCTGCCCTTCGCATTCGGAACATCCCTGTCTTCCCATATATCGACGACTGGCTCTTCATAGCACCGTCTCAACATCAACTGCAGAGCAACCTTCACACGGCTCTCACCCTTCTGAATTCCCTGGGTCTTCGTGTGAATACCATCAAATCACACCTCACACCTACCCAGGACCTCAAATTCATAGGGGCCCGTCTATGCACCTCTCTCCATCTAGCTTTCCTCCCACAGGATCGAGCGCTGACAATCATTGCCTTAGCCAGATCAGTTCAACAGCAGCCTCTTCAGTCTGCTTTCACCATCCAACGCCTGCTGGGCCTTATGGCCGCCACGACATCGGTCCTTTACTTTGCCAGGCTACGAATGAGACAGCTACAGCTCTGGTTTGTACGAGCCTATCATCCTCAACTGCAACCGCAGAGCGTTTTACTCACCGTTCCCCAGAGAGCACTTCTTTCTCTCACGTGGTGGACTGTACCCAACAACCTCCTCGCAGGCATGCCATTCCTACCGACTCCTCCGATGGCTATTGTAACAACAGACGCCTCCAAGTGGGGATGGGGAGCCCACTTAGAGGACAAGACTGTCAGAGGGCTTTGGACTCCCTCGGAGAGGGTCATGCACATAAACTGCTTAGAACTGATTGCTGTGCACAGAGCGCTCCAATCATTCCTTCCACTGATCAAGGGTCGGCACGTTCAGATCTCCACAGACAATATGGCAACAGTTTTTTACATAAACAAACAGGGGGGTACCAGATCCCTCCGGCTGTGCCGTATAGCCATACTGCTCTGGGAATGGTGTGTCAAGCACAACATCTACATGACTGCCATCCACCTCCCGGGTGTGGAGAATCTTCTGGCCGACTCTCTCAGCAGGATTCGCATAGACGACCACGAATGGTCCATCAATCTAACCTACCTCCGTCGCATCTTCCGGTGTTTCGGAACGCCCAAGGTGGACGCCTTTGCTTCCAGGGACAATGCGAAGTGCCCTCGATTCTATTGCAGGAGGGGCAACGATGCCTTCCTACATGTCTGGAGAGGTTCTCTTCATTACATCTTCCCTCCAACCCCCCTACTGACACGGGTGCTGACAAAGATCACACGAGACGGCACGGACTGCATCCTCATTGCTCCTTGGTGGCCACGGCAACCCTGGTTCACCAGGCTTCTGCAGATGTCCCATCACACCTACCGCCGCCTCCCTCTGGTGGGCGACCTCCTCTCTCAGGCGAACGGCCAGGTATTACATCACAACCCTCAGGTTCTGGCCCTAACAGCCTGGAGGATACACCCTCATGTCTCTCCGCGGAAGTAGCTAACATCATCCTGAACGCAAGAAAGCCTTCCACCAGACTTTCGTACCAACGCAAATGGAAGCGCTTCTGTTCATTTGCATCATCTAATCATCTACAACCACAATCAGCACCCTTGAACCTGATCCTTGATTATCTACTGTCTTTACAGAAATCAGGACTATGCTACTCTTCTCTAAAAGTCCACTTATCTGCCATTTCTGCGTTCCATCACCCAGTTGAGGGCAAGACTGTCTTCTCTCATTCCTTGTCCAAATCATTCCTCAAGGGCATGTTACACCTGCACCCGCCTGTCAAACCCTTTGTTCCGGCTTGGAGCCTATCTTTAGTTCTCTCCTGTTTAATGAAAACTCCCTTTGAACCCATGGCTACTATAGACATCAACCTTCTCTCTTGGAAGACGGCATTACTAGTAGCCCTTACTTCGGGTAAACGGGCAAGTGACTTATGCGCCTTCCGGCACGATTCTCCATATACCATTTTCCACAAAGACAAGGTTGTCCTGCGACCTGACCCTGCATTCCTTCCTAAAGTTGTCTCCCAGTTCCACCTATCCACTTCGACTTCTTTACCAACGTTTTTCCCCAACCCTGCCGACCCAGGACAACGCGCCCTACATTCCTTGGATGTTAGAAGGGCTTTGTCTTTCTATCTTGCTCGTACACAACCTTTCCGTAAGGACCCTAATTTGTTTGTGGCCTACGGTAAACCTCATACAGGACACAAGATTTCTACCCAGAGACTATCTAAATGGGTAGTTAGTGCCATTAGGTTGTGTTACGAACTGGCTAAGCAGCCTATACCTGAAGGCCTTAAGGCTCACTCTACCAGAGCGGTCTCGACATCTTCGGCCTTTCTGCAGGGCGTCTCTCTAGAGGACATCTGTGCTGCTGCATCGTGGTCCTCTCCATCCACGTTCGTCTCCCACTATGCCCTAGACGTTCGTGCAAGACGAGACGCCTCCTTCGGCCAAGCGGTCCTCAAATCCATCTTCCACTGAAGTTATGGGTGAGTGCATCTGCTTCCATCACTATGTGATATTCTATGATATGTTATGTTTATGTGACTAATTCTCCCTTTTTTACCAGCACCCTCCTCCAGGTCATTCAGCTGGCTAGTCACCCATGTGTGGGACTGCACAGAGACCACGAAGAAGATAAACAGGTTGCTTACCTGTAACTGATGATCTTCGAGTGGTCATCTGTGCAGTCACACACGCCCACCCAGCCTTCCCCGCTGCTGGTCTCCTGTAATTGTTGCTTAACTTTGTATAGTGTCAGTGCCAGTGGCGGCTGGAAGAAACTGAGTGGAATGGGCGCTCTCCCCCCGCTCCAGGCATGCGCAGTCGCTGCCTGCTCCCCAGGGTGGGAGGAAAGCGCGCCAAAAGACGTTATAAACGAGCTATTGGAGCTCCGAGGTATGGATCCGTTGCCTGCGGCAAGACCCATGTGTGTGACTGCACAGATGACCACTCGAAGATCATCAGTTACAGGTAAGCAACCTGTTTTTCCCCACCCAGTAATCTCTCTATTCTTCTTCCCAACTGTCATTTTTGAGCCTCCCCCTGGTCCATTTCAACCTGAAAGTTCTCTCAGGTATCCAGGATCCAGGCAAGTCCATTGGTCAAGAGCAAGCACCCAATTAGGTGCCACCAATGAACTTTCTATTGGTTGTCGCAGTAGTCCAGCCCTCATGGTCACTGTGAAACCTCCCCTTTTTGTGAGGTCACGCACCAGCTGACCACCTTCCTCCTCCCTCGTACCTCACATCCCCTAAGGGCTCAAGAGAGTCCTTATAATCTGTGGACTAGCTACCCACAGGTGTGCTTCTATCAGTATCCCAATTTTCGCTGCATAGATCCATCCCCGATTCCTGATCAGTTTCAGGTCCCCTCTCCCATTTCCTCGCTCGTCGCCATTGGAGCCTTCCTTGAAGACTATGATAGGTAGATATCGCCCTGTTTGTCTACCCATGTGTTCCCCTATTTCTCTATCTATTTTTCTTAGGACTGTGTGAATGATTTATGAGTATTTTATCTTGTATGGAAGCCTATATTTTTCTGGAATAAATTTTAATTGTTTTACTTAATTAGAGTCCCTAATATTTTAAACATTACTTTTCTGAATGTGGAATCCTGTATACACAGGTAAAAAGATCCTGAGTGAGCCAGGTGCCCACCTGACCATTCCCCAACCTCGTTTTGAGGGCATTTTGGCTTACAACATATAAGATCAAAGTCACGGATAAGACCAATTAACAAACATACCAAATTAAGCAAAAGCACAAAGGTGCCTTCCCTAATGCCAAGGTGCCAGGGGAGCCACATAGAGCATCATGTTCCATGGATATGGTACCCTGCCCCTTGATTCTCACATCGCATCTGCAAGTGGGAGTACCTGGAACAGGCATTGGGTCTGGCAAGCCCTCTTTATCATCCAGCTGTAAGTTACTTGACCTTCCAGAAATAAGCATAAGGGCTGAGAGAGAGGACTGACTGGAATTTCAGAAGGCACACATGTTGCTCCCAGTGGCCAGACACTGTGGCATATTGCATGCCAGGCTGTAGGCAAGCCTTCTGTGGAAAAGTGGCCATATGCACATGGATTTAGATCCCGCTCTTGTTTGTTTATTTTAAAATGAAAGTTGAATATTCAGAGAAGGGGGCCGGACTATTCTTGAGAAAATCAGACCCCACCAAACCTCTCCTCCCTTATAGCTATGACTCTGGTAACCGCTTACAAATGTAAGCAGAATTCTATAATGCTATGATTTAAAGCCAAGGAAAGCATATCTCAGGACCTAGCCAAGGGTGACATGCATTAATCAAATGCTACTTAATTTCTGTTGATTTAACTGTTATTTAAAATATTGTTTTAATTTTTGTCCTTCCAATTATTCTTCTAATGCAGTCCATTTAGTTACCTATTTGCCTTTTTAGACTGCTTAAATATTTAAAACCCCTTCCTTATCTACTAGTAGCTTACACATTATCTTTTATTGCTTTCTTTAATTACTTTGACCTTTCCCATCTTGAATGTGCTGTAATGCAGTTGTTTTTCAATCCCTATTAATTTCTTCTCAACCCCTTTCTGGACCCTAGATGCTATCAAAGGCTTGCTTGTTTAATATATACTTAAACTGGGAAAGATTTTTCATTTTAAAAATTAGCATGCCGCTAATATTTAGGCCAAATATAGGAACTGTTTTGATTGTCTGATGCACAGGTACAGGATGCAGTAGTCCAGAAAGGACGGGAAGGACAAAATATCTCTTTAGGATGGAAAATTCAAGAAAAAACACACTATAAATCAGTTCAAACAAATACATAATTACTTTAATTATAAACACAAACATTCAGTCAAACAAATTATATATGTTAAGACAGATTGATTTTTTTAAAATGAAATCTACATCACATTCAGAAGTTCTTCAGCCACATGTTTACTGAATGAAAGGAGTGAATCTGGATTCTGCTCACTGAACATGCCCTTTATAACTATGTTTCATTTGAATATCTGCAGTGAGCTCCTAAACATGTGCAATCATATAAGTGTGTAGGCACCTTTGTATAATTGGGACTCTAGTTTTTGCAGCATTTCCAATCACAAGAAGGAGCCTATCACACACACTTATTTATGTGGAGGGACTTGCTGCTGACATTCAGCTAAATATGAGGACTTTGGAGGATGGCTAGTAGGCACAACCCCAGTTCTCACTTTTGCCAAACTCCATGTGGGCCCTGGAGCTCTCCCAGAACTAGAACTAATCTCCCAGTTTACAGAAATCCATTCCCTTGGAGGAAGTGACAGTTTTGGAGGGCAGAGTATATGGCACTGAACTCCATCCCCAAACTCCACTCTCCCCAGCCACTTTCCACATATCTCCGGGAATTTCCCAAGCCAGAATTCTCAGCTCTTAACTCCTCAGTACATGCATTCAGTAAACATATGGGGAAATATCTAAAGAGTGCTGTGGTTAAGAGCTGCTAGGCCTCCTGCTTTGGTGGGAGACCTTCCATTGACAACCTGCACTTCCTGCTGCCATTTCTTCTGTTGATGGGAGAAAAGAATAGGCAGTGTTGCACACAATGTGACATCACTCCCAGGGAGAACCCAGAAGTGAGATTGCAACACTCTAGGAATCTCCTGAAACTCTACTGTTTTAACAGAGTTTTTGACAATTCCTAGAGAGACCTGACATCACTTCTGATTTTCCCTGGAAGTAATATCACATATTGCAGGAAATGTCCCTGCCTCCACCATCTCCCACCAGGTGCCATCATCCTTAGCTTTGATTGTCAAAACTAGTAAATCCAGTTTGTACAGAAAAACAGATCCACACCCTAAATCAATTGTTGCAGTGTTCATATAGTATAAGCCTTTGAAAGAATCAGTTCCTAGTAAATGTCTCTAATTTTGTGGTTTAGTCAGAAATTATTTATTGATTATTGAGACATAATTTTTCTCTAGTGATCATGATGTCATGAATAAGTGAGTGAATGGAACAGGAGATGGTTTGGACAATAAATTGGTCCTATATACAGATGAGAGTTGTAATGAGAATTTAGGAAGATCTTCTAGGTTCTATAATGAATTTGTGAAGGAACTCAACGGGTTTATATCTGTTAATAACAATACAACTTCTTCCCAGATATTGCCAAGAGTCAGGTGGCCTCTCTTCCAGACATTAACTCTTTTTTAACTGTAGCTTTTATTTGTAGCTCCTTACTGTAGAACTGAGCAGAGTGAGCACTCCTTCTTTATCTAAGGCTGCCAGTCCCCAGGTGGTGGCAGGGAATCCCCTGGTTTGGAGGCCCTCCCCCTCCCACTTCCAGATTATCAGAAAGCAAGGAGTGGGTTGAATGTCTGCTGGCCTCTCTGTTTACCGTAGGGCATAATGGAGAATCAATCTGCGGGCATCTGGGGCTCTGGAGGGACTGTTTTTGAGGCAGAGGCACCAAATTTTCTGCATAGCATCCAATGCTTCTTCTCAAAATGCCCCTCAAGTTTAAAAAAGATTGGTCCAGGGATCCAATTCTATAAGCCCCAAGAGAAAGGTGCCTCTATTCTCCATTATTTCCAGTGAAAGAAAGGCATTTAAAAGGAGTATGATTAAATCTTCGTTCGCGAAGCCAAGCCGAGAGAGAGAGAGATCCCTTTAAATGTGATGGCCAGAAATCCCTTCAGAGTTCAGTTGTGCTTGTCGCAACCTTGCTGCTGGTTCCACCTCCAAAATCTCCTGGCTCCACCCCCCAAAGTTCCTAGATATTTCCTGAGTCAGACCTGGCAACCCTATCCCTCAATGATCTCACTTACCTTAGCCCCCCTCCCATTTTATCAAATTAATTTGGATAGATTCTAATACCTGGGTCCCAGAAGGGGGGGCATTCAACTTCTAATTGCAATGCTGGGTTGTTCCCCCAGCTCTAATAGGCATCTGTAGGCTCTTCACAGATGCACCTCAGAAAGTGCATTATTAATGTTGTGTTGATGAGGCAGAAGGTACCATAAGTTCTGACAGGCAGGGGGCAAGTTCAAAAAGACTGAGAACCTCTAGTCTGGCTAAACTTCATGTCATCATACCCCATCTGTTAAAATGTGGACCATGCTGAGCAAGTATAAATGAGGGTGGAGCAATTTCAATGCAGAGCTGGTGAGTGGGAAGAGGCTTCTCTTACTTCTTTGAAGCAGTATCCTTACTTATCTGAAGCAGCCTCCCTTACTTGCTCTTCTGGTGGAGTTTATTTTTAGCACCAGACCCTGGGTAGGAGACAAGAATGAGGAAGCAGAAGCTAGCAAAAAGCAAGCGGGGGGGGGGGGGGGGCGGAGATTGACAAATCCTTTCCCCTTTCCATCTTCTCTGCATGAAACCTGCCTTCCTCAGTCTCCCGCCACACAAACACTTTACAATGTTTCAAAATCTCCAGCCATAACTCAGACTATTCATGCTTCCTTTTTATTTATTTTTTATTCCAGGGGTCACAAAGACAAAATATTTGTAGTGAAATGCAATCCTCATCATGCTGATAAACTGGTGACTGTTGGAATGAAGCACATTAAATTCTGGCAACAAGCAGGTATTCTGTTACATTAACTTCTTCACCACGTGCCATTCCATGCTGTTCAAAATACCATAAATTGTTCCCAGGATATAATATTGTACCTGCATCTCCTGAACTGTGTAGAAATCTGGTATTGCAGGATTGCACTTAATATTGGCTTTAAGTGCAGTTTAAGTTTATTATTACAATTCAAGTTGCATGGAACTTCACACAGTAGAAGAGGACATGTTTGCCTAAATAGACCTTTTTGTAAAATCCCACCCTCTCTCCAAGGGGCACATGGCAGTGTGCATTATTCTCCTTTCTCCAAAAGACTATGAGGATGGTTGGGCTAAGAGGAGGTGATTGGCCCAAAGTCATTCAGCAATCTTCATGGCAGAGTGGAAATTCTCACTCAACCAGGCCTGTAGCTACAAGAAGGTTCTCACCAGGCAATGCCCCCTCCCCAATTTGTCCAGCCCAGCCAGAAGATTAATTGTGCCCTGTCAACTCTGGTAGGAGAGACAGACTGAGGGTGAAAAAACCTTTTGTAGGTAAAAGCTAATTTCATTTCCCTGTTAGCTGACAGCTTATAACTGAAGGTGTGAACTGACAATATTGTTGCTGGCCAGGGAGGTCATAAGAATTTCTAAAGGGTTAGCCCTGACCTGGAAAAATGTCAGCTGCTTAGTCAAAACAAAACAAAAGCATCTTCTCCATACCTTCACACAGCCCAGTCCACTTAACAGGTTTCCTTGGAAGCTCCACTGTGCTAAACTGCCCCTTGCCAGCCTGCCCCCAAGAAAAATTCCTGGCTACGCTGCTGCACCCAAGTCTCCTAGATTTTAGTCCAGCACTCTACAACCACTGGCTCCCTATACCCCTGCCATGAGAACCTTCCAATCTAAAATGTTAGTCAAGGGAAGTCAATGAAAGAAGGCAAGTTTGTGTTTGCTTAGTCTGTGTTTGGGGCCTGGTTAACTCAAACATAATGAATATCTTCTTACAGATATGTTGGGGCTCAGGTCCAGGAGATGTTTTTGCCATTATAATCAATTCAACAAGGGCACTAGATTGGTCCTAATGACATGTTAAACACTGTCTTAAGAATCCTTTCAAATATTCTGTAATATTTGTCCTCTGTTGTCACAAACATGAACCATTGTTTATGTGGCTGGAATCAGAAAAGTCAAGAGTATTTGCTTTTTGGATAAGTTTTTTTTTTTTTTTGAAAAAGGGTGTCTTGCTTTAACACATTTAAGCTGACCATTGATAGACTTGCAGAGCAATCCTGAAGCAAGGGAATTGGAATACAGAGCTGACTGACTCCTGTGCTAGTGTAAGTTGGATATGTGCTAGTGTAAGTGGTGTCCCACAGAGGACATGATTAGTGCTGCACAGTGCACTTACCAAGGCCAGCACATGGGAGTAGACCAAGTAGGCAGCTGCCTTGGGCGCCACTTGACCTATGGGCACAATGAGGCATCCCCTCTCCCTGAACCCGCCACCTTCCTGCACCCGCCATCACTTTCCAACAGTTGCCCGTGGCCGCAGCCACCGCCTTCCGTTGCCTTCTCACCATCTTCCACCGCCAGCTCACAACTTTAATGCCAGGAGCTCACAAAGTAGAATTTTTGCTCACAAGACTCTGCAGCTTAGAGGGAACATTGGTGGGGACTCCCCTACAAGTCCGCCATTCTCCCACAGAGGTGCCTTCCTTTCTGCCAAACCGGAAAAGTTCTCAGCTGGGAAAACTGGGATTTTCTTCGCCCCCGGTTGTAAGCCCCAGAGGGCAGCCACCCATGCACACTGCTGGGTACCCCAACACGTGTCTCAGGCCAATTTCAGCAACGGTGTGGAAGGGCTGGTTGCTACTTCCCTGTGGAACTGTGGCGGAGGGGGAGATCTGCGAGTTTGTGGGGTAAGGAGCAAGTGAGGCAATGCAGTGGCAGCTCTCTTTTGCCACCACCTTCTGCCACCTCCCTGCGTCCACTGCCACCTTCTGCCCCCTCCCCGCCACCTTCTGCTGCCTCTCCGCGGCCGCTTCCACCTTCTGCCCCCTCCCCGCCACCTTCTGCCACTTCCCCATGGCTGCCGCCTTCCGCCACCTAGCTGCAGCCACTGCCCCGTGTTTGCCTCCCTCCCCACACCCGGAGATGCTTCCCAGGCCATGCTTCCCTGGGATGCTTCCCTCCACGCACCCGGAGATGCTTTGAAGCAGGGAATCGCCAGGGTGAGAGCTCACGTGTATCGCGGGCAGCCTAATGACGTCACTTCTTGTGATGTCATTGGGCTGCATGCATGAGGGGGCGGGGGAACAGCCATCGGCCTAGGGGTGCCAGAACTCCTAGTGCCGGGCCTGGCACTTACACCAGTGCAGATGCAGGCGCACACCGGCTTGAACACCTGCATCAGCAGAAAAGTGGCCATGCTATAGGGCATGGCACCAGCTATTCAGCTTCTAAAGTATTTTCGGCATGGGAATGCACCCCATGAACAGAGGCAAAATTGCACCAGCAAAATGCTAATGCAGTCCGTTGGCAGCCATACCAACTCCCAATTCAGCTACAGCCATGCCCATGAGGAGCCAGGGGTGCATCCAATCAGCACCCCCCATGCCAAAACCACTCTCAACATCCCAGCACCTAATGTTAGCCCCCCACCCTACAGATGGTTCTAGGAAACTGTCCCACAACTCCAGAGGTCAGGCATGCATCATGGTATGCTGTCTGATAGCTCCCTGCCTTGTAAACTCAGAGATAATGCACACACACCTCAATGGTGGGCAAAACATAGACAGGGTACCTAGCTGAGCAAGCACTTGGGGTGGAAGATGCCACTGGGAGACCAAAGTCCACACTTCATGGCTCACCTCTCCTGGATTTCAGACCCCACATGTTCAACAGCTCATCCACTGGGATCCCAAAGAGCAGCCATGCACAAAAGCACCCTTTCCCCAATCCCCATTCTCCCCTTGGCCACCAACAATGGCATGGGTGCACATTGGACATGGCATCTTCTGCTCCTGATCCCAGCAATGGGAGATGACTAGGAGCACTCCCCCAGATGGATATGGACCCCATGCACCAGACATTTTGGTGTGTTGGGGGCTCTCCAAGGCAGCTGCCAGGGCAGGGGGTTGAAGGTAATGCCCACCACTCCAGGATGCAAGTCCTGGCCATTGGCAGCACTCCCACTACACAAAATGTGCTGACAGGTGGGATGTGGATCCATCCTGAATGCTGAGTGGCCTCCTGATGGGCAAACCCTTCCCTTGCAGGAGCAGAATGCCCTGACACTGCTGAGAGAGTGCATCTCCAGATACATGGAAGTTCTGACAGGATGCTGGATCAGGTGTGGATGATCTGAATTCTGCCACCCATTGAGTCTCCCTTGTGACAATGGAATGACAGACAAGTCATCACAACTGCCAATTGTTGAACAAGCCGGCATCAAAGAACATAGGCCCCACCTTTTTTCCATATGCAAGTGCCAGTTCAATAGACAGAGCTGTCACCCCATCCATTGAGCTGAAACTCCACCATGAGTCCTCTGTGCCAGAAGCTGGCCCTCAGGAGCACACAAAAACATCCAGCTTTTTGGCCCTTCCCCACCCATGCTCATTGGGGAGGGACTCCTAGCACTAAAGGACCGAATGGGGTTCCACATGTCAGCCCAGATATCCCAGCCTTACCTCTCCATTGTCCCAGGTTTCCTCCAATAAAGCTCATCCATTGTGTCTGTCCTAGGTGTTGGTGTTTGTTGTGGACTATGGAAGGTGGGAGCACTTGAGGGTGCTGCGCAAGTCACATGATCCTTGCAGACACAACAGCAGGGTGGGGGCAGGGTGCAAGGGCTCCACAGCCACCTGAGAGCTCCCATGGATGGATTGATGTGTCCCCTCCCCCTGTGCCCAGGTGCTATTCCCTGATGTTCCCTGGACAGACTAAGTGCCTTGACCCCAAGGAGGCACAGGGCAACAGCAGCCTTCTTGGTCCTGCAGACGTTTGGCATCTCAGCGTCCCCAACCCCTGAGGAGGGGGCAACACAGAGGGCAGACTCAACATTTTTGGATGCTAGCAGCCCTGCTCTGGAGGATGGAGGGGGTAGTGATGGTTTAGGTGCCCCTGGCACAGGTGTCATAGCTGCTGGTGGCCTGGAAGAAGGATGGGATCCAGGCCCCTTGCCAGATTCCTCAGAATGGGACCAACATCTGGCACAGCCTGTTCCACCCACCTTTTGCTCCATGTGGGAGGCAATTGAGAGGGAGCAGCTGGAGAACTGTTGCAAGTAGTGAGAATCCTTTTCTGGGGGCTGCAATGAATGGAAGAGCTGGCAGCGTCTATAATGGTGGCTGCAGGACACTTGGAGGGACTTCTTGGCATTACAGGAGACACCAGTGAGGGACAGGAACACACTGAGAGGCTCCTGGGGGACCTCTCCAGGCCCCCCATCGCCTATCTTCCCACTGAGCCTCCAGTGAGGGTGGAATGTGGGTTGCCACAGGGATGCCTTCAACAGCATGGGCAGGCATCTGACCCCCATAGCTGGTGGTGAGTGGGAGGCACCTTGATATCCATGTTCTTGTCTGTCATCAGCCTCTGGTGTGCAGAGAGCTATCATGAGGTACCAGAGGTGCTGATGGCGTATTTTTGGAGCTCTCTGTCCGGGCCAGTGATGTTCTGTATTCTTGGTGCTTGAAGGGCAACAGTGGGAGGGCTTCTGCTGTCCTAGCCACACTGATGGACCTCCTGATGGTGCCTGGTTTTTCTGGCCACTGTGTGACACAGAATGTTGGACTGGATGGGCCATTGGCCTGATTCAACATGGCTACACTTATGTTCTAATGAATGCCCTTCTCCTCGGTGACAGGCTTGTGATTGGAGTTGGTCTCTTAAAGAGTGTGTATGCTGCAGAGGAGGAGCATTTCTACTCTGGCCTGCCCCTCCTCACCCTTTGCCAGTGACAGCCACTTGCCTCAGCATTTTGAACTCATGACTCCCATTGGTCCTGCCTGCCCTGTCTATCAAGCTGCCCCTGTCTCACAACAATTGTGTAGATACTGTGAGCCGCCCTGAGTCCGCTTGCGGAGAGGGCGGGATATAAATCAAATGTAATAAATAAATAAAATAAATAAATAAACAATGCTGGAATGAGATGCTGCAGTGGAATTGCCACAGATGACACCTCAGCAGTGGTCAGCAACACTGTTGGGGCACCTTTTTTCCCAGTCAGCCACTGTGTAACTATTTCCTTAGGGAGGCTACTAGCAGCACCACAGCTGCAGCATGGGCATGGCTTAGGATTGCTTTGCCTGAGTGATGTATGCTTCTTCTCTCCCTTGGGCTTCTCCAAACTGGAGAGCCAGTTTGATGTAGTGGTTAAGTGTGTGGACTCTTATCTGGGAGAACTGGGTTTGATTCCCCACTCCTCCACTTGCACCTGCTAGCATGGCCTTGGGTCAGCCATAGCTCTGGCAGAGGTTGTCCTTGAAAGGGCAGCTGCTGTGAGAGCCCTCTCCAGCCCCACCCACCTCACAGGGTGTCTGTTGTTGGGGAGGAAGGTAAAGGAGATTGTGAGCCGCTCTGAGACTCTTCGGAGTGGAGGGCAGAATATAAATCCAATATCTTCTTCTTCTTCTTCTAGAATCTCTCCTCTGAGTCTGAAATGTGTGTGGGATATTTAGTGTGACCCTTTTCTCACATTTTAACATGTCACAAGGTGACTGTGGGGTGCTAGGCTATATAACACCTATGCATAGTGGGCATGCTTGCCTAGTCAGCATGCCATAGATTTGTGCCCTGAGTAGGTGTTGTGCTGGCTTGCTAAGTAAGCACATGTAGCTGCCCATTTTATATTGGATGCTTGTGTAAGTGGAGGGCATACAGGTAAGTGTTTCTGCCTCAGCAGCATCATTTGGTCATGGAAGCTTGCTAGGTGACCTGGGTCAATCACGTACCCACTCAGCCTAATGTATGTTACAGAGTTGTTGTGAGGATAAATAGATGAGAGGACAATAATATAAGCCACTTTGAGTCCCCATTGGAAAGAAATGTATAAATGAAATAAATAAATAAATGTAAACTATGCAATAGTGTCAGCTTGGGAGGTTTCAAGAATAAAATGGTGCCTAATTTTAATTATGAAAAAAATGTGTTGCCTCTATCGTTATTTTGGAAACACTGTCTTAAACTCGCTGAATTGGTTCACAGAGTACTTTAGAATTCTTTTTAAAATGCAAAGGTGTTTTCTGCTCATAAATATAACATGCAAACAGCAGTTCATTAATCTTCATTAATAACATGCATAAACTTATGTGCCATTTAGTACAATTCTTCATCCTGTGGCCCAGAACATGTTAAATATTAGTGGCATAGTAGGTCAGCAAGACTGGCGGATGTACGGGCCCACATTCAGGTGGTACTTCACCAACTGGCCACCGATTGAGTACCAGATCCATTTCAAGGTTTTGGTATTGACCTTTAAAGCCTTGTGCGGCCTGGGACCGACATACCTGAGGGACTGCCTCTCCCCATATGTGCCCTGGAGGGCCTTGTGCTCCATGGAACAAGATCTTCTGATTGTCCCCAGCCCAAAGGATTTGGCCTTGAGCAGGGCCAGGGCTTTCTTGGCGTTGGCCCCAACCTGGTGGAACATGCTCCCAGCAGAGGTCATGGCCCTGCAGGACTTATTGGCATTCCTGTAAAATGGAGCTGTTCCACTAGGCCTTTGGTTGAGGCAACTGGGCATCCAGAAAGATCCTAGCCCTCTGCCCCAGTGCTGCTGACACCCCTGATACTATTTAAGTATCATACATACCATATATAGCCCAGTTCACAAAGTTGAAGATAAATTGAGTCCAGCTGGAAATCCTGTGTTCTCATGATGTTATTGTTTTTATTGAATTGAATTGTTATTTATAGTGATTACTTTTATATGTTTATTGTATGTTGTGATCCGCCCTGAGCACACTTGCAAGGAGGGCGGAATATAAATTTGAATAATAAATAAATAAATAACCTCATATGCTATGGCCACTTAGCAGGAAGCAAATCTCATTAAATTCAGCAGGACTTGCTTCTGAGTAAACATACCTGTACATCCCATTAATTGCATTTGGAGAAATATTAATCATCTGCATAAATCATTCCTTGAGGTAACAGGGGATGTGTTTATTATTGCTTGGATTGTGCCTAGAGACTTTCAAAAACATTTTATTCCTATTAATAATTTTGAAATTGAACTATAAAATCCTAATACATTATAAAGTCATAAGGAAAAGAGGTCTTGTCTCAGAGGATTGAGGAGAGTATTCTTTTTCTTCCTGTTCTGCTTGGTCATATGTAATTCATTTTTTAATGTCACTGTTCCTCCTGTACAAGGTGTAATGGGGACAGAGTTCATTGTTCAAGTGGCCAGTAACTCAAACAGCAATATTACAATATACTTGTTTTCTCTGCCTTACAATCAGGTGGTGGTTTTACCTCCAAACGTGGAATTTTTGGAAATATTGGGAAACAAGAAACTATGATGAGTGTTTCCTATGGACGAATAGAGGATCTGGTTTTCTCTGGTTCTGCTACTGGAGACATTTACATCTGGAAAGATATTTTGCTGCTTAAGACAGTAAAAGCTCATGATGGGCCTGTATTTGCAATGCATGCCTTAGATAAGGTATGGTTATGACACCACATATTACTTATTTTACTTTGAGATTTCCTAAGATCAGGGGTGGCCAAACTTGCTTAATGTAAGAGCCACACTGAATAAACATCAGATGTTTGAGAGCCGCAAGACATGAAGTCAGATGTTTGAGAGAGGAAGGAAGGCCGGAAGACCTTTTCGGCCTTGGTCCCAACCTGGTGGAATCAGCTCCCTGTGGAGATCCGGGCCCTACCTGATTTGATGCCATTTCGTAGGGCCTGCAAGATGGAGCTGTTCCGCTGGGCCTTTGGTTGAGGCAGTGGACATCCTTATTTCCATCTGCTTGAACTCCTTTGCCTGTCATGATGCTATATTATTTTATCTTAATTTACTATTTCATCTCTGGGCCTACTGCTGTACTAATATATAGAATGCGCCCAATGGGAACCACCCCCTTTGATATATGTGTTATTTGTTTTATTGTATTTTATGGTTTTAGCTTGTAGTTTTTAATTGTTTTAACTCCTGTTGTGATCTGCCCTGAGCCTGCTTGTGGGAAAGGGCAGAATACAAATGAACTATAATAAAATAAAAATAAGGAAGGAAGGAAGGAAGGAAGGAAGGAAGGAAGAAAGAAAGAAAGAAAGAAAGAAAGAAAGAAAGAAAGAAAGAAAGAAAGAAAGAAAGAAAGAAAGAAAGAAAGAAAGAAAGAAAGAAAGAAAGAAAGAAAGAAAGAAAGAAAGAAAGAAAGAAAGAAAGAAAGACAACTTTAAATGAATTCTCCCACCAGCTGGCTTAGCTTGGAGAAGTGACTTAAAGAGACAAATGCCTTCTCCAAGCTGGCCAACGGGATGGTGGGGGCTTTGAGAGCCACACAATATGTGTGAAAGAGCCACATGTGGCTCCAAAGCCACAGTTTGGCCACCTCTGCCTATGATTATCAATACACACCTCTTTTCACAGCCTACTCTGTTTATACTTGTGGTTTCATCTTTGAAGCTTAGAAATACTTCGAGGGTAAAGGTCCAGGAATTATTGGTTAAGATGTATCTGAGGCAATGGTGCACTTTATTTATTGTTTTTACTGTTAATTTGAAATTGGTGTTTTAACTTTGATATGTAGGTTTTTATTGCTATTTTATATGTTGTGATCCGCTTTGAGCCCATTATGGGAAAAGGCGGAATATAAGTCTATTAAATAGATAGATAGATAGATAGATAGATAGATAGATAGATAGATAGATAGATAGATAGATAGATAGATAGATAGATAGACAGACAGACAGACAGACAGACAGACAGACAGACAGACAGACAGACAGACAGACAGACAGACAGACAGACAGACAGACAAACAAATAAAATTATTGTCTAATACTTCGGGCTAATCTGCACATTTTGATTTTGTTGCTTTTGGCACTGAATGACTTCAACTTTTTTTTCCTTTTCCACACATACTTTGCCTCCTAAAGAAGTAGCTTCAATTTGAACTCAGCTTTTCTCAGGCTTTTTTACAACCACTTTTACTGTGAGGTTTTTCTCAAGCCAATTCTGACTTGGCTTCACTTCACTCAACATGCAGAAATTCTCGGGGGGGGGGGAGGGCACTGCCCCCTGATGTCCACTCACATTCACACCCAACCTTCCCAATTGATTCCACACACCACTCCCACCTTCCCCCTCCCCTCCATCTCAGGCTTCCTTGCTCCTTTTAAAAAAACTTTAAACATGCAATGCTAGCGATCAAACGCTGAGGAATCTGCCTGCACACACAAGGCAGCACACACTTGTGGTCATTCTGGTTGCTATGAAATTGACCAGAAAGCCATATGACCCTAAAACTGACCACAGGTTTTTTTTCACTCTCTCCCCTGAAATCTGATCAGTTTCATGGTCACAGCTTTCTGGTCAGTTTTTTAAAAAAGAAAATATAATATCTATCAACAGGGGTGGAATTCTAGCAAGAGCTCCATTGCATATTAGGCCACGTACCCCTGATGTAGCCAATCCTCCAAGAGCTTACAAGGCTCTTTTTTGCAAGCTCTTGGAGGATTGACTACATCAGGTGTGTGTGGCCTAATATGCAAAGGAGCTCTTGCTAGAATTCCACCCCTGTTGCTAGATATTATATTAGTTGAGGCAGTGGGTGCCTACTTTCTGTCAGGCCTCCCCTCCAGTGACTTCTGATCCAAGTGACCACCTGGGATTCAGTTGGCTCATTATCTGTTGATGGACCAGTTAGTTGTTTATGTTAACATTCTTAATATTTTAGATGCATTTTAACTTGTTAATCTGATTTTAATATTGTGTTTTTTTATGAGCCTGCTTGCAGGGAGGGTGGGATACAAATTGAATAAAATAAATAAATAGATCTCTGGAGCACTTAAGAAATATTCTTAGTGGGTTCTCTGAATTCCCAGCTATTTTCTCTTTCCTGTACTTTCTTCATTTCTGCAGAATTGTATCTAGAAATGTTCTCATTGTGACAATCCATGTATTGTTTACCCAAATAAGATAGAGCTCATCCATTATTTACATTTTCTGTCTTTGGCTACCCTGCTGATTATTTGTGTATATATCCAGATACATGGAGATAGATTTTTTATGAGGGGGAACAGCTGTTTTCTCCACCCCTGCCTCAGATTTCTACCTATAGTTCTAACTACACCCAACATATTTTCACTGGTTCTTGGCATATAGTATTTCTGAAAATTCTAACTTGAGGGTCCTGAATTTTAGTCTCCTACTTAACAGAAAATTTTTACCATTTTATTACTTTCCTAAAGTCTTTAGAGCACACGTATACACACGTCTCAACTATTCTTTAGAGGATTGTTTATGTATCTTACATGATTTATAGCCTTTCCATCAGGCAAGCAAGTTCCTGTTCTTGAGGATTATCAGACGTGTAGAACTGTGGAAATTTAACACACCTGTGGACATAGGAAGTTCATAGAACCTCTTGATTCTAGAAGGACATAAGACAGAAAAGTGCCTTTGGAAATTAAACTGATGTATTGAAAGGGACAGTTTGGCTCCAACTGCAGCTAGAATAGGCATTATCAGTAATAGGTGTTTCTGTTAAAGACAACTGGAATGATCGATAGTACTTTCCAGTCCTGACCTTTAATAGTCCTTCCTGTTCTCTTTGTCTCTGGCTGTTTTGCTTTCTGGCTAACATAACTGTAAATGGCAGGAATACAAATTCTCGCTTTTAGCAAAGACTCAAGAATCCTGTTCCAAGTACAACTGGCAACAGTATTAGTATGCCCCAAAGCAAATCTTACTGGGATATTTTCCTGATTATGATTACATATTGTTTTATTACCAACTTATGACCACTTCCTGTAAATACTTCATTGTACATTGTTATTTTAGCACTTATACATTTAACTGAACTAACTGCATACCTTGGTGTTTAGTACTTAAGAGGCTGGGTTCAACAGAAATGGAAATGTTCACAGCATGTGAAAAATTTTACTTTGTAATTAAATAGCATGAAAGAACATGATGCTTTATCTGTTAGATCTTTAAGGTGCAGGGATGGATTGGGAGGAAAAAAATAGTCCTAGACAGGGGCCCTGCCCCTGGACAACAGTCCTGCCCCTGTTCCTCCCAGGCTTTGCCCTATAAAGGAGGAGGGAAGGAGGGAGAAAGAGCCAGCCAGCCCTGCACCTTGCATAGCTCACTTCATGCAATGCTGACTTAGAATTTGGACACTATCATCTGCATGTTGTGCCTTGCTCTGCTGGCTTGGCGTCTCAAGTCACAATTCGCCAAGGTTGAGAGCTGTCTTCCCCAGGCTGGGTGTGGCTCATGTGGACCAGGAACCATCCTTCCCAGGCCACACATGGCCCTTCTACCCTGGGCTGGAGCAGCCCAAGTGTTTGGGGGGGGGGGGCGCATGGAGATTTCACAGTAGCTATAATGACCATCCTGCCCCTGTTCAGATTACTTTGTTTACATTTTAAACTTGTATTTCCACAGGGTTTTGTGACAGGTGGGAAGGATGGTGTGGTAGCTCTTTGGGATGATACATTTGAGAGGTGCCTGAAGACATATGCAATCAAAAGAGCAGCATTATCACCTGGTTCTAAAGGTATACTTTCAACAAGCTAAAAGAGCTTGGGAGGGTAACTGCATCCTTCAAAGTTCCTCTGCAGCAGCCAGACATACTGCAGCATCCTAAGAAATCTGCTCCTTCTCCCAGGGGCCACTGTCAGTCTTGCTGAAAAATAAAAGTTGAACATTCTAGCATGTGCTTCCGAAATGGTTTTCTACTCGCAGGGAGCATTTGACCACTAATAAGGCATACATTTCGCCTATAATTACCACATGCAGAAATGGTCATGAGAAGACAGTGATGCTTCAAGTATCCACATAAAAAGTGAATGAGATAAACATTTCTGTATCATGCAGATACGTTCTTCAAGGAAGTCCGTTTCCTGCTAAGCAGCGTCCTGCTGTGACTTGAACCCCTTTGAAAGCTTTCATACTCAAGTACATTATCAGATATATTTACATGACCAAGAAACACACTATTGATCTTTCATTAGGTATACGATCTGTAATTCAAATACAGATTCTCAGTGAGAACAAAATATTTGTACTTCCTACATGGCAGGAACCCTGGGTATTACCACTGCATTTACTCTTATGCTCAAACTGGTTGTGATGGCAATAGATCCAAATGCCTAAAGGTGGTGCATGAATTAAAGGGACTCATTAATCTTGTGCCCACTGTGTACTGCTCTGCGATCTTTCTAATTGCCTTTTTAGGTTCCTTTCTAATATTAGAGTCCTTCTCCAGTTTTCAACATGTTGGGTAAAATTCAGTTTAAACACACGGAAGTTGTTGCCTTCACTTGTGGTTGGAGCCAGAGGTATGAAATGGTGCTCAGTTTCTCTTGCAAATTTCTGTTCAGGGTTTAGCTAAATTGTCATGGTGGTGAAAAAATGCCATCCAGTTGGCTTAGGGTTTTCAAGGCACGAGACATTCAAAGGTGTTTTGTCATTTCCTGCCTCTTCACCATGACTCTGGCATTCTTGGGAGGTTTCCCATCCAAATACTATCCAGGGCCACCCCTTCTTAGCTTCCAAGATCTGATGAGATTGGGCTAGCAAAAAAAGATCAGCACTTTGCTTCTTTATAACATAAACACTTCTCAAAGGGGTTTACAACCCTATGAATCCTACTACAATTCTGTAAGAAATGCCTGTGACCTAATACACAGCCATTGCTTCTCTGTTGCTATAACACTAATAAAATGCTGCCAGCTTTTAAAATACCTTTTAGGAGGGTTTAGAAGACTAAGCACTGTAACAAGTTACAGTGCAAGAAAAATCAGCTCCACAGTGCTTGCTGGAATGAGACATGGCAGAAATGCATGCCTGCTGCCAAAACATACACAGCAGCTCCACTTCTCCTTTGTTCAGTCACCTAGTAATATTTAGCAGTTCAAAACGCAAAGCATGATGTCTGCATGTATCCCCATCTTCAGCCCACTTTGGTGATGCCGCTTGCAGAGGTAGGCTCATTCAGAGCATGATGCTGTTTGATCTCATGTTTTGTATAAGGGAGAGAAGAGGGGTGACATGGAGCTGCTGACCCTCAGTTCTGGCCTCAGAGGTTAACCCTTGCATGGGGATGAACTGTTAGCTTTCATTATTGAATGTTGAATGCATGTATTGTGTTATGCTGCAAACCTTAACTAAACATGTCTTGAAATTGTGCTAAAATCAGATTTCCGAGAACGCAATTATTCAGTTGGTCAGGACTTTTGTTGTTGCTGCTGCTGTCAAGTCACAGCTGTCTTATAGCAACCCTGCAGGGTTTTCAAGGCAAGAGACATTCAGACGTGGTTTTCCATTGCCTTCCTCTACATAGGAATCCTGAATTTCCTTGTGATCTCTCATCCAAATACTGACCAGGACTGACACTGCTTAGCTTCTGAGATCTGATGAGATCAGGCTAACCTGGGCTTAAGCATTGTATTAAACTTCTCCTGCATGCTTGTTCTTTGCCACCAGCGTGGCCCATGTGCAAAGTGCATTGCCATTATAGCAACATGCTTCCACATGCTGCAGCTTTGCTTGCATAATGATTGGTCTGTAAATTGTAGCATATGATGAGACTTTTCTTTTGGTTGAAAATGAATAAATTCAAATAAAGGTGTGCTTCCCCCTGCACCTCAATCTTCCAGGGTTGCTGCTGGAAGACAATCCATCGATCCGGGCCATCACTTTAGGACATGGTCATATACTGGTGGGAACAAAAAATGGAGAGATTCTTGAAATTGATAAAAGTGGCCCCATGACTCTTCTTGTGCAGGTACTATGGCTTGTCTTGTATACCAGAATATACCTGAAAAAGACTCAGAGCACTCAGCATTTCTGTGATTGCTTGCTTATGCATAAGTATTAATGGAATTGATTTCCATCCTACCTCTTTAATTTAAGAACAGTTGGTGTCCAAATCTGTTTGCAAAATCTCCAAGCCTGAAACTTAAGTCATATCAGACTAGACATAAACAAGTAGAGGTGGGAATCCAAGATGGAAAAGGAGGCACAATTTCCTCCCTCTTAAAAATGTTTGGCTTCACCTTTCATCTTTCCGTTTAGCAGAAGATGGTGTGCTGCTTCTGTTCTCTGCTGGCTGGAATCAGGACTCAGGCAGAATGTACTAAATGGTTTATGAGATTTTGACTCCCAAAGTGATTATTTATTCATTACACAAGTGGAAAAGGGGGAGAATATGTAGAAATAGGGGAGACTAGAGATCCCATTGATTGGTAGTTTAAAAAGTTCAATAGAGAACCAATGTGATGTGAATTGGATCTGGGAGACCTCAGTTTGAATCTGCACTCTACCATGGAAACTTGCTTGGTGACCTTGGGTCACTCACACACTGTGAGCCTAACCTGCCTTATATAATTGTTGTGAGAATAAACTGGAGGATAGGAGAACAATGTATAAGCCATGCTGGGCTTACAGTATGAAGGAAGAAGAAGAAGAAGAAGATATTGGATTTATATCCCGCCCTCCACTCCGAAGAGTCTCAGAGCGGCTCACAATCTCCTTTACCTTCCTCCCCCACAACAGACACCCTGTGAGGTGGGTGGGGCTGGAGAGGGCTCTCACAGCAGCTGCCCTTTCAAGGACAACCTCTGCCAGGGCTATGGCTGACCCAAGGCCATGCTAGCAGGTGCAAGTGGAGGAGTGGGGAATCAAACCCGGTTCTCCCAGATAAGAGTCCGCACACTTAACCACTACACCAAACTGGCTCTGAAGGGAAAGCAGGGTATAAATGAAATAAATAAATAAATAATAAAGCAGAAAATGTTCCTTAGAAATTATACTGACTTAGAATTGGGACACAGTTATACAAACTGTTTCCCCTTTAACTCTCTTTCTTACTGTATGAACAGGGCCATATGGAAGGAGAGGTCTGGGGTTTGGCAACTCATCCTCTCTTGCCTATCTGTGCAACAGTGAGCGATGACAAAACTCTAAGGATCTGGGAACTTTCCTCTCAACACCGTATGCTAGCTGTAAGAAAACTCAAGAAAGGTAACCCATATTTAACATTATATGCTGTCATTGCAGAGATTTTAATTAAATATTTTCTCAGTTACATCTTATAACAGGCCTGCAACAATTTGTTATCCAGAAATGTAGACTATCACCTGTATGTGGTCATCCACCAGGACCTTGATAGACATCTTGGTTTGCTTGTTTTCCTAAAACTGAAAAAACAATAGGTTGTTAATATCTTGACAGCCCTCAATACACTTCTAGTGGGTTCCATTTGACTTGATAAGTAAGGTTAGGAGTTGTGCAGGCCTGCTTTAGAATAGGATTCATACAAATCATAATAGATCCCACTCCAAAGGGATCTGTTGAGGCTGGGCAAGTGGGTGTCAATGTGGCAAATGAGGTTCAACCTGGCCAAGTGCAAAGTAATCCACATTGGGACCAAAAATCCTAACTATAAATACAAGTTGATGGGGTGTGAACTGGCAGAAAATGACCAAGAGAGAGATCTTGGGGTCGTGGTAGATAACTCACTGAAAATGTCGAGACAGTGTGCGATTGCAATAAAAAAGGCCAACCCCTTGCTGGGAATTAGGAAGGGAATTGAAAACAAATCAGCCAGTATCATAATGCCCCTGTATAAATCGATGGTGCAGCCTCATTTGGAGTACTGTGTGCAGTTCTGGTCACCGCACCTCAAAAAGGATATAGTATTGGAAAAAGTGCAGGAAAGGGCAACTAGAATGATTAAAGGGTTGGAACACTTTCCTTATGAAGAAAGGTTAAAATGCTTGGGGCTCTTTAACTTGGAGAAATGTCGACTTTGGAGTGACATGATAGAGGTTTACAAGATTATGCATGGGATAGAGAAAGCGGAGAAAGAAGTACTATTCTCCCTTTCATGGAATACCCACCAGTTTCTTTCCGACCGCCGCCCGGGATAGTCCTTCCTCGTTGCGTCTCTTCTCAACTAGCCTCCTCAGCCGTCTTTTCACCGCTACCGCTCAACGTTTTTCCTCACTTTTTCTTCTACCTTACTTCGCCTGTCTGGTATAGTAAAAAAATAAAAAAATAAAAAATAAATAAATATTTCTCCCCCTTTATCTCTTCTCCCTTCTTCCTTCCCCCCCCCCTTCCCCCCCGGGCGTATGGAAGGAAAAGAAGTTAAAATTACCTTTAAAAAGTGCACCCGTTGCGGGATTAAGATTCCCTCTTCAGACGGCCACTCGCTCTGCTTAATTTGCCTGGGTGAAGCCCACAGAACGGACAATTGCACTCATTGTGCCCAGTTCGGCAAACAAGCTAGGAAGAACCGCGCCGCTAGACTCAACAGTTACTTACTGACGACATCTTTGCGCCCGGCTATGTCTCAAGCTTCCGAACCGCGGAAGTCTCCACCTACCCTCACACCTCAGAGGGTCGGTACGGCCCAGGCAGCTTCTGTGGCTGTGGTTCCCAGGAAGCTTAAGCCCTCAAAGCACGTGAAGAAGCACCACGATTCCAATAAACATGGTGAATCGACGGGAAAAGAGAAATCTTCTTCGCCGCATCAAGGGGCTTCGGACGCGAAAGCCGCCATGGCGGTCTCCTCACTCCGAGTGCTCACGGCTCCGCCGCCACCTCCAGTCCTGACTCCGGTGGATGCCATTGAATCCGAGGTTATACGGATTCGCTCTCGATCACCATCGGTACAGGAATTCCTACCGGAGGACCTTTTGGCGAAGGAACCAACTCAGCCATCTCAGCCACTTCAACAACAGCTCGACCTCGATTCCTTCCGGGACGTGACTGTTCCGCGTACCTACAAGGACGCTATGGTGTCTCCTCTCCGCCTTGACTCCCCACGCCGTCGAGACCATGCACCCGATAGGCGTCACGGAAGATCACTCTCTAGGGACAAGCATATTGCGTCCCCTATAAACAGAGACAGACTGAAGCATCGGTACCAGGCATCCCCATACAGGGAGAAGAGCACGCGATACCGTGATTGATCCTCCAGTAGAGACGAAGGGAGTCGGTACCATAGCAGATCACGCTCTCCGTCCCGATCCTCCTACCTGCGCTATACTCCGTCGAGATCTCCTTCTGTAGAGTCTTACCGCACCCGTAGGCGCCGTGACCCACGGTACCAGGATGTGGGACGTCACGAACGGCACCACGACCAGTACCACGACCAGTATCAACGACACGACTCGACCAGGTACCAACATCAGCAGCAAAAGGACTTGGGCCGGTACCAGCCACAGGATTCAGCACGGTACCAACACCAGCAAAGTCCACCACGGTACCAACCACAGGATTCAGATTCAGCACGGTACCAACACCAGCAAAGCCCACCACGGTACCAGCCACAGGATTCAGCACGGTACCAACACCAGCAAAGTCCACCACGGTACCAACAGCAGCCCTCTCGTCATTCCGCACAGACAGTATCGCCTCGCCGTCGGGTCCCAGTCTCTCCTACACCGTCAACATCTAAGCAAACCGACCAGCAGACCAAAGCACCCTTGCTATCGGAACCTTTTACACCTAATCCACAGGACCCATGGGATGAAGACGAGTCGGACCTTGAGGCTTCAGACTCTTCACACTCCTTATCTCAACTGGCCTCACCAGCTTCCGACATAGTCAAGCCTGCAGACCTCTCTCCCTCAGAAGGAGCCAAGTCCTATCTGGACCTCATAACCGATATGGCCACAGCTTTGAACATCAAGCTGACCACTGACCTTCCTAGAGTTACCGACGTCGTCCACGATTTGATCAACGCAGACCTACCTGCTAGCTCTTCATTGCCCATGCTTCCGGTCCACCTAGAGGCACTGAAGGAGGCTTGGGATAAGCCAGCCTCTATACCACCAACGTCCAAACGGGTTGAGTCACTGTACAAGATACATGCTCCGGAGTCCAAATTCCTATACAACCATCCAGCACCTAACTCTATGATTGTACATTCGTCCTCAAAAACTAAACAAACACGCCACCCTGTACCACCTGAGAAAGAGGGGCGTAAATTGGATACACTGGGGAGAAAGCTTTATTCAATCTCTACAGCATCAGCAAAGATCAATAACTACATGGCCCACTTCACAGCATATGCACACAACATTGCAGCACAACTCACTACTCTAGTGCCTTCGCTACCTGAACCATCACAACGTCAGGCCACCAAGTTGCTAAGGGAGCTTAATCGCCTTAGCAAGCAACAAATTAACACTGTCCGCCACTCAGTCGGTTGCACATCCAGATCAATGGCGACCGCAATAGCCCTTAGAAGACACGCCTGGCTTCGCTCGTCCACCTTACAACAGGACATTAAGTACAAGATAGAAGACCTACCATTTGATGGGCAGGGCCTATTTAATGCCACTACGGATGACATCCTTACCACCGTGGATGACAGCAGGAAAAGAGCAAAGCGACTGGGGATAAACCAACAGCAACCTCAAGGCAACAGACAGAGACCTTGGAGAACCCCCTCTTATAAGCGCACCAGGTCTCCCAAGCAATCTGATTACTGGAGAAGGAGGGCACCTCCTGCAAAGCAGCCCTTCCAGCAACGCCAAAGACCGCAACCTTCTAAAAAGACCACTCCCCCAAACAAGCAGTCTCTTTGACTTCGCCCCCTCCACTCCCAGACTCCTTCCCTTCCTACCGACGTGGCAGTCCATAACAACGGACTCCTGGGTACTGCAAATTATAAAGAAAGGTTACTTCATAGAGTTCACTTCCCAACCACAGAGCTCTCACTTCCTGGCAACCCCCCCCCTCACAGGTTCTACAAGACGAGATCGACATCCTTCTGGCCAAACAGGCCATAGAGCCAATCCCCCCTCAATACCATCGCACGGGGTTTTACTCCCGGTACTTTCTGGTACCGAAGAGAGACGGGGGCCAGCGCCCAATCCTGGACTTACGCAGACTGAACAAGTACATACGTCCTACAAAATTCCGCATGATTACCCTACAGTCCACACTGCCACTCATTCCCAAGGACGCATGGATGGCGCTGATAGATCTTCAGGACGCGTACTTCCATATTACCATCAACAGCTGCCACAGAAGGTTCCTGAGATTCGCCATAGGGAATGCCCACTACCAATTCCGGGCACTTCCTTTCGGCCTTTCAACCGCTCCAAGGGTCTTCACAAAATGTATGGCAGTGGTAGCAGCGTTCCTCTGTCAACGGGGCATAACTCTTTACCCCTATATAGACGATTGGTTGATGGTGGGAAGTTCCGAAAAACAGCTCAGAGATCACATTCAAATAACCCTTCACCTCCTCGCTACTCTAGGGTTGCAGGTCAATCATCAAAAGTCTCAACTTTCTCCCTCGCAGACAATACAATTCATCGGGGCATATCTATCCACCACAGACCACAAGGCCTACTTACCTATAGACAGAGTTGCGAATATCCAAACCCTGGCCAACACGATAATCTTGCACCCAACACAAACAGCCTTCGTGTTCCAGCGCATGCTAGGTCTGATGGCAGCAACAACCGCAGTTCTCTTACATGCCCGGCTTCACATGCGGCCTCTACAGCTATGGTTTGTCAGAACTTTTTACCCACAGAAACAGTCACAACGGACGTTACTCTCAGTTCCCAACCACATTCTACCGTCCCTGCGGTGGTGGACAAGTCAGCACAACCTCCTAAAAGGAATGCCCTTCCTGAAACAATCACCTTCAACTGTTGTCACTACAGATGCGTCGAGATGGGGGTGGGGAGCCCACCTCGACTCTCTGATGGTCCAGGGGCAGTGGACAGCGAACGAAAAGCTCCTGCATATCAACTGTCTCGAGCTTCTGGCTGTTCACAGGGCACTGAAATCCTTCCTGCCCTCCCTGCACGGTCGCCACATACAAATAACATCGGACAATGTGGTGACTGTGTTCTATATCAATCGACAAGGAGGGACTGCATCCTCCCGTCTCTGCAAGATGGCTCTACGATTGTGGCACTGGAGTATCGCTCACGAAATCCATCTGACTGCAGTGCACCTACCAGGGGTGCAGAATACTCAGGCAGATACTCTGAGCAGGATGACAGTAAACGATCACGAATGGTCAATCAAGAGGAAGTACCTCCTCCCTGTCTTCACTATGTTTGGTGCCCCGGCCATAGATGTCTTTGCGTCCCCGGACAACGCTCAATGCGACGTTTTCTACATGAGAGGCCCTCCCTCCTCCCTGTCACCAGGGGATGCATTCCTACAAATGTGGAACGGTCCACTTCATTTCCTTTTCCCACCGATTCCGCTCATAACGAGGACAATTCAGAAGTTGCAGTTGGACCACACGAACTGTATACTGGTCACACCTTGGTGGCCACGCCAGGCGTGGTTCACCACTCTGCTTCTCCTATCGAACAATACCTACCACTGCTTCCCGCAGGTACGGGATCTTCTGTCACAACAGAAGGGCAGGGTCCTGCACCACAACCCGTCAGTCCTCAAGTTAACAGCTTGGAGGATCAGTTTTTAGGTTTTCCTGACGACGTCAGACATATCCTTCTAAACGCCAGGAAACCCTCTACTAGGAAATCCTACGCAGCTAAATGGAAACGCTTTACCCAATATGCAATCCGTAATAATTTCCACCCTGCGTCCTCCTCTATCTCGCAGATCCTTACTTACACCACCTCTCTCTCGGAGTCTGGTCTTACTTACTCCTCACTTAAGGTACATCTAGCAGCCATCTCTGCCTTCCACCAGAGCATAGAGGGCCGTACAGTGTTCGCACACCCTATTACAAAATCCTTCTTGAAGGGAATCCTTCACCTTAAACCCCCGACAAGGCAACTTTACCCTGCATGGAGTTTGTCTGTAGTACTCAGTCAATTGATGAAGCCTCCTTTCGAACCGATGGCGTCTATCCCTTTGCACCTGTTATCGTGGAAAACAGCCCTGCTAGTGGCACTCACCTCAGCTAAAAGGGCCAGTGACATCTGCACTTTTCGATCAGATCCGCCATACACTGTCTTCCATCATGACAGAGTGGTTCTGAGGGCGGACCCAAATTTCTTACCCAAAGAGGTGTCACCCTTCCACCTTCAAAGTGTAACAACACTGCCATCTTTTTTTCAACACCCTTCGGACCCGGGACAGAAGTCCCTCCATAACCTCGACGTGCGTCGAGCCCTTGCCTTCTACTTGGACAGGACTGCTGCATTTCGCAAGGATCCGGCATTGTTCGTTTCCTACGGAACCCACAAGAAGGGGCAGAAACTCTCTATACAGAGACTGTCTAAATGGCTGGTTGAGGCTATATCACTTTGTTACAAGTTAGCTAAACAGACAGTTCCAAAGCCCCTAAAGGGACACTCTACTAGGGCACTAGCCACATCCTCCGCCTTTGCGAGGGGCATACCCATTGAAGACATCTGTGCAGCAGCAGTATGGTCTTCATCGTCCACTTTCGCCACGCATTATGCTATGGACATTCATGCAAGGCGAGACTCTTCTTTCGGGCAAGCCGTACTCCGCTCCATCTTCAACTGAGCCGCTATGCTCTCACAAGGTAAGCGGGAGTACCTTACCGCTCTGTTATATATAATCTAACCTCTGAAATTTCTCCTTCAGAAACAGCACCCACCTCCGTGCAGGTTAGCTTATCAGTCACCCATGTGTGGGACTGCACAGAGACCACGAAGAAGATAAACAGGTTGCTTACCTGTAACTTATGATCTTCGAGTGGTCATCTGTGCAGTCACACACGCCCACCCATCCGTCCCCGCTGCTGTTTCTGCGATTTCACATCTCATAGACTCTATTGCACATAACAGCGGCTAGAAAGAAACTGGTGGGTGGAGCGCCTTCCCCTCGCTCCAGGCATGCGCAGTGGATGCCTGCTCCCCAGAGCGGGAGGAAGTGCGCGCCAAAAATAACGCCTAAGGCTAGCTTTGAATTCTCCGAGGTCGGGTTCGTTCCAGCGGGAAAACCCATGTGTGTGACTGCACAGATGACCACTCGAAGATCATAAGTTACAGGTAAGCAACCTGTTTTTCTCCCTTTCATGGAATACAAGAACTCATGGACATTCAATGAAATTGCTCAGCAGTCGGGTTAGAATTGATAAAAGGAAGTACTTCTTTACCTAAAGGGTGATTAACATGTGGAATTCACTGCCACAGGAGGTGGTGGTGACTATAAGCATAATCAGCTTCAAGAGGGGATTGGATAAGCATATGGAGCAGAGGTCCATCAGCAGCTATTAGCCACAGCGTATTGTTGGAACTCTGTCTGGGGCAGTGATGCTCTGTATTCTTGGTGCTTTGCGGGGAGGCACAGTGGGAGGTCTTCTAGTGTCCTGACCCCACTGGTGGACCTCCTGATGGCACTTGTGTTTTTTTTTGCCACTGTGTGACACAGAATGTTAGACTGCATGGGCCGTTGGCCTGATCCAACAGGGCTTCTCTTATGTTCTTAATAGGATATAAGGACTTTTGTACTTATAACTAGTTATTTCACCATGGTGATTAAATAAATCCTTAGAAAAATGAAAATGAAACCATTTCCCCACAGTTCTTCTGGACCATGAATTAACTACCACCACAGAAAACTTTTAAAGCCAACAAACTGATGGTACAACATAAAGAAGTTTTCATGTCACATTATGACCTTTGTTGATTCTCTTTATCTCATGCTTGACATAATCATGGACACCAACATGCAGTCCCTTCTGATGTTTTATTTTTGGTCAAGGAGTTGCAGAATACTTGAATGGATAAGTGTAACTAGTTTAAATATTGGAATACTTGTAAAAAACAAAAGCATGAGAACGATGAAATAGCATGTTAGTACTTTGACTATACATTCTTAATATCATCAATGAGCCATCTGTTTCATAGTTTTAGCAAAAACAGATTGTTATTTCTGAGACATTGTGGGGGGGAGGGATTCATTCATCTGCACCTTAGCATCAAAGTTCTAAGTGAAAATGCTTTCATGTCTTTTCTAGGTGGAAGATGCTGTGCCTTCTCCCCTGATGGGAAAGCCTTGGCTGTGGGGTTGAATGATGGGAGTTTTCTGGTAGTGAACGCTGATACTGTTGAAGATATGCTCTCTTTCCATCACAGAAAGGAAATGATTTCTGACATCAAATTTTCTCGAGGTGCAGGAGAAATAAGAATTTTAAATTAAAGACTTACAATGAAAAATTAAGAGGGAAAACTGACTTTTGGCAGTTGTTCTCTAGGATATTTTCTTAATGGAATGGAAATGGTTTAATGTTGGATTGGGAGGAGTGCATTTATAAAGTTCTGTCACATGCCATCATTTCCTGATATGTAAAAATACTTATATATCCATCCCCTGTTCTCTCAGTAGGTGAAACATACCCCACACCCCAACCACTAATTCTTTTTTCTTCATCATTGTGTACGTTAGACACCATCAAGTGGCTTCCAGTTTATGGTGACCCTATGAATTAATGACCTCCAAAACACCCTATCATTGACACACCCTTGCTCAGGTCTTGCAAACTGAAGGCTATGGCTTCCTTCACCACTGCCCCCATGCCTATCTCTGCTCTTCATAGCTGAGATTATCTCTCTTCAAGCTGCCATATACTATTGCTTATGTATATTATAAGGATATGTGACAACCACCACCACAGCAGGTGAATGTAGCAACAGAGCTCCTAGGGCAGCAAGTAATGGGATGTGGGCTGGCCTTTCTCCATAGTTTAAGTGACACTGACTGTTGATGCTTTTTCTTTGAACTTGATGCCCCCCCCCCGCCACACACACATTTCACCATAGAAAACTGGGTCAATCCAGGAGTCGTGTTGTATTTCAGCAGAAGCAGAAGACACTCCCTAATAGTTGGAGCAGTTCAATAATGCAATCCATTTCTCTTGCTGTAGGTTTGCGTGAAGGAGTTGGATTTCCAACTTGGAGCAGGGGTTGTACTAGATGGCCTGTAAGGCCCCTTCCTACTGTGTAATTCTATTGTTTCAGTGTTCATCATTCATTTTTCAATGCATACATAAAGGGACAAAATAGTTAATGTTGTTTCATGTTTACCAGTGAATACCTTGAGTATCTGTCTCTTGCAGATTCAGGAAAATATCTGGCAGTGGCTTCTCATGATAATTTTGTAGATATTTACAATGTGCTTACCAGCAAAAGAGTTGGCATCTGCAAAGGGGCATCCAGTTATATCACACATATTGACTGGGATTCAAGAGGTAAAAAAAAGTTTGAACACCCACCTCACTGTGAAATTAGGTCAAACAAGATCTGAAAGTTTTTGAAACATTATTAAAATAGCATAACCTCTGATGTGATTTTGACAAGACAGGAAAAGAGCATGTCTGTCTTATGAGTGACAGTAGTTCTCTTTTAGGAGTCAAAAACTTGTCATAGGTACACAATTTAAAAATTATATTTACAGAGAAAGTGAACCTATGACTTTGATTCTATGACGATGGCATGTGATACATGTATCTGCCTCTGAGCTATGAACCCTCTTCAACTGTTGGCTTTTGCATGATGCATTATGATGTCAGTAATTTTCACAAAGAAATTGTTTTTTAAAGTGTGGAACTGTTATCAGAATACAAAGAGAGGTTTCTTAGTGATCACAAGGAACTAGCAATCAGTACTCTTCACACCATGCGTCTGTTTCAAGCTGGTAGATTAGTTGTTTTACCCCAAAACTCAGTCTTGGAAAAGAAAGAATCAATCAGAGCCAGTTTGGTGTTGTGGTTAAGTGTGTGGACTCTTATCTTGGAGAACCGGGTTTGATTTCCCCACTCCTCCGCTTGCACAGCTGGAATGGCGTCGGGTCAGCCATAGCTCTGGCAGAGGTTGTCCTTGAAAGGGCAGCTGCTGTGAGAGTCCTCTCAGCCCCACCCACCTCACAGGGCGTCTGTTGTGGGGGAGGAAGGTAAAGGAGATTGAGCCACTCTGAGACTCAGATTCGGAGTGGAGGGTGGGATATAAATCCAATTTCTTCTTCTTCTTCAGTTTTACCACTCTATGGACTGGATCTAACCAGTTTTTTATGCTGACAAAAAGGAAGGAGGGATCCTCATTGAGTACCAAAAATAGGCTGTGCTGAAAATCAGGGGATCTTCATGTACAAAAGCCATATAGAATGAGGGATGTAGTATGGAGGGGAACTGGGCAAGACTGAGTTGAAAAGCGGACTGGATCCAGCCCTACAAATGTTATTTCTGTCTTCACCCTTAGGGAAACTCAAACTCTGTCTTTTGGGCAAAGACTGTGTTTATCTTTGTAAGTGCTCAATAGCTAGGCTTCAATGTTTTCTCAAAACTAACTGTAAAAGGATTTCATTTTTTTCTTTGTCATAACATATCTGAATTTAGTACAGTCTGTTGAGCCTCTTTGTAATACACTCTTTCTCTATGATCAAGGGAAGCTATTGCAAGTCAATTCTGGTGCCAAAGAACAATTATTTTTTGAAGCGCCAAGAGGAAAAAGGCATATAATAAGACCCACCGAGGTATGAAGGAAATAAGCAATTTGTTAAATGGTTGTATGCAATGCTACCCCCACTTTTGACATTTATACAATATTATTATTTCTTTACTCTTTGTCAGAGTTGCCTAATGCATAAAAATGTTCTGATTGATTTCCAGTCAGTCCTTGCCAGATCCTCTGAGCTGTGTTATACTAGGCTCTTCCTGCTAATATAGTTGTCTGGTGCCCTCTGTGGGGAGCCAACACATTCTCTAGCTAGAAAAGTACAAGAGATAGAAGGAATAGCTGTCTAGGATAAAAGGTGACTAGTTTTGCAGACCTTGTCCTCACTCTTTGTATCTTGCATTGACTTAGCTTGAAAGAGTGACCAAATACCTGGTGCACTGTTAGCAGTTAAGAACATAAGAAGAACCCTGCTGGATCAGACCCATGGTCCATCTAGTACAGCATCTTGTTTCACACAGTGGCCAACCAGTTCCACTGGATAGCTAACAACAGGGCATAGAGGCCGAGGCCTTCCCTAGATGTTGCCTCCTGGCTCTGGGATTCAGAGGCTTGGTGCCTCTGAATGTGGAGGCTTTCTTCAGTGACCATGCCTAGTGGCCAATGAAAGACTTGTCCTCCATGAATCTATCTAATCCCTTTTAAAACCTGTTTTTTTTTTCCTGTGGCCATCACTACATTCTCAGCCAGCAAATTCCACATTGTAATCACTTTCTGTGTAAAGTTCCTTGTGTCCGTCCTGAACCTACTATCCATCAGTTTCATTGGATGCCCTTGAGTTCTAGTATTTTGGGAGAGGGTGAAAAAATTATTTTTTGTCAACTCCCTCTATTCTATGCATAATTTTGCATACCTCTACTTTGCCCCCTCCCCTTTAAGTCATTTTTTTTCTGAACTGGAAAGTTCCAGACTCTTCAGTTGGTGCTCCAACACACTAATCTTATTGTTTGCCCTCCTCCATACTTTTTCTGCAATGACCTTTGTGAGATAAAATAATAGAGTTGGAAGGGACCTCTAGGGTCATCTAGTCCAATCCCCATATGGAGATATGGAGACTAGAACTGTACACAGTATTCCAAATGAGGCCTCACCATAGATCTTTACAGGGGCATTACAATATTGGCCATTTTATTCTCAATCCTTTTCCTAATAATCCCTAACATAGAGCAGGGGTGGCCAACGGTAGCTCTCCAGATGTTTTTTGCCTACAACTCCCATCAGCCCCAGCAATTGGCCATGCTGGCTGGGGCTGATGGGAGTTGCAGGCAAAAAACATCTGAAGAGCTATCGTTGGCCACCCCTGACATAGAGTTTGCCTTTTTCACTGCTGCGGCACACTGGGTTGACATTGAGTTATCTACTACGACCCCAAGAAATTGGGATTTTTTTTTACTCAATGTACATCACCTTACGTTTACCAGCATTGAACTTTATTTGCCATATTGTTGCCCACTCACCCAGTTTGTGGAGATTGACACTCTTTACAGTCAGCTTTGGTTTTCACCATCCTGAATAATTTGATGTCATCTGCAAACTTGGCCATTGCACTACTCAGCCCTAGCTCCAGATCACTGATGAATCGATTAAATAGTAGTGGCCCTAATATCGATCCTTGTGGGACTCCACTGCTTACTTCTCCCCATTGTGAGAGATGTCCATTGATTCCTCCTCTTTGCTTCCTGTCATTTAACCAATTTTTATTCTATGGAAGAACCCATCCTCTTATCCTCCAATACTCCTTCCTGGTCCTTGTTCCTCAAATACTCCTTGTTCCTCCCTAGTCCCCAGAGTATTAGCCCATCCTGTTAACTTTGCACACTAATATATTTTACTAGGTTCATGGAGACAAATCACTGGGCTACTTGGGTATTTGTATGTAGCCCTATTGTAGACCTGGGGATCCCAAGCATTGTACTGGGCTGCTCTTTTGCCAACTAGTGATATCTGAAATGTGTTGGAGAATTAGTCCCTTAGAGAATATAAATCCTGATGCATTTGTGGTTTAGAGTTGTTTTCTGTTCTTGCCAGATTGAGAAGATTGAGTGGGATACCTGGACATGTGTTCTTGGTACAACGTGTGAAGGAATTTGGCCAATGCACAGTGATGTCACAGTTATAAATGCAGCCTCTCTTACCAAAGACGGTACCCTTTTAGCTACAGGAGATGACTTTGGCTTTGTGAAGCTGTTTAAATATCCAGTGAAGGTAATATACCATGTAGCATAGTTTTTGAAAGTGTTTTTTTCTGAAAGTGGTATGCATACACAGAATTCTAGTCTCCCATTTTACCCTTTGACACAAGTGTTAGTTTGATTAGGCTGGATGAGTGACTTACTCAAGGTCACAAAATGGGTTTCATGAGTGAGCATGGTTTTGTACCTGTGTCCCCCCCCCCAGTCAAAATCTAGCCCTCTGGCCTTTGCACTACTCTGGCTATCATGTCAATTGCTTATGTTGCAGGGCCAGCATGCCAAATTCAAGAAGTATGTGGGTCACAGTGCTCATGTCACCAATGTCCGATGGCTACATAACGATTCTGTGCTGCTGACAGTGGGCGGAGCTGACACCGCACTGATGATCTGGACACGAGAATTTGTGGGCACCCAAGAAAGCAAGCTGGTTGACAGTGAGGAGTCAGATACTGATGCAGAAGAGGATGGCGGTAAAGAGTTATATGGCTTTTTGTTGTTGTTGCTACTTTCAGGCCATACCATTAATCTGCACAGATAGAGAAGTGCATTTACATAGCAGGCTGAGTTCATTATGTGATTCTCTGGAAGAATCATATTATACAGAACAAGATGGTTGTCTGAGGTAACAGAATTCTCGACTATGTTATTACAGATAGGGAAGAGTTATACTTATGCATGCTACCTCATACCCTCCCCTCAGTATGTCAAATTAGAACAACAGGAAGAGACCTATGCCAATCTTTTTCTGCACAAAGCACTACTTAACTACATAGGGGGATTTTTTGTTGGTTTCTATATGTGAATGTTTTTAAAAAAAATTGTTCCCCACTTATAGTCTGAAATGCTATGTGTCAACTTATTTTGTGTAAAATGTAGATTGGCTCTAAGCAAGAAACATGAACAGAATGGTTGGCTAGCACTGGATGGTTAAACTTGTTTCAGAGTTATTGTGGGAAAACCTTTCTGCACTATAATATATTTACTTTTTTGTCATGATACTTGCCTTGGATATCTTCATTTGGAGGTGATCTGGAAACTATTTATTTCTTTATTATCATTTTCTGTTGCACATTCCTCTAAGGTTACGACAGTGATGTTGCAAGAGAAAAAGCTATTGATTATACCACAAAGATCTATGCAGTGAGCATCCGAGAGATGGAAGGAACCAAACCACACCAGCAACTGAAGGAGGTCTCAGTGGAAGAAAGGTATGTCACAGAGAGATGTTCACTGATGTGTCTTCTGCTATGTAGAAGCCATTGCATGCAAAGAAACAAGTGTCTGCACATTAAAAGGGCACAGCATTCCAGAAGGTGCTATGCACAAACCATAAAGCCTACACTGAGCAATCCACATTAAACTGCAAGCCAGTTCATTCCCTCATCAGAGTTATGTGCTTGTTCTAGGGTGTCATGGGCAGAAAGCTAGCCTGTAATGATTTTTTAAAAAATGGAACATTAACGTATGCTTTAAAGTGTCACAGCAGATTCATGACCTGGGAATGTGTTGCAAGGATTTTTGCATTTTAATTATATTTGCATTGGGGGTTTTTTTAATACCATAGCTTAATTATATCTTTTAAAATATATATTGTGTTGAAATAATAGATTTCAAACATCACAAAGCAATATAATTCATATTTAGGAGCAATAAAATTATGTTTTGAGATAGTTTCAGAATGTTAAATGTGTATTATTGTTTTCTGTTTTTAAGTAAAGTCCCTTTGGTTATGGTTAGCACTTGTAAAGGTATTTTAAAGCGTCTTTTTTATTTAAACAATTTTATTATAACAAAAATAAAGATCATTTACACACAAAAATTGTAAAAATCACATACAAAAGCCTTCACTCACTACATCAGTACTATACAGGTCTAAACAGTATCAACCATCAATTATAAAACAATAAAGTCCAACAATTCTGAATTAAAAAGTCTTTTTAACCTTTCTGTGTGCTGTTAGATGGTGTTGCTGTTCTTTTCATTAAATCATGAAGGCTGATATTTCCTGTGCCCAATTAATGTATTACCCAAATATAATTAGTGTCTGCATCTTGTAATGTTCCAGCAGTATGAATTAAGGAAAATCATAATCTATCATATTTCTATCCCACCATTCCTCCAAGGAGCTCAAGACACAGTTCTCCCCTCCGCCATTTTATCCTAACAACAACCTCTGTGAGACAGTATTGATGGGACCCCATAATCCACAGATGCAAGGACTGAGGATCTTTCCCATGTTCCCTTCCCCCAGCAGTCCTTTCTGTTAGAAGAGAAGAACCAGATGCTGTCTATTAGCCTCTTCCTCCAAAGGGGGATTACAAGAGAGTAAGATAGATAGGCAAAGTTTGAATTTCCTTCCTCTTTACTCTTCTGCCTCTGTCCCTTCAATGTGTAGACTGATACTCTTAGGCAGCATGCTTCCACTTCTCTACCTCTTATGGCGGAAGGTGGGATATTTCTTCTACTGACAAAAGCTCTGGTATTTCATATTGTAGCCCCAAGACTGTCCTACCTCACAGAAGCAGTGGAAATATTAGAGCTTTTATCATGGGAAGACCTTCCACCACAAGAGGACTGAGGAGGCTCAGGTTCAATTTCTCACTCAGATGTTAATTACACTGGGAGAAATGGAGACAGTCATGGGGTTAGATCCTGGGTTAGATCTCTCCTTAGTATCATATGGGGACAAATTTCAAGAGAAAGTTTGAAGGCAGTTTTCCTCTGTGACATGAGTGTCTTGAGTTTCACACAGTGACATTATTATACCAAAGGCCTCCATGTGTACAACTGATGCTGCACACCCCATATACACACCATGTGGTAACTGATATAATGCATGTATATGACTCCCAGTGGAATCCATGAGTTTAGTAAATGATCCTTAAAAGTATTTGAAATCCATGCTTCCAGGCTAGTTAGCAGATGGCACTTGCCATATTACATCTTTGATTTTCAAATTCACTGAAAGAGTAAAGAGAAAAAGCTCAGGTGTTACCAAACTTTTGCTTGGGGTTTTCACTACAGAGATAGTCTTTTAATTTTTCTTTGAACACTGAGGAATTATAAAAGGAGATAGGAGAAAAAGGGTGTGCAGAGTATCATGGACGGGAGCAGAAAGGGATGACTATGGAGATGTTTGTGGAGACAAAAAGATTGGAAACTATCAACTTGCTCAGATAGCCATGGTTTTTACAACCAGGAGTGCAACAACTCTGATATCCTAGCACCTCTCTGTCGGCTGAATAGGCTGTAGGCTGAATAGGTTCAATGGACGAGGAGTTGGAACTCTCAGAAGGAGGAGGTGGAACTCTCAGAAAGGTTCAGGAGCTGTGCTCCTATGAGCTCCCACTCAATCTGAGGCCTGGTTAAGAGCTTTTAAAGATATGGGTGGGAGTAGGCCTCATTTTGGGCAGGAGTAGAACCCCTACATTTTGTTGTGCTCTTTCTTTCTTACCCCCCACTTCTTACTTCTGGGTTCCACTGTTCAAACCCCCTGTGAGAATTTTGCTGAACTCTAAGATTTGACAAACTTTCTAATATTTCCCCCCACAAAAAATGGGAAAATAACCAAAACGCATAAAGCAGACAAATGGAAATCTTCACCATGCCATTTTAAGCAACATAGGAGAAAGTAATTTTAAAAGTATGATGGGAGTAAGGCTTTATTGTGACAATTATAATTCAAGAAGCATTTTAAGTTAGATGCTGAGCTGATATAATTTAGTACACCTTCCAGTGATGTCAGGGGTGTGTGACATATGCAAATGAGTTGTGCTAATGAGCTCTGACATCTCTTTTCCTATGAAATGGCCCCTGGGTGGGAGAACTAGAAAGGAGCTGTCCCTTGTTGGGGGAGGGGGAGTGTGACATGTGAAAGATAGCATCCTCTTTATGCATTTTATTCTCTCAGCAGGAAGGGGAGATCAGATGCCTGTTATTTGTAAATTCCAAATTAGATTAGCAACCTTCTTCTTTTTTCATTGCTTTTATTAGTCTGCATTCTAATCCTGTAACCTCTATTTTTCTCTAGAGTTTTGCCAGTAGAAGAAAGCATGTATTAGTTGCCTTGATTCCTGTCTATATGTCTTGATTCCTGCTTATGTGCCTTGCTGTGGCTCACATTACCAAAGCAACTACGGTTGCCAGATCCCTGTAGCTCCTAGTGGGGGGGGGGGGGGTAGGGTTCCTGTACCCACTGGTTTGGGGGGGAGGGAGTAGGGCCATCAGCTCTAGGTTGGAAAATGCCTAGAGATTATGGGGGTGGAGCTAGGTGGAGGTGAGGGACCTCGGTGTCCCTAGAATTCTATAGAGTCCAGCCTCTGAAGCATCCATTTTCTCCATGAGAACTGATCTCTCTAGTCTGGAGATGAACTGTAATTTCAGAGGACCCCCAGGTCACACCTGGAGGCTGACATCCGTAAAAGCAACCCCAGTTGGGTGCTGCTCCTGGCACCAAACTGGTGAGGGGGCAGGGATCTGGAAGGGGGTGGTCTTCTGAAGCAAAAGCTCTGAACCCCACTTAACAGGGAGTTGGGAAGCCAGAAGGGGTTTTTGCTGGAATGAGTGGGACCCTCTCCAAAATCACTTTCTCCCTAGCTTCAGAGCAGGGCTGGGTATTCCTTGCTCAAGGGCCATTTGCCTTAGCAAAGTGGCATGTTGGACTCTGGGGCAGACCTTTTAAATGTGAAATAACTGTGTTCTGTAAGACGCTACACTTAGGTTATATAAATAATTATATTCAGAAGATATTCCACAGTATTCCACAATATACAATCAATTATGAATTATACATAACTGATTGAATATTGTGGAATATCTTCTGAGTATAATTACTAATATAATCTAAGTGAGCATCTTACAGAATACAGTTATTTTGCATTTAAAAAGTGGTTCCTTATTTGTGTTCTCTTCCTTCTGGCTTTGGAACTCTGGGGCAGAAGCATGACAGGGTGCCTTACTGGACCCGGAAAACAGTAAAACTGTTATTTGCTGTTTCAGTGCTACTGAGCAGGTGTAAACTGTTTCGAATGATGGGCTTAGAGCTGTTTTGCTTAGCGGCAGCAACCCAAAGGAGCCAGAGAATGCTTGTGAATGCAGTGTTTGCAAGACCATGAAATCTTCTGCACTATCTGCAATATAAATGCTTACCCATCTTTTCTGAATAGATGCCTCTAACTGTATTTGTTATGTCCTGCATTCTAATCTCTATGTACAGCACAGCGCACACTACAGAGGCGACCAGTGGAACCCCACTGGTCCCCGGATGTAGCTCGCTAATACGCACCGCCAATCAAGATCTGTGGCGGGAAGTTTAACTGACCAGGATTGGGCCTGGCCTCAAGGAGGGTTGTTCCGGGGCATGTATATAATCGGGACCCGGCCCTCCATTCTCCCTCTTGTGATGTACCAGCTAATAAAGTATGTTGCCTTCAACACGTCTCGTCATCGAGTACATTACAGTATTCTTCTGTTTACTTCGACACTTCCTCTGTTTGCTACCAAGCTAAAAAGCATTTTAAAAATACCGTGGGTCCTAATGGCCATGGGAGAGCTATCAGCTAGCACAGGAAGCCCTCTGTGTGGCAGAAACATTCTAACATGCTGCTTTGAACAGCATGAAAAGTGGCCCGACAGGTATAGTTTTCCCAAATTCAAAACACCCCACTTGGTGAAGTAGTTTCACTGACAGTTATGGCCTGATCCCATGGTCTGCTCTGCAAGGCAAAGGCATTCTCGACTGACAATGTTCAGATCATGTGTCACCTCCCCTTCCCCCAATCGTATCACCTGCTTCCCATTCTCCTCTGCATCCAATAGTAGCTCCTTGTTCCACTTGCCTCACCCTATCTTGTCCATATTTGGATTATAAACTCAGGGTAGGGAATCTGTCTTTTTTTACTCTATAAAGCACTAAAAAGTACTATATACATCAATGACATGTCGGATAGTTGTAAAAGAGCCCTTGCGTGTTGCATTTGTGCAGCAGGACAAGGTGGGTGAAGCTTCATGAATGTAGTTGTACCTTTGCACAAGTTAACTGTGACAGAAAAAGGCTATGGGTGGAAGTAGGATGGGGGAAATGGTAATGCTATCCCTGCCACCAGGACCATGGTCCTTCCTTTCATCACTTAAATATACTTTTCTGTGTGTTAAGTGCTGTCAGTTTGCTTCTGACAAGGTGATCTTATGAGTAAGTGACCTACCAAATGACCCATTGCCCAGGTCTTGCAAACTGAGCGTGATGGCTTCTTTGACTTAGTCAGTCCATCTAATGTCAGGTCTTTGTCTTTTCCAGATGCCTTCTACTTTTCCTAACATTATTGTCTTTTCCAGTAAGACTTGTCTTCTTGTAATGTGACCAAGGTACAATACCCTCAGTTTAGTCATTTTAGCTTCTAGGAAGAGTTTAGGCTTGATTTGATTCTCAATCCACTTATTTGTCTTTTGAGTAGTCCATGGTATCTGTAAAACTCTCCTCCAACATGACATTTAAAAGGAATCTACTTTCTTCCTGTCATATTTCTTCATTGTCTAACTTTCACACCCATAAAGAGTAATGAGGCATGAATTAACTTGAACTTGGTTGCCCACACATCTTTACACTTGAGGATCTTTTCTAGCTCCTTCATGGCTGCCCTTCCCAGTCTCAATCTCCTGATTTCTTGGTTGCAGTCTCTCTGGTTGATAATGGAGCCAAGGAACAGAAAATCTTTAACAATTTCATTTTCTTCATTGTCAGTCTTAAAGTTGTGCAATCCCTCAGTAATCATTAACTTTGTCTCTTTCATGTTCAGCTGTAATCCTGCTTTGGCACTTTCTGCTTTAACTTTCATCAGTAGTTGTTTCAGATGTCCACTATTTTCTGCCAGTAATGTGGTATCATCTGCATATCTCAGATCATTAATATTCCTTCCACTGATCTTCACTCTACCTTCATCTAAATCCAATCCAGTATTTCTTATATGTTCAGCATATGGATAAAAAATACGTAGGGGGAAAAATACATTGTTGTCTGGCCCATTTTCCAGTTGGCAATCATTCTATTTCTTTATATTCTGTCATAAGACTGGGCCAGAGTACAGGTTGCTCATCAAAACAATCAGATATTGTGACACATGCATTTCTTTTAAAACAAACCATAACTTGTCATAACAACTCATAAATATGAGTACCAGTGGCAAATCTCAGAACCCAAACACAGAAGCTGCTGTCTAGAACTAAGATGCTGAAGCAGAAGCATCCCTTCTCAGTTAACTGTAGGACTATTTGTATGTTGGAGCACCTTTGGCAGTTTATATCAAGGGCTTTGTGTGTGAGAACATGCTGTTAGGCAGGCATCCTTCATGAGATAAGAACATAAGAGAAGCCATGTTGGATCAGGCCAATGGCCCATCCAGTCCAACACTCTTTTGTACAGCTCCCGCTTGTTCCAGAAAGCATCCCAGTGCCTAACAAACTTAAACCCTTCCTCCTTACACCATCGTCTCATCCACACATTGAGACTTCTAATTTGTGCCTGTCTCTCCTGCCCTGCACATGGAACAGGTAGCACTTCTGAGAAGGCTACCTTGGAGGTCCTGGCCTTAAGTCTCCCACCTAGCAGCCTAAATTTTTCCTCCAGGACCTCACGACTGCATTTCCCCACATCGTTGGTGTCAACATGCACCACGACCACAGCACTGTCTATCAGCCTATCTACTACACGCATAATGTCCGCTACCTTCGCACCAGGCAGGCAAGTCACCATACGGTCAGTACGCGGTTTCGCCGCCTAGCTGTCTATTTGCCTAAGGATCGAATCACCAACTACCAACCCCCCCCCTCTCCCCCTGCCCAGGGATGGTTCCTTGGCCTGAAAGGATTCCCGCTCACCAACCGAAGAAGAGGTCCCTTCTGAGGGTGCATTCCCCTTATCCTCAGCATGGTGCCCTGTTCCCTCTCGACCCGCACGCTCTCTGGCAGCAATGGGGCTGCCATGTTCAGAGCGGGGCTCATCTAATATGTCCCCGAGAGTCTTCTCCAAGTGCCTAACTGACTGTCTCTGCTTCTCCAGGTCAGTCACCTCAGCCTCAAGGGTACGAACTCGTTCCCTGAGGACCAGGAGCTCCTTGCATCGAGCACACACTCAAGACTTCTGTCCTTTGGGCAGATAGTCATACATGTGACACTCAGTGCAAAACACTGGAAAGCCCCCAGCCCCCACCCCCCTGCTGGCATTCTATCTTCATTATATATATATATATATATATATATATATATATATATATATATATATATATATATATATATATATATATATATATATATATATATATATATATAAAATATACAGTAAATGCTGTTTGTTTAAGTGGCTCCCCTTCTGGAGGGTCAACTTACCTTATTGGGAGAACAAGGAAATCAGGGATCTGGGTTCCTGGTCCTTAGAGAGCCCAGGAACCCAAGACTCCTCCTCTCTCCCTGCCCAGGGATGGTTCCTTGGCGCGAAAGGATTCCCACTCACCAACTGAAGAAGAGGTCCCTTCTGAGGGCACATTCCCCTTTTCCTCAGCACGGTGCCCTGTTCCCTCTTGACCCTCATGCTCCCTGGCAGCAACGGGGCTGCCACGTTCAGAGTGGGGCTCATCTAGTACGCCCCCGAGAGTCTTCCCCAAGACCCACAAGCCCCTTCTGGACACCCTTCATGACCAGCACTGTCTCCTGCTTATTCCCCTGATGGATTTCAGACATGTTCACTGCTGCCTTTGGAGAGCGCATGAGTGCTTTTAGATACTTACATTGGCCCAGATAGAAGAGAACATTAAAAGAAGTTACTGACTGGGACATTTCCCACATTATTGGAAGGTTTTATTGGCCTATTTTATTGCAGCAGAGTCTTCACCTGGGAGACCAAGAGAGAATGGCTGGCAGGAGGAACTACCACCCCAGGCAAATGCTTGGAGAGGAGAGGGATGTCCTAACTAGAGTCATATCACAAATGGATCTAGACAGAGTTGTCGAAACAGTGCAGAGCTGGATACCAGATTGTCCTTCTCAGCCCAAGCACGTACCCACAGAGACATCATGGAGAGAGAGGATCTATTTATTTAAAAGATTTTTAACCTGACTTTTTGGGCCTGACTTTCTCCAATTAGGGTACCTATCCAGCAAACAATGTTAGTTAAAGGCAATCATTGGCCAAAAGGATCAGATGAAAACATATTAAGTTGCAACTGTTTAAAAAACAGTATAGCAACAACATATCTAGGAAGTAGGTCCAGCAATAGAGGTACAGGATCCAGATCATGGCCCCCTGGAAACTTATAAAACAGCAGCTAAGAGGTCAATCACAACAGGTAGAAATCTGGGCTTCTTCTGTCCTAGTAATTTGAGCATAGGCATTGCCTAAAACCCATGTATTCATTTGTAGCCTCTCCTCTCTACCTACCAATGGTCTCATGCTTTCCACATGTCTACAAAGATATATATATGATATCACACTCACTCCACTTCTTTACTGACCAGTCAACATTTACCATTATACCATTTATACTGTGGTGCACATGCCAGTGCTCATAAACCACAGCAGCTGCCCTCCAAGATTAATGCCAGTGCCTTCAGCAGTCAACCAGGCTCATTGCCGAGAGTATCTTCCATTTTGTCCTCTGAGATTTTACAATGCTGAGCTTCCTGCTGAATAACAAACACGTGTCTGTCTCTCTCCCTCTCTTTTCCATAAACAAAGGAAATGTTCAAGTGGTTTGAACATGGTGAAATTGAAAGCCTTATTTTTGACACATTTGATTCTCTCTAGACCTTTGGCAGCTTCAGCTTGAGCTGGTCCCAGTGGGCCACATAACTGATAGACAAGCACAGCTTGTAGTGGGAGGGGGGCAGTACTCAGTAATACTGAGTAACAGCACATTTTGAGAGGGCTGTCCCAAGTCCTGAAGAGAGAATTGGTGAAAATCAGTGCAGCCTTATATACTAGCACCCCTTTTTAAACAACAACTAACACTGCTGGCTTTTCCAGAGAAGCCCATAGGACAGGCTTCCAAAGTTGAGTTCAGGGGGTATCATACATGGTCCTTGGCTTTTCCCAGGAGTGGGGAAAATTGTCTTCTGGATCTAAGACAGTGTTTCTCAGATGTATTCTTTTGTTTCTTTTTTAAAAAGGAAAAGTATATCAGAGTTCATATATAAATGGAGCTTTTTGTATCTCACCCCCGTATTTGCAGAATTTCAAATTCTGAAAGCAAGGGAAACATGGGGTGTTTCACATATAGAGGCGATCATATTCAGTCACACCTCACATATTCAGGCAACCATGTGCAAAAGCAGAACTGGGCTCTAGCTTGGATGCACTGGATCATTTCTGTAGATAGAATTTCACCCCATAAAGTTTGGCTTTCTCATCTCCCACCTCCTGCTACAACCCCAAATGCTTCCTGAAATGGTGTTTTCAGGAACAGCATTTCAGAAGGTATTTGGGGCCGTAGCGAGATGGGTGGGGTGAAAAGACTGTAGCATTTACGGTGTCATCCTAAGCAGTTACATGCTTCTAAGTCTATGAAATCATTGGGCTTAGAAGGGTGAGAGTACCCTGTTAATTTTCTTAGCATTTCCTGCGTATCTGTGGGGTTCTGCTTCTCATTTGTTGTGCAAAATTTAAAATTTGCACAGCAAATGGTAAAAAAAAAGAAAGGAAGGTGTAGTTTCGATCAGCAATAGTTGTAAATGGCAAAAGAATTGTGAATTTCTATGTCATAGAAGCCTTATTATATCGACTGTTGGGAGCCCTGCCTATAGTCCCACATTGATTTTCATTGTTGCTGCTGTTTGTTTAGTTCAAAAACTGTTGCTTATACTTGCAGAATTTTCTCAGACATCTACCCTAATTTTCCACCAATATGCTCAAACTATGAGATTTTTTACGAAAGACTTTAGGGGCCTGTTCAGACACACAGTTTAATCAGTTGTCACTGCTGTTTCCTACCAGATTAAAAGTGGCTGATCAGACAGCAACATCTGCCTCCCGGTAGTCCATCATTGTTGCCGCCCTCCAATCCTTCTCCAAACCAGATCATTTTGTTACCTGCTCCTTTGTGGTGTTTTTTGAGTTGTCTGCTTTCACCTCGTAGTTTTCTCTGTCTGGATAGTTCTGCTGCGATATTAACCAACTTACGAATGTCTGAAGGCTGTCCCAGAGCAAAAGGAGCCTCAGACATCTGGTTTACGATCACCAATTTTTTTTACTACTCAGCGATATGTGCATAACCACATAATGTTTTTGGCCTGTGCGCATATGCGCATTATGCTCTTATGCGCATAATAGCGGAGGAAACAAAAAAAGAACTGTATGGTGCCGCTGTGTGGATGGCAGAAGACGGTTTCACCGTGGAGTGATTCGAATTGCAGTATGGCAGTCTGATAGATAATATTTGGAACAAAACCGGGTCAGTTTAACACGGACTCAACACACTGTGTGAACGGGGCCTCTGTATATAATTTTACAACAACATTTTATGAAAACTAAATCAGACTTTGATAGTTGTCCCGGCTGCACTGCACTGGGACTGCCACCGGCATCGCCCACCCCCGCTCTGGACCGGCGTAGGGCCCCCGAGCTGCCCACAGGCCCCCCCGGACCAGCCCAACACCCCTGACCCAAGCAAGCAGCCACCCCGGCTGCCCTCACCTACCTGGGGGGCAAAGGAGATGACACCAACCACCGCAGCATGCCCAGGAAGCCAGGGCGATGCATGGCTCCATGAAGACACTGTGGCCGGGAGCTGCTGCACAGACCAGCAGGCCCTACCCCAAACTCAGGCACAACGGGGAATGAGGGGGCATTGACCCGAACCGTGGCAGGCCCACAGCACCCTGAAGAACGTCCAGGCCCCAGCAGCCCTGGGAGAGGAAGAGAGCTGCTGGGCGTCATTGTTTAAGACAGAGGGCGGGGCCTGGGAAGACAGCCACTGGGGAGGGGGCATGAGCACTAGGAGGGTTATAAAAGGGAGGAAAGGTGGCCAGTGGGAGGTCGGTGATGACCCATGGTGCAGAGTGGAGGCCAGTTTGAGTTGAGCACAAACAGAGCGATAGAGAGATTACATGCAGATGAGACAAGCACAGCCAAGGAGGCAACAGGATGTGGCAACCTGACCCAGCACCTTCCTCTGAGACCTGGCTGCCCAAGGGTGGGGCCCTGGGGTCTGCAAGGCGACAGCAGCTCAAGAAATATTATTATTTCTTTACTCTTTACTCATTCTTAGAATAGAATGAACTCCATACCCAATTTGGCACCGCCCCTCCAGTGGTGCCCGGGGCAAGCAAATCTTTAAATGATGATGTAAACAAAAACAAATGCCTTACAAAGGAAGCTAGACACATGCAAAAACTAATGAGAGTAAAATTTCCCTGGACAAAGTATTCCAAAATGTAGGCATAACTACAGAAGCATCTTGTAGCCTGCCCACCACAGAGCATTCTTTGGTTATTGGTGGCACCACTCAGGGTAGCCTGTTGTGTGACTCTGGTTGACTGCACTTAGCTCCCTATACAGAGCCGAAACCTCTTTATAGGTAGAAACTGCAAGGGCTACAAGTTTGATACATTCAAATGAAATCCTTCAAAATCCAGATCTCCTTATGCAATACCACATAGTTTGTGGTAATACATTTAGCTTTGATAAAAGGTCATGCCAGTGAAAAGTCGTATCTGGGACATAACATGTTCTGATTTTATAAGTGTCAAGGTAGGCTGTACCTTTAAAGCCAGTGAGTAATGTTCTTTTTGTCCTTTTTGAGGCTACCGCTATACTTGAATGTAGTTTACTGTTGAACAGCTGCTGTATTGGCTTGGTCAGTAAGATGTCATTTATTCATATCTAAGACTTTGTGTACCTACATTCTTCTTCGTTATAGTTTACTTAAATGCTTTAGGTATTCGTCTGTTCAAGGTATTCTTCTAAAGCCAAAAAATCCTATGTACTACAATAAACAAGAAATTTACACCGTAATACTGACTAGAAGGGTGGTTCTGTTTCAAAATAAATCCTGCAGTTATCTTAGTATGTACATTCTTCTGAGATAATTAATTGATGTTTCTCTCTCCTCTCCCATCCTTGTTGTTTTTCTTCTCTCCCTTCTCCCTTTGCCCCCTCTCCCTTTCTTTCATCTCCTTATTTCTCCTTTCTTTCTTTTTTTTCTTGCTCCTCTGATTGGCTCCCCGCCCCCTTGCTTTCTCTGTAATTTAGGAGTGGGGCACCTCTCAGAGGAGCTGCAGGAACCGTCTCGTGGTGTGGGAGTCCTAAGAGAAGTGCTCCCACACCACGGGGCATTTTGGTCAGTGGCGGGACTGTCCCGGACAATCCAGGACAATTGTAAGCCATACAGTCTTATGCTTAGGACAATGCAGACAAACTTGTGTCTTCTTGTATGGGAAATGATTTATGTGGCTAATCAGAATTGCTTTAACTGACTGGGCTGGAATGTTAATGATACTTCTAGTATTGTTTGATGTTACTAATATGGGGGAGTATTTTCAGAGGGGTTGCATTTTGCCTTTTACTAACACCTGATGCATATCTTGTTTGCAGCATTGTGACTGTTTGACTTGCATGACTAAGTGAATCAATAGCCTTATGATATCAAGCGTGATAGTGACCTTTAAAAAGAAGGATCAGTACAGAAGCCAATTCAAACACTGTCTGCTTTCTCTTTTCTCTGTCTCTCTCTTTCTCATTGCACTTGCCTGCCTTGGCCAACTTTTTTTGGGGGGGGCAAGTGTGCCATGTCAAGTCAAAGTTAGTGCCACCTTAATGTGACCTTCATTACACATGCAGACTCATCCATGTCTGTGTGACTATCATCTACTGTGCTAGGAAGCAGTGCAGTGTGGGAGAGTCAGGCAGGAATACAAGCCTGGCTGTATGCCATAGCCAGCACTGCAGGCCCACATGCTCTGCTCCCAAAGTGCCATCAGTTCCCACTGCCTTCCCCATTTTAACACCTGTTGTCTGTGCTTGCATTTGTCTGACTCATAGAAGACAGGCCCACCATTTCCCTTTTCAAACATTATCAGGTGCTTTATCTCAATGATCTCCTTGTGATGGTGCATTAAGAGGGATATTCTGCTTTTCAAAAGTCATGTTTTCTGGTACTGACAGCAACTTGATATGGCTGACCTTTCAGAATGGCTCCCACTAATTTTTTTCCTGCCACAGGTTGAATACTGCAGCTTGTTGCCTTGTGTAAGGCATGTTCATTTATATGTGAATTCTAGAGACACAAAGTGCTTCCATAGGAAATCAGTCTCTCTCTTTTTTAAAAAAATTCCTGCTTCTCTATGATCTTATACAAGTCCTTATTTTGGTCACTTGCATGTTAAACGTGTTTTAGTCCTTATTTTGGTCACTTGCATGTTAAATGTGTTTTAATTGCCAATCAAACATGTTTTCATCTTTGACTTGAAACCTCTCTCCCTCAAGATGGAGAGTTTTGTTGCCATATTTTTATGTTCCAAAAAGGCATTTGGGCAACATAGCAGTCAATTTTAAGGTCATGAACCTGCTTGATTGTTAATTTATAAGCAAATATTTCAAGCTGGTATAAGCCTTCAGCTGTCACATACCACCCTCTCACACTGAAAAAAAAAAGAATAATTGAACCTGGCTAAATGCAGTTTATTTGAATTCAGCCCTTCCATGACACCTGATCTGCTGCAGAAAAAATGGAAATTTTTGATCAAGAAATGTTAAAGAAGGAGTGTGTGTGATGGAAATGAAGACTGTATTTTATTTTTATTGTGCACTGCAGCTATTTTTCAAAGGTACCCTTCCCTAGCAAGGACCCTGGAAAGCTGGCCCTGCAAACTAAAATGCCTCTGCTAAATGCATGCCAATTATCAGCCATCTTGATTAGTGGAGAAGAATGCTGATAGAAGCATTCTGAAATGTGTGGAAAGATAGACAAGCTCCTAATTTTTCGGGGAAGATTTCCCTTTGTCACAATGAACTCTTCTGTGAATGCCTCTTCCTTCTTCTTCGTAAAGCAACATCAGGTGGCCCTTTTGCTTGAAAAGCCTGAACACATTGCATTGCTTTCAGCTTGTATCAGTCTATCAGACCTTACCCACCCACCCTCACACACCACTGTCACCAGCCTACCTTTTATGATGGCTTTACTTTAGTCGAGGCTTGTCTTGCACAGAAAGAAAGCCTGGCAGTGCAGGCAATGAATATAATGCTGTGGAATATTTATAGAGCCTAACTGAATATGGCTTTTGTTTTCTGAAATTGCTCAGGGGACTGCCTGTCTGCTATTTGTATGCTCATTCTCCCCCACCTCCCACTATCTGTACTCTAGCGCACGTACAAAATCTGCTTGTACAGAAACAAGAAGCTATAATGCGTTCTGCTGATTCACCACAACGCCCACATACAGCCATAGGCTGGTCATATATTACTGATCTGATTTTTTAAAAATTCATAAAATGTTACCTATTGGAAGAGGATTCTTTGTCAAATATGAATTCACAAAAGCAGACAAGACGGATGCCTAGCAGAACACTCTAGATGTCAGCACATTCAGGCAGGAAATTAAATTGAGAACTTGTGTCTCCATTTTGGTCAGCCAGCTCCAGCGCTAATACTTGAAGATCCACAATAAATGCTTCATGATGAAGACAGGTGTAACACTGTAAAAGCAGTTGCAAGTTGTTCATCACCCCTGTGCTAGGCTTTGCAATTTGTACAGTAGACATATATATCCATGAGCTGAGCTCTGATTTAGCCGCCGTTCCTTATTCCACAATTCAGATTAAGTTATCTTCTTTTTTAAGGAAAAAAATTAAAGTTACAAATATACACGTACACTTATTCATGTAAACACCTGTCATGCAATTTATTTCTGCCCACAGCCATTTTAAAAACAATTGCAAATTTGGTCCTGCAGATTTGGGTGCGGTGACTGTGCAAGAACAAGTCAAGCACAGCTTTCATCTTGAACCGGACTTTCAGGCTGAAAATTTGCAGAACAGCTTTTTGAAAGCCTTCTGAGGAGAGAGAAATGTATGTGTACTCTGAGCATTGAAGGCACTTCTGAACTGGCCTGAATGTTCTAAAACTAAAATTTATCTTCACTCTTAATTGGACTCATTTTTTTTGGTATTGATCTTTTCAGACAGCCACATATATCAGAACCTCCCAATTGTGCATGGATGCTCAAGGTATTCATGGTTGTCTGGACATGGGCTGCTGCAGCACATATATTTTGCATGGTTTTACAACTTCAGTACATGTGAATGACCTCTGAATTTTTCAAGGTTCTAGTTCATGTCCATTGAAACTGTGTGCCCATGCAAAATATGAATGGTGCCACTGTTCAGACAACACAGTGACCATATGTATTAGGAGCAGTTGCCATGCTCCCAGTATGTGTAGATTTAATATCTATAAAGGACTGCTGCTATTTATTTTATTTATTTAGAACATTTTCATTCCAACTCTTCCAACCAGCACCTACAGCTGTTCAGCAGTATAGGTTTTCATTGTGAGCTTTACAGACAGTTTCATTATAGATAAATATCTGAGGAGACAGACTCAATCCCCCAACATGTTTGTACAGATATTTGCATCCTCCACATAATATTTGCCTTTCAGGAACCAATGGAATCACAGTCCTGTCTTCTGAGTCATTCTTTATTTGATTAGTAAAGCAGTTTATTAGTTATTTTTAGCTTCTAGTAATCTTGAAGGAGTGAAATTATTCTTTTATATACAGTCTGTATTGAATCTTCATTGACTCATTAGTTCAACCAACAAGAGCAGCCAGCCTATGAGGTCTGAATGAAGCATGCAATCAGTCATCTAAGGAAAATCATTACACAGCAGCCATCATTTGTTATGGTAGCTTCTCAGTCAACAGTTGCTGAACAGCCAGCAGTGGCTGAACAGCTCCAGGAATTCCTGGATGAGACATCTGCCCTAGATTCTTTCCAGTCCAGCTTGTGGCCATGGTTTGAGACCAAGACAGCTCTGGTCACTCTCATTCTGGACAATCTCTGGTTACAGCTTGACACAGGCCGGATGGGGCTATTGATCCTGTTGGATCTGTCAGCTGCCTTTGAAACAGTAGATCATTTGGTCCTGGTCAGCTGCCTAGCTTCCTTGGATGTGAGGGGTATGGCCTTGAGCTGGTTCCCCTCATTCCTCCAGGGTTTGTCCCAGATGAATATCATAGGTAAAGAGAGGTCATCACCACAGGCCCTAACTTGTGGAGTTTCACAGGGGTCAGTGCTCTCCCCAATGTTATTTCACATCTATATGCACCCTCTGGTGGAGATTGTTGGAAGGTTTGGAGTGGGGTGCCATCAATATGTAGATGGCACCCAGCTCTACCTCTTATTTATGGAGCGACTGGTAGCTGGAATTCTAGTTTTGGCCTCTTGCCTGGATGCAGTGGCTAGATGAGGATTGAAGAAGAAGACGACAAAGACATTGGATTTGTATCCCACCCTCCTCTCTGAATCTCAGTGTCTCAGAGCAGCTTACAATCTCCTTTACCTTCCTCCCCCACAACAAACACCCTGTAAAGTAGGTGGGACTGAGAGAGCTCTCACAGAAGCTGCCCTTTCAAGGACAACTCTGCAATAGCTATGGCCGACCCAAGGCCATTCCAGCAGCTGCAAGTGTGGAAGTGCGGAATCAAACTCAGGTCTCCCAGATAATATTCCACACATTTAACCACTACACCAAACTGGCTAAATCCATCTAAGACAGAGATTATGTGACTGGGGAAGGCTGGACCACTGGGGTGGCCACTTCTATTGACCCTTGATGGTGTCTGACTCTCTACAGTCAACTGTCAGAATTTGACTTGATTATTTGCTTTCCATGGACAAATGCATCCTTGATGACAAAGACTGCATTTTACCATCTATGCCTGGCCCACCAACAGGCTCCCTATCTGTCTCAGGAGGAGCTTGCCACAGTAATATAGGCAACAGTCACCTCGAGACTAGGCTACTGTAACATGCTCTACACAGGGCTACCCTTGAAGATGCTTCAGAAACTGCAAGTGGTCCAGAACACAACTGCCAGGTTGCTGATAGGAGTGTCCTGGTCAGTGTATATAACCCCTATCCTACGGCAGCCACACTGACAACCAATTAGTTTCTGGTACCAATTCAAAGTGTTGGTGCTTACCATAAAGCTCTAAATGGCCTGAGACCACCTCTCCCAGCATGATCCTCCCCATCTTTGCTGATCTTCATCTCAGCATTTATTGAAAGTCTCTGGTCCATAAACTGTCCACCTTGTGTCAACAAAGGCAAGGGCCAATCCAGTAGTGACCCCTGTCCTGTGGAACCAGCTGCCTGAAGAGAAGCAGGCCTTGCAGGACCTCTCTAGGTTCCATAGGGCATGCAAGGCTGCTCCTTTTCAGGCAGCCTTTAGGTGATTGTGATCCATGAAGCAGCTGGTATGCTTCAGCTAAGTCTTCACCATCCATGCATCCTACCCTGCTTGATAATGAATAGATTTTAATGGTGATAGATTTTAATTGGTTTATAAAATTTATTTATTGCATATTTTGCATTGCTTTTATCAGATGTATTTTATGTGCTGTTAGCTGCCCCAAGTCCCGTTTGGGGGAGAGGGAGCAGAATATATAAAAATAATAATAAGCAACAAACTAGATGTTACTGAAGATGCACAGAGCTAGTGCTGCTCCATTTCTTTTGCTCCCCCTTCTTGAAAAGTAACATCACTGTGCTGCTGTGCATTTCCCCACCCGTGCCTCACAAGCGGCTTGTTGATGTGAGGTCCAGCTAATGCTATCTCTGTTACTCCTGGATGAGTGCATATCATCTCTCCTCGAATTGCCTGTGGCATATGACACTATCTTAGATAAAGTAAACCTAGCCCCTCACTGTCTATTCTGATAGGCGGCAACTCTTCGGAGTATCAGATAAGAGTCCACCACACAATCCATTTGAAGTGGAGATGCCAGGGACTGAATCTGGCACATTCTGTCTACAAGCGTGCACTCTCCCAGTTCAACTGTTGGCCTTCCGATTACCTCAGTTATGTCCCCTGCCTTGTTAATAGGTTATTTGTTACATGTGAATCTCCACCTACCTCTAATGAACTCTGAGCAGCATGGTTTCCAGGCAGTTTCTTGTCCACTTAGCATCCTGGTCCAGAAATTGAACTATGATGAAGTTCTTGCAGACCAATCACTGTGCCCCAATAAATTTTAAAGTTAAATGAAGATTAATTTAAATATTGTAAACTAAAGGCAAATTGTGGAAGCAAGGGAGAAGTGCATTTAGGCAAACTCTGTGACAATCCCATACCAGTCAATGGCCTGGTTGAGCCATTCAGATCCTCAACAAGATCTTTTGCATAGCAGCAGCCAGAGCTAAACCCTGTAAGCACACATGTCTCGCCATCATCATGTGAATGATCTTTTGTATCTCATGGGCAACCCATGTGTATGCTGTAGTCATAATTCATCCCAAATGGGTGCTCCTTCCCCACATGCACAACATGGGCCTGGATACCTAAAATGGACTCATGTGAAATCTATCCTAAATTTTATTAGTGTAAATTCTGGGACCTGCTAAACCCCTGCACATTGCAAGTAATTTAGTACAATCCCTGAGGGGAATGAGAACAACAATTGTCCTTAAAATAGCAGGGATACTGATTACAGTGCACATCGCTGTTTAAGAAGGAAACAGCCATCTGAGCTTATGCAGGCCATTCACTGATCTGCTGCTGCCAGGACCAACACCAAAACTCTGGTGGTTTAAAAATAAAGGTCCCCTAAATCCTCTTCAACTCTGATTATAGCTTGAATTAATCTACTTTCCTGTTTGTTCTTGTTTGTAAGCTGAAGCATGGTGGCATGTAAATGTAATAAGTAGCTTGGAAATTTAAAATTATTCAACAGCAGCTGTGGTCAGCATTCATTCATCGCACAGTAGCTATGGGTCAAAATACACTGCATGTGGAAAAAAATGTTAGTGGGCAAATTGTGGATTTTTCTGACATGTTGCATGAATATTACAAAAAACAAAAACCTCTTCCCCATATGAAATTGTGCCATTCTACTTTTCACAATTCAGTAGTAGGCATTAAAACTTTCAGGTTGCCTGTATATAGAATTAAGCCCCTACATTATATTTCCAATCAAAATCAGGAACTTCCATACCTGCTGTTTAGCAATTAAAAGTGCTGTGGAGACATATTTGTGGATCTTTCAGGTTCTCATCTGGGCAGAGATTCTGTCTCCATTTTATAGAAAGGCTGATTTCTCTTTCACTGTAGCTAGTTGAAGCTGTGAGGATTTTACTGATTTCACTAACTACATTCAAGCAATACAGGATAATTTTGTGCAGAGCTGGGTCAGTCACTTCTTCAAAGATCTGTACCTCTTCATGATTTATCCTACCAGCTCTCATCCCAGTTTCTATTTATCAAATGTCTAAGACCAATATATATGACTACATTGCCCACAATGGGATATCTCTTTTCAATAATGGCATTTGGCAACTTTTACATACCACAAAAGCAGCAAGGGAGAGATTTATCAGTCACACAGGTAACCTATACAAACAGCAGATTGTTAAAAAAATTTCTGGATTTTCTACATCAGGCTGCCAGTGAGAACATTGTATGAGTGAATGCTCCTCCAGAGAAATACATAGAAATCTAGCATATCATGTTTGACCCCAGCCTTATCCTTGACATGCTAGTTTTCTAAATATGAGGGCTTGTGTGTGCATATGAGAGAGAGACAGAGAACTAGAGCATTCAGATATGTGAATTTACCCCTCCTCTTTCCCAGCTAACAGTCAGAAATGGTACAGTTCAAGATCTGTTTGTGTAGACTAAGCCAGAAACTGGAGAGATCAAACAATTTCATTAAAAATAATAAAGCAACACATTAAAACCACTTTGAGAGTCTGTACTTTTCTCCAGTGTCCACTCCTGCCATTCCAAGCATACTCACACTTTCTTGTTACATTACTGGAAAGAAACCGTTAATACTTGTATTATGTTTTAACTTGCTTTCCTTTGGAGGCAGGGAATTGTCAAGTAAGTATAAGCCACATCTAAAACAAAAAAAGACACAAATTTCTTGGAGTGTACAATTGACATTGCAAAGATTATTAAGGGTAAAGACTATAAATGGCATCTTCTACTTGCAACTGTATGGATTTTGCATCTTTAACATTTCACTTTTTGAAATCAATTGGTGCAGTCATTACTAATCTTCATCAGACTTACTGAGAAGTTACATGAATTGTGATGTGGCATTATTTTCACATTTCTTAAGTGGATGTCTAAGGTGCTAAAACCACAGAAGGCATATGTTTGTATATATACATGTATATATGTATATATGAATATGCAGAATATTTGTACATATTTGTGCTATGTATAGAAAAATATAAAATATATATGTATGTATATATATTTTCAAACTATATCTTGTGTTTCTTATCTAATATGGCCATGTCATAGTGAACAGTGTCCTCTAGGGGTGAAGACAGATGTAACATTAATTCATGCATAAAATTGGCTTCACAACTTGAGCTCAGACATGTCTTTGAAGCCAAAGACTGGATCTGCTCCTGTCTTTTCCTTCCTCTCATGCTTTAGGGCAGGCTGACCACCTATGTTGTTTTAGAGTACCATAAGTATGTTCATTTATATATCTTACATTCACTTAGTATCCTCTCACCCACAAATAAAAATTCAAATACTTTGAAAGAAATTATAAAACTACTCTGGGGATGGGAAAGGATAGAAGTGTGTTGATGTAGCAGATGCTAGCCAACTGACAGCTGCTACAACTGTACCCTGAAACAATTTTTTGTGGTTTACTTTAGAATATAAGGTTTGTATATGTGTTTTCAAAGCTGTGCAAATGAATCCAAACTATTTCTACTGGACCTTAAATGTTACGTCTGTCTTCGCCTTTGCTTTCTTCATAAATCCCGCCTTGCTTTCCCCATAAACTTTATCAGACATTCTTAGGAACAGAGATGCAATAATTCGTTCATTTCCATGGTACACTAAAACAGAAAGGAAAAAAGAACTAGTACAAGCAAACTATTGAGTATTTTCTAAATTGCTGCCTTAAAGGCCCTATAATTTGATGTCATGTGGTTACTGGTCTATTTCACTGATCCAGAGAACTACGAAGCTGCACAGAGGACTGTTCCTAGTGTTTCTTTTGCATTTCCAAAGTGTGATTGATGGCTAAAGATCAGAACACCTTCATGATCTTTCCTATAATTTTTCAAAGAAGGGAGGAGCAATCCCCACTCCTTATCAGAAGTTACAGTGTGAAAATTCCTTCATATCTTGGACATGAAAAAGAGAAATGATACTGAGTTCAAATGCTATCTACCTAGCTATTACAATTTTATCCTGCAGTCTCACCATGGAACTCAGAGCAGCATACATGGTTCTGCCTTCCCCATTTGGTTCCTGTGAGGCAGATTATTCTGAGAGACTGTGACTGGCCTGAGGTTTCATGTGAGCTTCATGGCAGAGTGGGATTTGAATTTAGATCCTAGTCTAACAATCACCACTACACCACCACTCTGTCTCTGATCTCTTTTGCCTGAGGCTGGGCTATTGACTATTTCTGAAAAACAAAACCAGTCTCCCCATGTAGCTTAATAATTGTAATAACATTATTCTTAATTGCAACTAGTTCCCCTTGTCTCTTTCAAGTCCATAAGTGTGAGAGCCAGTATAGTGCAGCAGATAGAACATTAGGCTAAGATTAGGAAGACCCAGGTTCAAAACTGCACTCTACCATGGAAGTTTGCAGGGTGACCTTGGGTTATTCACACACTCTTGGCCTAATTTAACTCACAAGATTGTGAGGATAAAATGGAGGAGGTAAGAACAATAGAAGCCACTCTGGGTCCCCATTGGGGAAAAAGGCATTTGAAATTATTTTGGATGATTGGGTCAATGGGGGAATAACTGTACAAGTATATTGCCTCTCCTGTATAACCCCGAAACCTGATGAGGACAGAGGAAGAGTATTGCCTCTCCCTATGGAGCCATCCAGCATCAGGGTTGGAGGGCATTTTGGCTTCACTGTAATCCTGTCCTTCAGGGTCAACACAGATGTGTTGTGAGGAGATCCATGAATGGAGCACCCACAGATGTCTTTTCAGTCTTAATAGCACCTGCAGAGAAAACTGGATGAGGGTTACTGCACTTTTTCTGCATTTTAATTGCCCATATGTTTTGATATGTTTCCTTTTTAGGTCCACTGCAACTCTAGGGAGTCTATGGAGGTCAGAAAATGACACAGGGGATGGGCTTCAATCCCCTCCCTAGTGCCTTGGTCTCTTGTCCATGCCACCTCCACCCTCAACAGCTGCTTTTAAACCTGAAGAAATCTTCATGAAAACAGTACTCTTCCCTCTCTTCAGAGCAGTTTAGTTTGGCTATTAGCACTTTAAAGGAGAAAACAAATGTTTTTAAAAGACAGATTTCTTTCTAAAAAATTAATATAAAAAATGAAGGATTAACAGACTCACTCACCATGTTCCCACTTGGCCATGAGGCAAAATGAGGCTGCAGGAGACATTTACATTCTGTAGAGACAGGCAATCATTGTCTCTTGTGTTTGAGCCCTAAGGGCTGCTCTTTTCTCTGGAAATCAGTGGGTGCGATCAGACAAGCAGTTTTGTCCACCATAGCCACCCCTGCCCTCTGGATTAAATGGGCACAATCACTTGTGCACATCCGGCCCCTGTGCCCCACTTATCCTTATCTTGTGCTACAACTACTCCCACATGGACTAACTAGCCACTGGCTAAATTCTGCTGTCTTTCTGGTGAAGTGCTTCCATGGCAGGTTTCCAGACATCTGATTGCCCTGGCGCACCATGGAAACACATGAGCAGTGTGATCGTTACACTCCATTCCCAGCATGTCCTCCCCCCCACAATCCCACTCTAAGGTGCGCTTTAGCACCCCCATAGAACTGGCCAAGAGCACGTGGTTACTTGTTTGCTTATGCGCACACACAGTGGAAATTAAAAAAAAAACACCCACCCCTGCTGCAGGTCTGTGTTTGTTGCATGTTAGCAATGTGAACAACCAACCACAGGCCCGCGGTGCTATGATGTTGGCTTAGGGGGCACTGTGTGATCAACATAAACTACTACAAACTCACTGGTTTTTTAAAAGCCGAGGTGGCAACCTGCCTGTCTGATTGCACCCAATGATAGTCCTTCATTGTGTGGAAGCAACTAAAGAGCTGAAATAAATGTTATTAACTACACAGGTTCATCATGGGAACTTGCAGCTATAACTGTAGCTGCTACTTCCTGGTGGCAACTGTGCAAGAGAATGAGGAATTCCATCCTTCTCCCCTGTACTGGTTTTTTTTTTGGGGGGGGGAGAGAGAAACTAAAACAGCCCAGGGACCCTGCGGTGGGGAGTTATTTACTCCATTGGGAGCCAGCACATGCACTGGATGCAGGACCGGATCTACATGTTTTTTTTTGGGGGGGGGGAATAAAAAAATGGCGCTCCCTTATGGGCCATTCTATTTTATGGTCCCATAGAATACAATGGGCTCCATACCCAATTTGGCGCCCCCCCTCTGTCGGCGCCCGGGGCAAGCACCCCCCTCTGCCCCTCCATAGATCCGGCCCTGATTGGATGCTTGCACTTCTGGATCTGCATAGAGAAAACAATGCTCCCGCCACTTGTCTCCAGGCTGTTTTAGCTGCTGAAAATGGGACAGAGGAAAAGGCAAGAATTTTTCTTTCTCCCATGCAGCGCTTCTAATCTAAATTAGGCTGTGTTGTGTATTTCCTTACAAGTTGCCACCAGATTCCCATGGAGAATTTGTGCAGTTTGTTACATCTAGTTAGGCTGCATGACACTTCACTGAGAGGTGGGAGCTAGACCTAACTTCCAATGATCCTAGTGCCTTAAACAGGTTCTCTTACTTCCAACAGTGTGTTTTGCTGTGTCTCATAGGTTGTTTTCGCACTCACCTTAATCAGCAGCGACGACCTTCTTCACCGCGCAGGATCTGCGTGGATTTCGCACTAATTGCCGCGGAGCACCCAGAAGAGCCGGATAGTCCCGGCGCTTTTGCGGCGCAAACGGAAACTGCGCAGTGAAGAGGGTCGTCGCTGCTGATTAAGGTGAGTGCGAAAACGACCATAGAGTTCTTTGGTAGACACTGAAACATAAGACAGCCCTCGACTGCATAGTTCTATCTTGGATACTGTTTCTTGATGCTGCTCAAGTATGATGACATCTTGGGAACTAGGTTTCCTGAGCATTCTATTTAACAGCTTTAGCACAATATCAGTTCATGTCTTTCCACTCGGAGAAAGTATTTGATGTGGGAATCTTTCTATATGAATCACCTACTAGGTACTGCTAATGATAACCTGATTTTTTTTTTAATTCAGTCAGTTGTATATTATAAATGGTCTTAATCCAGGTAAATTTTAATGCAAAGTTTGTTAAATATCCACACCAACCTTCCGGACTTGTCTTCATTGTGTGTGAGGTTGGGGAAGCATTAGTGTGCTTCCTTTGTACTTATTATTGCAGGTACTTGTTATTGCAGAATGGAAGACACAACACAGTGTTAGATTTGCAGTAACATCTCTTCATCTGTCCACCTCACTGACCCTTGTTATTAAAGTTGCAGACAGTTTGGTGCAAAATAGAACCATTTCTTGCCCTGTTCTCCTCCTCCATTACAACAGTGCATCTATGGTTTCTTTGGAGGTGAACCAGGAGCCAAATCAGACAGTAGCAGTACTCCTAGGACAGGGGTGTCAAACATGTGACCTGGGGGCCGAATCAGGCCTCCAGAGGGTTCCAATCAGGCCCCTGAGCAACTGGCTGTTGTCTGCTTCCTTCTCCCTCTTTCTTGCTTCCTTCTGTTTGCTTTTCGATGCTTGCTCAATCGCACAGGAGCCACAGAGCAAAACCTCTATTTTCTACATTGGCTGAGGGTCCTCCCTTGGGGAGGAAGTGGGGAGAGCTTGCTTTGTCAGGCTCTCTCAATTGCACAGCAGAGCTACTGAGCCAAGCCATTGTTGACTGAGGCTCCTCCCCCTCCTGGTTCCCTGGGGAAGGAAGGAAAGAGCCAGAGCTTCCTTTGCCCAGTTCCCTGGATCCAATGGGAGAGATACAAAGAAAGCACCCTTAAGACCAATGAGTGCTAATATTTTAAGCCTGTTTGATTTTAAGTTTTTTTTAAAAAAAATTGTTGTGTTTGTCTGTGTCCTTTATAAAGTTTATATCTCCACTACCTGGCATTATATTTCATGACGCACATGGCCCAGCCCAGCAAGGTCTCATTTATGTCAGATCCATCCCTCATAACAAATTAGTTCAACACCCCGTCCTAGGATGTTTATACTCATATTGATTAAGTGTGAATGCAATGAATGTGTCTGCAAATCCACATATGCTACAGGCACCTTTGGTGGGAGCTGTGGTGGGCTGCAGCTCCCAGCTGACTGAGTTCACCTCCACGTTATATGCAAAGTAGCTTTAGAATGGAAAACAGAAAACCTCTACATTATTTAAGGCTGTTGATATATTCTGGATTTTTCATTTTCTGTACAACACACTGAAAGGGTGTTTTGCAGGGCTGCGTGGAACATGCAGGAAGCACTGATGAAGCTTCCATTCTTTTTTTCTCCTGTCCTGTAGGATCTTTAGTGCAGACTTTTCCCCGAGATGTCAGGGTATGACCTTTCTGAATGTGCAGATTGGTGCACTCTTTTGATTTCTGTTTTAGTTCTTGCTGGCATGCTTGAGTAGCATGGGCGTGTGCCACACAGGAATGACCAGTCAGAGGCTTATGCATGAATGACTATAATAGCCTGGCTCTATTTTCTTGAACTGTACTAAGTTTCTCACTTGGCTTTATTTGCTGCTTCCAAGGGGATCAAGGTAACTCTTTCCGTGTTGTCCTGTTTTACCAATCTTTACAGTGACTGTGTTGACCTGCTTGAGTTGTCATCATTTTGTTTGGCTTGCTGTTTTTCTTGCCAAGTTGGTTGCAGCACAGTATAGCTACATGATGTTATAGTAAACATCGTGGTGTTATGGTGGTAAATATAGTAATTAGCCACCTTCTTGTTAAGAAGCTGTGTTTTAAACCATGCCTGCAACTCTAAGATCACTGCTGGGTGATTTTGTACCTCACTATTATTACTCCTCTAACAGTTTTGAAGAATTGTTCAGTGTATAAATGCTTTATCATCCTCATTTATTTTGCTGTAAATAATATAACCAGTCTCATAATATGTGAAGCATTTCTCATAAAATACTTGATCAGTTTTTTGTAAAGAAGACTGAGTTATAATTTGCTTCCTCCATTATTCCTATTGGGGTAAACCACTCCTAGTAAAAAACCCTAAATCTTAAAGAAAACAGAGGTCTTGTTCAGCTCCAAGTTCCACAATTATGGCAGCTTGAAAAAAGGTTGTCACATGTGTTGAGTGAAATTCCCCCACCATCCTCCGATTGGGAAGCCCTTATCAATATAGAGTGAAGCACAGCAAGTTTCTAAATACCCTTAGACCTCCCTCCCCTCTGTACCTACCGCAGGTGGTAACTGATCTCCTGGGCTGGTGTCTGTCTCCTCCATTTTCTGTAGACAAAGGGAAAGGGCCAGCCCAATGCTTCCATATATTCTCACCCATGGGCTGGTGCTCCTTGCCCTGCATGAGGTCCCTGGCATGCAAGAAGAGTGGCTCTCCATTTCTGCTGGCCACAGTCAGCACCCTCACCTCTGCTTCTTCACGGGGTGGGGGATGGAATTGCTTTGGCATAATTATAGCCACTGTAGCAGCCACCTGTACTGCATACTCTATTCCTGATTCATCCGCTCTTTCCTCTGTGTGAAACACAAGCCCAAAACTATTAACATTTAAGAAATGTGGAGGTGCTACTCCATTTCTCAACTTGCCTTTCCATTTCTAGAAACTGGCCCTCTTCCAAGATCCTCTGCAGATGTGCATGGTTTTAAACATGGTTGATTCAGCAAAATAACTCCTGCTGTGAGAATCAAGAAGCTGAAATATATGGCATCCAACTATATTATAAATTAGTCTTAAAAATGAAATGAAAAAGATCTCCACTGTTGGAAATAAGGTGTAGGACTGGACTGTATGAACCTTTGATATGATCCCAAAGGATTGTAGGGGTGGGGGGTTATGTTCTGAAAAATTGTTTTGGAGTCATTTCTGGAAAACCAAGAAATGAAGAATAGATTACATCAGGGAAAGAAAACAGTTCAAGCTCAACATCTCTTGACTGAATCTCATATTCTTCTATAAATCGTTAAATATGGATCTTTCAATTTGGATTGAAACTGGTGCAGTGAAAGGGGAGGGAGTTAACCCTTTCCCCTACACCATTTTCCCAGTTCAAATTGTGAGCATTCCTATGCATACCTGGAATTGCTGTTTGCTGTGTGAGAGAAAACATACAAGAATCCATATTGGAGGGGGGGGGGCATGATTTGAATCTGGAAAACAGTATGAGTGAGAAGTCTGTCTCCAGCTGCTGCTTTTGACTTTGAACACCAACATCCCTCGTGGACTTCTGATTACAGATCTCCTTGCATTTTGTCTAGTTTGATCTCCTTATGAGAAAGGGCATTCAGGTTAATCTTCATTCCCACCACACACCACATTTTCATGTATTTCCATGTAGCCTTCTGTTCTGTTAGCATTAATGGCTACTAATATTTAGAGAGGCCTTCAGTAAGTTTCCAGCTATGTGTTTGTCTTTTCTGGTTGGGGTATGTGATTATAATTATAGTTGTTTGCTCTGCCGCCATTAATTGCTGGAGCACTTGAGACAAGAAACTGACTCATTGACATGTATCCATGTGATAAAGCAAAGGTATAACTGCGCCTAAATTAAATGCTCAATAAATAACATACAAAGCGGAGGCCTTGCTAGTAATGTGCCACCTGTGCCTGGCAACAAGTCTGCAAAAAAAACAAGTAATGTTCAACAGCTCAGAAGCTACTTATGTTACCAGAGATATATACATGGTCCCTGTAAAAAAAAAAAGGGGGGGGGACTCTTAATTGGCATAATCCAATTTTTGGACAGAACAAAATACAATTACCTGTAACAACTTCATTTCATACCAAACTTTTGTTTGCAAATGTGGACAACTAGATCCATACAAAATATACCAAATGTAATAGAGTGGTTGGTTCTTGTTAGGTTCCTGTTAGATCAAAATGCAGATTGTAGGAGAGGTTGCTGGGAATCCTACAATTTTACATATACACAAGACACTGGAAAGGTGTTCACTTCAAAGCAGCCTCTTCTCAGGGAAGGGTCATAGCTTTGCAGGACAGCACATATGTTCCATTCAGAAGGTCCCAGGTTCAGTCCTTGGCATCTGTAGCCCAGTAGTTCTCAGGTAGCTGGCGCAGGAAAAGCCTGTGCCCAGGACCCTTGAAAGGAAGAGTAGAAAATTGTGATGTTCTGCCTGCACACTGGGGCTTTTTCAAGCCTCACCCCACCACAGCCTCTTGAGCCTCCTGAAAAGCCTCCCCTGAAGACCAAGGGACCCTCTAAAGCACAGGGTGGCCCAGAGGCTATAACTGGACACCACACACAGAACAAACAGCTTAGCTTAAAAGGCAACTCCTTTTCCAGGCATCTTTGGCTCCTGGCCCAAGTTTCCATGGCATTACTGTTGATTTGCACAGCTGCAATTCTAAAATGACGTGGCCCAACTGCAGTTAAGTCTCCCAGCCTTTCTGCTGTTCTGACTTTTGTCTGCTGAAGATAAATCTTGAAAAAAGCACTAGAATCCTAACGCTGACCGAGATGAACACACACACCCCTCCAGGCTCTGGCTAGATGGCTTCATTGCACCATGCTGCAGTCAGCATGTAGAAGGTCTTTGTTTTCCTTTCATGCATACTGATGTTTATGTTTCACTGCACTTCTTTTTAGGCCACCAGTTAGCAGAGCTGCTCCTCAACCTGAGAAACTGCAAAAAAACAACGTCAACAAAAAAAGGAAACTGGTTGAGGTCAGAGTTCATCATTTCACTTTCATATCCATTCATTCCCTTTTAACACGCTGTGTTGCGCTGTAGTTATACAGGAGCCCAGCAGCCTCTTAAAGACTAACTAAAGTTATTTTGGCATCAGCTTTCATGAGTCAAAGCTCACATCATTAGAAGAAGACTCACAAATGCAGATTCTGGAACATCATTAGTCTTTAAGGTGCCCCAGAACCCCAGTTTAGTTTTCTTGTGTCAGACTGACATAATTGCTGCCCAAAATTATACACATTGACCTCATTACAATCCTCTCCCCCCAACACACACTCCAATATGAATGCGTTGTTAATGGCCTTGCCAATGTCATATCAAATTGTTATACAGAGCTACAAGGGAAGTTGCTGCAGGTTCATGGTGTATATTCATTTTGTGTGAGATTGATACTGTCAGCAACAGTAGTCTTGGTTATTACCATCTTTTCCAAATGGTCACCAGGATTTGCAGTTGGTCTAAGGTAGATAATGCATTCAGTAATTTGAATGGACTGATAGTCAGAGTTTACCTGGCTCCACCCCAATTCTGAATGTTTTTGGAATGCATATTCCTTTAGCACAGGCCACTCTCTCCTCTATTCAGCCAAACACCACCTATGAGCATGTTCTCTACTCTCCTATGAGTTAAACAATGCAATTGTACCTTTATCACTTCTGTAAAATGTCTGGCCTAAAAGATGTATGTTACTTTACTCTGTGACATTTTTCCTTATAGGAGTTGGCTTTAGATCATGTTTTTGGGTACCGTGGATTCGATTGTCGCAACAACCTTCATTACCTCAATGATGGTGCTGATATTATTTTCCATACCGCTGCAGCATGCATAGTTCAAAACCTTTCCACAGGTAATTCACAGAGCAACAAAACCAAAGTGGTTATTTTCCGGCCCTCTTGTATTTTGACAAGAGTTCCAATTTCGAGCTCTGTGCTGCATTTGGTTCACTCACGCAAGCGCACTTCCCTGCTTACTTCAGTGCTGGGAGTGCATTCCTGATACATAAACCACAGAGAAACCCTTGCATAGAGCCCTCTCAGCCCTACCTACCTCACAGGGTGTCTGTTGCGGGGGGGGGGGAGGTAAAGGAGATTGTGACCGCTCTGAGATTCAGAGTATAGGGTGGGATATAAATCCAATATCATCTTCTACTACTACTGCTGCTGCTGCTACTACTTTTTTTGTAGCATGAGGCATGCATTGAAGATCCCAGTATGCATAACCTACCTAGACTATGTGGAAAACATATGTACCCGTTTTTCATTAATTCATATGAAGCAGACAGTTAGGCCAGAGGTGTCGAACTCATTTGTTATGAGGGCCGGATCTGACATAAGATCTTGTCAGGCTGGGCTATGTTGGGCCGGGCCATGTATATACCTATTTAAGATTAGGTAGCAGAGATAAACTTTTAAAGGACATAGACAAATATGAGTAAAGTTTTTAAAAAAAAAACACCTTAAAACATGCTTAAAACATTAGCATTTGTTGGTCTTAAGATGCTTTCTTGGTATTTCTCCCATGGGACCCAGGGAACTGGGCAGAAGCAGCTCTGGCTCTTTCCTTCCTTCCCTAGACTAGAGGACCAGGAGGGGGAGAAGCCTTAACCAATGGAGAAAATCAAGGTTTTGCTCTGTAGCTCCTGTGCATTTGAGCAAGCCTGACAAAGCAAGCTGAGATGCAGAAGGAAGGAAGAGAAGAGAAGGAAGCAGACAAGAACCAGTTGCTTGGGGGGCTGATAGGAGCCCTCCAGGGGCCTGATTCAGCCCTCAGGCCACATGTTTGGCACCCCTGGGTTAGGTTATTAGTCATCTAGCCTGGTATGATCTATGATTGCAGAAGCTGAAACAGAAAATGGGTCCTTCCTAGCACCCTTTCCTGGAAATCCTTCAAATGGCAATGTCAGGAGTAGAAGCTGGAGCCTTACTCATACAAAGCATTTTGAGTCAATAATGGAAAACCATAGATCATTAGAGCATGTTAAAGTATGGCATAATCAGGTTTATCATAAATACTGAACAGATGTTAGTTGAAATAGTCTAAAATTATTTTTATTCCAAATCTAAACTGTATCATAATTGCGATGGCTGTTTCCCTTCCCATCTTTCCCCCTTACAAGAGCTCTTTTTTTGTAGAACAGAATTACTTGAAAATATGTAATCAATACAAGCTCTGTTTAGATACTGTTCTAAACTAAAATCTTTCTGCGCAATTGCATAGGAAGCCAGACTTTCTACCTGGAACATACAGATGACATCCTCTGCCTGACTGTAAATCAGCACCCGAAGTATAAAAACATTGTGGCAACCAGCCAGATTGGTAGGTTCACAGTAAAATTAAAATAAAGGGACTTTAAGTTATTGTGCTTGTTCTTTGTGGAACTGGACAGTGCAGTTCCCTCTAAAACAACATTGTTCCAACATGTTTTTAAGAACTAAGAGGAGAGTGCTGTCAACTGCCTAGAAGCCAGGTATATTTATATTACTATCATTGCACTTTGTGAGACATTGACCTAGGCCATCACCATATCTGGAAACAATGAGAAACCATGAAGAACTATGGGATGCTGACCATCTATTTATTTATTTATTTTATACATTACATATCAGCAGATATAGCACCAAAGAAATTAATTTTATGTATTTGGTTTTAATAATTGCTTAATGTTCGTTATTATTTTATATTAATATTGTCTTATAATAGATTATTGTATTTTATCATGTTATTATGCTGTTAGCCACCCTGAGCCTGTTCCCAGGGAGGGTGGGATACACATAGAAATAAATAAATAATCATCCTTTTCTACTATTCAGTTGCCACCTTTATTTCTAAGCCCAATATAAGGATCCTGTCTAGCTCCACACCAGCTAATATGCTATGCAGTGGTTCCCAGGGACTGGGTTATCTGTGATCCTTTCCAGATCTAGGATTCACTGAGTTGCAAGCACTGCCAGAACTCATGTGAAATCACTCGTGTGGCATAAAGAGGCAGAGCCAGAGTTACCATGTCACCATCGTCAAGGCTCATTTAATTCTTTATATAACCATAGGAATTGTAAGTGCAGAACTAATGATTTTGCCAAAAAGAGGGCTGCTCCTCAGAGAGAGAGATAAAGAAACCACTATTGCATATTTCTGAGTGCAGACCAGGGCTTGAAAGTGTGTTGGCAGGATCTTATGGTTCAAACATTTGACCGGGCTCTGCGAATGTGGTGTTCAGAGTCAGATCCTAGATAAATGGGAGCCTTGGCAAGTCTCAACAGCAGTCAAGACCAATGCTGTTGTTTCTCTTGGTGGGTGGAATTGTCTCTCCAGAGGGGAGGTGGTGGTGGGAGGAGTGCACGGGCATTCAGGAGACTGGCTCCTGATCTCTTGACTCTGGTTAAGAGGGAGCCACCATTACTCCTACATCAGCTCTCCCTGGATATCTTATGGTCAAAAAAATTCATAGAATTTGGACCAATGTTTGGTATTTATAAGAGGAAAGAAATCACTGTGTCAGATTTATAATTCAACAATATTCCTGCCTCTCTTTGTTTTGTTGTTCATTTATTTAATCCATACTCATGTTGGATTTCGTTTTTTGATTTGGTGCTTCCTTCTGATGCTGATGCTGAGCACTCCAGCATTAGAAACACGACTTATTTTAGCTATTATTTTCCCTTGGTGCTTTCTCATTTGCCATTGCCCACACCATGCAGGTGATATGACAGAACTTCCAGGTAAGGCAGTTCTCTCCTTTGAGTCCTAGTCCACAAAGTCCCGTCAGAACTGTTCATGTTCCCTTGTTGTATCTTTGTCAATAGCAGATACAAGTTAAACATCATCCAATTAATTTTTTTCTTGCGTGTATGTGTGTGTCAGTCTCTCCATAAATGTTTCATTATTATTTTAGAACTTGCCTCATTTTGTAAACTGCGCTATTTCTCCCAACCTGCCATGTTTGTTCCATGAGATAGTATTATTATTCTATGTGGCTCTTATGCTTGGGGAAGGGTGGAGATGTTTTAAATTGTCTGTTTGCCTGCCTTATTCTTGATAAAGATTACCAGTCTCAGAAAATTCACAGCTTTAAATAGTTCCTTTTTGATTGCTCCTTTAAAAAAAAAAAAATCCAGGTACAACTCCTTCTGTCCACATATGGGATGCTATGACTAAGGAGACTCTGTCTGTGCTGCGCTGTTTTCATTCAAAAGGAGTGAACTATGTCAATTTCAGTGCTACTGGCAAACTCCTGGTGTCTGTAGGAGTGGATCCAGAACATACAATCACAGTTTGGAGGTGGCAGGAAGGTGGGTTTACAATTCTTGTTCTTATTATCCTGCCCTTATTAAAAATTAACATGTGCTAAGGAAGCTAGCATGATCTTGTCAGATCTTGGAAGCTAAGCAGAGTCAAGCAGTATCTGGATTGGAGACTTCCAAAGAATACCAGGGCTGTGATGTAGAGGCAGGCAATGGCAAATCACTACCTCTCTCTTGCCTTGAAAAACCCTTCAGGGTCTCTATAAGTCAGCTTTGACTTGACAACAACAAAAATGAAGCGAGCAATATTTGACTGGTTTCTTCCATCTCCTTATTTTGGCAAGATCCACACATGCTGCAGAATGAGGTGGCAGAATATTAAGGAGGTTGAAGTAAATTCAAACTATAAGTGGGATGCCACCTTTGAATCCTCTCCTACATAAAAAGGCTCCTTGCAAAAAGAAAAGCAGTGCATTACTGGGAAAGATTCTAGCATTGTCATTTGCCTTCACTTCTTTTCTGTTTGCAGGAGGTCTTAATGTAGAGGAATGTTCAAGAACATGATTTCCCATTTGCACTCTGAAGTGGCACAGGCTGTTCCACTACCTCATTCTTTGCATGTGTAGACCAGAGGCCTGCCTTTATGGCTGGAGACAGATAATTTTTTTCAGAGAGCTGAATGTGATATAATAAGAGCTTTGTGGCTCATAGTATGCATACTTTTGTCCTGTTCCATTCCCCCTACCCCCCACATCAAACAGAATTTGCTGAGTTTTGTGATTCTTTTAACATATGCCCCTAACAATGGTTAACATACTTATGAAAAATTAAATTAGTTTTTCTGATTTCCACAGGAGCTAAAATTGCAAGCAGAGGAGGCCACCTGGAAAGGATCTTTGTTGTAGAATTCCGTCCAGACTCAGATACTCAGTTTGTGTCTGTTGGAGTAAAACACATGAAATTCTGGACTTTGGCTGGAAGTGCTTTGCTCTATAAAAATGGAGTCATTGGTTCATTGGAAGATGCCAAAATGCAAACCATGCTTTCTGTGGCCTTTGGAGCTGTAAGTTCATATTTTTACACAGGAAATCGGGGCGACAGATCTTAGTTACTGAAACTGTTAATTTTTGTGCAAATGGCATTCTGTCTTAGTAGCCTTTGTTAACAAGAAACTACTGTGTAAAAACTACTGTGTTGAGCACCAGTGTCCCCCATCCAATTGACATTGTTTGATAATTAGGCATAATGGACTTAAACAACCCAATAGGTGCTTAGCTGAAGATAAGATTCTACGTTATGTGCAATATGGAGAAGATACCCAAAAAGGCATCCCCATATCATCTTCTCCCTTTGTTCCTCATACCATGTAGGATTGCTTCCCCAGTGTGGTGCATTTATCTGCCCTCACCAGCAGCAGCCAATAATGCCAAACAGGTGTGGAAAAAACACCCAGGCCAGGATTATAGCCCTAAACTATTACAGATTTCTTCAGCAAGTTTGGAATAGAAAATTCTTTACCTTAAATGGCTTGGATCCAGATGTACCATTACTCCTAGAGGTAGTGATGTCTGCTCACAGAAATAATGTTTTATCCCATGAGCTAGACCATTGCTCAAGGGACGTGAAACTACTGCCAGAGATGTTTTCAGCTTGTCCAAGAGCTTGGACAAGTTATAGCTCATGTAAGTGATCTGCCTTAGAATCAATTAGAGCCTATTTCTTACAGTAATCACATGAACTTTTTATGCAAGCTGTTACACGGGCCTTTGCAGACTGTGCTAGTGGCTATTTGACTTCCCCTTGAGGTTCTTTGAATCCAACCCTAAACATCTTATTAATCCATACAACAGTCAGATGAGGTTATTAGTAATACTCCCATGTCTTTCTGTTGTCTGGTGGCTACTTCACAAAGAAAATCTTGTTGAAGTAAATTAAATAGAGAGGTAAGGTTCAAAGGTCAGACTGCTAGGGCAGAAGTGGTGGTCTTACTAATGTTTGAGCTTGGACAGAGCAGAGAAGGGAAAGAAAGATGAGACAGAGAAAGATGGATAGAAGCTGGAAGGACTTTAAGGATGAAGTTTAGAACTGGTAAAACTTGTCCTCACACAGTTTTATCTGATCTCTGCCAACCCCTACTGAATTACTATAGTAAAAAAAACTGACATTAAAAAGTTGTGAGAAATGTTCTTTATTTTACTATCAAAGCTTCTTTTTTACATAGCCATGATGCTAACAAACATATATCTGGAAGTCCTAATGATAACAGAAGCTACTTAACAGTAAGATGACTCTGTTATGTAATCTGATATTTCAAGGGGCAAAATACATTTTGGGCCTTAGACCTTAGTATGAGAGGAAGCATGGTCCTGTGGCATACAGAAGCTGCCATCACTGGTCCAGAAGCTTGACCGCTGGTGCAGAGGACCAGCTTAACTAGATCAAGACATAATGGAGATGTACAATTAATGGCATTTACAAGGCAGACAGCTGTTGTTGTTGTTTCTTTCAGAACAATCTTACTTTCACTGGTGCCATCAACGGAGATGTGTATGTCTGGAAGGATCACTTTCTGATTCGGCTGGTGGCAAAAGCCCACACAGGCCCCGTCTTTACCATGTACACAACTCTTCGAGATGGCCTCATTGTTACTGGAGGGAAGGAGAGACCGTAAGAACCTATAACTTGTTTGTGTCTGCCGTTGCCTACCTACCCCTTTCTGCTTCAAAGAGAAATGCAAGTAACTAACTAGAATTGTGAAAGATTCTGACAAGCTGGATGAAGAAAAATACTGCCTCTTTCCTCTTTTCACTGCACCTCACAAAAAGCCATCTTTAAGGGGATGGCATGCCCTTAAAGCATGGAAGGTAATACAGGGAACTGTAGAAGAAAGGCATCCTAATCCTACATGCTTTTGGGGAAGCATAGAGGGGCTGCAGTGGAAAGGAACAGAGATCTCTTCCTTTTTTGGAAACAACTTTTTTGGAATGTCTTCTATTGGTCATGGAATGCTTCTTTAAAAGATACTCCATTTTTTTAGAATTAAACATTGACTTTCAGAAGTATTCTCTTTCAGACTATACAGCTGATAAGATCTGGCAAATTAAAACTGCCTCACATGATACAGCAAAAGAATGGCACCCAAGTTTCCCTTTCAGATCTCCTGAATCTTAGGTGATGTCTGAGAGATATTTGGGAGTCTGAAAACATGTGAGAAACATTTGCCTCACAGGCTTATTTACTGCATGGGATGCCCTTCAGACACATTACAGATAAAAGACATAACCTGTAGTGGAATCATGGGGACTTGGGCAAGTACATAATGGTTTGTGTTTTGGCTGGCTCCTTTTCAGAACAAAAGAAGGAGGTGCTGTAAAACTGTGGGACCAGGAGATGAAGCGCTGCCGAGCATTTCAGCTGGAGACAGGGCAGCTTGTGGAGTGTGTGCGGTCAGTGTGCAGAGGGAAGGTACATGAGGTCCTTATTTGCTGCCCTCGCAAGGGGCCCTCACTAATGATGTTGTGCATTATGTGAATCAGGAGAGTCTGAAGATCACATTAAATGTGTATGAAGCTAATTATGATGAGAAAGAGGCTGGCGGGGCTTATGGCAGGTTACAGTGGCTGCAGGCATGTCTCTAGTTATCCAGGGGCTTCTCCATATGAATTTCTGATCACAGATACACCATATGATTATTTTAGCTCAGGCGTGAAATTGATATAGCAAAGTTTTCTGTGAATTCAGAATGAGTACACATAGCTATTCACTGTTTGGCAGTCATTTGTGAACTCACCACAATATGTATGAACCAGGATTATTCATAATGTTCAGGTGAGACAAATTTTTACCATAATCCAGCAGTGGGTAAGAAAATTGGGGCAATGTGCTTTATGTAAAATGCATTTGACTTTTGACAAAGGGTATGAGGGCAAGTCCTCTCTTGTACATAACCATTGGTTAAACAACAGGAAGCAGCAAATACAGTTCTCAGCCTGGACAGTTCTCAGCATGGGATTTCCCAGGGATGTGCGCTTCCCCTCCCCCGACACACACAAATGATTTAGAATCAGAGGTAAACAGTAAAGTGACCAAATATGCTCATGACATCAATTTATTCCTCTTGGTGAAAACCAAACCACGTGTGAAGAGCTCCAAGAGAATTTAGTTTGGTGTAGTGGTTAAGTGCGCAGACTCTTATCTGGGAGAACTGGGTTTGATTCCCCACTTCTCCACTTACAGCTGCTGGAATGGCCTTGGGTTAGCCATAGCTCTGACAGAGGTTGTCCTTGAAAGGGCAGCTGCTTTGAGAGCCCTCTCAGCCCCACCCACCTCACAGGGTGTCTGTTGTGGGGGAGAAAGGTAAAGGAGATTGTGATCCGCTCTGAGTCTCTGATTCAGAGAGAAGGGAGAGGTATAAATCTGCAGTCTTCTTCTTCTAAATGGGCTGCAACTTGGCAGATGAGTTTTAGTGTAAGCAAATGTTGTTGTAATGAACAAAGTGGCAAAAAAACCATATCTACACTGTCAGGATATGAAGTGGTGGTGATGGATCAGGAAAAGATTCTCAGGGTCATGGTGAATATTCAGTGGAAATGTTACCTTGGTACAGCAGTGGTACAAAGAAGGCAAATTCTAGGCTAGGGATTATTGGGAAATAATTGAAATAGCTGATATCATAACAGAGAAGCATTTAAATGTCCCTTAGGGATGCCTAAAGTTCTCTGGATTGTGCTGTCCCCTACCCACACACACAAATCCTGTTTTTGCATCCTTAAGCCACCCCATAGAGCTGTTGTTGGCTTCGTTGTGAAACTTTTGTATAGCCACAGGAACATGATTTTTACAACAGAACCAACAGTAGCTCCATAGGTTGGTTTGAGGGCAGAAAAGCAGTGATGCTACAGCCACTTCTCCCCACATGCTGTGGTCACAAACAGAAAAGAGCTGGTGGCCACCTGAGAGTAACAGGACTCATATCATGTGTGATGCAGAGACCTCATTTTGTTCCCCAATAAACACAAGGACTTCATAATGTATTGATGGAGCCTTTCACTCTACATTCAGGCAGAAACTTTATAGCATCATCATCGCCTTAATCTGGTTTAACAGTAATTCTCTCCCTTTATTAAATCCTCGTATCTGCCTGGGGAGTGGGACTCCGTACCAAACAGAGGGTCTTTGAGAACTGATACAAAACCAATATAACTTTGTAATGTATATGTGCCTGCTGTGATGTTCTATAATATTGATTTTTGACTTTGTTTGAAACTTGAACAGGGCAAAATTTTGGTGGGGACCAAAGATGGGGAAATACTTGAAATTGGTGAAAAAAATGGTGCTTCAAACCTGCTGATTGACAGCCACATGGAAGGAGAGATTTGGGGCTTAGCTACTCATCCCTCCAAAGATATTTTTATCTCTGCTAGTAATGATGGAACTGCGAGGATCTGGGACCTTTGTGACAAAGTAAGAGACATTTGCACTTAAAGACATGCCCTCAAGATCACTTATGCCTGGCTTGTTTGGCCCTGATTGATGCTGTTGGGAAGCAGGTGGTTCCCCACTTCTGTGTAGCATCATCATGCTTCTGTGCACCCCAAACTGCTTTGATGTAATGTTTTGAAAAGGTCACAGCAAAGCCAGGGTGGCACCCAGGAGGATGGGAAAGTTCTGATCTTCCCAGTTCTATCCACACTGGTGCCGTTTTCCCTGCCCATGCAGTGGCCATCCCCTGCCACAGACAGTTGACATTATAGCATTATAATTATCTATCCAGTAGTTCCTCTGAATTCTTAGTTTTCATTTTTTATGTAAGTCTCTAGCCACTTTTGTCATGGATATTTGCCTTTCTCACTATATGTCTGCAACAAAGGGGCCCTTAAATGTTTTTAAATAAAAACTAGTAATTCAGAGAACGTGTAATTTTGTAGTAACGCTATACTGATATGTCAATTGCTGTTTTTAAAAAGAAATGTAAAAGCCTGCTAGTGCTCTGTAGGGGGTATGGCTACTGCAAGGTTCTGGGGTAGAAAAAATGTGGGGAAACAGGCTTTGTGGAAGCCCTGGTGCCACTGTGTTATATTACTAACAGCCATGGCAGCAGCAGAAAAACCATACAAGCCCATCCTGTGTGAAAGATATGCATGAAACAGGCTGTAGCTGCTATCAGTTTTGTTATCAATTTTGAGTACTAAACTATTCCATAACCTTCCCTGAATTTAACTTAACAGCCTGATGAGATAGGTTACAAAAACATCTCCATTTTGAAGATGAGGAACTGAGGCCAGACTCAAGTTAGTCAAGTCAAATTCATCTAATTTCCATGGAATTAATTTGGCTGGATCATGCACAGAGATCTGTATAGGAGGCCAGTTGAAGGTATTGCTTCAACCCAAATCTCCCAGAATACTCCAGTTATCACTAATTATCATTGTCACAGCAATTGTAAAGGTATCTCAAGAAAACTGCAAATATGTTAATACACTTCATATTTTGGGAGACCTTTGTAAATTACAATCAACACTAACAAAGAACTAAAGCAGTGTTTGTTTTTTTTAAGAAGTATGGCTCGGTTTTCGTTATGCAAAACTGAATGACATGTAACAAGGGATCTGGATTCACTATAATTCTTATTGACGTTACATTAATTGAACTGAACCTGATCCAGCTAGGGGACATGTGCAAGTGGAAAGGGGCTTCCCCACATGTATGACTAACTGGATGAGGAACCATGCACCCAAAAGAGTGCTGTACACTCAGTACAATCCAGGAGCCAGGACAATACACACTTTGGCCCAATAAAAAGATCAGCAGTAGTGCTGCGCAGGAGAGAGGGAGCCGGAGCTGGATTTGTCAGCTACATTCCCTCCTTTGTCGAAACAACTGATAGTTCTATCACTAATTACCTGACAGGAGCTACATGTGCATGGGTAGGTGAATGGGACTTTATGTGTTCAATGCAAAAACATATGAAGTATGACATGAATCAGCATATCAAAGTCCTGTCATCTTTGTTGTACAGAAACTGCTGAATAAGGTGAATCTGGGCCATGCTGCCAGATGTGCTGCCTATAGCCCTGATGGCGAGATGGTTGCTATTGGCATGAAGAATGGAGAATTCATCATTTTGCTTGTGAACAGCCTTAAAGTTTGGGGTAAAAAACGAGATCGGAAGTCTGCTATCCAGGACATCAGGTACTTTGGCCAGAGCAGAAAAACAGGGACTAGCATTCAAGGTGGCTAAGGAAGCTAGCAGTGTGGTGTAAAAGTTAGAGTGCTGGACTAGGATCTTGGAGACCCAGGTTCAAATCACCACTCTGTTGTGGAATCTTGATGGGTGTCCTTGAGCCAGTCACACACATTCATCTTAACCTACCTTACAGTGCTGATGTGAGGTTAAAGTTGAGGAGAGGAGAATGTAAGCTGCTTTGAGTCTCCTCTGGGGAGAAAGGCTGAGTATGAAGTAAATAAATAAAGCCTTAAGGTATTCGTTATGCTATGAGCAGTGTTCCCACTAAGCTGAGTTAGTGTGAGCTAGTTCACAGTTTTTTAGCCTCTGTCTAGGCAAGTAGGTGTGAGAAACCTCAGCTTGAGACCCTGGAGAGCCACTGCCAGTCTGAGAAGACAATACTGACTTTGATGGACCAAGTGTCTGATTCAGTATAAGGCAGCTTCCTATATGTTCATATGTCTCACACATTTTTATCTTAGCTCAGGAAAAATGACCCCAGAGCAAACTACGTAATTTATGCAGTAGCTCACAACTTTAATGCCAGTAGCTCACAAAGTAGACTTTTTGCTCACAATACTCCACAGCTTAGAGGGAACATTGAGTTACTTATGAACAAATGAACACATGAAGCTGCCTTATACTGAATCAGACCCTGGGTCCATCAAAGTCAGTATTGTCTACTCAGACTGGCAGCGGCTCTCCAGGGTCTCAAGCTGAGGTTTTTCACACCTACTTGCCTGGATCCTTTTTAGTTGGGAGATGCCAGGGATTGAACCTGGGACCTTCTGCTTACCAAGCAGATGCTCTACCACTGAGCCACCGTCCCTCCTACTTGTTCATATTCATGTGCCATTTGATTCTCTGTTACTGAACGCCTGATTCCCTGCAGATGAACAGAGGCAACGGTACGGGAAAACACTGCAATTGAAGCGATACTCCACACTAAAAGCCAACAAGTAGTTCAATCAAGCAAGCAAGCTAGTGGACAGAATCCAGCAGGAAAGATTGTGGGAGATGTTCCAGGATGGATCTTTTGCTTCCTCAAGCGGCCTGCTGTTCATCCCAAAAATATTCTCTGAGGACTGGGGGGCCATCTCAGATGTGTCACATAATGAAGGGCATCTGGTGAAACCTCCTCCTCCATCCTCTGTCAATGCTCAGAGAGGATTTTGGCTGGTTGGGAAAGTGGAAGGCAGAAAAAGATCAGCTCTGCCAGCTCCTTCCACAGTTTTCACACTGGATCCAAACCTATAAAACAGAAGCTGGACATCCATTCACAATCCCCTGCTAGTCTGTATGGTATAATGTTTAAGGTGTTGGGATGAAATCTAGGAAAGGTGTGTTCAATCCCTGATCAGTAGAGATGGGCACAAACTGGGAAAATAGTAGTTCGTGTTGGTTTGTGGATCATTTGACTGCCTGAACCAGTGGGTTGTGTTGGTTCATGGTTTGTTTGATTTCCTGAACTGGTTCATTTGATTCAGGAGATGTACAACAGCCCCCTCATGAGTTAGAGATGCCAAACTCACCAGAAGTCTTTCCTCCACCCACCCGCCAGGTTTGGCAAAGATTGGATTTGGAATGTCCAAGTTATAGCCCCCAAAGCAGGAGCCCTCAGGAGAGCTTAGCTTCAGCTCTGATGACAACTGACTCTTTTCTCTTGGTGCTGCAAAGTGAAAGCAGGGTGTCTGCTCCCATAGAGCAGAATGGGAGCTCTGTGATTGGCTTCCAGAACTTCCAATCCAGCTATGGACAAATGCTGTCGTGTTTCTAGGGGTCCCAAAAGTCCACCCGCAGCATTGCCAAGGAGTTTATTGAATCAGTACCAGGCAGTCTTGCAAACCAACTGCAAAAACAAAACAAACAATACACTGGAAAAGAAATGTACTTTGTTTTTGGATGGGGAGGGCACAATTTCATGAATCAGAGAGCCAGTTTGGTGTAGTGGTTAAGTGTGCAGACTCTTATCTGGGAGAACCGGGTTTGTTTCCCCATTCCTCCACTTGAACCCGCTGGAATGGCCCTGGGTCAGCCATGGCTCTCGCAGAGGTTGTCCTTGAAAGGGCAGTTGCTGTGAGAGCTCTCTCAACCCCACCCACTTCATAAGGTGCCTGTTGTGGAGGAAAAAGATAAAGGAGATTGTGAGCCACTCTGAGATTCTGATTCAGAGAGAAGGGCAGGGTATAAATCTACAGTCTTCTTCTAAACAAAGCATTAATTGACGCAATTCATTTATTGGCCATCCGTACTGATCAGCTGTGAAACCTACTGGGTGACCTTGACCCCATAATTTTCTCTCAAACTTACCTTCCTTGCAGGGTAGTTTTGAAGATAAAACAAGGAAGGGGAGAGCTCTGCATACTACCCTGGGCTTCTACAAGGACGGGCAGGATAGTGAGATAGGTTACTATTGACCAGCAAGTCCATCTGCTGATACCAATTATCAGAGCAATTGTCTTTCTGAATTGATGGGTCTTGGACAAATATATGAAGGTCAGAGGGAGGCTTGTAACTGTGCTCTTCTTGAAGGAACTCATTCCATGATCTTGATGCCTCCACACAAAAGCCCTGCACCCTACTACAGAAGCCCTCAAACCAAGGGAATCTAGAGCAGGGCTCTTGAAGGTTATCTCAGCAGGTGAGTGAGCCCATATTGGTGCTCTTTAAGGCATGCAGGACTCAAACTGTAAAGTGTTTGTCATTCTCAGATAGCTCATGTGTGACAGAATGTAATTAGATGAAAACTCAATGCTGATCAACACCCTTTTTTCAGCAACAGCAGGTCCCAATGCCTTAGAAAAAGAAGTACCCGCAGGACAGCTGGAGATAAAACTTTCTCTCATCATCTTTGGGCACATCTAGTCTTGTAGGAAAATCTTAAAAGAGCAGGCAAGGTGGGGTGGATTAAACTATATACCTCCAAAGCTTGCACCATAGAAGTTCTATTGTGATTTATTGTAGTTTACTGTTGCAAATGAGAACTGATCAAAGAGAACAACTCTTGTGTGGAAGTTAGATTTTAGCATTTTCTCTCATGCCTGCCATGTGATCCAGAAAGCTGATTCAGCTAGAATGTATATCTAGCTTCAGAATGGCTTTCTGCACCATATGAGCACCACTGACAAGCATCTCATCAAGGACAAAAAGCTTTCTTAGAGGTTCACCCCAAAGCTTCACAGGTATGTCTAATTTGAGGGCTGACAGCATCCATCATAGTCAAGAGGTTTGCTTTAAGGCTGGTGCATTCAACCATGTGGCTTTTCCCAAGTGAAGAAATCTCCTTGCACTTTGTGTCTCACAGCCCAACATTGTGTTAACAGCCTCCTCCTCTATTCCCCCCCCCCCCACTGTCTAGAATCAGCCCTGATAACCGGTTTTTGGCCGTGGGTTCCCAGGAACACACTGTTGACTTTTATGACCTCACCCAAGGCACCACCTTGAACCGGATAGGCTACTGTAAGGACATTCCAAGCTTTGTCATTCAGATGGATTTTTCGGCAGACAGCAAATACATTCAGGTAGGCTTGCACACACATTTTATTTCTTCCATAAGATTTACAGACTTCCTTATTTGTAAGTCTCCAGGGAGATAATAATGCTCTGTAGAGCAATATGTTTCTGTAGAGAAATCAATTTTTGTCAAAAACTGAAAGCATAGAAGACAAGGGAAGAAAGTGAGAAGTCAAATCATTCAGTATGTGACCATGTTGTTGTTAACCATTCAGTTGTGTTTGACTCTTGGTGATTTGATGGGTCAGCTCTCTCCGTGTTTTCCAATCTTGTACTGTTTCTTTGAGTTGTTCCATGTTCAGGCTGCTGTCGACTTTTATGGTGTCTAGCCATCAAGTTCTTTGGCAGCCTGGTTTCCTTTTGCCACTAACCAATCCAGGCATAATTGCTTTTTCTAATGAATTCTTCCGCATGACATAGCCGAAATAAGTCATTCACAGTCATATTCTTCCAATGGCATGTCTGTGCTCCAATACTTGCTTGTTGGTCACGTTTGCTGTCCAAGGAATATGCAGGAACCTTCTCCAGCACCACAGCTCAAATGAGTCATTTTTCTTCCTGTCTTGCTTCTTCATGGTCCAACTTTTGCAGCCATAGGTTGCTATGGGGAACACAATAGCAGAGACTAATCTGCCTTTGGTTGCTAGGCTGATGTCCTTGCTCTTCCATATTCATTTCATACTCATCATTACTGTGTGACCCAGCGTGATTTCACATTTTATTTCTGGACTGCATTCACGGCTTTGGTTGATCAGTGATCCTAAGAAAGTGAATTCTTCCACACATTTGATCTCTTCATTGTCAGCTGTTATTTTGATGTTTCTGTTCTTCTCAGTAGTCATGATATTGGTCAAAAAGGAAGAACATACGTGAACAGAGAGGAGCTTAAATTTAATAGGTCTAGCTGCTGCTGTTATAGAGTTTGGGATATAGATATTCTCATTATGGGAAGGAACCATGGAAAAGAGATATAAATGGGAAGTGGGAGGAGGTAGATGAAGGTAAATGTACCCACCTAGGTGTAGTAACCTTAGTTTAACTTCAAACTAATACAGCAGAATGTGTTATATGTATTTATTTACATACAGGGTGATTACAGACCAGCACTTCGGGCTGACTCAGAGACACTTCGGAAATCAACTAGAAAAATCCTTCCAAACACAAACATCTGCCACCTGGCCCCATCCCGTACTCACCCCATCCTCTGGCATCCTAAGAGTGGCTCAAAAAGCTACCACTTCCAAAGTGGTAGCAAATTTTTGAGCCACACACCAGTCGCCTCCTTGGCATCTGGAGCGGAAGGGTGCAAGCAAGGGGCTTTGGTAGTGTGAAACCACCAAGTCGCCCCAAGCTGTTTCCGGCTTTTGGGGCGTAAAAACCAGCCAGAGCGCTTGAGCACATGAGCACTTGACTCATTGAGGGAGAAAAAGAGCAGTCCAACCTCTGAGGCGCCCCCCGTCTGATCGCACAAAGCCACCCCTCAGATGGGATGGGGCTGCCTCACCAGGGAGCATGTGGAGGGTTTCAGATGGCTCTTTTTGAGGTGGCCCAATTTGGAACACCTCCGATCTGCCCCTAAATGCCCGTCTGTTATCACCCACAGATTACTTTAACTCAAATTGGGCTTTCCATGTATTACTAAACAATATGTTAGGCCTTAATGAAATGGTCTGACATTTTAGCCACAGCTTGTTCCATTAATTACAGAGCAGTCCTGTGGGGAGTTACATCAATCTATGTCCACTGAAATCAGTAGGGTTAGACTGGAGGAACTCTGCATAGGGTTTGCACTATTAGACTAACCTACTCATATCTATTTGGAGTTTCTCCTATCATGAAAACAGTTTAGATCCTATCCCGAATATCCATGAATGCAAAACCATGACCTTTTTAAAGGATCCACAATGAAAATTTTTAGTACATCCAAACCAAAATGGTACATCCAAACCAAGTCTGCAAGTGGAGACTTGCATCAGTGAATGCATCTCCATCTAATAAAACTTCCCTGCACATACAAAACTGATAGAGAGAAGGAGCCTTCCCAAGCATTTCCCCTGCCATGTTTGTTTTCTATATGTACAGATGGGTTTTTTCTCCCCCATGAGGAAATCATTTGTCTTAGTCATTGCCTGCCATCTCCAGAGACAGGTTTCCTACTACCCTAAAAACTAGGTCAAAGGGAACAACTCATGTGACAAAATTGCTTTTAAAAAAAGAGCAAAATGTGTATGCAGCTTTGGAGCTTGAAAGAGGAAAACTACTTCAGGGTCTTCCATTGTCCCCATCAAGCCACTCTTCATATTACGGTACGTGTACACCTAAAATGTTCATTCATGAGTGTTACAAGCAGGGCTTTTTTTAAACAGGAACACAGAGGAATACAGTTCTGGCTGGCTCGGCATCAGTGGGTGTGGCCTAATATGTAAATACGTTCCTGCTGGGATTTTTCTACAAAAAAAAAGTCCTGGTTACAAGCATGTCTGCAAACATACAAGGCACACTTGTTAGGGAAATACGATTATATGCCACCAGTCCCTAGAGTTTAAAAGAAAATCAGTTTTGCTTCATGATGCATTCAGTGAAAGCTGTATATATGGGTATAAAATATTCCTGACTCTGTGAACATGCTTCTTTGTAGCTGGTGTATATCTTGCTTTCTTATGGTATACGTCTCAGTGAAAACAAAACAGCTTGGATCGAGATGGTAGCTAGCTAATTTTGTTATTTGTTTCAGTCACTACAGCATTCATAGAGGAAAAACAGATGCTGCACTATAATTTTGACTGAGAGTACCTGCATTTACTAATGCAGAAAGAGCATTAATAGGTGCACACAAGGAGGCAAGACACATTTCTTTATATTCTATAGAATGCTATTAGTGCAAAGAAATCCACAAGCCTATAATGCCACTAATAGCAATCGCAATAGATTTGGGGAAGATAAGAGTAACAGGGGTGGGACTAAAGGCTTCATCCCCACCCGCACAACCTCCTCTTTCCTTCCTCAGGTGTCAACTGGTGCCTACAAACACCAGGTTCATGAGGTGCCATTAGGAAAGCAAGTGACAGACACTGCACACATCGGCAAGATCACCTGGGCCACCTGGACAAGGTAATGCAGCACAAATGATTCAAAGTAGTTCTTAATGACTCCTCCAGCATAGGCACAAGAGAGGCTGACAGCACTTCTCTCCTGGCCTTTGCTCCTTGCCACTGCTGAATTGGGAGGGGGAGGTGGGGCTGAAAGCAGTGACAGACCATACCCACTCACACACCGCATTGCACCAAACACAAAATTCAGAAAAAAAACAAACTCAAAAGAATTGAGAACCCCAAATTCATTGATTCACTTTGAAAACAAGGCTAGATAATTTGGAACGCCAATATCCAAAGGGAAATTTGAACAAGGTGCGAAGTCCTGGAGCATTCCTAGAGCCAAAATGCTTAGAGATTTCTTCACTAGAATTTGGTGGATGCTCTTCAGTGCTATACACATTGTTACGGATACCAACAGAACCATATTAGAAACCAAAAAGGACTTTGTTGTTAAAAAACTGAAGTTGATTCATTTATATGAACATGGCCTACAGTCTAAATATAAGCCAAGGAGAAGGACTTGGCCAGGCCAGCATGAGGAGAGGGATATGCAAGAACACAAGGGGGTAGTAGTGCTAAGCAAGAGAGGAGCTGTCAAGCATGCGGGTTCAATGACGAGTCGAAGTTGATACAAAGACTGCATTTATTGATAGACCGATACTTTGGTAACAGGTTCTTGAGAGTAATGCTGAATACACATTGATACAATAATTTTAAGGGCTACTTCAAAGGGATTCCAAGGGATGGGGTTGCGGGCTAGCAATCATACATATCATAAATGTCTACATTCCCATAGCATTATCAGGACTGTGTCCTTGCTTTCCCCAGATGTCTCTCACTCCCTTACAAGAATGTATGGGAAGGTGCTGATTACTTGGTTTCAGTTCTCACTACTTCTAATTATGAGCCATAAAGCAAGGCGGGGGGGAGGGAAAGAATAACAAACTAGCAAAGTTGGATCCTCCATGATACTTCACAGACCAGGTTAGGCAGGACCCCTAAACAATCAATTATCAATGGAATTTCACCATGCTTGACATGCTGCCCCCCCTAAAATCAACCTCGGGGTTTCTGAGGAAACGCTCTGTGAAACTTGTTTACCAAATCAGGGGCTAACACATCTTTTTCTGCTACCCATTCATTTTCACTGGCTGGGAAATGTTTCCACTTAATTAGATAATACAAAATCCCACGTTTCATCTTTGAACCGAATATGTCTTGTACTTCATGATGACTCTGATTCCCAATCTGGATAGGTTGTGGAGCTGGTGGTCGAGGGTGCCAAGAAGAACCACCCGGATCTCTTCGCAAAAGACTGCAATGAAAGACAGGGTGTATTTTACTAAACATTTTGGGCAACTCCAATTCTACGGTCACTTTGTTAATCACCCTCTTGATCCTAAAAGGACCTAAAAATCTATACGCCAACTTCTTGGAGGGTTGATTTAATGGGAGGTTCTTGGTTGACACAAATACCGTGTCTCCCACTTTAAAATCCCAAGCGGGTACATGAGATTTATCATACTGTTTTTTGTACGCCTCCTTAGCGGCTTCCAAATTCTCTTGAATTTCCTTCCAGCTGTTCCCTAGTTTTCCCCACCATTGTTCAAACAAGGTGGGGTCACGGGTACATTCTCCCCCTGGCAACAACGGAACAGGATTCCTCTCATACCCATTTACAATCTGAAACGGGGAAGCCTTGGTTGAACTGTGCACGCTGTTATTGTAACCATACTCGGCAAATGGCAAAAGATCCACCCAGTTAGACTGTTGGTGATTCACATAGCACCGTTTCTGAATTTCCTTCGGTCTGTCTTTTCCCTCCTTTTCAGTTTCTGTGGCCAGGCGCTCTCCCCCCCACTTATCAGGTTGCAGATTCCGCCGTGTTTTGGACCTGGTGGTTACCATGGCGGCTACTTGGGAGGGTGGGATTAGAGAGTCTACAACCTCCTTTTGACTGTTATGTTGAGGAAGGCACGAAAGGGCGTCCACCAAAAAGTTTTTCGTCCCAGGGATGTGCCTCAGCACAAAGTCGAATTTAGAGAAGAACCCCGCCCACTGGATCTGCTTTTCGCTGGCCAGTGAGCACCTCTAAATTTTTTTGGTTGGTCCAGATCTGAAATGGAACCTTAAAGCCTTCTAGCCATGACCTCCAGGTTTTCAGAGCATAAGTCACAGCAAAAGCCTCCTTATCCCAGACCGACCAATTCCTCTGCTCTTGGGAGAACTTTTTAGAGATATAGGCACAAGGCTTTAGCCTCCCCTCCTCATCCTTTTGCATGAGGATGGCTCTGACGGCGACATCGGAGGCGTCACATTGCACAATGAAGGGCTTCATCTCATTATGGTGGGTTAAAACGGCACCTTGGTGTCCAATTCAATTTTGCCCCTGGTTTTTTGGCGTCAGGACCCTTCCCCCTGGTTTTTAGCAACTCCGTGAGGGGTAACATAATTTGGGCGAACCCCGGTATGAAGGTTCGGTAAAAATTGGCGAACCCGAGGAACGTTTGGAGCTGTCTACGTGTCCTCGGGGGAGCCCAATCCAGTACCACTTGAACCTTACTTGGGTCCATGGCCAGTCCTTGTGCCGACACCCTGAAGCCGAAATAGTCTAGTTCGGTCTTATGGAACTCACATTTTGACAATTTAGCATACAGCTTGTGCTTCAATAGGGTGCTAAGCACCTCCCTCACTGATTTCATATGCAAGTTGAGATCTTGTGAGTAGATAATTATGTCATCTAGGTACACCACCACCCCCTTGAACAAATACTCTCTCAACACCTCATTGATAAAGTTCATGATACTTCACAGACCAGGTTAGGCAGGACCCCTAAACAATCAATTATCAATGGAATTTCACCATGCTTGACAGGAGCAGAACTTGGCAGTCAGCTCTCTGGAAGAGTCATGGGTGTGTATTTTGGAACAGTAGGCATGTTAGTTTTGGTGCAGCCAAAATTGTCCAAGATCTTGTGGCATTTTAAAGACAAAGGCCTGATTCAAACAAAAATGTTCATCACTAGTTTTCGTAGGACCAGAAGCTGACTGTAAGAGACAAGACAGCGAATTCTGCTTGCGACATTAGATCTGTGCCTGTTCATTCACAAAGACAAGCCATCCCTTGATACTGAAATCCTCAATAGCATGTTTGCTAGTTTTTAAACTGTCATCAGAATCTGTGTTGGTTGACTGCAATGGACTTCCCAGGATACCCTCTGGAATGTATATGGGGAAACCTTACCAAATGAATGAGGCATGAATTTTCACAGACAAGAGCAATGCTGGTTTTCCATTTCCATCTCAGCAAGGGAGACAGAAAGTCTCCTACCCCCCCCCCCCCCCCAGGTCTCAAGGGGACACAAAAATGTAAGTTAAGCTTACAAAGTAGCTGTGGTTAGTAATCATACCAGCCCCTCCCCTCCATTCCCCTATGTCTTCTTTTTGAACTGCTGGGCTGTCCCCGTCGAAATCTCACTGTAACAAGGGACCCCCTTTCCTTTCCCAGCACAGGACTGGAAAGCTTGTCTCATATCAGGTTGGGCTTCACAGCAGGCAGATTCCCCAGCGTCCTTGGCTAGCTGGGGAGCACACTGTCTGCAGCATTCCTTTGAAGCTGGGGGTGGGGTGGGGGTGGGAAGGAGCACTGTTATTCCCATCCATCCCAACTGCTTTCTTCTTTTCTCTTTCTTCTTTTGGGGCAGCATCCTTGGTGATGAAGTCATTGGCATTTGGCCCCGAAATGCAGACAAAGCTGATGTCAACTGTGCTTGTGTGAGTCACGCTGGCCTAAACATTGTCTCTGGAGATGATTTTGGACTAGTCAAACTCTTTGATTTCCCCTGCACTGAAAAATTTGTAAGTGAGCATTGCAGCTTTGTCAATGGGGAGTGTGGGTGGCTGTGGAACATCTTTTTGAGACTTCTCAGAAATGTCCAGACTTTCCTTATAATGATAATGTAAATGATGATTTACATTGTAAATGTAAATGATTATTTACATTGTTATCCCCAAATGCGGCTGCAAGTACTTGAATTTACTGCCAGAAATCTTGTCTCTCCCCGCCCCCAGTTTGGTGTAGTGGTTAAGTGTGCGGACTCTTATCTGGGAGAACCGGGTTTGATTCCCCACTCCTCCACTTGCACCTGCTAGCATGGCCTTGGGTCAGCCATAGCTCTGGCAGAGGTTGTCCTTGAAAGGGCAGCTGCTGTGAGAGCCCTCTCCAGCCCCACCCACCTCACAGGGTGTTTGTTGTGGGGGAGGAAGGTAAAGGAGATTGTGAGCCGCTCTGAGACTCTTCGGAGTGGAGGGCGGGATATAAATCCAATATCATCTTCTTCTTCTTTTTGCCAATAGGCCAAACACAAGCGTTACTTTGGTCATTCCGCACATGTCACCAACATTCGCTTTTCTCATGATGACAAGTATGTGATCAGCACTGGAGGCGATGACTGCAGGTAATGTATGTTGTGCACAAACCTTGAACCAGTGGGTGCTTGGGGTAAGAGTTGGATGCAAGATAACCAGGCTCACATTTCACTTTGCTTACTGGAATAAACTCTAGGCAAATCCTGTCTCTCAGTCTCACAGACTTTGAGCAAATCCTGTCTTCTGTGAGCCTGCCTCACAGAAAATGCTGCTATGGTCTTTATGGAAATAAGGCAGGATAAAAATAACAAAATACAAAGCTCAGATATGAGCATAATAATATTCTACAAACTGATACAGGATAGGATGGGGAAACATACGGAATTGTTTATAATAGCAGATCCTAGTATGCAGCAGTTCTAATGTGTCCTAAAATATCCTGTGTTAGGATAACCCCACATGTCACAAAATTCACCATTTTGTGCTCTGTGACATGTAAGGCAGAGATCCCTATGTCTGTATCCATCTCATGGGAATCCAACTACCATTGCCTACACTGTGCGATTATGTAATGGACACACAAATAAAGGCAGGCAGTGCTCCTCACTGGCACATTCTGGGCTATGATACCTCCTGTACCGTTAACTGTGTGCAGTATGTGCAGCAGAAGGCCACTCCAGCCCTCGCATTTCCCCAGATGATTCACCAAGCGGCTGCTTCCAGATGCAGGGAAGGGGATGAATGTTGAGTGCTCTTCCATAATTTAAAAAAAGACCCTCACTGAATATAGACGTCTAGATAAAAGATTTCTCTGTCTGTCTGATGCTAATTGCCCACGTGCAGGAAAATTTCCTCGGTTGGTTTGTTTTTGCTTGGAAATAGTCAAATATATGATCCCACCAGCATGAGCAGCCTGAAATGGAAATTGCCTACTATTCAGGAATAAAATATCTCAAGAGAAATAATTGGCCAATTTAAAAGCACAGGGCAACTCTCTCCTTCCTGCTACCTGCCTGCCTTTAAGATTCTCTTTTGGAACACCCAAACATTGTGTATAAGATTCAGCAATCTGTGTTCTGTTGGCATCATAAGTTCTATAGTATTTATAGCCTTTCAGTCAATTCATTTTATTGCATTAATTCAAAGTCACAACAAAACAACAACAAAAACCGAACCAAATGAATCAAGGCAAACACACTATCATGTAAAACCCATAAAATATTCATTAGAAAATTGAAAAGTGTTTAAAACATCTTGATAGGTAAAAGCAGTTAACAATAGCTTACCATTCCTATAATAATTAGTGACCTAGCAAATAGCTAGTATTCATTGACCAAACTTACATCAGAGAATTTTGACTGTATCGTTATAGCCGGGGCCACAAACTTGTGTCGACTGTAGTTTTACTACTAGCAGATGGAGCAGTTTGTAGTTTTTATTGCATCTGTTCTGGTACAGAAAAAAGAACAACTGCCACACAGCTATCACTGCCTGTATCAGGGCCATAACTGTCAGCGGATATAAAGCCAACTATATACCTGCTGGGTAGATTCAGTGGCCAAGGAATCTTCAGGGGGAGAGGAGAAATCAAGCAAGTCTATGGGAGTGGAGTTGCAAAGCAGGTGTTTGGTGGTGGGTTGGTTATTGTTGTTTTCCTTTTTAGGCCAGAAATAAATGGAAGTCATAGTTGTAGAACCTGCTCTTGCAACCCGGAATGCAGATACAATGAATCACTTGTGAAACAGCAACATGCTTGCTTCAAGTGGTACAGAGCCAGAATAGTCTGTTTCACTTTCATTTACACATTTCTACCCTGATTTTCTGGCCAAGATTAGCTCCCAAATCAGTTTGTGTCTGCATGTTGGATTGTTATTACAATGAACAATGCTGAAGGTATCTGGGTAGGTGTTTAGCAATCTCTTCTGCTCCCTGGCAGCTAATACCACTATCCAGGTTCCAAAATGTTTCTTCAGGGGGTAGACAGAGCTGTTGATTGATTCTGGGACCAGCTGGTGGTAAATATGCCACCCTCACCCTCCAGGAACAGCCCTTCCTTGCTGATTGGTAGATGCCCAGGTCACTGGCAAACCAGTATTTCTGTTCCCTGGGCTGTAAAATGGTAAGCTACTTTGTTGGATAATTGCAAGAATGAAAAGAGCAACACACGTGAAAGGCTGCCCATACTGGAAGCACTGCATAAAATCAGCCAATTAAGGAGGAGAGTCTCCCACTCTCCGTGTTCTGCACTTGCCTTGTTTCCTTCTCCTTCTGCCTCCATGAAACATTATGCCCTTGGAGTAAAATTCAGCTCACTGTTCTGTGGTACTGGAAGGAGCTGAGATAAAGGTGCAAAGAAACTGACATCTTGTACACACACTATAGCTAGCCTGTCATCATTCTTCCTTAAACAAATGCTAGATACTGTGAAGTAGTTTTAGAGGAGTAAAGATCAGTAATTTGTAATAGATTGCATCACTGGGTGAGCTGTTCATGGTACAGACACCCACTGGGTAGAATCAATGGTCATGGCAACTTCAGGATGACAGGAGAAAGCAAGCAAGCTTAAGTATACTTTTATGTTCTCCTTTACTCAGACACTGCAATGTTCCTGTGTTAATTAGAACATTAGAATATACAGAGGCAGTCCTTCCACAGGTAACGGCAGGGATATGTATCACCTTGTACCAGCCACCCCCTGAAACAGCCTGGGATGCAGCAAGAAAGGAAAGCCAGAAGAAATCATCTCCCTTCTTGCATGAGCTTGTGCGCTGCTCGGATGACAGATCCAAGTGGGCAGCCATGTTGGTCTAAAGCAGTAGAACAAAGTAGGAGTCAAATGCACTTGTTGGTCTTAAATGTTTACTTGACTCCTACTTTGTTCTACTGCTCAAATGACAGTAAGAAAAACCATTTGCTGTTCCAGGGTCCCCTAACCTCTCAGGATTTGACCTGTTATAAATTAGCTACTTAACAAAAAAAAATAGCATCAGCCCTCTCTGCCCTTATATATAGTGCAATCTGTTGGGGGAAATGAGAGGTGCAGGAATCCTTTCATGCACTTCCATTTCCATTGTGTTCATTTGGGGAGGGAGAGAAGCTAGTTTCTCAATTGCATCAAGAAAGAGACGATTGTTCTAAAAAAAACCCCTTATGTATTTAACTTCAATCCAAATGTAAATGCATTAGAACCTATGAAAGGGGTGGCCAAACTGTGGCTTGGGAGCCATGTGGCTCTTTCACACACATTGTGTGGCTCTCAAAGCCCCCACCGCCTCATCAGAGGACTTGGAGAAGGCATTTCTCTCTTTAAATCACTTCTCCAAGCCAAACCAGCTGGCAGCTTGGAGAATGCATTTAAAGTGAAGGTTGCTTTCTTTCCACTTCTCCCTCCCTCCCCTTCCCCATCTATTTGTCTTCCTTCCTTCCATCCGTGGCTCTCAAACATCTGATGTTTATTCTATGTGGTTCTTACGTTAAGCAAATTTGGACACCCCTGACCCATAAAAATCTGGCATGCATACATAATTAATACAAAATTCAATACAGTAATTTTATAAAAGGATATATTCTGTAAAGTCCCTTTACACATGGTAGTTGGCCAGAACAACCACAAACAGGAATACATTCACACATTAAGTATCTTTTTCTATCCATAGGAGTCAATGTAACTGCCAATCAACTCTGTGATGAGCCTCTGACATATAGCGACATACGCAACAGAGCTTACCCTTTTCTCTCTACCTTTTGGAGTTGGGGAAGCTGGGCTGATACTTTATCTATTTAGAATCTGATAGTATATAAACATTCCAAAATGCAAAGTCATGTGAGGCAAAGGCAGTGTTATCAGCACCAGAAATGTCACATCACCTGAAACGTCCTAAAGCCTCTTTATACTTTGTATAAAGTATACAAAGCCTAACATAGAAATTGAAATAGCACATGTTTAGCATAGGTAGATGACTGAGACTCAGTCCAGCCCTAATTCTGAAACACAATTCCTGCAGTTTGGGCTTCTCCATCTGGAAGTTACTGGGATTCTTTGTTGTTTTTCTCACGCTGTATCCAAGCTGTGGAACCTGAACTTGCACCTGCATCATCCAAGGCATTCCCCAGTTTTGTCAGAGCTCATAAATCCAGACTTTTGTAGTCCATTTTCTGACCATTGGTTCACTTAGGGATCCTGGATGACTCCCTCTCTGGAATAAGCTGGCCTTTTCCTAGAGAGCCCCTGTTCTTTCCCCACCACTAACCACCCACATTGCCGGTTGACAGCTGCCTCCCTCAGGATTTTGCTCAGCCACTTAGCATGGGAGATAAGAATCCTCAGAAAGGAACAGCGCTGGGCAAACAGTGTGGGAGTGAAAATGAAAGGATAGACACATGGTGCCAATTGAGATGTTGACACACCACTGTTTTTAGCCATACTGCATAGCTAGCTAGCTATTACCAACTCTGGTCTCCTTTTTTGTCTCCATCTCCAGTGTCTTTGTATGGCAATGTCTTTGAACATTAATTCTTCCCAGAGCAACGTGTGCTGCCACCATGTGAGTGCCAAACAGTGGACATTAGCAATGCCTCCCAAGACCTCAAGCAGCTGGCTGTTTTAAAATGGTGCCTGGATTATGGTTTTATGAAACCTACATATGGTTATGGAGGATGCTACAAGGAATCTCAAATGGGCAGTCACCAAGAAAGAAGCAAACACAACTGATCAACTTCTTAGCTGAACAGATGGTACAGGTCAGCAAATGCTAAACCTCTCATTTATACTCATATTTACAGCACTTTGCCCAATGAAGAAGTTCTGCTTCAGTAGCCTTTCAAAAAAATTGCCTTTAGTTTAAATTCAGACAGTTCACATCTTCACACCACTCCCTCAAGTACATTTACATTTTTTAAGCCAGCCATTCCAAAACCTTTCTAGAAAAAGAATTGTTGTTAAAGAAAGCTCTGGGCCATGGCTGGTTTCATACTTTAATAGTACCATTCTTTTTTTAATATTTAGAGGTTTAGAAATAATTTCATTTGCCAGTTTTCTATAAAGTGCCTTTTGAAAGCTTTTTCCAGTCCCGCAGGATACAACTCAGCCTCCTGCCAATGTCTGCTTTCTACTCACGGTGCTACAACTTACACAACTGAGGAGGGCTGACATCTTTCCATGATGCATCATTCACTTACACTCTGCTTGTGTCTTGATGCTTCAACTGAACCTTGTCTGGTTCCAAAGGAAGGAGGGCTGGGTTGCAAGACCCCAATACTACAAGATACCAAGCAGTGTGTACATGTGGGAGATAGTCTTGAAAAAACTACAAGAGAAGAGGGGAAGAAAATGAAGAACCTGCATACAAGCTATCCTCAACAATCTTTTCCCACTTAGAACACTGCTCTTCCACTTATCCTGATTAGGCCAGTAACAGCAAAGATCCCATCCTTTGAACTCCTGTAAGGAAAGCCAGCCCTCCTCCCACCTTCAAAACAGGTGTTTCAAAGGCATTCTTCCTTCCAGAGTTCAGTGCCAGACAACTCGGCAGCTGTTCACAGGCTCCATAGTGGCAGACGACCAATAACTGTGGAAACTCTGCACTTTCTCAATATGAAACTTGTAGGGACAATAGTGAAGTATGCCATTTATTCATAGAAGGTCCTAGTTTCAGTTATAACTGTGGAAACTCTGCACTTTCTCAATATGAAACTTGTAGGGACAATAGTGAAGTATGCCATTTATTCATAGAAGGTCCTAGTTTCAGTTATAACTGTGGAAACTCTGCACTTTCTCAATATGAAACTTGTAGGGACAATAGTGAAGTATGCCATTTATTCATAGAAGGTCCTAGTTTCAGTTATAACTGTGGAAACTGCACTTTCTCAATATGAAACTTGTAGGGACAGTAGTGAAGTATGCCATTTATTCATAGAAGGTCCTAGTTTCAGTTATTAGTAGGTGAAGTTGGGAGAGTTTGAGGTGGGAAAAAAAGAAAAAAATATTCATTGCCCCAGGCCATGTGCAAGGGGGAATTATTGCTTAGATAATCACTGAAGGAAGGGCATCTTTCACCCTAGTCACTGAGTAGGCAAAAATTAGCAGCAGTTGCTGAAAAGGTGCCACTGGGGCCTCCACTGCAAGCAATATTCTGCAAAACAGACACTCCTCCCATAAAATAAATAGGGGAGCATGGTTGAAAGTGCCAACTACCTTGCTGCTGGAAGAGCTTAACAACTCAACCCAGGTTCATGAGAAAGAAAAGAAAAATCAATGTATAAACACAAAAGTGCTTCATGAAACTCAATGGACTATCATTTGTTGAGTCTTATTTAATCAATGGAATATATTAATGCCTTACACTATAAATATTTTAGACACACAAGTCCCTATGCAGTTTTATTCCCATCCTGTCTGTAAGGAAGGTTTCCTGTATTAGACGTAACCATATCAAAGCTGGTGATGTCAGGTGGTCACCTTGTTTGCCTATGTTGTAATGTTGGCCTTTCATATTGATTGTATCTTAAAATGTAAAAAAAAAATCTGTGACAGAATGAATTGCTACTTGGTGATAATGTGCAAAAATATTTAAGAGCAATAGTATGCATCACAAAGATTTGTATTTGTTTATATGGTTTGATTTTAGGTACATTATGCTTGGATATGATGCTGTATTATAATGTAAATTAAAATAGTAACGCATGAGTTTATTTTTCAAATGATCAAGTAAAAATTTATTATTTGAGAAGAGCCAAGTGTCAGTTTTTCATTGGGTACATTCTCAGATCATGAAAGGTCTCCACTTTCAAAGAGAATGGAGTCCATAGTTTGCATTCAGGATAATCAGAATTTAATCAGTCATGAATCTGACAGTGTAGAGAAACAGCATGTGATGTTGGTTAGAGGCAGGCAGGCAGCTCAGTAAACTTTCACCCTGAGTGGCTATATCATCTCCCAGTGAGTCAGAAATGTATTATAGAAAATGAGCGACTTTGGGTGGGGCTGGTAGGGGCTGCCACGACAACTGCCCTCTTTGGGCTATGAGCTTCTTATGACATATCAATCAATGGGCAAATTAAGCCATATAATTAAGCAGGAGTTACATAGTATGAAACATTACTGCACTTAGTCCACACACACACACACACACTCTTTCCATTTAATTGACTGCTCTTTGCAGGGGTGAGGAAATCTCAACCATGATTATGTCCTTCCAATATATGGAAGGAGAGGAGGGGGATGAGGTGCTCCTGCTCATGGCAACATGCAGCTTCTACCCAGAAAGCCTGAAGTCGAGCGTAAGAACATTAGCTAATCATTGCTTTCCTCTCACCTTGAGGATAACTGGTTGCGTCCAGTGACATGACTGGTATCTCAGACTGGCAGAAAACACATTTCCAAAGGTCATAACACACACTGCAATATGATCAAGATATGGAATCCTAGGATTCACTCCATATCTAAATAAACTGTGCAGGCTGGGGCTGATGGGAGTTGTAGGCAAAAAACATCTGGAGAGCTACCGTTGGCCACCCCTGAAGCAAGTAATAAGACAATATTATATTAGCAACTAATGGCCTCCATCTATGAATCTGCCTTCCCCTGTGGCTCAATGTCACTCTTACAAATACTGTTCAACAGAGACAATTCAGAGTCAAAAGAGATGTTCATATGCACAACACACTACACAAATTTCTAAAACCACAAGATCCTTTAAGCCTATACGCTTTATTGATACTTGAGTTGTTTTGTTTTTATATTTCACAATGCATTCCACAGACTTAGTTCAATACAGCTTAAACTGCAAGTGTATACATTTTCATTTGTAATTTCTTGCATTAATTATGTTCGAAATTTCCAAACAACATTTGCAGCATCGGGGCACAACTCGCTGATCCATGCACAGCCACTGAGGATTCCTAGCACAGTGGAAAACAAGCATGCTAGGTATACCTTGCTCTACCTGCAAGGATCTTGGGATCACACCTTCAAAAATTCCTTCCACACATTCAGAGTTTGAGAGAGACTGTAAACTTGTTTACTCAAAATAGACTAAAGGAAGTTTGTGCAGCAAAGGTTATGGCAGAAATTGTGTTGTAATGTGCAGAGAGGTTCTTCTATTTATTTAATAGGTGCTAGTGTTTTCTGAAGATTTAAGCTTTACATACCATAGAGCTAAAAAAAACCAAGTTCAATTTTCTTGATATTTCAAGCACTGTGGAGGAGCTGGACATCCTAAGCTGCTGTGAAACACTATATATATATATATGTATATAATTTTTTTTTATATTGGCAATTGATAAAACAGTAAAATTAAAAAGCACAATACAGCTACACTCGATACCAAAAGGGCAAGACTTCTGAAGCTTGCTTCAATGGCATATTCTTCTAAACAGCTCATTTTAGAAAATCTGCACTCAACGATCTACACAGACCAGAGACTGTGCAAAATGGGAAGTGTTCTCCCTACACTCCACCTGCACCAGGATCTCTCAAAATGCAGCAAAATACCTCGGCCAAAGCATAAAATGTACAGCTCTCCAAACTGTTATGTTAACCAATGCTGCACATGGGAGATGCAAAGAGGATTAAGTGGAAATCCATACACAGCAGCTTACAATACTTATGATGAACACACATGGCAGTCAAGAACAGGTTATTTTTCTTTCCTTGAAACACTGCATGGCTAAAAAATAAAGATCTGTTGAAACCGCACTGCAATGTCAAGGTTTCGCTATGCCCTGACCCTCCCCACATAAACCGAATGAATAATGCCTCCCACCCCGCTTAAAAGATGAACTCCTATTTAATTAAAAGTTGCTTCAGGCTTTTCATTCAGTTTTGCGCTTCAGTCCAGGGATTTTTTCTTGGATCCTGTAAATGACAACGAGAAAAGCTATTTTAATGTACATTTATTTATTTATTTATTTACTTATTTATTTTCTATCCTGCCCTCTCTGCAAGCAGACTCAGGGCAGCTAACAATCAGTTGAAAACACAATTTGAGGTTACAATTAAAAAAACAAAATTAAAATACATTCTTGGTGCTACTCAGAAATTTTTGGTATAGGCGGGATCACAACTTTCTTTCTTCAACAGTCCATTCTTTTTTTGACAGTGATCCTATGGTGGTTATAGTTCTTCATTAGTGATGTTGCTCAGCAGTGTAGAGTGGCAGTCCTCTCCCAGAGATGTGCAAGAAAGAATTTACTACCCATCAGAATAGGAAGAGTTGGGAAGAGCAATGGCCAACTTGTCCAATGCCCACCAGCTTCCAGAGACCAATCAAGGGCAAATCAGAAGGACAAAGCAAGGAAACATCCCGCTGGAAAGATCCAACTTCATCCTGCTGGAAAGTGCTTGCAAGTCCAGGCCAAAGGCATTTATTCAGTTTAGAGACACTGTTTCTTCCTGATACAGCAACCAGCATGAACCAAGCCCATCCATAGGATGGGAGCTTTGGAAGTTACAAGGGAATCAGTAATTTGAATGTCCTTTGTTTGCACTTCCTAATGGGTGAAGTGCACAAGTCTGATAGGCAAGGGATGGTTCATCGTTATTTGGTACACTTTTCCTGCCTACCCTCAAAGATGATCAGGGGACTCCTAACATGTTCCTCCTCCTAAGAACCCTCTGAGGTAAGTTAGGCTGAGAGAGTGACTGAACCAAGGTCACCAGACAATTTATGGTACAGAGGAGATTTGAACTTGGATTTCCCACATCTGATCCCAACATTATAACCACTACACCATGCTGGTAGAAGTTGCTACTTCAGCTACGATCTATTAGGCACAAAAATAAAAGATTACTTCTTGTTCAATGCTACCTCAAACCCTGCAGAAGCAAGTCTGGTAAGACATAAGTCCATCAGCTCTAAAGTCACCTAGGCTGTCAGTATCATAGTAATTCAAGCCCTTCATCTCTTCCCAGTAAATCTGGACTTTCAGCAACTACAAAAGGCTTGAGCTGCAGGTGCTGCTTTTACAGCTTGATGAATCTGGCCATCTCTGTGTCACCCCACTCTCCAAGCATATTTCATATTACCTTCAAATTACTTTATGTAAATTATTTTATGCAGAGCAACTGATCCATGAATCCAAATACTCACTACATTCCAAATCAATTCTGGAAAAAAAATTCAATTCATTTCTACCAAAACTTTTTTGCCCGACCTGGATAGCTCAGGCAATCCCAATTTCGTCAGATTTCAGAAGCTAAGAAGGCCCGACCCTGGCAAATACCTGGATGGAAGACCTCCTTGGAATACCAGGGGTAGGAGACAGAGGCAGGCTATAACAAGCCACTTCTCTGAACATCCTCCATGACCCAATAGGGATTGCCAGAAGTCGCCATGACTTTCAGACATGCGCGTGTGCACCAACAGGGATTGCCAGAAGTCGCCATGATTTCCAGACATGTGCACACACACACACACAAACCCCTCTATTTTTCATCAGATACTTTCACTGTATAAGGTGTTTCTTTCTTTGAGTCAGTGTTCTTTCACTAAAGTAAAGAAGTGATTTATGTTACATTATCTTACATTACAGGTTATCATACTCACTTCGTCACAGCATCTTTGACATTCTTGTTCACAAGTCCCAGATAATGGTCAATTTGAACCTGAAAAGAAATGAATATTCAGATTTACAGTTATAGTTAAAATTTGGCATGTATCAAAAGTTATATTCCAGCTGCAATGCATTTTAAGCACTAGTTAATGCTGCAAAGATGGGTTCATGTCCAAACAGAATGTTTTACACTGCATAGTGCAAGAGAACAATGTATGTCAGAGAGAATCTGATTCTCTAAAATTAAATGCTTCCTTCCATATTAGTATCCCCAAGCATTAATACCATATGTCCATAGAGAAGGGAGGGTGGAACTCTGAACAGTCTTTCCAGCAGGTGGGGAGGGGGCACATATTTGTGTCTGAGTTTAGCATACTATACTGCACTGGTGCTATAAAGGTTTTTAAAGTTAATTTTCAGTATTTTGTGCAAAATTATTTACATTCATTGTCTTGTAACTGTTGCACTTTCTTGTGAAAGAAAAATGTAAAATAAATTTGAAGTCACTGCCATTACAGTTTAACAAAAACTGGGGAGTAAAGGCAGACGTATCACATAAGAACAGCCCTGCTGGATCAGACCAATGGTCCATCTAGTCCAGCACTCTAAATCACACAGCAGCCAACCAGTTCCTCTGGACAGCCAACAACAGGGTATAGAAGTTGAGGCCTTCCCCTGATGTTGGCTCCTGGCTCTGTGATTCAGGGGATTAGTGCCTCTGAATATTGAGTTTCCCTCAGTAGTTCTAGCACTACTTTCTGTTCAATTAGCAGCTATGCAAGTTTGCTAGTGCATTATCTGAGACTATCCATGGTGCCCCAACAGTTTGCAGTGTCTTTTAAAAAGGTAATTTAGTGGGACAGGTACAAAGGGAGATACTCTTAGGTCTTATAGTCCTGATCAGTATCTGAAACCCGCAATAGCTATGCAGAACTACAGAACAGGAAGAAAGATGGGCTTTAATTCAATAGAGGACTTCCACAGATGGGAGGGGATATTATTCCCCTCATTTCCCCACGGCTGCTGCAGATCTCTAACTCCCCGCTCATGCTGCTCCTGGGTGTTGCCTGGTCCCGCAGGAGCAGCGCTGGGGCATTCTGGGCTACAGCAAGGAGAAGGAGACAAAGAAATCACACTCAACAGAACTAAATTCCTTCAATCTGTGGAAATTACTGATGGATCCAAGCCCACAGCATTCTCCACCCTTCATTCATGTTTTTTTTTCTTACTATTGGAACCAATTGCACCCAATTTTTGCCAGAATGTGACTGATCAAGTTACCCTACATACTCACCTGGTGTTTTTCATAAATAACTGGAATACTGAAGAGCGAAATCACAGCTAGATGAGGAGGGGGGAAACACATCAGATATCAGTCTACAGATATTCAGAGACACTAAAAGACCTAATACTAGTTTTTACAACCCATATAAAGAAATATGTCTTAAAGCAGTTAAAAAAGAACTACTTAGCTAGTACAAGTGAATGTTAGAACATAAGAGAAGCCGTGTTGGATCAGTCCATCCATGTCCAACACTCTGTGTCACACAGTGGCCAAAAAACCCAGGTGCCATCAGGTGGTCCACCAGGGAGGCCAGGAACTTAGAAGCCCTCCCACTGTTGTCCCGCCCCCACAAGCACCAAGAATACAGAGCATCACTGCCCCAGACAGAGAGTTCTATCTATACCCTGTGGCTAATAGCCACTAATGGACCTCTGCTCCATATGTTTATCCAATCCCCCTTGAAACTGTCTATGCTTGTAGCTGCCACCACCTCCTCTGGCAGTGAATTCCATGTGTTAATCACTCCTTGAGTGAAGAAGTACTTCCTTTTAACCGTTCTAACCCGACTGCTCAGCAATTTCATTGAATGTCCACAAGTTATTGTATTGTGAGAAAGGGAGAAAAGTACTTCTTTCTCTACCTTCTCTATGCATTATCTTGTGAACTTCTATCACGTCACTCCTCAGTCATCGTTTCTCCAAGCTAAAGAGCTCCAAGCACTTTAAGCTTTCTTCATCGGGAAAGTATCCCAACCTTTTAATCATTCTAGTTGCTCTTTTCTGCACTGTTTCCTGTGCTATAATATCTTTTTTGATGTGTGGTGACCAGAATTGTACACAGCAAAGTCCCTGCACTGTGTATCCAGGTCCACAAACAGAAGTAGCATTTCCAGTCACATGGAGGGGGATTGTAAGATGATGGTTGCCAGCTGTTTAAGATCTAGGCTGAGCTTCAGTTTCCCTCCTGTTTCAGGTTCTTAAAGCCTTGGAGCAAACCAAAGCTAGCTCTGGCTTCTGGGCAAGCCAAATAGTTCTCGGCCTCAGCCTGTGGCCTTGAAGGACCCTCTCAGTGTATCCCAGAGCAGACCAGGATGTTTAGTGTACTTTTTGTGTTCTTGTTCATTTAAATTTGAAGTGGCTTGTCATTGTTGTTATTTGTTTGGGGTCTTTTGTAAGCCATTTTGGTCCACATTAGGAAGAAAAGAGGGATAGAAATGTCTGAAATAAATTACAGAAACTGCTGCAGCAGCAAGGCAAGCTGTGAGCTAAAGTGAAAGGGGCACTGGACAAGTCAACCCTTCCTGTGCAGTGGGCCACCATCTGTATTGTGCAATCCTATAAGAACACCAATCTAGCATTAATGACTATGAACAGCTCCAGAACTGCTGATATACCACTGGCATTACAAAGAACCTCTGAACTAATGATGAGTACAAAGATACACTTTTGAAATTCCAGCAAAGTGCCCCATCCTCTACCAGGCTCCATTCATTCTTCCCCGAAATAAACCTCCTACATGAAAACCAGGCTTTGAGATACAAGAAGCTTGCAGAAGAGGAGCATATTCTTCCCAGATGAGTTAAGGGACAGAGAAGCATGGCTTTTTCTTCCCCTATCTCCAGTTTGGTCCCCCTTAACATGAGGGAAGCCATGGAAATGTGGACAAACTACAGAAGGTCCTAGTCTTCCCTCCAGGTCACCTCAGTCCTTCCCAAACCAAACCCTGAACTCTAATTTTGAGGAACTCTTGTCTCAAACCAGGCCTCCTCATCCAGCAGCAAAACTAAACTTTCAGTAGGATACCACTTCCAGACGGCTCTGCTACTGTCTGTAGGTACCAATCTTGGTCACGTTTGCCTGAATTTAAACACACTGTCCCTTTGTTTGAATTGAGAGCAAGATGTCATATGTCTTCTGTCTTTTTTCCATCCCTTTTGTCTTCATGTTTTCCCCAGCACAGCAATATAGTTTTAGCAAGCTGAATTTCTTGTACTTTTCTTCCAAGTTCCTATAGTCTTTCACTGCATTTGTTTACCTGCTCAGAGGCTTCAACATAATACTGGCTTTGTAAAAGAACCCTTTAAAAAGACCTTGCCTTTAATTGCTTCTGCATGATTTTAAGACGGTAAAGGATTTGACTGAGGAAAACAGAAAAGAACTTACCCAGTATCATTAATGTCAGCCCATTGAACAAGGCACCAACATAGGTGAACACCCACATCAACAGAGCAAACTGAAAGAACAACAGAGCTGAGTGAGGGTACAGGCATTGGAACATTCAGCTGAAAGCTAGTTTTAATGGTTTGTTTCTGGTATTGACAATTTTATCATTTTGTCAAAAGGTGCCGCAATCAGGACTGGAAATCTGGAAAGGCAGAATAAAAATCTCCTAAATAAATGGACTTAAGCATGCCTGACAAGTTGCTGTGTATAGCCCTGCTCACACTTTTCGTTCCTGGCTGCTGGTGGGGGGAGGGGAGGCATGGAGACTCCCCATGCATCGGGATCCATTGCACTGAAAACCATTCTAAAGTGTTAGACAAAAGTGAAACATCCACCAGGATACCACTTTTGGCATCACCCCTGTGGCAACTGCCATGCAGGTAGCAAGTCTTAACAGCATTCATTAACATGACTCGCCTGAAGGTAGAATGGAAAGAAAGTGACAAAACGGCAACCCTCCAGCCTCTGTATGTCAGAGATAATTATAGCCAAGAAGACTGGTAACGGGATCCACAGCCCTTTGCAGAGAGGTCCTTGGTCTGAATTCAGGCCAGGTCAAGGATGACTCAAGGATCCCAGTATTTCAGGACTGCTCTGCCTCCCTGAGGTTCAAGAATCCACTTCCAGCTAAGCAGATTCAAGGCGGGAATGACCTCTGTGCCCTCTGCAGTTGAATTCAAGTCTCACACTTGCTGCTTTGGGAAGATCACCATCAGAAATTCCTACCAGTTCAACACTCACATGGCAAATGTTTCATTGCCCTTCCCAGAGAACGTGCCAGTATGCATCAAGGTAGGGCATAACCTCCAAAGCTGCATTTACTGCCATGAGGCAAACACCTGTTCAGAATTGGTGTTATCAGGTACATCATTACAGAAAATATAAAAATTCAGGATTTACACCCCCATTAGCCTGATCATCTAATGCTCACCCCCCCCCCTCTTTATCCTGCACTTCAAAGAAGGGACAAAAAGTGCCTTAAAAGGACACATTTAAACCATAATATCTACAGCTTTGCTCCCTCTTTCCGCTACTCTTCTCAAACCTCAAATCTGTGCTGCAAGAGCAAAAGAAGTTATTGTGTGATGGTGAGCAGATGACCAATGAGGCAGCAAGCTGGGTCCCCATGGCACAGCATTAGTGCCAAGGATGTACCCAGGGATGCTTTAGGCCTCAAATGGGAGGCAAAAGCTCTGCAGAGCCTCCCACTCAGAGACCTGTGACAAATGCCTTAAGAGGGCTGGTTTTTTGGTGCCACGACATGCACAGCTGCCTCACACCAACTCAGACCTTTTGTCCAACCAGCCTACTGGCTCACCCGAATCTCAGCAGAGGACTAGCCAAGATCCTTTTAATGCAAGAAGCTAGGGATTGAGCCCAGACCCTCAGCATGCAAAGAATGTGCTCTGGGAGTGCCAATCAACTTCTTCCCCTCTCATCTAAGGAGTCATCAGCTCTTTACTTTCAAAGTATTAAAAATTCTCATGTTTTCCGAAAGCAAGTTTTTACCTCCAAACTTAAAACATTAACAGCATGAAACTAACAAAAAAGGTCAACCTTGTTAGGAACTAGATCACACCCTAGAGGAGATGAAGATGCAGGCTCTGTAGATGGCACCCTGCTAGCTCAAAGACCAGCCAACTGCTCCAAAAGAGCTGTGCCAGGCTGCTCTTATCAAGAAAGAGGGAAATGCTGACTCACCAGCTTGTGTGATCAGGCTGCCGCTTTCTGCTGCTAGACCTTATGTAAAATATTCAGCAAAGAATTTGGGAGGAGGGGAAAGGGCTCTCAAAACAAAGTCACAGAGGGAGTTTGCTCAATTGTAAATGAAACAGAAGGGTCATCTCATGACTACTGAGAGGGGGGGAGCATGCAGTCACAAGAAAGCCTAGCTAAGAGAATGACAAGGAAGGTGGTGGTGGTGGCTTTCCAAGGCACATAAGCACTCTTAGCCTCAGATTTTAGGAATACAAAACAAAAACTAGAAAGGGCTTGTGTGCCAGGCTAGTGCAAGCTGGAAAGTGCCACACTTTAAAGAAATTACCTTGCTTATTGTTTTCAAAGGACAATACACAAATACACAGCTCTACTAAACAGAACCCTGAGAGCATACAGGCACCATTAAGAGTCAGATGCTGAGAGCAGTGTTTCCCAGCCTATGGCATCTGCAGTTTTAATGATTTGTGAATGCTGCATTTTTCTCAAGTGGATGTCTGCCCCAAGTAAATTTAAACTTTTGGGTCCCCACACCATACACCTGGCTTAGAGTATCTGGTGTACTCTCAGCCTGTGTTTCAAATGCTTCTGAGGCGTAAGTTTGCCTTTTCCTCAAAACAGAGAGAACTCTGTTTCCTCTGACTCATGGTGTATTACATTGTTAAATACCTCACATGTTACAGCAAGAAAAATCAGTCCCTGCTCCGGAAGCAGCATACATGACTAGCGTGAACAGATACACACCAGACACAGGGCTGTAGACAGCATCACTGTTGCAGCAATCTTCTGGTCCATCCCAGAATTGGCATTACACTGTTCAGACATGACTCCCTCCAAACCTTTCAGAAGGCATCACATGGCTTTTGTTATGACCTAGCTTTGTTTCAGAAATACCTGAATTTAACTGACAGAAAGGATCCTTCACCTGGGGATGATGACCTGGGAAAGGACTGTGCTTATAACACTTTTTGTTCTTCACAGCCACTAGGTTATATTTCCCAATTTGTCTTCCACTGACTATCTACTTAGTCAACTAAAATTAATTCTAAATATGACAACTGCCCTATATTTCCACCCTGCTCTCAGTCTTCCAAGGGCCCTGAGGTTTCTGTTTGGTGGCAGAGATACATTCGATCAACTACTAGTTTTTATACTTGTGACAGGAGGCAACTACCTTCTACAACCCAATACAAACTCCACCCATTATCACCGTGTCCATTCAGACCGCTCTAGCTTTCCACACAAAGTGTGGCCATGCTGGCTTGAGATCATGGCCTACATAATTTTTTCTCCTCCACCCTTCTTTATCCAACATCTATTTAGATGAAATGTGTTGGAAAACCTGAAAGACTGCCAATTGCTATGCTAACTATTTGCTTTTAATAAAATTTACTGGATGGCGTTTTTTGTCAGATTTTGCTTTAGCCTAAAACAGCCACTTGCAGTATCATCCTTTTTTTTTTTTTTTAAAGAGGCAGCAGCAATATGAAAAATCCTCATAAAATAGAGCTAGTCATACAAGAAAGCCAATTCATCAGGGAGGTTTGGGTATGTGAATACATGAGATAACAGGTATTTGGAATCTGCAGCTCTCTAACAGTCAAGCCACAAAGAGCTCCCATTTTCCCCATGTCAGTCCAGTGTGAGAAAGAGACATTCAAGTGGGAGGGAGCCAGACTAGGCTCACTCAGCCACAAGGTTCTCCCATGCTGAACCCACTAAATGGAAAAGCCCCAGGGAAGCAGTTTCCACCTCACTGCAATAACCCATAATAAGTCGAGTTTGCAGATCACACCCAAAGTGGCTCTCATTCTATTTTGCAACAGAAATCAATTCTAGCAAAACCTACTGTTGACTTCTTAACACAGTCTGAAAACACTACAGACAGAACAACAGAGCTTCACGATACTTAACAAACAGATTTAATGTGGTTTTAGCTTCTGTGGACTAGAGCTCACATCCTCAGATGCAAGGCTAGACCACAAAAGCTTTATACCCCCATAAAACTATTAACCTTTTGGGTTGTTTTTGCTATAATAAACCAACATAGCTCTGCTCCTCTCTCTAATTAGACTGTACACATGGCATTTAAAGAAATGCTTAGAAAGAAACACCTAAGATTAGCCTCATCTGTGAAAAGTATCTAAAACACCCAAAAGCTCATGGTTTTTCCATTCTGAGAAAGCAATGTACAATATACATTGCATATAAACAAATGTGAGATCGACAGGGTCCAAGACACTCTTGTTGCTTAGCAAAATACAAGTGTGACACCTTCCTTTTCCAGCAGTTCAGTAACATCAGCAAGACCTCTGGTCCTCATAGACAGGGATGCAGGGTTGGTTATAATGCCAAGTCTGGCAGAGTTCAGCACAGATGGAAGCCAAATCATCCTGCCAGCTGATACAGCTTTCCAGGCAGCTGTTGAATAATCCTCCAGGGTGTGGGATTGGCACTCTCTGGTCCACTGGGACTATTCTACTCCCTTTGCCTAGATGATACAGCAACTGGCATTTTAGATATAACTAACAGGGACACACTCATAAGCAAAATTTTTATATGAATCTATAGTGTACTTAAGTTTCGAATACTCCATACAGTTCTCGTTCCCTCGTCTCAAAAAAACCCCTAAAACCTGAAAAGGAACAGAAAAGTGCAACTCAAATGATCAATGTTTGGAGCACCTGCCCTGTAGTAGGAAATTCCAAACATTTACCTTCTTCCAATGTGTTTTATTAACACCTCTACTGGAAATTTTCCATTGCTTTTTTTTTTGTAGAAAAAGCTCAGCAGGAACTTGTTTGTATATCAGGCCACACTCCCTGACGCCAAACTAGCCGGAACTGCATCCCTGCTCAAAAAAAGCCCTATTCCATTGTATTTAAAGAGCACATTCTTTGTGTATCTTTGTGTGTTACATACTGGGAAAGAGGATCCAGCAAAGTAAGCTAAGATTCTGGCTTGGTCCTGATGAAGAACCTTCATCAAATACATCAAGCCGGGGAGTCTAAATTTCACCACTCTCTACTCACCCCAACCAGTAAGCTGCAACTGCATTGTCAATAAAACAAAACAGACATCAGTTAATCATTATGCAAGAGTGTCAGGCAATGTATGAGCCTCTCTGATAACACAGCTAATCCACAAAACTCTAATACAAGAAAAATAGGTCAGAACCAGAACTGATCAAGGCTATGGAAATTCTTGAAATTTTTTTTTATATTTTTGAAAGTTTTATATATATCATCTATCTACAATTTGGTTTTAAAAACCCAAATCTTTTTGTTGCTGGTTCCACAAAGATTACATTTGTCCTGCGACAGACGCCAGTGGTATGCAGCAAGGCCCTGCATATCAAACAGCCAGTCTGGACAAACCGCAGTGTGCAAAGCAACTTCTTACCAGACATCTACATACATAATAATTGCACAGAGTTTATGCATCGGTGCACACATACAAGACCAAATCATACAGACTGACTGCCAGATTGATGCGGAATAATCAAGTAGGATTAAAAAAAAATATCCAAAAGGCCTTAACAAGTGTTATGACTGGTACCTGGCAGATTCACCTGCAGGACAGGCATAACCCGCCCCCCCCCTTCAGCAAGACAAGGCAGCATAATTTTGCTTCCTCCTCCTTCTCTGTAAAAAGGCCTTGCAAGCCTTCCTTGTACTCTACCACTACTTTAGTTTATAATATGTATTTTTTTTACTGTACTGCATTTACTGATGCACAAATTCCCAAATCCCATGTTTCTGGACCACATAATGTCTTTAGAGGAAAATGACCTCTGAAGCAGCAAATCTAATACATCACAACTGAGAACTACAGTCAGGAGTACCTCACCATTCATTCTGCTATTTAGAGAAGTCCAAACTACCCTGTCAATCAACATTTCCCCTAAAGCCAGCATAAGTTTTATTATTTATTTATTCGATTTATATCCCGCCCTCCCCACCGAGGCAGGCTCAGGGCGGCTTACAACATAAAATTCAAAACAATAAGGTTAATAAATATTAAAATACATTGAATAATTTACAACAGTTAAAACAAGAAAACAATCTAACAGTGCGATGCCTTTTCCCTTGCCCACCCTGTGACTTTTGTTTCCAATCCACCAGATGGCCTCTTATGGCAACCTGGTTGTTGTGTATCTCCCCAAGCTCCCCACTGCTAACCCTGTCATCATCAACAATTGTTATAATCCACAAAGACTGAAAGGAAGTATCTTACCTTCAGAGAATCCACCAAGTCGTCCACTAAAAAGAGGCGCCTGAGCTCCTTAATTGTGTTGTTGAAGTGACCAAGCACAACATGGCTATATTTCTGAACAAGCTCTTCGGACACAGCAACATCTTTTTTCAAGTAAGCCCTAGAAGAGGAAATGTGCTATCTGTAAGACTCTTGGCATCCAGAGCTTTTCAAGCTCTCCAAGTTCTCAGTCAAAGCACAATGAAAATGAATGGTGAGGTCACAGTGGCCTAATACTGTGCAGACAAACAAGAGCTGGGCTTCTTCTGAAGTATTCCTAGCATTCAAACAGAAACACCTGGAAGCGTAGTGGCTTCTCTTTCCAAGAATGGGTCATAAAGCTGTTCTAATGCCGCTCAGAAGGCTCTCCTCTAGAAAAATGTCGGAACATCATCATCATCTGCTCTCTTGCACTCCCAAAAAACCTGAGCCATGCCACATCCCATAGTATCAGCTTTCAACGCTGCACTTTCATTCCGCTAGCCACTTATCATCCCCCTCCAAACATCATCAACATGGGGAAGTGGCATGTGTGAAGATCTGCTATGGCCAAGAACATTAAACTCCCAAGTTGCAAAATGCAAATCCCTTTCTGGTTTTAAGACACAAATGAAACTTGCTCACTTCCAAATTTTTCTCCCTTACTAGATTTGGGTGTTTTTTAAAAAGCAAAACAAAAACCCTTTCCCAGTATTGGTCTAGGAGTTACTAAAATTGTTTGGAAGCCATGTAAACCAATTTCCAGCTCTACCGCTTTGAACAGTTTTCAAATGTTCTTGGTAAGAATGACACAGGAAAAAACTAACATCATGTTCCATTATATCTGTCCCTTGTTGTTTTTACAAGAAAGATCTCCCTCTGAAAAAACCCACCATAATGGGTTTTTTTATGTCAGCACAGTAATTTTTACTTTGTGATCCTACCTTTGTTCACTGGCATTTAAACAGGGTTGTGGGCTTTCCAGGTTAAGAGCATGCGTGGTTTGAAAGACAGGGCCCCTATACCATATGCATTTTCGAATTTTGAGGAAAAGTAGGTGCCACAACAAAATGGCTGCCAAAGGGACAGGGCCAATCACATAAAGTTGAGAGGTGCCATGCCAAGCATTCCTCCAATAACAAATGGACATTCCTTGAAGACAGGGCATTCCTTGAAAAAGCACTGAGGCAGCAGAAGAAAGGCAAGCATAGGTTCTTTGCTTTGGGAAGCTACTGTTTATTTTCAGTTTTCAGAGAAATGGGATGCTTATTCCCTGAGTGGCTATATGGACAAGTTACTATGTCCACAAACATATGGAAGTCCTTCTGAGACTAAACAGAGACACACATCTGTGTTAACACCCATCTGGAACAAGCTCAGAACTTTGTATGTCAGTCAGCTGATAAGGAGTGATCTGATTGTCCCTGGTTATGTGCGTGTGTGTTCCCCACCCCATTCCACTCAAGACCCTTCAGGTTTTATTCTCAAGAACTATGTGAGTACCAGGAAACACATAGGCAGGAACAATGTTGGAAATCACTGCTCTAAAGAGTTCACAGCATAGAAATAGTATTTATTTATTATTTGGACTTTTAGTTTGCCTTTCCCCGCAAGCAGGGCTCAGGGCAGCTTACATCAGAATAAAAACACAATTGAAATTAAATCAAATCACCAATATAAAAAAACTACAGTTCCAATAAAAACACAGTTCCAAGGTGGCGAGTAATTTTAGCTAAAAACTGAAACTCCCAAGCCTCTAAAATAGCAGGTAAAGTAGGGGGGAACCTGAGAGCACCAGACTGCTTGCTGTCCTGTTGCTGTCAGAACATCTCTGCCTTGCAGGCCCCACAGAAACATACGGTAATACATCCTGCAGAGCACAGATGTTCTCCAACACAGAGTTCTACCAGGCAGGGGCCAGGACTGAGAAGGCCCTGGTCAAGGACAGTCAGAACTCTCTCAGGCTGAGGACCACCAGTAGATTTTTAATACCTGAGTATAACACTCTATTGAGAGAAGCAGTCCCGGAAGTATGTAGATCAGGGAAGGGGGCCACAGAAGTCTGCATGACAATAATCAAAAGATGTACTACTGAAGGACAAAGGACAGTCTGAAAGTGACAGGCAGACAGGCATGGCTCAGGCAGAACTGTGGCATGTACAACAGGAATGGGTTGAGTCAATTTCAACTGACTCCACAAGGAATCACTGGGAAAGAAAGGCCTACCTAAATTAACCTAGAAGTCTTAAGCAAGCCATTCCTTCTCAGCAACAAGTTCAACCCAATCCTGGAGTATGCTGGCCTTGCAGAGTTGTCAGAGGCAGGGCAAACTGTCAGCATTTACTGTTCTTCAGTATTACAAGTGAGCCTATAACTACAGTTATAAAGCATACATTCTAGGAATTAAGATCCACCAATCTGAGACCTACTTCTGAATACAATTAAAGAATTTTGGATGTCGGAAGCAAAAATTCAGTAACTGATAATTTTGAATTTGCCTGCTTACAATTACAATGGGAATCCAGCATTACTCATTTTTATATCAAATCTGGAGGAATTTGGAAGAATTTAATATATTTTTCAGCAAAAAAGAAGAGATCTACTTTTCTTCCTGCGCCTAAAAGAGGAACCTTGAAAGGCTTAAGCTTGCGGTTACAAGGTTAGTCTAAGACAAACTCTAAGAACTTACTCAACCAGTTTCTTTTTTTTAAAGTACTAAAAAAAAGTTTACAATTTATCCTTGGAAAAAAATGGGTGCCCAAAAAAGCTAAACATGCAAATACTAATGCAGAGCCCTTCAGGTGGGCAGTGGAGTGGCCATGAACACGTATCAATCCTGGAGGTGCAAACTGCAAGTTGCTACAACTCACACACAGCCCCACATGGAGGCATTGATTTCAGCAAGAAATGCTACTTAGTCTCATCATCACACATGTTCCCTTTTCAATTACAAGGGGCTGTTGTACCGATGGCCCATATTCTGCTTCCAAGTGATTCCTCTTCAGCTATGGGAAATCTGACAAAGAAACACAACTATGAAAAACTTACTACGGGTTGGAGCCCAGCTATCATCTCTGCTGATAAAAGGGGGTTCATGATGTTCACCAATTCCCTCCTCCTGCAGTCCACCCCAAACTCCCTCCATGCTTCCGCTGGAGTCTCTACTTTCCCAGAAGCAGAATTTCAGGAGGCATTTGGGGGGGAAGCAGGAGGGAGCAGGTGGAGAAGTCATACAATGCTGATGGAAATCTTTCTATCAGCAGAGATTTGGGGGTGAGATCCAAGCTTCACCTTCAAGGCAAATGTTTTAAAAAGTGGCTTACCCAACCATGCAGCAAATAAAAAACCAAAAGCCCACCACAACCCTTCATCTCTGCAACAGAAGTTACAGGAAAGAGAAAAGACTTACCTAAATGGATGGCCTTCATCAGACTTCTGGATTGCTTGGATAACTCCCTTGTATATCCTAAAGCTGATGGTCATCGACAGAAGGCCCAAGGCAATGTAAGCAACCACACTCACAATACTGAATACCGTTAAAGAAAGCAGCAGGAACAAGCTGGCACCGAACACCACACCAGTCTTCTTAATGTCTCGCCAGTAAAGGAGATCAACAACTGGAGAGATTTAAAGGAAGAGAGATCAGAGGGCATGGTCCTAGTACTAGGACACAGCAATATCACATGACCTGTGCCATCAAAAATAGTAAATTGTCCTAGGTTTTTAAAACTACAAGTGTTTTAGAGGGTTCCCACCCACACCCAACACACACACACTTTATAGCTTATACACACACACACGTATATGCATGTGGCTATACAAAAAGAATAGGTTACATCATGCTTCAGCTATCAAAGTCAACGAAAATTTAATTCAAGGAGATATTGTAGTGGTACTACTCTGCAGAACACGGAAAGCAACAACAGTACTTTAAGTACTCCAAATGAAGTTAAAGAATGCCGCCACAAAGTAACTGTACAATTAAAATTTCTCAATATCCAAAACCCTGTTCCCTCAGTACAATCTCCACACAATGAGTGTGCTTCGTTAGAAATGTACCAATAACTGCATGTGCATGGAAGGCAATGGAGCATGCACATGGTGAGAAAAAACAGAACATGAGTAATAGGCTCGGAGGGAACCAACTCCACACAAACACACAGTTCACATAGGAAAGGGGATTAATTAATACCTGCAGTCCTAATCAAACACCTGCAGCTTTTTTTTTGGCTTAAATTTTATTGGCACTTTGAATTTGAATCCCTACAGACAACACCCAACCCACACAACTCAGATCTTCCAAAAAATAATTTTGTTGTGTCTACCTAAACTGGGGCGGGGTGGTGGTATTTAAACCTCACTGTGAACAGTCACAAGATAATTTTCTTTCCATTCACATTATGTTGAGCAAGGTGGTAACAGAATTTCAGTAGCTTAAAAGATGAAACTTTTTTCCTTCACTTTAAAATGCACATGAAATATCTACAGAGACGGACACAAAGGGGTTTTCTAAGCAGTATTTGCCTAGAAACAATTTTTGTTGTTGTAAAAGTGTGAACAATTTTTGCCTGACAAAAATAAAATAAAATAAAGTCAGATAGCCCTAGCTTTATTTTAAAGCAAATACTGCAGGCTACATTTGGTAAGCAAGCAAGAGCTGTCACTTGGTATTTCTAAAAATAGCAGGGCTAGCACCGTGCCTTACGTTCACAGCTCATCCAGTTACAATTTTTTCCTTCGCTTTTAAAGCAAGTGTCTCCATATGACAGCTGTAAAAGTCCCCCTATTATATCTTCCAAAAAAGTGTTGCAGTTTCAATTGCAGCTGCTGCACTAAACGAAATATTTACACCTATCCTGAATCCTATCCCCCCCCTAGAGTTAAGAAGAGTAAACTGTATTTTGAAGCACAGAGTGAGTGCAAGGGAGGGGGAAAAGTGTTCCCAGCACACATCTGAACACCCTTACAAACTCACCACTTCTGGCATCCATCTTGCAAAGGCTCCTGCAAGCACGGATTTTACACAGCTGACTAGCAAGCCTTTCCACTTCCTGCTAGGGCACTCACAGGTCATCTGATAGATGCAACTGCCTGCTGTCTCACCAGTGCACAAATCAGAAAAGCCCCGACCAATACAAAATATTTTGAGCAATCATTGTCCAATGACAGCTACTCCACCAAATTCATTCCTTGGAACGGAGAACATGTATTCACAGCTATATCTTACATGCTATATCTGGGTTTTCGAAAAACAAAACAAAACAAAAAACTGAAGAATATCAATGACAGTTCAAGATTCATTTGGAAGAAGTGTACTTGGAGTAGATCTAAAATTGAAGGCACAGCACCTATGTGCTTCTCCTTGTGTAACTAAAGGATTGGTGTTTTACAGAAGATAATATTTTGCTTAGAAATGCATTATCAGCATTGTTTTTGGATTACTGAATTGCTGGTATACATTATAACAGGGAATCCCTCAAGGAAAAGAAAGGATGTTCTGCGTTTAAAAGACAAACAAACAGAAACCAGTATCTCCAGAGAATGCGCCATGTTCTATTTGTAGGTGAATACATTTGAAAGGTTTATCAACTTTTCCCCTTCTTTTTAAAAAACTGAACATTTAGAGAAACCAAAATTCAAGATGTCTGAGGAAAACTATGATCGTTTTATCCAGGTTTGTGTTGTTGCTGTGTTTTTTTAAACAGCAAGACACCACAACAAACTGCAAAAAGAAAGAGTGAGGAATATATAGCACAAGTGTTGGACCAATGAGGGCTTGCAGGAAGCTTCTAATTTTTCTGCATAACCTTCTCCCTGCACTATATCCTCCATCTCTCCTCTCTTTACTTTTTCTCTCTCCTTCCTAATAGGGTTCCCATTCCCCCAAAGGGGGCAGGGCTAATGAGGGTGTAGCTTCCCCCACTTTTGCACCTCCAATCTGCCAGCACAGAGCTGGCTGGCAGTGGGAGCTCCACCTCCAAAGAGCTCCATCACACCCAACATGGTAACATCACCTAGAGGTGATGTCAACACACTAGGGATGCTCTATCATTCTGGGAAAAACCTTCTGATGACCATAGTGTTTTTCCCAAATGACAGAGCGTCCCCCCAACAAAAACAACGTCACTTTCAGGTGATGTCACTGCACTGTGCATGCTTTGCATGTGTGAAAAAAACTCCTACTTAAAGGACAAAAATCCCCTGCCGGCAGACAGGTAAGACCTGGCAACCCTACTTCCTAACAACCCCCTATCTTTATCTGCCCCCAAGTCTTCAGTCTTCCCTTGCTCCCTCCCTATCTTCCTTCCCCACTCACCTTTTTCTGCTCTCCCACTATCTCCTTTCTCGTCTTTTTTAAAAATCCCCTTCCCTAAAAAACAAGGTTTGGAGCACTCAGCAATATTGCTATGGTTGCCTAGCAACATGCAAGGCCACCAATATCTCTGTGAGCACTGAACCAACCAACCTGGGACTACCACAGCCACCACTGTAAGTACACTGAAATAGCAAGATGTAGTGTGACATGCACTGCAGTCAGATGTGGGGCTAGGATCAAATACTGACTCTGCTCTGAAGTTCACTGGGTAACCCTGAACTACAGTCGCTATCTCTGAACCTGAACTTCCTCATGGGGTTGCAGCTCTTCAAAAGGATGAAGTGAAATGACATGGTATGCTGCCATGCGCTCCTCGGAGGAAACATGAAACACAAGAGTAATCAGCCCAAAGTACTCTCCTTTTTCTAGCCACTCCACCCAGCAGAGACTGAAAAGCACAGATTTCTTTCCATATATTTATTCAGAGGTTCAGTTGATGGTGTTCACAAACCAACCACAGTAAAAATGAAACTATAATTTTGTGTTATATCTGAACAGAGCTATGGAGCAAGTTTGTTAAATTATTTTAGTTGTGTTACCCACACAGTGCAGCAAACTAGCAATTTATTCCACAACTAGAAGCCCTAGATTTAGTGATCAGGTAACTTTTGTTTATAACATATACATTCTATATTTAGAACTTGCAAATGTTTAACACACAGCAAAAACAAAGGGGTTTTTAATGAAAAAAAAGATTTTGAAGGTTAACACAATAGCATGCTGGAACAGATCAACAGCCTGATCTAGTCCAGCAGGTGTGGTGAAAAGACTGAAGGAGTGCAGACTGAAAAGGAAGAAAAGAGTGCTGTGTGCTATATGCTAGAAACAAATATAGTCTGCAACTAAGATGATACAAATTTTGCAACCAGCATAAGTCATGCAATATTTCCAAACTTTTTTTCCCTCATAATTTATGCAACAGAATCTATCAGGAAGAAAGACAAGGAGAGAAACAGAATATTACAGACCCAGTGAACACCAAACTCAGGCCACACACATCCTTCCAGGCTTCTGAGATTTTATGAGGTAGAGCTATATGCTTTCAAAGACTTTCCTCAAATGCAAACAGCAAAAAAAAAAAAAAAAAAACAGAGGGAAGAAAATTCCAATTCAGAAAAGGGAGGAAATAACAAAAAAGGTTGGGGGGGGGGGAGAAAATACTATGTACCAAGTTATCATTGTCAATTAAAAAGATAAGATTATAATCCAAAATATTTAATCAAACAATAAATAAATATTAAAAACTGCACCTTTTTATATGCATAGTTTTGGGTTTTTTTCAACCTTGGTTACCTACCCTTCAAAGACTTTCCTCACAGCAATTAGTTAGAAATTCCTCTGTGGTTATTTCACTAGATTCTACAGCTAATTCTAAATTCTGTGCTTGCAAAATCCATAAAACACTGGGTATAAAAACTGAGAATTTATAAGTTTATAAAAACAACAGCATGTGAGACTGTGCCACTTTCAGCCACAGAACTGTCCTGTTTGCTTCCATATAGCTTCCAAGAATTCCTCTAACTCAGGGGTCCCCAACATTTCTGAGCCTGTAGGCACCTTTTGAATCCTGAAACAAGATGGTGGGCTCAACCACAAAATGGCTGCCACAGGAGGTGGAGCATCCCTCTCTCAGAAAAACTCCAAGTGGAGGAAAGAAGAGGAGAAATTTCATAATCACACTAGGAAAGAGCAGTAAGATTAAAAACCAACGCTGTGGCGGCAACTGCCACCAAGGCAACATTATTTGAATCTGCACAGGACTCCCACCCACTTTCTGAAAACACCTGGAAAACACCAGGTAAAGTGTTGGCTGGCACCATGCAACTCAGGTGCACCATACTGGGGACTCCACCCATTTTAAGTGTAAAGGCTAGACATTTTTAAGGTGTAAAATCCAAAAGTTACAGAACACCAAATTAAGTGCTGTCTAGCAGATGGTGCACAGATGGTAATATCTGGGGCTTTAAAGGTCACTACACAAAACTGAGCTTGAGATAATCTGAGAGATCTCAGCATTACTTTGACACCTAAAGAGTATCTTCACACAGCTCTGGGTACTGCACAGAAAACCTATATTTGCTCTTGGGTGACACAACATTATGCATCAGCAGTTTCTGAGGCTTAACTAACAAGTGTATCTGTGTGCGCATGCATTCTTCACACTACAAGAATTGCCAATAAACTTATGCATGTTTTTGTCAGTAACCAGAACTGGCGGTTATTTAAAGCCATACCATTCACTATGTTGTGAACAGTGCTCCAGTCTAGAGGTATTATTTCAGTTATAGTCTCAAGCAGAATTACAGCTGCATTGAAGAAAATTCAGCAAGTCAGTGTATTGCAAGCGCTCTCAGTATGGCTCCCATGACAGACCACAATTCACAGTAGTATAAATTCAAACCTAGTCTACACTGCAAGGTGAAAAGCACTCTCCCTGCACCCTCTCCTAGCTGTAACTCAAATGTGAAATAAGCAAGTTAGCATTTATCAGTGGACATGGCAGACTGAAAGGGTTCCCACACACCTCATCCTGGCACTGTCAATGTTTGCAATGTAATTTTGTCTTCTTAGCAGCCACCTGGATTTCATGCATAGCCAACCAAGTGTAAATATGAAGAGCTGCAAACATTATTCTTCGGGGACCGCTCCTTCTTCTAGGTCAGGGGGAAACCAATGAAAGAAGCATGACATGGATGAACTCCCACCTCCACTGCTGCATCCTCCTTTCAGAGTTCCAACAGAGTGTTCTCCCAATTACAGATGCTAAAGAGGTGACAGAAATAGGCATTTCTGATGTCGGCAAATAAAATGGTCTGCCCGCCAAACTAGATGGACTACAGTTCTGGCCCTGCAAAGAAATCCCAATCAACTGCCAGAAAGACCTTTATGTGAAACTTCTTGCATAGCAACACAAAATGTAAAACCTAATGGCTTAATGACGCTCTAGGAAAATGCTAGCCAACTAAATCAAACATCATACAAATCTATTTTCAATAGTCCACAAGCACAGCGGCATGATCCAGAATCACCTCCATATCACATTATAGTCCTCAAAAAAGCAAATTCCCTCAATGTCTAATTCAGACTTCTCCCCATCATCATTAACCTTTAGGATCAATCAACTCAAATGTATTTAGGTCAGTATACATACACACACCTACACACACCCATCAAAAACAAAGAAATCTGTAACATCAAGTTACAGAAGCCCTCCTAGTCAACTTGCTTTCACCAACACCTTCCATATCAGTCGGTTAGGGTTAGGGTTAGGGTCTACTTTGGAGACATGTCACTAGGGACAGAGGGTGTATGACTGACTCATTGTTCAGGACACTCAATAAGAAGAAAAAGAGTGGTAGGATAATAAAATAAATTGCAATTGGTGCTTATTAATACGAGATGAAAACATTTTGAAGAACTTTTTAAATACTTCTTATTAAACAACATTAAGAGCAAAAAGCAAAAAAGTATCTTCTCTACCATGCTAGGGTTGCCAAGTCCAACTCAGGAAATATCTGGGGACTTTGGAGGTGGAGCCAGCAGCAAGGTTATAAGAAGCACGACTGAACTCTGAAGGAAGTTCTGGCCATTACATTTAAAGGGACCACACTCCTTTTAAATGTCTTCCTTTCTCTGGAAATAATTAATGTAGCATGGGGCACCTTATTTGGGGGCTCACAGAATTGGACCCCCTACTTCAATCTTTGTGAGACTTGGGGGTGTTTTGAGGAGAGGCACTGGATGCTATACTGAAAATATGATACCTCTACCTCAAAAAACAGCCCCCTCTGGAGCCCCAGATACCCCCAGATCAATTCTCTATAATACCCTGTGGGGACCAGTCGACATTCAACCCCCCACACACAACACACTTTCTGATAACCTTGAAGCAGAAGGAGGGCCTCCAAACCAGGGGATCCCCTGCCCCCAACTGCAGACTGGCAACTTTATACTCCCATTTTATTACCACTGCGTACTCCATCAGGGCTTAGTTTCAAGGAACGAAATTCCTAGCCATCAGTTTCCTATGTCAGCCTTGCAAGGGAAAAGGGTTCCAGGACAGAAAAGTCCTGCTGCCAGTGGAACACATGTTCACATTAAACATACTGTATGACACAGGAACAGCCATTGTGCAATTCTGATTGGCAGCAGCTTTCCAGCAACACTTGCTTACAAAACTAGAAGTCTTGCTGATTAAACCTGAGTTCTTCCAACTCTATGATTCTATGAACGCATGTGCTCTACTGCTGAGTTATGCTGAGCTGTCAGCTACTACAGTTTGGCAAGGCCATATTACAGCTGCAGATTGCTACCCATTCTCACCTAAGAAAGAAATTTCTGCATGCACACAACAGGTAATGCACATGTGCACACGTAACATTTTCTGACAGAAGAATAGGAAGCTATTGTTGCTACAAGACTATGGACTTTGGTCTTGCAGCTGTCCTGTTTACTTAAGCTAGACAGTTCTCCTGAAGGATAAGTCAGAGTGCTGGCTCCTCATAAAAATACAAATGGACTTGGAAGTATAGCATATCTTCTCCAGAGGGATGCATGCTTACACAACACCTATTCAGACGTTATCATCTCTTCACTGGCATCACAAGGAGCAGAGATTTTATATAAGCTCCTTCCTTCTCCTGATACTGCAGCATTGTTGACTGAGGTTAATAGGTTCAGGTCAACAAAGATTTACCTGCACCAGTTGAGACTGGAAACTGCAGCTACAGAGATTAATTCCCTCCAACTTTTTTTTTAAGATGGGAAAAAATCCTGAGTAGTTAAGTTTGATTCTGACAGCCATTTTGCACATACTGCTAGTGAGTAAATCCTCTTAATCCTCACAAGGCTCTCTTGTGAGAAAGTGTAGAGAAGGACTGCACCCTTTGTTTTTGTATTAGGGTTTCCTAGGGTTGCCAAGTCCAATTCAAGAAATATCTGGGGACTTTGGGGGTGGAGCCAGAAGGGTGTGACAAGCATAACTGAACTTCAAGGGAGTTCTGGCCATCACATTTAAAGGGACCACACATCTTTTAAATCCCTTCCCTCCATAGGAAATAATGAAGGATATGGGCACTTCTTTTGGGGCTCATAGAATTGGACCCCCTGGTCCAATCTTTTTGAAACATGGGGGGTATTTTGGGGAGAGGTACTGGATGCTATGCTGCAAATCTGGTGCCTCTACCTCAAAAAACACCCTCCCCAGAGCCCCAGATACCCGCGGATCAATTATTTCCTATGAGAATAAGTCTCCATAGGGAATAATAGAGTTCCCTCCCCTCCCCCCGCTTTCTCTCTCTCACTCCCACACACACTTAACTGTCTCTGGTGCAAGTGGGCAGCCGTGTTGGTCTGAAGCAGTAGAACAAAGCAGGAGTCTCTGGTGCCTCCACAACCAGGTCTGGAAAGTACAGGGGCTACGCTGCTCTTTTACACACACACTCACTTGTCCGAAACGAAAGCAAAACAGAGGGGCTGCACTCTGATGAGGTCTGCTGTTGCTAACCCTTCCCCACGAAGTACTTCCTGCTCCAATTTTAAAACCAGGCCTGTTTGCAGGTCCTGCCCCAGATCTAGAGGTACATGGTGGCTGTGGGGAGGGGCTTTCCCCGCCGGCCAGCTGGCTGGGGGGAAGCCTGTAAAACTGGGGAATCCCCCGCTGGGACCTGGGGATTGGGAAGCCTAGGGTTGGCACACTAATCCGTTTGTGGACTTTGTCCTTTCTTTCCATGGTACATCTGAGGAAGCTATGTTACTCTAGAATCAAGCTACTTGTTTATTTCTTTGGCAAGGACTTGGTCACCTTCCTTTCTTTCCCCTACTAGTATGACATGGGTCATTACACAAAATGGTAGGCAGAAGCCAGGCAGAAGCAATTTCCCCAAGTAGAGCCAAGTCATAGTCAGATGGCAGCTGGTAAAATTTAGCACTAAACCAGAAGAGTGGGAAGCAGCACTGTTGTACAAAAGAAAGAAAGAAAGGAAAGCAAGACAGGTGTATGGGATTTTATGCAAACAATTCCACGGCAACCTCTCATTCAGGTTTTGCCACTCATAGAGACCCTAATCCTACTTCTTCCCAGCACTACAACAAGCCCCTGTCCTGAGTTGTCCAAAATAATTCTTATTGACTGAGACCAGGTCTTCATTCTTCACCAAAAAGGGACGATTTGTCACCTTCATATTTTAGTCTCTTCCTTCTATTTTCCCAGCCCCTTCTGTTGCACAGATGTATGGCACATTTGTGAACTGGAAGCATTTCAAGAGGTGGAGGGAAAAGAACTGAGGCAAATTCCAACATGACGTTACCTACATAAGCTTCTCCTGTTTTGAAACACACGATTGTGAACTTTGGACTCCCAATCAGCCTGGCAGGGATTCCCCACCATTACATGCCCAACCCCTTTAAGAAGGGCCGGATGATTAAAACTTGGAACAAGACCGTTTTGTTCAGCTGGTACAATCCGAAGCTTAAATATGCAGTAAAGATTTAATTTCTTACACACACACACACACACACCTTTTTTTTTGCAACAGAGATTAAGAAGAATAAGTAGATGAAGGGAAAAAGGTTGGTGATTTTGCTCAAGCTATTTATTTGTCCTAGCTGTTTTAGATCAGGAGTGCCTGTTACTGTTAAGGCTAGCCATAAACACATTTTGTAAATCAAGGACAGCCCAAGTAACAAGCATAAAGACGACAACCTAAAAATAGGTTTGAGGACTGAGGAAGGGACAGAAGCTTGTAGAAATAAGGGTGATCTGTATTTCTGGTCTTTGCCTATGTTTCTGTGTTTGCCAAGGTTCTAGAATGACTGCATTGCATCCAGTAGTAGAAGACCATTTGTTTGACAATAATATTGCATTAACCATTAGCAGTCCTTCAAGACAGAGAAAGCCAGCCCTCTTTTCAGAGGCAGCACATCAGCTAAATGGAGGCTGGCCTGACATTTGTACAGGCAGGGCATGCCAAAGGCAAGCTGCTATGTGCTGTCAGGTGGCAGGATTTAATCCACTAAGCCATTTGCAGTCTCAGACACGCTACCCCCCTCCTACCACAGACTCTTCTATATTTAAAATGTAAGACATTCTGCAACACTGATCTTCAAATGATTTCCACACACACTTTTCCCCCCATGAACAACCTCTAGGATTTATGCCACTACAACATGCACAATGTAAGCCTCTTTTGTAGAGAACAACCACAGCATCCTTAAAAGCTTAAAAGAACAACATTAAAACAGCAAATACCCTTATCCTTCCAATTGCTTGGCTGATTGTCCATCTCTCTTCAAAGAAGGATCTGCCCCTCCAGCTGGGATTATCAATTATGCATACCAATAGAAAGGCTGCTGTTGGAGAAATAAGGCGCTGGAGAGATGAAACATCAGGCTTTCTCCAGCAGAGGTCTGCAGTCTCTCGCCTACTGCACAACTGCAGCAGAACTTAAGTCACCTGACCGTCTTCTGGGTGTGGAGCAGACTGACGCAGTGCAATCTGTAACTAGGCTACCAATACTCCCGGCGCTAATGCCTCAATTCAATCTGCTTATTGTGGCAACTGTTTGCTTGTTACTGGTACCAATGCTGTGGGGGGGGGGAGGGGTGGTGGCGGGGAGAAGACAGACAAGACTGACACTGCAATTCGGGGGACGTATACACACACAGACGCAAAGCTTTCCCATACTTCCTGCAGCCAAATGCTATGGAAGCAGAGCAAAAAAATCGTATGAAAAGCTTGCTCAGAACAAATACCTAGTGCAGTTGAAAATAGCTTAATACAATTTGGAAGATCAAAGATTAAAGCTGGCAAATAAGAGTTTTATGCAATGGATTTCAAGCATTTAGTGGACTTCATGTATATATATTCTCTCTGTATACCAACTCTATCAGGTATTGTAAATAGCCCTGTGTTTGAGACAGAACAGGAGAAGGGGTTAAGCTAATTTATCCATGGACATCTGAGGATTTAAATGGCTGATGCAATGCTTGAACTCAGCATCTCCCAGCCCACTCTTAGTATATAATTTATTAAAACCATTTATATCTCACCTTTCCCTGTGGTTCTTGATGCTCAGCCTATGTTTCAATGTTTAGCAGCCTATAGCAGCCTTCAGCCTTATGAAAAGCTATACCTGCATCAATGGAGTACTCACTTCAAGCAGCTTTGGGTCCCCTCACCATCAGGGTGGTTTTGTTTTCAGGCTTGACACACAAAGACAGCTTGCTTGTTAAATTGCATCTTTCATTCGTTTTGGCTAATTCATAGGTGTTTTACTGAGTACTGATTTTAGAGGAGGGAAGCTGAATCAGCTGTTGCTCTAGATCGCTATGCAAACTGAAAGCAGAGTCCAGTTAAACATGGCTGGGAGCCAAAGAGCTACTTCACTTCACGCAAGGGGCTTGTGCTAGTTCAATGGAATCTCTGGCTTTTTTCTTTGGGCGGGGGGGAGGGGGGAACTAGTCCACATGCCATAAGAAACTGCTTCTGAAACTCCTCTTGAGAGCCTGCCAAAGTGGCCCAGAAACATACCCATGGCTAGAATTATTTGCAGCAGCCCTTCAAACACAAATTGTGGTTCATCCCCCCCAAAACCCACCCACCCAAAACCTTTTCTGCTTTTTAAAAAATCAGTAATTATTTGCAGTAGCTCTTAAAATATGAATTATAGCTCTTCCCCCGTCACATCTGTGAGGTGGTGCAGGACCTTCTGTGAGGTGGTGGCCACATCTGTGAGAAAGTGGTGCTGGAGGCTGAGAAATAATTACTTTTTAAAAAAGTTTTCTACGAGTGGATTTTGTGGGGCATGGCTGTAAATTAAGAGAGCAGAGCCCCAAGATGCTGCAGTGTAGCTATGGGCCAGCCCAAAAAGCAAGTCTTGGAGAAAAAATATCTGAAACTCCATTAGGCTGCATGGTTGTTTATATGCTTATGGCTGGGCTCTTTGAAAAAGTTTTGCTATAAAAACCTAAGTTGGATGAAGGATCTATGTACTCAAAAGCTGGGAGCACTTTGATAACTGTATTCCTTATCAATACAGCATTACAGCCAGGGCTTCAGCTTTACAGTAAGGAAACGTAATCATGTATTCAGCCACTAACAAAAGTAAAAAATGGAGAGTATGCAAAAAATAATATAAGCTCACTTGAATGTTACATTACAGCTGGTGAGAGAGCAGCTGCTGTTTTCCTAGTTAATCTTTCCCAGTTGGCATGTCCCATGTGTTACACTGCAGACTGGTATCTCATGAAAGGTGCCTTGACTCTTGAAAACTTATATCATCCCAGGTGCTCCTGGACCTTGAATCTAGCTCTTCTACCGCAGACCAACCTGCCTACCCTGTGGAACTACAGAATGTTGCCTGAAGTGAAGCACTGCTCTTTTTCTAATACTCAAAACTGTAACAACAGGAATAGGATTGTACTAATCTGAAAAACTGTACAGTTTCATTCTTTCTCCTCTCATATAACATTGTTTACCAGAGGTTTACTAAATTGATCTTTATTGTGCTCTTTTATGGTTTTGTAATCTGCCTTGAGTCCTTCTGAGAAGGGGGATGACAAAGTAAATAAATATTATCTTGTTTAGCTGAATCACATGATTACTATGTGTGCGTGAAATGCTGTCAAATTGCAGCCGACCCCAGCAAATGGCCTTCAAGGCAAGTGAGAAGCAGAGGTGGTCTGCCATCCCTCCATCTGTAGAGTCTTCCTTGGTGGTCTCCCTTCCAAATACCGATCCTGTTTAGCTTTCGAGATCTGATGAGATGGGGCTATATGCCGCCTTCCATGTAGAAAAGAGAAACATTCTAAGTTCTGCTTTTGTGCTATTTTTGTTAAGTCAAAGATGTTGTCTTCCAAAGTCTCAAAATCAACTATTCTAGACAAGCTACTCACACAAGAAAGAATACTGATTATCCATGCTAAGGTTCAAATCACATACAATATGTGAAATTTCAAATATCTTTAAAATAGAGGACTTTGCACACTATCTAAATATACAGATAGGTATTTAATAATGCTTGAGGTTTTGAGAAAGGCACCCAAAAGCTGAATACTTGATAGTACAAAAGTTGTACTTTTACAAGCCTGAAGTATATGTAAATGACTTTTCAATTTATGAACACTAGGTGGCACCAAACCCTCTCTTTATTGGGATTCTGCTGCTTGAGAGGTCTTATGCCAGGACAAGCAGCCTACAACTCAACACAGAAACAAATATAGCTCATTTTAAAAGAAACTGAGATCTTTAAGGATTAGATGAAGTGTGAAGGGAATAGCAGGCAAAGATTTGGAGGAGGGAAACACTAAAGAGCTTCCAAGAGATGCTTTAGAAAAAGAAAACATTAAAGGTAGACAGTTTTCAGTGATTCAATAGTGTCATGCAACAGAGCTTGACAATACCATTTTTGATCAATGAATAAAAGTACTTAAGAATTGGGATGGCCCCCACAAATGATTTCCTGATCAGTCCTGAGATGTATTGTTGGCCTTCCTTGCCTTGCCCTGATTTTCTTTGATGTTTCTCTTGATTGTGTGTAAGTTCCTGTTTTTACAAACTTTTAAAGCCTACTCCATATCCCAGTAAATTTCCAATTTTTCCCCCCTGTGGGGTGATCTTTATATAGAATGTATTAAATAAACTTTCTTTAAATAAAAAAAAATTGTACCCTACTCTTAAAAAAAATCACCAAGAAACATCATTCCAACTTTAACAATTAAAAAGAATAATCAACCAGTGCAAAAAGCTTTGAATTCTGTGGAATAAACAAAGGACATGAATAAAATAACCGAAGAATTTTCAGCACCTTTTTAAGAAGCAGATTGAGGGCATTTCAGGAGGGAAGGAATTGAACAGCTACAGAGAAACAATTAACCGCCTCTTAAGAATTAGCTTGGAGTACTTATTTTCCACGAAAGCTATTCAATACCAGCAAATCTCTATATATTGAACAGTGACTAACTACCGGGTAGAAAATGCAAGCAACACTTCACACCAGTTGTCAGACAACCCTGAACAATGACTACTGGATTAGGGTGTGGCAGAAGGAGCAGTAGCAGTGAATCAACAGAAGGGGGCACAAGCACATTCTTTCATCTGCGGTTGACTGAGCATGGATCTCAACCTGCACCTGTGTGAGCATGGATACAGAATGCATTAAATAAACAGTACTGAAAGAATACAAACAGTGGCAGCAAAAGCCCCTAGTATTTAGGCACAGAGCTGCTATGCCCCTACAGAGGTAAATGTTTCCCTGTAGCCTTGTTGCATTTCTCATCACTCATGTATCTCCTCCAGTGATTCCCACCCCCAACACATGTACACCAACTCTACCAATTCTGCCAAATTTTAATAGAATCATTAAAACTACCATGCAAATTTTGATCATGGAGTCAAGGTTCCCATGGAACAAAACAAGCCACCTTTGTAAAGCAGCCCTCCTACAGCATGTATTAATGCTTTTCTTTCTAGAGCCTACTTACCACTGCTTTAAAATATTAATTAAGCAGGGTATAAATTATACATTGGGACTGAAACAAATGTGACTGGCTAACATTTCCCATGCAGAAAAGAAAAATAACTGACTGTGTCTCTTTAGAGCAATTTCTACTTGAAAGCACCAATCCTCTTCGTCACACCTTTCCCCCACAAAGGTTAGAAAGCCAATTATGCAATATAGAAAAAGCTAAATCAGAGGTGTCGAACTTATTTGTTATGACAGCCAAATCTGACATAAATGTTACTTTGTCAGGCTGGCCATGTGTCCCATAAAATGTAACATGAGGTACTGGAGAGATATAAACTTTATAAAGATGAATGACAATAGCAGGTGTAATTGGATTAGGTGAGATATACGGAAGGGTAGTAAGCATGGAGATACCAGCTGGTAGGGAGATAGGAAAGATTTCAGTTTGATACAGGAGGAATTATTCCAGGAGGATGCAAAGAATAAATGGATATAAGCCTGAACAAGTGAGCAGTGACTCACAAAAGCACATATCCTTCCACAAATCTTGTTAGTCTTTAAGCTGCTATTGGAGTCTTTCTACTGTTATTAGAAACCACAACATTCAAAAACCAGTCAGGGAACATTTTAACCTTGCAGGGCATTCAGTTGCTGCCCTAAGAGTTCTCTTACAAAAGAATTTCAAAAAAAGATTAGAGAAACTACTGAATTGCAACTGATAATGAAGCTTAAGACAATGCATCCTCCTGGATTGAACAGAGACCAAGGTTTTGTCTCTTATTACTAATGCCAGCTATTGTCATTTGGCATTAGAAATCAGATATAAGAACAGATGGACTCACATTCTAGCTGTATCTGAAGACCTACGGTAAGTAGAGACTCATAAAAGCTCATGCCCTGTCACAAATGTTTGTTAGTCATTAAGGGGCTACTGGATTCTTGCTCCCTCCCACTAATAAAGAATGCAAACTGTGTTCTTAGGTTTCTCCCTCCTTCCTCCTCCTCCCTGCAAATCTGTTAGAACTGGAAAGGGGGATCTCTCCATGTGCCGTGGGACACTCTCTGGATTTTTCTTTCCACTCCCTGCCCAGGAGCCCTCAGCCAATCAAGGAAAGGGGGGCTTGGCTTTCTTTCTCTCCTCTGTGAAGCAGGGAATGGGAGGGAGTGGGCAAAAGCCAGCTCCAATGCTGGAAACAGGGAGGAACAGGAAGTAGGAAGCAGCAAAGAGGCAACTGCTTGCAGGACTGATTGGAAGCCTACATGGGCTGTATACAGCTCATGGGTTGTAAGTTTGAGACCCCTGGGCTAAATATCAAAGGTAAAGAAAGCATTTGGGCTATAAAGCAGGCCTACAAGTGTTAGAGATTTCTTGACTTGTGCAATTCCTGGTGATATTTATAACAACGGCTACTTTAGATAGATTTCCCCTTTTCCAAAGCTATCAACTGTCAGCCACAATAGCTAATAGAAACCTTTACATTCAGAGGCAGTACAATTAGGGTTGCCAACTCCAGGTTAGGAAATTACTAAATATTTGGCAGGTGCAGCCTGGGGAGGGACCCTCAGCAGAATCCATGCTCCAAAGCAGCCATTTTTCTGCAGGGAGTCTGGAGAATTACCTGATATTACAGCTCCTGGAGGCTGGCATCTCTAAGTACAACTTGGAATACTAATTTCTAGTCTGGAGATCTTCTGGTATTATGACTGAATTCCAGGATGTACTTGGAAGCTGGCATCCCTAGGAACTTTGCAGAATACCAGTTGGTGGGCGACAATGGAGGGGCCATTCCCTTCACAACTGATCTATATTACATATTTTAATATATTGTTTAATATTTGTAAACTGTCTTAAAGACGTTTTAAAAATTGAAAGATGGAATATAAATATCCTAATTAAAAAACCACCTAAATGCCATATTTGTGGTCTTCTCAGAAGCATTTGAGTGGCCTGCTCGTCATGGATCATGAAGTAAAAATTCAATAAGATAAAAACAGCAATGTAAGTATTATCAATAATAACACAAGCCATTAAAAAGCCAAGGGAATAAAAACAGCATAACACAACTGCCAGCTGCACAAAAGAAATATTCATAAAACACTGTCATGTTAGGTAGAAGGAGGCCATAAAAACAGCAAATATAAAGCTCTACATTTTAGAACATGTTGTGAAAGCCCTCATCCTATCTGGTGAGAGTGGATCAGCCTTCACAAAAAGGGATGCGAGGGGGCGGGGGGGGGGTAGAATGTGTGTTTATACACAACAGAGCTGGGTTCTTGGAATACACACACACACACCCTTCCCATGTATCATGACATGCATTTTGCTAGTATGGAATAATCCTCAGCAACTCTAAAGTTTTTTTAAAAAGGGGTAGCAAGCTGTGGAAATCCTCTGCCTGTATGACCTGGGTGCAAGACTAATCATAGCTAACAAGCATCTGTGGCAGATGAATCACAAGACTGACTCAATGCAAATCATTTTCACATAATGTACTGTTGCATTCTGGTGTCCCACTACTAAGTGAAGTAAAGAGGTCTTTTAAAACTGCAGCCAGCTCTGCTCTACAACACAGCATATTTCAGGCCTAAAAAGCCTGTGCAATTATGATTTAAAATAAATGCTTTGCATTTGTCTCCATTTAAGAGGCCTTGCTAGTACAGTATGGATCCTGAGATCCTGCTCCACTAAACCCAGTACAATTTAACAGTATATAGTATAACAGGACAATTTAACAGTATATGTTGCCGTGGGAATTTTAAGGTCAATCTGACAAACAGATGCTGTTTCTTTAAGCTTATTTCCTGCTGTGCTGACAGTATCTTCCTAAATTTTATTAGTGCTGTTTTACTGCTATCCAATGGAAGGCAGAGAAAATTAGGCACACTTATGTGCCGCTGGAACAAGCATTTGTGTTTTAAAACCATTAACACACTGTTGGTTACCAAACTCAAGCAGAGGACAAAAGTAATTTCCATTTTTAAAGTGCACAGGATAAAAAAATATATATTTGGCTTTGTCCTGCATCTTAATTCCAGCTCAGCAGTACATCTCCTTAGGCGGTCTTGTCCAGATACTCCCTTTCTCATTTGTCAATACACCCTGAAACTAGGTCCGGTATATTACACCCTCATGCAGTACTTAACTGCAGCAAAACAGAGCAAGCCTGTCAAACAGAGATAATCAATTTTAAACATATTGCTCCTTTTTAGAGATAATGTTTTTGGGTTTTTCCTATGAAGTCTGATGTTAAATTACTGTGCCTTAATAAGTTAACAAATTAAGGCAGGTTTGAGACTTTAAAACATAGTAAATACACCTCACTGGTGCATTCTCAGAGGGTTGAGGTAAAATCCAGAATACTAAAGCACTTAACACATTAGAAGTGTTATACAGACCAACAGAACAGTTGTGGTAAATGTCAAAGGATTTTCACAAATAGAAAGTTAAGCATGGTTATATGAAAAATAAGGTTTTGTGTCTACTGATATTTAATATACCATCTCTTCACTGAAGTATAAAAAGACACACACAATGAAAAAGGGCATCTTTAAGATGAAAGTTTGTGACACAGTAAGACCCCTTCACACCCAGAAGCAAGACTTGCTTTTTAATCACAGTCACATAGAAACCAGATGTTAAAAGGGTCAACACAATGGGCAGTTCTCAGAGGTAACCCACATCAAGGTTAAAGAATGGCTGCATGTATGCCAGAAGTAGTTTTCCACAGAATTATACATAAATCACAGGAGTTTTCCAACAAAGGCCATAGTGTTTTGCAGTAGAAAGTCACACAACTGGAATGTGGGGAACAATTAATCCAGCAGAAGAACAAGATCCTGCCCAGAACCATCAGCAGGAGAGAGACCTCACACTGCTCACACAAGCTGTTTCTGTTGCAGGTTATAAGAACAAGGCTGTTTCCAAAGGGTTAGTTTTGTTTTCTCAACTGAATCTGGAAAACATTGTGCTGTTGCTTTTCCAAATTCACTTGGAATCAGCTCTTCATATTCGCTATCTAAGCAGACAGCCACAAACAAGAAGATGGAAGTGCAGCAGAAGCATCAGAAGTAACTTTGTCCTCTCCTCTTTACTTCAGCGGGTTTTGTTGGCCAAGTACCAAGAAGATCAGGATGGTCCTGGTCTCCTAGACCCTGGCTAGACCAGTTTAATTCCTGTGACATGGAGATTGTTCACATGGCTCTCTCAATGTACATGGTGCTTTACTAACTAAATAAGCAAAACCACAGGTCCTTGCCCCAAAGGGCTTGCAAGATATGTTCAGATGGGAAGGGGGCAGCAAGGGAAGGGGACCAATATATGCAAATTTAGTTTATAGCCCAATTAAAACCTAAGCTAAGTAAGGACCCAAGTGTGAGCCAAAGTATTTATTGAAAAGATGGGAACTGAAGAAAATGAAAAGATGGAATTCCCACAGGTGCTCTGGGAAGAAACACGACACACAAGGCACAGCATAGCAGAAAGGAACAAAGTTCTTTTAAGAAGTCTTTGAGCAGCTTAGGATGGCAGAGCTGAAGCGGCAGAGATGAGGGCAGATGAAGGAAGGGGCACTCAAGGCCATGGAGAAGTTAATTTTCTAAAGACCAACAGCTTACATTGGCTACAGATGGGAATGGTAAACCCCCAGATGGGTATCGCTTGATTTGAATGAGAAGAGGCAAGTGACTCTGATAACAGAGTACTGAACAGCATGCAACTGACAAGTCAAGAATGCTATGAAAAACTATAACAAGAACTTTGGATTTCTTTACTTTTTGGGCAATCTGCCTTAATTCTACATTGAGTAGTTTTTCATGTTACACAGTTAGTTCACTCTGGCTAGCCCCACTCTGATAACCAGCCAGAAGCCATCAATACATACACTGTTCTCAGACCGGGTTACTACGTTTCTTTGTGACATTGCGCATGAGTACATACACAGTACCAGAAGATGACAGAGGATCAGCAGCAGCAATGTAATAGCAATGATCATGGGAGGGGAAGGGTAGGGGGAAGCTGACAGATCAGTCAGAGAAACTCAGTGGAGCTGATGTGGTCATACAATGTTCATTTGGAAGAGATCATGTCTCCGTAAGTCTGCCAAATCTTATTCACAGCCAAAATTCCTTCCATACAAACTCATACACTTCCTTGTAGGCTCCTAGGAACTCTCTTTATCACACTTCCACAACAAAGGACGTTATCCTCAAAATGTTCATAAAAGGCCTGTTCATTCTCCCATGAGGAAACATATAGGCTACAATCCAACACAGGCACAGGAAACTAAGAGCAGCCCTGCTGGAACCAACCAGAGAGACATCTAGAGTCCTACATTCCATTTCCTACAGTGACTAGATTGATGTTCCTGGGAAGCTCAGAAGTATGGCATGATGGCAATAACATCCCTCATAAGATGTTTATCCTCCAGAAACAGATAATCAGGCCATTCTTGCTTTGAACAAAAAGGTTCTATTTCACCATCATAACTAATAAACACAGACTAGTAAATCTAACCATGAATCTGTCTAACCCACCTAGGCCAGTAGCCGTCACATCACCTAGTGGCATAAGCTGATTGTGCATTCTAAAACTAAGAGACTGGTGAGGGATTTCCTCATCCACTTTGCTCGCGTCATCCATTAACCTATGTTTTTCTCCAAATGAAATGTCTTCATATGCTTTTGCCTTTTCCATATATGGAAGATTGCCCAACCTTGATCATCTGCACTTCCTGCACCATTCAGACTTTACAGCATTCTTTTTAACACAAGGCAACCTGAATCATACACAGCATTCCAAATCTAGCTGCACAGTTCCTGGACATTGCATTTGCAATCAGTTTCCTAATAATTCCTAAGATGGAATGTGCCTTTTCACTACTGCTGCATATAGAACTGATACTTCTGCTGAACTATTCACCATAAATTGAAGAAATCAAACATCTAATTCTGTGTTGGACTGTGGCCCCTTTAGAAAATATAACAAAAGGCAAAGGGGTATAACCACTGCTCTGGCCTCAAAGGCTAACTCTGTTTCTGATTCCAAGGCTTCTACAAAAAGGCCACCTGGTGATCATTTTGAAGCAAGCAATTTCACATCCTTCTATGTTCAAAGTAAAGCTTCATCTCAAGCAATTTATAATGGGATGGCAGACAAAAGAGAAAATTAAAAATGGCCACTTTTTGAGCTAAAGAAGGCACAGAGAGTTTCAGCTGAACTCAGTGAGATGCTTTTTAAGACACAAACCATGGCATGCTGAAGGAAAATTGGATTAGTGAAATGCAAAGGAAGTGAAAGCAGATTACCTGAAGGTTTATTCAGCTGTGATGAAAATATAGGGGGAGATTTCTCCTTTTCTTTAACAGAAGCAACTCCTCTCTCAGCTTCCTTTCCTACTCTGACTACCTTTCTATCTACAGGCAGAGGAGAAATGTCAGCTGCTGACAAAGACTCCTTAATTCCTTCAGACACTTCTCCCTCCAGTTTTTCAAAGGGTTTTTTCAAAACAAACCCTTGCTCTTCCATTTTGACATGTATGTCCTTTAAAGACAAGTCCTGGGCTACCTCTTGGCAAGGAGATGACCTTGACTCAGTTTTCATGGCATCACTGATTTCTCTACTTCCATTTTCCTTTAATGCATCTTTTTGGGTTGTTCCCACCACTGTCTTAGTAGCTTGGTAAGAGAGAACAGGGAAGTCATCACTCTCTGGAGAGGACTCTGCAGATGGCACACCTTGGTCTCCCATTTTGGGTTCCTTAGAAATGAGGAAATTGTCTGAATAAATATCAAGTTCTTCCATTTGTAGCTGGGGAGTCTTTTCCTTCTTAGTCAAATCTGCCGCCTCCACTTCCAGAGACCAGGCTGTAGGGACATTTTTGGAAGATTCCAGTTGAGGCTGGAAAGACTCCAAGTAGGGCTTGCTAAGGGAAGATGGCAAATCCTCACATTTCTCCACATGACCTTCCTCTGTAACAATCTTGGCAATAGTTTCAAGTGGTTTCTCTTTCACAACTTCCCTCTTTTTCTGAGCAAGATCAAGTTCTGGCTGACTACTGAAGAAGTTGCTTTTTCCAGATGGTGGTGACGGCTTCTCAAGATGCTCAGAATATTCAGGCACAGGTTGTGAAACACATTCTGTCAACGCAGTCTTAGCATAATCTATAAAGGCTGGAGAAGCAGATTCATTAGAGACTTTTGTTTCTTTAACTAAGTCACATGCAATGGATATATACGAAGTCTCCAAGTCCTCTAGAGCACCACCATTCTTATAGTCAGATTCCTTAGCAGCAGTTTCAACCTTGGTTACCTGTGCTGGGGTTGCTGATACATTCATTGCCTCCTGATAGGAAGGAGGTTTCTCAGACTTCTGCATTACATTCTCATAGTCATCAGCAGCAGGGGTAAAAGTCTCCACTGGGGAGCCTTCAAGAGGTGCAGCAGAACTAGTCATCCCTACGGTGCCTGCATTCAGTGGTGCCTCCATAACAATATCTGGTAAGACTGGGGAGGGAGTTGCTTCAGACCCTTCTTCAAAAGAGGGGCAGAGCTGTACAGCAACATTCAAAGGTTCTTTCAAGGACTCAGAGGTTTGGACCAAATCAATCTTTGTTTCATAAGCAAGTTTGGGGCTGACTGAATCATGCAATTCACTTTCATATGCTTCTTGCACTAAATCTGGAGTGAGGCCTTCAGCCACAGAGGCAGCATCAACAGGCATCTTCAACAGACTCTCCACTTTATCAGATTCAACTGTCTGGCTCTGACTGCTTGCTGACTCAGCACAGGTGGTGCTAGGCTCCGTGCCAAAATGGGCCTTCATTTCTGCTATCTTTTTCTCATCTGTTTTATTTTGAGAAGCTTGTTCCTCTCCTAGAGACTTGGCTACTTTGCCCTCAACAGTCACACCTGACTCAAAGTTGGCACAAGTAATATAAGCTTGCGGAGATTCTTTTCTAGCTTCAGGAGTACTTGGGAAAGAAATGTCTTCATTGCTGCTTTCACTGTCTTTTTCAAAGTCCTGAAACTTTGTCTTACCCACATCATATTTATCTATGCCACTGTCTAATTTGCCATCTACCTGATCCCTAGTTACATCTTTCAAACTACTGTTTTCATTACTAGCCCATGTTGGCTGAAAAGGCTTGAAATCCACATATTCTTCCCTTCTGGAGTGGTTGTCTACAAAAGCCACTTTTTCAGCAGCAGCATCAATATCATACTTCCTATCCTCAAGAGATCCATCTGTATCTTTCTTGGCAAATAACTCAACAGGCGAGTCTGGGGAAGAATCCTGCTGGTATGCTGAGAATTTGCTTGTGTCTGACCATCCTTTACTATCCACTGATTCCTTAGTCTGAGATAAAGAGAATGGTTCTGACTCTGTGTATGGAGGCACCACTCCTAAACGTTTGACTTCTGGAACACTGCTTGCTTCATCATCGTCTGCAAGGAATGGATTTCGTACATTTTTGGTAGTTGTTTTAAATGCCTCTGTTTCAGTATGACTGTAATTGCCTTTTGCTGACAGTCCATCGGATAGTGCATACTCTTTGAAAGGATTGGCTGAGAGAGGAGAGAGGGAGGGAAGAGAAGCAGTAGCATCAAGAGGCACAGCAGCAAAATCTTCATGGCCATCTGAGCGCACACGACCAGGTTGCTCTTGCGAGTCCATACCTTTGTCTGTGGCCGTGGACAGAAAGGAAAGTTAGCAAGAGTAGTGCAAGTGTTCTGAGAGTTAAGTTTTAACGACAGGTTCCAAAACAATAGCAAGTTCAACCCTTAGCACTAGAAAGATAGCAGCAAAAGCATACATTAAGTTAGCAAGAAAATGTGAATGAAGCAGCAAGTTTTGCACAATCCAATAATGTTAGGGGGAAAGTCAAACCAGTGCCACGTTTTACAAAACAAGCATGAAATGCTGGATCTCAAAGCACATACAACAGACATTTTGCTGATGATCTCTTAACCATGCTTAAGAGGTTGGGGAAGGGCACTTGTCTAATACTCTTCTTACTCCCTTGTTCTCTGACATGAATTTTCTGCCCAACTTTAGCTTTGATTTAATGTTACAGATGCATTATCACCATCCATGCTTAACTATAAGTTCCTCCTAAACCAGCACTTACAATCCACCTTCAAAACTTGGTTGCAATAAGAATCTTGTTTACCACTAGCCATAGATGGCGCCAGAGCACACACAATAAAAAGTCATGTTTAAGGCAGGAAGGGGGTAGGATTTCATGCCAGGAAGAGAGGAAAGCCACAGTCCAATCTCTTTCCCATGGTTAAGAGATGAGCATTATTATATCTGTACTGATCAATATCAGACAGGTAAAAACATCTAAAAGTAATTACTATTATGATGTAAAGCATCAACACTAAGACAGCATTAATTAATTTAAAATTGCAGCCTGTTGCATTATCAGCTACTATATTTTAAGCATTTTAACAGTTAATTGTAGCTACAAGGCTTCCTATACAGAATGGTCCAAGAATTCACAAACATGATTTTAAATGATAAAAATGACACCACTCAAGATAAAATTCTGAGCCAATAAAAATAGCTTCTAAATTTAGAAAATTTGCTATTCTTGGACACTTGACATCTTTTAGTAAATACATCTAGAAATGATTAGTGGGAAGTGAATACTCAAAAGACAAAGGGTTTACGCTAATGTGAATGGTCTAGCTAGAATAACTTGCCTGCAGAAGAATGCATCAGAGGCTCAGATGCAACGGGAAGAGCAAAAAGGGTCTCATCTGAAAGAAAAATACAGTATGACCATAGCAGAAATAAACAGGAAGAAAGTTTAAAAGGGAAGGAGCAGAGGGGAAAGAGTATTCATCTTACAAACAGCAATTAATCTTACAGACAGCATCTTACAAACAGCAAACAACCAGAGGTTAAAATAAAGAAACAAGAAAAAAAATTACATGCATTTTTGGTGTACAGTTTCTGTTCTGCTAAGCTTCCCCCAGCACAAAAACAACCCAACCAGAACTGTTTTTATGAACAGGATACCCAGAAACTGAGCAGATAAAGAATCTCAAAGTGTTTCAGCCACTACTGCCTTGCTTACTATTCTCAGGTCACCTAAAATTCTACCCTTCCTTCTATGGAGCAGTGATACTCTGGTGTTGTTCACATCATTCCTTACCATCAGGGCTCTGTTCACACAGCGTGCTGAGTTTGTGTTAAACTGACCCAGTTCTGTTCCGAATATCTTTGTTCCGGATAATATCGATCAGACTGCCATACTGCAATTCGAATCACTCTGCCATGAAACTGTCTTTTGCCGTCCACACGACAGCACCATGCAGTTCTTTTTTCTCCACTATTATGCGCATGCACACATTATGCACATGCGTGTATTACACGCATGTGCACAGGTGAAAACATGTGGTTCTGCGGTTATGTGCATATTGCTAAGTAGTAAAAAAATTGTGACCGTAAACTGGATGTCTGAGGCTCCTTTTGCTCTGGGACAGCATTCAGACATCCGGAAGTTGGTTAATATCACAGCAGAACTATCCAGACGGAGAAAACTACAAGCTGAAACCAGAGAACTAAAAAAACACCACAAAGGAGCAGGTAACAAAAAAATCCGGTTCCAAGAAGGATGGGGGGGGGAGCTACCATGAGTTAATACCGGGAGGCAGATGTTGCTGTCTGATCAACCATTTTAAATCAGGAAGGAAATGGCAGTGACATCTGATTATACTGTACGTCTGAACAGGGCCCAGGAGTACTAAGTGCCCTATTTTTACCACCTTCCCTTGTCATCTATCCTTTCAATATATTGCTAAGGAAATGTTTATTGCAGGATAAACATATCACTAAAATTAACCCCCCAATCAAGTTCTATATACCTTCTATTTCACATCTCACAACCAAGTCTGGAAAGCAATTATTTAAAGAATATTAGAGTAGATAATCACTAAATATCCTGACTGATCCAGGAAGAAAAAGTGTTATGCTAGGGACAACTGTGCCCTGCAGGAAAAATCTGACAGGCTCTTTAATAAGGCAAAATGTTAATGGTGGGAAAGTAGTCAAGAGTATGAGCATGTCAGAACATGTATAGAATTGCCGAATAGCTGGGTAAGAAGCATTACAGCTGAATGTTAATGTCTAAGTTTGGACTTGCATTTATACCCTTAAGCCTGCTGGATTCTGTGTGGTTCTCTCCTCCTACTCTTTGAACCCCAAACCTGCATGTGTCTAAAGAAGTCACTTTCACTAGCTTAAGTACAACTGTTAAGCTACCAAAACACATTTAGTAGCTTCTATTTAGTGGTATACCACCCACATGGTCATGCTGAAAGCAACAATAAAAACCCTCCTTAAATGTATGACCATCTGTATGGAAGCCACAACATATGTAAAATACATAAACTTCTCCATAGTGGCTCTATGTAAGGAAGCAGTTGTGGTTCTATGATAGAGTATCCAATCTGCATGAAAATTTAAACCCAGATTCAATCCCTGGCATCTTTAGCTAAAAGGATAAAATAGTAAGTGATGTGAAAGACATCCCACTTGAGACTACAGACAGTTGATGCCATAGTACACACAAACTAGACTGGCCAATAATCTGACTCATTATAAGGCATCTTCATGGCTTCACTTATATCTAAATCTTCCCAAAGCAGCAACATTAATGAGTCTTCTGAGCTAAACTAAGTAGAAAGTGAAATATGCTGGTTTAGACCTTGCTTTGATATACCCCCCACAATGTTAATATGTCTCAACTTTTCGGAATCTGTAAATTAGATAATATATAACAGAAAAAAATTGGTAGATGAACAGTTGTTTGACTTATAAATGATCAAAAACATCTAAAGGAGATGCTTTGAAACATGCTTTACAACTGAGGTATCAAAACTCCAGTCCGCTTTAATATGGCCCACAAGCTGGGCTTGAAATGCCTTGGCTTTCCCCAGTGCAGCTGACTCCCCCTCCCGTCCCCCTCCCCCTCCCTGTGTTTTGCCTTGCTACGGCAGGTATTTTTATTTTATTTTTTGCTGGGTTTCTTCCACCTTGGCTTTTTCCAGTGCAGCTGACTCCACCTCCCCTTCCCTCCTCAGTGCTTTGCCTTGCCACAGTAGGTAGGTATTTCTATTTTCTTTTGGGGGAGGGTATTCCTGGGCTGCTTCTACCTTTGCTTTTCTGATGCCTTCACTTGCCTCCTGCATGCTTTGAAGACGGCGACATTGGATTTATATTCCACCCTCCACTCTACTCCGAATGTCAGAGTCTCACAGTGGCTCACAATCTCCTTTATCTTCCTCCCCCACAACAAACACCCTATGAGGTGTGTAGGGCTGAGAGAGCTCTCCCAAAAGCTGCCCTTTCAAGGACAAGCTCTGTGAGAGCTATGGCTGACCCAAGGCCATTCCAGCAGCTGCAACTGGAGGAGTGGGGAATCAAACTCGGTTCTCCCAGGTAAGAGTCCGTGCACTTAACCACTACACCAAACCCCTTGCTACAGTGGTATTTATTATTATATTATTATTGTTGTTGTCTGGTTTCTTCTGCCTTGACTCTCCCAGGTGCAACTTGCTCCATTCTCCCCCTGTTCTTTGCCTTGCTACAATCAGTATGTGTGTGTGTGTTTGTTTGTCGGGCTTCTGCCTTGGTTCTCCCAAGTACAACTTGCTCTCCCTTTCCTCCTCTGCCTTGCTACAGTGCGTTGTGTGTTTATTCTTCTATTTTTTTGCTGGGCTTTTTCTGCCATGACTCTCCTGGGCACAACTGGCTGCACCTTCCCACTAGCTCCTTTGTGGAGCAGAGGTCCATCAGTGGCTATTAGTCACAGTATGTTTATATTATATTTTGGCCACTGTGTGACACAGAGTGTTGGACTGGATGGGCCATTGGCCTGATCCAACATGGCTTCTCTTATGTTCTTATGTGCTTTGCCTTGATATGCGGAGGGGGGGGGGTGTTTTCTGTTTGGCTTCTTGACTCTCCCAGGCGCAACTGGCTCTGCCTTCCCCTTCCCTCTTCAGTGCTTTATCTTGCTACAGTGGGTGTGTTTCTATATCATGGAGGGGGGGGCTGCTTCTGCCTTGGCTCTCCCAAGTGTAACTGGCTCCGCCTTCCCCTTGCCTCCTTCAAGCTTCCCCTTGCTACACTGGGGAGTGTGTGTTTCTTCCTCTCTTTTTTTGCTGGCCGCATTCATGTTGACTTTGAATTGGGGGAGGGGATAGTGGCTCAGCTGAAGAGCCTCTTTTGGGCATGCAGAGAGTCCCAGTTTTTATCCCTGATACCTCCAGTTAAAAGGACCAGGCTGTGGCATATAAGAAAGAATTCAACCTAAGACTCTGGAGACCCACTGTTACTCTAGACTGAGGTTAGGGGAGGGAGAGAAGCTTGCAGTGCCCAGCCGTTTCATTTTTTCTCATAGGACCTAGGCTGGCTTAGAGCACTGATCATGAGAGCTGGTTTGGGAAAGAATTTGCTCCCCACTCCAGGCAGCATGGGGGCATCAGCCCAGTGGGACCTTGTGCTGAGGACACACCAACTTGATGCTTACCAGGAACACACCAACTTAATGCCTACCCAGAAACTGGTGATATATCTTTGTGTGTGTCTAGGTTCTTTAAAAAAGTGAAAGATTTATGTGATCAGAAGAGAAACCAGAATATAACTTTAGATCTCTGCTATCTGGCATTACATTTTATGACACAAATGGCCTGGCCTGACAAAGTCCTATTTATGTAAGATCCAGCCCTTATAACAAATGAGTTCGACACGCCTGCTCTACAATGTCTCTGCTTTTTTTTACAGAGATCTTTGATCTAGTTCTAAAGCATCCAGCACAAAATGGATCCATTATTTGATCTGCACAACTATTAAATTACACAAAGGATCAGATTACAGCACTGCTTGGGTTTCCAAATTAAAGAACTGAGAATTAAGGAACACTAGTATTCAGACTCTATCTCTGTATCCTTATTCAAGAAGGCAAAGACCTGGTTAAAAAAGAAAAGCTATGTGCATTGGACAAGAGGTAAGAAGTGACAAAAGTCTTGTCATAAATATTTTACTATTTCATTTCATGCAGAACATGGCATAAAGCAACAGACATCATAGCCATAGCTAAGAATTTTGCATGATTTAAATCCTACATTTTACAGCTGCAACTACAAAGTGACAGTTGCAAGAAAGAGGATGCATTGCTCATTACTAGCCTACTGTCTTATAAAGAGGGAACAAAACAGAACATGCACCTTAATGTGGTTCTGTTTAGCGCATTTCACTTGAGGAAAGCCACTTTAGACTTCTAAATAGTAGGATGGAACTCCAAATTACCTTTACCAACATGAAAACCCTCCATCTGGTTGGTATGAGAACAGTGTACTAATTATAACTGAAGTTTTAGTAGCCTAATCAATTAGAACCAATAAAAGCTTACAGCCCTAGTAACAACTTTATGTAGTATATTTTATGTAGTATACTTTATGTATGTAGTATATTTTGAATATTTGCCAAGCTACTAATTGTATTGACTTTTTACTTCTTGCTTGATATTCCTGAACAAATAAATTCATTGACACAAGTGTCCCATCCTATCTACACTCCACCCTTAACTCACGTGTAACTTATATTGTCAGAAGTAAACAGATAAGTAGAAGAAGTCAGCTGATTCCAGAGTTGCTCCAACCTATCATCCTCCCAGGTTCTAGCATGATAGAATCTACCAGGATACACAACCCGTATCTCTGGTATTGGATGAATGCCATCAGCTGTTGTTCTCAGAGATGCTACAACTGCAGTTAACTGGACTTTGTATTCTATCAAAGAGTTATGTGTGCACTAGGGCAGTGGTCCCCAACCTTTGCAGCACTGGGGACCGGCAGGGTGAGGGCACCGAATTTGGGGCCCCCCTGCAGCCACGCAACCTCGCCGCCCCTCCCCCCACCGTGCAGCCTCGCCTCCCGACCCACCTCGCCGCCCCTCCTGCAGCCTCGCTGTCCCACCACGCGGCTTTGCCCCCTGCCCCGCCTTGCTGACCCTCCTGCAGCGCCTCCAGCACCCTTCATTTTTACAATTTTAAGGCCAGGGAAGGGGTGAAGCGCCACCTTCCCCGGCTCTTTAAAGGCTGACAAACCCCGCCCCACCCCCCACCGATCGGCAGCAAAAACCTTCGTAGCAGCAGCAGGCGACCTGCTGAAGAAATGCCACCGCCCTTGTCTCCTCTCCACTTCCTTCCTGGGTGTGGAGGGGAGGAGACAAGGACAGCACCGCCTCTTCAGTGGGTCGCCCGCTGCTGCTATGAAGGTTTTTGCTGCCGATCGGCGGGGGGGGGCGGGGTTTGTCAGCCTTTAAAGAGCAGGGGAAGGCAGCGCTTCGTCCCTTCCATGTCCTTAAAATCGTAAAAACGGAGGGTACTGGAGGCGCCGTGGGAAGGGCGGCGAGGCTGCGAGGGGGCCAGGGCCGGTGGAGGAGGCTGTCACCCGGTTGCCAACAGGCCACTGACTGGTAGTGGTCCGCGGCCCGGGAGTTGGGGACCCCTGCACTGGAGAGCCTCTGCATTGGAGCATGTGAATAAGGGGTTGAAGAAGGAACTGGTTTTTATACCCTACTTTTCTCTACCCTAAGGAGTCTCAAAACAGCTTACAGATGCCCTCCTTTCCACCTCCCATGACAGTCACTGTGAGGTAGATGAAGAGGCTGGGAGAGTTTTAAGACAACTCTGCCAGGCCCAAGATCACCCAGCTGGCTTCATGTAAAGGACTGAGGAATCAAACCTGGATCTCCAGATCAGAATTTGCCACTCTTTGTCATCTCTGTCAGGTGACATGATAGAGGTTTACAAGATTATGCATGGGGCAGAGAAGGTAGAGAAAGAAGTACTTTTCTTCCCTTCTCACAATATGAGAACTCGTAGGCATTCAATGAAATTGCTGAGCAGTCAGGTTAGAGTGGATAGAAGGAAGTACTTCTTCACCCAAAGGGTGATTAACACATGGAATTCACTGCCATAGGAGGTGATGACAGCTGCCAGCATAGACAGCTTCAAGAGGGGATTGGATAAACATATGGAGCAGAGGTCCATCAGTGGCTATTAGCCACAGCATATTGTTGGAACTTTCTGTCTGCGGCAATGATGCTCTGTATTCTTGGTGCATGGGGGGCACAGTGGGAGGGCTTCTAGTGTCCTGGCCCCACTGATAGACCTCCTGATGGTGCCTGTGTGACACAGCGTGTTGGACTGGATGGGCCATTAGCCTGATCCAACATGGCTTCTCTTATTTTCTTATGTCCTGCATGGTCCTCATTAATCAGGCCTCTTGCTGAGATTCAGAAAAAGTTTATTGAAAGACACATAATAATAACTGGTATGACACTGTGTCAGATCTGGCTATACCCTCTTTCGGGCCATCAATAACCCATCCAAATTCAAAACGAAAAAGCCCTCGCAAAACAGCAAAAGCATTTTCTCACCCAGCTCCCCATTGTGTGCCAGCAAATGCCAAGACAGTCTCTGGTGGGAGATAACTTGTCCTTGAGTTCCTTGAGCAATTCCTCTCAGGGGCAGAATGTGTACATGTGTTATAGGAAAAAGCAAGCTGGCAAAAGCAACCCTGCATATCCTCCCCCAACATTTCAATCACAGTTACAGAGAACATCAGGGCCCTAGGCCCGGCAATTACATGACTCAGCCGCCCTGAGCCTGCTTCGGCGCGGAGGGCGTGATATAAATCTGAGAAATAAATAATGGCAAGCCCCTTGACACTCTTAACTATTATATCATGCTGGCTGTTGGTAACACATGCTTCCACTTCTGATAAAAACTGTGTTTGCACAAGATCAATAGTTGTCAGAAGGCTCTTGTGTAAACAAAGTTTTATCAGAAAAGGAAACACAAAGACTATTTAGCACAATGAGGAACTTGTTCATAGGATCCAAGCTTGATTGCTAAAATTATCATAGAGAAGCATGAGTTTTGGATGGTTATTATTACTTGATTATCTATTACATCAATCAACACCCAAACCAAGGAATAACCAAAAAATAATTTCAAGTGTTCAAGCATGAATCTGAAACCCACTCAAACTGCAGAAAACATCTCAAAGAATAGAACCCCAATATGACAGATGAGCTGCAAGAGCACCTTCTGACATATCATAACTGGGCACTCAGTGGTTTAAAATAACACTCAATCAGAATGATCTCTACAAAACATAAGGGGAATAAGAGACTCAGGGACAAACTATACATTACTATAAGAGTTTAAAAAAAAAAAAACCTGGGATTTTTCAATTTGGATCTATTGGAACCCCCCCCCCCCCGCCCCCCAAATAGAGAAAAATTCCAGGTCCAAATAATGGTATGGTATTCAGATCTGGGATTTTTCAGAAATCCTGAAATTTTTAGTCCAATTGACCGAAACTGGCAAATGTCCATTAAAAAATGCTAGCCCAATCCTGGGGCTGGCTTGTCGTCTCCTGCAGCCCAGTTTAAACGAAGCAGCAGCAGAAGGCAGATCTGTGCTGGCAGGGAGCAATTGGCTCCTCGTGGGCACAGTGGATCCCAGCTAGGTTGCCCTGTCCTGCTCCCCCAAGAAGGCAGTGCAGAGCTGCACCTCCAGAGAGTGATGGGACTCCCCACAGGCACAGCTATCCCAGCTGAACTGTTCTCTCCTACTGTCTGATCTAGTCAGCGCAGAGCTGTGCCTGCAGGGAGCTACTGACTCCCCACAGGCACAGCAATCCTGGCTGGGCTGCCCTCTTCTGCTGCCCAGTTTAAACTGGGCAGCAGGAGAAGGCAGCGCAAAGCTGTGCCTGCGGGGAGCTCTCCATTCCCACTGAACCAGCTGATCTTGAGCTGGCTTCCCTTGCAGCTCAGTTTAAACTGGGCTGCAAGAGAAGCCAGCCACAGCCAAGACAGTTGCCCCAGCTTATCCTCAGGAGAACCAAACAACTGCTTATCCTCAGGAGAACCAAATAAACTTGCTCACAAACTTGTAAATTTCCATTTCATGTTTTTATAGAACAATATAGAATAACATCAATCAATAGTAACAGCAATTCATGAATGCTGTTACAGAGAGCTTGTGCCAGAGAGATTAAGTTGAGAATTCAACATTGTTGAGAATTCAGTGTTGTACATTGGAATGTGATTATTCTTGATATTTGTGAAGTTTGCTACGGAACAATTCCTGAGGAAACTCATCTGTGAAACACTATCCTGAACTGGCAGAAGTGTCGAGTGAGCAGTCCTCTAGTTGGGAAAACTATCGTTCCTAGAGAAAAGCTAGATCTTTTCATATTGGAATTTTACCAATAACTATACTGAGAATTTTTAGATGGACCTTAAGTGACTTTGTATTGAATGGAAAATCCTTGTGAAATTCTCAAGCTTTGTGATCATACAGCATCTTCAAGCTGTTTCCTTTTTATTAGAGAGTGCATTCATGAATTGCTGTTACTATTGATTGATGTTATTCTATATAGTCTGTGAAAAAAAGAAATGTAAATTTACAAGTTTGTAAGCAAGTTTATTTTTCTGCATTGGTGTGCACAGTTGTTTGGTTCTCCTTTGTTCATACTGTGTATTCCTGTTGGTTTTGCTTAGTGCCAGCTTAACCTCAGGCTGACTTCTGCAGTCCCTTTAAAGTATAAAGGGACTGCATAAACCTGCATGACAAACAGCTGAGCGGCAGGAGCAGATTGCTCCCATTGTTTCTCAATTGTTTTTAGATCTCCCTGAAATCCCCAAATGTATCCAGGATTTTCTTGGGTGGGGGGAGGGGGTTCCCCAAGAAAACCCAGAAATGTCTAAAAAGCCAAAATATGCCACAATAAGGTATTTTGGAGGTATATTTTCATCTGTCAGCCACCAGCGAGCCTGCAGCAGACGTGGACTATTGCACCCTTCTTAAATCTTCGTTCGCGAAGCCAAGCCGAGAGAGAGAGAGAGATCCAAACGCACACCCCTATATTCAGGGGTGTCCAACGGTAGCTCTCCAGATGTTTTTTGCCTACAACTTCCATCAGCCCCAGCCATTGGCCATGCTGGCTGGGGCTGATGGGAGTTGTAGGCAGAAAACATCTGGAGAGCTACTGTTGGCCACCCCTGCTTATACATTATGCTTTACACAAGCTGACAATGAGAACTGGTAGCCATATTACAATTCCCTGGTGTGAATTCTCGTGCAAAAGTACAGCAAAAGTACAGTCTGGTTCATTACCATGGTGCAGGGCAGGGGCCTCTCGCCTTCCCCCCCCCCCAAAACCATTTCCAGAAGATAAAAGGGCTGAGGGAGCATGTTAGTTGTCCCAGGCTGTTTCAGCTCCCAAAAATGTCAAGGGGGAGGGGACAGGAGTTCCTCCTCACACTGTAGTCCAGATCTGAAATGGACCTTACTGCACTTTTACATAAAATTGTCACTGGGGCTCATAGCTGCAATATGGCTGCCAGTTACTGCTGGCAGCTTGCATAAAGTGTAATCTGGCCCTCAGATATGTTGGCTCTAAACTACCAACAGAGAAAAACAGGTTACTCACCTGTAATTGATGATCTTCGAGTGGTCATCTGTGCAGTCACACACATGGGTTTTCCCGTCAGGACGAACCCTACCTCGGAGATTTTAAAAGCTAGCCTAGGCGTTATTTTTGGCGCGCGCTCCCTTCCGTCCTGGGGAGCAGGCATCCACTGCGCATGCCTGGAACGGGAGGGAGGCGCCCCACCCACCCAGTTTCTTTCCCCGCCGCTGACATAGTAGATGAGCGGTTGTAGAGGACCAGTAGCCAGCAGCGGGGATGGTTGGGCGGGCGTGTGTGACTGCACAGATGACCACTCGAAGATCATCAATTACAGGTGAGTAACCTGTTTATCTTCTTCGTGGTCTCTGTGCAGTCCCACACATGGGTGACTGATAAGCTGAAGTGCACGGCGGTGGGTGCTGGCACTAGAGTAGGAGAAAAAAATTAATGCAATGTTAATGCAAATCAGTCAAACAAGTATTGGACTCCAAGGTAAGTTGGTACTTACCGGACCCAAGTCGTATCTTCAGTCGAAGATAGAGCGAAGTACTGCCTGTCCAAAGGAGGCATCTTGCCTAGCACGAACGTCCAGAGCGTAGTGCATAGCAAAGGTCGAGGTGGAAGACCAGGCGGCGGCAGCACAGACGTCTTCCATGGAGACCCCTCTGGCAAAGGCAGATGATGTTGACAAAGCTCTTGTGGAGTGAGCTCGTAATGCAGTTGGAACCGGCTGCTTTGCGAGTTTGTAACACAGCGTTATAGCAGCAACCAACCATTTCGAAAGTCTCTGCGTAGATATCTTTTGTCCCTTATTGTGGCGTCCATAGGCCACAAAAAGTCTGGAGTCCTTTCTGAATGATGCTGTCCTATCTATGTAATAAGCGAGTGCCCTTCTGACATCTAGGCAGTGTAGGGCTTCTTGGCCCTTATCTGTAGGGCGTTGGAAGAAAGCAGGTAAAGTTGTGATCCTGTGCAAGTGAAACGTGGAGACTACCTTAGGTAAGAAGGTAGGATCTGGTCGTAGCACTACCCTATCATGATGAAAAATGGTGTAAGGCGTGTCTGCTCTAAACGCACAAATATCACTGGCTCTTTTAGCGGAGGTGAGTGCGACTAGCAGCGCCGTTTTCCACGAGAGAAGATGCAGCGGTATTGAAGCCATGGGTTCGAAGGGTGGTTTCATTAGCTGGCTTAATACTAACGATAAACTCCAGCTGGGGTACAGTTGTCGTGATGGTGGATGCAAGTGTAAGATTCCTTTCAAGAAGGATTTTGCAGCGGGGTGTGAAAACACAGATCGGCCCTGTATGTGAGGGTGAAAAGCTGAGATCGCTGCCAAGTGCACCTTTAAGGACGAATAAGTTAGCCCCTTTTCCGATAATGACAATGTATAGGCCAAGATTTGAGGCATAGAAGCAGATAGAGGTTTGAAGTTATGCTTGGTTGCGTAGATAGAAAATCTTTTCCATTTCATGGAATATGATTTTCTCGTTGATGGTTTTCGTGCATTTAATAGGACATTTCTCACTCCCTCAGGGAATTCTGAGAAAGTATCCTCCAAGCCGTCAAGCGAAGTCTGTCCGGGTCGTGGTGAAGAACCTTGCCGTTCTGTTGTGAGAGGAGGTTCTTGGCCCGGGGGAAGTGATGGTAAGTATTGTCCGATAGGAAAAGGAGCGTCGTGAACCATGGTTGGCGCGGCCACCACGGTGTGACTAGAATGCAATTTGTATTGTCCAGTTGAATTTTCTGTATTGATCGTGTTATCAGTGGAAAAGGTGGGAAGAGAAAATGCAGCGGACCTGTCCATTTCTGGATGAAGGCATCCCCTGCAGACTGTGGTGAGGGCGGACCTCTCATAAAAAAGAGAGCACATTGTGCATTGTCTGGTGCAGCAAACACATCTATTAATGGTGTTCTGAATTTCTGGAATACTGGTAGGAGGTACGGCCTGTGGAGTGACCACTCGTGGTCGTTGACGAGATACCTGCTCAATGTGTCCGCTTGTGTGTTCTGGGCACCGGGGAGATGTACTGCGGTGAGATGGATCTGATGTGCGATACTCCAGTGCCAGAGATGCATTGCTCTCTTGCAAAGGCGGATAGATGCAGTCCCTCCTTGCCTGTTTATATAAAACACCGTCGCCACGTTGTCTGAAGCTATTTGAACGTGGCGGCCGTGAAGAGATGGCAGGAATGATTTGAGAGCTCTGTGTACGGCTAGGAGCTCCAGGCAGTTGAAGTGGAGCGACTGTTCGTATGCTGTCCATTGCCCCTGGACTGAGAGGGTGTTCAGATGGGCTCCCCAGCCCCACCTTGATGCATCTGTTGTGACTACCGCTGACGGACTTGGCCTTAAGAATGGCATGCCTATTAGCAGATGATCTCGTACTGTCCACCATCCCAGAGAGAGAAGGATGTCGTTTGGGACAGTTAGGAGGGTTTGTTGAGATTGGTGTTGGGGACGAAATGCACGGACAAACCAGATTTGTAGGGGTCTCATACGGAGTCTTGCATGTGGTAAGACCGCCGTTGTCGCTGCCATAAGTCCTAACATGCGTTGAATGAGAAAGGCTGTTTGTCTGGGCTGTTGCATTATTTCTGTGGCTAGTGTATGAATAGAGGCTATCCTGTCTGTTGGGAGGTAAGCCTTGTGGTCTGTGGTGCAGAGGCGAGCCCCTATGAACTGAATGTCTTGAGAGGGGATTAGATTCGATTTTTGCTGGTTGACTTGGAGACCCAGGTCTGCTAAGAGTGTAAGAGTTATAGCAATGTCTTTTTCCAGTTGTGGCTTTGAAGCTCCTACAAGGAGCCAATCGTCTATGTATGGGTAAGTTGCAATTCCGCGCTGTCTGAGGGATGCAGCGACCACCGCCATACACTTTGTAAAAGTCCTGGGTGCTGTGGAGAGTCCGAACGGAAGCGCTCGAAACTGATAATGACTGTTTCCCACGGCAAATCTCAGGAACTTTCTGTGGCATTGATGAATTGTTAGGTGGAAATAGGCATCCTGTAAATCTACCAGCGCCATCCAAGCATTCCGAGGGATTAGGGGCAGAATGGATTGAAGGGTAACCATCCTGAATTTTTTGTGGTGGATGAACTTGTTGAGGGCCCTGAGGTCCAAAATCGGGCGCTGACCTCCATCCCTTTTGGGAACTAGAAAATACCGGGAATAGAAGCCCGTCCGATGGTACTGATCTGGGACAGGTTCTATGGCCGCCTTGGCCATTAAGGTGATGAGCTCTTCTTGGAGGGGAGGGGATGGAGGGGTTGCAACAAAGTGATGTTTTGCAGGGGGTGAATGGAACTCTATTGAATAGCCTCTTGCAATGATATTCAGGACCCATTTGTCTGTGGTAATTAACTTCCAGTTTTCGTAGAACGGTAGGAGTCTGGAAGTGTGGTGGAGTACTAGAGGTGGAAAGTCAAAGAGACTGCTTGGATGAAGTTGCAGTCTTCTTAGGTGGTTGCGGTCTTTGCTGCCTTTGGTTGAAAGGCTGCTTAGATGGAGGAGCCTTACGCTTCCAGTATTCCGACTGTCGAGGGGACCTGGAGCGTTTGAATGGCATTGGCTTCCATGGTCTGGATTTGTAGCCCTGCTGCTGCTGTTGAGTCACACCAAGTCTTTTTGCCCGTTTGCGGCTGTCGTCGACTGTGGTGAGTATGTCGTCTGTCGTGGCATTAAAAAGGCCCTGGCCGTCAAAAGGGAGATCCTCGATTTTAAATTTAATATCGGGTTGTAGGGAGGAGGAGCGAAGCCAGGCGTGTCTTCTCAAGGCAATTGAGGCAGCCATCGCCTTGGAGGTGCATCCCACTGAGTGACGAATGGTATTTATTTGCTGTTTGGAGACTCTATTGAGCTCTTGTAATAATGTGCATGCCTGTTTTTGAGAAGGTTCTGGCAGGGCAGAGACAAGAGTGCTTAACTGGGAGGATAGATTGTGGGAGTAAGCAGCAAAGTATGCCAAATAATTATTGATTTTGGCGTTTGCTGTAGAGATGGAATACATCTTCCTTCCCAAAGTGTCCAATTTCCTGCCCTCCTTCTCTGGGGGTACGGGATGACGGGTCTGCTTCGATTTGGAGGAAGAGTGAACTATCATTGAATTCGGAGCCGGGTGACTGAATAGAAACTTTGACTCCGTAGCTTGGATCTTGTATAGGGATTCGATTCGCTTTGAAGTGGGGGGGATAGATGCCGGCTTGTCCCAGGCTTCTTTAATGGCATCTAGGTGTACTGGGAGCATCGGCAGAAAGGAACCAGCGGGTAGGTCTGAATGGACCAAATCGTGAACCACATCCGTGACCTTGGGCGCGTCTGATGTAAGCTTAACATTAAGAGCAGAAGCCATGTTTGCAACCAAGTCCAGATATGTCTTGGCTCCGTCGGATGGTGACAAATCTGCAGGCTTCGCGATGTCTGAAGCCGGGGATCCAGGAGAGGACATCGATTGCATCGACTCCGATGATTGTGCTTCGGATTCGGCATCAGAGTTGTCAGGTACGGGTGCCTGTGGGTCAGGTCTTGTTGGACTCGTGTTCTTAGGCTTAGAAGTCGAAGTGGAAGGAGTCGGGGATGGCTGTTTCGTTGGGTGCTTACTCCGTTGGACGGGAGTTGCTTCCTTGGATTGGTCCCTGTGGTAATCGGCACGGTACCGAGAGTGGTGGTAACCGCAACATTGATGGGAATCCATTGATGGAGACCTCGAAGTGTAGTAGCGTCTTCTCGGGGACATGGATGGAGACAGAGATCTCGGGTTGTAGCGGTAGCGGTCCCTCCCCCTGCTAGGGGATCTTTCTGGGAAACGCGTATGATGGTACCGATGTCTCTCGATGCTTGGAGATCTGGCTGGGAACCGATGAGTATCAAAGTACCGATGAGCGTCGTGTTGTCTATATTGGATGGAATTCGACATATCACGAAACGATCTGGGGTTGATGTGTTGTTGTGTCCACTGCAGCGGGTCTCGGATCTTCTCTAGCGAAGGGTCATGTACGGATCCTTGCAACGAAGGGGATCGGGACGGAATCGGGATAACTTCTTCCGTCTGCTGTTGTGGTGATTTCGTAAGCGGCGTGGCCGATTCATGGGTATTGGATCCGGGTGTGGACGGATCACATTGTCTGTCGGGCTCGTGGGCTTTCTGTTGTTCCGAAGATTTGTTCGGGTCGGTAGGTTTCCTCGAGTCCTTCGGGTCGGTAGGTTTTCTCGGGTCCTTCGGGTCGGTAGTTTTTCTCGAATCCTTCGGGCCCTTCGGATCGGAGTGCTTGTGTTTCTTGGTGTGCTTCCCACTTTTCATTTTAATAGGCGCGGCCGTTTGTTCTGACGTTTTCGCGCCGTCGCCGGTTTTCGCGGCATCGCCGGGCTTATGCTTGCTGGGAACAATGGCCACTGAAGCTGCCGACCTTGCGCCGTCCCCTTGGGGAGTCAGAAGGGGAGGCGACTTACTTGCAGTAGAGGATTGCGACATCTCAGGGTGAAGCACAGACTCCATAAGATGACTTCTTAGTCTAGCGGCTCTGTTTTTCCGCGCCTGTTTGCCGAATTGAAGGCAATGCGCACAGACGTCCACTTTATGGGTTTCTCCCAGGCAAAATAAACAGAGTGAATGCCCGTCTGATGTAGGGATTTTCGCCCTACAACGCGAACACCTTTTAAAGGTTATTTTACTGTCCCTTCCTTCCATACGCCCGGGGGGGGGGGGGTAGGGGAAGGGAGGTCTGAGGTAAAAAGCAGGGAAGATATATTTTTTTTGTTTTTGTTTTTGTTTTGTTTTTTTAAAGAATATAATAAGGAAGAAGAAATAATAATGCGGAATAGAAGAAAAAACGGGGAAGAACGAAGGCTAGGTTCTGAGGTAAAAGAGGAGCGCAGCGAGGTAAGACTATCCCGGGCGACGGTTGGAAAGAAACTGGGTGGGTGGGGCGCCTCCCTCCCGTTCCAGGCATGCGCAGTGGATGCCTGCTCCCCAGGACGGAAGGGAGCGCGCGCCAAAAATAACGCCTAGGCTAGCTTTTAAAATCTCCGAGGTAGGGTTCGTCCTGACGGGAAAACCCATGTGTGGGACTGCACAGAGACCACGAAGAAGATCCACAGTTCAGCAACAAAGCACATATTTCAGCAACAAAGTACCTCTTGGCATCTCATATTAAAGCACGTCAGATAGCAAGGCTGGGAAAGACTTCAGTTCAAAACCGTGAGGTGCCACTGAAAACCACACTAGACAGCATTGGGCCAGACAAACCAATAGTCGGACTATTAGGCACCTATTCATAGCTTAAACCATCAGGTATGAACAGTGCCCTTTAAGTGCATTTGAAATTATACTGTTCTCTAAAACCCTAACAGCATCCACAGAGAATGAAATTTCAACTACATTAGCAATTTCCATGCATATAGCTTGATCCTAATTTTGTTTTATTAGAAGTAATCTCATTGATAACAACCAAACTATGAGTGTTTAAAAGAAAACAAACTTAAGTTCATAGACTTATGCAGAAACAGCAACAGATCTTTTAAAAAATTATTCTTCTAGAGGGAAGGAAAAGAAAATCTAGTCCACATGCTGACACCAGTTCTCCCCTAAATATGAATGCTTAAGCACGGAAAGGTGGCCTCCCCAAATGGCTCTATACTTTTTAAACTATTACATCAACTATATACGCTGAAACAATTTTTGGCAGACATACCTATCAAACAAATATTATCAATTCTAATACACATACAGACAATATATGCATATGCACATGCATTTTACCTTTCCTGCAAGTGTTTTTTATAGGAAAAACTATTTGGAACGTCAAATTTGGTCATTTGGAAGGCCAAATGTTCAATTATTTTTAAAACATTATTTGAACTGTTATTTTTTAATTCTGACAAAATGACACTATTGCTGTTTACAGAAATAAGCAAGTTACTTATTGTTAAAAACACTTAAACTGAATTTTACTGTTTCACAGTTTCCAATAACAGCATTATAGACAGTGAACTGACAATGTTCAACTGATCAATTCACCAATGTGGTAATCTAATAAAGAATGCAAAATTCAAACGAAGTCAAAATATTACGTAAAGATGCTTTAATAAAGGGATAGGGACTACGACCTAGGGATGGACACAGACCGAACAATGAAGCAAAATTAATGATGAATTTTGCCTTTCATGGTTCAGGAACCGAAGCCCATGACGGGTCCATGGTCATGGACTTCCACAAACTTTTTAAAGGCAATTTGTAAGGTTCATGCTGGTTCCTGGCCAGAGCAGGAAGCCACAAAAACAGCTGAGTGAAGGGGAGTGTTCTATGCCACTCAGCTGTTTCAGGCTTTCTTGTGCACTATTCCACTATATATAGTACATAAGAACATAAGAGAAGCCATGTTGGATCAAGCCAATGGCCCATCCAGTCCAGCACTCTGTATCACACAGTGGCCAAAAATTTATACACACACACACACACAGTAGCTAATAGCCACTGATGGACCTCTGCTCCATATTTTTATCTAACCCCCTCTTGAAGCTGTCTATGCTTGTAGCTGCCACCACCTCCTGTGGCAGTGAATTCCACATGTTAATCACCCTTTGGGTGAAGAAGTACCTCCTTTTATCCGTTCTAACCCGACTGCTCATGAGTTCTTGTATTGCGAGAAAGGGAGAAAAGGACTTCTTTCTCTACCTTCTCCATCCCATGCATAATCTTGTAAACCTCTATCATGTCACCCCGCAGTCGACGTTTCTCCAAGCTAAAGAGCCCCAAGCGTTTTAACCTTTCTTCATAGGGAAAGTGTTCCAAAACTGTAAATCATTCTAGTTGCCCTTTTCTGCACCCCCTCCAATGCTATAATATCCTTTTCGAGGTGCGGTGACCAGAATTGCACACAGTATTCCAAATGAGACCGCACCATTGATTTATACAGGGGCATTATGATACTGGCTGATTTTTCAGTTCCCTTCCTAATAATACCCAGCATGGCGTTGGCCTTTTTTATTGCAATCGCACACTGTCTGTTGCTGCAAGTATGATCCTACTAAGTAAATTCTCCATTGTTTAATGCATCACCACTAATGCTTAAGTTGTTTCAGCTCAATTTTCAGATTTGTGCAATCCAAGCCTTATTGTTTTGTTTATTGGTTCTCCTATCCGGTGTTTGACTCATTCTGTACAACCTGCCTTGACTCTCAGTGAGAAAGACAGACTATAAATAATATCAAAAAATATATATAGCCCCCTATATGTTTGACTATTATGGGAGAAAACTATCATTTTAATTGGGCTATTGAAGAAAGAGAATATAAATACCACTATTAAAACTGATTATGAGAACTGTTAGGAACAGCTGCTAGACATTTATAGGAAAAGTCATATAAAAGTCAAAAATGTGTTGTCTTCTTTAAGTATTGTTTACATTATATACTGTGCTTGAACAAGGAGACATCTTAAAAACTATCTGAAGGTCATCTTACCATGTCTCCCTGCACAGATAGCCATTTCTAGGAAATTTTCTGGCTTTTAGTAAAGATTAAACAGGAGCTTCTAAAGCTTTCAAAAAGTGCAAGGATTCCATCTCCTCCAAACCTTTACAAAACATACTCCAAAAGACTTTTGTCTAAAAGCACTAATATTTTGAAGAAAGATGCTGCCTCTAAAATATCAACTGTAATGACCAAGAGACAGCAAAGTAGAATACCGTAATTCAGTTGTAGTGTCTTGAACACTGGACAGTGGTTTGACAAAGCGGACTTCTGCTCAAATATTTCAGACAGAGAAAGAGAGTTATCTTGAAGACTCTTGACCTTCTAGGACTGCCTTTTATAGAGTCAAATAACTTATATGCCTAGTTTTTGTAGAAAAAGCCCAGCAGGAACTTATTTGCATATTAGGCCATACTCCCTGACATATCATGGTTTCACACAGGCTTTTTTGGTAGAAAAAGCCCAACAGGAACTCATTTGCAAATCAGGCCACACACCCTGACACCAAGCCAGCTGGAACTGATACCAAGCCAGCCAGAACTGCGTTCCTGCTCAAAAAAAGCCCTGGGACTGCTTATTCTAATAGGCAGGGGCTTTTGAAGTTTCAGAATCTTTCACTGCACCATGAACCTGTACTTGCCTTCAAATGTACATAGAAAACAAGCAAGACAAAAAGAAGTCTGACATACAAGACTGGAACACCCCCCCCCCCCAGTATGCTAGCTCTCTATGGACAGGGAATCTGATGGCCAGAAGTGGGGGGAATCAAATTTCCTAACAGTCAATTAAAGAATTTAGATGGTAATTCAGTGTTTTTTGCACACCTTTTGATTTAAAAAGCTGTTTCTCAATTTATCATCCAGGAATCAACAAGTCTGGTTTTCAGCTGGGCCAAAACATTTAGCTTTTTAAAAGTATATTTGAATACTGATTCTTTCCCAGGATCTTCAATAATGAAGTTCTGAATTTAGGACTATATTATATCTAGCAAATGCATGGAGATTCTTGGATAAAGATATAAATTACTACTGCAGTGAGGACTCATGATATTTGAAATTAAATTAACTTTTAAAACCCTTCTGTGCTTGTAAAAAGCAGTTTACTAAATTTGATATTGTGGCAATGTAGACCCAGATCTTGTCAACATGAAATAACAGTCAAACTGGAATTCAGAATGGCAGTTACAGCACAGAGATATCTGGAACCTTTAGAAGCTCCTATTTAATCTTTACTAAAAGTCAGAAAATTTCCTAGAAATGGCTATCTGTGCAGGAAGACATGGTAAGATGACCTTCAGATAGTTTTTAAGATGTCTCCTTGTTCAAGCACAGTATATAATGTAAACAATTCCTGTGTCAATTCCTGTTGGGTCTAGCACACATAACTATTTTGGCTTTAATTCCACCCCGCCCCCCCAATAAAACTTGGTTTGCCTGACATCTTTTCACCTGCAAAGGTAGCTATTGTTTTTTACATGGTGTGATTTAGACCCTCCACAGTTCAACTTTAATGAAAACATCACACAAATACATTTGAAGCGACAGCTGAAAATACCATATAAACTGTTAATCTCTTCACTGTATGGTAGTGAAATACATGGAGCATGAAGTCGCCCCAGTTGCATGCTTCTTTTAGTATCAATTATTACCTCAAGAGCACAGAAAGATTTCAGTTTCACACTCAATTCAAAGTAGTGGTATTAACTGTAAAAGCCTTAAATAGTGTAGAGCTTGCATACTTGAAGGACTTGCCTTCTCATATGAAGCCCCTACCAGCTGAAGTAACCCTCTGCAGATCCCTCCATGGGGGGGCGGGGCGTGAGAGACTGCTACCAAAGAGTGGGCCTTCTCTGTTGTGGCACCCAGACTTTGCAACTTCTCACTAAGCATGTTTGCATTAAGCTATCTTCATTAACGTTTGGGCACCAGGCAAAATCCATCCTGCTTTTCTATGTTTAAAAGTACTAAAAATCTTTTTATTTGGTGAGGGACAAAGTTAATATTGCTTTTATCTATGCTGTGTGAGTCTATTTCTTTCTTTTCTGTATGTGTGTGTGTGTGTATATCTTAACCCCTCAGAGTTATAAATCTCCAGAACAAAATATATTCATAGAATAAAAAGATTAAAACATACACATGAAAAAACAGTTTCCAAAAGGAATCCATAAATCATGATGGCTAAGTGGGACACTATTTGTTATAACCATAGGCAAAAACACCACAACCCCCATTAACTTCCTTCATGTTAGACTGCAGAAGGAGTCATGGCAGTCTACTGTGGCAACCATAATAAAGCACCCATTCACTGAAGCAGCAGAAGCACATGGTAAATCAAGCTGAGTATTAATGATTATGCAGTATATATACATGGTCTCCTTAAAAGCAGGCCTACACAAGAGAAAAGTTGTAGTTCCTTCTTCATCTATTTGTGCCACACCCAGAGGAACTGTACATGTTCATTATCTACATTTCTTTACTTGAGGGAAAATCTGTGGCAAAATTTTTGGCTGATATCCTTAAATTTAAATCTGACCATGTATGAATGCATCTGTAAGCTTGGTTTCATTTTGATTTTATCTCCAATGTTTAAATTTTTATATTCTGTGTATTTTTATTTGCAACTGTTATGCCATTAAAGGTTTGATATGGTATGGGAAAATCTGTTCAAACCCACAAAAATGTGAGCAGGACTACAAGAATGCCTGAATCACTCCATCAGTACTTCTCCTCCTGCTGGACTTAGAGGCACATGGTAGAGTTGGCACCACCAGTTCCTTCAACCTCCTGCAGCCAGACATCCATTCTGTACAGCCTCACCTGCATCTGAGACACCGTCAGAATGTGAATTGATAGGAGTGGGAAAACCTCTAATAAATGCTAATTAATTCAATGTGGAAAGTGGAAAGTGGAAAGAAGCCAAGCAAGAAGAAGAAATGTGGAAAGGATTCAGAAAGAGGTGGATAGCAGAGAGATGGGATCACAGAAACAGGTGAGACTGCAGAGAGGCTGGTGGGTGAGGTAACAAAAACAAGGGGATAACTTGGAGACCAAGAAACATAAAAATAAGGATACAGAGGAACCATTCCAAGTTTGTGATGTGCAAGGAGAAGAGAGTTCCATGGGATTCAAAAGAAAGAGGGTCTCTACATACTAAGGGAAACTAAGTTCACAAGCCATGTTTCCCTAGTTTTACTAGTATGGAGGTATGCATTTGACAAAGGATGGAGAAATCAGCAGACTAAAAGGAGCAGTTTAATCCTTTCCCCAACCATACCATCAAGTACTTTTAACAAAAAACCAATACCCAGCAGGCTCCAAGATCAGAAGAGCTTTTGATGAAGAAAAAACAACTGGGAGAGGAAACTGGCAGGTGTAGAAAGGGAATTAAAAAATCTGACAGGAGAGAATGAAGGCATCTTTACAGTAGTCCAGTACAGCGGTCCCCAACCTTTTTGGTACCAGGGACCGGTTTTGTGGAAGACAATTTTTCCACTTTTGGGGGGGGGGGATGGGGCGTGATGGTTTTGTGATGATACAATTGTGCACTTTATTTCTAAAGTGTTTGGTGTGGTAGTTAAGTGTGTGGACTCTTATGTGGGAGAACCGGGTTTGATTCCCCACTCCTCCACTTGCTGGAATGGCCTTGGGTCAGTCATAGCTTCTCACATAGTTGTCCTTGAAAGGGCATCTTCTGGGGAGAGCTCTCTCAGCCCCACCTACCTCACTGGGTGTCTGTTGTGGGGGAAGAAGGTAAAGGAGATTGTGAGCCGCTGTGAGACTCTGAAATTCGAAGTAGAGGGCAGGATATAAATCCAATGTATTATTTTTATTATTATTACTACATTGTAATATATAATGAAATAATTATACAACTCATGGCCCAGTTGGTAACAGACCATGGACCGGTACCGGTCCATGACCCAGGGGATGGGGATCCCTGGTCTAGTACACATGCAGTCCTAAGAACACTTTCCTGAGATCCCCCATTGAATAGACCTGAGTATAATTTTGAATTAATTCACTCAGAATCCTAATCAGTGGGGCTTAGTCCCAGGAAAGTGGGACCACAGTCTGTGCACACAGATAAACCATCTAGCAAATGGCATCCACTCTGACCCTGAAATCATAGTAACTGACTGAGCAAGAAGAAGAAATGGGGCAAGGATTCAGAAAGAGAAGGTGGATAATAGAGAGATGGAAATAAACAGGTGGACAAGAGGCTATCTGTGAAACTGGGGGTGCAGCTTTGGGGTAAAGAAATTTTAAAAGTAGTAAAAAGACATCTGGAAGGACTCCTGTGGTGGGGGGACAGACTATGGGCTGTACAGAAGATAAGCATGTTTTGAGAATGCAAAGAAGAAAGTATGCTATAAGGTGTGGTCAGAAAAAGAAAAAGAGGATGAGCTAACAGAGGGATTCAGAGAATCTGTAGTAGAGCATCAAAAAAAGAGAGCACACACTCTGAAGTGCAAGGGAAAAGGCAGTAACTGAACATGTCAGAACAGTAGAAAAATGCAAGGGTCTGGTTGCATCTTAAAGACTGTAGCAGGGTATGAACTTTCATGAATCACTGCTCACTTCTTCAGATACAGCTAGACATGCAGTTATACCAAAGTATTTTTTCCCCACAGTTAGGGCAGCAAAACATTAATAATAGCCTTTGGAGAAAAGGGTTTGACACCCATGGATAAAATACACACTATTCAAAACTAGATGTTACAACTTTAATTTTTTTTAAAAAAGTATTTAGTCTTCATGGATCCCAAAGTCAGGAAACGATTGCCTACACATCTTTAAGAAATAGGCATACTTCACACAAAGCCACATACATAAAACAAGCAAAACTGAAGATGTCCAGCTACATTTTCACTGAACCTTTAGCAAATATTCAGTGTAACAGCAGATAAGCCTACATGGTATGTCATCAAGCAGAAAAGACTTCTGCATCTTTCACTCAGCTACGTTAGTCTCTTCTCTCATGGCTGTTCCACTTTCTACTGTATCAAGCACTTCAAAATCATGCCTTCCTCCAGAAAAACAATTCTGATAACCCTTCTGGGCACTAGGCAGAAAACAGACCGGTCCATTCAAACAGTATAAAAGGATAGAAAGGTACCTTGCATGTCTGAATGTTCTTTAAAATAATCTTGTGGCCCTTTCAAGATTAATACATTTATTGTGACATGAGCTTTTGTAGGCAATAGCCTACTTCATCAGATGTATGTCTTCATTATCCACTTAGCTCTTGCCACAATAAATACATTACTCTGAGGTACAACTCTGCTGCCATTGCTACTACTCCAGAATTGATCCCTATAATTAGAATAATTGAACAGCTTAGCACTGTACATTGGTAAAAGCCTAAGCTGGAAGTTATTAATTCACCATCAGTTCAGTACCGTCTAACCATAAGCAAGGTGGTTTTACAAACATTATGTCAGCCCCATAACTGCAACAGGAGGGCTACCACAGTCAACATAAATTCAATTCATTGTAAGTATTATGATTTAATGGTTGCAATGTACTTTAAGCATTTGCTACTATATGGAAAAATTAACATTGACTGGCATATAGCAATTCCAGACACCTTGTATCTATGCTCTTTGGTGCTCACAGAATGTACATTACTTTGTCTTAGAGCTTAATTCATTATTCCTCAGGCCACAGAAGGCAAGTACAGGATATCATCACTGAACACCTAAAGTAGTAGTTTTAATGTAGATAGCAAAAGTGACTTTTTCTGTTATGTCATATTCAGAAAATATCTTTCCATCTAAAGCTGATTTTTTTTTCATTGATCCACCCTACAGTTGTCGGCATTTTCAGCTACTGCTCTGATCCTCTGCGACAGATTAACAAAAAAATCAAGAAAGAACCTAGGTCACCACTTGTACTCTGGTGGCTGAAATCATGCAAAGACCCCATCAGTGAGTTTCTGATGTCCATCAAAAATCAATCACCAACTCAGAACACTCTTCTTCTGTCATTAAAACACGCAGCCATCTGTCCATTACTTATAAAAAAAACAGCACTGGGTTTCCAACCTGCCCTTTCTAGGGCAAGATGATAAAACAGCTGCAGAACAACTCCAGGTCTTCCCAGATAACTCATCTGCTCCAGATCTCTTTCAGTCTGGCTTCAGGCCAGGCTACAGGATGGAAATGGTGCTGGTGGTTTTAGGCAATGATTTCATTTGGAATCTAGACAAAGGTCATGCCTTGTTGCTGCTCTTCCAGACTTTTCCACTGCCTTTGGCACTGTGGACCATGCTATCTTGTTGAGGCTTTTGGAAATAGAAGCAGAGATTAAGAGATGTGTTTTGCATTGGTTTAATTTGTTCTTTATGTACAGGATTCACACTTGCTGTTGGAGACCAATTGTTATCAGTGTGGGACATGTCCTATGGGATTCCACATGGCTCAATTCCACTCAGGGGTGGCCAACAGTAGTTCTCCAGATATTTTTTGGGCATGCTGGCTGGGGCTGATGGGAGTTGTTGGCAAAAAACATCTGGAGAGCTACCATTGGCCACCCCTGCACTACATTATTTAATCTGTATGTAAAGCCTTTAAGAAAAATCATCCATAATTTTGAAGTAGGCTGTCCCCACAATGCAGACGATACCAAGGTCTATATTTCTTTATCTAAATCACCTTGTGACGCTGTAGAGGTCCTGAGTTACTGCCTGACTGCTTTGGTTAAACGGCTTAAGGATGAAAAAGTTGAAACTGAATCCTATCAAGACAGATGTCCAAAAGAAATAAATCACTAGCACTGGAGGGGACATCCCAGGTGTCCAGAAGTTCAAGACTGGTTTCATAAAATTCCCACCCTTTTTGCAATCAAACCAACAGCTTAAAGAAGTGGAAAGACTGACAGAACTTTCAGAAAAATGTCTGGTAACATTCTCTCTAGTAAACACTTGGGAACCAAGTACAAAAGCAGTGGCATTCTCCTGACATTCTGCCAAAGTGCTGACAAACCACACCCTCACTTAATATTTGAAGTAGAAATGAAGCTGCTATCAGCAAAATAAAGAAGGCTGCATTCCTAAAATGAAAACTTAAGTACACTTCAGTAAGACACTTTTACTTGGTGGACTATAAAACCTATAGCTGGGTGTAATCTATGGCTGTGACAGCTATGCACTTGCAAAAATCGAGAATCCAGCACAAAGCAGCATCCCAGAAATCTCACCTTTCATTTTGAAAGTAGTGGATTTCTAGTCTTCGTGGCTACAAAGAAAAGGCTGAGAATATGAAATTGCCTTATACAAAACTAGCTACAGCCCTTCTAGCAAAATATTGTCAATGGACAGAAGGCAGAAGTTCGTCCCAGCACCTGCTACAAGAAAACATTTTTTTTTAAACTGGAGATGCCAAAGACTGAATTTAGTATCTTCTTTATGCATATTACATTGAGACACTGAGCTGTGGTACTCCCCTGGTAGCTCAATGATAGGAAGTCAGCTGGGGCTTCTATGAAGAATATTTTAGTGACGTTCTTCCGCACATGGCTATTGCATCACTTCTTGTAACAACATTCCAAATACTTTGATAACCGGAATGCAAAATGATGCAATAAAACAAAAAATGCAGACTTCCTTAACTTGTATAATTTTTTGCCAAATGCAGAACATTGGGATTTTCTGACACATTCTTAAGGTCACAGGGTGGATGATAGTTTTCAAAGAAAGGGTTTATCCTCTTCACCATTATATAGTCTCCTTAGGTCTCTTGCATTCTGTTACAGTACAAACGAACAGAGACTGAAAGCAACCTTGAACTAAATATTTACACTTCACCATCATACTGCGTTGGGGATCCTGAATTAGATGGAAAGACAGCAAAGAAATGTTTTAAATAAATAAAATCTTCTCCAAGAGGGAAAATTAAAAATTAGCTATACCGAGAGCTTGAAACTAATGTGATCCTATGAATTCTAAGATAAATATAGCCCCAATATAATGCTGTTAACTGGGATATACAACCATTCAAATATCAGCTATTGATATAGCAGTTCCAACTTAAAGCATTAAAGGACTGTGCATTGATTCAAACACCCACTATGGATGCTATAGGACTGGACTGTAATGGCAATCCATGCGCAGGGGGGCAACCTTTCTACTCCATGCATCAGTCCAAACACATGCAGTTAGAATACTAGCACCAGCTATCTGACAAATGGTCAGCATGACTGGAGTGTAAGAATAGAGGAGTTCAAACACTACTCTAAGCATGCAGATCATCAACAAAGCAAAGATATTTTCAGCAGCAACCACAGTCAGGCAAATACATTTGAATCAAGCCCAACTGCCATACATTGCAAAAAGGCTGGTGTATAAGACAATATTCTACTGTATGACCATATTCTACTTTTTCAAATTCTCTATCAAACAGGAAATTAAATTTTATTACTTAAATATGCCTAATTTTACTGTGCTATATTCATTCTTCATGTTAATCTATGATATGTGTCCATTATAATATATGCCCTTTTGGGGGGATTCTATCGCCATCTTTATAGCACCGTTTCTATGGTTTTATATTGTATTATAATTATACTGTATTAATTTTTATGTTGTATACCGCCCTGAACCCCACTTGGTAAGAGAGGGTGGTCTAAAATCTAATATATAAACAAACAAAAAATGACAGCTGCTTTTCTAAACATTTGCTTGGAAAAGCACCTGTCACTTTTAAATGTGTCCATGTATCACAGACAAACATACAACAGAATACAGTACAGTAAAATTAGACATGTTCAAATAGTAAAGAACTTAATTTCCTGTTTGAGAGAGAATAATTTGAAAAAGGGTGACCACTACGACCCACTGAAGTATTACATATTGGCTCTAATCCTCTCAAAAATGAAGCTATACTACAGCTACTTGAAAAATATCTGCAGAAGTTATAGTGCACATGCCCACTCATACATAGGTTACTGGAGAAATACTGTGTAATTCTACATACCATGCAAATAAGGAAGAAGAATTCTAGACTGTACCACTGCAGGCTAAAGGAGGGAGTCAATTTTTAAAAAGTTTACTCATATGAAGTAATTCCAAGATACAGAACTACAACATCAGAGAGATATGTTTAGCATAATCTATTCCCTGGTGTGTTCATCTGCTACATACAAAGTGTTTCTCAGAAGGGAAGGGGGATTAGAAAATGACACATCTGCATCTATAGTCTCAAATGGTACAGTCCAGAGCTTCCCCTCCTCAGTTCACCACTTTCAGCTCTCATTGATTTCATACCCACAGTTCGAAAGAAGAGGACTAATTCTCTTCCAGTTTACAAAAGCATCTCTGCCTACTCATCTGAGGGCCATTCTTGTCCACCTTAAATAACCTATTTATTAACCCCTTGAAAATACTACAAATGTTATAAATATTGAAAACAGTCTCTAGCTGCTGGTTTATCATCTAAACAGGTAAACAATATACAATTAAATACTATACAATATACAAAAATGAAAACTGTAGAGGAAGGAGGTAAATCAATTTGGGAAAGGCCTGAGCAAAGGGTGGCATTCCATCTCTTCCTGAAAATTATGATGGACAGTGTAAAGCAGATGTGGGGGGGGGCATTCCAATAACACAGAGCAGCAAAAGAAAGGAGAGACGGAAGTGCAAGTTGTGGATGTAAAAGATTAGTGGCAGACTCACTGGTGAAGAAGACACGGAAGAGCAAGTGAAAAGCAGAAAAAAGCAAGACAACAGAAATAACTGTTCACTAGAAAACATAAGGTTTCTGACAAAAGGCTGACGTAAGGCTATCTGACAAAAGAAGCTGTGACTCTCTAAAGCTCAAAATCCAAAAAATCTTGTTCTCTTAAGGTGCTACTAGACTCAAATATAGTGGAGACTAACAATGCTGAAACTCTGAAATTGTAAGGCAGCAGAGGAAGTCAGTGAAAGGAACAGTTCAAGGGAACCAGATGAGCAAAGATGCCTCCAGAAAAAATACAGCAGGTTACACAGTTAAGCACAGAGTGACTTTTTTTAAATGGAAAGAGCTTACCAGCTGACATTAGTTACCTATTTAATCCTCTTTCATGTTCTCTTTTTATGTCTGTTGTCTGAAGGTATTAAGTTTATAACTGTATTGATAACTCAAGTATTTGTACAATAGCACTTGATTTCATGAGGCCACTTCTGTTCTATCTCCACTTTCTGTTAATTTCCTTTTGTCCCAATTCAGTATTGTATATTATTAAGCTTGAGGGGGGTGGGGAGGTTAGTACAAACCACTACCAAAGAATAAACTTGCTGCATGTATTCTACTCCTCCTCTCCCCTTCTGATTTCTATTCCCTCCACCACCACACAAGGCTGTGTGTGAAACCCAAGGAAGGCTTTCATAACCACAGGAACCTTCCCAATCACACACACTTCCACTTTAAACAAAACTTAGTTATACAGCAACGTTTCTCTATCCATAATAAGAAAGGCTCAGTTAAATGAAGACAAAGAGGCAAGAAAATACCACAGCTGCTCCATACTTGTTTCTAATCTTTACAAGCAGGCAATGTGGTGGAAATTTCATTTCATCACTATTGTGTAACTACCACTTCTTCCTGAATTCATTCCTCTGAAGATAATGCTCAGCATGTCTCACTATGATTAAGTAAACAGCATGACGTTTCTGATATTCGTCTTTTTATGATACAGAGGTTTTAATCCACATTGGTGTTCTACAGATTTTGTTAAGTGTCTTGGAATTTCTGACTTGACAGAGAAATCAAAAGAAGTTTTTTTTTATATAATTCTGCATAATAGCCTGGTGTTAAAGATGGGTGGTGGAAGAGGGCTGGGCCAGTTTGCTAGCTCTGTACAAGGGAAGCGCAGGACTCATTAAAAATACTGCTGCTGTAGGAGACCACAGCCATCACTCATATATCCTTGATCCAGTGTGAGCACAGAGAAGGCGGGCTCTCTGTGACAATAGACTAGTGGGGTGTGAAGCTTCAAACTGCCTGCAGAGAAAAAAAGATAAGTAGAGCTACACAGCTTAAAAGAAGCTGCAAAAAGGGACAGTTCTCCACACACACCCTTTAATCGCCTTCTTGCTAATATTAACCAACCACCACTTCTCCTAGAAGATTGATCTACCAGAAAACAGAAGGGTGAAAAGAAGATAAGGGGCAGAAAAGAAACAGTACATAAAAATAGAGGAGGACTTGGTGAAAATATAAATACAATTTATAATGCAGTATTTATTGAATTATGATTTTTATTGTATTGAACTAATATGTTGTGAGCTGCCCTGAGCCTGCTTCGGCGGGGAGGGCAGGATATAAATAAAAAGTATTATATTATTATTAAAAGCAGTAGTTTCTCATATTCCCAGCTAATGAAATTGACAGCATCCCAAAGTCAAAGTGGGGGGGGAGAGAATGGCAGCTACCCCACCCACCATCTGTGAGCACAGAAATTCCTCCCAGAAGCTCCCTGCTGCATCACACCACTGTGGCAGGCAAGAACTATTCTTGTAACACCCTGGTTTTTTTCTCTATGTTGGCATTTGAAACCCTGCAGACTGCATGTATCAAGCACAAGGGGAGGGGTGCAGTCTCAACAACAACAGTCTCCGCACACAAAGGCAAAACTCTGTCTTTACACCACACTACTGTTCAGCGCATGGGGCAATGGACCAGGTAACATGTCCCTGTCAATCAACCACTTCTGCATCAAACTACTCACTCCAAGCGCATGTGTACCCCCACTCCTACCTTCTCCCCTGTAAAGCCCCCCTACCCTTTCTCACTACATTTCCAACCCACCACCTTACAGCCTCCCAACATCTCCATCAAATCACGCCCACTTTAACTAAAAGTGCCCTCAGTCCATCATACCAGAGCAGTGAATCGCCATAAGATCTCTTCCCCTCATGCTCGCTTCCAGCCACTCCCTTTTCCTCACCCTGGAACACCTCACATCAAAACAGAAACCATTCTCACATCTGAAAGCCTCATACCCATTCCTTCTACCACCCCCCAGTTAAGTTCAGCCGCACCCCTAAACCTAACTGAACCCCAAAACCATGGAATTCCCTCTCACCCTTCCAAAATTCCTGATTCCACCTGCTCCTCCCCACAGCCTCTGAATCTTTCCCCATTAACGTCTCCTAGACGGCCAGACTGTCCCCAAATGTCTCCCCCCCCCCTTATCTTGCCCTCTGCTCCTCCCCATCTTTCACTAGACAACGTAACCCCAATGCTTTGCCTTATGTGGTGCTCCTGCCAACCTTCTTCCCTTCCAGCCTCCCCTGCGGCCACAGCGGCGAGCAGCCCTTCCCTCCACCACAAGGCCCGGCAGCCACGCCCCTCACGCGCTGGGGGGTCGCCCGGGCACTCACCGGGAGAGGCTGAGGCGGCCTCCCCGGGCGGGGCGGGGGGCTCCTCTCTCTTGGGCGGCAGAGGGGCGCTGCGCGGGGGGATGGCGGGCGGCTCGTCTCGGTGCGGGGGGGCGGGCGGAGGCGGCAGCGGGGCGCTGCGGGGAGGCTCCTTGGGCTTCTCCTCAGGCTGGGGAGCTTCGGTGGCCGAGGCGAGAGGCGAGGAGGACGACAACGAGGCGGCGCCGAAGGAGTGGCTGGTCCAGGCCGGCGGGGGCACAGGCGGGGGCCGCTCCCCGGAGGCGCCCAGGTCCAGCAGGGGCGGGGCGGGGCTGGCCACGGGCGCTGCGGCTACGGCCGTCGGGGCTGCCGCCGGCTTCCTCTCCCTCACTTCCAGCCGCTCGTCGTCCACTTCTTCTTCCTCTTCCTCCTCGTCGTCCTCCTCCGCCTCCTCTTCGGGGTCCCTCACGAACTGATACTGGAAAAGGGGCTTCTGAGGCGGCAGCCACCGGTCCTGCTCGGCTGCAGCGGGGGTGGAGGAAGAGACCTGGGGGGATTGGTCGGGGTCGTCCATGGTGGCTGGCTGGCTGGCAACTGCGGCTGCTGCTAGAAGCTTGTCTGCGGGAACAATGAGAGCAACCGCCGATCAAAAAAACAGAAAGAAGAAGGGTTGGGACTGCCTGGCGGCGGGCGGGGTGGAAGCAGCAGGCGAGGAGGAGGAGGAGGAGAAGCGGAGAGAGGCTGCGCAGCTGCAGCCGCCGCTGGAAGAGCCGGTGTGATGCCGCGAGGAGCCGCCGCCCCCACGCCCTGTTGAGTCACAGAAGGCAGCCGTGCCACTTGCAGCTGAAGCAAGGAGAGCAAAATTTGAGCCAAGCCCCACGCTTGGACTCCAGCGGCAGAGGGACAAGCGGGACACCCAATGAGGAAGGGAAAGGGAGGGAGGCTACCAATTAGGAAAAAGCTCTGGAAGCCCAACGCCCGCCTTGTTCTCCACCCTCTTCCCTATTATTCGGTAAAGAAGGAGTGGTTGGCTTCGCTCGGCTGCGCTGTAGCGGTTGGGAGGATCCAGGGGAAAGTTCGGGCTGCATTAAGGTGGGGGGGGGGGGTCGTGAAGGAGCTCTCCAGCCCCCCCCCTTCTGAGCGTCCCCTAATTTGGATGGTTCCCAGAGTTCTGGATTCGAATGTTGCGGGCGCCGTTTCCAAGGGCGCCACTTTATGGTTTACCATAGACTAACGGTGATTTAAGCTACACGCAGTTTGAGAGATAGAGGCCCATTTAAGCGGACAGACGTGGGTAAGAATGCATTGCTGGAATTCACAGGATTCTTCTTGTAGCTGAGAACACAGCAGAGTCTGTTAAAGGCCGTTTAAATGCGTGGTAGTATCCTAAACATTTATAAAAGTGAGTCCAACTAAATTCAGATGGGTCTTGTTGTCATATAAGTGAACTGCAACCTTGCAACCGAAGTATATTTGCCTAGAAGTTCCACTGGGCCCATTGGGGGACTTACTCTCCAGCGGCTAAGATTGCAGTCTTAAAATGGTAAGCAAATTATAAACGGTGATCTCATCAGGCACAGCCCTAGATACAAGGACAGCAGTTAGCTAGATCCATGGTGTATAGGTTCATCTGTAGTTACTAGCCACGATGTCTTAAAGAAACTTCCTCATCCAGAAGAGGACATCTCTGAATTCTAGTGGCAGGTAGCAACATTAGGGGGAAGGCCTTGGTCATTGTGAGAAACAGGATATTGCACTAGATGGATCATTGGTCCGATCCAGCAGAGCTCTTCTTTCAGGCTAATTTGCAAACCCTTTGAGACACATATGGCTATTTCCAATCTAACTTAAAGGAAAGTTTGAGGGAAGTGAGGCTTGTGGCATTGGTAATTGCTAGCAAACCCCTGGAATGAGGGAGGGGGATGGCTGTCATCCTCTTTTCCCTATGTAGTGCTGTCCAGGACCCAAGAATCTGCGTAGAATCCTGGGCCTGGGAGCCCTTTCAGCTCTAACTAAGACCCATGTCTCTGAATGCCTTTCTTTCCAGTGTTTCAGCTGTGAGGAAGAGGTGTATCTTCAAGTGATCAAAGCTGGTAGGTAGCTCCAAGTGAAAAGCTGATGAAGATAATAAAACCTGGCCTGCATAATCCTGGCAGATGGCAGAGTTGGCATAAAGCTACACAACCACATCTCCTTTGGATCAGTCACACTGTCATAAGCAATGGACATAGCCCTAGAGCCATGCCCCGGGGTACACAGGTCTGTACGTTGGCTCTGTCTTGGTTATGCTCATCATACCAATGAATGAAGTATGCGTGGAGGACAAATATATTTGCTTGATGCTCCTTATTATCAATATAAATGGCTAATAGAGCACCATTCAGGCTGATCCAGGTGGGCAGTCGTGTTAGTCTTAAAGGTGCTACTTAACTCCTGCTTTGCTTACTCTTAAGTAAACATGCACAGGATTGGGCTGTACACAGTTCTCAGCCCTGTCCTACTGCATTTACTTGGAAGTAATTTAGATGACCCTTGCTTCCACACTAGTTATGCTTAGCATTTCAGACTTCCTCACAGCCACCTTAATAGCTAGCTTGAGAGATAATGACTTGCCTGTGGCTACTTCACTGACAGGACTATTTGTTTGATTGCTAGTTTATTAGAGACGTGACAAGAACGTTATATTTGAACTGAGGCTAAATATGGAGAACAGAAGGCATAACAAGCTAATTCATAATATCCGAAACTTCTCAGCTCAGCCTCCCTTTTCCTTACTTTGTAGGACAAGCATGAGACCTTCTTTGGGACATTCCAAAGATAAAGGCATGTATCCTGTCTTAGGCTGGGCAAAAAGTCCCTTAAGCCTAAGTAAACTTCCTCCACTTTAAGTGGCTCTTCCACTGCGGGAAGAGCCACTTAAGTTGAAGGAAGGCTCCATAGCCCGGAGGAAGGTCATAGTTTTGCTCAGTACAATGGTGGGATGCGTGCAAAGATCCAAATGAATTATTGCTTCAATAGAAAATTGGATTTCCACACACACACCCTTATGCCTCACTCCAGAGTTATTTGACCTTCATTTCAATGTGATATCAATGAACTTAGAAGGGTATTACTGCATAGAATGGTACTGAAAGTCCATTAGATAACATATATACTCAGATCAACTTACCTAATAAGAGCTCCTGTTAGTAAATTCCAGGAGCACCTCTGTTCCTTTAACTGGAGACTACAAACTTATGTTCCTGTTGGTTATCCTCCAGTATGTTTGCCTAACATCTGTTTGTAGATATATGTTCTTAAAAATAAATATTAAAATATTTACAAGCTAAAGATGAGTAACAGTCTACTTGTATTTGCTACAAAACATGATACTGCTGACTAAGGGTGAAACTAGATGTTATGGCATCTATGGATCCAACCCATGGACACTGATACTATTCTAGAGAAAAACGTGGCCACTTAAAAATGCTGCAAAGGGGCAGAAAATCCAGGTGATCTTGTTCCGCTGCCCAACAAAGATGGACAAGGAGAAGAAAACAGTTTTCACTTGTCCTGAGACTCTGTAATCTCCGCTTGATGATGATGATATTGGATTTATATCCCGCCCTCCACGCCAAAGAGTCTCAGAGCGGCTCACAATCTTCTGTATCTTCTCCCTCCACAGCAGACACCCTGTGAGGTGGGTGGGGCTGAGAGGGCTCTCACAGCAGCTGCCCTTTCAAGGACAACCTCTGCCAGAGCTATAGCTGACCCAAGGCCATTCCAGCAGGTGCAAGTGGAGGAGTGGGGAATCAAACCCGGTTCTCCCAGATAGGAGTCCACACACTTAACCACTACACCAAACTGGCTTGGAGGTCTGTCACTCTCTGGGGTCCGTTCTGATCTTCCTGACCCAAGAAGAAGAAACACTAACCTTCAGGCTTTCTCTGTCCTTGGTATATGACAGCCTAGCAGAGGTGTTATATGGAAACCCTTTTGGGTCACCCTCACGATAGACATTTGAATTTCTAAGCATTGGACTGCTTGGTGCTTAGGAGACTGATGACTAATCCCCCATACTTTTCCTGTATGTCAGCTACAAACCTGAAGCTGGGCAGCAGTACAGTCCCAGTTACTAAAATACAGATATGATCTCTAGGATACAGGGCATTTCTCCACAGGGACTCTCCTTTTGAAAGTGTGTCTTTTTTTATCAAGGTGGGTCGCCGTGTTAATCTCTCTGTAGCAGTAGAAAAGAGCAAGAGTCCAGTAGCATCTAAAGACTAACAAAATTTGTGGCAGGGTATGAGCTTTTGTGAGCCACTGTTCACTTCTTCTGTAACTCATGAAAGCTCATACCCTACCACAAATTTTGTTAATCTTTAAGGTGCTACTGGACTCTTGCTCTTTTCCACTGTTTTTATTGAGTATGCCTTGTCCAACTAATTGTATCAGCCTCACTGAAAATAAGAGCATGCTAATGTATGTGGTGGTGACAGTGGTAAAGGTTTCAGCATTTAGGCTGTTGCATGCATTTGTGATGTAGGCTTTCGTGCAGAGGTGCATAAAAGCTAAGGTTATATATCTGGTAATTACAAAAAAGTAAGGATCCCCAACTAAAACATAGGAAGCAATTATTTTAATTGACAGAAGGTTTTTATTTGATTTAATTTTTACCCTTTTATGTATGCTACCTCAAGGATCATTCTGCTTTGAAAAGCGAGACAGAAATGTATGCATTTAAATGAAACTGTTCAAACCATTAAAATAATTCAGTTGAAATATGCAATTAAAACTCATCTACATCATTTCTGTTTCTTTTAGAAAGGCTCCTTTCTAAAATAAATGTTGTGTCTTGAAATTATACCTTCTTCAGTCACTTTAATTTACAGCCTTCTTCCCTTAATTTCCGATAGTTATTTTTGAAGACTCTCACATACATGCATGCATTATACACACAGACATATATGAGGAGGGCTGCAAGACTCATGAGGTGAATCTCCCACTATCACTGAGGCTGGCAAGATGCCAAGCCCTACCACTCAGCCTGCAGAGGCTGCCAGAGTCTTTTGCCACCTGATCTGGGCCCACAGCAGCTGCTGGCAGCTACTGCCACTGCATCTGGGCTGGCAGTGGTGGCCCATATTCTACTGTGGTGCAGCTGGGTTTGCAACACAGCCAGTGACCAGTCACCACACCTGGGCCCAGAGTGGTGGCCAATGTTCTCTGCTGCAGCTGGGCCTGCAGCAGCTGCCAATGTCCACACCCAAGCCCCCAGCAGCTGTCGGCATCCACCACCCAGCCTGAAGCAGCTGCTGGTGTCATTGCAAATCTGGCACAGCTCCCTGACTTCATTGTTCTACACATGCACAGAGAACACCATTCTATTTGAGGAGATTTAAACCCCCTATTTTTCTTATTGCAGATTTTTCTGCAAACTTGAGGAATTCCCCAACTTTGAAGAAAGATCTGTTTAGTGTTCGTATGGCACCAAGCCCTGGATTTAGGCAGGAGGTACAGAATATGACTTGGTACAGGGCCCAATTCTTAAAAGTCTGGCTGCCCCCAGCAAGGCTCTGCCCCCCCCCTCCAGTGGGGGAGGGCCCCCAGAGCCAGCTCAAATGTGGACCCGTTTACAAGGAGGGCTCCTCTTGAGGAGCCCTCTGTGCAAATGCCTCCCCACGGCACAGGGAAGCCCAGCACAGCCAGATGGCCCCATTTACACAGAGGGCTCCTCTGCAGGGAAGCCCAGTGTGGCCAGATGGCCCTATTTGCACAGAGGGCTCCTCTTGAGGAGCTCTGCATGCAAAGTCCCCCCTCTCGGCTTTTCTCACAGTGCAAGAAATTCTCAGGTGGGTTAAAGAGGCAGTGTGGGGCCTCTGCCTTGCTCTCAATCTGCCTCCCTTGCAAGAGAAGGCAGCCTGGGAGTGAGGGCAAGCTGCCTCTTTCCTCCGCCCAAGACTGGGGCTGGGGAAAGAGGCTGCAGGCCAGCTGGCATGTGGGGAGGGGATGCCTAGTGGTGCCCCATAGGCCATTCGGCACCCTAGGCAGCCGCCTACATGGCCTACTCCCACGCGCCATCCTTGGCTTGGAGACTCTGGAACAATGGGCAGTAGGATCCAAATCCCTGCTGTCCTCCCATCATGGGCCTCCTACTGGTTTGAATGATCCAATGACATCCTTGCGTGGGAACCTTGATGTGTATATAGTTGGCCCAGTTCTCCAGTCTTCTAGTGCAGCCCTATACTATACTGTAGTGCAATAAAGAGCTATGATCACTACCACCTTGCCTCTTCTATGCACTGAACCCACTATGTTACAATAAGAGTTACTAAAAGTTATGTATAACCTCATTCCCAGACATTTGTGGTTGGCTCTGTCTCCAGCAGCAGCCATTTTGTGGTTGCACCCATCACCCTGTGTCAGAATTCCAAAGGTGCCCACAGACTCAAAAATTTAGGCCTGCTCTAAGAATTGCCAGAAATCCTATGGTAAAACAAAAACTCTCCAATGCTCTCTCCTCAAAAAGGAACCATCCAGGTAAGCACTACCCCAGAAACCTCTCACTGCTCAGGGAAATGGGGTACACATAACAATACCAAACTTCTCTGTAGCCAGAGATATTGTTGAGATACTTTTCCCAGCAGAACGTGATTTCTTTAAAGCTGTGTCATTCATGTGACTGACTCATTCCACTATTTATAAAACTTAGTGCAGGCCATCATAATGAAAATAGAGGGATGCAATTCTTTCTTACATTACTTCATCCAGAAGCAGTGGAAGAACTGTACTAGCTTGTCAGTGTCTGGCAAAGAGACAGTACCTTCAGATTCTCTTGGCTGCATTTGTTTCTTCCCTTTGCAGAAAAGTTCATTTCCTCCAGAAAAATACCAGGCTTCAAAATCAGGTCAGCAGTGCTGTTGGTAGATTTTTCTTCCTTTTTAAAAATGAGTTCTTGAAGTTGTGTATATATGGAAATAAAATATTTCTAGATTGTATACCTAGATACTGAAACCATTTTAACTCTTTAAAAAATGCACTTAGAATCAAAGGTTGTGCTTTCCATTCTAAGATAGTCCATTGTTCCAGAATGTTTGAAATATATCCTCAAGCTGTCCTTATTTACCAAAGAGATCCCCTATTTTTCAGTACTTGTCCCTTTTAAGTAACTGTCCTTATACTGAGGAGGTTTGGAAGATGACTTTTTACAATCATAAACTTACACAATGAAATGTTTCCAATTTCTATCCCTTTCGTACACGTTTCTAGACCTCTGAGTGGGGAAGCTATATCTTGACTACAGTGCACATGAATGCAGTGGCATACACATATAACACAAATTAGTAGTGCATGGCTTCTCACCCAACTGATGTTACTACCTTTCTGGATCAGGGAAATGCTGTGTAGACACAGTTTATCTTGATCTCAGGCTTTTGATAAAGTTCTACATCATATTCTTGTTCACAAATTGGTAAAATGTTGTTTGGATCCTATTACTGTTGGATGGATCTGTAACTAGTTGACAAATCGCACCCAAAAAGGGCTTGTGAATGGTTCCTTATCCTCTTGGAGAAGAGTAACAAGCGGAGTGCCTCAGGGACCTGTTTTGTTCAACATCTTTATAAATGATTTGAAAGAAGAATTAGAGGGAGTGTTTATTAAATTTGCAGATGATGCTAAATTGGGAGGGGTTACAAAGACAATAGAAGATAGAAACAGGATACAAGATGTTCTTGACAGGCTAGAAAACTGGGCTAAAACAAAATGAATGTTAATAGAAATAAGTGTAAAGTTCTGCATTTAGGTAGGAAAAAACCAATGCATCATTATAGGATGGGGAATACTTGTCTTGGCAGTAGTATGTGTGAAAAGGATCTAGGAGTCTTAGTGGACCAAACACTGAACATGAGTCAGCACTGTGATGCGGTAGCTAAAAAGGCCAATGCAATTTTGGGCTGTATTAACAGAAGTATAGTGTCCAGATCTTGTAGACCAAGGGTGTCAAACATGACCCAGGAAAGAGCCAGAGCTTCCATTGCCCAGTTCCCTGGATCACAAGGGAGAGATACAAAGAAAGCACTTTTAAGACCAACAAGTGCTAATGTTTTAAGCATGTTTTATTTTAAGTTTTTTTAAAAAAATAAATAATTGTGTTTGTATCCTTTATGAAGTTTATATCTCTGCTGTGTAGCATTACATTTTATGGCACACATGGCCTGTCCCGACAAGGTCTTATTTATGTCAGATCTGGCCCTCATAACAAATGAGTTCGACATCCCTGGTGTAGAGTGTTGGTATCACTTTTCTCTGCTCTGGTAAGACCTCACTTAGAGTACTGTGTTCAGTTTTGGGCACCACAGTTTAGGAAGGATGTAGACAAGCTGAAACATGTCCAGAGGAGGGCAATGAAGATGGTGAGGCATCTGGAGACCAAGTCCTATGAGGAAAGGCTGAAGGAGCTGTGTATGTTTAGCCTGGAGAGGAGATGACTGAAAGATTATATGATCACCATCTTCAAGTACTTGAAGAAGATCCATTCCTTCCCTCTCCTGACAGGCAAACCACTTACTGGGCAGCTTGACACACTCTCATCCCCTCACCCACCAAGAAATGCAATGGGGGGGATTCATCTATCCATCCCGTTCCCTACTGACCTACATTCTCTATGTATGGGGGGAGCATTTTAAGAGCTCAGATTTTTCTGAAACCTGGGTGGGAGCTGGGAGGGGGTCCCTCAGGTTTGAAGAAAAATCTCCCTTCTGTCATCATGGCACCAATCAGCATATTTAAGAACCCACAGATTGGGCTATGTCAGCTATCGGATATATTGATATGTGTGCATGTATGCATAAATATATATATTACTGGGGGGAGGGGAGGGAACATTCTCAGGCAATGATCCTTGGTGTGGAAATAGTAAGAGGAGTTGCAAATACCCAAGAGTATTCCTATTTTTATCTAGGAAATATTGGAGAGCATGAAATAATTCCTTCTCTTGGCATACCATTGGCACTAATATACAGCCCAGTTTTATGCCCATTTACTCAGAAGTTAATCCTGCTTGTTTCAATGATGTTTGCTTCCAGGTAGGAACAGCTAATAAGTACACCCTTCTAAGTCATTAGCAATCAGTTATAGAGAATTCTTAGTATCATCTTAATTACAGTTCCCAGCATTCGTTGTGGGAAATTCAGACAGAAACCAGTAGAAATCAGAGAGAGCAACTGTTGTTGTGGCTGGCTGGTTGTTTAAACTATATTTGTGCGCTTCTTTGTAAGCCACTTTCTTCAGTGGAGAGGAAAGAGATAGAAATATTTTTTAAAAAATAAATAAATAAAGGTATATAATGTAGATACAACCTTATTCTCTGCTTTCCCTATGCTGTATTATTGATGTCATATTGGCATACTTTGTAAGTATGCGAAAGCTGCAGTCAGAGTTAAGAATATTTGGAGTCCCATTCATTTATTTAATAGAAGTTCAAGCACATTACCAGTTCTCCCATGGAAATCAATAGGAGAGAAACAATCTTGTCTAGATTTATGTCCAATATGAATACTAAAATGTAATCTCCTTTGTCCGGGTATGTTTGAATTCCCCAGCCCCCAATAAATGGAAAATGTAAAAGAATTTGCAGATGTCATCTGCTAAAACCAGTTTCTCCCCTTGATAAAAAGTTTTTTTTTTAATCTGACTAGTCTTTTGTCTGCTTGACAGATCTGTTTCCATGGATACACACTATTGCTACTATGGCTGAAGCATACAGAATTTTGCTTTCTAAGAATTATTGTTGTGAAATTTTAATAATTCCCCCACACAATGCTAGCATGTCATGCTGGTGGAGCTTTTGAAATATGGAAAGAAAATATTCCAACTCTACCATCACTGAACAGCAACTAGCAGATCAGCGCCTTTTGATCATGCGAAACAACTTGTTCACAGTAATAGATCTAGGTGAAATAACAAACAATAGCCAGTCAAAGGAAGAACATGAAGAACAAGAAATAAATGAAACCAACCAAAAATAGGCCCTAGAAGTGCTCTTAAAAGTCCACTAATTAAGAGTGAAATATTGACAATACATCATCAGCTTACCTCTGTACAGGAAGGCAAAAAACTCTTAGAGAATATTAACAGCAATGAATTCAGACAATGATTACCTGTGTTCAGAACAACATCAAAGAAAGAACTTGCAAGACTCTGACTGAAACAATTCTTATGTAACTGAAACCAGCCAGTTGATATATAGTGCAGCAGTCGTAGCAACAAGAGAACTGGGAATGGACATTAAGAAAAAGGCAGTTAAGGATTTTAAGACAAAACCAAACTGGCAAATGAGATGGTCTACAAAGGCCATTCATACTTAAGTGCCTTAAAAGAATTAAAATAAATCCAAGGAGGAAAGCAAATTTCAGGAAGAAATTTGGGTTAGATATAAAAATAATAGTCCAAGCTGCAGAAGAAATCAAAGAATTGTTGCAATATCCAAGAAGATCAGAGGTGCAACAGTAGGATCCAGCAATACAGACAAAACTTCCAGTTCCAGATTAACCAAAGACAATTCTCCAAATCACAAGAAGGAGATAAAAAAGGAGAAGTAAACCCAGACAAAGAAAAGACAACATCCTTATAGAAAGAACCAAGTGGGCAGCCGTGTTGATCTGAAGCAGTTGAACAAAGCAGGAGTCAAGTTTCACCTTTAAGATCAACCAATTTTTATTTAGAACGTAAGCTTTCATGTGCTCTTAAAGCACACTTCATCAGACGAGGAATTCAGCACAGTGAGCAAAGCCATACATAGCTGAGCAGAGCCATACATAGCTGAGCAGAGCCATACACAGCTGGTAAACACAACAAAAAATACAAGCTAGTGACCAATTTACTAAGAAATATATAGAAATCAGTCCAAATGTCCAAAACATGTACACTCAAGTCCCAAAGTAGTGTGGTGACAAGCCAATCGATTAAGTACTTGTTTCTTTCCAGTCTTCAAGAGACCTGGGACCACTAACAAAAGAAAATATTATACAAAAATATCAGAAGGACATTCAGACACCACCAACCCTCTTCCAGTGAAAAAATATCATACTTACATATTGATTCAATTATATAGATTCTTTATATTTTCTTTTGTTAGTGTCTGATGAAGACTGGAAAGAAACAACTACTTAATCGATTGGCTTGTCACCACACTACTTTGGGACTTGAATGCACATGTTTTGGACATTTGGACTGGTTTCTATATATTTCTTAGTAAATTGGTCACTAGCTTGTATTTTTTGTTGTGTTTTCCATTATAGTGACATCTCTCGGATTGTATTCTATACATAGCTGGTAGACAGTGGCCCAGAATGCAACATGGTACAGATTTAAGAACCAATGACAGAACAGATAGAAAGAACTCAGTGACAACTCAAAAGAATACAATTTTAAAAGCCACCTGAATCACAGATGTGGAAAACAAACTGAAAGGAAAGCAAACGGTAGATCTTACAATAACCCCGGAAAGCCTTCAAAAATAATTGAAGAAAGTGAAATGTGTGGACAGCGCCTGGAAGAGATGAAGTCCACAGCTATTGGCTTTAAAAGTTGATCATCCACGATTGGTGCAACAGTGTAATGCTGTGCTCCGTTCCAAAGCAGTGGAAGTTTGGATAATGACTGGCAGACATTTCTCATTCTGAAGAACAAAGAGAAAGGAGCAGTGCCAAACAGCTTCTTCCTTATTACCTGCCTCCCATCAGCTTTTAAACTACTGACAGGAATTGTAGCCAATTCCACTAGAGAATATTTACAGATCAATTCAGTTTTCACCACATGAACAAAAAGATTTTTTTTCAAATATCCCACAGCAATAAGGATCAGTTACTGATTGATAAAATTGTTTTATAAAACTGTAAAAGATGGAAAACCAATTGACAAAATGGTCTTACAAAATTGTAAAATCAGAAAACCAACCCGAATATTGCTTGGATTGATTACAAGAAGGCATTTGATTCACTTCCTCATACATGGATCATGAAAATACTAGGAATAAGCATCAGCAAAACTGTAATAACATTCATCAAAAATGCTGTGAGTAAATAGAACACCAGGTTAATAGTGAATGGAGAAGAATGAAGAAGTTAATATCAGATGAGGAATTTTCAGAGGAAACTTACTGCTGCTTTTTGTCATTGTCCTAATACCACTCTTAATCATTCTCAACAGTCTTAGGATACAAAAGGCAGGCCCAAAGATTTCACACTTATTGTATATGGCTAACTTGAAAATGTATAGAAAGTCATTGACTCTATATACAGTTTGAATATTTAGCAAAGATTTAGCAATGGAATGTGGCCTTGACAAATGTGCAGCAAGAAAGATTGTTGAATAAGAAGAAATCAAGATGCCAAACAACGACAACATCAAAACACTTGGCGTTGAAGAAAATGAAGAATTTTAGAAGGTGCCAACATCACCTTTTAAGAAAACTACAGCCAAGGAATGTTACCAAAGATTTAAAAAGATATTGGAAACAAAATTAAATGGAGGCAACACAGTAAATTGTTGTTGTTGTTGTTGTTGTTAAAATTTTATTTAATAGGATGTCTTTTACAATCAGGGCTCATGTGGCTTACAACAAAATAAATACAATAAAAATATAAAGCAAAATCAATATTAACATTACAATACCATCAACAATTAAAAAACTACATTTCCAAGATGGCAGAATAAAATTAAATTTGAATTTATATTTTAAGATGTAATTAAACATATGGGCAATACCAGTTCTAAAATACACAGTTCTAAATTATTGGTTGGAAAGAAACAGAATTAATAGCAATCAATCACAAAACTTGCAAGATGCATCACTAACTGCACCCTAGAAGAGATATTGATTGTTTTTACTTACCAAGAAAATTAGGCAGAAGAGGTCTCCTGAAAGTTAAGCAAGCAGTTGAAGAAACCAAAGAAGATTACAAAAAAATTGCAGTCAAAACTCACTTTGATAATGGGAACAGAAAACACTTGCATGGGAATATTTGAAAAACATAGAGAATGAAGTTGATAGTGAAAGTACCTGGAAGTGACTTCAAAAGAAAGAAACAGAAGGACTTGTTCTGGCTCCACAAGAGCAGACACTTGAAACAAATAGTATGAAAAGCAAGACTCAGAAGACTAATGATAAACAGCATATGTTGACTTTTGTAAGACAAAGGATGAAACAGTTGACCACATGGTCAGCGCCTACAATAAATTGCTGGAACTGACTATAAAGAATGTTTCACTGGAATCTTTGCAAGAAGTATGGCTTACCATCAGCCAGAAACTCATGGGAGCACAAACTAGAGAATATCATGTAGAATGAAGAAACAAAGATTCTTTAAGGTTTCCAGATACAAACAAATGAACATTTGAATCATAAGACCTCCAATATCACAATTGTAGAGGAAAAAATGAGAAATAGGGTTTGGATCATTGACATTGCAATCCTAAAAGACAGCAAAATAGAAAAGCAAAAAGCAAAGAAGATAATGAATTACCAAGACCTATGAACAGAATTAGAGCACCTTTGAGAGAGGAAGTTTACCATTGGGCCAGTTGTATTTGGAGCCCTTGGAGCAGTGCCTAGAAGAAGCACCTGGGCATTCTGAGCATTGAACAAATAACACCATCTCAGCTCCATTTATAGGAAAGAATGGGCAGGGAATCCATTTGAATTTTTAAAATGAACCCACATGGATATGCAGCCCCTAATCCCTTGACTATGGATCCTGTTAGTGCCAACTGATAAAACTGATGTGCTTCTGTTAGTGTTCCTGACAGGCCTGGAAAAAAGTGTTTTGTCCCTTTAATGGCAATAGACAGTTGAAGCTTTTCATGGCATGGAAGTAAATAACATCACCTAGAAAGTAACATGCCATTAAGCGTCTATTAAAGGGACAGGACCAGGGCTTTTTTTTTTAAGCAGGCATGAAGTTCTGGCTGGCTTGGCATCAGGAGGTATGCCTTAATATGCAAATGAGTTCCTGCTGGACTTTTTCTACAAAAAGAAGCCCTGGACAGGATGTTTTAATCCAGACCTGCTGGGAACCTTAGCTCTCGTGGACAAGGGAAGGGAATGTGTCATTTCCCCACTCCTCTTAAAATGTCCCTGGCCTCACTGAACATGTGACTGCTGTTGTCACATGTTTTTTGAGCCAATTCAAGGAAGAGATTTGCTCAAATAATGTATATCCTTCACAGCACTTTCATCCATAAAATGGACCCTCAAGGTAGGTCCCAACAATCTGTGAGAAATCATGCCTTTTCCCTCATAATAAGGACCCAACAGAAGTGCATTGGGATTAAAATCTGTGTTATGAACATATGAACATATGAAGTTGCCTTATACTGAATCAGACCCTTGGTCCATCAAAATCAGAATTGTCTTCTCAGACTGGCAGTGGCTCTCCAGGGTCTCAAGCTGAGGTTTTTCACACCTATTTGCCTGGATCCTTTTTTGGAGATGCCAGGGATTGAACCTGGGACCTTCTGCTTCCCAAGCAGATGCTCTACCACTGAGCCACCATCCCTCCTGTTCCAGTGTTACTGCTGGAACAGATGTGCATTATGTGTCAGAGTCATTTTCCTGTGTCTCATCTCATGCAGAGGAGTGAATACTGTGGGCAAATAGATATGAGAGGGATCCTTGGGATTGAGCATTTTGCTGAAGGACAGATAGAGCTTGAGGAAGGACTACAATTCCAGGCCAGCAGTTGCCTATGCCTGCTTTCTTCTGTGTGATGCCTGAACCCTGATATTAAAAGACAAAACCACACAGCTCTGTAGCAGAAGCAAAGCTCAGAACATGCCCAGAAAAGACAATATGTGTAACCATATGCAAATAAATCCACTCACTTTTAACAAGCTTCAGTATCTGGTAAATAGGTTGTAGAATGCAGCTGTCATTGCAGTCTGCACACGATTGGCATGCCTTTTGTATGCAGATGTCCTCAAATCGATTTTCAGAATGTTGATCAATTAGCATATAGGCTGTTGTGGGGTGGGGGGGATTTATTAGCCTTTGTTTGCTCCACTGTGAAATGCGGACTGTAGTACATCTTTGTCAAGAGAGGCTGTTTTTGTAAATAGAACACATACAACATCCACAAACAACCTGGAGCAGAGAGGCTCAGATATTCTCAGGTTAGTGGGTCCCAGCTCCCTCCCCAAAGCATAGTCTGCTTCACCTTCCTGACTCCTTTAAAAACATTCAGAGGAGGAGGCGGAAGCTTTTATACCCCACCTTGAGGACTCTCAAAATGGCTTAAAATTGCCTTCTCTTCCTCTTCCCACAATAGGCACCTTGTGAAGTAGGTAGGGATAAGAGAGTTTTGACTGTGACTGGTCCAAAGCTGGCTTCATGTAGAGGGGTCGGGAATCAAACCTGGTTCTCCAGATTAGAATCTGCTGCTCTTAACATCCACTACACTTGTTCATTTGTATCATCCTGCAAAGTGGCAAAGAATATTTTAAAGATGTCAGGTACAGGTGTGCAGTAGACAGTGTGGTGTGATGGCAATCTTCATTTATATAATTGGTCTTTAAAGCTATTCCTATGGCCTCCATTAGGTTTCCAATACTTTTGTCTCCAGAGCCAGTTTCATGCTTTGGGGGCCTTTAGAAAGACACTTTCCCAGACACAACTCTGGAATAGGTTCTAACTACATGATACATAATGCATGGGTCAGATCTAGGTTCACCTGGAGAACTTTGAGTCAGATCTGTGCTTTCAAGTTTCCCCCTGGGAACACAATTCCCAGGTGACTCTGGGCCAAAGAAATAAGGCATGAATCCAGTGGCACCTTAAAGAGTAACCAAATTTATTCCAGCATAAGTTTTTATGACTCAGAGAATTCACTTTTTTAAGGTGCCACTGGACTCAACATCAAAAAAACTAAGATCATGGCATCCGGCCCCATCGCACCTTGGCAAATAGAAGGGGAAGACATGGAAGTAGTGACAGACTTTACATTTCTGGGATCCAAGATCACTGCAGATGGTGACTGTAGCCATGAAATTAAAAGACATTTGCTCCTTGGGAGGACAGCTATGGCGAACCTGGGCAGTATAATAAAAAGTAGAGACATCATCCTGCCAACAAAAGTCCGTATAGTCAAAGCAATGGTATTCCCAGTAGTAATATACGGCTGTGAGAGCTGGACCATAAGGAAGGCCGAGCGCAGAAGAATAGATGCTTTTGAGCTGTGGTGCTGGAGAAGAATCTTGAGAGTCCCTTGGACTGCAAGAAGATCAAATCAGTCAGTCCTAAGGGAAAACAACGCAGACTGTACCCTGGAAGGTCAGATGCTGAAGCTGAAGCTCAAATACTTTGGCCACCAAATGAGAAGGGAGCACTCACTGGAGAAGATCCTGATGCCGGGAAAGACAGAAGGCAAAAGAAGAAGAGGATGGCAAAAGATGAGATGGCTGGACAGCGTTACTGATGTAACAAACACGAATTTGAGCAGACTTCAGACAGGAGGGCATGGTGTGACTTTGTCCATAGGGTCACAAAGAATCGGACTCGACTGTGCGAGTGAACAACAACAACAACAAAAACTGGACTCTTGTTTTGTTGCTACTTACTAAAGCAGACTCACACTCATGCAGGAATGCCAGCCTCCAGGTGGAGCCTGGAGATCTCCTGGTTTTACAACTAATCTCCAGCTGGCAAAGATCAGCTCCCCTGGAGAAAATGGCTGCTTTGAAGGATGGCATCGTATCATGCTGAGGCCCCTCCCCTCCCCAAACCCCACCCTCTCTCAGCTCCACCCCCAAAGTTTCTGGGTATTTTCCAGCTCAGACCTGACAACCCTATATAATGTGGGCTAATGACTTTCACTCCACAGAGTTGTTGTGGGGATGAAATGGAGGATAGGAGAACGAAGCAGGCTACTTCTTAGAACTGCTTTAAAGAAATGGAAATGATAGAGCTGAACCATGGCCTGTAATCCAAGTGCAAATCAGGCACATTTATGCCAGTGCACCAAAAGAACCTTGCAAGGTGCTCCTTGGTCCTTGTGAGACTTCATGTCTGCTACTTTGTTGCCAGGGATTCACAACAACCCAGTGTGAACTAGCAATAATGATGCTGTATGTTTTTAGCTACACAAATAGGTTTTTTTATACTGCCTCTTTGTTGTCGTCTTGCTCTGAAATTTGCTGTAGTTTTGTTCTTCAGTTATGAATGGCTGCTGAGCCCTCATGCATTGCTTAATTTCTTAGAAACTCTTCCAGTGTCATTCCCCAGCACCGTCACTTCTCTTCTTTAAATATTAAAGAACAACTCTTCCACTTCCCTTGAGTGAGAAATCAATTCTTTGATTCCCTAAAACAGGCAAAGGACAAAGCATAAAAACAACCTGCGTTTTATACCACGTTAAATAATAGTGTTATAAACTTAGAATTTGAGAATGGTTCCAATGCTATGGGCCTGGCCTAAAGCAGCATGCCTAGGATGCCAGCATCCTGGTGGCACCTGGAGATCCCCCAGGCACCATCACATCTGGGACATTGGGGAAATGCTCTGGTATTTGAGAAAAAACTCTATGGTAGAAGCCAAATTTCCCACTGAGTTTTTACTGAAATACCAGAGCATTGGGACACACACTACTTTCTGCTAAGTCATATAACAAAACTGAAGAATATCACAGCCTACCACTCAAAAAGTAATTTGCGAAAAACATGCATAGGAATTCACAGCAAGATCAAACCCAAATAAGGGGAGATGCAACATGATTGGAATCTAAATAGGAATGAACTATATATCAAAGCAAGAAGTATCCATTCTTCTACTTCCATGTCCCCTGGATTATGAATCACCAAACAAAAATTTGTCATGGTTTAAAAATATTCAATGACAAAAAAATTAACAACAGAGTTCCAAAAGTTGATGCAATTCTTACTGTTACTGGGCCTTTTGGAGCTACTCTGTGTTGTTCTTCAGGCTGCAAGCTTCTGCATTCATGCAAGTTTGTCTAGTAAAGAGAGTCTAATATTAAGCAAAAGAGTTTTATCTCTCCTGTAAGTCACATCATAGTCCCAATAGTCTCAGTACTGCATTCATACTCCAGAGAACAGCTGGATTTCAAGATTTTTTGCAAGTGTCCAAGATAAAAAGGTGCCTGAGAAGAAGTCTGTCCATCCGTCACCAAGATCATCCTTATAGAGGTCCTGCCACATATCCCCTGCCTCCTCCCCACTGAATAAGTGCCAGGTGCAGGTTTTTTTCTGCATGGTACCTAAATAATGGAATTCCTTCCATGCATCAGTTTCCCCCCAAACAAGCCTTTATTTATTAATTTGAAATATTTAGATCCTGCCTTTCTCTGAGAAGGACTCAAGGTAGCACACAAAATATACTAAATTTGTATTATGATTATTTTTAAAACCCACTAAAACATTTATAACAGATGAACAAAATAATTCTGACTCATCAGCCCAACTGGAAGATTTACTCACGTTCTATAATTAACATTTCTAGAACATCCAAGAAATACATGTTTAAACAATGCCTTTTTGCTTTTCTTCCTAAAATGTAATTAAAGATGGGCCTAGGGTTGCCAGGTCTGGGTTTGAAGATTTTGGGAGTGGGGCCTAAGGAGGGCGTGGTGTGGGCAGAGGAGGGACTTCAGTGGAATATAATATCATACAGTCCACCTTTCAAAGTGGCCATTTTTTCCAGGTGAAATAACTTTTGACACCTGAAGATCAGTTGAAATAGCAGGAGATCTCCAGCCACCACCTGGAGGCTGGTGACCCTAGGCATTGCCCTTCTCACTGTGCTATCCAGCAAGATTGGGACTACAACCACAACCCCCAAAAGACTGTACTCTTGTAGAAGGGTAGCACTGTGCACAGAACGGATGAGAGAAGCACATGACTTGGTATATGGCTTCACATTGTCTTTTAGCTATATGCCCTCAGCTTTACAGCACTATCCTAAGTAAAGTTACAGCCTTTTTGGTGTAGTGGTTAAGTGCGCGGACTCTTAGCTGGGAGAACCGGGTTTGATTCCCCACTCCTCCACTTGCAGCTGCTGGAATGGCCTTGGGTCAGCCATAGCTCTCCTAGGAGTTGTCCTTGAAAGGGCAGTTGCTGTAAGAGCTCTCTCAGCCCCACCCACCTTACAGGGTGTCTGTTATGGTGTTGGGGGGAGGTAAAAGGAGATTGTGACTGCTCTGAGATTCAGAGTATAGGGCGGGATATAAATCCAATTTCTTCTTATTATTATTTTTCTTCTTCTTCTCCTCCTCCCATGGATCCAGGAGCAGAGTCTAACTACACATTACATACATGTTCAAATAACAGAACTTCAGTGATTTTGTTTTAGGAAAGAGCATTTTTGGCAATGGGTAATTGGAAACAGAAATACAGTGGGGAAAGGGGCACTTTTCCACAGTTGTTTATATTCCCTTACACATCTTTACATGCAACATGCATCCAAGTCTTTACATGGTGAGACTTTAAAGTATTGTCCTGAAAATAAATAAGCACATGCTGGAAAGAATGCAGATGCTCTCACAGAGATCAGATGAGCTATTTCTGATTTGTATCTCCAGCCTACCCCCCCCCCCAAAAAAAAAAGCTGCTCTCCTGTCAGAGAATGCAGCCTGTAACCTAATCTTCCACAGACGGGTGCCATTTCAAGATCAGGTTTCTCTGGTTGCTAACAGCCTCAGCTATTTACCTTGCTTTTGCAGTATTTCTTTGTTGAAACCAGATCTTCATGTAACAGCTCTGAAGCGTCACCAGCACTTTCCGCAGATGATCAGAAGTATTTCTTGCCATGTTCTCAAAGTACCCCCCCCCCTTGTTATGGGGAGTGTGACAAGGACCTTGAATTATTGTTTGTCCATATTAGAACAAAGTTAGAGTCTAATGGCACTTTTAAGACTAACAAAGTTTTGTTCAGGGTGAGTTTTTGTGTGCTGTTGAAGACGCAGCTGCGCTGGGCAGGGCATATTTCTAGGATGGAAAACCACCGCCTTCCCAAGATTGCCCTGTATGGCGAACTCTCCACCGGCCATCGAAATAGAGGGGCACCAAAGAAGAGGTACAAGGACTCCTTGAAGAAATCCCTTAGCACCTGTCACATCAACCATCACCAGTGGTCTGACCTAGCCTCAGATCGCAAAGCATGGAGGCACACCATCCACCAGGCTGTCTCTTCCTTTGAGAACACACGCATAGCTGGTCTTGAGGACAAAAGGAGATTGAGGAAGAATCGCACTGCTACAGCACCAACCCCAAATCAGACTTTTCCCTGCAGCCGCTGTGGCCGGACCTGCCTGTCCCACATTGGTCTTGTCAGCCACCAGCGAGCCTGCAGCAAACGTGGACTATTGCACCCTTCTTAAATCTTCGTTCGCGAAGCCAAGCCGAGAGGCAGTTTCACAAACTGGAATGAAACTTACCAGTCCATCCATGCATACAAGGCAGAGGTTAAACAGCAAATTAGCATACAACAATCATACAGTATAATGAAATGTTTTAACAGATGCAAACAGGAATAACAAGCTAAGTTTATAAGGTCATAATTGTTTAGATTCAATTCCAGGGAAAATAGCAAGGCAAATAAAGATGTCAGAATTGTCTCTTGTTGTGTTTGTATTGTACAAGGTGATCCAGAATGAAATGTGCTATCATGCACCATGTGCCCTCCTGCTGAAGGACTGGATCAGTAACAATAGATACTAATCAATGGCCACTTCAAAGTCTGCCTGGAATTCAGGTCACAGCTACCTGCCAAAGGTGGAGTCCTGGGCATGGTGCTTTGACTGGGAAGTGTGTGAAGGGTGAAACAAAAGAGACTGAGAAACAGATCTGAATTTCTGGACTCAACCAACAAGAAGGAGTTTTGAGGTGCTCCAAGCACGTGCTGTTTATTTGGGAGAGGGGTGCTGGCAGTTCAAAAACTAGTACTACCAGTTTGAGTGCCTGCCTGCTCCTCCTAGTTCACCCAACATATTTGGAAATGAACAGCTACTACAGAAATCCGTTATTTTTCCTCCAAAGAGAATCAGTTCTGTGAAAGGTTGCATTAAAAATTCCTACTGCTCAGAGAGGAGGGGAATGAAACCGTTCACACAGTGATAACATGAAATGCACAATGGAGTTAGTTATCAGAAATCACTCTGTAGTCCCAACAGACTTAGATGGATTGTAGTTCCATTACCACAGTAGTTTTATAACAGAACACTACCTGGACATAGGGTTGCCAAGTCCAATTTAAGAAATATCTGGGGACTTTGGGGGTGGAGACAGGAGACTTTGGGGGTGGAGCCAGGAGACATTAGGGGTGGAGCCAAGATCAAGGCTGTGACAAGCATAATTGAACTCCAAAGGAAGTTCTGGCCATCAAATTTAAAGGGACAGCACACCTTTTCAATGCCTTCCTTCCATAGGAAATAATGAAGGATAGGGGCACCTTCTTTTGGGGCTCATGGAATTGGACCCCCTGGTCCAATCGTTTTGAAACTTGGGAGATATTTTGGGGAGAGGCACTAGATGCTGAACTGAAAATTTGGTGCCTCTACCTCAAAAACAGCACCCCCCCCCCCAGAGTCCCAGATACCCGCGGATCAATTCTCCATTATTTTCTATGGGGATAAATCTTCATAGGGAATAACAGAGTTCCCAGCAGACATTCCCCTCCCCTCCCCCCGCTTTCTGACGACCCTGAAGTGGGGGGAGGACCTCCAAACTGGGGGATCCCCTGCCCCCACCTGGGGATTGGCAACTCTACCTGGACATGTCACCAAAACTCACAGCACTGAAGAGCAGCCCTGTCTCTGTAAGCAGCTTGTAAACTCACCCAGTGCTTTTTTGTAGAAAAAGTCCAGCAGGAGCTCATTTGCATATTAGGCCGCACTGCCTGGCCTAGGAGCACGTGGCTGCTGTATGTAGGGTTGGCTAGTCAGAGTCCTGGCCAGTGTAGGTGGAGCCCCACTCCTGTGGGCTCCAGCAGAAAAACAAAAAGCCCTGTGCTCACCTCTGTTAATGACTACTGAGAACTGTTAGAAGCATAAATAAAACCCCTGCTTAAGGACAATAAAATATGGGACACAGAGCCTATAGAGAAGCAATTAATTCATTGGATGAGAAAAGCACTGCACACACAGAGAACAAGCCTGTTTCTGGACCTCAGGTTTTCTTACCAAGCTTCATGGAAATTTTTCCAGAAAGTATACAGCATGAACAATACAACAATTAAGACAAAGACAGTGAGGTGGATCCAGCAAGCTTTTTCACTCATTTCCCCCCCAATTCCCTTCACTGCTACAACCTCCAAACACAGCTTTCTCCTATGACGCAAACCTCCAGCATAGTCATTTTTGGTGGTCAAGGGGGTCCATTTTCATCTGCAGAAAGCTGTTTGGATCCAACTCTCTTAATAATGTGGGAAGCATAATTTATAATTATAATTTATAATAAGAAGAATCTATAGTTTCCATTAGCAATCTGCAAATCTAGATTTGGTGAGTATGTTGGAGGCTCCAAATTCCAAAAAGAACAATGGGGCAGATACACAAACTGTGGGTTCTTCAATATTATGCTGATTACTGAAGGGACATTGATGGCTTGTTGATGTTCCAGAGGCAAGAATTTAGCAGGTTACACCTACTTTAGAAAAGGGTAAAGGTAGTCCCTTGTGCAAGCACCAGTCGTTTCCAACTCTGGGGTGATGTCGCATCACGACGTTTTCATGGCAGACTTTTACGGGGTGGTTTGCCATTGCCTTCCCCAGTCATCTACACTTCCCCCCCAGCAAGCTGGGTACTCATTTTACCAACCTCGGAAGGATGGAAGGCTGAGTCAACCTTGAGCCGGCTACCTGAACCCAACTTCCACCGGGATTGAACTCAGGTCATGAGCAGAGAGCTTGGACTGCAGTACTGCAGCTTTACCACTCTGCACCATGGGGCTACTTACAGAGTGGGAAATTAGAAAGTTATGTATGGGGAGTGGGGAAAGGGGATGTCAGGATCCCAAGAACACTGCACAATTTTGGCCAGGTGCTCAGCATATAAACAAGACTGTGCTTTCCCATCCTTGCCCATCAGGCATGTCTATCACATCTCTAACACTCCCAAACTTCCACATGTTTGTATCACATCTCAATAGTGTGTATCTGTATAAAATTTAACATGTGTAGGCCCCCAATAATGTGATCATTTCTGGGACTGTGTGAGATACTGATAACTTGCTTCATCAATATGTAGATTGGATTTCACATGTGAATACTCTGATCAAACATTACACCCATGGCAGATTTGGGAGTGGTGCAGGTATGCCAATGAGGTGGGGTGGGAAGGTGTTATGTAACAACACTGGGTGAGTGATATGATATTAATGTATCAGTCTCATCTGGGCTGTTTTGAACATAGCCTGAATCTTGAAGCTGCTTGCCAAGAAGCAGGTTTAAGGGATTATAGGCTATTGCTTTGAGGAACTGATGCTGCTCTGTAGAGACAGTGTTGTTTGTTGAAGTGATGTCCACTCCCCCAAATTCTACTTGTAAATACATATCACCTGATTAAGTGAGCTGAATTTAGTTCACCTGCATAACTGAGAGTCTATTCTGTAAACATCTATAATAATAGTTCTGCTACAATACCCATGCAACCACAGCACCTTGACTGTGGAACGCAAAATGGATCCCTTTGAGGCCTGCAGTTCCCTCCAAAATTTTCTCCATCTCTGCCAAGATTCTAGTATAAGGTACCTTAGAAAATGCACATTCCCAAAGCAATATTCACTGAAGTAATTTTCCTTTTGGAACAAAGAGATCCAGGAGGAAATCAGGGTGTTTAACTGTTCTGTTCCTCAACTGACAATTTTCCCCTGCAAATGCGCCCCCTCCAGACATTTTCCTTCCCCAGCTAGGTTTACTTAAGGTCCTGAGGTCTGGCTTGGGGATGGGCTTTTGTGGGGAAAGATTAAGCTGGTGGGGGAGAGGTTAGTATTCCCTCCCCACACCTGACTGTTTACTCCTCCTCCAAATTCCCTCTGTGACTCTACATGAGTGTTGCAAAACAAACCCAAGGCTGAGATGTTTACCTCATGAGCACGGAATCATATGGTCAGAAGGGATTTCCAGGGTCATCTAGTCCAGCCCCTTGCACAATACAGGAAATTCACAAATACTTCACACACACATGGTGACCCCTGCAGAAGATGGCAAAAAACCTCCAGGATCCCTTGCCAAACTGGCCTGGAGAAAAACTGCTGCCTGACCTCAAAATGGTGATCAGTAAGAAAGGGTCACAAGAAATAAGCACTGATGCAACTCCTCCCACCCTCCTTATCATTATCTACCTAATTCACAGAATCAGCATTGCTGTCAGATGGACATCATCTTCTGTTTAAAACCCTCTAAAGAAGGAGAGCCCACCACCTCTCAAGGAAGCATGTTCCACAGAAGAACTGCTCCATTAGGAAGTTCTTCCAAATGTTTAGCCAAAAACTTTTGATTTAATTTCAACCTGTTGGTTCTCGTCCGACCTTCTGGGGCCACAGAAAACAATTCTGCACCATCCTTTATATGACAACCCTTCAAGTACTTGAAGATGGTGATCATATCACCTTTCAGTCGGCTCCTCACCAGGCTAAACTTACCCAGCTCCTTCAACCTTTCCTCATAGGACTTCATCTCCAGACCCTTCACCATCTTTGTTGGTTTCAACTTGTCTACATCCTTCCTAAATTGTGGTGCCCAAAACTGAATATTATACTCTAGGTGAGGTCTTACCAGAGCAAACTGATACCATTGCTATATATGATCCGGACACTATACTTGTGTTGATACAGTTCAAAATTACATTGGCCTTCTTAGCTACAGCATCACACTGCTGACTCATGTTCAGTATGGATGCCTAGATCCTATTCACACATACTACTGTCAAGACAAGTCCCCCCATCCTATAATTATGCATTTGATTTTTCTTACCTAAATATAGAACTTAACATTTATACCAGTTAAAATTCATGTTATTTATGTTAGACCAGTTTTCCAACAGTTCCACCCTAGTCCAACCAATATTAATGGGAGAATATATTGTGGGCAGCGCTCATCCATTTCAATGAGTCTTTTATTATTTTAAATTTTATTTTATTTATTAATCACCCAGTTTGTGCTGGGCTCTGGGCAATGTACAATAGAGAGCTCTGGGTGATGTAATTTTGTTGGACTCTGGGCAATGTATGAGAAATCTTGTCAGACTGAGCTTACTGCCCATACAGCCTATGCTATGCATGTAATCTCAAAAGTTAGTCCCACTGCCATGAGAGCGTGCATTACCAGCACAGTCTAAGTTTGTTTATTCAGCCATCTCACTGGAGTCTTTTCTGTTGCTGTTTATTACCTGAGGGAATTTCTACCCTGCCTTTCTACCAAGGCAGTTTCAAGTAAGGCTTCAAAGGGATAAAATAACACAATACATAAAAGGCCTAACCTTCCATCTCCTGAACAAGCAAACAAAAGCATAACTGCTGTTTATCATAAGAGAGTGGTAAACAATCAGTACATTAGGACCAAGCAATTAAAAACAAGCAGTCAGCAGTTAAAAACTAAGAGAAACAATGACAGTACCTTATCAAGGGAATTAGTTCAGCTAACCAAAAAATTAAAGAATCATAGAATCATAGTGTTAGAAGGAACCTGCTAGTCCAACACAAAGAAAGAGGGCAAGATCAGTGTCTTAGGGCAGTGTGGGTTCCAAAACCTGGGGGCCACAGCTAAAAAGCCCTCTCACTCATGCTCAGCAATGTAACTTCAGTAGCTGTAGGCAAATACGATCTTAGGTCTTAGACAGTTTCCTATGTCGGGCTGCCAACTCCAGGTTGGGAAATTCTTGGTGATTTGAGGGTACAGTCTGGAAGGTATGAGGTTCGGAGAGGGGAGGTGCCTCAATAGAGTACAATGCCATAAAGTCCATCCTCCAAAAAAGCAATTTTCTCCAGGGGAACTGATCTCATCCTCTGGAGATCAGTTGTAATGCTGGGAGATCACCAGACTCCACTTGGATGTTAGCAGCCCAACTCCTAGGGGAGCAACACCTTGATCCCAAGATATGAATGCTTCAGTGGCCAATATCAGTACTTTGAATCAGGCCCAGAAACAGATCTGGTAGCAAGTTCTTCTCCTGAAAAGTGCACTGACCAAATGAGATCACTGATGTAGCCTAGAAGCAGTGACCTTATTCTTGTTTTTGTTTTCAGCTCCTGGAGTATATTTGTAGCTGAGTAAAACATGATTATCTGTTTTAGGTGATTATTGAATTGTATATCAACCATCCAAGGTCCTCCTTTCAAAAAGCATGATCAGAGGAACTGTGGTGTGACAATAGCAGTTTGCATGTCATGCCCCTTCTATTGCTTTACCATAAGTTATTCCTGGCTGTGACTCAGATCTAGGCATTGCCTGCTTTTGATCCAGTGACGACATGCCTATAGTAGCCCAGATCTGCAGATTAGCAAGAGGAGATTCTGCACAAAGTATTTCAGGTACATGATGTAGCCTTTTGCCTGGGGTTTCTAGGGGCTGACAGCTTTTTGAATACTAGTCAGAGGATGACTGCAACATCAAGGGACAAGTCCCAGTGTGTAAATGAGCCATCACAGATACACCACAATGGATAAGAATGGTTCTGTCACCCAGCGCAATATTTGTCAGTGGATCAGTTCACACGCTCAGCCAGTCATCAACACAACAATGCGAAAGTGAGCAATGCACACATATATGTGAGCTGGCATGCCCCAAGCAGGGTGCTTTCCATATGAGAACTGGCCAACTTTGCCTGGTGTGATTGTGAGATTACCCATGGAAATGCATTTGTCCATCACACACACACATACCCCATGGTACGTGCCTTTATTCCTGCTGCTATGAATGGCTTCATTTGTTATTTGCTGCTAGGAGCAATTGTTACTGCTCTGATGTAGTTTGATCTAATCTATTTTTGCTGGTATTATTCTTTTAAAATCAGCTGTTACATTTTAATATTGTATTGTTATGGTGTTGCATGTTTAGTATTGTTTGATGCTTTGGGATGTTATTTTACAAAGGTGAGGCAGAAATTGTTTAAATAAATAATATCTAGCGAAGACTTGAAACAACTACTGAAGATGAAGAATGTTCCAAAGCAGGATTACAACTGAGTATCAAGAAGACAAGTGTAATGAGTACTGAGGAATTACTCAACTTTAAGGCTGGTGATGAAGAAACTGAAATTGTTCAAGATTTTATTTTCCTTGGCTCCATCACCAACCAAAAAGGAATGTGTAACCAAGAAGTCAGGAGGAGAACAGTAGCCATGAAGGAGCTAGAAAATATCCTTAAGCAGGGCTTTTTTGTAGAAAAAGCCCAGCAGGAACTCATTTGCATATTAGGCCACACCCCCTTGACATCACCACTGTTTCCTGTGCATTCCTGCTCAAAAAAAGCCTTGTCCTTAAGCATAAGAATGTGCTGCTGGCCATTTGTGCCATAATATTGCCCATTACAAGATATGTAATTGAAAACTGGACAATGAAGAAAGGTGACAGGAAAAAAGTAGATTCCTTTGAAATGTGGTGTTGGAGGAAGGTTTTATGAATAACATGGACCGCCAAAAAGACAAACAAGTGGGTTCTACATCAAATCAAGTCTGAACTTTCCCTAGTAGCTAAAATGACTAAACTAAGGCTATTGTATTTTGGTCACACTATGAGAAGACATGAGTCCCTGGAAAAGACAATAATGCTAGGAAGATTTGGAGGCAGCAGGAAAAGAGGAAGACCCAACATGGGATGGATTGACTCCATTAAGGAAGCCACAGCCCTCAGTTTCCAAGACTAACAATAGGATGTTGGGGAGGTCATTAATTCATAGGGTCATCATGAGCTGGAAGCAACTCGATGGACCTTCACATACACACATGAATTATTTAAACAAAGAATTAAACACTTTCCCATCCAACACAGACCTGCATTGTTCTAAGAGATTGATGGCATTTTCCATCTTACCCTGAAAAAAAGGTCCGTTTCTTCTTAATATAAGCAACAATGCTCTTTCTACTGAATTATCGTAAATGGCTTTGTGTGCTTTAAAGGTATACCTTTAACTGCAGCAAGGCTGTATTCTGCTCAGCAGCTGAAAAATTTGACTCAAATGGCTTGATTTGAATGTGGGTAATATGAGCTCCCAAGAAAGCCTTCAGCAAAAACAGAGAACAATCAAGTGTTTGCTGGACTACTGATGGATCACATCAGTATTGGAATCCCATAACATCCAGTGCCTCGCAGAAGCAGTGAGATTTAGGTCATTTTTACACAGCCCAAAGACATTTTAAATAGATAAAACATCTTAAGATTTCCCTAGTTCTACACAGCCGTCTGAGAATCACAGAGGGATTGAAATGTATTAAGGAGGTTTAGGTTTGCTTCACACATGCACATTCATCACTGGGGAAATGCAGCTTCATGTAATTATGTACATGTGTGCCAGTGGCCAGACAAAAATGTAACATATGGAAGGATGTTCACATAGGCCAAGATACACTTTTCAGTTGAGTCCTTTTACACATTCAGCTGTCACTCATCATATAAGGTTGCCAACAAGTCTGGGAAAAAGAGCTCCTGCCTCTTGAATAGAGACTTAATAGGATGTCATTTACCAGGTGATGTTACTTATCTCTATGCCATGAAAATCTTCAGCTGCCCATTCCCACACATTAAGCCTCTGTTAAAGAGACAGGAATTTTTTTTCTCCAACTCTAGCGCAGAAGCATTTCACTGATGAAACCATACAGGGATGTGCAGAACAGTTAAGACTCTCCCCCCCTCCCCTGACCTATAACCCCAATCCATCTTGGAGCGTGACTATTACTTGCTTTTTTAAAAGCTTGTGCAGAAGATCTGACCAGAATCTCCTAAGCATGATGTCTAATTAGAGATGAGGGCTCTGGAGGGTGCGTGGGTGAGAGGAGGAGAAAGAAACAGCAGGTTGAATAGCGGAAGGCAGAGATTGAGAGATCAGGCTGAAACTGGTAGTGCATCTGAGGGGAGGGCTGCACAGGTTATTTTCTAAAGATCTACTGCCTCATTTGAAGCATCTGCTTCCTTCCAGTGGTCTCTGACTGTTTGGATATCTGTAAAGAGAGCAAATATTACAAAGAAACTGTCAATATCTCTTATTTTATCCTTCAGAAGAAACTAAAGCCTGCAGCTTTACTCCTGGAACATCAAACTCATGGGGGAGATGGGGAGCATGTAATAATACTGGCCTAGGTCACTTGATTTAAACTCCTCTCTTATCTAGCATTGACCTTCAAGCAAAAGTTTTGGCTGTCCCTGGGCTAAAAGAGGCTAGGCTAAATTCCACCAGAACAAGAGCCTTCTCGGTGGCAGCCCCAACAATCTGGAACTCCCACCCAGAAGCCATCAGGGCCCTTTGGGACTTATTGCAGTTCCACAGGGCCTGCAAGGCTGAATTGTTTTGGATGGCATATGACATTTAAATAGGAGAGGACTGTCACCTCTTCTGGATCTATCTTGCATTAGTACCATCTGCCTAGGATCTGACTGCTTTGGAGAAAGGAAAAGACTATATGATCTTGCCTGAATAGATGAAATAACATCATTGTGATTTTATCTGGCTGTTTTATTGTTTTACTGTTTTAACACTGTTATCTTATGTTGTTAGCTGCCTTGAGTCTTTGTAGAATGGGCGGGATATGTCTAACGTAATAAATAATAATAATAAATAAGTAACTTGCCAACTGGGGCCCTCTGTAGGAAAGGGATGACTGGAAGCATACGCGTAGGAGTTATGCATGTCTTTGGCCTCCTTCCTGTCCTGTTTCAAAGCAATGAAGAGCAATTTTTTTGCTATCAAGTTTCAGCCAACTTATGACCCATTTGGGTTTTCAAGGTAAGAAGCTTTGAGAGGTGGTTTGCCATTGCCTTCCTCTCCATAGTGACTCCGGAATTCATTGGTGGTCCCCCATCCAAATACTGGCCAGGGTTGATCCTGCTTAACTTCTAAGAAGATCAGGCTATTCAGGTCAGTGCAATGATGAGCATACTGTTGTGTTTATGTGCCTCTTTCATGCATTTTGGGGACAGCTAGCTGTGTGGGGGGAGAACTGCTCTGAGTCATTTACCAACCTCCCTTTCCATGTGTCGTTCCTGGGGAGATGATCATGTCCACATCACACTGGTAAGATTTCCACATTAAGTGGCTTTGACAGGCAGAAAGCCAACTGTGTCTGTTTGTGAAGTAGGCCTTCTACTACCTCTGCAAAAAATACACCCTTTCTAGTACAGTGATCCAATGCAGGGCTTTTTCTGAGCAGGAACACACATGAACACAGTTCCGTCTAGCTTGGTGTCAGGGGGTGTGACCTAATATGCAAATGAGTTCATGCTGGGCTTTTTCTACAAAAAGCCCTGTGCAGAACAATGGTGACATTAGGGGTGTGTGGCCTAGTATGTAAATGAGTTCCAGTTGGGTTTGTTCTACAAAGCCCTGATCCAATGGATGCCTTGAGAAGAATAGCATAGCGAAAGGGTGTGTGTAAGAGTATGCTTAATGCAATTCCTGCCAGAGAGCCATAATAATCCATCTTTTGTAGAAGGGATGGCATATAACTTTCAAGAGCAACCCAGGAGAATTCAAAAGCTAGATTCAATGCTGTGGTTCTATGAAGTGTGCTGAAAATTAAAAGGTTAGTTTTTAAACCATTAATATCAATGCTCCCAACTTCCAATAGCTGGTGGCATTAACACTAAAGGCTCCATTAATCCTTAAAAATGGTTTATTTTTCTATTATCTAAATAATAATTTCTTGCCCCAAGAGGAGCCCAAACCCCATGCCTCTGTGTGTCTGTGTGAATCACAGATTTGGATGTACCTAGTAACTACAAGTCTAGACCAGTCACTCACACAACAACTCAAATGGTAACATCCTCTGAAGTCAGGTGATTCTGCTGCATTTCTGTATCTGAGGCAATTGTTTCAGTTTGTCACTCCCCATGCAAAGATATAGCAAAATGACCAATCTTCTGAGGAAGTTATTGGAAGGAGACTATCTCCACAGCAGTGACTCACACAGAGGCATGGCACTATGTTTGGGACTTACTAATTTGAATGGTAGCTCAAGTGGGGTTTTCCTGGCGAATACTTTCCTGTGTGGTCTGTAGTGAAGGATGATGTGCGTCCATTACTAGCTCAGTAAAAATAAAATTAAAACATCAGTCTTGCAGATAATTTCTGACTAAGCAGCAGCACCTTCAAGAAGAACAGGGTGGGAGTCCTTAGTGCTGACTCATGCTTACTTTGTAAAACCCTGGACGATGCTACTGTACTAAAACAAAGCAAATTGCTATTTTGAGATACATCAGCAGAAGACTCCTATCCAAGAATCTGCAAGAGAACATTATTACTTTATGTAGTTTAAAAGCTGGAGGGAACGTTATGTGCAACATGAAGCTTTGGGAGATGAATTAACACAAATCAGGAGAGATTCAGTGGAATCTGAAGGCCTTTTCAACCATTCTAAGGAGGTGAAAGGGACCTGCTGGATGGGGACAGGTGACAGGATCTCAGGGTCCACCTCTGACTTGTGTATAACCTTCAGAGCATTTCCCTGGAGCTTACATGCATCCAAGTTACTGTGTAGGGGTCTCCCTATGCAACCAGGGACCCACAAAGCAGGAGAGGGCTGTACATGTTTATTCATGTATGCACATAAGCTCTAAACTGATGGTTTCATCATATGCAGAGGATGGGCGCAGAGCTGCTCCCCTCCCCCATGTGAACTCATTATCCGTCCTTAGAATCTTGGGAGAGCTTAAGATTCTACCTAGCTTGTATATATTTGTCTCAAAATCCTTGGCTCAGAATATTTGTTTAATGCCATCAGTACCCCACCTGTCTTTGAAATGTTCAGGGATTTCATCCAGTATTTAAATTGGACCACATGCTAATGTTTTTCCATAATTCTGGGACAGAATTTTTCTACTGACGCATCCCAGTCATGACTTCCTCTTCCCCTACTACATCTGAAAATGAATCTAACTACATTCACCTATCCTCATGTGAAACTGTTCTTGAACCCTTCCACTTAGGACTGCAGGTGTACTCTGGTTTCAGATCGCATAAATCTTTCACCTTTTACTAAAAACTGCAGATGAGGCGTCACACAGTTCAATGTCCAAACAATTTTGTTTAAAAAAAAACACCAAACAACATAACATATAACTGCATTTGGGGTTTCATTTCCACCCTAACCCAACACCCAATGTATCTTGGGGTAGAGGATGTCTTGCAAAACCAACAATGTTTGTGGTGACAGAAGTCATCAATACACAAAAATATAACCTTCCTTGTCCATATGGAGCTAGATACTAGAGAGAAGGGGTCCCTGCAACAATAGCTTTCTCTACAAAATGTTTTTCCCCTTACTTGGAGAAGCATTTCAAATATGCAGTTCAGTCTGTGCAATCTGATGTGGTATAATCCAATAACACTTTGTGTAGCTGCTGTGATACATTCATCTCATGCATGAGAGATTTCTTTCTAGAGCCCTGCTTAGGTACAGGCACACTAGGCTGGAAGAGGAAAGCTTCACATTTTTCTTGCTGGAGGGGCAGTATACAGATCAATGACTGGTTCTGTGCAAATTAGGCTGAGGGTAAAGGCAGATGTGTAAAGCAACAATGCTGAACGCACTATGATGAGCACAGTCACTCTATGCGAGACACCTGTTCTCACCTCCTTTGGGCTCAAGGGAAAGCTGTTCTGGTTTTCAGCAAAAACTGGATTTGGGCAGCATTGACTGGACAACCACTTTGTCTATCACATAGTTACCACCCTCTTTCCCAGCTGGGCTGTGCACAATGCTGCTGATTGGCAGGCTTTTACATCAATCACAAAGACATTTTCCTCTCCAAAAATGTTGCAGTGAAAACAGTAAAATGTTGTTGTTGTTGTTGTTGTTGTTTTAAAAATAAACATTTGATCAGGCAAACATGGCAAGCCCAAAGATCTCTGCCTGGAGGAGGGGCAGAAAGGATTAAATCCTGTGTGTGTGTTTTACAGAGGCAAAAGTATTTCTATCAGGATCTCAAAAAACTATACTTTGGTAATGCTCTTGCTCCTGGCAGGCAGACTGTATTCTGAAAGAGGGGTACCTACATGTTAGCCCTTTGCAAGGAACATTACCTACAACTTTCTGTCTCCATAAAAACAAATACATTTATTGGGGCATAAGCAGCACCCCAGGGCCAAATTAGAGGTCCATTAAAGCCTTGGGAATTCTGACGCAGGGTGTTGGGTTCAGTCACAAAACGGCCCCTCCAGAGGGCAGAGACAGACATACACACAGGAAGCCCAAATGCAGGGCACAAAAGGAGCAACTTAAATATATATATATTGGAAAATATGGTATCAGCTTGTGCTGAAACAATGTTATTTTAATCTGCACAGCCAATCAGATCTCCAGTGGCCATTCAGATGCCCTGCTGGGCAGTAACCCCACTGGGCCATGCCCACTTTCTAAACACACTTGGTGGATCAAAGAAAAGATGCCCAAGGTTGCCATTGGGGCACGACATTGGGATCCCCTGCCCTACACTGTCACTTAATTGAGAAAGATACAGTGTATAATGGGGGAAGAGGCAAAATAGTCAGAAAGGGAAAATTCAAAAGATAATAACAGGCATGTTGTATACTAATACACAAAGCACAAATGAATGCTGTACAACCATCTTATATTGAATATTGTAATTTCTATCACAGACCTTGATGCTGCCATGCTCTACCAAAAACAAAATTTCAAAGGAAAAGTCCAATGTGAAGTCACCAGTAGAATTCATTAAGAAATTTGTCAATATGAACTTTGGCCTTCCTAAGGACAGGGAGGAAATAGCCCATGTTGCTTGGGGGTGTTTGTCTATAATATTCATCTTATGGTACCAATTCATGACCAGCTGGAAATAGATCACACCAGCAGTATTTGGATTTTGTATTCATTTGTTTGGAACTTGTGTTCAGTGGAGCTCTGCATAGTAATTTAACACATCGATTGACATCTCTGCTCTTCCTTGATCTTTCGGACTTTGTTTTTTGGGGGGATATGTTTGCTTATTTTATAAATCCTCCTGTCTATATCTAGATGATCATGCATTTAAAGAAACAAATTCTGGCTTATTTGTTAGTTTAAGGTCTCACAACACTTGTTGCTGGGTTATACAATTGAGTGGGGATAGGAACTGAGTGGAGGAGAGGGGTTTTTATATGCATTGTAATGGAATATTTCTGAATTTCTTTCTGATTCAGTTAATATTACATTTGGTCTGGAATTCTACCTCCCCCCACACCCAAAAGTTGCAATCAGGATAAACAATGTAGGGTTGTCAACCTCCAGGTGGGGCCTGGAGATATCCTGGAGTTGCAACTGACCTCTTATGAACATATGAAGCTGCCTTATACTGAATCAGATACTTGGTCCATCAAAGTCAGTATTGTCTTCTCAGACTGGCAGCGGCTCTTGACTCAGGTAGAAGTTGACAGTTGACAGTTAACAGTGAGGGAGCGAAGCAGACTGTGAGAGGATCAAGGGAAGTGGGATGCCTAGCATATCCCTATCACATCTGAGGGAAATAGCTCCTAGAAGACAGGGGTGATCCCTAGCCAGTGGATAAGGAAGAAACTAGAACCTGTGTGAATGTTCCTGCCTTTGCCATTAGTGTCTGTGGGCAAAGACTGGCAAGAAATATCTCTCCTCAAGTTTTAAAGGACCTGTATGAATAAAAGAAAGTGACTTGTTAGTAACAAGTTATCTGCTGTTTATTTTTATACAAAGTTACCATATTCCTGGTGCCTGTTCACCTCATAAATTCTAAATCTGATTCCTACTGACCATTACCCCCAAAAGAGAAATAAAACAGTTTGTTAGTTTTTATTTACCATCAGCCTCTTGTGTGTCATTATCAGACCAGGAACAAAGAAGGTTTTTAGTCTCTCCCCTCAGTTCCCTAGGCTGAGTCAGCATTTACCAATATACATTCAAGTGAGTGGTTGGGGCAGCCAGAGTATAAGAAAGAAAAAAGAGACTACTCAGCTAAGAACAAGATAAAGGGAAACCCTGGAGAAAAAGGCTGCTTTGTAGGGTGGACTGTACAGCATCATGTGGCTGAGATCCCTCCCCTCCCCAACCCTACCAGCCAACCCAATGCTTCACCCACCCAAACATCCAGGAATTTCCTAACCTAGAGTTCACACCCCTAAAATAATGTTATGTTCTTTTGAATTAGTAGGGGTTTTAGATAGGCAAAATTATAAAAATGCAGCAGAGAGAAGTAGATAAGGGGGGAAGGTTTAACTGTGAGAATTCTGTAGCTCTTCTCAGTCATAGTGTGGGGGTTCCAGTAGTGACCAGAAATGTGTGCTGATATTTGCACAATGCATGCTTTATGTATTCCATAGATGAGTCTATCAGAGCAGTTTAATATGGTGCTTAATTTATTACTGACAAAAATTGCCCCAAGATTAATTTCTATTTGTTTCAATTTTAGCAGCTCCTCCTTTCCTCCTTTTGATCTCTGTGCCATTTTTTCATGCCTATGTCTTGTTCTTCCCAGCAGGCCTGCTTGAAAGCCAAATCTATCCTGCTGAGCAAGAGCAGGATTTAAGAAGCTTCATCTGCTGCTGCAGAAAAGGGATGCTGCCAGGATTCTTCTTGGCACCAGCTGCAATGAGCACATAATACCCTTCCTGGCTTAGTTACCCTGGACTGCCAGACAGTTTCCCTATTAGCTTCAAGGTGCTTCCTCTTGACCCACAAAGCCGGGTGAAATCTTGAGCCAAGCCTGCTGTTTGAATACTGCAACCCCCAAGTACCAAAGATTGCAACTCCAATTGGTACCCTACTAAACATGCCAGGTTATTAAAATGATTAGTATTTCTGTGAATGGATCAAAGAACCTGGCATGGCATGTTGCAACAAATCCAGGCTACAGACAGCCTTCATTGCTGGGCAGCTGAAGGCTGTCCTTTTGTCCTTTGCCCTTTGTCTCTGGATGCCAGCTTGTCATTACAGAGAGCATTTCAATGACAACTTGCTTTGAACAGTGCTCCGAGCTGCCTCAGCATAGTCAAGTAAGTGATGGTGCTGTCACACACTCTAAAATCAAGCAATCCTTTGTCACAACACTGGCTTAATTCAGATGCAACACTAAACCCAGGATTGCCAGTCTTCAGGTGGGGCCTCCAGACTGTAGAAATCAGTTCCCGCTGAGAAAATGGCTTCCTTCCTTCCTCCCTCCCTCCAACCTACTGGTCTTGAGTAGTATCTGTCAGATGCAGATGGTAATATGAGAAAGAAAGGAAGAGTTCAAGCCAGAGAGAGAGCAAGGGCATGCCTAGGGCCAGATTGCCCACTAGACAAAGTAGGTGATTGCCTAGGGTGTCAGTGATCCAGGGGTAAAGAATTGGGTGCCTGTCCAAGTCCCCCCTCATGCACCTCTCCTAGTCCATTGTAACCTATGGGCCCATAGGATAGAATGGAGAGATTGGGCCATCACTGTGGTGTGATCCCAGATAAGGAATTTAAAGTTTAAAACCCCTTCTATTGCATCACTCCACAGCGACAGCCCGATCTCTCTATTCCAGGGGTGGCCAATGGTAGCTCTCCAGATATTTTTTGCTTACAAATCCCATCAGCCCCAGCCAGCATGGCCAATGGCTGGTGCTGATGGGAGCTGTAGGCAAAAAATATCTGGTAAGCTACCGTTGGCCACCCCTGCTCTATTCTATCCTATGAGCCCTTAGAATAGAATGGAGAGGTTGGATCACAGTGACCCCAGAGAAAGGGGGGGGAGTGCAAGTAGTTAGCATTGCCTCAGGTGCAAGCCTTGCCCTAGAAAGGAGGATGTCCTATTACAGGCTGCCTGAATTAAATGGCTGCTTTGATGGATGGATTGTATGGCATTATACCCTGAGGAAGTCATTCCCCTCCACAAACACTGCCCTGCCCAGGATCCACCACAAATCTCTGAGAATTTTCAAAGCCAGAGTTAGCAACCCTAAACTAGTAGTACTGCACTAGCTTTGTGCACAGGCTCTCCTCTCTGCTAATGATTGTATGCCAATTCAGATGTCATGATAAACTACAACTTTCCAAAACTCTTGTTCACCAGGACATCTAAATTGGTAAACTATACTTAGCACTAAGTTCCAAATTCTCTTCAAACCATGGCTTCAAATAGTGATTTGAATGCAAAATGATACCCAGTATTTGTGAAACCAGACATCAGGGCAAAGTACGGTTAGCGAAAGCCAAGAAACAGAGACAGGAACCCCCATGACAGTGCGTAGGCACATGGATTTATGGAGATGCTACTAGTCTCCACACCATAGTTGGTATTATGACTGAACTAAGCCAAAGTCCAGAACTCAGTGTTAATATGTTTAGAAAATGCATATGCCATTTCTCTAGAGACATGCTCAAGGTAGCTCACTATGTAAAAATAATACAATCATTATGAGCACTTTCACACCATTTGCAAGTGGATTTTGCCATTTCACACAGTAAAATCCAGTTGCAAAGTGGATTGAAAGTGTGTTATTTATACCAATTCCTCATTAGCAGTCACTCTGTCCCCAGACTTCTACTTTCCTTGGAGCAAGTGACTGATTCCTCACTAGTCACTGCGTGGCCGCATTCTGACTTGTGGCTCACCTCCCCCAATTTCCCCCACATAGGCTTGCCAATCCCCAGATCCCAGCGGGGGTTCCCTGGTTTTGCACGCTCCTTCCCACCCCCTGTCAGCTGGCCAGAGAGGGGAAACCCCGCCCCCACAGCCCCCACCTGCCTTTCCACTTTAGAACTAGAGGAACCTTGAAAAGGCTTGCTTTCTGGATAGTGTGTCTGTGCCTTTAAATCTAGGACCCAGCCAGGTTGAATGGGGGTGGTTGAGCCGGCAGAACAAGATCGCTGCTCCCAGTTAGTTGTGAAGCTGTAGCAGTCCAGAGACCCTCTGTTTGTTTCACAATCCTTTCAGAAGACATTTGCATAGTAAAGGAGGAACTAGAACCTTTGCTGTAGCAGTCCAGAGACCCTGTTTGTTTCACAATCCTTTTAGAAGTTGTTTGCATAGTAAAGGAGGAACTAGAACTATAATGTAGTGGGTTCAACACAAGGAAGAGGCAAGGTGGTAGTGACCATAGCTCTTTATTCTAGCACAGTTTGGTATAGGGCTGCACTCTAAGACTGAAGAACTGGGCCAACAAGGCCAACTATATACACTACAGGGTTCCCTCACAAGCACGCCATTGGATCATTCAAACCAGCAAGAGGCCCATGATTGGATCAGGGCAGCAGGAATTTGGATCCTACTGCCCATTGTTCCCAAGTCCCCAAGCTCAGTCCTACAGGCTCTAGTTAAAGTATGGTTAAATGATGGAAGCAAAGAGTAGAAATCAATCACAGTTCACATACACAACAAGAACTTTTGCTTTCCCTGTGTTAGTCTGATAGAACTTGGAACTTCAGCAACTTGTGAGTAAATTGCCCCAGTGAGACCACACAAGTGTGGGATTGCAGACTGTTTATTTTGGCTGCTCTCTCTTTCTGTGTTCTGTGTGCATGTGTGAGAGAGAGACAGAGTGAGAGAGTGTACAGGGACATGGGCTGCTTGGGTATGAGGAAATGAAGGCTGTATTCAGGAGAACTGCACTGCTGTATTTTTACTTATTTATTTTAGGGAATGTGAAAGTCTCCTGGCTCCACCCCCAAAGTCCCCAGATATTTTCTGAATTAGACTTGGAGATATGGTGTTTTAAACAATTTTTATTGATAACATATGGTAACAATATCCATTTATATCATCTCTATCTCTAACCCATATGATATTTTCTAATCCCCCCTCCCTCCATTACTAGACTCCCACCGAAGTTATATACTTAAAGTTAACTTATAAAGGTACCTTTAACTATAAAAATCTAAATTCTACCTTTTTCTAATACTTAATCATTATTAAAAAATTGTCCAATGTCTTTTTACATTCCATTCTTTCTCTACATAACATCTAAATTTCTTCCATTCCCTTTTAAACACTTCCAAATCATAATCTCTTAGGATTCTTGTTAGTTTATCCATCTCGCTCCACAATAAAACTTCACAATCCAATCCCATTTCTCTGGTATTTTTTCTTGCTTCCACAACTGCGCATACAATGTCCTAGCAGCTGAGAGCAAGTACCAAATTAAAGTTCTATCTTCTTTTGGAAATTTTTCCATTTGTAATCCCAACAGAAAGGTCTCTGCTACTTTCTTGAAGTCATATCCCAGAATTTTAGATATTTCTTGTTGTATCATCTGCCAGAACTTTTTCGCTCTTCCACATGTCCACCACATATGATAAAAAGAACTATGTTTTTTACATTTCCAACATCTATCTGACATCTTTTTACTCATCTTTGCCAATTTTTTAGGAGTCATATACCACCTATACATCATCTTGAAACAATTCTCTTTAATACTCTGACATGTTGATATTTTCATAGAGTTCTTCCAAAGATATTCCCATGTATCCATCTGTATTTCCTTATTTACATTAATTGCCCATTTAATCATTTGAGATTTTACTACTTCTTCTTCTGTAGACCATTTCAACAATAATTTATATATTTTCGATATTAATTTTTCATTATCTCCAAGCAGAACCTTTTCAATTTCTGTTTGTTTGCGTCTAATTCCTTCAGATTTAATATCATTTTCCATCAAGCTTTTTATTTGTTGCATTTGAAACCAATCATACTTATTGTTCAGCTCTTCAGCAGATTTCAGTTCAATTTTGCCACCTTGCATCTTTAGTAACTGATTATATGACACGATGCAGTTTGTTTGGCATGGATAAAAGATTGGGTGATGTTGTTAAATAAAAAACTTTTAATGCTGGAAGCTCATGGAAACAAATTTGGCTGGCATGAGTAGAGACTATAAAACCTGCATATAACTTGCTGCTGTACAGCACAGCATGAACCGTCAAAATGCCACCACTCACTTTGAGGGCTGTAAAAACTCCCAACATGGGTGCCATTTATTTGGCACTTGACATAGGGTCCTGGAATATGTTCTGCAGGAAAGAAAGCCCTGCAGGGTTTTTATTTTTAGGCACAGGTCCTGTCTAAGTGCAAATATTTCAGGAATGAGGTCAAATATTCAAGCTAGTCAGATACTAGAGTGTCCCGCAATTGTCAGTCATGCTCAGCACAGATAAAAAAGCCTCGTAACAAGCCAGCATTCCCACTGCAAGCCACACTTATTAAATGAATGCAATATGCATTTGAATGTCACAGAGCCAGAAGCCCCATTTTAAACAGTGAACGCCTTATAAGCTATTCAATGAAAGCTTGGGGGCAATCTGTATGTTTTAAAATGTACCAGCTCAAGAGGGAAAAGAGGCTAATGCATTTGGGAGGTTGAGAGAAGGTTTCTAAATATAAGATAAGTAAAGGCCAGGCTGGAGCCAAGTTTTCTTATCAAGGCTGGCAAGGTCAGCTAATAGATAATGTGGTGCTTCCTCTGGTACAGCAAGTCTCTAAGCCTTGTTCTAGAAGAAACTATGGTCATGTGATTTTAGGGCAACTCCACAAAATTACCAGTTCCTTAATACTGTAAAATATAAGGGGATGTTTCTAAACTGAAAATTCTAGTTCCCCCACTAGCACCATGAAGTAAAAAATTATTAACATTAATTATTATTTTAAATTAATTTTTGTTAAAGACATCCATTTTAGGGATCTTATTTAGAAAAAGGCAAAAGGTGGTGAAGTGTTCTGTTTCTGATAGGATTGCCAACCTCCAGATGGTGGCTGGAGCTCTCCTGCTATTGCTGATCTCCAGGCAACAGAGATCAATTCACCTGAAGAAAATGGCTGCTTTGGGGCTCTATGGCATTATACCCCATTGAAGTCTCTCCCCTCCCCAAACCCTGCCTTCCTCAGTTTCCCCCTGGAAAATTTCCAGGTATTTCCCAACCTGGAGCTGGCAACTCTAGTTTCAGACTGTTGTGTATGTGGACTTTATGTTTCATGTATGTGGGTAGTTCCTACTTGGTTCATTGGAGCGAAACGGCAGGTGGAAGATGCCATTGGAAGCCGCAGTCCTGATCCTGCATGTAGGCGGTTCAGGGTATTGGTCGCCTGATGCTGACCCGGAGACGAAAGCATTTTTCGGCAGCACCCTGAACGACCAAGCAGCCTTATCTAGGGACAGCACTGCTTGCTCCACACGGAGAGGGGCCTAGAAAAGGTGGCCTAAACAAAGCTCGTCTCCCCCCCCCCCAGTTGGCTAGCCGCGGTCAACGGGCATCCTTACTTGCGGTCAAAAAATAACAACAAAGAAAAGGCATGCACCTGCCTCACAAAGTGTGCAAAGACTAAAGCTTGCGTGTTGGAACATCAGAACCATGCTTGACACAGTAGACAGTGGTCGCCCTGAACGACGCTCTGCTCTAGTTGCGCACGAACTTCTCAGGTTGAATATTGACATAGCAGCACTCAGTGAGGTCCGTTTCCCTGAGGAAGGTAGTCTTCGAGAACACGGTGCTGGCTATACCCTCTACTGGTCGGGCAAGTCAAAGGCTGAGAGCCGCCTTTCTGGCGTTGGCTTCATGGTCAGGAACTCCATTGCCTCCAAACTCGAAAACCTGCCAACAGGTCACTCAGATCGCATCATGTCCATGCGCCTCCCACTTCAAAACAAGCACCATGCAACACTCTTCAGTGTATATGCCCCAACCCTTCAAGCAGATCCTGCAGAAAAGAACAAGTTCTATGTTGATCTACGCAACCTCGTACGGAAGACCCCTACAGAGGACAAGGTGATAATCCTTGGCAACTTCAATGCCAGAGTAGGTAAAGACTCGGAAGCTTGGAAAGGAGTACTTGGCAAACACGGCATTGGCAACTGCAATGATAATGGGTGCCTCCTGCTAGAATTCTGCATGGAGCACCAGCTCACCATCACCAACACTATCTTTCAGCAGAAGAACAGCCTGAAGACAACCTGGATGCACCCACGGTCCAAGCACTGGCACCTTATCGACTACATTCTGGTGCGCCAGAGAGACCTTCGAGATGTCTTACACTCCCAAGTAATGCCCAGTGCGGAATGTCATACGGATAATCGTCTTGTACGCTGCAATCTCCGTCTTCACTTTAAACCCACACCCAGGAGAGGAGGTATCCCTCGGAGGAAGCTTCAGGTTGGCAGCCTTCAGTCAGCCGAAGTTAAAGCTGCCTTCCAGGCAAAACTCCAGTCAAGAATTGAGGACCCCAGTTGCCCTACAGACCCTTCTCCAGAAGCACTCTGGGAACACCTAAAAACTACCATCCTGTTGATCTCTGAAGAAGTCCTCAGGTTCTCCACAAGGAAGAACAAGGACTGGTTTGACGAGAACAATCAAGAGATCCAAGAATTACTAGCGAAAAAGAAATCTGCCTACCAAGCACATCTTGCTCAGCCCTCCTGTCCCAGAAAAAAAGCAATCTTTCGCACTGCATGTAGCAACCTCCAGCGCAAGCTTCGAGACATTCAGAACGAGTGGTGGACCAAGCTTGCAGAGAGAACCCAGCTGTGTGCAGACACTGGTGATTTAAGAGGGTTCTACGAAGCCCTGAAGGCAGTATATGGCCCATCATATCAGGCTCAGAGTCCCTTGCGTAGTGCAGACGGCCAAGTGCTCCTCACAGACAAGGCATCCATACTGAACCGGTGGTCGGAGTATTTTCAGGATCTCTTCAGTGCCAATCGCGTAGTTCAAGATTCAGCAATCCACCTCACCCCACTTCAACCAGTAAAAACAGAGTTGGATGAGATCCCCACTCTAGAAGAGACTGTTAAAGCCATCAAGCAACTGAAAAGTGGCAAGGCAGCGGGAGTTGATGGAATCCCACCAGAGATCTGGAAGCATGGGGGCACATTACTACATAGCACACTTCACAAAGTACTTGTCACCTGCTGGGAACAAGGCAAACTACCACAGGACTTTCGCGATGCAATCATCATCACCCTATACAAGAACAAAGGGGAAAAGTCAGACTGCTCCAACTACCGGGGGATAACCCTGCTCTCCATCGCAGGCAAAATCCTTGCCAGAATACTCCTGAACAGACTGGTGCCCACCATTGCAGAAGAACTCCTCCCAGAGAGCCAGTGCGGCTTCAGAGCTAACAGGAGCACCACCGACATGGTATTTGTTCTCAGGCAGCTCCAAGAGAAATGCAGGGAACAGAACAAGGGTCTATATGTGACTTTTGTCGACCTTACCAAAGCTTTCGATACCGTTAACAGGAAAGGCCTGTGGCAAATCTTGGAACGTTTAGGATGTCCCCCAAGGTTCCTCAGCATGATCATCCAGCTACATGAAGACCAGCGAGGCCAAGTCAGACACTGCAACGACCTCTCGGAGCCCTTCCCAATAGGCACAGGTGTAAAGCAAGACTGCCTTCTCGCGCCAACTCTCTTTACGATCTTCTTTAGCACGATGCTTCAAAGAGCCGCAGTAGATCTAGATGATGACGATGGTGTCTACATCCGCTATCGCACCGATGGCAGCCTGTTCAACCTGAGGCGACTAAAGGCTCACTCCAAGACAATGGAAAAACTTATCCGAGAGCTACTGTTTGCTGATGATGCTGCACTCGTCTCCCACTCGGTATCAGCTCTGCAGCATATGACGTCCTTCTTTGCAGAGGCTGCCAAGCTATTCGGCCTAGAAGTTAGTCTGAAGAAGACAGACGTTCTCCACCAGCCTGCACCCCAGGAAGATTATCACCCTCCCTGCATCACTGTGGGTGAATCAGTTCTGAAGACAGTCCAGCAGTTCAGCTACCTGGGGTGCATCATCTCCTCAGATGCCAAGATCGACAAGGAGATTGACAACAGGCTGGCAAAGGCAAACCGTGCATTTGGCCGACTGCACAAAAGAGTGTGGAGCAACAAGCATCTGAAAAAAGGCACAAAGATCAATGTTTACAAAGCGGTTGTAATGACAACCCTCATCTACGGCTCCGAATCGTGGGTTTTATACCGTCATCACCTGCAACTCCTTGAGCGCTTTCATCAGCGCTGCCTTCGCACCATCCTCAACATCCACTGGAGTGACTTTGTGACCAACACTGAAGTCCTCAAGAGGGCGGAGGTTACAAGCATCGAGGCACTGCTGTTGAAGACGCAGCTGTGCTGGGCAGGGCATATTTCTAGGATGGAAAACCACCGCCTTCCCAAGATTGCTCTGTATGGAGAAATTTCCACCGGCCATCGAAATAGAGGGGCACCAAAGAAGAGGTACAAGGACTCCTTGAAGAAATCCCTTGGCACCTGTCGCATCAACCATCACCAATGGTCTGACCTAGCCTCAGATCGCAAAGCATGGAGGCACACCATCCACCAGGCTGTCTCTTCCTTTGAGAACGCACGCATAGCTGGTCTTGAGGACAAAAGGAGATTGAGGAAGAATCGCACTGCTACAGCACCAACCCCAAATCAGACTTTTCCCTGCAGCCACTGTGGCCGGATCTGCCTGTCCCGCATTGGTCTTGTCAGCCACCAGCGAGCCTGCAGCAGACGTGGACTACTGCACCCTTCTTAAATCTTCTTTTGCGAAGTCAAGCCGAGAGAGAGAGAGAGAGAGAGAGACATTGGAGTCCTAAGGACTGAACTTAGGGACTGGGAACAATTGGAAGCAGAATCCAAATCTCTCCTTCCCCAGACCAGTCTCCAGCGCCCTGCTAGTTCAAATGACCCAATGATGTTCTAGCACAGGAACTTTGGTGTGCATATAGTTGACCCCATTGGCCTAGTACGACAGTCTTAGTTTAACTTTTTTCAATGCTGTAATCACAATAAAGAGCTTTGATTCACTGCAACTACATTTCCTCATGCATTTAACCCACTATTTAACACAGACTACTAGTCCTTATGAAGTATAAAAATTGTAATTCATAGTATTTATACCACTGTGCACCACCATGCCAAAAAGCAATTCCATTAGAATTCAGCTTCTTTGTCTTGCCTTAAATGAAAGTACTGGCAATGTGCTTGGCGATACACATGTCATTTTCTAACAATCCTTGTTTTGGAGTTAAGTATGTATGTACACACACAAACCCCTCCACTGTTAAGTGCCAGCTTGGTTGATACACACAGGATACATGCAGCTTAGAAACAAGAAACTGGTATCCATTCTGGAATTGCTAGGGCTGCCCTCTTACTCTGGCTCTGCTGCTATGAACATCATCACAACACAGAGGGTTGGATCCAGACAGCTCTTTCATTCAGTCTCATCTGATTCCCATCCTTCTTATGGATCCCTCACACATAGTTTTTGCCTATATAGGTCCCATGATCCACAGCATAGCATTTTTGCTGGTCATAGGGGACCCCTTCCTTTTTCACCAGTGGAAAAGCTGGATGAATCCAACCCAGAGAATTTAGCTAAGTTCTGCATATTAGGCTGTTGCTGCAAGCCCAGGAACAGAGCCAGTTTTTTAAAAAGGTGCAACTAAAGTTTTGGCCAAAGTATTACTTCATGATGAAGAGTGGCCTCTTCCCAGATTTTGAAAGGAATTTGTATTGTTTTCAGAATATGTTTCAGCTCCAGCCTACTCCTTAGACATGATGAAAAGCCTAGAGTTCCACAGAGAATGACTCAACCAACAACAAAAAACTGTGGAAAAATAACGAAAAATTTATGAAAAATACTTCAAAATTGTAATAGAGAATTAAACACTTCAACTTCACACACTTTCACATATCATTACATATAACAGCATATTATGAAAAATGCAAAGTATAAAGTACAAGGAATAAATATTCAAAAATGCTTGCAGTTAGTCCATATCCAGTTTGAAATCCTTGAAAACTATTACTTAAAGTGCCAGTGTCCAATGTGTTGCAATTGCAGATAATTCTTGTTCTTCAGCAAAGAATTTATGATGTTAAGATGTTGCTTTAAACTTCCTTTCTTTAAAGATGTTTATTATATAGTGGATGGTCATAAGCCTCTAACAGTAAAGCTTGTAATACTGTTTCAAATGTCTTCATCTGAGAGACGTGTTCCACTTATCTGTAACCAACACAATACATCATTCTAACACATCTTTCAACACTAAATGCAACTCATACAAATCAACCAGGACATTATAACTCACCAACTTACAGCATACCACATTCCTGCAGTTTTGTTATTAATGACCCTAAGTAATTCAGCTTCTGTTTAAACTACTCTAATTATATTTTGCACATGCTTGGTGGGGTCAGAATGCAACGGAGTATATGTCATTTCATCAGCTAGTTGTCTCTTAATTTCATTCATATACTCATGCTTATCTTGAACCACCACTGCACCTCCTTTGTCAGCAGATTTTATGACAACATCCAAATCACTTTGCAAATTTTCTAACGCTAACCTCTGTTGCATGTTTAAATTACGCCAGCCAGATCTAAAAGAGGTTTCAGTTGCTTTTAAATCACTTAACATCATTTTCTCCAAGGCTATTATGCAAGGGTCAGAAATATTGGGTACAAAAGTCGACTTGGGGAAAAGGGTTCACACTGTATATTTCCTTTCCCGTCAAAGAATTTTTTTATTTTAATTTGTCTTATCATTTTAAAAAGATCTACTCTAGTCCTGAACGCATTGTATTGTGGTGTGGGAACAAATCCTAATCCCAAAAGACCTCACGTTCCATGTTGGAAAGGGGTTGAGACGAAAGGTTAATTACTAGGTCTTGTGAAAGTTCCTCTTGCCCGTGCCTCTGCCTAAAAAAGAATCATTTCCTCACATTTCCTCACTTTTACCCACTCCTGTCACTGTCTGAGGAAGGGAGTGTCACCTCTTGAAAGTATATATCCTGAAAATCTTATTGGTCTCTAAGGGCTCCACTGGACTTGAATCTAACTGTTCTACATGGCTACCCTCTGAAACTATCCTATCCAGGAAGCAGGTTGGCAACTTTTTAGATTCCGAGACATTGCCTTCCCTAGAATGACAAGCATTCCTTTGAGGGCTTTTTCTCTACATGGAAATTCAGGATGGATTTGTCACTAATTCTAAGGCCATATCTTGGGCCCAAATACCCCTTTCCTAAAGCATCCTGTCAATGATACTTATCCAGCCTTGCTTGAGAGACCTCCCAGAAGATCTGAGTCAAGCTACATTGATGAACTGGACTTGAAGTGTAAACAAGGGCCATCTTAATGATTCTAGGGTCCTGGGCAAAAAACCAGTATGGGGCTCCAGAATCACCACCATCCCATCACCATCACCACTTGCTAGGGCCAACCAAGTTTGTTGGGAGGAACCATTGCCAGAAGTCAGCTGCTTGAGCCCCTGAATGGGCAGATGCAAGTAGTGTGAGAAGCCTGTTCTTTTTCTCTTCTTCCTTCAAGATAGAGTCATAGATGGTTGGGGGCCCCAAGTGAGAGGCCAAGGGCAGCTGCTCCCATTGTCCATTGGCTAAGATTACCCCTAACCACAGCCTCTTAGATCCAGAGTTCCTGAAACCTGGAGGCAGAAGCCAGAGAAGGGACAAAGGATACCAACAGAAGATAGTTGATCCTACCTGGTCAGACATCCCTTTTCATATGCCCCCTATTACATGCTGAATTGCCCCCTATTACATGCTGTTGAAGCATCTGCTCCCTCTACTGTATTCACTTACTGCGCAATTGCTATAATGCAGTATTTGAAAAACCTGGGCCGCGGTCACACTCACCATTAAATCCATCCCTAACCCGTCGCTAGTATACCCCACAGCTTTTTTACAACAAATTTCCTGATCAGACATCCTTCCATCCTTCAGTTCTAAGCAGCGTTAAGAACATAAGAGAAGCCATGTTAGACCAGGCCAATGGCCCATCCAGTCCAACACTCTGTGTCACACAGTGGCAAATTATATATATATATATATATATATATATATATATATATATATATATATATATATATATATATATATATATATATATATATATATACATACACACACACACACACACACTGTGGCTAATAGCCACTGATGGACCTCTGCTCCATATTTTTATCTAAACCCCTCTTGAAGGTGGCTATGCTTGTGGCCGCCACCACCTCCTGTGGCAGTGAATTCCACATGTTAATCACCCTTTGGGTGAAGAAGTACTTCCTTTTATCCCGTTGGTCCCGTCGCTGGTTGATCAGAGGTCTCCACTGGACCTCATTTTTTGAGATGGCATTCCACACTCGCGCAAATGCAGTATGTGGGATATTGTGCTTGGCTTTTTGGGGTTTTTTAAAAGGTGCCAGAAAAGGTGGGCAATCTCTCCCCCCCCCATTTAAACACCCAGAAAGGAAGGGGAAGCCCAGGAGCTCTCTTTGTTGTCTCTCCGCCTGGCGGGGAGACAGCAAAGGTGGGTGATCTTCCTCCCCCCCATTTAAACACCTTGCCGTGGTGTTTAAATGGGGGGGGGAGCACGGCAACTCTCTTTGCTGTCTCTCCGCCTGGCAGGGAGACAGCAAAGGTGGGTGATCTTCCTCCCCCCCCATTTAAACAACCCGCCGTGGTGTTTAAAGGGGGGGAGCATGGCAACTCTCCTTGCTGTCTCTCCGCCTGGCGGGGAGAAGGCAAAGGTGGGTCATCTTCCTCCCCTAGCAGGGAGACAGCAAAGGTGGGTGATCTGCCTCCCCCCCCCCCTATTTAGGAAAGGTCCCCTGTGCAAGCACCAGTCGTTTTCAACTCTGGGGTGACACTGCTTTCACAAAGTTTTCATGGCAGACCTTTTACGGGGTGGTTTGCCATTGCCTTCCCCAGTCATCTATACTCCCCACCCCCCCAGCAAGCTGGTTACATATTTTACTGACCTCGGAAGGTTGGAAGGCTGAGTCAACAATTGCTGGCGCAATTATATCATTTGGAGTGGGCTCTCGCAGGGAAGCGGATGTGCGTTTGTGACGAGTCGGCTACAATGGAGCGTTCAAACATAGAAAGTACGCGCGGGAGTCGTCGGAAGCATTCTTATTCCGGATTTAATGTACTATCAAAAAGTCCGCGTCTCAGTCATGGCAGTTCGGGACACGAATGAGCCAACGACCATTGCCAGATGCTGATGTTTGGACAACCGCATAAAATCCGACATGCATCTGGCTTTCATCCATGCCCATCTCGTCACTTTATGTGCGTCTGACCTCAGCCCAAGGCAGTATTTTTTTCTTTAGATTTCAAGATCAGGATTCCAAATAGTTTATCTACATTTCAAAATGTTATCTCCTTAGCAGCAGCATGTGAAATGGCAGGCTTTACACTATGCCTAAGCTGTTGTGCATTTGAGAGCCAGTGTAATACAGTGGTTAGAGTGTGGACTAGGATTTGAGAGAACTAGGTTTGAATCCTCACTCTATACTGAAAATTCACGGAGCGAATGTCTTGGGCCAGTGACTCTCTTTCAAGCCTAATCTACCTCACAGGGTTACTGTGAAGATGAAATGGACAAATACTATGTAAGCTGCTTTCAATCCTCATTGGTAAGAAAGGCAGGGTATGAATGTACATAAATAAATAAAAATGAATATGATTTATCCATCACATAACATCTCTAGAGCCTCTGTGGAGAATGTTGAAGTTTGTAGAATGACAACTCTGCAACACACCATACCACATTAACAGGCCTTCTCGAAGAGCAAAAATCAGGACAAAATAGGAATCAGGGACATTTAGAAAATGTGAACTGTTCCATTTAACAGCAGGTACAAACATAAGGCCCAAAAATGTACATCCCTTCTCTTTTTGGAAGCTGAAGAGGACTGAGGACAGAACACCTGAAATCCCAGACAGTTTGCTAAAATCACCCTGCCATCTGAAGCAAAGTTGTTTGTGTGTTTAAATGCTGTCAAGTCACTTATGACTAATGATGACCCTATGAATTAATGAGTTAATTATTAATTAATTAATAAGCAGAGTTATAGCCTCCTATATCCATTGAATTGAACTCTGAGGATGGCAAAGAAACCTTGAAATCCAAAAGTGTAAAGGGAATTGCACACATGCATGTGCACATACACATATGCGTGTGTACGCATGCACACACATACACACAGTTCCTGTGCTTGGCATCAGTCTGGTCCATATAACACAAACATTTTTCTCTTTGTCCTTTGTCTCTTCTTCATCCTGATGTCCTTATGAAGGTAAGTAGGTAGGTAGACAGACATTGTCAGAGAGAGAGAGAGAGATAAAATAGAGAGTTTTATCATGTCCCATTAACCACCCCCATTTCTCTTCATAATTATATATGATTTTGCTTTCACCCTGAACTGTTAACTGAAAAGCAAAACAAAACAAAATCAAGGTGCGCTGCATCTAATCTATAAAGATTAGAGCCAATGGCAACTCAGACCATAACAGAAGTGCCATAAAAACATAAGAAAAGCCATGCTGGATCAGGCCAATGGCCCATCCAGTCCAACACTCTATGTCACACAGTGGCCAAAACCCAGATGTCATCAGGGCATTGTATACCAATGGGGTGAAAAACCCTCACACTGGGGCCCCCCAATCACCAAGAATACAGAGCATCACTGCTCCAGACATAGTTTCATCTGTGCCTTGTGGCTAATAGCCACTGATGGATTTCTGCTCCATATGTTTATCTAATCTCCTCTTGAAGCTGTCTATGCTTGTAGCTGCCACCACTTCCTGCGGCAGTGAATTCCATGTTAATTACTGTTTGGGTGAAGAAGTACTTTCTTTTATCTGTTCTAAACCAACTGCTCATCAATTTCATTGAGTGTCCACGAGTTCTTGTATTGTGAGAAAGGTACTTCTTTCTCTATCCCATGTCATCCCTCAGTCATCATTTCTAGAGCCCTAACCTCTTTAATCTTTCTTCATAGGGAAAGTGTTCCATCCCCGTAATAATTTTAGTTGCCCTTTTTTTGTACCTTTTCCAAAGCTATAGTTTCTTTTTCAAGGTGTGATGACCAGAACTGTACACAGTATTCCAAATGAAGCTGCACTGTCGATTTATACAGGGGCAATATAATATAGATTGGTTTGTTTAAAATTCTCCTCCCCAGCATAGCCTTTTTTAATTGCTGTCTCATACTGAGTCAACATTTTCATTGAGTTATCTATCATGCCTCCAAGATCTCTCTCCTGGTCTCTGCCAGTTCGGACCCCATCAATATGTATTTATTATTAGGATTTTTGGCTCCCGCGTGTATTACTTTGCCTTTACCTACATTGAACCTCATTTGCCACGTTGATGTCCACACATCCAGCCTTGACAGATCCCTCTGGGACCTCTCACAGTCCTCCCTGGTTTTTACTGCCCTGAACAACAGCGTCATCTGCAAACTTAGCCATTCCACTGCTTACTCCCAACTCCAAATAATTCATAAACAAGTTAAAAAGCATGGGACCTCCACTGCTTACCTCCCTCCACTGTGAAAACTGCCCATTTATACACACTCTTTGTTTCCTATTAATTAGTCAGTTTTTAATCCACAAGAGGACTTGTCATTTTATCCCATGCCTGCTGAGTTGAGTTAGGAGCTTTCGATGAGGAACTTTATCAGATTTCTGGAAGTTTAGATACATTTTTCCTTATTGCTGTTTTTCTGATGCTGATTGTTTTATGAGATTAACAAATAAGTGTTTGCATAATTTTAACATTATTTTTATTATTAGTTTTATGAATCACCCCATCCCTGCTATCACAGGACTCTGGGCAATGTACAATAAGATATAAAATGCAAAATATAATGTAAAATTTAGTTGCCCTTTTTTTGGCAACTAAAAAAAGTTGGGTGGGGAAATACATTTACAACTGCAAAATAATTGTAGTTTTGAACACTAATGGAACATTTCCTGCACAGTCCCCTTTGAAGTGAATGGTCATGCTTGTCTGGAGCTTCCCATTCATTCCAGTGAGTTTATGCTGTGTCTTAAGACAATGAATCCTGATAGTTTGTCAATAACAAATACTACTAGAATAAGCCCAATTTGCTTGCCAAATTGCATCATGTCAGCTCCTCATATGGGTCATTTTCATGAGGTCCAAGAATATACAAAGATCACAACCAAGTTGGGCTACAGCTAGCTATGTTTCATTCACTGTTTTTAATGTTCATTTTATCATTAGCATCTTTCAAGACATGTTGCAGAAATGTAGGCCTTGAATTCAGCAGAAGTTAACAGGAGTGCAGCTTCTGCACCTTTCTGATGGGTCCCCCTACTCCTCCCCACCTACCTTGTCCATTAAATAGTAAGTACAGCTGCATAACAATCCCTGGATTAGGAAAGCAGGCAGCAAACCAGCCATCAGGAGCTTTGCCACACCCCCAGCAGCCCTCATTAACCCCTGGAGAAGCCTGCACCACCCTTTCTTCACTTCTTATGTGATTTTAGGCAGTGAGTGGCTTGCTGGCCTTTTTATTGTGGGGGGGGGACAACCAAGGAGAGCCCCAGGTGAGTGAGGCCTGCTTCCTCAAGGCTCTCCTTTCTTGCGTCGGGTTGCTTTTGGTTGGGGGCGACAGCATATGCTAATGAGCTCCACCACCTCTCTCTCTCTCGGCTTGACTTCGCGAACGAAGATTCAAGAAGGGTGCAGTAGTCCACGTCTGCTGCAGGCTCACTGGTGGCTGACAAGACCAATGCGGGACAGGCAGATCCGGCCACAGTGGCTGCAGGGAAAAGTCTGATTTGGGGTTGGTGCTGTAGCAGTGCGATTCTTCCTCAATCTCCTTTTGTCCTCAAGACCAGCTATGCGTGCGTTCTCAAAGGAAGAGACAGCCTGGTGGATGGTGTGCCTCCATGCATTGCGATCTGAGGCTAGGCCAGACCACTGGTGATGGTTGATGCGACAGGTGCCAAGGGATTTCTTCAAGGAGTCCTTGTACCTCTTCTTTGGTGCCCCTCTATTTCGATGGCCGGTGGAAAGTTCGCCATACAGAGCAATCTTGGGAAGGCGGTGGTTTTCCATCCTAGAAATATGCCCTGCCCAGCGCAACTGCGTCTTCAACAGCAGTACTTCGATGCTTGTAACCTCCGCCCTCTTGAGGACTTCAGTGTTGGTCACAAAGTCACTCCAGTGGATGTTGAGGATGGTGCGAAGGCAGCGCTGATGAAAGCGCTCAAGGAGTCGCAGGTGATGACGGTATAAAACCCACGATTCGGAGCCGTAGATGAGGGTTGTCATTACAACCGCTTTGTAAACATTGATCTTTGTGCCTTTTTTCAGATGCTTGTTGCTCCACACTCTTTTGTGCAGTCGGCCAAATGCACGGTTTGCCTTTGCCAGCCTGTTGTCAATCTCCTTGTCGATCTTGGCATCTGAGGAGATGATGCACCCCAGGTAGCTGAACTGCTGGACTGTCTTCAGAACTGATTCACCCACAGTGATGCAGGGAGGGTGATAATCTTCCTGGGGTGCAGGCTGGTGGAGAACTTCTGTCTTCTTCAGACTGACTTCTAGGCCGAATAGTTTTTCCATTGTCTTGGAGTGAGCCTTTAGTCGCCTCAGGTTGAACAGGCTGCCATCGGTGCGATAGCGGATGTAGACACCACTGTCATCATCTAGATCTACTGCGGCACTTTGAAGCATCATGCTAAAGAAGATTGTAAAGAGAGTTGGCGCGAGAACGCATCCTTGCTTTACACCTGTGCCTATTGGGAAGGGCTCCGAGAGGTCGTTGCAGTGTCTGACTTGGCCTCGCTGGTCTTCATGTAGCTGGATGATCATGCTGAGGAACCTTGGGGGACATCCTAAACGTCCCAAGATTTGCCACAGGCCTTTCCTGCTAACGGTATCGAAAGCTTTGGTAAGGTCGACAAAAGTCACATATAGACCCTTGTTCTGTTCCCTGCATTTCTCTTGGAGCTGCCTGAGAACAAATACCATGTCGGTGGTGCTCCTGTTAGCTCTGAAGCTGCACTGGCTCTCTGGGAGGAGTTCTTCTGCAATGGTGGGCACCAGTCTGTTCAGGAGGCTTCTGGCAAGGATTTTGCCTGTGATGGAGAGCAGCGTTATCCCCTGGTAGTTGGAGCAGTCTGACTTTTCCCCTTTGCTCTTGTGTAGAGTGATGATGATTGCATCGCGAAAGTCCTGTGGTAGTTTGCCTTGTTCCCAGCAGGTGACAAGTACTTTGTGAAGTAGTACTGTGCCCCCATGCTTCCAGATCTCTGGTGGGATTCCATCAACTCCCGCTGCCTTGCCACTTTTCAGTTGCTTGATGGCTTTAACAGTCTCTTCTAGGGTGGGGATCTCATCCAACTCTGTTTTCACTGGTTGAAGTGGGGTGAGGTGGATTGCTGAATCTTGAACTACACGATTGGCACTGAAGAGATCCTGAAAATACTCCGACCACTGGTTCAGTATGGATGCCTTGTCTGTGAGGAGCACTTGGCCGTCTGCACTACGCAAGGGACTCTGAGCCTGATATGATGGGCCATATACTGCCTTCAGGGCTTCGTAGAACCCTCTTAAATCACCAGTGTCTGCACACAGCTGGGTTCTCTCTGCAAGCTTGGTCCACCACTCGTTCTGAATGTCTCGAAGCTTGCGCTGGAGGTTGCTACATGCAGCGCGAAAGATTGCTTTCTTTCCTGGGACAGGAGGGATGAGCAAGATGTGCTTGGTAGGCAGATCTCTTTTTCGCTAGTAATTCTTGGATCTCTTGATTGTTCTCGTCAAACCAGTCCTTGTTCTTCCTTGTGGAGAACCCGAGGACTTCTTCAGAGATCAACAGGATGGTAGTTTTTAGGTGTTCCCAGAGTGCTTCTGGAGAAGGGTCTGTGGGGCAACTGGGGTCCTCAATTCTTGACTGGAGTTTTGCCTGGAAGGCAGTTTTAACTTCGGCTGACTGAAGGCTGCCAACCTGAAGCTTCCTCCGAGGGATACCTCCTCTCCTGGGTGTGGGTTTAAAGTGAAGACGGAGATTGCAGCGTACAAGAGGATGATCCGTATGACATTCCGCACTGGGCATTACTCGGGTGTGTAAGACATCTCGAAGGTCTCTCTGGTGCACCAGAATGTAGTCGATAAGGTGCCCGTGCTTGGACCGTGGGTGCATCCAGGTTGTCTTCAGGCTGTTCGTGGGCAACTAGAGCAGAGCGTCGTTCAGGGCGACCACTGTCTACTGTGTCAAGCATGGTTCTGATGTTCCAACATGCAAGCTTTAGTCTTTGCACACTTTGTGAGGCAGGTGCATGCCTTTTCTTTGTTGTTATTTTTTGACCGCAAGTAAGGTTGCCCGTTGACCACGGCTAGCCAACTGGGGGGGGGGGGGGAGATGAGCTTTGTTTAGGCCACCTTTTCTAGGCCCCTCTCCGTGCGGAGCAAGCAGTGCTGTCCCTAGATAAGGCTGCTTGGTCATTCAGGGTGCTGCCGAAAAATGCTTTCGTCTCCGGGTCAGCATCAGGCAACCAATACCCTGAACCGCCTACATCTTCCACCTGCCGTTTCGCCCCTTGCCCATCGCTGCAGGACTTGGTGTGTCGTGGGTTGTGTATGTGGATATGCCCTTCAGGCCTGCGCAGAGGAATTTTTAGGTGAAGCACAGTGTGCGCAGTACTGGCTCCACCCTTTCACCTTGGGGTCATCTGCCATGGCCCAGTAAGCCGGGACGCCGGCAGTGAGTCCTCCAGGTGGTAGCTATTACATTAATGAGCTCTATCTGCCCGGGTTTGATGTTAAGAGTTTTCCTTCTCTTGGCTGGCGAGATTGGTGAGCCCAGCCTGCCCATCCGGTTATACTGCTGGACATTCGGTCGCACCATGACGTGGCAAACTCTGTGAGAAATGGGGGGGATCGGCGGGAAGGTGTTGCCATGGATGCAGTAATGCAGGAGAGGCCATTGCAGTGACCATCTGCCAGGCATAGCCGGACAGTGACCACGCGGCGTTCACTACACCGGGAAAGGAGAGGCTATGTATTGTGCATACACTTTCCCGGGGGGGGGGCAGGACACCCAAGAGGGAGCCCACCCCTCCTCCCCCCCGCTCCACCACCTATTTTTCTACAAAATGACCCCTGCAGACATGTCATAGATGAATGCCCATGGCATTCAAGTACTCTTCTAGAAGTACATGATATGAAGATTTTAATGTTCTGACCAAGTGAGTTGGATGCTGCTCAACAGCATGTTCTTAATCTTCAAGTTCAGATATATATTGTAGCATTGGTGTCAAGATCCCATGTCACTGTTTATCACTGTATGTAACTGCTGTGTCTAGAGAAAACTAAAAGTTTGCACCCCATGAGAGAGGCCCACTCATTCCTTCTCAGCCAGGTCTTCAAAGTCAACCGTGTGTGTGATCTCATGGTGATTTCATGTGTTGCTTTGAAGTGTGAGAAATAATTTGTAACCATTTGCATCTGCTTTGCTTTTGAATTAAACTCGCACCTTGTACAAAAAGGCACATTAATAACGGCCACAGTGAAAGTATATAATTAGCATACCTGCAGTTGTAGTTTAGTTCTGACTCAGCTGTTGACCTGTGTCACTAGTTCTGCTTTGAAATAAATGCTTATCCTGAACCAATGGAGAGTCATTATTATTGAAAGTATTTCAGAGACCTGACAGTGTCAGAACTGCAATTTTCAGACATTATCTGAATTTGGGATTACTACTGCCATGGCAGAGAAAGCACCAGATAATGGAAACATGCCAAAATTCTCAATTAAAGACATGCCTAAGAGGCAGCTGGAGTCGGGAGCAATACCCAGAGTACCCTGGCATGTCTTGGACCAACGCCGCATCCAAGGGAGAGGAACTCCCCTGCCAGGTGAGAGACTATTCATCACCACATGAGCGTGGAATCCCCGGAGGTCCACTAAGATCATGGAAGCCTGTCAAGTGAGATGGATGGCCATTCTTGGGGACTGAGATGTGGGGGTCGAGGAGAACCAAGTACCTAGAGAGGACGACGAAGAGGGAGAAAACCTCAAAAACTCCTCCGGAGGAGAGCAACCGAGGGGTGAAGGTGAGGATGAGGACGATGATATCCCCTTCCAAACCCTTTGGTTCGAGACAGTGGACCTGGCTTGCACCTTAAGACAAGAGATGCAAGCCGCCACCGACTTCATGGTACAGGAGATCTGACAGCAGATCACCCAAGCGATAGGTTAGCAAAACCTGCCATCACCCGATGGAGCGGGAAGAGATGGGGTTCCTCCACTCCAGAGATGGCTGAGAGAATGCCCCAGCCATAGGGAACTATCGGCCACATTCAACGGAGACCCTGAGAAGATTCAATATTTTGTGATCCAGGCAAACTACTTCCTGCACTATTGGGGGGACATGTTCCCAAATAAAGCAAGTCAAATTGACTACCTTGGCTCCAAACTGGAAGGCCCAGCGGCCAGATGTTATGTAACCCTCTACGAATCCCAGGCCCCTGAATTAAATTTGGTCCACAACTTCCTGCAAGCCCTACTGGTCTAGTTTGAAGACCCCCTGCAAGAAATGCAGGCCTCTACCATCCTGCAGAACCTGCAACAGGGGAGTAAGACGGTATGCAAGTAGGCTGCCAAGTTCCAGGCCAATGTAGCAAAGGTGAGGGGGCTGCAATGAGAGAATGAAAGTGATCCAGTTCCAGAAAAGACTCAACACCCACCTCCTCGATTGGACATTCATGCAAGCCAACCCCGCCACCTTGGTGGGATGGATCCAGCTAGCCTGTGAAGTGGAAATCCACATGCAACATTTGGCTCTACAACAGCAACAGCAGCAAGGGGAAAAGGATGGACGTGAGTCTCAGTCAGGGGCAAGAACCAAACCCAAGAAATTGGTGGAAACCCCAAATGCTGAGAAGGAGCCAAAGGGGAGTTGCTGCTAGCAATGCAACGCCGTGGGTCATCTAGCCAATGAGTGCCCAGAAGGACCTCGAGGGCCCCCCTTGCCCCAAAGACGACCAGCACTCCCAAGCTCAAGAAGGACCAAGTAGGAGAGGAGAAGTCCCACTGACCCATGACCACCCACACCTCAGAGAGAGAGTGCAACCTAACTCTCCTGCTGACCAGGTCCGAAATCTCTTCCAGTGAATCCGATTGGGAGTCGGAGCAAGAATCAGTGGTTGGAAACGGCAGCAACCTGTTGTGGGGTGGCCAGACCGTCCCGGTCTCCCGGGACTTTCCCGTTTCTGGCCAACAATTCCCGGCTCCCGGGCTGCCTATACCGGGACCATTACAAAGTCCCGGTATAACCAGCGGGGAGCCGGCGGGCCGCGCACGCGGGCCGGGAAGGCGGGGAGTGAGGCAGCCAGCGTCCCTGCGCGTGCGCACGGCGGTGTGCGCACACGCAGGGACGCTGGCTGCTTCACTCGCCGCCTTCCCCGCCCGCACGCGGGGTCCGGCAGCGGTGGTGGAGGCCGGAGAGGCCGCCGCTGGTCCCTGGAGGCCCTCCAGAGGCCTGCGGAGGCCGCGGAGAGGCCGGCGTTGGTCCCTGGAGGCCTCCAGAGGCCAGCGCTGGAAGCGGAGAGGCCTCTGTGGGTCCCTGGAGGCCCTCCAGAGGCCACGGAGAGGCCAACGCTGGTCCCTGGAGGCCTCCAGAGGCCAGCGCCGGCAGTGGAGAGGCCCCCGTGGGTCCCTGCAGGGCCTCCAGAGGCCCGTGGAGGCCGCGGAGAGGCCCCCACGGGTCACTGGAGGCCCTCCAGAGGCCCGCGGAGGCCGCGGAGAGGCTGGCGCTGGTCCCTGGAGGCTTCCAGAGGCCAGCGCCGGCAGTGGAGAGGCCCCCATGGGTCCCTGGAGGGCCTCCAGAGGCCCGCGGAGGCCGCGGAGAGGCCGGCGCTGGTCCCTGGAGGCCTCCAGAGGCCAGCGCCGGCAGTGGAGAGGCCCCCGCGGGTCCCTGGAGGGCCTCCAGAGGCCCGCGGAGGCCGCGGAGAGGCCCCCGCGGGTCCCTGGAGGCCCTCCAGAGGCCCGCGGAGGCCGCGGAGAGGCCGGCGCTGGTCCCTGGAGGCCTCCAGAGGCCAGAGCCGGAAGCGGAGAGGCCGCCGCTGGTCCCTGGAGGCCTCCAGAGGCCAGCGCCAGAAGCGGAGAGGCCGCCGCTGGTCCCTGGAGAGCCTCCAGAGGCCAGCGGAGGCCGCGGAGAGGCCAGCGCTGGTCCCTGGAGGCCCTCCAGAGACCAGCGCCGGCCTCTCCGCCGCCTTCCCGGCCTCCGCAGCCGCCGCCAGCCCCGCCAGCAGCCCGGAGGAGAGGCCGCCACCGCCCTGGATCAAGGTAAGCCGAAAGCAGGGAGGGGGCGGCTGGGGGGGGGCGGCTGGCGGGGGGGCGGCTGGCCTTCCTTCTTTCCTTCCCTCCCTCCTTCCCTCCTTCCTCCCTCCTTCCTTCCTTTCTTCCTTCCTTCCCTCCTCCCTTCCTTCCTTCCCTCCTTCCCTCCCTCCTCCCTCCCTCCCTTCCTTCCCTCCCTCCCTCCTCCCTTCCTTCCTTCCCTCCCTCCTTCCCTCCCTCCCTTCCCCCCCTCCCTCCCTTCCTCCTTCCTTCCTTCTTCCTTCCCTCCCTTCCCTCCCTCCTCCCTTCCTTCCCTCCCTCCCTTCCCTCCTTCCTTCCTTCCTTTCTTCCTTCCCTCCCTCCCTCCTCCCTTCCTTCCTTTCTTCCTTCCTTCCTTCCCTCCCTTCCTTCCCTCCCTCCCTCCCTCCTCCCTTCCTGACTGAATGGGCCACTGGCCTGATCCAACAGGGCTTCTCTTATGTTGTTATGTGACACAGTGTGTTGGACTGGATGGGCCACTGGCCTGATCCAACAGGGCTTCTCTTATGTTCTTATGTGACGCAGAGTGTTGGACTGGATGGGCCACTGGCCTGATCCAACAGGGCTTCTCTTATGTTCTTATGTGACGCAGAGTGTTGGACTGGATGGGCCACTGGCCTGATCCAACAGGGCTTCTCTTATGTTCTTATGTGACAATACTGACTTTGGTGGACCCAAGCACTGATTCAGTGCAAGGGAGCTTTGTGTTTGTGACTGGAGTAGACAATACTGACTTTGGTGGACCCAAGCACTGATTCAGTGTAAGGGAGCTTTGTGTTTGTGTCTTCTGGTGCAATTTTGTTCTCAGATCCTGTATTTACTTCATCAGTATATGGGATAAGGCACTTTCTCAACTGTGCTGCATAATGCAGCCTATTTATTTTGTCCTGTTTGCTCTGTTGGCTCTATCTGCGCCACCTTCATCACTTTCGGGGTGTGGATCCCCCAGTGGGGTGGTCTCGCGACTCCCTCCGCCGGCTGTTTCTGATAGCCCTGCGCCCCCTCTTTCATTTGATATGTGTCCCGTGCGGATGCCACCCTCCCGCCGGGAGATGCCGCAAAATGAGCCCCCTTGAGGCTTATGGCGGCAGGGCTCGGGGGAAGCGAGCTAGACTGCTGTTCTTTTGAGGGGTTATAGAGTGTTTCGAGCCCGTCCCTGTGGCATCGGTCCCATCGTTGTGGGGCCCAGGGGGCCGGCGCAGCGGCACGCTGAAGCAGCCTGTTGGTCACTTCCGGGTTCCTGTCCTGCATCTCAACCTGTGTTATTAGTGACAGGCTGCTTCGGCGTGCCGCTGCGCTGGCCCCCTGGGTCCCACAACGATGGGACCGATGCCACAGGGACGGGCTCGAAACACTCTATAACCCCTCAAAAGAACAGCAGTTAACAATTACATTGCAAGAATTTTGCATTTTACTCAAACAGCAGTATCTTACTCCACAGAAAATGTGAGTCAATTTGTGTCCTCCTTTACACTTGGTTACCCTACACTCCACTGTAGCTATAAATCCTGCTGCTTGCCAAAAGATAAAGATCTGTACTGAAAGAGGCAACATCAGAAGGTAGATGCAAGAGAGAGAAAGAGTGCGTTCAACCAGTAACTGGCTCAAGGCTCCTCAAATAACAAGCAGTCCTCATTTCCTGGTAAATGTATTAGTATCATGCAAGACACACTCTGAGCACTCTTAAAGCCATGGTACTGCAAAAAGCACACAGTGAAGGGATGGAAAACATTCACATGTTTTCTACTCTGACAACCATTGTTAGTGGATGAGCAAAGCACACTAAAGGGTGAGAAAAAGAATGGACCATTCTTTAGGTGTGGCAATTGTACAGGGATGTGACTTGAGGATACTTGGGGGTACTGCTGGAGCCTGAGCTACATTTGGGAGCCCAGATCTTCTCTGTGGCACACAGTGCCTTTTATCAGAATTATCTGATATTCCCGCTATAGCTGTTCCTTGAAAGGCATGAAAAGCAATTACATCCAGGTTAGATTACTCGAATGCACTTTTTTTGGAGGGATCCATGTGGTGCCATGTGGATCCCTGGCTACTCATCATCAGTTCTTCCATTGGGTTCCTGCCTTTGAGAACAATGTGGACACTTCAACTGATCCAAAATACAGCAACCAGACGATTCTCAGGGGCAGAATGTCAGTTCAGTGCTGAAAGATCTGCAGTGGCTACTCATTTGTTTCCGGAGGGCACAATTCAAAGGCGGTAGTTCCAGGACTTTTTCTGTAGAAAAAGCCCAGCAGAAACTCATTTGCATAATAGGCCATGCCCTCTGACATCACCATTGTTCCACATAGAACAATGAAAGATCTGCACTGGCTACTCATTTGTTTCCGGAGGGCACAATTCAAAGGAATGGTTCCAGGACGTTTTCTGTAGAAAAAGCCCAGCAATAACTCATTTGCTTATTAGGCCACACCCCCTGAAGCCCAGCAATAACTCATTTGCTTATTAGGCCACACACCCTGATGCCAAGCCAGCTGGAACTTCATTCCTGTGCATTCTTGCTAAAAAAATGCCCTGGATGGTTCTTACCTTTAAAGCCTTAAATGGCTTAGGGCCTGAGTACTTGAAGAATCGCCTCCTCCTGTATTATCCAGCCTGCCAGTTAAGATCTGCCTCACAAGCCCTAATCTCTGCCTCCCTGACTTTAGGGATGAGGCAGGTGGCAACCAAAAACAGGGCTTTTTCAGTAGTGGCATCTCACTTGTGTAATGCCCTTCACCTTGAGCTGGGTACTCATTTTACTGACCTCGGAAAGATGGAAGGCACGGGCACAGGTGACAGAAATGACCACCACCCCCAAGACCTGCGCCAGCTGCGGGGAGCCACACAAGTGACGACCTGCCACATGTGCGGAAAGGCTGGGCATCTGACCCGGGTCTGCCAATCGTCGGAGCAGCAGCAAGGGAAACTGCCATAGCAACAAGATGGCCGCTGCCACGAGGTCGCACTCATGGACGACATCCAGGCACTCTCACGACAGGGACCCAGATATGCCAACTGCCCCTCCCATCCCCCGATAAGTGCCACGTGACAGTGTTCATTGATGGCAAGCCCTGCAAAATGGAAGTAGACTTGGGGGCAGGCCAGACGTTCACTTCAGCCCGCATTTTTAGGGAGTTATGCCCAGGGGTAGAGGCCCAACTACAGTCGTTCCCATTCATAGCCCATGATTTCCAAAAACGGGAGGTTGCAGTCCTGGGAGTGGGCCTCATCCAGGTTACATATGGGAGGTTCAAGGGCAAGCTCCCCCTAATCATAGCAGAGGGGGACCTGAGTAGCCTCCTGGGGCGGGCCTGGTTTGAGGTCTAGGGATATGAGTAACAGGTATCCATCATGCCCCCATTCAAAGAGACTTCCAAACCGTGTGCGAGGAATTTCCCACTGTGTTCGACGGAACCCTGGGAACATACACAGGGGACCCCATAGCACTACAGCTAAACCTGAATGTGCAGCCCATACGTCTGAAGGCCAGGTGCGTGCCCCTAGCGTTGAGACCCAAGATTGAAGAGGAGCTAGACTACCTCATGGCCCAAGGGGTCCTCGAAACAGTAGCGAACGCAAAGTGGGAAACCGCCATCGTCATATCTAATGGCAGCATCCACATCTGTGTGGATTACAAATGCACGATTAATAAGGCGCTGCAGGGCCATGCCTACCCAGTTCCGGTGCTGAGCCACGTACTAGCATCATTAGCGGGGGCAAAGATTTTTGGGAAACTGGACCTGGCACATGCGTACCAACAGCTCCTTGTGGATCACAGCAGAGGCGCAAATGATTGTTACGCACCGGGGGGGCTTCAGAGTAAAGCGCTTGCAGTTCGGGGTCAGTGTGGCTCCGGGAATCTTTCAGAACCTGATGGACTCCCTTCTTATAGTTATTCCCAGGGTCCAGTCGTTCTTCGACGATGTGCTGATAGCTGCCGCCACCGAAGAGTAGTTCGCCGGCCGCCTCCAGGCTGTGTTGCAGAGGTTCGACGGGGCGGGGTTGAAGGTGAAACGGGAGAAATGTGTGTTGGGGGTGCCTTCCATTGACTTCCTGGTGTATACGGCAGACGTGAGTGGCATTCACCTGGCCCAGGATAAAATAAAGATCATTTGTGATACGCCGGTGCCCACCAATAAGGCGGAATTACAATCATTCTTGGGAATTCTCAATTTCTACCACACCTTCCTCCCCCACAAGGCGGTGGTAGCAGAGCCCTTACACAGACTGTTGGACAAACGGGCACCATGGGTTTGGGGTCGCAGCTTTGCTTTCCAGGCTGTAAAGGACATTTTAACTTTCAAAAGTTTGTTGGCGCACTTTGATGAGAGGCTGCCTGTCATTTTAGCGTGCAATGCTTCGCCCTATGGGGTGGACGCCGTGCTGGCCCACGTACTACCAGATGGCCACAAGGTTCCAGTAGCTTACTATTCGAGGACTCTACAGAAACCGGAGCAAAACTATGCTCAGATAGATAAAGAGGGCCTGGCCATCGTGGCGGGGGTTAAAAAATGCCACGATTTCTTGTATGGCCAGCCCTTCAGCATATTGACGGACCACAAACCCCTACTGGGCCTGTTCGCCCCTGACCGCCAAATGCCCCAAATGCTTTCACTGCAGGCGTTGAGGTGGTCCATCTTCCTCGAGAGGTACCAATATGACCTTAAGTACCACCCGGGGAAGGCAATGGGCCACGCCGACACACTGAGCCACCTGCTGCTGCTCTCAACGGACCCAGATCCAGCCCCAACATTCCAGATCATGTCGCTGGAGTTCCTCCCAGACTGCCCGGTGCATGCCAAGGACATTGCCTGCTGCTCCTCTAAGGACAAAACTCTTTACCAAGTTCTGGACTGGGTGTGGAGGGGGTGGCCGGAAGGCCGGGTGGGCTCAGAATTCTTGGTGTTTGCGTCCCACAGGGACGAACTGTCTGTGCATAAAGGGTGTCTGTTGTGGGGAAGTAGGGTGGTGGTGCCCCCAGTACTGCGGCAGTGAGTTCTAACAGCCCTGCACGAGACCCACCCGGGAATTGTGCGCATGAAGGTGCTGGCCCGCAGTTATGTGTGGTGGCCCAGGATAGACGAAGCAATTGAATCCTGGGTGGCCAGATGTTAGCCATGCCAGGAGACCCAACCAGCTCCGTCCCGTGCTCCAGCACAACATTGGGAGTCCACTCGCAACCCCTTATCCCGCTTGCACCTCGACTTTGCAGCACCATTCCAGGGGCAGGTATTCTTCATTATTGTGGACTCCTACTCTAAGTGGATGGAGGTGGTTCTGGTAGCATCCACATCCACGTGGGCAGTGCTTGGGGCCCTCCGCAGGGTCTCCGCCACACAGGGCCTCCCGGATATGTTAGTATCAGATAACGGAGAGCTTTCACCTCGGCCAAGTTCCAGAATTTCTGTGGCCAGAACTTAATAAAGCACATACTGTTGGCCCCTTTTCATCCTGCCACCAACGGCCAAGCAGAGAGGATGATGCGGGTTATGAAGGAACCATTCCGCCGCATCGTACATGGAGAGTGGGAAGCCCGCTTAGCCAAGTGCCTCCTGGCACAACATTCCACCCCCAGCACTGTCACCTGCCGCAGCCCAGCAAAGCTGCTCATGGGCCGGTGGCTGACTACCCTGCTTGACTGCATGCACCGGACCGAGCTCCCAACCTAGAAGAGGTGCCAGAAACGATCCTGGCCCCCCGGGGGTTTGACACAGGGGACTTAGTGTTTGCTAAAAACTTCAGGGGTGGGCTGGCATGGATACCAGCACGGGTTTCCAGAGTATTGGGTACCGTCATGTATGAGGTTACATCCAAGGGAGGGTTCACGATGAGGCGGCACATCGATCAATTACAGGCACACGAGACACCTGGAGGGGAGGGGGATGAGAGCAGTGCAAATCCAGCAGCCACACCAGACATCACATCGTACGAGCCGGTGGAAGCAGAAAGACCAGCAGCAACACCCCGGCCAGCTCCCAAGACAGCAGAGCAGCTAGGACTACCACAAGAACAAGAGGCCACAGGGGCTGTGTCAAAGGCTGTGTCCCCTGCCCACACCAGCGCTCAGGCGGTCGACACGAGAACATCACAAGCCCACGTACCTAAAAGACTATGTTCACTAGGGAGCTTGCGAACTAAGGAGGGAGGGATGTTATGTATGCGGACTCAAGAGAAGACTTTGGGTGTGCCTGCCAGGCTCATTGGAGCCATATGGACTGAGCTTGGGGAACAAAGGGCTGCAGGATCCAAATCTCTGCAGCCCTAGACCAATCACAAGCCCCCACCGGTTTAAATGACTCAATGATGTGCTAGAATGGGAATCCAGATATGTATATAAGTTGAGCCAGTAGGCCCCCATCCCCAGTCTTGTAATGTAGCTCTATCCTATATCATATCTATTAAAGAGTTTGTGATCACTCAACTGGCGACTTCTCCATGCATAGAACCCACTATATTATGCACCATATTGACAGAAGTAACACCAACAGCTAACATACAGACAGAAATGAATTAAATGATCTTCATGAAATGAACCCTCATCCTTGACCAATCAGTTTCACTCTCAAGTTATAATCTTGTGTCCTCACCTGGGAGTAATCCCCGCTGAACATGTTGAGATTTACTTCTAAACAAACATGCATAGGATTTCAATCAACAGAATTAATAACATGCATGCACTGCATGTCTATTTTGTAGATATAGTTGATGTAATACCCGTGTAGAGACAATGGCTGAACTTCCCAGGCCTCTGTTGTACTTTGGTTCATGAATGTACATGGAAACTATTCTCAGCAGTTCTGTATCTTCTCTTTGAACTAAACCCACACCCACTAGCTAATTAAGCCTATAGGATTCTCCAAATTCAGTCTCTCTTCCCTCCCTTCATTAAGCATTGGTGATTAACTCTTAGGTAATTGTTCAGATATTTGCAAGAAGAGTTCTGATTCCAGACATTGAGGTGAGGTGACTTGCCCTCAGAAACACAAGTATCTTGCCAAAAGATGTCAGAATCTCTTTCTCATCTATATTTGTCTATATGTCCATGTGTCTATTTAAATATAAAATTCCCCTATAGTGGTGGTCAAATGGAACTCTCCCATTGGCTTATGGGTGCATTCCATGCACTTGACAAATAATTGGTCCATCATATTTCAGTCACCACATCTGGGTTCCCATTGGCTGACTCCCCTGTCCCCTGCTTACTGCAGGCCCAGGAACACTGAACAAACCGCCAAAACAGTCTTACCTCAGATGCTTCTCTGTGTCCTCTCCATCAACCCACTCCAGAAAGGACTGCTGCTCTACTGCAGCCTCATGAAGCATATCCATGGTGGCCACCTCTTTCCTGCCACTCCTTCCCTCCCTCCTCCCCACTGGGGAAGCTGCTAGCCAGAGGCTGTTTCTAGGGAACCAATGTTGCCCTCAGCTGAATATAATGCCACCCTCCAAAGCAGTTATTTTCTCTGGGGAGGGGGAGAGATCTGTTGTCTGGAGTTCAGTTGTGATTCCAGGAGATCTTCAGGCTCCACCTGGTGGTTGGCTACCCTAGACTTAGCAGCATTCTCTGGGTGACTTGATGCCACCTGACAGGCATGACTGAACTAGGTCTGGCTGCTTGCTCCTGTTCAGCAGCAGCCCACCCCTCCCCCCAGGACAGCCAGTGTGACTTAGCAGTTGCCAACTCCAGGTTGGGAAATTGCTGGAGATTTGAGGGGTGGAGCCTGGAGAAGGTAGGGTTTGAGGAGAGGTGAGATCTCAGACAGGTACAATGCCATAGATTCTACCCTCCAAATCAGCCATTTCTTCCTGGGGAACTACTGTTGCCAATCTCCAGGTGAGGGCTGGAGATCACTCAGAATTACAACTGTTCTCCAGATGGCAGAGATCAGCTCCCCTTGAGGTGTGTGTGTGTGGGGGGGCAAAAGCCTTCACTTGGGTGCAAAGACAGCAAGAGTGGGGGACACTCACCCAGAGCCTCTTTCTAGAGCCCATTCTATCTATCTATCTATCTATCTATCTATCTATCTATCTATCTATCTATCTATCTATCTATCATCTATCTATCTATCTATCTATCTATCTATCTATCTATCTATCTATCTATCTATCTATCCATCCATCCATCCATCCATCCATTCGCCTCAGGAAAAAACCAATTATCTACTGACTTACAGATATTGTAAGGGATAGTCCAAACCTAGGTTCGTAATATGGTATAAAACAGGAACTGAATATGCCCAACGCACTCAGTGGCACTTCTTTCTGAGTAAACATACACAAAATTGGGCTACATGTACCTTAAATGCCAAATAACATGCTTTTTCTGTGTGGTTAAGACCAATCAACCTTCAAGAGAAAAGCATGAAGGAACATGTACAAGTACCTTAAGAAAAAGTGAACTAAGATAAATTAATGAAACAGAACCCAAAAAGATTTTGAGGAAAATAAAAGAGCCAAATTATTTTCTGAATCCATGAATGAAGCTCACAAAGAGCAAAAAGGAATGGAACAAAATGCTAAGGATAAACAGAGTTAAGGGAGGCCAATTTGTAGTACAATCCAAACCAGAGATAAACCCTTCTAATCCCACTGATTTCAGTGGAATTTTGATGAGTGTAACACTGTTTAGGATTGTATTTACAGTGATATTTTGCACTATCCCAGAGGAGAAAAAAAAATCAACCCTAATGTTTCAGCTTGGAATTGAAATTAGATTGGTTTTATATTATATCGTTATTGATCTTTTTGCACCAGTCAGCACTGGGACTTTAACCAGCAGACTGTGTAATTTCTCATTCCACATTCTGCCATATTGTAATTTCTAGGCACTATAATAAGTCTGAGTCTTCAAGGATCCCTGAGGAGGGCCAACACCTACGTACACCAAAGGCAAGATGACACAGCATTTCTGAGTTCTTGGATTGTGGAGATGTTAGGATGAGTAAGGATGAGTTCTAAGGTTAATAGTCTTCTGGTTGGGCCTGCTGTTTTCCTGGACTCTCCACTGATCTGAGCTTTGGAGGGAAAACTCTATGTCAGGGGTGTCAAACTCATTTGTTATGAGGGCCGAATCTGACATAAAGGAGACCTTGTCAGCTGGGCCATGTGTGTATCTGTTTAAGATTAGGTAGCAGCAATACAAACTTTATAAAGGGCACAGACAAACACAATTAAAGGTTTTTGTTTTGCTTTTTTAAAAAAACCCTTAAAATAAAACATGATTAAAACATTAGCACTCATTGGTCTTAAAGGTGCTTTCTTTGTATCTCTCCTGTGCAATCCAGGGAACTACTAGGCAAAGGAAGCTCTGGCTCTTTCCTTCCTTCCCCAGGAGGGAGAAGAGCCTCAGCCAATAGAAAGAAGAGAGGCTTGGCTTAGTAGCTCTGCTGTGCAATTGAGAGAGCCTGGAAAAGCATGCTATTCCTATCCCGCCCTTCTTCCCTAAGAGAGGAGCCTCAGCCAATGGAGAAAACAGAGGCTTTGCAATGTAGCTCCTGTGCAATTGAACAAGCCCAGAAAAGCAAGCTGTGATGCAGAAGGAAGCAAGAGAGAGGGAGAAGGCCAGTTGCTTGCGGAGCTGATGGGAGCCCTCTGGGGGCCTGATTCGGCTCCTGGGCTGCATGTTCGACATCCCTGTTCTATGATATATCAGAGTTTGGGAGAAACACACATCCTTCCCCAGGTACCACACACAAATCTCCAGGAATCCCCAAGTCAGTGTTGGCAACTCTAGAATTCACAGCTGAGGAACTGTTACACAGCGCTTATTTAGAACTGGCATATAGCTGGAATCTGACTGGCAATGCTTGTTTTTCTTACCTATGGCCTGTTGCCAGGAAAGCAGTCAGGCTAAATCAGGGTTCTTTCGGCCAGCTGGCTTTCCTGCTACTTCTGCCATTTCTCCTTTCCTATCTTCACTCCCCCTACAGGTTTCTTTAAAAACAGTTGCTGTTGCCAAGGCAACCAAAATGGTGTCTGAATTCTGGTTAAAAAGATATCCTGTATGTTTAGAGCATACACTATTTTTAATTAGGGCCAAGAAGAATGAGGACAAAAAATGGTGAGGAGGGATTGGGGGCTTGGAATATTTGGTGCTGGTTTTCTTCCTTTTTTCTCCTTACCCCACTGCTGCAAGATCCCTCTATATGCCCCTTTGTTCCTTTCTGCCTGTGCATGAAAGAATGCATGCAAGTTTTCTGCCCTGTGGGTCTATTTGATCTGTGGTTTGACTTGCTTTCTTTAATGCTTAGTTTCTTTGCACAGGTTATTATGAATATTCTGTCATGGATTCAATTATTGTCATGTAGCATGACTCAATTTCTTGAAAGATCTGCTCTGCATGGGTTTTTGGGTTTCCAGATTAGTGCTGCATGGCACCATTGAGAAGGCTGGGGGCGGGAAGAGAGAGGGGTAGAATGAATATCATGGGAGAAGATAAAAAATACAACTTCACATACTCATGAGAAGCTGATGTAGGAAGTTACATGGCTAGCCATAAGAATCACTGGAATTCCTTGAGCTACCCTCATCACTTTCTGTATCAACTTCTGGTGAGTACACAAAAGTTGCTTTTCTTTTCTTTTTTTGCTTCCCCCTTCCCCACTGCTGCTCCAAGCAGAGGTAGGCAATAGGACCCATGGACAGGGAATCCCCTGACCCCACGGGAGGCTTGGCAGCCATATATATGGATTGCCTTTTTTGCATTTGTCTCAGCCTCTGTATTTTCCATATATACAATGAATATAATATTTTCAAAATGTCTTCTAAATGTTAAACATTTAATTCAATAATACGTTGCATATGTGTATTTATGTGGGTGAACAAACAAGTGGATAAAAAACAGGAGTCTGGAATGTGGTAGATTTGTTTGTTGGGCCTATTATTGTTAGGGGTTGTTGCTTGGTGAGACTGTAAGCATATGGGGTAGATCTCCATAGGGCTGCCAACTTCCTTGTGGGTTCTGGAGATCTGGAATTACAACAGATCTGCAGATCTGGAATTACAACAGATCTCCAGAGATTTATTATCCTGGTGAAAATGGCTGCTATGAAGTGTGGACTATAGAGCATCACAACCCTGATGACCTCTGCCCCCTCACCAAACTTCACCTCCCCAATCTCCAGGAATGCCCCAATCCAAAATCGGCAACTGTATGTCCTTCTTTAGAACATTTTCTTCCCCCTGAGTAGCTAGACTCTATGTTGTGAATCATCCCTTAATGGCCCCTGCCCCTTTGCAAGATTTGTGTTTTCTAATAGCTGGCATGGCAACCTTAATCCTCAACACCAACGGCAAGGCTCAATAGTATAATTTTCACAGACTGTCTCAGTTCAGACATCCCAAATAAACCTGTTTGCACCATTCTCAAGTATCAACATGTCATGATGTCTGAGGCAGCCACAGTGTCAGATTGATGGATGGTGTGCTGAGAGATTATCAGTGCAAATTTAAACAGATTCAGATGTGGCAGCCATGTTGGTCTGAATCAGCAGAACAAAGTTTGAGTCCAATGGCACCTTTAAGACCAACAAAGTTTTATTCATGGTATATAACCTTTTGTTTGCATGCTCACGAAAACGTATACCTTGAATAAAACTTTGTGGGTTTTCAATGTGCTACTGGACTCAAATGTTGTTAACCTAAACAGAGTTATACTCTTCCAATCCCACTGACTGCAGTGGATTTAAAAGAGTTAACTCTGTTTAGGATTGTATTGTAATGCTGGTTGAAATCCCAGAGCTGTCTGGATACAAAAGGTTAATAAGAATGTAATATAAAAATGAATCTCATTTCAATTCCAAGCTGAAACAGCTTCTCAAAGGTTATTGAATTGTGTGTGCCAAAAACCTTTTGTGGTAAATTGGACTCATTCACATAGGGAAATGGATATATGGTGTAATAGTTCATTCCTCTGATTAATAATAAGAGCTAAAACGTGTCATCAACATGGATTTTTCAAGAAAGGAGACAATCAGGAGAAAAGATTTCCATCAGTTTGTTCTCAAGGTCATTCCAGAAATATCTGTATGTATGACTAGTTCCAATGAAACCTTTGTCATGAGAGTTATCCAAAAGTCCTGCAGTAGAAGTAAACATTATGTCATAAAATGCCCTAAGGGATTTCAGACGCTAGCATATATTAAGTCCCTTTGATATTCTGTAACTTTCCATTTTGCATTAAATGGGCATACATTAGAATATTCTTTAGCATAATCCCCAAATGGAAGACTATAGGATGTATATCCAAAAAAGGATATATCAGGGCTTATTACTCTAGGCCCTACCTTGAAGTTGGTAACCATAACTATCCAGGTGCTCAGTGAATGAATAGCCCCAAACACAAAAGAACTACAATATTCAGTTCACAGGTAATAACGGGTGGAGGAGAGCCAGGGTTCCTAATCTCAAGGTGGGGCTTGGAATTCTCACAGAGTTACAACTGATCTCCAAACTACAGAGATTGGTTCCCTTGAAGTTGATTGCTCTTCAGTTAAGAAGAGCGAGAGAAATCTGGAGAAAGAAACAAGCAAAAGAACATGCAGTTGTATGTAATGTGACATTTGCCCTCAGCTGGGCCTATAAGGTTACTGAACAGATGAACCAGAGCCTGCAATTTGGATGCAGTGTCCAGAAATGCTGAGGAAAACTTATTATGTAACAAATGTCCAACTCCTCAGCATCGAGTATAAACAAAGATTCCCATGTTGCAAAACTTAAGCTGGTTTGATTGAGATTCTAATTGCTCTTCCTTGGGCTGGTATGTCTGTGAAACTGCTTCCCACACAGCCCCACCGGTGCCTCACCCATCACTTTTTTTAGAAACTGAAATCATACGTGCATTGTAAAACACAGGATGGCTGAATTGCAATTCAACATCAATTGGCATGGTTATCATCAATGGATCCAACAACCAGACACTGATCATACATGGTGCAGTGGTTAGAGTGTTTGAGCAGTATCTGGGAAACCCAGGTTTGAATCCCCATTCATGCCAAGGAAGCTTGCTGGGTGACTGTGGGCCAGTTACACTTTCTCAGTGGCTTCACTGGGTTGTTGTGAGGATAAAACGGAGGAGAGGAAAAGGATGTCACCTGCTTAGGGTCCTCCTCATGTCAGAGCTGTCGTCTTCTGCCAAGAGTGGAAGGACTCTTGCCCCCAGTTCTTGTTTTTCTCTGCCACTTGGAGTGGCCATGGGAGAAAAATAAACCAAAAAATTGTCATCAGGCCAACAGTCGGATATCACTTCCAGGAGAAGAATTTTACCAGAGAATTTCCTGCAATTCCTAGAGAGGCATGACGTCACTTCCATGTTTTCGCAGGAAGGCCAACATTGGTATTCAAAAGTTTCCTGTCTCTGGATATGGAGGTCTAGTAGCCACTGATGGATCTCTCTTCCATGAATTTGTCTGGGCTCCCTTGTAAGCCATGTAAGCTAATACCCATAATTTCTTTCACTGTTTTTCCAAACCAATTTGTATTCAGTGGCATACTGCTTCCAAAAGTAAAGAATCATTTGGATAATAGGGATTGATACACCTACCATGCATTAAACCTTCTTAATTTCTATCAAAGTTATCTTAGCCAATGTCAGTCACCCATGGTTCCCAACACAATGTTTGAATAGTATGTGATGTCACATTACTACATAGAGGCCATTTTCTCTCCTACTGCTCAATTCCTCAGGAATTTGTCCTTTTAGGGCTACCCTTAATAACCCAAATATAATATATAAACAAATGACCTCTAGTTGCTCTCTCAGTGGACCTACATTGAGAAAGGCTTTCCTCACATTGTGCATTTTGAGTATGAGGTAAAGTCCCACTTTTCCTATCCTAAACAGATTTATGCAGTCTGAACATCTATTTTTGTTCTGGTTGCTATGTCTGGTGTAGTAACTAGAGTTTTAGGGCATGTTTGAACTCTGGTATCTCCCATTTCTAGAAATTAGCAGTGGTGTCCCACATTAGCTAAGCCAAAACAGATTTTCAGAAAACTGTATTCCTGCCTTTCGGAATGTTTCTGAAATGGGTGTAGGCAGCTGATTCTGTTTATGCCAAGGGAGCCTCTGTTGTTCCTGCACTGTTGAATTGGGAAAGTGTGAAACAGCCTTCTGTTAACAGAAGAGGAAGAAAGACTTGGCGCTGACATGCAGAATCATGGAGATGAAGTCATTGGCTGGCATAGCAGCAGCCAATGTTGACAGTGTTCAATGGCCATCTGTGTGCATTGCCTTGATCTGAAGCTCTAGAAAAGGAAGCAAACAAGAACAGTGGCACTCACTGGCATTCAAAGAAGTAAACTTTCTTTCCTGAACCCAAATGACACTTTATTTTAAAGATGATGATGGGGATAATATCTTCATCCTCTTCACCATCATCATCATCATTTATGAATTGTCACAGTCAGATATTTGACTGGCAGATGGTGTTCTACAATTTGAGATCTAGCCAAGTTCTTGGGAACTACAGATGTATCTTAGCAGGATTCTTGCTGCTCCAAGCAACACATTCTTCTGGAGCTGAGCTACTGTTATTTTCACAATGTCCAGAATGTTCAGCTATTTCTTGAGACTTCTAGGCACTGCACTCTGTAAATTCTACATATACTTTTTTCTTGGCACAAAATTCCAGGTTGTCTGTAAAAATAAATCAGTGAAAATGAATATATTAATATTGTATAATATAGCATAATATATGTGAAAAGTAATTATGCATGAGATATGAATTTGGTCAGGTAATCAAATTTTTCCAGTTTCCCTTGTGGTAGAACTGAGGTTCAAATGGATTTACTCAAGATTAACTTGACCACGGCCAAAGCTGAAATGGACCTGCCCAAGAGGATGAATAGTATCAGGTCATTTGAACCCGTGTCTCTGAAGTTCAAAACTGTCCATCATTGTCAGGGGACACTGATACCTCCCCCAGTATATTATTCTGCAAAACAAAATGAGGATGGAAAACACTGGCATTTGTTCTTGAAGCCTGAGATCAGTCTGCTAGCATGGGCCATCTAAGGGAGAAGGGGGAGGGAAAGGACAATGAAGACAGGAGGGAGGAATGAGTCTTGGAATCCGTGCCTGGTACGGATGCAAATGGAAAGGGGGGCAGGGGAGAAGAGAAACCTATGCAAAGTGAAACACAATCAGTTCATTCATAACTCCTTCATTAGCAGCTTTTTAAAAAGAACTGACAGAAACCGCTCCCTCCCCCGTTTAATGAACAAGTGACAGGGGAGGGCTGGAAAATGACAATAAACTTTTAATTGGTGAATACAGAGGGTACCCTGTTTGTGAGCTCCCTTCTTTATGCAAACGAAATAAAGCTACACACTTAAGCCTTAACAACATAACTCACCTTACACTATATGACAGATCAGTTAAAAAGTTTTAGTTCTGCATAAAACTGTATTGTATCAACAAGCCCAAGGGGCCAAAGACTGGAGTGGAAATAGTTCTGCAAATAAAGCTGATCAGAAATAAGGGTTGTGATGGCAATTAGTTCCTATTAAATGCTGTCAAACTAGATATAATGGAGACAGGCGTCTATTGGAATTGGACCATTATGAATCTGTATAACATGCCAAATGTAGGAGGTGATTTACAATGCAGTCTTAAGCAGAGGTATAGCCTTTTAAGTCCTTTGAAGTAAATAGGATTTGAAGGGTGTAACTCTGCTCAGAATTGCACTGTTAATTTTCACTAGGAGTGGATAGAAGGAGCTGTTATACAGTCTCTCTGCTCCCAGCTGTCCACCCAAACTGTCTTTCCCTGGTTCTTTTCTCTTCAAGACTGGGTTACTACAAGGCTAGCAGTGATCCCACCTGGGAGGAAAATAGCTGGGAAAAATGAGTTTGGGGGAGGGGAGCATTCAGCACTACCTCCTATTTGGCCACTACTGTATTTGAAATCACCTCTAACCAGGGTATACCATTTGTGACTGTATAAAGCTTTCCGACTTGGATATGTGGATAGTAATTATATTTCCCAAATTCAGGGCAAACTGCTAGTTCATCTGTTAACAGCACTGGCATTTCACAACAAAATGATGCAGGAACAAAGAACCTTCTTCCATCCAAAGCTGGTATAAAAAAAGGAAATTGTTTCATGAATTTCCACCCCCCTTGGCTCAAACGAGTGCCAAATCCTTTTCAGAAAAAAACAATTTTCTGTTTAAAAACCTTTCAACCAAGGCCTTCTGGGAAAACTGTGATCCACCTATATATATGTTGTCTATTTACAACTGTTTGTTAGACCACATATATGTGTCTAGATACTTTGACATTGTAGACTTAAGCCTGTATATTTACAGTGTGGTATCATGGTTAGAATGTTAGATATTGTCATGTGATGCCTGCTACCTACCTACCTACCTTGTGGGGGGTTTCTGAGGATAAAATGGAGGAGAGGAATTCAATGCATGCCTTGGAGAAAGGGTGAGATAAAAAATGCATTAAATAAATCAACTGTCCCCACTTCTTCTATTGAGCTCAATTGTTTTCTTTCTTGTTTGCTGTTCATCATTGTTTTTGATAATAATATTAGAAGAAATGTTTAAAAGTAAAACTGAAACACTTCTGAAGTGTTCCTGAAAAAAGCGCCTGTCCCTTTCCATGTCTCCTCATGTGATAGAGACCTGGCTTGAGGGTACAGTTGCCAACCTCCAGGTGCTTCCTGGAGTTCTCCAAGAATTATAGCTAATCTCCAGACTGCCAAAACCAGTTCCCCCTAGGAGAAAATTGTTGCTTTAGAGGGCAGACTATGATATACTGCAGATTCCATGTGAAATCCTTCTCCAAGTATTCCCCTCCACCAGCACTGCCTCCAGGTCCAAACTGGTAGCCCTAAGGAGATGCCCTCATGTTCCCTCCTTGTCAGGTGCCACATGCTCTCCCAGCAGGATAGAGCTGTTAGAGGGGGCTTCTAGAGTCCTTGTTGTTGGGCCACATGGCAAGATACAATATAGTTAGGTGCCAGGGTGTACACTGCAAGGAATTAGGGATGGGCTGAGAAGTTAAAATGGCCTAGGGTAAAATAGGCTGGGCAGCCCTTGCAGTGCTAAACAGAGCTATTGCAGCTTTGCTCTGTTTGTTCCAGGTTACCAACAAAGCAGCAGCCCACCATGAGCTTTTTCTATAAGTTGAATGGCTACCCACCCCTGCAGTGAAAATTTCTTGCAACAAGCATGTATGTAAAGCATGGGTGACTGAAGGCTAACATGGCTCCCTGCTCTGGTGTATGCATACAGGAAAATGAGGTGGTAGAAAGGACTTCAGACTGCAGGTGGCAGATCCCAGCACGGAGTGTTCCTTTCCATACAAAACAGCATGCAAACAGAAAATTAGCACAGCAGACAGACAGGTTCTCACCCTGCTGTGGGCCTACCATGCTGGTTTTCTGTTTCTGTTTTTCTGTCTGTAAAAGGGGGAGTATTCCAAAGCTCTCCCTACAGTCTGGTGAAGTCCATTTTGCCACCTCATTTCCCTACATATGTGAAGCAGTGCCAGACTACAAAAATGGCATTTTAAAGATCTGTGGGGGCCTGATTCAGTTTGGAGCCATAGGGTGAGGGAACTGTTAGGAAATGTGATTTGTTGTTTTGGCCCACAATGTCAGCCTCAGTCACATGCAATTTTTTTTTAAAAGAGAAAGACCCAACATGAGATGGATTGATTCAGTAAAGGAAGCCAGAGGGTCCCTCAATTTACAAGACCTGAGCAAGGAGCTGTTGATAGAACCTTTGGAGGTCATTAATTCGTAGAGTCACCACAGATTGGAAACAATTTGGCAGCACTTAACACACACACATTTTGTGTATTTGGGTACTATTGTTTTAGTATGTTTTCCTTTTTATAAAGACAAAAATGGCTTCAGTTTCAGAGACTTCTAGGTGTGTGGCTCCTTAGCCAGGAGGGGGAGGAGGAGGTTGAATTTATATCCCGCCCTTCACTCAGAGTGGCTTGCAATCTCCTTTCCCTTCCTCTCCCCACAACAGACATCCTCCTGTGAAGTAGGTGAAGCTGAGAGAGCTCTTTTGAAAACTGCTCTTGAGCAGAACAGCTTTTTCAAGAACTATGACTGACCCAAGGTCACACTGGCAGGTGCATATGGGGGAGTGAGGAATCAAACCCGGTTCACCGAGATCAGAATCTGTGCACTTAACTACTGCGCCAAACTGGCTCTCTTAATACCCCCTTAATACCCATACCTTTCCATGTGTTTTGTCCAATTAAAAAAAGATACAGGATACCTGTGGAGAAAAAGCTCAGTGTGTATTAATGTGTCATTTTTAGAGGGGACAACAGCAGAAAGGAACAAGGCCATTTTCCCCCATGTGATGTTTTGCTTTGGATTTCAGCTGCTTTGGATTGTACACATGCCTGTACCTGTCTCCAGTTGGACCGATGCTCTTAAATGTACACGATGTCATCCAAGATGTGCAAATGTCATCCAGGCCTTTTTGCTGACAGAAATATTGGAGTAACATCAGGGTACCAGTGGCAATCAGCGGTACGCATTAATTGCTCCAACCACAGAGGATTTTTTAAAGGAGGCAATTGGGGGGGGGGGGAGCTCTATATAACTGTATTGATTAGTTGTACTTGTATCTAGGATAGGTTTGGAATAAATTAATGTCATCAGAGCAGAGGAGCTGAATTTCTGTTTATTCCAGTGATGCGTATGCTGAACTGCAGCCTATTTTAAGTGTAATGATCCACTGCTAATTACCTCCTGCCATGTGTGTGTGTCTCACAACTGAATGCATTCCCAGAACATTAGACCTATTTGTAACAGCTTGGCACCAGGGCTGTCCCCACCACTGTTGTTTGGAGATGACTCAGGAATGCGTGTTCCTGCTGGGGTTATTGGATGTCTATGTCTCTTATTTTAAGGAACATCCCATATGTCTATAGACCAGGAGTGGCCAACGGTAGCTCTCCAGATGTTTTTTGCTGGCTGGGGCTGATGGGAGTTGTAGGCAAAAAACATCTGGAGAGCTACCATTGGCCACCCCTGCTATAGACCATCCATTCTCTCTCTCTCTCGGCTTGGCTTCGCGAACGAAGATTTAAGAAGGGTGCAATAGTCCACGTTTGCTGCAGGCTCGCTGGTGGCTGACAAGACCAATGTGGGACAGGCAGGTCCGGCCACAGCGGCTGCAGGGAAAAGTCTGATTTAGGGTTGGTCCTGTAGCAGTGCGATTCTTCCTCAATCTCCTTTTGTCCTCAAGACCAGCTATGCGTGTGTTCTCAAAGGAAGAGACAGCCTGGTGGATGGTGTGCCTCCATGCTTTGCGATCTGAGGCTAGGTCAGACCACTGGTGATGGTTGATGTGACAGGTGCTAAGGGATTTCTTCAAGGAGTCCTTGTACCTCTTCTTTGGTGCCCCTCTATTTCGATGGCCGGTGGAGAGTTCGCCATACAGGGCAATCTTGGGAAGGCGGTGGTTTTCCATCCTAGAAATATGCCCTGCCCAACGCAGCTGCGTCTTCAACAGCAGTGCCTCGATGCTGGTAACCTCTGCCCGCTTGAGGACTTCAGTGTTGGTCACAAAGTCACTCCAGTGGATGTTGAGGATGGTGCGAAGGCAGCGCTGATGAAAGCGCTCAAGGAGTCGCAGGTGATGACGGTATAAAACCCACGATTCGGAGCCATAGATGAGGGTTGTCATCACAACCGCTTTGTAAACATTGATCTTTGTGCCTTTTTTCAGATGCTTGTTGCTCCACACTCTTTTGTGCAGTCGGCCAAATGCACGGTTTGCCTTTGCCAGCCTGTTGTCAATCTCCTTGTCGATCTTGGCATCTGAGGAGATGATGCACCCCAGGTAGCTGAACTGCTGGACGGTCTTCAGAACTGATTCACCCACAGTGATGCAGGGAGGGTGATAATCTTCCTGGGGTGCAGGCTGGTGGAGAACTTCTGTCTTCTTCAGACTAACTTCTAGGCCGAATAGCTTGGCAGCCTCTGCAAAGCAGGACGTCATATGCTGCAGAGCTGATACCGAGTGGGAGACGAGTGCAGCATCATCAGCAAACAGTAGCTCTCGGATGAGTTTTTCCATTGTCTTGGAGTGTGCCTTTAGTCGCCTCAGGTTGAACAGGCTGCCATCGGTGCGATAGCGGATGTAGACACCATCGTCCTCATCTAGATCTACTGCAGCTCTTTGAAGCATCATGCTAAAGAAGATCGTAAAGAGAGTTGGCGCGAGAACGCAGCCTTGCTTTACACCTGTGCCTATTGGGAAGGGCTCCGAGAGGTCGTTGCAGTGTCTGACTTGGCCTCGCTGGTCTTCGTGTAGCTGGATGATCATGCTGAGGAACCTTGGGGGACATCCTAAACGTTCCAAGATTTGCCACAGGCCGTTCCTGCTAACGGTATCGAAAGCTTTGGTAAGGTCGACAAAAGTCACATACAGAGCCTTGTTCTGTTCCCTGCATTTCTCTTGGAGCTGCCTGAGAACAAATACCATGTCAGTGGTGCTCCTGTTAGCTCTGAAGCCGCACTGGCTCTCTGGGAGGAGTTCTTCTGCAATGGTGGGCACCAGTCTGTTCAGGAGTATTCTGGCAAGGATTTTGCCTGCGATGGAGAGCAGGGTTATCCCCCGGTAGTTGGAGCAGTCTGACTTTTCCCCTTTGTTCTTGTATAGGGTGATGATGATTGCATCGCGAAAGTCCTGTGGTAATTTGCCTTGTTCCCAGCAGGTGACAAGTACTTTGTGAAGTGAGCTATGTAGTACTGTGCCCCCATGCTTCCAGATCTCTGGTGGAATTCCATCAACTCCTGCTGCCTTGCCACTTTTCAGTTGCTTGATGGCTTTAACAGTCTCTTCTAGGGTGGGGATCTCATCCAACTCTGTTTTCACCGGTTGAAGTGGGGTGAGGTGGATTGCTGAATCTTGAACTACGCAGTTGGCACTGAAGAGAACCTGAAAATACTCCGACCACCGGTTCAGTATGGATGCCTTGTCTGTGAGGAGCACTTGGCCGTCTGCACTATGCAAGGGACTCTGAGCCTGATATGATGGACCATATACTGCCTTCAGGGCTTCGTAGAACCCTCTTAAATCACCAGTGTCTGCACACAGCTGGGTTCTCTCTGCAAGCTTGGTCCACCACGCATTCTGAATGTCTCGAAGCTTGCGCTGGAGGTTGCTACATGCAGCGCGAAATGTTGCTTTTTTCCCAGGGCAGGAGGGCTGAGCAAGATGTGCTTGGTAGGCAGATCTCTTTTTTGCCAGTAATTCTTGGATCTCTTGATTGTTCTCATCAAACCAGTCCTTGTTCTTCCTTGTGGAGAACCCGAGGACTTCTTCAGAGATCTGCAGGACGGTAGTTTTTAGGTGTTCCCAGAGTGCTTCTGGAGAAGGGTCTGTGGGGCAACTGAGGTCCTCAATTCTTGACTGGAGTTTTGCCTGGAAGGCAGCTTTAACTTCGGCTGACTGGAGGCTGCCAACCTGAAACTTCCTCCGAGGGATACCTCCTCTCCTGGGTGTGGGTTTAAAGTGAAGACGGAGATTGCAGCGTACAAGACGATGATCCGTATGACATTCTGCGCTGGGCATTACTCGGGTGTGTAAGACATCTCGAAGGTCTCTCTGGCGCACCAGAATGTAGTCGATAAGGTGCCAATGCTTGGACCGTGGGTGCATCCAGGTTGTCTTCAGACTGTTCTTCTGCTGGAAGATAGTGTTGGTGATGGTGAGCTGGTGCTCCATGCAGAATTCTAGCAGGAGGCGCCCGTTGTCATTGCAGTTGCCAATGCCGTGTTTGCCAAGTACTCCTTTCCAGGCTTCCGAGTCTTTACCTACTCTGGCATTGAAGTCGCCAAGGATGATCACCTTGTCCTCTGTAGGGGTCTTCCGTACGAGGTTGCGTAGATCAGCATAGAACTTGTTCTTTTCTGCAGGATCTGCTTGAAGGGTTGGGGCATACACACTGAAGAGTGTTGCATGCTGCTTGTTTTGAAGTGGGAGGCGCATGGACATGATGCGATCTGAGTGACCTGTTGGAAGGTTTTCGAGTTTGGAGGCAATGGAGTTCCTGACCATGAAGCCAACGCCAGAAAGGCGGCTCTCAGCCTTTGACTTACCCGACCAGTAGAGGGTATAGCCAGCACCGTGTTCTCGAAGACTACCTTCCTCAGGGAAACGGACCTCACTGAGAGCTGCTATGTCGATATTCAACCTGAGAAGTTCGTGGGCAACTAGAGCAGAGCGTCGTTCAGGGCGACCACTGCCTACTGTGTCAAGCATGGTTCTGATGTTCCAACACGCAAGCTTTAGTCTTTGCACACTTTGTGAGGCAGGTGCATGCCTTTTCTTTGTTGTTATTTTTCGACCGCAAGTAAGGATGCCCGTTGACCGCGGCTAGCCAACTGGGGTGGGGGAGACGAGCTTTGTTTAGGCCACCTTTTCTAGGCCCCTCTCCGTGTGGAGCAAGCAGTGCTGTCCCTAGATAAGGCTGCTTGGTCGTTCAGGGTGCTGCCGAAAGATGCTTTCGTCTCCGGGTTAGCATCAGGCGACCAATATCCTGAACCGCCTACATGCAGGATCGGGACTGCGGCTTCCAGTGGCACCTTCCACCTGCCGTTTCGCCCCTTGCCTAACACTGCAGGACTTGATGCGTTGTGGGTTGTGTGTGTGGATATGCCCTTCAGGCCTGCGCAGAGGAATTTTTTAGGTGAAGCGCAGTGTGCGCGGTACTGGCTCCACCCTTTCACCTGGGGGTCATCTGCCATGGCCCAGTAAGCCGGGATGCCGGCAGCGAGTCCTCCAGGTGGTAGGTGTTACATTAACGAGCTCTATCTGCCCGGGTTTGATGTTAGAGGGAGGGTGGGGGGCGGGCTCCCTCTGGGAATCCTACCCCCCCAGGGAAAGTGCATGCGCAATACATAGCCTCTCCTCTCCCGGTGTAGTGAACGCCGCGTGGTCACTGTCTGGCTCTGCCTGGCAGATGGTCACTGCAATGGCCTCTCCTGCATTACTGCATCCGTAGCAACACCTTCTCGCTGGTCCCCCCCGTTTTCACAGAGTTTGCTACGTCATGGTGCGACCGAATTGTCCGGCGGTATAACCGGATGGGCAGGCTGGGCCCACCAACCTCGTCAGCCTAAGAGAAGGAAAAGACCATCCATTACTTGTAGAACAATTTGCAATCTTCCTAATTCTGGCTCAAGAAGCTAATGAAAGGGAGCATTTCTTTACACAAGTCCTATTGCCAGATGTGGGGATACCGACAGAAACCTGGGTCTGTGCAAACAGCTTGGGCCCATATACATGCAGAACAAATCTGGTTAAAGGATCCATACGTACAAATCTGAATCCACTACATATTTTCTTTGTGGAATAGGCCAATCATATCCTATGTTTTGGTCTCAGGAACCACCAAGGAAAAAGAAGCTTGTCAAAATCATACATTATGCGGGGGTGGGGGGGTGGGAATGTACTGTCTCAAACCAAGAGTTGCTGGGTCCGCATTGGGAAATTCCTGGAGACTAAGAGGTGAAGTCTGGGAAGGGCAGCGTTTGGCAGGGGAGGGAGCTCAGTAGGATATAGTGCTATACAGTCTCCCCTCCAGAGCAGCTGTTTTGCCCATGGGAACTGACCTCTGTTGTCTGAAGATCAGTTGTAATTCCAGGAGATCTCCAAACTCCACCTAGAAGTTGGCAACTCTATTCAGACCTCAGATAACTGTAGCAAGTCAGGGGTGGCAAGCATCTTGCCATACATTGGCCTGCCTCGGAACAGGTATGAGAAATTAGCTGTGGGGAATATATTGGGTGGAAATAGTCTGAGTTGACTGAGTTTGGGAGGGTCTGTGACTCAGGGGTGAAGCATTTGCTTAGCGTGCAGAAGGTCCCAGGTTCGATCTCCAGCTACTTCAAATCTGAGTAGACAATACTGACCATGATGGACCAATGGTCATGTGATTGACTGCTCCAAGTCCATTTAGCAGCTAGTAACTATATGATATGGTATTCCATGCTAGCTAAATGAAACCTTCCCTTTCTAGGGCTACAGCTCAAGATGCTTGGGACAAATGAGTCCTGGCCATCATGGTTTTTTCTTGCTGAAGAGCTTCCTGGGGGCATCATGCAGACTCCTGCTGGAAACAGAATATTAAACTCAGTTGCTCTCTAGTCTAATCCAGAAAAGCACTTCTTATGTTTGTATGGTGGTAACAGACATAAGTAAAATTAGAAATGAAAGCTGGTGAGAACCCTGCAGGCATATTTGTCACATGTTTATATGACACCATAGTAACAGGTATCTGCATTGGTGCAGAGAGCTGACTTTCAGGTAAACAGCGCATTGCTGTGATGAATTGCTTTTGGTGTGGCATTTCAAGTTAGTCATGCTTTGCAAACCCTTTGGTTAAATGAACTCTTCTTGCCCTTTTGGAACTATCTGATAAAGGGATTTCTTAGGCAGAGATTTGTATCCCAGTATCCTAGAATGAATGTACATTCCTATTATTGAATACGCATTCTTCAGGGTGCAGGAAATTAGTATGAGTACCTTTATTTACTGAGCACCATTATATGCTGAGAGACCCTTGTTAAACTCTCAGAATACACGGAAATGAACAACTCTTTATATCGTAATGTGTGTGTATACTCTTTTGTACCAGAGCTGTCTGATTTATCTGATGAACTGCATTGTAACTCCACTTATGCATATTCATTTCCTGTTCTCCGTATGTGTCCTTTCCCTTCTTTTCTTCTTTTCCCTCTCTCTGTCATTTTCCCATTGTTGAATTTCACATGCAAGCTCTTCAGGGCAAAGACCTGCAATTGTATTGCTTCTGTAAAAGTGCCAAGTGGCATGTACATTGGAAAATCACCTCGGTTTAGGTGAGCCCACAGGGCCACTGAAAGGAAGCCATCATCCTCAGGTACCTTCATATTATCGAGTGAAGGCAATGGTCCCAAAGAATGGTGCTCTTTCAGTAGTATGCAGTTACTTCCCTGAAGAGAGAGGCCATTTATTTTCTGAGCTTTTTACAGGAACTTTAAGGTCTTCCCTTAAAGACCTTAATTCAGAGTCTGTGCAGAGCCACGGCACAGATAGGAGTGGTAGGAGCATTGCCCCCCTGAGTTAGTCCCACATATAACTCATGTATAAACAGACTTTTAAAGCTTCTATTTAAAGGAGGAGAAGTGATTTTTAGGAGAGGAATCTCTCTTGTTCAGAAAAATGAGTGGTAGGTCAGTGCCCTGAAAACCTGATAGAGCTCCAGACAAAGTGCCTCAGTCCAGTGAGCCCACCCAATTGTGCTTATCCCAAACTCCCTCTGATTCAGGGTGGATTTTCAAGTGATCCAGAGCAGAATTGACATCTCGCAATTATGAGACAGTGGAAGGATGCTGAAAGAGTCTGAATGGAAAAACTGAAGGAAGTAATTAGTTATTGAAAGCAGGTGTTAATTATAAATGAGCAAAAGGTTCTGAATTTTAAAATGGTGGTACTTCTAATGCTAACAGTTCATGCTCGCTAAAATACGCCAAGGCATTGGAGTTATTTTAACCCACAAGTTCTTTTAGTACTTTTGAATGCAGTTCATCTGGCCCTGAGGACTTGGTTTCATTTAAAGAAACTAGGTGTTTATGTACTACCCCTAAGCTGATCCTAGGCTGCAACTCCCTTCTCTCATCATATGTTCTGTTTTTGCCATGTTGAGCACCATTTTACTCACAACAGAAGACTTAGGAAAAGTAGAAATTGAGCATTTCTGCCGTCTCTTCACCTGTTACAATTTTACTTTCCTGACCCTGCAGTAGGCCTACCATGTCCTTGCTCTTTTTCTTATTATGAACATTAAAAAACCTCTCTCTTTTTTTGTTTTTAGCATCGCTTACTAGCCTAAGCTCATACTGAACTTTAGCCTTCCTAAAGCACTGGTTATTTATCCATCCTTGGTTATAAGGTTCTCCTTCCATTTCCTAAATGAGTCTTTTTATTTCTCAAATCCTCAGAAAGCTGTTTATGGAGCCACCTTGGCTTCTTTAGGCTCCTCCCATCAAGTCTAGCATTCTGTGTGGCCAACCAGTTACTCTGGAGGGCCAACAACAGAGCACAGAGGTCAAGTCCTTTCCATTATATTGTCTGCTAGAAGTGGTATTCAGAGGCTTGCTGCCTCTGAATGTGGAGGTTCCCTTTAGCCACCATACCTGAGGATCTGCCTTTCCTTTTACAACCTCCCTCAGTGACTGCAGTCATCATCTCTAGGCCTCCTGGTGGTGCCAGGCCCTTGGGCTGTACATCTACCAGAGCAAGGGCTTTACTCTAACTCGTTGCTAAGTGAGAATGAAAGAGTGTCAACAGCTCCTTTTGGAGCAAGCTAAAAAACAAATTTTAAAAATTGCCCCAGATAAAGACAGACTGTTGAAACATATTGGGATGTACGTTGTGTTTAAACTATTACCTGCTCCTGTAGGAATATTTCTTTTTGTGTCTTAGATTTAAGATGTTCTTTTCAGGCAGTGTCTGATATGCTTGAAGTCCAATGCAAGAGTATATCTTCCCCACTGTCCTAGATGTGCAATCCCAGTACTCTGATTTTCTGGTGTATAAACTGTACAGATCAGAGGTTTCCAAATGCTGGCTGTGCACAATACAATACCCTGGGAGAAAACCTAGCTCACATACTGCACGTAGGCTCTGCTCATCAAACATAACATCTGGATACAGCAGCCTTAAAGAAAGAGGAATTATACCATGTATGCCATAATGACCATGTGTATGTTCTATAAGGACACATACCATCTCAGTATCAATTTACGTGATTTATATGCCATAGATTTAGCAGATGGAATCTATTTTAGTGAGGCAGCTGTCTGAGTCCTCATTAACTGTATGACAGATTTAAGCTATGAAGAATGTATATATGTATCACATTGATATTTCATCCTTCCTCCAAGGAACTAAGGGTGGTATATCAGGTGTTTCCCCCACCCAGTTTATTCTCATAATAGACTCAAGGCCATCCAAGAAGGTTTGTGTCGAAGAGGAGTTTTGACCACAGGTGTCCCCTGCTGGAGGCTGGCATTTCAGCCCCTATGCCAAGTTGGCTCTAGATTTTTGTAGAATAGACCGCTTTCCTGGCTAGATTTCTCAGGGGTTTTATCCTTTTAATCAGACTAGGGATGCTTGATGCATGAATTGTTGAACAAAACGTAATTAGAAGTAGAGATAAATGAGGGAAATTACTGATTTTATGAAGAGAATAATTCAACAGAATTTAATCAACCTGTCTAAGCTTGCTTGATGACAAGAATTCCAATTTGGTCTGTCTTCGTATCTCCTACCTACCCTTCCTAAGTTAAGATTCTCAGCAACAGTTCAGATCTGGGGGGGGGGGGGGGGGGGTTCTGACAGCAAAAGTGATGGACACTGATTTTCATTAAAAACCATAAAGATGATTAATTTCTTGTACACACAATTATTTTCTAAAACAAAATATTCAGGCTCTTAAAGTTTACTATGCTTACTGTATTTGCTCGAGCTAGCTTTTGTTTATGCAATCTGGATTTATTTAAGTCACACTTACACGGCCTTGGTTTTTAAAATAAAAAATATTTATAGCCTGTCTCTTCAGCCATGCTCTCAAGGCAGCACAGAGGCTGTTATGCCACACCAAAAATTGTGTATGTGTGATAAATGATGTATGCTCTCCTTGGGCATGGGGAAGAATGTGGCACTCTCACCAATTTAACAACTCCAGTCATGGAGGAATTTATAAATGGGTGTTTTGTGACTAGAAAGGCTGAGAATCAAAGAGAAAAATCGCTGTTCTATTTCTGTGCCACTGCGAAGTCTAAAATGACTTTGCTAAACCAACAGACTGCCTTGCCAAATGCTGAGTGCTAATTTATTTTATGTACAATATAAAAATCTCCCTTTCTGTTAACACACAGAGCAATTTAGGTATCAGCACATTTCAAAGGCTTCTCAGAAAATATAGTGTTTATTAATAAGAAATATGCTGAATGCAGACTAATGAAAGAGAGCAGTTTAAAAGAAAATCAATACAATATCAGAAGGGAAAAAGTCCAATCAGCAGATTTCCTTTAAGCAAAACAGGTGAAAAATAGTCTCTTCTTGTTCATATAGATTAGGCAGGCGTGTTATACCAAGGTTCCCACTCGATGAATCAGCTAACAAAAAGTGGCAATACTGTTGCTGAAGAGAACAAAACCACAAACAGCCTGTTCATTTGCCAAGTTCTTTCAGGTGACACACTTCATTAGAGTAGTTTTTTCATCAGTTTGACGCTGTGACTGCCTGACAGTAAAAACTAAAAGGGGTTTAAGCATAACATCTATGTACTTGAATGTGGAGGGGCAATGCATCATAGGAAGATATCATCAGGGCTTTTTTGCAGGAAAAGCCAAGCAGGAACTCATTTGCTTATTAGGCCACACACCCTGGCATCACTATTGTTTCACGCAGGGCTTTTTGTAGGAAAAGCCCAGCAGAGACTCATTTGCATATTAGGCCACACCTCCTGACACCAAGCCAGCCGGAACTGCATTCCTGTGCAAAAAAACCCCTGGATATCATGATATCAGTCTCTCTATCCCATCCTAAATGCAAGGACAGAACACTTTACACTGTTAAAATGTGGAATTTGCTGCCAGAGGATGTAATGATGGCCACAGGAATAGACAGTTTTAAATGGGAATTAGAAGATAAGTCTGTCAGTGGCTACTAGTCATGGTGACTAAGGGAACCTCCATACTGAGAGGCACTAAGCCTCTACATCCCAGTGCCAGAAGGCAACATCAGGAAAAGGCCTGAGCCTCGATGCCCTCTTGTTGACCATCCAAAAGAACTGGTTGACCACTGGGTGAGACAGGATGTTGGACTAGATAGCCCGTTGGTCCAGTCCAACAGGACGCTTCTTATGTTCTTATGAACTGCCAATCCATTTCCTCTTAGGTGACCCCAAGTTCTAATACTGAGGATGGGATAGATCTCGCTATATTTTCTCCAGATCATTTATAATTGTACAATTTATAATTTTATAAATCTATATTATACTAAATGCAAGCCACTAAATGAGCTTTGCAGGATTGGGGCTTTCTTGATTGGGTTGCATGTAGAATGTGATGCATTTTACTGGATACTCTTTTCTTCTGCTGTAAGATTATTTTAGACAGTCATTGCTGCAACTGAGCACACAATAAGGAGTTCAGTCTTGACAGACAGTAGAGCAAGCAAAACACTGCAGCCTGCCTGTGGTTGCTATGGCTCTTTTTTCTTTTTTTGCTGAGCAGCTTAATTTCAAATCCTCACTCTGAGACATTGACTTGCATTTAGACCTAGCCAGTGGCAAAGTCAGAATAAACACCAGCAAAGCCAGTATGTAAGAACTGAGACTGCTTTTTCATTGGTTACTGTAATCAAAGGGAAGTCCCCCCCCTTTCCTAATAAAGCTGTTACAGGTTGCAAAACAGAGAAGACATTGAGCCAGTTCCTCCAAATAAAGAAGCCAACTTCACCATGCTTGTCTGGATATTCTATACAGGGCTGCACATATGGCCTGGGAAAGGAAGGTGAACGAGTCCATGAGGTATCCCAGCCCCATTATTCATTGAATCATAAGAGAAATCAAGCAAACAGCATGCTACCCAATTGCTTACCTTTCTAAAATTGTTCAGACCAGTTAAGTGCCACATTCCTGGCCTCACTCAATGCACAGCAGCCAAGAAGGTCAGAGCGCCTGCTCCGGCTGCAACGCCACTGAGGATGTTTTCCGCAGCCGAGAACGAAACGTCTGGAAGAAAAACTTTCTCCAGTAGAACACGGCACTTGAGCCCGAAAGATTCTACAAACCTTAATAAGTGCCTCATTGCTTGTTAATTGTCCCAATGTCCTAGCACTAGTGTTTAGATTTCATTAATATGAATAGTAAGCCACAACATTGTAGCTGGCGTTGCAGCTACAGAGGTTTCTAGATGACGCTTCCATTCTCGACCCGTGCCAGTGGATGACCTCCAGCGGCAACTGGATCGAGGCGGCGCTGCGGTACTGATGCTACTAGACCTGTCGGCTGCATTTGATACAGTCGACCACCAGCTGCTGACACGCCGCCTCGCCGACATTGGAGTTGGGGGGCTGGCCTTGCAATGGCTTTCCTCCTTCTTCTCTGGTCGGGGACAAAGGGTGGCTATTGGGGATGAGCGGTCCCAGAGACACACACTAGATTGTGGAGTGCCTCAGGGAGCAGTTCTTTCCCCAATGTTGTTCAACATCTATATGCGATGCGCCGCCTTGCCCAGATCGCCCGGAGGTTTGGGCTGGGTTGCCATCAATATGCAGATGACACCCAGCTCTATCTACTAATGGACGGCCGCCCCGACTCCGCCCCAGGGAATCTGGACCAGGCCTTACAGGCTGTTGCGACGTGGCTCAGACTGAGTGGGTTGTAGCTGAACCCAGCGAAGACAGAGGTCCTTTGTGTAGGTCGCGGCGCTCTGGGAGGGGAAATAGCTCTCCCGGCCTTCGACAGCACGCCATTGAAAGCAGCGCGCCAGGTGAAGAGCCTGGGTGTTTTACTGGAGCCTTCATTATCAATGGAGGAAGTTAGGAAAGGCACAAGTTAGGAAAGGCACAAACAGGCATAAGAAAAGGCCTGCGTGTTAACAAACAAAGTAATGGAAGCTGTAAAAGGTAAGAAGGACTCCTTTAAGCGGTGGAAAACCAGTCCAAGTGAGATTAGTAAAAGGGAACACAGGCTGTGGCAAATCAAATGCAAGACTGTGATCAGGCAGGCAAAAAGGGACTATGAGGAGCATATTGCAAAAAACATAAAGACCAACAATAAAACTTTCTTCAAATATATTAGAAGTAGGAAACCAGCCAGGGAGGCAGTGGGGCCCTTGGATGACCATGGGGTAAAAGGATTACTGAAGGAGGATAGGGAAATGGCTGAGAAGCTAAATGAAGTTTTTGCCTCCGTCTTCACTGTAGAAGACGAGAACTTTTTGCCCGCCCCAGAACCACTAATTTTGGAAGGGGTGTTGAAAGACCTGAGTCAGATTGAGGTGACAAATGAGGAGGTCCTACAACTGATAGACAAATTAAAAACTAATAAGTCACCGGGTCCGGATGGCATACATCCGAGAGTTCTGAAGGAACTCAAAGTTGAACTTGTGGATCTTCTAACAAAAATCTGTAATCTTTCATTGAAATCTGCCTCCATTCCTGAGGACTGGAAGGTAGCAAATGTCACCCCCATCTTTAAAAAAGGTTCCAGAGGAGATCCGGGAAATTACAGGCCAGTCAGTCTGACTTCAATACCGGGAAAGTTGGTAGAAACCATTATCAAGGACAGAATGAGTAGGCACATAGATGAACACGGGTTATTGAGGAAGACTCAGCATGGGTTCTGCAAAGGAAGATCTTGCCTCACTAACCTGTTGCATTTCTTTGAGGGGGTGAACAAACATGTGGACAAAGGAGACCCGATAGATGTTGTTTACCTTGACTTCCAGAAAGCTTTTGATAAAGTTCCTCATCAAAGGCTCCTTAGAAAGCTTGAGAACCATGGAGTAAAAGGACAGGTCCTCTTGTGGATCAAAAACTGGCTGAGTAATAGGAAGCAGAGAGTGAGTATAAATGGGCAGTCTTCGCAGTGGAGGACGGTAAGCAGTGGGGTGCCACAGGGCTCGGTACTGGGTCCCATGCTCTTTAACTTGTTCATAAATGATTTAGAGTTGGGAGTGAGCAGTGAAGTGGCCAAGTTTGCGGATGACACTAAATTGTTCAGGGTGGTGAGAACCAGAGAGGATTGTGAGGAACTCCAAAGGGATCTGTTGAGGCTGGGTGAGTGGGCGTCAACGTGGCAGATGCGGTTCAATGTGGCCAAGTGCAAAGTAATGCACATTGGGGCTAAGAATCCCAGCTACAAATACAAGTTGATGGGGTGTGAACTGGCAGAGACTGATCAAGAGAGAGATCTTGGGGTCATGATAGATAACTCACTGAAAGTGTCAAGACAGTGTGCGTTTGCAATAAAAAAGGCCAATGCCATGCTGGGAATTATTAGGAAGGGAATTGAAAACAAATCAGCCAGTATCATAATGCCCCTGTATAAATCGATGGTGCGGTCTCATTTGGAGTACTGTGTGCAGTTCTGGTCGCCGCACCTCAAAAAGGATATTATAGCTTTAAAGAAGGTGCAGAGAAGGGCAACTAGAATGATTAAAGGGCTGGAGCACTTTCCATATGAAGAAAGGTTGAAACGCTTGGGACTCTTTAGCTTGGAGAAACGTCGACTGCGGGGTGACATGATAGAGGTTTACAAGATAATGCATGGAATGGAGAAAGTAGAGAAAGAAGTACTTTTCTCCCTTTCTCACAATACAGGAACTCGTGGGCATTCGATGAAATTGCTGAGCAGACAGGTTAAGACGGATAAAAGGAAGTACTTCTTCGCCCAAAGGGTGATTAACATGTGGAATTCACTGCCACAGGAGGTGGTGGCGGCCACAAGTATAGCCACCTTCAAGAGGGGTTTAGATAAAAATATGGAGCACAGGTCCATCAGTGGCTATTAGCCACAGTGTATGTGTGTATATAACATTTTTTGCCACTGTGTGACACAGAGTGTTGGACTTGATGGGCCGTTGGCCTGATCCAACATGGCTTCTCTTATGTTCTTATGAGGCCCAGATAGCAGCCACTGCCAAGTCAGCATTCTTCCATCTGAGGCGGGCAAGGCAGTTGGCCCCTTTCCTAGAGCGTCAGGACCTCGCAACAGTGATCCATGCAACGGTCACCTCAAGATTGGACTACTGTAATGCCCTCTACTTGGGGCTACCTTTGTGCCAGACCCGGAGGTTGCAGCTAGTGCAGAACGCAGCGGCCAGGCTGTTGTTGGGACTCCCGAGAGGGGAGCACATACGGCCAGGGCTACGTGGACTTCACTGGCTGCCGGTCACATACCGGGTCCAGTACAAAGTGTTGGTCATTACCTTTAAAGCCTTGTATGGCCAAGGACCGGCCTACCTGAGGGACCGTCTCTCCCCATATGAACCCCAGAGGGCACTGAGGTCAGCCGGGAAAAATAAAATGACTATCCCTGGGACGAAAGAGATCAAGCTTCAGAATACCCGAGCACGGGCCTTTTCAATCGCGGCCCCTGCCCTATGGAATCAGCTCCCTGAGGAGGTGCGGGCCCTGCGGAACCTTGATCAGTTCCGCAGGGCCTGCAAGACTACCCTCTTTAAACGAGCATATATCGACTGCTGAATTGTTGTTAATCCAGGATCCGCCAACACGGTCCTGTCTAAGGACCTATGTCATCACGGAACTATTCAAACTGGCAGAAACTAGCGTCAGAATGCCACCATTGCTGCCAGATCAATTTAAATTATATGAACTTAAGTACATTAACTGGTTTTTAAAATGATGTTAAATTTAAAGTTTTTATGGTTAAATTTAAAGTTTTATATTTATTATTGTATACGTATGAAATGCTGTTAGCCGCCCTGAGCCTGCCTCGGCGGGGAGGGTGGGATACAAATAAAATTTTACTTACTTACTTACTTACAATGAGCTTCACAAAGTGAAATGTAAATGAAATAAATAAAATATGGTTTATAGATCTGGTTTGTTATTCTATAGTTTATTGGCTCTGGTATTGGCTTTTGTGCATTCTTGAATTTGTAACCTGCCCTGAAGTCTCATGATGCAGCAGAACAGAAAAATTAATAGAGGATTCAAGACAGAGCCTGCGGGACTATAAAGTATGCCTCTATAATCTCCAGTGCCGATAACAAGCTGATCCTTAAGAAAAAAATAAATGCATGGCTTAATTAGCCTTGCAAGACACATGCTTGTTTATGGCCACAACAAATGATCCTCCCAAATAAGGCTCTTCTCTGTATTTGCTTATGAGCTACCTTGTTTGGCATTGCTACTTAAAGCTCAATATTAAAAGCAAAAGCAAAGAGGAAAGATAAGTTACTGTAAACCTGAAATAGTGAAATAGACTAGCAGGAGAAATATTTGGGAAATTTTAAACCTTGACACACCAATCCAGGATTGCCAACTTCAGTTTGGGAAATTCCTGGAGATTCAGGACCTGGGGAGGCCAGAATTTGGGGAAGAAAGGGAGCTCGATGGGGATGTAAAGCCACAGTCTGCTCTTCAAAGTGGCCATTTCACCCTGGAGGATTTATCTCTAGCCTGGAAATTGGATGTAATTCTAGAAGAACTCCAGTTCCCAGTTGGAGGTTACAATAATCACGAAGATCACAGGATTGGTAAATGAAAACTAACCAATAATAACCATGATATATTTACAAAAATCCAATTTAATTTTTCAAGTGTTTGATCCATATTAATAATTTTTTTGTGAATTCATATGGACATAAGAACATGCGTGGAATTGGCAGAGCAGGGCAAGAGGAAAATTTGGACATGGTTATGACCAGATTTCCAACAATGTCCTCTACCCCCAAATATCTCTTTTCCATCTTTTCAGCAGCTGCTTTGCAAATAGTTATATTCAACCAATATCGTACTGTTTTACAACATTTTCATCTAGGTCACATTTCTTGAGCTTCCTTGTACCAGACTGGACTTGCTGAAGATGAGATATGTCAACTATGCTTCCTTGTCTGTTAAACCCTTTATTTGGTCAAAGAAAAGGAAAGCTGATTTGAGGAACACCTGAACCAAGAACCTCATTGTCTACGATTGGGCCTTGGCCTACCAAGGTAACTGGGACTGTCTTCCATTCTGCACCCATTTCACAGATGAAAAAAGAACTATGTATCTCCTTCAAGCATCTTCACTGTCTGCCTTATGCTGTATTTGTTTACTTTTGGGATAGTCCTGGCCTCAAATGACTGAAGAAAACATGAGCATGATTTTTCCTTTGGTTAAACTAGAAACAACTAACTGTCCTATAAACCAGAAATCCAGTGGCGCTTGAGCCAGTATAAACATTTTAATAAACTAATATAATTTAATCCAGCAAAAACTCTTGTGAGTCATAGAGCTCACTTCATTAGATACAGAAAGTGTTAAATCCATTAGTTCAATGTACTTATATATACAACAGAAAGGTGGGAGAAGGGGTTATAAAAAGAGGGTGGTTTAAAACAGAAGTTCACTCACAGTGAGTGAGGGCCACTCTCAACTGTTGTTAGACAGGTAAAACGATTAAAATCGAGTGCAGAATTAAACTGATGATAGTTATGCATATAAATGTTTTGACTGAACGGATGTCCAGTTCACACAACTGATGGAGGAAGGTCTGACCCATGATAGTTTATGAGGCATCAAATTCTATTAGTTTCTAACCAGAGTTTTTGTTTTGCTGTCAAGTTGCAATCGGCTTATGGAGACCCCACTGGATTTTCAAGGCAAGACACATTTAAAAGAGCTTTGATGTTGCCTGCCTCTTCACAATGACTCTGGCATTCTTTGGTAAATCTGAACTGCCTATTATATCGGTTTGTCTTGTTTCAGTATTGTCTAGTTTGGTGGCAGTTCTCTGGAGCCTTGGGTTTTTCACATCTCTGTCTCCCTAATCCTTTTAACTACAGATACTGAAGAGACTGAATGTGGGGGACCTTCTAGATGTGAAGCAGAGACTCTACCACTGAGCCATGGTCCTCCTCAAACACAGCAGTACTTTCTTCCTGATGAACATCAGCTTTCCAGCTCCAGCCACTGACATCAAGTATCCTCACCTGGAGAGAACACATGCTGCTCGCCTAGAGTCCATGGTAGCCACTGCCAGCCCCTAACAAAGCCATGGCAGTTGAATTAGGATAAAGTCTACTGAGGATTTTAGGAAGTAAAACCCCACACTTATGTACCCAGTTCTGAACCCTCTTGATCAACTGTATCTTGATGCTTCCTATTAATGCTAGCATTTTGTTTCCCATACTCTCGCACCCTCACTTTCAGACGGTTCTGTCAGAGCGTCTCCAAATATGTCAGAGGCCAATGGCTTTGTATTTGAGCACCTTCTTGTTCCCAAGGTTGCAATGCCTCATGTGTAAACCGGCAACACCAGCCAAGCAAGACGCCCACAGTTGCTTCACAAGCTGTAATTCAAATATCGACTGACAGCTCTCAAGAGTGGTGGTGGGGGGGAGAGTTGTATATATAGAGTCCTAAGGCAGATTTAAGCCTTTAGCAAACAACTGTCAAGCTTTGTTTTTGGCAAAGTGACAACTATAGTTTGATGGCTTTATGAATCTACAGATATTAAATTTACTTGGCTGCTTAAAAGGAGAAAGAAAAACCCTACCAAAGATCCTGTTCACAAATGAGTGGCTATAGCTGTGTTTTCTTACAAAAAGCCCCTCTCACCCTGAAATTGAATGCTGGTTAACTGATCACTGATAACACTGTGATGGCTGTATATTCATTTCCTTTCTAAAATATGTGTTGGTGTCTTTTTTTAGCTAGAACTGAGAATTAGTCTAACATAATGAGCAATGTCCCCCTGCAGTTCATACACAGAAGCTCCCAGCTCAGATTCTCTGTTCAACTATGAATCACCTGGATGGACTTAAGTTTCCTTCTCCAATCCCTTCAGTAAAATGGAGGATAATAATACTGACCCACCTTGCAGGGCTGTTGTAGAGCTTATTGAATGTATTGCACTTATATGCCACCTTTCTTCCTACAAGGAACAAAAGGCAACTTAACATAGATTTCCTAAGAAATCTCCCATGTAGGCACAGATCAGACACGTGCCTGAGTACCATCAGCAAGATTGCTCAATCATTCTCTACTAGGACCCACTGCACAGGAAGCTCTGACAGTATTCATTTTACCCAGATGACAACAGTGCTGGGAGAATCTTTGAAAACAGAGGGAAAGGAAACTGCATGGTCATTAACATAAAAATAAGTCAGTGCTGCAACACCTGAGCTTGCATTTACAGAACAAGTAAATACATGTTTTTGGCCCTCATGGCTATATGAAAAACAAAACACATACACCCCATATGTGGGGTGCATGAAATGCTTAGGAAGCAGAAATGGGGTGTACGGGTGGTTGGGACTGTACTCTCCACTTGGACAAAGATCTTTCTTCTTCTACCATTACCCCCATTCTTGGATAATATAAAAACCAGTAGCAGAAAAATAAAACCAGGGGAGATAGCACCCAAAGTGTGAAAACAAACTCAGTTGTCTCAGCCAATGGAAGTAGTGATTATAGATTAGGGTTGCCAGCTCTGGGTTGGGAAATATTTGGGAGATTTTGAGGGTGAAACCCAGGGACAGTGGGGTTTGGGGAGGGGAGGGACCACAACAGGATATAATGCTCCAGAATCCATCCCCTTCATCAGGGGAACCTGTCTTGGTTGTCTGGAGATCAGCTGGAATAGCAGATCCCAAATGCAGGAGGCTGTTTTTTTAGGTAGAGAGACCAAATTCTCAGCATAGCATCTGGTGCCTTTCCTCAAACCTCCCCCCTCCCAAGTTTCAAAAACATTGGACCAGGGGGTCCAATTTTATGATTCCCAAAAGAAGGTGCCCCTATCCTCCATTGTTTCCTATGGAAGGAAGGCATTTAAAAGGAATGTGGTCCCTTTAAATGTGATGGCCAGAACTCCCTTCAGAGTTCAATGAGCTTATCACAACCTTGCTCCTAGTTCCACTGCCAATGTCTCCTGGCTCTACCCTCCAAGTCCCCAGATATTTCCTGAGTTGGACTGGGCAACCCTAGATATCCTGGAACCACCTGGAGGTTGGCAACCCTAAATGGATGGTCTGGTCTTATAATAGAGACCTGGGTTGTGCTGCCTTCTAACCCCACCCCCCCCCTCCAATTCCATGAGCATATTTGCACCAGAAGCTTTTCACACACTCTGTTCCAGGTCTTTGCACAAGGAAGCTGTTTGGTTTCCAGGACATTGTGGGAGACTGGAGCTGACCTCGACTTCCTGCTTTTGCCATGTAAAATTAAGTTTTTTAAAAAGGAACAAGTGCTCTGCATGAGGAGGGACAAACAGTGTTTGTTCTACGGCTGTTCCTAGGTAAATGTTTTTGTTTGTTTATGTTTAATTCAATTTATACCCCGCCCTCCCCACCGAGGCAGCTCAGGGCGGCTTACATCAGAATCATAGTATGTTATGATCACAGTCCTAAAATCCATAAAACCATTTAAACAATATAAGTTAAAACAATATACAGTCGGTGCAACCAAATTAGATGTTATTCATATTCTCAGGATGATGGTTATTCCAGAATTCTCCTATGATCAGTTGAAGGCTTGCCTGAAGAGAATGGTCTTACTGGCCTTGTGGAACTGAGCGAGGTCCCACAAGGCCCTAACTTCTTCCGGCAATTGATTGCACCAGGACGGGGCTGCCACTGAAAAGGTCCGATCCCTGGTGGTCACCAATCTTGACTCCTTCAGCCCTGGGATCACTAGGAGATGTTGAGATCCAGATCTTAGTACTCTCTGGGGAATGTGTAGGGACAGACGGTCCCTCAGGTAAACAGGTCCTTGGCCATACAGGGCTTTAAAAGTGATAACTAGCACCTTGTAACGAATCCGGTACACTATGAGTAGCCAGTGCAGTTCCTGCAGTGCTGGCTGTATGTGCTCCCACTTGGGCAGCCCCAGTAGCAGCCTAGCAGCCGCATTCTCCACTAGCTGAAGTTTCTGGGTTTGTGACAAAGACAGGCCCAAGTAGAAGGCATTACAGTAGTCCAATCTCGAGGTGACCGTTGCATGGATCACAGTTGCCAGGTTGCAACGGTCGGGAAAGGGAAGCAACTGTTTCGCCCATCTCAGATGAAAAAAGGCGGATTTCGCAGCTGCTGCTCTCTGGGCCTCCACCGTCAAGAAGGCTTCCAAACAGCACCCCCAAGCTTCTGACCTTGGGCGTCATTGACAGTGGCACTCCATCAACAGCTGGTAGCCTGGATCACCCCTTCCTTCTAACCATTTGGAGGGCTATGTCAAATTGCTAACCCCTCTCAGAGAACTACAACTCCCAGGGTTTTCTAGGGAGAGGAAATGACTACAGCACCAGTTTAAACTGGGATTCCACAAAAGAGGACAAAATTCCTACCTTTGCATGCTTCAATCATATGATTGTATAATTTCAATTTTTAAAAGCATGCAGTTTTTAGGAGTGAAAAGCTGTGGAAAAAGAAACTATTTCAGGAAAAGGAAGAAAAATATGAAATGAAGAGTCCTGGTTCCAACCTTATTCCATTATGATGAGAAGCAAAACAAAGAGCTTTATGTGAGACAAGCATTACTGTGCTCAAATATTAATGCATGGATAGTGTTCATCATGCTATTTTCATTGAAAGCAGACACTCAGGTATTAAATACTTTATGGTTTGAAAAGGGAAGAAAAACCACATATCTTTTTGTGATTCACGAACTAGCTGAAGCAGTTAGAAGGGCAATGAGCTCCCCCATGTGGTTGGCAGGGAAATTACAAGAAAACATGTTCCATTAACTTGGCACCATCATCATCTGGAGGAAGTTCAATCACACCTTCCTGCGCAGTCAGGATTGAGGTGAGAAGCTTGCCCATTTTTATTTTCCTATGTTGGAAGCAGAGTTCAGCTATCATTTTCCACTCCTCCACGCTACACTGTGAATCATTTATAATCATTTGTTCCAACACATCTAAATTTGAAAAAAAGAAAGAAAGTGAAGCAGTCTTTTAATGCATTTCATTTCTGGTTTGAGATTCATCTAAAATGGAAACGTTCATAGATTTTCGTGAAAGTTAGCAGAAATAATTTATCTAAAATTCTCAACAGATAGACATAAGATACAAAGAAATTTTTAGAATAATCATATCAATCAAAGATTTCAGGTTTTCACGGCTGGTAACATCATTAGGGTTTGTAGAATCTTTCGGACTCCAGTGCTGTGTTCTACTGAGTGAGTCACTCACTCAATGCACAGCAGCCAAGAAGGTCAGAGCGCCTGCTCCAGCTGCAATGCCACTGAGGATGTTCTCCACAGCCGAGAACGAAACGTCTGGAAGAAAAACTTTCTCCAGTAGAACACGGCACTTGAGCCCGAAAGATTCTACAAGCCCTAATCATATTAATGTTCATTTTATTTTTCAAAAATGAATAAACCCATAAATCAAATCATGGTTGCATTTAATCCCAAACTAGGCATACTGATTTTTAGTGAGCACATCCCTTGTGAAAGGGAGCATTAACTGGTAATTTAGCATGCATAAAAGATATACATTTGATCACTTGTTCAACTAGCATACATTTAAACTCTCACTTTAAACCCCCAGTTCAAATCCTGTTTCACCCATGAAGTCGGTAAGTGGGCCTTCTGTATGCCACTCTCTTTTAGCACAACAGCACTGCTGTGATGCACACTGGACTGGTGTCACCTGCATATGCTCTGGCAGACAGGATTAGGTACCTTTGAGGCCCTAGTCCAGGATTCACAATAGAGCCCCTTTCAAAAAGGAGCTGTAATGTAATGCCCAGGAAATTCCTGGTATAAGGTAGAAAGGCAGATTTCTGATCACAAAAAGTCATGAAAAAGCATCTGGCTGACATGCAGGCAGTATCTGCAAAAGTGAACTCTTCTGAAGAGTGGACGGATGCTTCCTGCATAGAAAAACTTGAACCCATCTGTTGCTGATCTGCCACCACCCTTCAAGCTCCATCACAGGACACATCCAAAAAAGCTTTCCTTACTATCAGACATCTTCTGGGACTGTGTTGAGAAGGAGTGTTAAGGATGGCCTTACAACTTGCCCAGAAGAACTGCTGACCATTTGTGGGTGCAAAACATGATCTGGTGCATTTCACGTAGACATGGAAAGCTGTGTCACAATGAATCTTCAACAAGCCCAAGATATTTTACTTCCATTTTTTTCAACCACATGTGTGTTTGTTTATTTATTGAATTTATAACCCACCCTCTCCAGTACAACAGAGCTCAGAGTGGATAATAATGGTAATAACAACCAATTAAAATAAAATAGTAGCAGCAACTTAGAATTAAAAACAGCTCTCAACAATATTACTAACAGTCAACACAATGGCCCATAAAAAGGGAGCACAGCATAGTGCCCCTTATCCAGAGGGGAGTAATCTTACACAAATTAAATAAATAAGGAATAATGAGAGAAGGGAAGGGGTGGGGAGAAGAGGGGAGGTCAGTTTTGATGGCAGACATTGCTGCCCTTACCTGTAAGCCTGGCGGAACATCTCAGTCTTTGCAGGCCCTGCAGAACTGCATCAGGTCTTGCAGAGTTTGGATCTTACTCAGCAGAGTTTCACCAGGTTGAAGCCAGGGCTAAAAAAGCCTTGGTTCTGGTCAGTGTTCCTTCTAAGCTGAGTTAGCGTGAGCTAGCTCACAGATTTTTAGCCTCCAGCTCACACATTTTTAGCCTCCAGCTCAGGAAGGATGACCCCAGAGCACACTAATTTATGCAGTAGCTCACAACTTTAATGCCAGTAGCTCACAAAGTAGAATTTTTGCTCACAAGACTCTGCTGCTTAGAGGGAACGTTGGTTCTGGTTGAGGCCAGCTGGATACTTTTTGGGCCAGGGATCACTAGTAGGTTGTCATTCATTGAGCAAAATACTTTTGGGGGGGACACACCAGAAGAGGCAGTCCTACAGATATGCTGATCCCAAACCATTTAGGACCTTATAGTACCAAGACCTTGAACCTGATCCGGTGTTCAACCTGCAGCCAGTGTAGTTGGTGGAGTACTGGCTGGATGTGGACTCTAAATGGTAGCCCTGCACAGAGCGAGTTGCAGTGCTCTATTCTGAAAGTATTTGTTGCATGAATCACTGTAGCTAATTCAGGGCATGACAGGAAGGGGGCCAGTTGTCTAACCTGGTGCAGATGGAAATATGCCAGCCTGGCCACATTTGTGATCTGGGCCTCCAATGAAAGGGAAGCATCCAGAATCATACCCAGACTCTTGATAGTAGGTACTGATGACCAAGGTACACCATCAAGAGCTAGGAGCTGGCATCCCAACCTGGAATCTTCCTGGCCCAGCCACAGAACCTCCGTTTTGGATGGGTTTAATTTCAGCCAGCTCTGTTTCAACCATCACACCACAGCCTCCAAACCTTTAGCCAAAATGTCTGGGGTGGGATCTGGCCAGCCACTCATCAACAGATACAGATGGGTGTCATCGCCATACTGGTGACAGCCCAGCCTGAAATTCCAGCTGGGTGAAGCGACAGACACAGATGTTAAATAACATTGGGGAAAGGACTGCCCCTTGGAGGACACCACACACCAAAGGGTATCATGAGGAAACTTTCTCCCTTAGTTACCCTCTGTCCCCAACCTTGGACAAATGAGACAAGCCACTTCAAGGCTGTCCTGCAGATCCCCATATTGGCAAGGTGGTGGGTCAACAGATCATAATTGACTGGGTTGAATGCTGCTGTTAGATGTAGCAATAACAGCAGTGCTGACCCACCTCAATCCAGCTGTCTACAGGGATTGTCTGTGAGAGTGACCAGCGCTGTCTCTGTCCCATGGCTAGGGTGGAAGCCAGATTGAAATAGGCCCAGAGATGATGTGTTCTCCAGGAAATATTTGACTACTGTTCTTGATTTCCATTTTCTTATGTTCTTAACATGAACTTACTCAGCCTCTATGCCATACTGTTGACCCTTCAGAGGAATTGTCGGCCACAGTGTAAGACAGAATGCTGGACAAGATGGACCACTGGTCTGACCCAGCAGGGCTCTTCTGATGTTCTAATAGCTCTTCCTGCATTTTTGACCTAAAATTCATATGCATTTGAAATGAAAATGAGCTTCCCACAGGACTCACTGATAAGTTATCAGTCAAGACCATAAGAAGAACCCTGGTCCATGTAGTCCAGCACCCTGTTTCACACAGTAACCAACCCATTGCCCTGGAGGGACAGCAAACAGGAGGCAAATGCCCACTTCTGACATTGCCTGTAGAGCTTTACTGAATGTTGTCTCTGCATGCTGGGAAAACGTAGACAGGGCATTAAGGCTACAGAACAAAACATCTACTGAAGCCTGTTTTATGGCTACCACATCAAGAAACATATTTTTTTCAAAATTATTTGTGTAGCAGTTTGTTACCAGCTCTGCTGTGCCTTCAGTAGTAAACTGCAGGCCAGGAACTCTGCCATGTAGTTCATTAAAAGGAACATTCTACTGTGCCTCTGACGATAGTTCAGAGCTAGCCATAATGGCTTGGATCCTATGAACAGACTGTGCTTCCTCACAACCTTCCATTTGAGCAAGAACAATGGTTTTCAGTGGGCTCATATGCAACCAGAAGTTTTAGCACAACAGGAAGCACAATCCATGGCAAGGTCTGTCTCTTCTGGGCATGGAGCAGGGGTCACTGGGGATGTACGTGTGTGTGGAGGGGGGAGAGGTATTTATGAAGTTCCTGCATTGCACAGGGGGTTGGACTAGATGACCTTGGAGGTCCCTTCCAAATCCATGATTCTATTATTCCAGTGTGCCCAGAACTTGTTGAGAGGCTATGAAACCTACTCATGATCATTATCAATATTGTCATTGCTATAAGCTACAAAAATGCCACCAATGCACATGCTGCTCAACAGAAGTTAAGTTTTTTTAAAAAAAAACACTGATCCTCATCCTGGGGGAGCTGCCCATGTCACTGATCCTCATACTCAAAGTGTATCAGAGGGAAAGAAGCAAGGCATGAGCCCTGTTGAGCCAGACCAAAGGCCCCTCTGGTCCAGGCATTGTGTTTTTAACAAAGACTAGCTGGATGCTTCAGGGAAAGGCCAGAGCTCAGAGACATTTGCAGCTAAAAGAATCTCAGATATAGACCAGTCAGAGCAGACAATACTCAGCTAGATGGATCAATGGAAGAATATAGTTCTATATGAGTATGTTCAAGTTCAAAAACAGGGTGTGGACTCTTCACTATTGTTTCTTTTAAGCATCTGCTATTCAGGCACATCCCCTGTAAAAGCTTATGCTAGAATACATTTTCTTTGTCTCTCAGATGCTACAGTACTCCCTCTAGGTTGCCATGTGACTCTTTTAGCTTGTAACCACTGAGCAACTAATTCTCTGTAAATCCCCAAGACGGAAAGGTAACCAATAACTGCAAGGAATGAGAGAAGCAAGGGTGAAAAAGGGATCATTGTGAGCAAATGCTGTTATACTTCTACTGAAAAAGTATGCAAAGCCTAGCCATGCTCACCTCTGCCTTCCTTGGCAACTTCTTCCAATACCTTTATGCAATAGAGTTTTTGTTCCTTGTTGGAAAGAAAGAGCACTGTTGCCCCAAGCGACAAGGCAGGTGGTTTCCCATTCCAGCCTTGAATTAGGTGGCGGATGAGTTTTATGCTAGGGCAGTTCTTTATCAGGTAGATATAATCATCTGAAACCAAGCAACAGAAAGGCTGTCTGAAAACCAGAAAATGCCTATAGAGGCTTGCTAGTAGAACAAGATGACACACACTGTTTCTTGTACTCCATCTCTAGGTCTGTCTAGCTTTTAGTTGATACTACTGAGGCTATTAGTGGAAGAGTAAGAAGCTGCAAGGAACAGACCTCTTCTACACTGGTACCTCTCCTTGTGGAACTCCTTACTCAAGGAGGCCTGACAGGTTTTTTTTAGGGCTGGTTAAGAGCCTATTCCTATTCAGATCAATCTATGATTCATTTCACTGCAGTCTTGATTTTATCTAGGACAGAAAGCTGGGAGGGCTGGGGGTCCATGAAGGAATCAAGGGTATCTGGCAGTCCTTTGTAAAGACCCTTCTCATGCCACCCAGGTGATGTGAAAACAGGGCCCTCACCATTTTTAGGAATGGGAGCAGCAGTTCTCTGCCACAAGGGATGGAATCAGGCTTTTCCTCTTTTTAAGGGCAGCATTTCACAGGACTGCTACCTCCCTTCTAGTCACCTAGCTTCCAGATAACTTTAGACTACTAGCCAGAAAAAATGCTGACTGGTAGCTGCTGGACCAGTAGCTCATCCCTAGGATTTCTAATGGGTGGAGTGGTACCAAAAAAAGTTCAGTCCATATGCAATCACTGGATTGGATCTAGTGATCCATCAGAAGAAGGTGCTGATGGTCACCCATCTTCACAGCTTTCCCCTCCCCACAGAAGTTCCTTTTAGACCCCAGTAAGTTTGATTCCAGGGATCATGGGTACAGTGTGGAGTAACAGCTATACTGATCAGTAAACTAAAGTGGAGTGGGAAAAATTTCCCCTCCCCATGTATCTCCCCAACCCATGCTGGTTGCAGAGTGGGGGGAGAGAGATCTAAGATCTGACTTGATAGAAAATAAAAACATCATCTTCAATTGACTTTTAAAAGTGTAGTTTATAAAGATTACTGTACTGTTCTTAGGATGGAAGTATCTATGGGGTATGTGACTTGTTGCACATGCTCTGAAAAGGGGCATGTGGTATGTGCTGGCAAGAGTGCAGGAGAGAGCCCGTGAAAAAAAAAATTCCCCACAGGTAGATTCTGTGGGGTCTGTGGAAAAAAAAATTAAGATAAGTGGGAAGTCCTCTGGTTGCTAAAGTCTTGAGAACCTCTAATCTAGGGCATGGTCGCTATCTTAGTTTAAAATTACAATGTACTGTCAATTATATTGAGAGCTGAGTTGAGAAGCCTAACCAGGCAGAATGCAAAAAATTATAGGTAGATATGCCTTAAGAACAGGGATGGGGAACGTCAGGCCCGAAGGCTATTTACAGCCCTCTAGATCACTTGGTCTGGCCCCCAGGGATTGCTGGGCCGAGCCAAACCATGTGGTGGACTCCCTGGGGCCCGGCTGGCCAGCGAGGATCATGCAGCCCAGCCACACTGTGCAGCAGCCACCCCAGGGAGCAGCTGGCTGGCAGGGATCATGGGGCCCAGCCACACTGCAGCCTCCCTGGGGCCTGGCTAGCCAGCCAGGATCACTGCATGGCCTGGAATAGTCAAAGTTCAGGTAAGTTTCCCCCTCATTTCATTTCCTTTTCTTTCTGTGTCTTCCCCCCATTTCTTTGTTTCCTTTAATTCCCCCTTTCCCCCTTTATTTCCCTTTCTTCCCCCTTTCTTCATTTTCCTTAATTAACCTTTCTTCCCCATTTTTTTATTTATCCCCCTTTATTCCCATTTCTTCGTTTCCCTTCATCCCACTTTCTTACCTCCATTTCATTTTCTTTCTTCCTCCCATTTCTCTTTCCCTCCTTCCCTCCCTCTCTCTCTCTCTGTGGAGTCTGAGTGGTGGGCATTGTGAAGGACTGCTGCTGGGGTATGTGGGTGCCTTTAAAGGTCTGCTGGGAGCAGCTGCAGTTTCCACATGAAGGGAGGAAGGGAGGGGTGGGAGCCAGCTACCACCAGTTCAATTTGCACATGATTATCCCAGATGGTGTGGCCTAATATACTAATGAGAGTGTGACCTAATATGCTAATATTAGGGGATATGGTCTAATAGCGGGCCAGTGCATGTGTGTGTGCTGAATTAGGCTCTCCTCACATGATTTCAAATGCTCAAAATTATGTGCATTAATTTTGCTGGCCTGAATCGTTCTCCCTTGGCAGAGCACTGCTTTTTAAGTTGATAATTTTGTATAGCCTGCAAATTATAAATATCCAAATGGCCCATGGCAGAAAAAGGATTCCCCACCCCTGCTTTAGAATCTACCTGTGGGAAAGAATTGGAGCTGCTGGATGTAGTCCATGGCTCCAGAGAATTGGCCCTGTCTGCACAAGCACAGAGCAGCTTTCTTGTGAGCACCACACCGGCTGTAGGCAATCTGAGCCAAAGCAAGACACTTGGATGCATTGTGTGGATTCTCCTCTCCATAGGCACAGATGACATCACCTGTTTCCTCACTGAATGACAGTCTGCAGGAAACAAAGGCAATATGGCAAATTGCTGGACTTTTGGGTGCTAAGAAGGCTTTCAAACGAAATAACAACACTTAAAATTTCTATGTTTTAGAAAAGCCCTATTCAAACGGTGTTCCGGATAATGTTGAGGTTCTTTTGAAGCATACCAATGGTTCCTCAGTTTGTAGATCAGTTCTGGCGGACAAGTTTGCCTGCAAGACAGCTTATCTACAACTACTGATCCCTACGACCAACAGGCACTGCAGGGTGTGTTCTAGGATGCATTCTCATTTCATTTAAGGTAACAACAATATCTAAAATACATGGGCCAGCACCTTAGGCAAATTGAAGGCCCACCAGAAACATTCACATGAACGTAAGAGCACTGCTGGATCAAACTAAAGGTCCATCTAATCCTACATTTTTTCCCCCCAACAACAGCCAAACAGATGTACCTGGAAGATCTACAAACACGGTATGAAAGCCAAAAGCCCCCCACTGTTGCTGTTCTTCCAGGAGCCGCTGTTCAGAAGAACACTGCCTCCGAATATAGTCATCATGGTTAATGAGCATTGATGGACCTAACTTGCATACATTTTTCTAACTTCCTTCTAAGCTCCCAGAGTCCTCTGCAATGTGTGATGATTCTGTGGCAAATAGTTTGATGTGCAAAGGGTTCCCTGAAGGCAGAAAACTTGAGGGCCACTCCTTCTAGTGCCTCAAATAACTTCAGTAATCCCTTCAACGGTTCTGTAAAGTAGGGTTGATATTACTATCTGCATTTCACAGATAGAGTCCAAAGGCCAAAAGACAGTGGCTAGCCAGGGCAACCTATGAAGGTCACAGCCAAGGTGAAATCTGAATCTTCCCAGTTTACAGCTCAGAGTCTTTTCCCAGGTATATCCCTGGATGGGACTGACAGATGTGCTCTATCAGCTTGGTGTTCCAGGGGCATAGAGGCCCAATCTAGATTGGCACTAGGGGTCAAGCCTATCCCTGTGCAATTTGCCTGACCTGCAAAAGGCGCAAGGGAGCCACTGTTTGCCCTGTTACACATAGGGTCGCCAGCCAGCATGGAGAAAAATGCCATGTCCCTTTAATAGGGGCTTAATGGGATGTTATTTAGCACATTATACTGTTAACTTCCTTGCCCTGAAAAGCTCCAGCTGCCATTTTCACATGTTAAACCTCTATTAAAGAGACAGGGCATTTTTCCCCAAGCTTGCTGGCAGCCTGAGTTACACATTAATTTTCTTTGGTGGGGCAAATAGCAGCTCCTCGGGGTGTGCTGCAGTCCTGATCTGAAGCTGGGCCCACACCTGCCTAGAAAGCATGGAACTTCCAGACCTGCTCTGTCAACTGGAACCAAGAATATGCCCAGGATAGCATACACGTGAGCTCGTATACCAGACTCTCTGTTCAAGTTACACATACTCCTGCCCATCTCTGACACTCATGGTTGTGATCCAGATAGCTCCTTTAGATTGTACATACTGGGATTTCTTTTTTTACTGACAATCCCTTGTGCTGCATGAGAGTATGGTGAGTGGTGTGTAGGGTACGCTGGCGCCCCCGTTAGATGGGGGCCTATTTGTGCAGGTGTATGTGGTGGAGCCCACCACACAGCCTCACGGGTTGGGGCCTGTATTCTTCTCAGCCCTGCAGCCTCTCATTACTGAAATTCTCAGAAGGTCAAATTAGCAGTCTTAGCCTTGAGAATACCTCAGCCTATAGGCATAAGGCCTCTGTGCAGATGTGGCTGGTCTTGCTGGAGTTTCCCTCCTTTGGCCAGAATCAGGTGGTGGCATGCAGGATAAAAAGGCCCCTCCAGCACAAATTCAACCTGTGTGTTAGCACTCAACTGATGGCCAAAAGAAGGAAACTGCAGCAAAGGAACCTTATCACACTAATAGACCAAGGCTGATCAGGGTATTACCTAATCCAGTGATTCCCAATAGAGGTGCTCAGGGATGTCATGGTTCTTGCTGGGGTGTTTTCTTCTTCCCCAGAACAAAGAGTCAATCCTGACTTTCTTCCACCTCAAAAGAACACAGGAAGCATCACCTTTCTGTTTGCAAAGAGCATCCATTTGGAAACAAGATGCCATTATTGATTCATGTGATTGGCCCCAGTCCCTTTGGCAGCAATTCTGTGGTGGTCCCGTCCACTCACTGTTCTTAACACTATTAAGAACCCCTGCCCCAATTCTATACAAAGCCTGCAAGATGGCCATGTTTGCTGGTCAGAGCAACTACAAGTCCATTCATACATGAACTGGGGCAATGACCAACTGGAAGAGAGCCAGGTTGTGAATGCTTCTTGTGCAGTCCAAAGCTTCAAATATTATCTAAGCAATACTCATGATGCAATTAATTCTGCTGTGGCTTGGCTGCTTTGTGCAGGCAACAGACTGCCTTTGCTCTTCTCTCTATTGTTTGACATTTTGCACCGCTTTCATTTTAAAATAACTGGTCTGATAGAGCCTGGCTGCCTCAGTTTCTGAGGAATTGCACTTTACATTTTGAAAATTATTGCCCAATGAAATGCATTTGGCTTGTTTTATTTTGTGAAGGATCATCAGGAAAAATTCCAAGAGCCTTCTTACTTTTGCTGGGTGATCCAGTACATAACCAGATCTAGCCGCTTCTCCGCTAAGGCACATCTGATTGCTTCTGTTGTCAAATTTGCTGGAAGAGGATACTTGACAGTCGTGCTTGTGCTTACAAGAGCTTCGCAGTACATAAGCAGAGGGAGCATCTTCCCTTTAATACGACCAATAGCTAAAGAAACAAGTTGGGGAGGGGAGGGGAGAAAAGGCTTCAAGAAAACACACTTTTGCCTGGGGCTGTTTGTACCTTCCTTCCTTTCCAATTTGGATGCCACCAAAGGAACCCCAATTCTGATTTCAAAGTAAATTGTTGAAATACTAAGGGGCAAGTATTTGCTTACCTCACTTAAGGTTAAAAAAATTGGACATTAATGGAAAGGTATGCAGGTTCAAGAAATAAAAAATGCAAATGGAGTGGAAGGGTGGAAAGGGGCGTTTGGAATAATGAGAAACAGGGGTCGAAGACAGCATTTACTGACAGCCCAAACACAGAGATCAGATAGCTACAATAGGTCCAAATGCAGACAGATTAAAAACATGGAATAGATAAATGCTTCTGAAGAATTCACAAGCTTTGAGTGGTAGTCCTAAGAATAAACATTCCTCTGCATTCAGTCTAAGGTTCACCTGGCTCAAAGAGTCGCCTCAGCCAACCGAAGAAGCTAAAAAGAGAAGAGATCATGTCTGAGGCTCGCCATACCCTTAAACTTCTCCAAGGTCTCTTGATTCCGTAGAATACCTCTTGGGCAGTTTGCTGCAAATATTGCTGCAGACTCATAGTGGCCACGGGAAAATAATTCATTGAATCTAGACAAATTAAAGAACATACAATTCTAAGTGGCAATGGGGAGACACAAGAACTGAATTCCTGGCAATGGGAATGCATTAGTTAGATCTGGCCCTGCATGTTCCATGTTCCCTACTTGCAACTATTTTCATTAGGCTGAGCACAGGAGGAAGCAAATCACAGTTTCCTGAGGCCCTGCCATGTCTCAGTCAATGGGTGGGAACTATGTAGCAGAGAAATCAGAAGGTGAATTCTCCTCCACTGTGAAGGCTTTCCCTTTTGACCACTGGAATAAATGAATCAGGGAGACTTGATCAATGCCCTGTGTTGTTTAAGAGGACATCTGGGACAAGCTAAATACCTTTTCGGGTTAAAGCAGAGTTTTGCAGCTAAAATTATTAATATTGGGTATATTCCAGAATTACAATGTGGCTGATTATATAAATTGTGGTTATATTCATTTTCTTTTTAAATACAGTAAAAGTTTTGCTAGTTAGTGCCTGGTTAACTGGACAGCTTGCTTAAATGGGCAGACACTGACCAAGGGACTTGGGTGCAAGCTCAGTAAAAGCTTTGTTATTCAGCATATTTGATTAACCAGCAATCCCATGATACTGGTTAACAATGCCTTTACTGTATTACTGATTTATTGTTTTGTTTTTATCTTATCATCTGGCTTGGGTTCCCACCGTGTTGAGAAAAAGACAGGTCTTGACAAAATTTTAAATACATAAATGCAGTATCTAATACAGTGGTTCTAGTGAAATGTTGAAGTAATGCAAAGTGCTCGATGTGCCAGGAATTTTCACATGCCTAGTGAAGGAAAGGGAGAAGAGGAAGCACAGGCCAGAGGGCTCTCTGGGCAACTGATCATCTTACCTTTCAAGGTATTCAAGCAAGTCTGCTGCCTCTTTGTCTCGGGTGGGGTCACGTTCAAATATACATGAGCTGCTGGAGACAAGTGAACCTGAAAGATCAGATCCACCAATAAGAAAACAAAACCAACATTATTGTTACCAAAACTAGGAGCTGTGCAAGACTAGAAGTTTAGATTGGGCTTCCCCCAAAGAATTCTGGGAATGGTAAGAGTGCTGAGAAATGTTAGAAATGCCTAGCACACAGAGCAGAACTATAATTCCCACACTCCTCTGGGGAAAGGTAATAATTAGGTTCCTGAAAATTAGGGGGGTTTTTTTTAATCACAGGTCCCTATTTGTATGCCTGTACCTTCACAGGCTACATGGGTGAGCACCAGAGACAGGGCCTCTTCTGTAGTGGCACTCGAGCTCTGAAACTTCCTCCCTACTAAGATTTGCCTGATATTAAATGTACAAGCTCTTAACTGCCAAGCAAAGATGTTTTATTCTTTCAGGTCTCCTTCCCCTGTGGATTTTTATTACTGTGTGATCCTATGCAGAATTATCATGATAAATCACTTTGCAGAAATCTATATGGAGAGGTGGCATACAATTACACTTTGATTCCTTTATTAGATCATTTGGGTTTTATCCCTTTGTTCTTTTAGTAGGTTTTTAATGATTTCATTGAATGCAATCTTAAAATTGTTTACTGCATTTTCCTTCAGCTATTGGTGGATCTTTTTATCTCACTATTTCATTGTTTTTTCCATTTTTAGAATTCTTATTGCAAGAAGGAGGAGGAAAAGGAGATTGGACTTATACATTGCCCTTCACTCAAAGTCTCAGAGTGGCTTACAATCTCCTTTCTCTTCCCCTCCCCACAACAGGCACCCTGTGAGGCAGGTGGGGCTGAGAGAGCTCTTTTAAGAACTGCTCGAGAGAACTGTGACTGACACAAGGTCACATCAGCAACTGCATGTGGAGGCATGGTGAATTAAACCCAGTTCTTCCAGATTAGAGTCTGCACTCGTAACCACTATACCAAACTGGCTCTCACGTTTTAGATATTTATATGCAGAGGCTGGCCATAAATGTGTTAAATAAATATTTCAAAATATAACTTTTGTGCACCAAGCAACACAGCACCTGCACAGAGGGCTTATGGTCTCTACAAATACAGAGGGACTTGCAAAGAAGTCACAGAAGATGGATTGTGGAGTGAGTTGACAATGGAGAAACAGGAAATGTGAAGGTAGGGTGGCTTACAAAGGGTTTCTTTTAAAAATAAAGTGTTGAGGAATATTCTAAAGGAGAGGGATCAGGAATAGGAAGAGAAAAGATGCTCCAGGCTAAAGTCACTGAGATTCAATTTTAAAAACCAGATTAATGGCACTCAATTAAGTGGTATAGAACAGAAATGTTGAAGACGTAGGAAAGATGTAAAGGAAAAGGAGGAGATGTATTGTATATATAAAAGCCTAGCTGTATTAGGGACAGCTCACTTACCCTCCCTTTGGTTGAGCCACATGTCACTCAAAGAACAACCCCATCCTACAGCCCTGGAACAGACAAGGATTGGGCCACTGCGGAAGCTGCTAGGCAGTGGTTGTTGCTAGGCAATCAAGCAGGTGGGGGAAGGAGGCCCTATTTTGGCCTTTGAGGGAGAAGTCATTGGGCCCAGTCCTGACTACAGTTGTCAGCTCCAGGTTGGTGGGAAAGTCCTGGAGATTTTGTGGTGGAATCTACAGAAGCCAGAGTTTGGGGAGGGGAGAGGCCTCAGCTGAATATAATGCCATAGAGTCCACTCTCCAAAGCAGTTATTTTCTCCAGAGAGAGAGAGAGAGAAATATCTGTTGTCTGGAGTTCAGTTGTGATACCAGATCTTCAGGTTCCACCTGGAGATTGGCTACCCTAGGCCTGCCAGCACCCTCTGGGTGACTTGATGCCACTTGACTGGCATGACTTAACTAGGCCTGGCTGCTTGCTCCTGTTAAGCAGCAGCCCCAGTATGTCAGCCACAGTGACAAAGAAGTTAGTGCTTCAGAGCAGAGTCTGCCAGACCCAGGTTCTTGCTGTGCAAGCTAACTGGGTGATTTCAGACCAGTCATAGACTTTCAGCCTAACCTACCTCCCAGGGTTGTTGTGCAGATCAAAAGGGAGAGAAGGGGAGGATGTAAGCTGCTTTGGTCCCCACTGTGGAGAAAGACTGTACTTTTCCTAGATAAAGGCTGCAGGGGAAGGAGATGGAAAGCCAAAGTCAGAGGGCCAGATACAAGTAGGTTGATGGTGGCTGGGAAGGAGATAGAGTTGCCAACTCCAGGTTGGAGAATTCCTGGAGATTTGAGGGGTGGAGCCTGGAGAGTGTGGGGTTTGAGGAGGGGTGGGGCCTCAAAGAGGTACAATGCCATAGATGCCACCCTCCAAACCAGCCATTTTCTCCTGGGGAACCATTGTTGCCAGTCTCCAGGTAAGAGGTGAAGATCACTCAGAATTACAACTGCTCTCCAGATGGCAGAGATCTGCTCCCCTGGATAAAATGGCAGCTTTTCAGGGTAAACTCTGGGTCATTATACCCTGCTGAGGTCGCTTCCCTCCTGCTTTGCTCTGCACTGTGAAGAAAGACTGTATTTTTCCTAGGTAGAGGCTGCAGGGAGGGGGGAGGAGATGGAAAGCTGAAGTCAGATCAGTTCCCCTACTGAAAATGGCCACCTTGAGGTGCATACTCTATATAGTATACCATAACACAAGCATGCCAGGCCAAAAAAAACTCCAGATCACACCACAATTTCACGCTGATGCTAAATTCCATAAGACTGAAGATGACAGGAAAAGACAACAACAATGCACTGCAAACAAAAGGAATGCTAAGCTTCAGCATCTGTGTGACCATTGTCATGCCCCACCACAAATTATTTTTCTTCTCTCCATTCTTAGCCTATTCCAGAGCTTTGAGCCACCACAGACACGGGGACACACACACACACACATGGAGCGGGGTGGGGGGAACTGGCATCTGTTTCAGCTGCAGGGTGGGTGAGAAGACAGCAAGGGGGGGGGGAGTGAATGCCTTCATTTGGGTGAGTGGGAAGACAGCAAGGGGGGTACTCTCCCAGAACCTCTTTCTAGGGCCCATTGTATTTTCTTCCACAATGGGCATTATTCCTAGTTTATATGAATAAATCTTGATCAAATGCACATTCTTAAGTAGATGTTTGCCTATTTTAGTGGGAGGAGGATTTGCTGTGGAATGGTGACATTCTTAACGAACTTTTACCTCTTCCAAGTTTTCGCTCATGTTCTTTTATTTGATTAATTATTTGCTTCAAGGTTTCAATACTCTTGTCTGTATTCTCCCAGAAAGTCACTGCACTTGCAAATTGTGTTATTCGGTAATAGCTACAAATAAGAAGAATTGTGGGTGAATGTGGCTGGCTCATCAGACTGTTCACAAAACTTGTTGTGAAATTGTGCCATTGGCCTCCCTGGCATCCTTTATCCTTAGCATTTTGTTCCATTTCTTTTTGTTCCCTCCAAGCTTCAGGCTTCAAAACTTAAGGTCACCTTCTATGCTACAAACTTTCCCACTGAACCTCTGCCCTAATTCTTCAAAGGATTCACAATTTATTGCCTCAGGATCAATTCATATCCTATGTTCAGGTAGAAATGCAAATATTTTCCATATAGGGATATACTCATTGTGTGAGTCTGTGGCTCCACAAAAGGAGAACATTTTTCAAGACCACACCATGGATTCTACATTCTACAGGACAACTGGTGATTAATCAAACAAGTGCATTAGTAAATTCATATAACAGATTCAGTTGTGCACATACATGTGGGAACATCTACCATCTCTGTAAAGTACCATCTGAATTAACTTTTAAACATCCCCTAAATTTTGGGGGGTTTAGTAGTGCTACCTAAAAAGCAATTTCATTGCAATGTATTGTTTTAACTATCAGTCATTAGGGTTTGTAGAATCTTTCGGGCTCAAGTGCCGTGTTCTACTGGAGAAAGTTTTTCTTGAGCCCGAAAGATTCTACAAACTTGAGCCTGAAAGATTCTACACTTGAGCCGGAAAGATTCTACAAACCCTAATGATGTTACCAGCCATGAAAACCTGAAATCTTTGATATCAGTCATTAACAGCAACATCCTGAGCAGGACAGTCTGGGAACTAAATCCTTACACATGAAAGGTGTGTGCTCTGTTACATAAGCTTGGGGCCCTTCCCATCATATAAAAGTGACCGTGTTCTGAGCAAGATAACCGGGGGGGGGGGGCGTTCCATCTGTCCAGTGCCTTGGCCAAGGATCTTTCCCTAGTTGTGCTTCATGGGATTCTCTGATTTGAGGTACCAGAGATTGAACATAGAACTTCAGGCACCACTAAGGCATGGCTTCTCATGTAAGCAGAAAGCACTGCATCAGTATGACAAAGTTATTCAGTGGCATGGGTGAGTGGAAGAACACCCCCCAGAGCCCACCTTCAGAAAAGGCAAATGTATGTTGTAAATGGAATCATTATACCAAAACTTCAGCTTTTCATTTTCTTCCTCAGACTTATCTCTCCGGCTCAGGGCACGATTCAGCTTCTCTTCAATAACAGCCATGTTCTCCATGGGGACATATTTTGTGAAAACAGCTTCTTTCAGCTCCAGGATTCGCTTCTGCAGATGATCCAGGTGCTTAGTCAGAGCATCCACGTTGAAGGAATCTTTATGGCTGAGACCTGTTAAGGAAGGAAGAACAAAACTTTCCATGAATTTGTGACTGTTATTTATAGCTATTTATATAATTCAATGTATAGAATTCAAGCTGAGAACAAAGTGGAATTAAAATGAAATCAATTATGGCTTTCATTATCAAAATTTAAGGGGCCCTCCCACTTCTTAAAGGCAAAAGCCCAAGTATATCACAATGTTGAAAGTATATCACATACTCTGCACATGCTATCTAACAGCACAACACTCACACGTGTTAAAAGCAAAGCCTGAAATTGAGCAGAAGAGCTACATGTGCTTAACTCTCTTCTATTTAAAAGGATGGACTTAAAAACAATTTTTACCTTCTGCTGTCGCTTGCATTTCTGATGTCTTGATTTTACTATTCTAAGGTTAAAGAGTTACTGTTAGATTTTGTTTCATTGATTCTTATCTGATTTTAGTATGATATTTTAAGGTTTTAATTTTGCTGTAAGTGACCCTATTTTATTAAGAAATAGGCAAGGCAGGATTTGTTTTAAATAAAGAAATAAAATTACCGTAATTATGCTTGGATCATGCCCCGTTGGATTTTTTTTTTAAAAAGACAGAAAGAAAATAGCTTCAAAGAACACAAACAGCTATGATGCCTTTAAGGGGTGGGGATTCTCAGCTCTCTCACCAAGAAAGCTGAGAGGTGCCACTCCTGATTCCTCCTTCCATAATGCGCCAGACAGACAACTAGGGGGTTCATCCTGTGCTTCTTTCCAGGACAGTTCCCAAAATTCTTTAAGAGAAATGGTTATACTCAGCCAGTGACTTTTGCTGGCTTTGTTTATCATTGCTGGCACATGAACTTTGCCAAGAAGTCTCAAGCCCCCTCACCCAACACATCAGACAGATAACTTGTTTAAAAAAAAAAATCCTGTCCTCCTCTGCAGGAGCTTAGATACAGGTTTGAATTCACACTCTGCCACGGAAGCTTGCTTGGTGACCTTGGGCCAGTCATATACTTCCAGTCTAACCTTCCACTCACAAGGTTGTTGTGAGGACAAAATGGAAAAGGAGGGAATGTTGCAAGCCACTTTGGCTTCCCACTGGGAGGGGGAAAACAAAAGGCACTGCAGACAGCAGGTGAGAATGTAGAAGTAAGAAAGCAGGGAAGGAGAACTGAGAGGTGACATCAGTAGGCTGTCTTGAGAATAGGCAAGGTTTGGCTTGCCACTCCCCACCTCTAGTGCTTCCTCAAAATGGCTTCGTAAAGAGATTGTAGTTTAAAGCCACAGTTTTACTTGTGTGGTCAATGTACCAATGAGAGCCAATGTGGTGTAGTAGTTAAGAGTGGTGGACTCTAAGCTGGAGAACCAGGTTTGATTCCCCACTCCTCTTCCACATGAAGCCAGCTGAGTAACCTTGGGTCAATCTGAGTTCCCTCAGAACTCTCTCAGCCCCACCTACCTTACAAGGTGCCTGTTGTGGAGAAAGGAAGGGAATGTAATTGTAATCTGCTTTGAGACTCCTAAAAGCAGAGAAAAGGAAAAGCAAGGTATAAAAACCAGCTGTTCTTCTACCACACCACAGCCAATGTCTCCAAAGTACAGGCTAGCCATGTGAAGATCATCCTAAATGAATCCTCGATGTTCAGAGACAGTATGCTGCAGAATACAAATTGCTGTGAGATAAAAGCAAGAGACAGCTGTTGTCTTCTGCTTGCTTATGAGCTTCCCTGAAGGTATCTAGATGGACAGTGTAAGAAACGGGATGGGCTGGATGGCCTTTATTTAAACTCAGACAAAATTGATTTTTCCAGTATAGATGACCTACCTGGTATGGCCTTAGAAGGATCCAATTTTTTGCCTGGGAGTGGACTTTCAGCTGCAGATGTTGTCCTGAAATTTCTTATTTTCTGTATCAAGTTCTCAGTTCTTGCAGAATTTCTCTCAATTTTCTTTATGCTTAAAAAAAAACTATTTGAAGTTAAAATTGCTTCAGTATAATCCTGCCTCTCATCCAGGCAGGTGCCTAAGCAGACTGGCTTTTGAAATTAAGGGCCTGTAAGGGGCTTTGAACTCTTGCAGTTGTTCTTATTTTAACCTTGTGCTTCTTGTGGGGATTATTTAGCTTTTGGTGCCTTGCACTGGGGATTTGGAATTAAAACGCTGGGTCAGAAGGAGAATTTTAATCAATGCATCCTTCATTCAAGGTGATCAGATTGGAAGAGCTGTTTCTTGCTTGCTTGATTCAATGCAGTAAAGGCGCAAGAGAAAGTGAGTGCTGTTTTAAACTCTGAGTGCAAAGATGTTAAAAGTTGTTACCTCTCTATGTATTGGAGGCTTTGTATAATGTAACCTTAGAGTTTCAAATGGGGGGAAGGAAAAGCCCCAACAACAAAATATCCCATGTCTGTTTTTCTTTCCCAGTTAACCCATTTAGGGAACTTGCATTTCACAGTTCTCTTGAACAGTCAGTCATATACTACAACTGCATCTTTCCTGTGCTTTTCAAACACTAATGCTCCCCTGAAACGAAGAAGCCCACGCTTACGTGTGTATTTTTTTGGCTTTTATTGTTTTATGTTCCTGGCACTTTTTAATGAATTGGTGTTTTTATTGTTGATGATTTTAGCATTCATGTAATTTCTCAAACTGAAGAAAGAAATCGGAGAGCCAGTGTGGTGTACTGGTAAAGAATGGGAGGGATGGTGGCTCAGTGGTAGAGCATCCGCTTGGTAAGCAGAAGGTCCCAGGTTCAATCCCCAGCATCTCCAACTCAAAAGGGTCCAGGCAAATAAGCATGAAAAACCTCAGCTTGAGACCCTGGAGAGCCGCTGCCAGTCTGAGAAGACAATACTGACTTTGATGGACCGAGGGTCTGATTCAGTATAAGGCAGCTTCATATGTTCAATGTTTGATCAGTATTTGGGAGCCCCAGGTTTGAATCCCCACTTGTGTCATGGAAGCTCACTGGGTGACCTTGGAACAGTCATTCTCACAATGGACCTGCCTCATAGTTGTTGTGAGGATAAATGGAGGAAACTAGAACGATGCAGGCTGCTTCAGGTCCCCATTGGGTATAAAGGCGGAGTACAAATTAATTAATTAATTACCTTTCATGTTTTGTAAGCAGCTACAAACATTGCTTAAGGCAGAAAAGTCGCATTTAGTTGTTTAAAGAAATTATCTCTTCAGTCATTAATATCTTTCTTACAAAATAGGATGGGTCAAGGCTGCTTACAAGAGCCAAGCAATCGAGCAAGAGAAATAAAGCCAAAATTAAATTTAAAAATAAACAATGCCCAAAACAATCTTAAGGGAAATTGAAATTCTTTTCCTAATCTTTTTTATGCTGGTCATAAACATACTGAGACATTTATATAATCCCATTCACATTTCATTTTGAACACATGAAGTTGCCTGAGACAACAATAGGCAGATTCTACTCTGGTCCATTCAGTGGGCCTTCCATTTAAGAAACATCCTTAGGATTGCACCGTTAGTTAATCCATGGATCCATCTAGTGTACTACTGTCTGCTCTGACTGGCAATGGTTCTCCAAACAAGAGGATCTTTTCCAGCCCTGTTCCTCAAAAGCTTTTTCCTGAGGAAGGACCGGGGGGGGGGGTGTATCTGGAGACTTGTGTATGCACAGAAGGCACTCCCCCTACTGTGCTTTTTAAATGTTTGGTGATTATTTTAAAATATTTCTGTTCTGCCCTTCTTCATGAAACATGGATGACTTTCAGCAGTTAATACAGTACTTATAAGAAGACCCCTTTGTTCTTGTATTAATGGATCAATCACACCATTTGATTGTAATTACAATATTGCATAAAAATATGATGCAAGTCTCTCCATAGTTAAAAGTAAGAGAAGGGGTCCCTTACTTCTCTTCCAGTTGAGTAATTCTCTTCCTATAATACATGAAGGTTGTAGGTTCACATGCTAACACTTTTAATTTTCCATGAAGGTAGAATGCAGTTCTCTGGCCCTTCTTTATTGCTTCTATAAAGGCATCATATTCCTGCTTGATTGTAGTCAGGATGTTCTTGTACGTCTTGACATGCTCAATTATCTGGGTCAATAACAAGAAGACTGGATATCTGCCACCACTGATTTATAACAACTTCACATACAAAATAAGCAAACATTCCATTCCAAAATCTCTGAGCAGATGCTAACCTCTTGAAGAGGCAGTCCAAAAACTCACCTCTCCAAGGGCCCAGTGGCACAATCCCCTGCATATTTGCTCAGAATTAAAACCTGTTGTGTTAAATGAGGGGTCGTTTTGTAGGAAAATAGGTAGTGGAGCTCATCCAGAGATTGTTATGCAGCTACACCTACTATTCAATAGAGAAGGTGGGAAGGAGGAGGTGGAACTGTCAGAAAGGTTCAAGAGCTGTGCTCCTGTTAGTTCCCGCTGAATCTGAGGCCTGGTTAAATGCATGCTGTCCAATCCTATGCATGTTTACTCATGAACCTTCATTATTCAATGGGACTGACTTTCAAATAATTATGCCTCAGACTGCTGCCTTCCACAAGTTCTCTGACTGCACTGAGATGTCATTCAAGTTTATACATTTGTTTTCTTTTTTAAGCAACTATTATCCTTATTTTAAATTTTATGGAGGACAAAAGATTGGATCCAGATTAAATTTTCCAATGGCAGAATGGAACTTTCTTGCCTCCCCCCTCTCACTGACCTCTAAGAAATGCTGCTTCCTTAGGAATGACATGAGGGTGGTCTAAAGCAGGAAGGTGAGAATTGTCAATTTACTCTGGATCCAACCCAAATAAAATGAACTCAGTCAAATCAACACACTTCAAACAGAATACCTACATTACTTTACCACTGATGGTTCTAATCACAAGCATTATATAGAAGGTATTCCAAGTTGCTAGTACTATTCAAAAGATCTGTGACTACCTATCTACTAATTACATACATAATTGTACATGGAGACAAGCTTGTGTGGTTTACCTATTGCTGATGTAACTGCCAATACAGCACAGAAGTAACATAGGCTTCCAAATGGTAGTTTTCCCTGACCCAGGCCCCAGGCAGTGGCTGCCACCACCTCCAGAGGGCTTTATCACCATACTTAAAAAAAAAAAAAATCAGCAACTGAATATCATTATTACAATCTGTGCATCAGGTTCTCTAAACCAAGAGCTGTCATTTTAAAAAGTAAGTCTAGCCCTTTTTGTTGCAGAGATATTAAGGGGGAAAGTATATATCTGCAATGAAAGGAGATAGACATGTCCTCTTTTTTAAAATGAAGCCTGGGAATGCAGAGAAATGAAGAACCAAATTATTCTGAGGCTGAGACCTTTCACATCACCTACAGCCTGCTCCATACTGGAGATATCAAGGACTGAACTTGGGACCTTCTGCATGCCAAGTAGATAGATGCTCTACACTGAGCTGCGATCCCTCCACAATTTGCGTCTCAGTTCTGACCCCACTGGGTGGCCTCAATCAATCTAATAGCCTTCTTCCTGAAATGTGGGGATAAAAATAGTGGTCAACTTTGCAGGGTTAGGATTAATGATATAATTTACGTACAGGGTTTTGCACACTTAAATGGTATAGTAACTCTAAGTTTTAGCAAGAAGACGACTAGTATCACAGATCCATAAGAATCACATTCACTAATTCAGAAAAGTATAATATCTGTGGCAATGGTCAGTTACCATTTCAAACACATTTCTGTATATGACATAATACTCTTCAGCTGGCCCTTCCTCAGTGCAGCCTACTTTCTCAATTTCTGAAATGATGTATTTCTGGATGTACTCCAGAAACTCTTTCTCACTCTCTGGAATGATGGGAGGCAGTACTGAATGTCTGCTCACTCCGATGTCAGCTGTTGACATGGTGAAGCCCACTAGCTTTCCATTACAGGCAGAAAGTGTAAGTCTTGGTCAGTCTCCTTTAAATGGAAGAAATGCTTCAATCACAGCCTAAAAGAAAGGATGTCACTGTTAAAATTATTTGAAAGATCAAGAGATCTGGAGGCAGTTCTCTAGCTCTTTATTCTAGGAGAGCAACAATGTGGATTATGAGAGCTGATTACACTAATGATAAAGGTCTGTACTATAAACTAGGAACACCTGAACCTCAGTGGTGCCATAAACCCATGAAAAAGCCCCCCAGGAAGCCCACAGGGGAATGAAGCAGTGAAGAGAACTGGATATAATGACCCTGAAGTATTTATGAAGAGATATAACTTTTATTAGCTGAATGTTTGAGCAGTTAACCAGATCAGCTCTATCTGTTATGGTCTGTTTGTTAATGTGAAAGTCTGGAATTCCCTCATCTAGTAGAAGCTTCAAGTTCCTTTCCTCCTCCATGGCATGCTAAGAAGATGTATGTTAACATTTCTCAAGGTGTGCCCAAATGCTTTCATAGGGAATGTGGAGTGGTTTATAAAGCAATTATGTTCAAAGCTGCTTTAATCAGCATCAGGTTGAAACATCTTAATGGGATACTTTATCTAGCTGGTGTCATTCTTTCTCTCACAGAGCCTCATATCCCACTCAGGAGGAAGAATTTGGAGGACCAGTTGGAGATTTCAATAGCTTTCAGATGTTGGAAGGACAGCATGTCCTACATTTTTAGACCTGAATTTAGGATGAATTTCTGTTTCTCACTGGCCTTTGTTCTGAGAGAGCTTTCAAAACAGCTAGAGTGAAATCACCTGTATAATGAATGAAAGGTTTGTTCCCTATCAAGCTTTCCGAATGGAAAACTGGTCATAGTTTGAAGCCACTGGAGACGACCCCCTGCCTCCAAACTCTCCCACCTCCTCCCCCGTAGACTCACCCAGAGAATCACTGTTGGTCGTAACCAAGCAGAGTTAGTCCGGGGGGGGGGGGGGAGAGAGCCGGTGCCTTATGGGAAATGCGGTTTATTGGTTGCTTGACTACAACTCCCGATGAGCCTTTCAAAATATATATCTCCGCGTGAGGTGAGACTACCGCCTGTGCGCGTCACTTCCCGCAAGAACTAGCACTCCCATCGTAGCCTTCTATGTTTATTAGGTACTAATGCACGTTGGGGGTTGTAGTCCTACCGTCGGCTTAAGGTCCCGCCTTTTCCTTCTCCGCAGCCTCGGAAACCCCGTGCAAGGATGTGGTACGTTCTCTTTCCGGTGTTCGCCATTCCTCGAGGAGGACGTTGGTGAGTTCTTCCTCCGTCCCTCGCGCCTTCCACGTTCTCCTTTACAAGGCCTCTTGTGCGGCCTGGGGCCTGCCCGCCTTCTGACTGTTATATTTTCTCCGTTTGTTGCCTCCTTAGGTGTAAGCGACGCCAGCGGCCGCGCCTGGAGCAGCCGCCATGCAGATCTTTGTGAAAACCCTAACTGGGAAAACCATCACCCTCGAGGTGAGGAAGCCAAAGACATAAATGGTGGCTGGGATTCACCGGACTAGGCCAGGGCTTGTTACAGAGAGGCTGAGCTTTAGGCCTGTAGGTCGCTGCTGTTTGGATGGGTTTCGGCCCTTTTAAAACTTTATAGCTTGGTTCTTTTCCCATTGGCTTTCGTTTTTCCTTATTATTGACTATTGTTAATAATCAAGAATGGCAGTGTACGCTGCGCTTCGCAGAACAACCAGAAGAGTCCTTCTGGATCAGTCTAAATGATGGATTAGATTCCCTTGGAAAGTCAGCGAACAGGGCAGAGACCAAAGCCTCTTCCACCCGCCCCCGCTCCCCCCGGAACTACGCTACCTCTGAATATGAAGGTTTTGTTTGTCCAGCATGTCCGATAGACCTGTGCCTCTCTACCCACTTCAAAAACCTTTCTTTGCTAATGGCCATCACTGCTTTGCAGGATAACATCAGTTTTTATTTTCAAGGTCTCTGATCTTAAATGATTATTGCTGAATTTTGACAGTGTTGAGACAGCGGGTGGGAAAGAATATTGGCTTATGTAAGCCTAATATTATTGTACATGATTTGACATTATTCCTACAAAAACTAAGCCAAAGGCCTTGCCATAAAAGGTGGAGTTTTGAGGAGAGGTTATTTAAAGGGAAATTCAAGCCAGCTGAAGGGACAGTGCGGGCTTCCAGAGCCGCATGATATGTGTGAAACAGCCACATGTGGCTTCCAAGCGGCAGTTTGGCTGTGCCTGACCCAGACAGACTAAGCAACAAGAGGCTCTGAAATAGGGGATGCAAATAGAATTATTCTTAATGATGATTACTTAGTTTGATTTTTTCTGGTCACCCTATTCACAGTTGGCCCATTTGCCTGGCTTTGGGAAGACCACTGGTACTTCATATGTGAGCTTATATGTGATGTAAAAGCTGCAATCTGTGGCTGATTTCTGGGTAAAAAAAAAAGGTAGTCCCCTGTGCAAGCACCAGTCGTTTCCAACTCTGGGGTGACGTTGCTTTCACAACATTTTCACGACAGACTTTTTACAGGGTGGTTTGCCATTATCTTCCCCAGTCATCTACACTTTCCCCCCAGCAAGCTGGGTACTCAATTTACCGACCTTGGCTGAGTCAACCTTGAGCCAGCTACCTGAAACCCAGCTTCCGTCGGGTTCGAACTCAGGTCGTGAGCAAAGCTTAGGACTGCAGTACTGCAGCTTTACCACTCTGCACCACAGGGCTCTGGATAGACATGCATAAAACAATGTCTACAGTGTGGAACTGCAGTATTGTGCAACTAGGAACATGCATGTATTGAGAAGTGCAGTAGATTAGAAAAGGGCGGTAGGTTTCAAGAGTTTCATTGCTGATTTTTAACTTTTATAACAGGTTGAACCCTCTGATACTATAGAAAATGTCAAGGCCAAAATCCAGGATAAGGAAGGTAGGTTTCACTGTTGATTGGCAAGTCTTTTGCTTCTAATATGTTCTCACATTGGGTTGGATCATTTCAGTTGCTTTTTAGAAAAGAACTTATTCATGCTGTTCTGGCCATGCATACTTGAGAATAAGTTCTGTTGAAAGCCATGAGACTGACATACAACTGGAATGAGAGAGGCTGGTTGGTATTGCTTTTGATGCTTTAAAACTTTATTTTTTATTTACTTAGGAATTCCTCCTGATCAACAACGATTGATTTTTGCTGGCAAACAGTTGGAAGATGGGCGCACTCTGTCTGATTATAACATTCAGAAGGTATCTGCCCTCTTGTGTCCTTTAATATAACAAATTACAAAACAAGTGCATGCCTTAATGTTATTGTGGGAGAAGATCCCCCTTAGCCATTCATTAGACAAAAGAGAAAGTGGTGACAGTATTCCCTATGCATTCCGTAGTAAAAGGATGGGGGAATTGGTTTGTGTACAAAGGGTGGAAGCTTATGCAGAATTGTTTTGTGTTCTTTCAGCTTTTAACCTTTAAATCTTTAAGAGTGTGATAGAACTTTGGCAGAAACAAACTGGAGGTTTGACTCTTGCATAATTACAGGAGTATATAGCAAACTTTGAGCATGCAGAACTTATCCTGGCATTGCTCAATCCAAAAAGATCCCCTTGAACAAGTGGTAAATTTAGCAACCATGAGATTTTAAAATATGATGTTTTGTTATGGTTAATGTTGAATAGTTATTGGTATTGTTTTCTATTCATGGCAATCCAGTGTTTGATTTGTTTCAGGAGCCGGTTGCAAGATGATAACGCAGAGTGATTATTTGTAATTTCTTACATTTATTACCATCTGTCAGGAAGCAGTGATGTTGTCCTCACAACAGTCTTGTGAGATAGGTTAGACTGAATGACTTATCCAAGGCCACCTAGTGAGCTTTGCAAGTGAGCAGAGAACCAAGCCTGCCCAACACTAGCTGTTGCCACTATGTTGTCAAAATTATGTTTTCTCTTAACAAAGTTTGCTTACTAAAAATAGGAGTCTACCCTTCACCTTGTGCTGAGACTTCGTGGTGGTGCAAAGAAGAGAAAGAAGAAGTCTTACACCACCCCTAAGAAGAACAAACATAAGAGAAAGAAGGTGAAGCTTGCTGTCCTTAAATACTACAAGGTAAGGATAACTTCCATTACAAGAGATTTCTCGGGTGAAGTGGTAAGAATAGGGTCAGCAGCAAAAAAAATTGCTTTAAGGTTTGCAAGTTCTCAGTGGATGTCGTAGGCTGTTGTATTTGTTTTCACACAGACAAACTAAAAAAAGATATAGCATTGGGAAAAGTGCAGAAAAGGGCAAGAATGATTAAAGGGTTGGAACACTTTCCCCATGAAGAATGGTTAAAACGCTTGGGGCTCTTTAGCTTGGAGAAATGTCGACTGCGAGGTGACAGAGGTTTACAAGATTATGCATGGGATTGAGAAGGTAGAGAAAGAAGTACTTTTCTTCCTTTCTCATAATACAAGAACTCGTGGGCATTCAATGAAATTGCTGAGCAGTCGGGTTAGAACTGATAAAAGGAAGTACTTTTTCACCCAAAGGGTGATTAACATGTGGAATTCACTGCCACAGGAGGTGGCGGCGCATAGACAGCTTCAAGAGGGGATTGGATAAGCATATGGAGCAGAGGTCCATCAAGTGGTTATTGGCCACAGTTTATTGTCTGGGGCAGTGAAGCTCTGTATTCCTGTGCTTGGGAGGGGGGGCACAGTGGAAGGGCTTCTAGCCCCACTGGTGGACCTCTTGACGGCACTTGGGTTTTTTGGCCACTGTGTGACACAGTGTTGGACTGGATGCACCATTGGCCTTATCCAACATGGCTTCTTTTATGTTCTTAACCAGAATATATCCCAGTCTCATTCAGATGACTGTTATAAGCCAGTTTCTTGTAGTGGTTAAGTGCACAGACTCTTATCTGGGAGAACTGGGGTTGATTCCCCACTCCACATGCACCTGCTATGACCTTCAGTCACTCAAAGATTCTCACAGAGCTGTTTCTCTCGAGCAGTTTCTGTTAGAGCTTACTCAGCTCCACCTACCTCACAGGGTATCTGTTGCAGGGAGGGGAAGGGAAAGGAGATTGTAAGCTGCTCTGAGATTCTTTTGGGTAGTGAAGGGTGGGGTATAAATCCAATCTCTTTTTCTTCATAAACAGAACACGTTAGTCAGATGGGGTAAATTAATGCATCAGTACAGCTGATTCATACTTCTAGCTAAGGTAGTCAGACTGAATGAAATTTAGATATTTATACTTCACTTGTCTTCCCAATGGAGACCTGAAGCACCTTTTATACATCATTCTCCTCCTGCACTTTATCCTTAACAATCCAGTGAGGTGTATTAGGCTGAGAGGGTGACTGGCCTACAGCTTCTCCGTTTGCTTCCATGGCAGTGTGGGGATTTAAAGCTGGGTTTCCCACATCCTAATCAGAACTTGTCACTACAGCACACTGCTGCAGGGGGAAGTTAATTGCTCTAAACTTGTGCTCTGAGGTGATTATGACTACAAAAACTGAGCTTTTGTATTTGAAAGTCAGGTAGGGGAACTAATGCAGTGCTGATTGTGCTTCTCTTCTTGCAGGTGGATGAGAATGGCAAAATCAGCCGTCTGCGGCGAGAGTGTCCCTCTGAAGAATGTGGGGCTGGAGTGTTCATGGCTAGTCATTTTGACAGACACTATTGTGGCAAGTGCTGTTTGACATATTGCTTCAACAAGCCAGAAGACAAGTAAATGTGTCTATTGTAGTAATATTGTAATAAAAATCTTCAAATATTACTGTTTCTCTGATTCTGAGGGCAAACAAGTGGGCGGAGAGACTAAAACACTGCTTAGCTTGCAATGGAGTAATGTGCAATAAAGGTGCAGAGGAGGAAAGATGTGGGAATGTGAGCTAGTCACAAAGGACTGGGAGGGACAACAGCTTGCCACACGGTCTTGTTGCTGTTGCACTATCCACAGTGTCATAGGATACAGCATTAATCCCACTGCTCTGATAACTAAAGAAAGGAGACTGGTGCTCAATTGTTGTAAATGTTTTCTGAAGCTACGTAGCAAGCTTCGTTTTCAGGCTCTTAAGATTATGCAGCTTGTACGGCTAGAGGATGCTTTCCTTTAAAACAAAATCTGCAGGGAACCTGAATTCTGTGACTGCCTTTACCTTGGTTTAATGTAATCTGGTTACCATTTCCAGTGGCCAGGCAAATGGCATCTTGCAGTCATAAGAACAGTGCTTCTTAAATTGGCCCAATGGACCGTGGGCTCAGTGTCTTTGGATAGAGAGAGCAACTTGGATTCTAAATGAAGTATATAAATTCTTGTCTGTCCACATGGATAATATAATAATAATAAACTTTTATTTATATCCCGCCCTCCCCGCTGAGGCAGGCTCAATATCAAAACATATAATATCAAAACAGCCTCCTCAGGGGACTAGGATAATGGTATTTAGTGGACTTCTTTGATAGTGCCAGTTCCTCCTTGATGCTGAATTTTGTTCACTGTGTTAAAAACAGGATGTGCATTTTTGTTTCTGCTTCATTGCCATGCAGCTCATTCCCCGTGTGCGCCAGTGGCATATAGCTTTCTGGCTCTAGTGATCCAATTCACGATAGTTTTCAGGGATTGCACACAGTCAGCCCATGTCATATTCCTATCCTATAGGATGTTTGGAAACCTGGCATAGAAGGTTTAAATGTAGGGATTTCTATACCCACAGTGATGACAGAAGAAAGCCAGAGTCTGTGGGACTAAATTTGGGAGATGGAGAATTGGGTAAAAATAATTTTTTTTCAGTATTAACATTTCGACCAGCAGCTTGCTGAGTCATAGTGTCTCAGTACATCCTGCCCCATTCCCAAATATACCATATAGTAGGCATGCAAGGCTTGGTTAAGGAAGCTGCTGGAAAGATCTTCGGCTGCCACTCTGTATGTTCTGGATTTAACCACTTGTTTTAGCTTAATGCAGCCTTTTGCACTGCCAGCTGAAGGAGGCTGGTAGAGGAAGAGTTCTTTCCTGCAGTGCTGTTTTTCTACTGATAATCTCCAGAAAAGAAAACCCCTTTCATATTGGCCACCCATTTGGTGGGTGTGTCTTTTGCACTCAGCAAGAACCAACTGAAGCACTTCCCTCTTTACTCCCCCCCTTTCATTTCCCACTATATCACATGTTCTGGGAAGAAGAGTAACAAGCAGGATTTTATCAAGCTCAACAGAAATGGACTTTCCTGAATTATAACTTATTTAAGAAAACACACAGAAAAGGAGAAAAAGGTATCTTCACATTAAGGGTGTGCTGGTAATATTTATGAAAGTACTTTTACTAGGTTTATGCTAGCACTTTTATTCACTGATCAAGGACCATTCTTTGAATTATCTTTAGGATGAAAAGGTATAATTGACATCTATTTGAAAACTGTCAAAAAGAACTCTTCAGGTCAAGTTCTTTAAGTCATAAATACGAGTTTATTGGGCTGGGTCGCCACTCCAGACTGGGAAACTCCTGGAGATTAGGAGATGGAACCTGAGGACTGGGACCTCAGTGGGAAACAGTGCTGCACAGGCCATCCTCCAAAGCAGGGGTGACCAAACTGCGGCTTCGGAGCCACATGTGGCTCTTTCACACACATTGTAGTTCTCAAAAGCCCCCACTGCCCCGTCAGCTGGCTTGGAAAAGGCATTTGTCTCTTTAAATCACTTCTCCAAGCCAGCCAGCGGCTTGGAAAATACATGTAAAGTTAAAGTTGCTTTTTTTCATCTCCATCTATTTGCCTTTTTTCCTTCCTGTCTTGTGACTCTCAAAGATCCTACGTCTACATCTTGCAGTTCTCTTAACATCTGATGTTTATTCTGTGTGGCTCTTACATTAAGCAGGTTCAGTCACCCCTGCTCCAAAGCATCCATTTTCTCCAGTGGAACTGATCTCTTCAATCTGGAGATGACCTGTAATTCTAGGGGATCCCCAGGTCTCACCTAGGGGTGGACATCCCTAGGGGGTCTGTGACTATTTCTGAAATTTTGACTAATAGTAGATGCTACCATAACATGGCTGCCATGGGCTTGGGCTAGTCACAAAATGCTGCAAGATTCCAAAGCGAGCCATCCTTTTATGGAGATGACAGCTGTTTCTGAATGCATGTTTTCCTGAAATACATGATTAGCTGTATGCTTTGAGGAAAAGAGGTAAGCAAGTGTTAAGTGAACACAGTATCCTTGGGGTGCCACATTTGGGATTACTGCTTTACATGAGTGTGTGACCCTATGGATGTATGAAATTACTCTCCTGCTTGAACAGAACTGTACTACACCAGTACCGTCGCCCTCATTTTAATAAATACTCATACAGTCAGATATGCTCAGCAAAATTATATTTTGGTCCAGCCTGAACTGAGCTCTTGTGGTTTTTTCCCCAAATGTATAAATCAGGCATCCAACGAAGTTCTCATATGTCCCACTTTGTAGCTCCTAAAACAGCTATACCATCATCCGCAGCTGAATCTGCTAAACCACCACAATGTGGTAAAAATGGAAATTCTTTTCTTAGTAACCATTTCTAAAATGTCAGGATCAACTGTAATTTTTACAGTGTAACTTGCTTCACAAAACGTTCCATTATGCAATGATTTTTAAAGAGTGAGCCATAGTTCCAGTGTCTCACAGCTGCTGTAAAACTCAAAATCCTGGTTCCCAAGAAATTTTTTGTTCAACCTTCTCTTCACTGAAGCAAACAATCTCGTCGCCAACTTGAAACTCTATGTTTTTCTCAAAACTGAGTCCACAATCCATGCCAGTCTTCACTACAGAGATGTCATCCTGGTGGTGCTTCAGTGATGACAAGTTGCCTAGATTTAATGAACATGAAAAAAACAAATTGAAATATAAGAACATAAGAGCCCTGCTGCATCAGACCAGTGGCCCATCTAGTCCAGCGTCCTGTCTCGCACAGAAGCAGGGACTTTTCCCTGATGTGCCTCCTGTTTCTGGGAATGTAGAGGTTCCCCTCAGTTACCACAGCTAGAAGCCACTGATAAAGCACTTTCAGAACTCAGAAGCATATGCGGAGCTCTTTTAACTCAAGTTTCTTACTGGTGATGAGTCACTAAGCCTTGTAGAACATTACACTTTAAAAGGCCTGTGTGACTTAAGTAAGGCCAGGTTTCCCAGTGGCTGGATGTATGAACTGGGATCGGTCCATTGTACTTTAATGCAGAGCTATTTAAATTCCAGTTCTATATGGGCTGTAACTGATTTCTCAATGACAAGCTAGTAATCAAATTTCAGCTTTGAGGGGAGGAAATGATATAAAATCACGATCAGATTGCAGCGTGGTTATAGCTAAGCATTGCTCAATGACTTGAGAGATGAGAAAAAGGCCTTAAAATTAACCAGCAAATAACAGGTCACCTTACTCACCTGACCAAATAACGTCTCCTTTACGAATTAATTTAAAATTCATCTTTCTGTCCAGTTGTCCCTTCTGTACCCTGCAGCCAGCCACTGGAACTTTTTTCTTCCCTACTGTGACTTCAAATGTAGCTAAAACAGCAGCTTCTCCTGCAGAAAATAAATGGAAACATAAGATTTATAATTATCAAAAGTAGTCAGCTGTTTCTTAAAGGGATAACACCAACATTCTAGTTCCAGTCATTAAATATTCCACAAATATTAGTTTTTCAACTGAGGAAATGTGTCAACCTTATCATTTTTATTATGTAGTGTGCTTAACGGAAGAAGCCACTCTGTCCCTGAAGTCCAACCCCTGAAAACATTATTCAGCTAACTCTGCTAACTGCCATTTTACATTTTCAGGCATTCCTTAACAGTCTTAAGAGCTAAGGTTTTCAAGAAGCCAGATCTAACATTCCTAAGAACATGCTGTATTTTTTTTTGTTTCCCCAGAGTCATGGCAAACCCAGAGCCCTGCACACTTTCTTATTCACACTTTCTTAATACTGGAGCTTTAAAAGTCTGTTTCTCTACTACAAAAATTCTACTGTCCACTGAACATCAGAAGAACCTGGCTGGATCAAACCATCTAGCCACAGTGTGTGTGTGTGTGTGTGTATATATATATATATATATATATATATTTGGCCGCTGTGTGACACAGAATGTTGGACTGGATGGGCCATTGGCCTGATCTAACATGGCTTCTCTTATGTTCTTATCTACTCCAGTATCATTTTTCCCAACGGGAACTAGTTGAAGGCAATAACCTTCTTCGTAGTTTGATTGACTTGAATTCGCATTGAACCCATACACAATACCTGACAGGCCAGGGCAGGGGGAAATGTAAATTATTGTGGTTCTTAAAGGTTACTACTAAACACAAGCACTTTATTTAGAAGAACTGTTCTGCTTATTAAACTCTAAAACTTGGACTGCAGGTGTACTCTTATTGCCGGGAAGCCATAAGCAGCCAAAAGGCAATAACCTCGATATTTTGATTTTAACACCTGATATTTAAAAGGGATACCTATTATATGCTCTTCCACAGCTCTGGGCAATGTGCAGCTCAGCTCCTCCTGCAAATCCTCGATCAGTCGGTAGATGATATTGTGGATTTTAATCTTTATGTCCTTTTTAGCGGCCAACTGCTGAATAGGTTTGCTTGCATTCACATTGAACCCATACACAATACCTGAGAAGCCGGGGGAGGAAAATGTAAATTATTGTAGTTCTTAAAGATTACTACTAAACACAAGCACTTTATGTAGAAGAGCTGTACTGCTTATTAAACTGCAAGTGTACTCTTACAGCAAAGAAAAAAATCTGTAGCAACCTGACAAGTTTGGCACCAAGATATGCTGAACTAAGCAACATGAATGAATTATGAAAATATGCATTCACTTATTTTGCATAATTCTGCAAGTCATGGAAATGACAAGAAGTTACATGGTATCCTGAATGCTGAAAACCCTTCTGAGTATCCCACTGTTGCTTTGAGATCTACACATACAGTTTCAAGACAAACTTCACAGTCACAGAGATGTAACATTTTGTAATAAAAAAGAAGAAAAGTTCTCATGATGCTGAATTCTTCTCCCAGACTTCCCAAATCCACTCTCAACTGCTGCACTTGTACAAGGTTCACACAGTCCCAAAGACAACCACTTTAACAAGCAACACTAAGAATACCATTTTTTCCAACCAGATTCCTGTTTGAAGCAACATGTATTTTAGGATAGTCCATGGGCTGGATCCACCAGTCAAGTTCTACTAATGGAAAGGAGGGGAATTTTGTCAATTCCCTCATCTCACAGTGGACCCCTAGTTTGTCCCTCATGCTGTTCTTTGGGGTATCCCAGGATGAGCATTTTGGGGAGATTTCAGGCTGCAATGGGAGGGGAAAGGTTAAAAAGTCCCGTTCTGCTGATGGCGATCCTTTTATGCCATTGGAAATTTCTACTGGATCCAACCCAATATTTTAATGCCCCGATCCAAGATGTGTAACGCTGAAGAAGAGGAGTTGCATGTGTAGTTTCCAACCCTGGATCAGAAGCTGCACATACAAGCACCTAGGAGATGCTATCAGACTGACATCTTGTCTTCTGTGTTTTTAAGTACTCTTATTTTATGGATCTTATATACTTTGCAAGCTACCTTGAGCTCTATAAGGAAGAAAGATGTCTAATAAACGTTTTAAATAAAATAAATACAATAACAGCGCACATCTACATTAAGAGGGCCAAGATGCCTCTTCCCCTCTGACTTACGACAAGGAGAGGGCTTCACATTCTATTCTGCTTTCCGCTATGATAATTCAGTCATTCACTACGGTGCACCTGATATACACCTTTTTATCAGAGCATTTCTCAGCTATTTACTGAGCAGCCAGTTACGCTGTTGGAAAAGTGAAAGTCAAAGGTGTCTAACAATCAAATATCCACACCATTTCATACAGATCACCTCAGTGTCTGCTACCTTGAAATGTTTCTGCAAGTTTCAGGTCATTTTCACTTATATCCCCAATCCCAAAATGGAGCACATCTAATTCACACTCCTCATTGGCATCATAGGTATCAAGGATATTCAAAATGGCTTCCACAGAACCATCAACATCACCTGGATGGACAAGAATGTATTAGTTGCAGTGCAGAAGAAAAACATCAAGAAAAAACAAATTATGAAATATCAATACTAAGATTTGTCCACCAGGATTTTCTGTATTAGTTTCCAATTTCATTCATGGGAGCTGAACAAGGGCAACTTTGGAAGGTTCCTAATGGCTTTTGCTCCATATCTATTTTTAAAAATCTTTTATTTATAAGATTTTTTCACGTATATAACACACAAATCAATAAGGACTGTGACAACAACACAGAGAACATATAAATCAGGAAACAAAGCAACTAAAGAAGCAGGACAACAAACTGAAAAGTACCCCCCCCCAAAAAAAGGGAAAAAAGAAACACTCTTCCCCAAACCCAAGAGTATAAAATAAAAAGAAAAAACTTGAGGGAAATGTCCTCTTTTGGGGTTGGGAGGTTAGAAATATTCCTAGATCCAGGTGAGTAGCTGTGTTGGTCTGAAGCATCAGAACAAAGTTTAGAGTCCAATGGAACCTTTAAGACCAACAAAGTTCTAGGAATATTCTAGGAATACTTAGTCAATACTCCCTCTAAGCTGTGGACTCTTGTGAGCAAAAATTCTACTTTGTGAGCTACTGGCATTAAAGTTGTGAGCGACTGCATCAATTAGCTTGCTCTAGGGCCATTTTTCACATTAACTCAGCTTAGAGGGAACACTGAGATTTGACATAGTGATTACTTGTTTGAAGTAGTCATTCAGGAAATATGTCCTCTTTTTTGCTTTTTAAAAAAATATGGTAACCCTACCTCAGATTTGGGATTCTATCTGCATTAGAGTTTTGCTCAGTACAGAGTAAGAAAGCCCAACTCCAGCAAAACTATCTGGGTCTGTTTGGCCTGTATTTAGCTTAGGCAGCCAAGTTGGTTTTTCCACGGCTAGTGTGCCAGATGTAATTGACCCTGGCTTTCTTACCAATAAGTGGCCCCGTGGCGCAGAGTGGTAAAGCAGCAGTACTGCAGTACTGTGGTCTGATCTCTCTGCTCACGACCTGAGTTCAATTCCGGCGGAAGCTGGATTCAGGTAGCCAGCCCAAGGTTGACTCAACCTTCCATCCTTCCGAGGTCGGTAAAATGAGTACCCAGCTTGCTGGGGGGGGGGGGGAGGGAAGTGTAAAAGACTGGAGAAGGCAATGGCAAACCACCCCGTAAAAAAGTCTGCCGTGAAAATGTTGTGAAAGCAACGTCACCCCAGAGTCGGAAGCGACTGGTGCTTGCGCAGGGGACCTTTCCTTTTTCCTTTCCTTACCTATGTTCCTGTGACTCTTGCACTTAGCAGCAATGATTTCCCAAGCTACTGAAAGTAGATGGGCATTAGGAACCTTTTAAAGCTACATCTGTTGTTCAGCACCCATAAACTGATTTTTCCTCCTTTCTGAAAGAGCCACTACAAACTTTCTCAAACTTCCTGACTGAAATGCTGTGAGGGAGCTGGGGTCCAAGGCCATTACTGGAGAAAAGAGATGCTTTTTACAATCTCCTTTACTACCATGCATTATGATGTCAGGATAGGAGTATTTAGTACTCCCAAGAGGAAGGCCCAATGAGCCCAATGTCTCCTTGTAAGGAACTGGCTGCTTCAGTCTGAGGCTCTTTCCATGGCTCCTTTCCTAACGGTTACTGAAGGGTCTATTGCAGAGGTGGCCAAACTTAAAGTAAGAGCCACATAGAATAAACATCAGATGTTTGAGGGAGGGAGGGAGGGGAGAAAGGAAGGAAGGAAGGCAAATAAAGGAGAGAGGGAGGTGGAAAGAAAACAACTTTAAACTGCTGGCTTGGCTTGGAGAAGTGATTTAAAGAGACAAATGCCTGGCTGATGGGTGGTGAGGAGAGTCATCTAATATGTGTGAAAGAGCCACAGGTGACTCCCAAGCCACAGTTTGGCCACCCTGGTCTATTGCAACAACTTTCATTCCAGCTTCCTCTCTACCCCTCCTGGAGGTCTCTTTATGGTCCCTGCTGCCACAGTGCCCCACAGGGCATTCCCCTCTGCCTACAGCTTGCTTATTTTTTACACTGAGTCAAGCCTGGCTCCTCTTGCTTTGTTTCTCTCACAGGGAAAATCTGAATTCCACTGATGTGGATGGTAAGTTTTGTGGGCTGATGCTGGAGCTGAAAAACTCCAGCCTCACAGTATAGCTTTGCGCGTCAGGATAAAGAAGTAAACAGAACCTGACCTTTGATAATGATGGGCAACTTGTTTTTGTCACTCTCCACTCGTTCCTTAGGCCGCCAATACAAGTTATGTCTTTTGGAACTGTACAAGGCTCTCCTTCTCTCCCTCCAGGTCATGTTGGTCAAGCCCTCTCGCTCCTTCTTGTAGGCCTCTGTGTGCTCCTTTTGTTTTGCTTCTATGACCTCTAGATCTTTCTTTATTTTCTCCTGTTGTTCAGCATAGACTCTCCATTCAATAACTTCACGAGCCCTTTGCTTGGCAGAAGAACATGACAATTACCATGCTGGATCACAGCGCTATAGAATGGTTTTAAAATTGATATAAGTAAATTATGGTTTTATATGTTTTATTGGATTGATTGTATTTTATGATGTAAGCCGCCCTGAGTCCGCTTGTGGAGAGGGCGGGATATAAATTGAAATAAATAAATAAATACATACATACATACATACATACATACATACATACATACAGTGGGATCCATCTAGCTTAACATTAGGTCTTCACCAGTGAGTCAGACAGAACTGCTGCAAAACTCACAGCCAGGGTCTGATGGAGTCAACCATCCCCTATTGTTTTCTTCAAGCATCAGATACTCAGGTATTTTCCTTCTCAATATGAAAGCTCCATCTAATTACTCTTTATACAGAAGTCCATCCATTTTGGTCATATTTTAGAAGAGCAAATAAAGCTCTATACACTTTGCCTTCTGCAGAGCCTTTATTACGAGCAACAAGCTCAAGGCAAAAGGAAAAGGATTCAGTGGAATAAGAGAAAAGGGGCAGAAATGAGGAGGACTCCTCTCTGCTACACTAGTGAGAAATGGGGAAAGAAGCTCTAACAAAACAGAACAGAGCTAGCTTACAACTGGCTAAAGTTCCAGTCATGTTCTCGTACATGTTCTTGTACTCTATACTTGAAGCCAAGTTGTCATCCTAAACCATTCATTTCCTCTAGAATCTCTTTGCTGCAGCAGGCCCTCTTATACCTCTACTGGATTGGTGTCTGGGATAACTGACCCATTTGTCTAGTGTCTGAATCAGCTTCTGGGTTCAAATCCCAAAACTATGGTACCTCAGTCTCCACTTCGAGTATGTCCTCTCCAGTTGAAGGAACATCCTTCCATCCTACAATCTCCACTGGCATGCCCGGGGAGGCAGTCTCCATTGCCTTGCCATTTTCATCAAACATGAGGCGCACTTTTGCCCAGCTTTTTCCTGCAACCAAAATACAGCCCTTTCTCAGAGTTCCTCTTTGGATAATAGCTGTGGTTACTGGACTAGATGGGGGAGAAAAGAAAGAAAATTACATTTGGTTCCACATTTGTAAGTACAGATAGATCATGTCAGTTTATGTTTTGTGAAAGAAAAAAAACATGGACTTCACCAGGACATTTCTCTTCAAGTGTTTCCCCATTGCACTGAGAAGGTGTTAAAGACAGAAAAGAGAGAAATGTTTTCAGTGGTTATCACCCAAATGGCTGTGTGCAGAGCACCAGATACGAACAGAGTGAGTCTGCCTGCAGTCTTCAAATGGCTCTGTATTTTGCAGTTTGAATTGAGTATCTTTTTCTCCTGAGGTTTTAAGTTATATTACAAACAGCAAAATGGTGAGAAAAGAAAGTATAAGAAAATGTATGCATTAATCAATTTCAGTGGACATTTTCCAAAAAGTTCTGAAGTTTTTATGCCAGTGTACAATATACAGATAATGATGATGCAAATATTCTGGATCATGATTTTTTAAAAATATGCACAATGCAAGAAATGTTAGCAAGTTCACATATCACATGAACAAAAGTTGCTACCTCACACAAAGTCAGACCGCTGATCCACCTAGCTCTATATAACCTACTTTGACTGGCAAGGGTCTCAGACAGAGAGACTTCCTTTCCCCTCTTTTTAAAACTGCAGATGCCATGAATAGAATCTAACACCTTTGGCATGCAAAGTAGGTGCCTTCTTGCTTTAAAACGGTGAGCCAAAAGTTGCTGGTTTAAAATAAGTATCTACTCAAACAAAGTTGGGAATTCCAATATAACTAATTATGCAAAAGATTACAGTTCTGGCAGAAAATGAAAAGATGCATGACACTGTGCCTTACCCTTTTCCTTTGTCTGTTCGAGACTCTATGATGGTTCCTTCTACTAGGCCTGTGAAGTCTGCCTTCAGTTCCAAAACTTCAGCAAGCGTGACAGTTGCTTCTGCCAAAGCCATCAAGTTGTCACCCTATGCCCAATCAGAGAGTTCAGTGGAGAATGACAAGTCACAATAGGATCAAGAAAACGGAGCCCTGACACATAGCTCTACCAATGACTTTGGGAGATTTTTAGACCTAATACTTAACAGTTTTGCTTAGAAGACAATTTAGGACTGGGACAAAACTGCAAAATGGGGAGGGACGATGGCTCAGTGGTAGAGCATCTGCTTGGGAAGCAGAAGGTCCCAGGTTCAATCCCCGGCATCTCCAAAAAAGGGTCCAGGCAAATAGGTGTGAAAACCCTCAGCTTGAGACCCTGGAGAGCCGCTGCCAGTCTGAGAAGACAATACTGACTTTGATGGACCAAGGGTCTGATTCAGTATAAGGCAGCTTCATATGTCCATATGCAGTAACCAGTTAGAGGCTGCTACCATGAGCCATTCATCAGCTGCATCATCATCAGTCAGTTTTTCTTTACACTCAACTTTCGTTCTTGTTTGGAGTTTTGAACATACATGATTCATTATTCAAGTGGATTACTAAATTTCACAAATTAAAAAAAATTCTCTCATCACCCAACAGTGGCTCCCTCAAATGAACCAACTAAAACTTTTTTGATTTATATATCAATGAGGATTTTTTTCCTGTATAGAAACAATAAATACACAAAAACATCTGCACACTTCCTGTAGTGTCCTTCCAATCCTCTTCTTGAGCCCTGCTCTCAGTGCCTGCAGAGGTGATGTGCGTGGCAACCAGAGACCAGGCTTCTTCAGCAGTGGTGCCTGGAATGTACCCCCCCACACACACACACCTTGAGGTTTGCAGGCCAAAACGTTTCTTTTTACCCTCACTTTTAACTGTGGGGGTGGGTCTCATCTTTTAGAGCTGTTTTTATGGTCTGCTCCTAGCCTGAATGTCTTTATTCTCCTGGCTGGTTTAATTATTCATAATTTATTCATAATTTGTGCTTTAAAAACATTATTTTATTGTATTTTTACCCTGTGAGCTGCCTCAAGTAGGCCTCTGGAGAGGCAGCAGATAAACATTTTTAATTAAATAATATTTATTAAATGAAACACCTTATGGTAGAAATCCACCTGGAACTAGATTGTGCAAAAATCCAACATGCTTTTGGTTCATGAGCCAAGTTGAGTTTGCAAACATGTTATATCCTAATGTTTGCTGGTCCCTTTCTGCAGTCTAGTTCAAGACAGATTTTCACACTATAGAGATTTCAGAATGTCATCTTGTTGCAAAAACAGCCCACATGAATATTGCACTATTTACTGAAAACACTTGCATCCTACCTTTTGATCCTGATGTACCAAGATGAATCACCATAATTCTGTTTTCATTTTCCAGAAATCAAGTAAACAGAAATCCCAGTTTGCACAACAATGGCCTTGAAATGCTCCATTACCTTCAATGCGGAGATGTTGATAGTCTGAACATCTCCTCCATAGTCTTCACAAACCACATCATGAGCAAGCAGCATTTTCTTCACTCTTTCAGGATCAGCTTGAAGCTTGTCACATTTGTTGATGGCAACAATAATTGGAACTGAGAACAGCACAGCAATGAAAAAAGGGAGGGAGAAGAAAGAGGAAAGAATGAGAAAGGCAAAAACAAAGTTAGATTTTTTTTCCCCCGGCAAGGTCTTCCTTCAAATAAAAGTAGTTTTATTTGCTACATCACTTCTATTTAATCATTTCCAATGGAACAACTTATTGATATTTATTAAAGCATTTACAACCTGCCTTTCCTCTCAGTTCAAAGCCACTTACAATCTATATTAATAATTCTCTTATCGCCATGGCCAAACCGAGGATGGCCATTTGCTAATGTTTTGAGAACAAACAACTGGCCCATCACATATCAGTTAGTGTCTCTGGCATTCCATTGGCTGACTTCCCTGCCCTGCCTACTCCGACCCAGGAATGTTGAATAAACTGCCAGAAGCAGTCTTACCTCAGAGACAGCTACATCTCTTAGCTCTTCTCTGTCAACCTGCTTCAGAAAGGGCTGCAGAGCTCCTGTGGCCTCACAAAAGGCCCTGTGAACAGCCCACACAGAGGGCTTCCCAGAACACACAGCCTCCGAAGGCCACTCCAACAGCCAGGGAGCCTGACTCCGCCTCAGAGGGCATGGCTGTCCCACCTTTACTGTCTTTCACTCCCTCTCTCCCTCCTCTCCTCAGCCTTGCCCCAAGATGGTTGCCTGAGAAGGAGATAAGGAAGCCTCACAGAGTGTTTGTTCAGATCAAAGGGGGGAGAGAAATGAGGAGAATGATGTCAGCTGCTTTGGTCCCCCTCTCCCACACACACACTGTGAAGAAAGACTGTCCTTTTCCTTAGAGGCCGCAGGGTTGGCAACTCCAGGTTAGGAACTTCCAGATGGCAGAGATCAGCTCCCCTTGAGGTACGGGGAGGGAGGTGGAGGGATTAATGCCTTCACTTGGGTGGGTGGGAAGACAGCAAGGCTGGGGGGGGGGGGGGCGGCACTTGCCCAGAGGCCTTTAGTGGTACCTTTCCAAGCTGGTGGGAAATTCCTAAAGGATCACTACAGGCCTCTGAGGGAAAGGCCTTTCCTCCTGGGGAACCACTGTTGTCAATCTCCAGGTGAGGGCTGGAAATCTCTCAGAATTACAACTGCTACCCTGATAGATGGCAGAGATCAGTTCCCCTTGAGGTGCAGGCAGGGGGAGTGAATGCCTTCACTTGGGTGGGTGGGAAGATAGCAAGGCTGTGGGGGGGGGGGGCACTTGCCCAGAGGCTTTTAGTGGTACCTTTCCAGGTGGGTGGGAAATTCCTAAGGGATCACTACAGGCCTCTGAGGAAAGGGCCTTTCCTCCTGGTGAACTGCTGTTGCCAATCTCCAGGTGAGGGCTGGAGAAATCTCAGAATTTTAACTGATCTCCAGATACATGGCAGAGATCAGCTCCCCTTGAGGTGGGGAGAATTAATGCTTTCACTTAGGTGGGTGGGAAGACAGCCAGATGGGGGGGGGGCATTTGCCCAGAGGTTTTTAGTGGTACCTTTCCAGGTTGGTAAGAAATTCCCAAAGGATAACTACAGGCCTCTGAGAGAAAGGTCTTTCCTCCTGGGGAACCACCAGAAACCTTAGTGTCATTTTCCTATGTAGAAGTTGCAGGGTGAGGGAAGGCAATGGAAAGCTGAAGTCAGAGGGGCATACAAAGGAAAGGAGATAGGGTTGCCAACTTCAGGAGGGATAGGGCCTGGAGAGGATAGGGTTTGAGAAGAGATAGGACCTCAGACAGGTACAATGCCATTTCCTTCTGGGGAGCCACAGGAGATCATTCAGATTTACAACTGCTCTCTAGATGGCACAGATTAGCTCCCCTTGAGGTGGGAGGGGGGCAGTCAATGCCTTCACTTGGGTGGGTGGGAAGACAGCAAGGGTGGCAGGCACTCGCCCAGAGCCTCCTTCTAGAGCAGGGGTGACCAAACTTGCTTAAGAGCCACACAGAATAACCGTCAGATGCTTGAGAGCCACACAACATGGACATTAGATGTTTAAGAGTCACAAGGAAAGCAGGAAGGAAGATCAAGGAGGGAGAGAGATAGAAAGAATGCTACTTTAAATGTATTCTCTAAGCGGCTGGCTAGCTTGCTTTGAGAAGAAGGGATTTAAAGAAAGAAGTGTCTTCTCCAAGCTGGCTGGCGGAGCAGTGGGGGCTTCAAGAGCCACACAACATTTGTGAAAGAGCCACAGGTAGCTCCTGAGCCATAGTTTGGCCACCCTGTTCTAGAGCCTGTTGTATTTTTCTTCACAACGGGCGTTACTCCTAGTAAGAGATAATGCTCTTGTTCGTGCACCGAAAGATAAGGACTGTATTGATGACCCTGAGAGGAGATAGGGCTATGTGCAGTATGTCAAAGTAGAGCTTTATCCTTAAAACAAAATCAATTAGAATTACCTTTGGCATTTTTAGCATGTTGAATAGATTCCACAGTCTGCTTCATTACTCCATCTTCTGCTGCTACTACCAATATTACGATATCAGTGACATATGTTCCTCTTGCTCTCATAGCTGAAAATGCAGCATGGCCAGGAGTATCAAGAAAAGTGATCTTTTCCCCAGAAGGCAAGTGCACTGCGGAAGCAATGAAAAGACTCACATAATGTCTTGAATAAAGATTCAGTGCTCCCTGCACCATTTTAATGAAACATTCGGCACAAATGGCCATTTCTATAAAGGTGGCAATAACTTTTCAGTAAAGAAAAATTCTGATTTCTGGACATAAGTGTCTGGTTTCTAAACACTGAAATCTTCTTCAACTGCTGCAGTCGATGCTCCACTGTAAACCCTCTCTGAGGACAAAGCTTTCTTCAAATAATTCCTCCTTAGGCTTGCAATTCCGTGCTGTAGAATTTAGAGCAGGATCAATCGCTGAATGCCTAAACTGAGAATTGTAAAGACACATTCAACTATTATAAACATTTGTCTGGGGCACATTCAAATGTCTTAATAAGTCTCTGTCCAAATTGAACATGAATAAATCTCATATTTATGCATTCTTGGTCCCATCTTCCCCAGTATCAAAGGCTTCCCAAACCAGGAGACTTCCAATCAAACTTCATTTTGCTATGGCATCTGAATGCAGAAATGTGAACAAACTGGAGTTTATTTCCACTCCCCAAACTAAGCTAGGATTACAATGTGATTTACAATTTAGGCGACGAAGACACAAATTCCACTTTGCCTAAATGCTCATATTCAGAATTACAGCAAACTGAGGCTTTGTTGAAGGCTTCTCATATCAGAAAGCTTTCAGTGGCACTCCATGCAAGAGGGGAGGAGGGATATAATCAATAGGTTGATGTCATCCAGCTTTTGTTTCTCCTTATCCAGATCTCCTGGTAACATAGTAGAGGTCCTGAATCACTGCCTGTCTGCTGTGGTTAATTGTTAGATTGAAAAAAAATGAAACTAAATCTTGACAAGACACTGCTGGTTGGGAAAGTGAAGATCTTGAAAGACAATGTGCTCCCCACTTCTGATGGGAGTTCAGCTGACCCTTGTTGACTTAGTTAAAAGCCCTGAGGGTCATACTGGATCCAACATTACTACTGGCAGGAATCATTTTGTAGAAAAATAGGTGGTGGAGCTTATCCAGGGATTGTTATGCAGCTGCACATACTATTCAATGGACATGGAGGTGGAACTCTCAGAAGGAGGAGGTGGAACTCTCAGAAAGGTTCAGGAGCTCTGCTCCTGTGAGCTCCCACTGAATCCGAGGCCTGACTACTGGAGAAGCAAGTAAATGCAAGCGGCATAATTTTCTTCCAGCTTAATCTAGTCAGAAAGAAGGATGAATACTTTAATTCAACCAATCTCAGCTCTTCTATAGTGCTTGTATACAGCTCCCCACCCTCTGGCTTCCTATTGTCATCAATGAGGCCTTTGGGACAGCAGGAAACAGACAGGCATCCCCCCAACATCCCAGGATCTGAGCCAAGTTCACCTCCACCTTTTACAGACCATCAATGGGGCCACGACCTTGAGACAGGAAGCAGCCCAGATGTCCCTCATTGTCCTTGGATCTAGATCAATCCCTTCCCCAAGAAACATAGTGCACTCTAGATCAAGCTACATTTGGTACTTAATAAATAATGACATTTCCCCCCCTTAAAGCAACATTCAGTTAGAACAGTAAACCTGAGCAAGGGGGTTATCAGACAAATAAATCATACCTAGAAAGGCACCAATATGCTGGGTGATGCCTCCTGCCTCCATTGCGGCCACCTGAGTTTTTCGCAGGCTGTCAAGAAGAGTTGTTTTCCCGTGGTCAACATGGCCCAGTATGGTAACAACTGGAGGCTTCGGGGTTAATAAAGCTGGATCTGCAGGAGGCCTGCAACAAACAGTAATGCATTTGTTTGCGACAGAAACTGTCCTTGGGTTCCTCCTCAAGAGTCTTTTTAATGGGCTCCTTAATTATGCTAAGCAACACAAATCTCAGCATGTTATCATCATCATCCACAAGCCACAGCTCAGTGAAGTCCAGCACAGACATCTCCTTTCTACAGAAAGAGGAAGGTTCAAGAATGTATGGCTAAATGGAACACTGTAACCCTTTCACTGTAAAAGGTTTTGTATCTCTCAGGGCTTCCCTTAAGCAGGAACAGAAAAGCAGTTACAGGAAAAAAAGGGGATATAAGCAAACACAGGAAGAACCAAAGATGTTACCTCCTTACAGCATCTTTATTTTCTTTGACTTTATCCTCTTTTAGCTTGGCCCATTTAGGTTTCATACCAGATTTCTTAATAATGTGCTTGATCCACACTTCATTTAAGACTGAGTCTGGTTCCAGTGCATCTAAATCAACGTCCATGTTTAACAGAGCTTCATATATGTGATCTAATTACAGAAGCAAAAAGACATGTCCTTAATAATGCTTAAATTGCGGTGAAGACACACAAATTTACAGACACCCTCTGTCATGAATGCTCCAGCCAACAGATGAGGCCTATAGCTAACCTAGGGTGGCCATAATGTCTGAAGGCCAGCCAGGGACACCTTGGGGGGGGGGGGAGGTAGGGTTGCGCGCGCAAAGCGAGCTAGACTGCTGTTCTTTTGAGGGGTTATAGAGTGTTTCGAGCCCGTCCCTGTGGCATCGGTCGCATCGTTGTGGGACTCAGGGGGCCGGCGCAGCGGCACGCCGAAGCAGCCTGTCACTAATAACACAGGTCGAGATGCAGGACAGGAACCTGGAAGTGACCGACAGGCTGCTTCAGCGTGCCGCTGCGCCGGCCCCCTGGGCCCCACAACGATGGGACTGATGCCACAGGGACGGGCTCGAAACACTCTATAACCCCTCAAAAGAACAGCAGTCTAGCTCGTTTCCCCCGAGCCCTGCCGCCATAAGCCTCAAGGGGGCTCATTTTGCGGCATCTCCCGGCGGGAGGGTGGCACCCGCACGGGACACATATCAAATGAAAGAGGGGGCGCAGGGCTATCAGAAACAGCCGGCAGAGGGAGTCGGGAGACCACCCCACTGGGGGATCCACACCCCGAAAGTGATGAAGGTGGCGCAGATAGAGCCAACAGAGCAAACAGGACAAAATAAATAGGCTGCATTATGCAGCACAGTTGAGAAAGTGCCTTATCCCATATACTGATGAAGTAAATACAGGATCTGAGAACAAAATTGCACCAGAAGACACAAACACAAAGCTCCCTTACACTGAATCAGTGCTTGGGTCCACCAAAGTCAGTACTGTCTAGTCCAGTCACAAACACAAAGCTCCCTTACACTGAATCAGTGCTTGGGTCCACCAAAGTCAGCATTGTCTAGTCCAGTCACAAACACAAAGCTCCCTTACACTGAATCAGTGCTTGGGTCCACCAAAGTCAGTATTGTCTACTCTAGTCACAAACACAAAGCTCCCTTACACTGAATCAGTGCTCGGGACCACCAAAGTCAGTATTGAGGAGGCATGTGAGGAGGAAACTGAAAGGAAAGGTAAATACGGTCAAAACCCTTGGGGAAGCTTGGAGACTATTTAAAACTATAATCCTAGAAGCTCAGATAAAATACATACCACAAGTTAGGAAAGGCACAAACAGGTATAAGAAGAGGCCAGCATGGTTAACAAACAAAGTAATGGAAGCTGTAAAAGGTAAGAAGGACTCCTTTAAGCGGTGGAAAACCAGTCCAAGTGAGATTAATAAAAGGGAACACAGGCAGTGGCAAATCAAATGCAAGACTGTGATCAGGCAGGCAAAAAGGGACTATGAGGAGCATATTGCAAAAAACATTAAGACCAACAATAAAAATTTCTTCAAATATATTAGAAGTAGGAAACCAGCCAGGGAAGCAGTGGGGCCCTTGGATGACCATGGGGTAAAAGGATTACTGAAGGAGGATGGGGAAATGGCTGAGAAGCTGAATGCATTTTTTGCCTCCGTCCTCACCGTGGAAGATGAGAAGTGTTTGCCCGCCCCAGAACCACTAATATTGGAAGGGGTGTTGAAAGACCTGAGTCAGATTGAGGTGACAAAAGAGGAGGTCCTACAACTGATAGACAAATTAAAAACTAATAAGTCACCGGGTCCGGATGGCATACATCCGAGAGTTCTGAAAGAACTCAAAGTTGAACTTGTGGATCTTCTAACAAAAATCTGTAATCTTTCATTGAAATCTGCCTCCGTTCCTGAGGACTGGAAGGTAGCAAATGTCACCCCCATCTTTAAAAAGGGTTCCAGAGGAGATCCGGGAAATTACAGGCCAGTCAGTCTGACTTCAATACCGGGAAAGTTGGTAGAAACCATTATCAAGGACAGAATGAGTAGGCACACTGATGAACACGGGTTATTGAGGAAGACTCAGCATGGGTTCTGCAAGGGAAGATCTTGCCTCACTAACCTGTTACATTTCTTTGAGGGGGTGAACAAACATGTGGACAAAGGAGACCCGATAGATGTTGTTTACCTTGACTTCCAGAAAGCTTTTGATAAAGTTCCTCATCAAAGGCTCCTTAGAAAGCTTGAGAGTCATGGAGTAAAAGGACAGGTCCTCTTGTGGATCAAAAACTGGCTGAGTAATAGGAAGCAGAGAGTGAGTATAAATGGGCAGTCTTCGCAGTGGAGGACGGTAAGCAGTGGGGTGCCGCAGGGCTCGGTACTGGGTCCCATCCTCTTTAACTTGTTCATAAATGATTTAGAGTTGGGAGTGAGCAGTGAAGTGGCCAAATTTGCGGATGACACTAAATTGTTCAGGGTGGTGAGAACCAGAGAGGATTGTGAGGAACTCCAAAGGGATCTGTTGAGGCTGGGTGAGTGGGCGTCAACGTGGCAGATGCGGTTCAATGTGGCCAAGTGCAAAGTAATGCACATTGGGGCCAAGAATCCCAGCTACAAATACAAGTTGATGGGGTGTGAACTGGCAGAGACAGACCAAGAGAGAGATCTTGGGGTCATGGTAGATAATTCACTGAAAATGTCAAGACAGTGTGCGTTTGCAATAAAAAAGGCCAACGCCATGCTGGGAATTATTAGGAAGGGAATTGAAAACAAATCAGCCAGTATCATAATGCCTCTGTATAAATCGATGGTGCGGTCTCATTTGGAGTACTGTGTGCAGTTCTGGTCGCCGCACCTCAAAAAGGATATTATAGCATTGGAGAAAGTTCAGAAAAGGGCAACTAAAATGATTAAAGGGCTGGAACACCTTCCCTATGAAGAAAGGTTGAAACGCTTAGGGCTCTTTAGCTTGGAGAAACGTCGACTGAGGGGTGACATGATAGAAGTTTACAAGATAATGCATGGGATGGAGAAAGTAGAGAAAGAAGTACTTTTCTCCCTTTCTCACAATACAAGAACTCGTGGGCATTCGATGAAATTGCTGAGCAGACAGGTTAAAACGGATAAAAGGAAGTACTTTTTCACCCAAAGGGTGATTAACATGTGGAATTCACTGCCACAGGAGGTGGTGGCGTCCACAAGCATAGCCACCTTCAAGAAAGGGTTAGATAAAAATATGGAGCAGAGGTCCATCAGTGGCTATTAGCCACAGTGTGTGTGTGTGTGTGTGTGTGTGTATATATATATATATATATATATATATATATATATATATATATTTGGCCGCTGTGTGACACAGAATGTTGGACTGGATGGGCCATTGGCCTGATCTAACATGGCTTCTCTTATGTTCTTATGTCTACTCCTGTCATAAACACAAAGCTCCCTTACACTGAATCAGTGCTTGGGTCCACCAAAGTCAGCATTGTCTAGTCCAGTCACAAACACAAAGCTCCCTTACACTGAATCAGTTCTTGGGTCCACCAAAGTCAGTATTGTCTAGTCCAGTCACAAACACAAAGCTCCCTTACACTGAATCAGTGCTTGGGTCCACCAAAGTCAGCATTGTCTACTCCAGTCACAAACACAAAGCTCCCTTACACTGAATCAGTGCTTGGGTCCACCAAAGTCAGTATTGTCTACTCCAGGGGTGGCCAGAGGGAGGGAAGGAAGGAAGGAGGGAGGGAGGAAGGAGGGAGGGAGGGAAGGAAGGGAGGAGGGAGGGAGGGAAGGAGGGAAGGAAGGAAGGAAGAAAGGAAGGAGGGAGGGAGGAAGGAGGGAGGGAGGGAAGGAAGGAAGGGAGGAGGGAGGGAGGGAAGGAGGGAAGGAAGGAAGGAAAAAGGGAGGGAGGGAGGGAGGGAGGGAAGGAAGGAAGGAAGGAAGGAAGGAAGGAAGGAAGGAGGGAAGGAAGGAGGGAAGGAAGGAGGGAAGGAAGGGAGGGTGGGAAGAAAGGAAGGAAGAAAGGGAGGGAGGAGGGAGGGAGGGAGGAAGGGAGGGAAGGAAGGAAGGGAGGGAGGGAGGGAGGGAAGGAAGGGAGGAGGGAGGGAGGGAAGGAGGGAGGAAGGAAGGAGGGAGGGAGGGAAGGAAGGAGGGAAGGGAGGGAAGGGAGGGAGGGAAGGAGGCAAGGAAGGAAGGAAGGAAGGGAGGAGGGAGGGAGGGAAGGAAGGGAGGAGGGAGGGAGGGAAGGAAGGGAGGAGGGAAGGAGGGAAGGAAGAAAGGAAGGAAGGGAGGAGGGAGGGAGGGAAGGAAGGAAGGAAGGAAGGAAGAAAGGAAGGAAGGAGGGAGGGAGGGAGGAAGGAGGGAGGAGGGAGGGAGGGAGGGAGGGAGGGAGGGAGGGAGGGAAGGAAGGAAGGAAGGAAGGAAGGAAGGAAGGAAGGAAGGAAGGAAGGAAGGAAGGAAGGAAGGAAGGAAGGAAGGAGGGAAGGAGGAGGGAAGGAGGGCCTCTCCGCTGCCTCCGCGGGCCTCTGGAGGGCCTCCAGGGACCCGCGGCGGCTTCTCCGCTGCCTCCGCGGGCCTCTGGAGGCCCTCCAGGGACCCGCGGGGGCCGCTCCGCTGCCTCCCCGGGCCTCTGGAGGCCCTCCAGGGACCCGCGGCGGCCTCTCCGCGGCCTCCCCGGCCTCCGCCACCGCCGCCTTCCCCGCGCGCGCGGCCCACCGGCTCCCCGCTGGCTATACCGGGACTTTCTAATGGTCCCGGTATAGCCAGCCCGGGAGCCAGGAATTGGGGGCCAGAACCGGGAAAGTCCCGGGAGACCGGGACGGTCTGGCCACCCTAAGCTAACCACTACAGTGGTCACAAGATTCAGGCCTTTGCTATTTTGTCAGAGCCTGGTATACAGGTCACAAATTTCACTGTGTAAGGAGACAAGGGGCCGGTCACAGAGTAAGCCCTTGAAGGCTAAAAGGTTGCCAGCACCCCAGCTGGGACTGAGAGGAAAGGGAAAGCAGCTGCACCTGCAGCAGCCAGGTGACAAGGTTGGGCATTTAAGCTGCATCAAATGGCCGCTGGAGGAGGAGGAGGCTGAGGCATGGGAGGCCACTTCAGAGGCTGTGGGGCAGTAAAAATAAGGGCTAGAGAAAGACTGCTTCTCCAGGAGATCGTAAGCCTGCATTCCTGTTGACCCGTGCACAGCCATATGGCTGGGGGAGGAAAGGCTCTGGCAAGGGTGATGGAGGCTATAGAACTTTTCTTTGAAACTCACTTTGGGACTATGTTAAAACTGTGGTTGGACATTTGAAGGAATAAAGTGCACATAGCAGAGAACACAAGACTCCACGTGGTCCCTTACACACTGCTTTTTATTATTACAACCATCCTCCTCAAATATTACACAGAGTGAAGAAAATCTAACATAGGCAGCTAAAGAGTTACAATAAAGGATTTTTTTTAAAAAAAGCTTCCAACTGGGATCAATTTTACTGAGAACCCATTAAAGTGAAACTTATCACTGATGAAAACAGCTCAGGCTCATCAGAAGCAGATGGCTGAGGAACACTCCAGGGGATGAAAGACTGCTTATACAAACCCCCCTCACAGGCCATTGCGGTACTGCAAAGGCAGGAAATCGTAAAAGAATTAAAAGGGGGCTAATGAGCAACTATCAGCTATCAGAGACACAGTGCAATCGTATGTGTGTCTATTCAGATGTAATTCTTATTAAGGTCAATGGGGCTTAATCCCACAAAAGTGTGCACAGGACTGCAGCCACAGACTCTCTGCCAGTGAAGAGAAAAGCTAGTATGTAATGAAAATGCTAAGAGATCTGTTCATGTGAGACCCAAGAAAACACGGAAAGGGCACATGAAAGTCTACCTAGGATTCATTCCCTATGCACTGAGCATAAAGCAATCTAGATATAAGAAGCTGGCTCATTCCATCAGCCCTCTGAGTCTGGCGCTACGAACTCTGATGGGGCACCAGTTCTCCAAGGTCTCAGGCGATGGGGCCTTGTGCAGGCTGCAGCCTTGGATCTCTTTCAAATGCAGCATCAGCCAGCTCAGGCCCCATCAGCACAAATTTCAAGTTAGGTTATTTTGTTCTACTGTGCATCATCTTACACTTATCAACTGTGCACTTCATTCACCATGTTGTTGCCCACTCACACAATTCAGAGCATTTCGCAATCTGCCCTGCTTTTCACCATCCTGAGTAATCCACAAACCTGACCACTGCACTGCCCCCACCCCCAATTCCAAATAATCTATGAACAGATTAAATATCACCAGTCCCTTGTGGAATCAAGCTGATTACTCCTTTCATTACAATAACTGTCCATTTTCTCCTACTCTCTTCTTCCTGTTATTTAACCAAGTTTTAATCTGTAAGATTATCCCATGAGTGCCAAGTCTTTGGTGAGGTACCCTATCAAAAGTCTTTTGGAAGTCTGTATATAATATTTACCAAATCACACTTATTCAAATATTTGTGGATTGCTATAAGCCACCCAGAGCCCCCTGTGGGGAGAGGGTGTGGTGTATAAAATAAATAAATAAATATTTGTTAGCCTGCTCAAAGAATCCCAAAAGACTGTCTTCAGCATTCCCTATGTGCTTAATAATTTTACCTTTAATTTTACCTTTAATTAATACAGTTTAATTACAAGTTTACCTTTAATTACAGCTACAGGAGAGGCCACAATCAGTTTCTACTAATTTACTTCAAATATATGTCAGGCTAATTGACCTGTAATTCATTGGATCCTTTTTTAAAAACTGGGGTGACATTGACTATTTTCTAGTAGTCCGGCAGAAAGACTGAGTAAATGAGAAGTTGCACATACTAGTTAGCAGATCTGTTAGTTTTAAGCTTGCCTCGTGTCCTGAAACCTCACCTCTTGGCACCTGGATTCGACCCAATTCTTCAGACACTCTTTCCCAAAACAGCAGCTCCACAGCGAGTACATGCCCCACATTTTCAGGGGAAACAGGCATAAATACTTAATTTCATTCTCTGGCATTTCCCCATCTTTCTTAAGCAATCTTTTCACTCCTTTGTCATCTAAAGGCCCAACCATCTCCCTAACCAGTTTCCTGCTCCTGTTATATTCAAATAAACATTTATCTTTCGTCTTAATTTTTTTTAACAATTCTTTTTGCTTGCATTACTGTCAAATGACACTTGTTTTGCCAGAACCTGTGCTCTTTTCTGTTCACCTCATTATGAAAATCTTTCCACTTTTTAAAGAAACCCTTATTTACCTGTTATAGTTTCCTGAACTTATTAACCATGCAGGCATCTGTTTAGACTTAGTAGTTCCTTTTCTAACTTGAGGGAGTTATTCTCTCTGGGCCCCAGTTCATGTGGTTTTAAACAATTTCAAGGCATCCAGAAAGGAGTGGGAGCCCAAAGTACAATGGGCAGAATATATGACCAGTCAAAAGCAGAAGGCCAGGCTTTTGGCATGTGCAGCGAAGCCCAGACAACCTAGAGGCTTCACAATAAAATTCACACAGTGGGTCACTGAATAAAGACTTCAAGAAGGAACCGCTGGGGAAAAGACCTGCAGATGATGCCCTGTGAAAATGCAATGCATTCTTTGCACAAAGACCCAGGCTCACCTATATCTTTACGCATGGCTTTTGCAAGAGCTTTCACAGTCATCTCAGTCATTATCTCAACCTCCTGCTTCTCCGCTTGTGGTTTTATCTGTCGAAGTTTCTCTTTGCCAGATTTCTTTCTCTACAAAAGAGTTAAAAGAAGGGAACAGTGCTAAGGAAAAGAATGAATAGGCAATGTTTCAAAAGAAGCCTTGATCTTGCATCTGGAAGTCATTTTGCCTAGCACCAGAGCTAACATTATTCCATACGAATTAAATTAAGATTTAGCGATTCTATTAACACACTTCCTATCTCTGCACTACTTCATTGCATATGAAATATAGGTGTCTCTAAGTGAAAATATAGCTACTCTAAACTTGTCCCAGAAACACACAGAAAGACAAAGTCCTTCTTCCTGCATCTTATTTGTGTCCAAAGCAGTTCTCAGTTTTTATGCGGTTGCTGCATCTCTCAGGTCTAAAATACCTTTTGATTTGCTCAGGGCAGAAAAAGAGCACTAATGTTCTCCCCTCCAGCAAGATGATGATGATATCACATGAACTGCCGCATGTTGCAGCCTCATGTCCACTGACAATGCTGAGGGCTGGTGGTGGACTCCTTTAAAGAACTTTCCCTTTACCTAGAGATACGAAGGCCCAGTAACACCTCCTGCCTTTTCCCACTGAAAATAACTCCTTATCATGATGGGGGAAAAGGGGCCACAAGGTGCACAGAGCAGGAGACGACAGCTGCAGAAGGTGGGGATTTAAGGTGCAGGGTGGCGGTCACGGGAAGCTGGTAACAAGATGGGGGAAAAGAAGGAATAAAAGGTGTTGCAGCAAGAGAGGTCTCTGTCTCCTCCTTTCATGACACTTATGAAATATTTTCTCTTTTAGAATCAATGAAATGCTTTTTAAGAATGATTTTTACTCATTCAAAATGTATAGTATGAAGATTTTTGTAAGGCAATTCACAGCGTTAGACAATAATCACAACACAACACTCAGATCTGAGACTTCTTTCTACACCTAAAGGGTGTTGCTGTCTTCATGAGATTTTGTCTGGAGATTGCTGCTCGTCTTCCTCGGCTCACCTTTAAAACTACACGCTACTGCACTCAAAACACGCTCTCCCTCCAGCATTGGCTATATTAGCAGAAGACTCACAGTGCAAACCCAAGTAGAGTTATATACTTCTAAGCTCACTGACTATAATGGTTTTAGAAGGATGTTATTCTGCATGGGACTATATGGTCAGACACTTATTGTTTTACATTTCGTAAGTATACCAAATGCTAGAATTCTGTACCATAATTAAGTTATTTTTTATTTTTGCTAATTTCTATCCCACAAATGGCCTCAAGGCAGATTACAACAAGTTAACAATCACAATAAAACCAAAACAATTAAACAGCTAGTTCAAACAATTAAAATAATAAAACAATAAACAGTTAAAATTGCTCGATTTCAGGCAGAAAACAAGTCATCATATAAACAGAAGATGAACCAATGCCACATCAATAGGCCGGATGAAGGATGGAATACTGCAGCAAGGGAGGACGGACTAGATATACTATGGACGCCAGCTGTCGCACCCAAAGGCCTACTGGAACAGCTCCATTTTAAGGCCCTATGAAAAGTTAGTAGGTCAGATAGGGCCCTGATCTCTAATGGGAACATGTTCCATGAGGCCAGGACCAGGAAGAAAAAGCCCTGGCTCTAGTCGAGGCAAGACGGACATCCTTTGGGTCGGGGACAACCAACAGATGGTGATTAACTGAATGCAGAGTCCTTTGGGGTGCATATGGGGATAGGCAGTCCCTCAGATATAAGTTATAAGTTATTCAGCCAGTTTTTATTAAGGCCCCAGGCCTTTCAGAAGCAGAGTAAAACAAATAAAAACACTAATATAAAACTAATTATCTACATAAAATCTCTCCATACATCACTCATCCTAAAATATCTAACAGTTAAAAGGTTGAATATGAATAAATTATAAACCAGATGTTATCTCAGTGTGTATTTTCACTGCAGAACACAGAAACTTCTTCACAGATCCATTAATCACTAAACTAGCATTACTTAACCCCATAGATTTTAAAAAGGGGACGGACAGGCCAAAACTGGTCAGTTTCTCATCTTTTGGATTAATTTAAATTGATCAGTTATCATTAGGCTGTAAAGAAAAGTGTTCTGATCATTGATGAACAAAAGTCAGATTAGAAATCTAAAATCTGCAAACCAGGCTAATTATAGAAGTGATGCAAGACCAATTTCTAATCTAAGGACCACAGAGGGTGCACACCTAGGCACTGTTAGATTTGTTCTCATAAATTTTGTATAAATTATTCATTTTGTGTTATTAAAGCAGTAAAATAAGTTTAGATTTGACAAGGAAGTCAATACTGAATATATTTCAGTTTCCTTCAAAATAAGCCCTCTCCCACACAAATCCAGGAAAAAAACTTGAAAAGCTTTAAAACTTTTTGTTTCATTTTCAGCGACCAAGACAATCAACGCAGTATGCCCTTGGAAGTGCACAGAGCGTCTTTCCCTTTTTGGAGTAAGCAACTCTTAAAATAGAGGGAGGAAACACAACATAAGGTATGTTTAGAAACTACCCACTTCCCCCATCCTGAGTTCAATATGTTTATGAATGGTGAGTTAACCAATCTGTTACATTAAATTCTCCTTTCAGATCTCACTTGTAAACATTTTTTTTCTTACCAGTCTGTAGTTTAAAGACAGGCTAAATGAATTAATTGGCCATTTTACCAGCAAAACAAAACATTTATGAGTTCAAAAAGTATCTAACACTATACAAAGCACACACACCCTATTAATCTCTGTTCAGCATATTATCTGGAAACCCTCACCCCCAAACAAAGCTGTCTTTCATTTCATATGCTGAAAACACATGACAATCTCAGGAACAAGAATAAAATAGCTGTTAATTACCTCCTTGGTAGTTAAAAGCCTGACTTGTGAGTTGATGTCTGGGTGCCAGAGCTGAGGGTACAGCTGAACTGCGCACACAGGGTAGGCAGATGATAGTACAGACTTCCACTGTGTTCTGTAAACTTTCCCATAAGACAGAGAATGCAACTGTTTGCAAGCCCGATGCAAATAAGCCAAGTTCTCCAGTGTTAGCATCACTCTCCAGTTCATCTTTTTTTCTGCAAATAAAGAAAAAAAATGTCATGCTGAACAAGCCACCTTTTGATGTGTGAAGGACATCTGAAGTGATATATTAAAACAAGTAGGTTCACTAGATACAAAGGTGGTATTGGAGCTGTATCCATCTGATAGAACGAAGAGCGGCGCATACGCTAGGTATTGTTAACTTGCAGGTTTGTACAGAAACTAAACCCTCGGGATGCATAAAACGTGGATTCCGATGTCTCTACACTAATGCACAGAGTATGGGAAACAAACAGGAGGAACTGGAAGTCCTAATACAGAAAGGAGACTATGACATAATAGGCCTTACTGAAACGTGGTGGGATGACACTCACAACTGGAATATTAGGATTCAGGGGTACAACTTATTTAAAGGGGACAGGCAAATGAGAAAGGGCGGAGGCATAGCAGTATATGTGAAGGAGGTATATACTTGTGAGGAAATATGTGAATCTGAGCATGGCAGCTCAGTTGAGAGTCTCTGGGTAAAAATAAAAGGAGTAAGAAATAACAGTGATATTATTCTGGGGGTCTGCTATAGACCACCAAGCTAGGCAGAGGACTTGGATGAGATACTCCTACAACAGATTGCAAAGTTCTCCAAGAGAAGGGATACAGTGATCATGGGAGATTTCAATTACCTGGACATCTGTTGGAAGTCCAACTCTGCTAAAAATTAAAAGTCAAATAGATTCCTGACTTGTCTTGCTGACAACTTCCTTTTCCAGAAAGTGAAGAAGGAAACAAGGGGACCTGCTATCTTGGATTTGATTCTCACAAACAAGGAAGAATTGATTGAAGAAGTGGAAATAGTGGGCATCCTTGGCAGTAGTGACCATGTGATTTTGGAATTTACAGTCTTAGGGAAGGGAAAAGCTATACGTAGTCAGACTTATAGGTTGGACTTCAGAAAGGCAAACTTCGATAAACTTAGAACTATGCTGGGTTAAATCCCATGGTCAGAAATACTTAGGAAGAAGGGGGTTCAGGACGGATGAGAGTTTCTTAAAAGCGAAATACTGAAAGCGCAATCACAGATGATTCCTATAAGAAGAAAAAATGGAAAAAGCCTAAAGAAACCGAAGTGGCTCCATAAACAGCTCTCTAAAGACTTGAGAATAAAAAAGACTCCTTTAGGAATTGGAAGGAGGGCCTTATAACCAAGGATGAATATAAACAAATCACCAGTGCTTGTAGAGAAAAAGTTAGCAAAGCTTCAGAAGTCACTTCTAGAGTAAAACGGATAGGAAAGAATTAGCTAGAACCTCATTATGGGATGGAGGAAAACTCCACCCCCTAAACTGCTCTCCTTTCCTTTTCCTGTATGAAGAAGCTGGTTGAAATACAGCAGATGGTTACCTACGCCAGTTTGGTGTAGTGGTTAAGTGCGTGGACTCTTATCTGGGAAAACTGGGTTTGATTCCCCACTCCTCCACTTGCACCTGCTGGAATGGCCTTGGGTCAGCCGTAGCTCTGACAGAGGTTGTCCTTGAAAGGGCAGCTGCTGTGAGAGCCCTCTCAGCCCCACCCACCTCACAGGGTATCTGTTGTGGGGGGAGAAGATATAGGAGATTGTAAGTCGCTCTGAGTCTCTGATTCAAGGAGAAGGGCGGGTATAAATCTGCAATTCTTCTTCTAAAGCTCAGTATGAGCTTAGGCTGACCAAAGATGCTAAAAACAACAGAAAAGGATTCTTTTCTTATGTTCAGAGTAAGAAAAAGAGCAAGGACTTGGTAGGCCCATTGCGAGGGCAAGAAAGTGAAATCGTAACAGGTAATTTATTTATTTATTTAATTTATATCCCGCCCTCCCCACCAAAGGCAGACTCAGAGTGGCTCACAAACCAAGGGCCAACACAAACACATTAGTGTGACCGATACAATAAACAACAATAAAAACATAAAACATAAAAACAATTTAAAACATTTGCATGTGCTACTATCATAATTTCAGGCGACAATTTAAATTCTGGTGGTTAGATATACTCGGAGGTCTCAGGATCGCCATAGCGTAGTGAAGTAGGCCATTGGTGGTGTTCTTATGGGCCAATCTCATTGCTGGAGATGTTACCATTCATGTAAATGCCTGGCGAAAGAGTGCCGTTTTGCAGGCCCTGCGGAACTGTAAGAGCTCTCGCAGGGCCCTAACTTCCTCCGGCAACTCATTCCACCAGCTGGGGGCAGCAACGGAAAAGGCCTTGCTCTCGTTGTTTTGAGCTTTGCTTCTCTGATGCTGGGAACTGTCAACAGGTTTTGAGACCCAGACCGAAGTGCTCACTGGGGCATGTGCAGGGAAAGGCGGTCCCTAAGGTATGCAGGACCCTGGCCATATAGGGCTTTAAAAGTAATGACCAGCACCTTGAAGTGAATCTGGTACCCTATTGGCAGCCAGTGCAGTGCTTTCAGCACAGGCTGGATGTGTTCCCGTAAAGGAACTCCCATTAACAGCCTGGCTGGAGCATTCTCCACTAGTTTAAGTCGCCAGATTTGGGACAAGGGCAGCCCCATGTAGAGAGCATTATGGTAATCCAGTCTCGACGTGACCGTCACATGGATCACTGTTGCCAAGTCGTCACGTTCGAGAAAGGGGACCAATTGCTTTGCCATCCACAGATGGTAAAAGGCTGATTTGGCAGTGGCAGCTACTTGGGCCTCCATTGTTAAAGAGGAATCCAAGAGCACCCCTAAGCTTTTAACCTTGGGCGCCAGTGTGAGCTGGGCTCCGTCAAAGGTCAGTAACCAGACCTCTGGTCCTGGACAGCAGCGACTCAGATACAGGACCTCCGTCTTCATCGGATTTAAAGAGGGCAGAATGAAGAGAGGGCAGAACTGCTCAATTCCTACTTTTCCTCAGTCTTCTCTTCTGAGGGAAACGGTGCTCAATATGGCAAAAACAGAACATATAAGGAGGGTATGAAGTTCCAACCTAGGATCAGCATAGGGATAGTACATAAACACCTAATTTCTTTAAATGAAACTAAGTCCTCAGGGCCAGATGAATTGCATCCAAGGGTTCTAAAAGAGCTTGCAGATGTAATTTCTGAGCCTCTGGCTATTATTTTGGAGAACAGGAGAGGTGCCAGGAGACTGGAGGTGAGCAAATGTTGTCCCCATCTTCAAGGGGGAAAAAGAGGATCCAGGTAACTACTGACCCGTCAGTTTGACATCTATACCTGGAAAAGTTTTAGAACAAATCATCAAACAGTCGGTCCTGGAACATTTAGAAAGAATGGATGTGATTACTAAGAGCCAGCATGGTTTTCTCAAGAACAAATCATGTCAGACTAACCTGATTTCTTTTTTTTGAGAAAGTGACTACCTTGCTGGATCAGGGGAATGCTGTAGACATTGTTTATCTTGATTTCAGTAAGGCTTCTGATAAGGTTCCACATACTATCCTTGTTGACAAGTTGGTAAAATGTGGTTTGGATCCTGTAACAGTTAGGTGGATCTGTAACTGTTTAACAGATCACACCCAAAGAGTGCTTGTGAATGGTTCCTCGTCCTCTTGGAGAGAGGTGACAAGTGGAGTGCCTCAAGGATCTGTCCTGGGACCTGTTTTGTTCAACATCCTTATCAGTGATTTGGATGAAGGAACAGAGGGAATGCTTATTAAATTTGCTGATGATACTAAATTGGGAGGAGTTGCAAACACAGAAGAAGACAGAAACAGGACACAGGATGACCTTGACAGGCTGGAAAACTGGGCTAAAACCAATAAAATGAATTTTAACAGGGATAAATGTAAAGTTCTGATTTAGGAAGGAAAAATCCAATGCATGGCTATAGGATGGGGGAGACTTGTCTTAGCAGTAGTATGTGCGAAAAGGATCTAGGGGTCTTAGTGGATCATACGCTGAACATGAGTTAACAGTGTGATGCAGTGGCTAAAAAGGCAAATGCAATTTTGGGCTGTATCAACAGAAGTATAGTGTCCAGATCACGTGATTTGATGGTATCACTTTACTCTGCTCTGGTAAGACCTCACCTGGAGTATTGTGTTCAGTTTTGGGCACCACATTTAAAGATGGATATAGACAAGCTGGAGCGGATCCAGAGGAGGGTGACGAAGATGGTGAGGGGTCTGGAGACCAAGTCCTATGAGGAAAGGTTGAAGAAGCTGGGGATGTTTAGCCTGGAGAGGAGGCAGCTGAGAGGTGGTATGATCACCATCTTCAAGTACTTGAAGGGCTGTCACATAGAGGATGGTGTGGAATTGTTTTCTGTGGCCCCAGAAGGTAGGACCAGAACCAATGGGTTAAAATTAAATCAAAAGAGTTTCTGGCTCAATATTAGGAAGAACTTCCTGACAGAGCGATTCCTCAGTGGAACAGAGTTCCTCGGGAGGTGGTGAGCTCTCCTTCCTTGGAGGTTTTTAAACAGAGGCTAGATGGCCATCTGAAAGCAATGAAGATCCTGTGAATTTAGGGGGAGGTGTTTTCCTGCATTATGCAGGGGGTTGGACTAGATGACCCTGGAGGTCTCTCCCAACTCTATGATTCTATGAACAGGAAAATTCTATGACAGGGGTAAACCTCTCAACATTCCCTATTCTACTAAAAAGCAATATTCTCCTTTTTCACATTCATCCTACTATAATGACAAAATTGTTATATCCAGCTTTGCAGAATCTGTACCTTAAGGTTATCATGAAAAGGAGAAGCAAAACCTAAGGAGTGTTATCTCTTTTTAAACCAACTCAAACTCTTACAGAGTCTGACCCTGACAACCATAGAATCATAGAGTTTGAAGGTACCTCCAGAGTCATCTAGTCCATCACCATGCAGGAAATTCACAAATACCTCCCCCCACACATACATCCTCAGTGATACCTGCTCCATGCCCAGAAGATGGCAAAAGCTTCCAGGATCCCTTGCCAAACTGGCCTGGAGAAAAATTGCTGAATGACCACAAAGTGTCCAGCAGCATTTCCCTGGGCATGTAAAAAAGGGCCACAAGAACTAAGCATGCCCTCCTCATGGTCTGCCTAATTTACATTGCTATCAGATGGCCATCTAGCCTTTGCTTAGAAACCTCCAAGGAAGAAGAGCCCCCCCCCCCCCCGGAAGCCTGTTCCACTGAGGAACCACTCTAATTCTCAGGAAATTCTTCCTAACGTTTAGCCGGAAACTCTTTTGATTTAATTTCAACCCAATTTTGATTCCATCAAAATTATTCACCTCTTCCATTACTCCAAATGATCACCTGCCTCATATCCCTGTACTGGCTCCCCCCCTATCTCCGAGATCTTATCCAGATACATCCCTGCCTATGGCCTTCACTCCTCCAGCTCCACCATCCTCAGCAGTCTGAAGATCTCCTTCTCTTTCAAACAACTCAGTTCCTTTGCCCTTGCTGTTCCTTATTGCCTAGAACAGCCTCCTAGAAGACATGGGCTGGATGACACCACCTCTTTCACTTCCTTCAACTTGCTCCTCAACACTCACTCGTTCTGTAACACCTAAGAACATAAAAGAAGCCATGTTGGATCAGGCCAATGGCCCATCCAGTCCAACACTCTGTGTCACACAATGGTCAAAAAACCCAGGTGCCATCACGAGGTCTATCAGTGGGGCCAGGACACTAGAAGCTCTCCCACTGTTACCCCCCAAGCACCAAGAATACAGAGCATCACTGCCCCAGACAGAGAGCTTCAACAATACTCTGTGGCTAATAGCCACTGATGGACCTCTGCTCCATATGTTCATTCAATCCCCTCTTGAAGCTTACTATGCTTGTAGCTGCAGCTTCCTCCTGTGACAGTGAATTCCATGTGTTAATCACCTTTTGGGTGAAGAAGTACTTCCTTTTATCTCTTCTAACCCAACTGCTCAGCAATTTCATTGACTGCCCACAAGTTCTTGTATTGTGAGAAAGGAAGAAAAGTACTTCATTCTCTGCCTTCTCTTTTGCACCAATGCTACCAATGCATGGCCCCCTTGTCTCCTTCCCCCTACAAAAGGGTAAGGAATATTAACACCATCTGATGAGTTGACTTTGCTGTTTTTTATTGCTTTTAAATTTTACTCATGTAAGTATATCATAATATTAGAATTGAATCTAAAACTTGTTAACTGCCCTGAGCCACAACTGGGGGGAAGACAGTATAGAAATAAAATAATAAATAAATATCTACAGTTGCCAACCTCAAGATATGGCCTAGAGATCTCCTGGAATTACAACTGAACGTCAGACTGCAGAGATCAGTTGCCCGGGGGGGATGGCTGTTCTGAAGAGTGGACTCCAATCTATGTCATTATACCCACTGAGATCCCTTCCAATCCCACTCTCCAGACCCAAATCTTCATGAATTTTCCAAAACAGAGTTGGCAATGCCTTCCTCTAAGAAAAAGATGACTGTAGATTTATACCCCACCCTTCTATCTGAATCAGAGTCTCAGAGCAGCTTACAATCTCTTCTATCTTCTTCCCCCACAACAGACACCCTGTGAGGTAGTTGGGGCTGAGAGAACTCTCACAGCAGCTGTCCTTTCAAGGACAACTCCTATGAAAGCTATGGCTGACCCAAGGCCATTCCAGAAGCTGCAAGTGGAGGAGTGGGGAATCAAACCTGGTTAGAATCATAGAGTTGGAAGGGATCTCCCAGATAAGAGAATGAAGACACATCCCTCCCTACTTATTTGCCACCTCCACCGGCCTCCCCTCCCTCTTTAGTCATATTTTATTGTGAATCCCTCCAGGCGGATTTCTGGCTTCTTACCTTATGAAAAGTACCATATAAACAAACAACAGAAGCACAGAAGGTAGAGATAGATTAAACTTTGCTTCATTGATTTGAGATACAGTCTGAATGTCACAAGCTTAATAATTTACAAATTGCTAGCCTTTAACAATATTCCAAAATCTGCTGTGTAAGCAGGGTCACTTCGGCCTGCCTGATTGCTAGGGATGGCCGTATAGACCGCTAAAGATATACTATTAAAGAGGACAATGTATTTTAAAGAATTGTTCATGCTATCTATCTATGCTATATTACTATGTCTGACATCAATTAGTATCACAGCTTAGGAAGAGGGGTCTAAAGCTCCGAAGTGGTTTGTTTGCTAAATTTATAATAAAGGCTCGGTTTAAACCGGGAACGCTGATTCAAAGCTCGGCCATATGACACCAGTACTGGGGAGCCCCAGATTCAAATCCCGCCCTCCGGGCCACGTGAGATGTATATGTGACCTCGAGCACTCGCTCATCAAACCTACCCTACCTAACATGATTGTTGGAACAAAATAGGAGTCAATTACACCTTTAAGACCAACGTAGTTAGTCTTAAACGTGCAATTGACTCCTAATTTGTTCTACTACTTCAGACCAACACGGCTGCCTATTTGGATGATTGTTGGAAGAGAGTGCAAGGAGATAGTCCTTCGTCCAAATCTATCGCCACCCTTTAGCGAACCTCCCCCCTCCACACACATAAAGAATAAATATGATATTAAAGAAGCGAGAGAGAGGCAGCTACTACCATGCGCGGCCACGGGAAAACGCACGAATGTGGACTGACCGGTATCACCTTCTCTTGCCTTTTTGCTGTTTTGCCACCGCCGCACCACAGGGGGGCGTGTGATCGTCGCCCTTCACCCTTTCAAATCCTTCCTGCCGGAAGCGCCAATGCGCGTGCGCAGTCGCTTCCGGCTTCTGGAAATCTACTGTTCGTGGCTTGGGGTGGGTTGTCTGGTTGGTCGCGTTCTCTTTCACGCTTCGTTTCCGGATTTCTTTCTGTGAGCTGTCTTCTCTGGTGCAAAAACCTTTGCACTGAGAAGCCAGAAAGGCCCGCGCAGCCGCTAAAAGAAAAGAAGCCAAAGCAGATCCTCGTTTGACTTTCCCGCATAATACGCATGTCCAGTTGATCTTGGGTATCAGCTGTCAGTAACAGCTACTGAAGCCCTATGCCCCTTTTTTGCCCTCAGTTCGTGTTCCGGAAGAGCTAGGGGCCCTGGTGAAAAGAACCGGGTGAAAGGGCAAAGATCTCTGCGGGACAGCCTCGGCTAAACCCGGTCTCGCCAGCTCTTGGAAGCGAAACTGGGTCAGCCGTGAACAAAGCTTGAGTCGAGTGGCACCTTTAAGGCCAACAGAGTTTTATCCAAGGTATAAGCTTTCGTGTCCCGCAGGCTTCTTCAAGTATTTGGAAGGGAGACGGTCAGGGAATACCAGGGTTGTAACTCAGAGGCAGGCAATGGCAAACTACGTCTGTTCACCTCTTACCTCGAAAACCCCACGGGGCTGCCATAATTCAGCTGCGACTTGATGGCCAAAAAGGAAGGGGGAGGTCAAGAAAGAAGGACTCTTGGAAAGCCGCTGCTCAAGTAGACAGTATCGCATTAGATGAATTAAACGCCTTTCTCTTCTGAAAGGCATGTGTGCATTGTTTGCATCAGATTTCCTAGCCTTATACGTGGACTAAAAAGTAGAGTAGAATGAAAGGCCATGCAGAGTATTGCGTTAGAACAGAATAAGACATGCTTTTTGAAAAAAAATTATGAATATGTAATACTTTTTTTCAAATATTTTTATTTTTGTTCTATGGGATACAGAAATAAAAAGAGGGAAAGGGGGAAGATAAATGAAATAATAACAAGACATGTATACATAAGTCCACCTCATCTACAATTTCTAAACAGTTCCTACTTAACCCTAACAATAGATTCAATTCAACTAAGGTTTTCATATCAACACTAGTCTTCTAACACATTAATTTCTTTTAAACAGTTATTCCTTTAATTATTATCAACATTTTCTAATGCCATTACTGTTTTTCTCCAAATCCAGCATATATTAACTGTTTAAATTTGAATAATTTGAATAGGAAGCAGAGAGTGAGTATAAATGGGCAGTGGAGGACGGTAAGCAGTGGGGTGCCGCAGGGCTCAGTACTGGGTCCCAAGCTCTTTAACTTGTTCATAAATGATTTGGAGTTGGGAGTGAGCAGTGAAGTGGCCAAGTTTCCAGATGACACTAAATTGTTCAGGGTGGTGAGAACCAGAGAGGATTGTGAGGCACTCCAAAGGGATCTGTTGAGGCTGGGTGAGTGGGCGTCAACGTGGCAGATGAGGTTCAATGTGGCCAAGTGCAAAATAATGCACATTGGGGCCAAGAATCCCAGCTACAAATACAAGTGGATGGGGTGTGAACTGGCAGAGACTGACCAAGAGAGAGATCTTGGGGTCGAGGTAGATAACTCGCTGAAAATGTCAAGACAGTGTGCGATTGCAATAAAAAAGGCCAACGCCATGCTGGGAATTATTAGGAAGGGAATTGAAAACAAATCAGCCAGTATCATAATGCCCCTGTATAAATCGATGGTGTGGTCTCATTTGGAATACTGTGTACAATTCTGGTCACTGCACCTCAAAAAGGGTATTATAGCATTTGAAAAAGTGCAGAAAAGGACAACTAGAATGATTGAAGGATTGGAACACTTTCCCTATGAAGAAAGGTTAAAAGGAAGCATCGACTGCGGGGTGACATGATAGAGGTACATTCGTGGCTATTAGCCACAGTGTGTGTGTATATATATATATATATAAATTTTTTGGCCATTGTGTGACACAGAGTGTTGGACTGGTTGGGCCATTGGCCTGATCCAACTTGGCTTCTCTTATGTACTTAAAAAGGAATACCGATATGCTAAAATGTATTCATTTAAACAAACATACATATATATCAAAATTACATCTCTTGTGTATGAATGTTATTTCAGAAAATAATCATAAATTTGTATAAATTACAAGATTATGCATGGGATGGAGAAAGTAGAGAAAGAAGTACTTTTCTCCCTTTCTCACAATACAAGAACTCGTGGGCATTCAATGAAATTGCTGAGCAGTCAGGTTAAAACGGATAGAAGGAAGTACTTCTTCACCCAAAGGGTGATTAACATGTGGAATTCACTGCCACAGGAGATGGTGGCGGCTACAAGCATAGCCAGCTTCAAGAGGGGGTTAGATAAAAATATGGAGCAGAGGTCCATTAGTGGCTATTAGCCACAGTGTGTGTGTATACACACAAACACACACTGTGGCTAATAGCCACTGATGGACCTCTGCTCCATATTTTTATATATATATATATATATATATATAAATATATATATATATATATTGCCACTGTGTGACAGAGTGTTGGACTGGATCGGCCATTGGCCTGATCCAACATGGCTTCTCTTATGTTTTTATGTTCTTATAATTACTTCAGAGGATATATTGTCGTGTTCATTTTACATTTCCCCCCGCTTACTTATAATAAGCATAATAATTTTCCCATTTCCCCCCCAAATTCTTTAATCAGCCTCTTATTTATATAGGTAGTTAATTTAGACATAGTCATGTATTCTGCCATTCTGTCTTTCCAGCTTTCTTTATTCAGACATTCCTTAGCTTTCCACTTGGCTGTCCATATTATTCTGGCTGCAGTCAACATATATCTGAACAATTCTTGGAAGTGTTCATTCCATTGTATCTGGTGGAATTCTCAGTAGCATCATCTCTGACTTCATTTCAAAATTGATTTTTAAAAATTTCTGCATCACTTCATGAATTTCTTGCCAAAAAAATCTTGCTTTTTTGCTAGTCCACCACATGTGATAAAAGGAGTCTTCCGCCTCTTTACATTTCCAATAGATTCCTAAATAACTCTGATCCATCTTCTTAATGTCTTAATGTTCAGTTTTCTCTCAATGCCTGACTAGCAGTAACTTTAATAGCTCTCGTCCACAGATTTTCCCATTGCTGAAATGTTATTTTTAATCCTAACTTCTGAGACAATAAATATGTAATACCTAGAGAGAGAGATCAGGGGCCCAGTGAGTTTTATAATAATAATAATTTTTAATTTATATCCCGCCCTCCCTGCCAAAGCAGTTTTAAAGACTAACAATTTTTTTTAGCATAAGGTTCTGTGAATCAGAGCTTCAGCATTAAGAATGGAGCATAGTTGAAAGCAATCCTAAATATGTCTACTCAGAAGTAGATCCCATTTTATTTAGTGGGGCTTAGTCCCAAGAAAGTGTTTTTAGGACTGCATCCATTGTCTTCTGTGTCTGTGTGTGCCTTAAGTACCATCAGGTCGCTTCCAATTTATGGCAACCCTGTGTTGTTCATGAAACAATAACTTTGTGAAACCACATTCTAGATATTTGTTGATGGGAACTTATTGCCCAAAATAGCTTGCTCAGAAATAAGTGTTCAAAGGGCTTTGCTTCCCGATATGAATAGAATTGCAGCCTTGTGCCACTGCCTTTTAACTTTAACTTGTCCAAGCTTTCATATCTGGAAAGGACTACAATGTGGGTGTTAAAAGAAATCAGAGGTATATATTTTCTGATATAAAGTTCTTGAAATGACACAGTACGATGATAGAACCAACTACCACATGCTGAGGAAGATGCATACATACACAAAGCTCCAACAGGCTAACCCCATGTTTGTAGAACAGCATGTGCAGAGATATGAAACTGCTGCCAAGCTCCTTTTGGAGGAGGGATTGACAGCAGAAGATTGGTCCTTCAGTAGTATAGCAAGACAACAGTAACAACAGCTAAGGAGAAATTTCCCCATTAGCTCCTTTAATTTGAAAACTTTCCTATTACTCTCCCATCTGGAGTGAAAACCTTCAGCATTAAATGGCTGAATTACAAATTACCAGTAGGTTTAACTGCATTAATCAGGGCCTAATCAGATTATACCTTTCTTAGTCACCCACAGGTGCTTGCTTTAACTGAGAAGACGCATTGTTGGTGGTGTAAGTGGTCACTGTACTTATTCTATACGGTTTTTAATTTTTTGTAGGAATGTCATAGATCACAACTCTTGCATTTTGTGGCCTTTTAATCATACAATTTACAATGCTCCCTGTGTTTATCTGTTTGCTGATTTTCATTTCATATATGTCAGGAATTTATTTATTGCCCACCTTTGTTCAAGAGACTGGCGGTAGATTTAAAAATATAGAAAACAATTAATTCAGAAAGCATAAGACATCCAATAAACCCTGTTATAGATGTGGATCACCGAATTAGAGGACAATGCAAACAGAAAACTGTCTGAGGCGAGGGCCACAAGGCTCCTTTCTTTGTTCCATCTGGTTCATTTATGACTGAGCATAATCACACTCAGGCCTAACCAGAAGCCCCAATCTGCTCAGTTATCCCTTCATACTTCCTGTAACAAAACGAACAGGACAAGCAGTGTTGCAGAAAGCAAGGAACATGGACACTGCTGAGACTCCATTGTCTTTCAGTACACTCCCCTCCAAAGCCCCTCACATAAGTAGCAGCAGTTTCCAGATTCCTTGGTTCAAGGCTTCTGGTGCCCTATTATGCACTTATCATGGTTCCCTATGATGTTCTGAAGGGGGGTAAACTGGAGGACTGCGGTCTGGACTCTAGAACAATTAGGTGGATAGGGAACAACATGGAGGTTATAAACTGTCATTAGATGCCTTTAGAGAAGTATATTGTTGTACTGTATTGCTGTAATTGCTTTTATTGAAATTGTTTAACCTGTTTACTTATGATGTTGGCATTTGTTGTACACTGCCCTGAGACCACCAGGGGATGGCTGTTTATAAATTCAATCAATGAGTAATTGTCAATGACATTTCATCTGAATGAAGGAAGGTGTCCAATGGGGTGCCACAGGGCTCAGATCTGTGCCTGGCACTTTTCAGTATTTTTAGAAATTATCTGGATGATGGGTGGAGTGACTACTCATTAAATTCGCAGATGACACCAAATTGGGAGGAGTACCAAACACTCCCAAAGCTAGAAATAGAGTTCAGTGAGATCTGAACATGCTGGAAAAGTGGGTGAATGTGAACAAGATGCAATTCAACAAGGATAAGTACATCTGGGTAACAAAAATTAGAAGCACACATGCTGGATGGGGGATACACTTCTGGGTAGCAGTGTGTGTAAACAAGATCTGGGGGTACAGGGGGACCGTAAGCTAAATATGAGCAGTCAGTATGATGCAGTGGCAAAAAAGGTGAATGCGGTCTTGAGGTGTATCAACAGAGGCAATAACATCCAAATCGCATGATGTCATAGTCTCACTGTATACTGCATTGGTCAGGCTGCATCTGCAGTACTGTGTGCAGTTCTGGAGGCCTCACTTCAAAAAAGAATATGGACAGAATAGAGCAGTTACAGAAGAGAGTGACAAGGACAATCAGGGGCAAGAGGCCAAGTGTGTGAGAAAAGGCTGAGGGACTTGGGAATGTTCAGTTTGGAGAAGTAGAGATTGAAGGGGGACATGAATGCTCTCTTTAAGTATTTGAAAGGCTGTCACTCAGAGGAGGGTAAGGAGCTGTGTTCCTCTTGGCCACAGAGGATGGGACTCATGTGATGGTTGCCTAGTGCAGTCATTTCAGAGAGCTGGGAGGTGAAGAGTTCACTGGAATGGAGATCTTGAGTGACAGGCTTCTTCCTTTTCCTTCTTCCTCTGATTAGCCAGCTTCAGCTGAGGAGTATATGATTAGCAGAATGCTGAGGGCATCCTCTTTTCTTTTCTTTTCTTTTTTTCGGAGTCTTCCAGACAGTTGGTCTTTGGGAAGTCAGACAGTCAGTTGGCTTCTGACAGAGCCCTTTGGAGCAGTGAGTCTGACAAAGCCAGACAGGTTCACCTTTGGAGTGAAGGGAATCAACTCCTTGCCTTAAGCGTTTTATATCAATTCTGAGGAAGAATTCAGTATTAGAATTGAACATCTCAGAGCCAGCCTAAGATGAAGTCTGTTTTATGCAGACACCAGAACTGGGATTTTTTTTGGCAAGGGTGATTGGGTAGTATTCTTAAACTCCCAGTAAAGGCCAAAAGAAAGGGATTGTATCTTCTGAGGAGGAGAAGAATTCTTGCCCATTTACACAGGGGGGGAGTTACTCTGAGGAGACCCCTGATCTGTCATGAAGGGAATCGGATTTAGACACCATGGTGTATTGACATAAACTGGTTTCCAAAAGGGAGAGAGATCAGGAACACAAATAAAAAGACGGTCTCCAGGAAACCTGGATTAATAAAAAACGTTATGAAGAAACATTGTAAGTAAAATACTCAGTTGCCTCTCACTGTTAAGATCCAAGAATATATGAAAATGAGCTTCAGCAACACTATTTTGATTGTTAAAGGAAGTATAATCTGTATTAGCAGCAGTTTTTTTCTCAGCATTCCCAACCCCTGACTACACCTTTTCGTTCCCTGCCTGTTAAATAAAATAGTTTTTTCTGTTTGAATGTTACACCATCCCAAGTGCCATTTGAAAGGGGAAAACTATCCTGTCAAATTCCTGGGCTGGGCTAAAAGACAAATTAGATCTACGTGACTGGGGTGGGACAGACAGACTTTTAAAACATTAACTGAAGCCACTACTAGGGGCTTCTCAATCACAGTTGGGAACTAATTTTTGGCAGGAAAACCTGCCTGATAGTGAGGAAGTGTCAGGGGCCCATCATAACTTGCAATAATGGGTTTAAGTTACAGATTGAAAGGTATGGGCTGCATGTGAGGAAAAAAAATTACAGTAAGAGTAGTTCAGCAGTGAAATCAGCTGTCTAGGGAGGTGGTGAGCTCCCCCTCTCTGGCAATCTTCACGCAGCAGCTGAACAAACACTTGTCAGGGATGCTTTAGGTCAGTGATGGCAAACCTTTTAGAGACCGAGTGCCCAAACTGCAACCCAGAACCCACTTATTTATTGCAAAGTGCCAACATGACAATTTAACCTGAATAGAGGTTTTAGTTTAGAAAAAGTGGAAGTGGGGAGAGCAGGAGAGGCGAAAACGGGTGGTGGGGAGAGCAGGGGAAGTGAAAATGGGTGGCGGGGAGAGCGGGAGAGGCGAAAACAGGTGGCAGGGAAAGCGAGAGAGGTGAAAACAGGTGGCAGGGAAAGAGAGAGAGGCGAAAACGGGTGGCAGGGAGAGCGAGTGAGGCGAAAACAGGTGACAGGGAGAGCGAGTGAGGTGAAAACGGGTGGCAGGGAAAGCGAGAGAGGCGAAAATGGGTGGCAGGGAGAGTGAGAGAGGCAAAAACAGGTGGTGGGGGAGTAGGGGAAGCAAAAACGGGTGGCGGGGAGAGCAAAAGTGGCAAAAATGGGTGGCAGGGAGAGCGAAAGGTGAAAACGAATGGCAGGGAAAGTGAGAGAGGTGAAAACGAGTGGCAGGGAGAGCAAGTGAGGCGAAAACGGGTGACAGGGAGAGCGAGTGAGGTGAAAACGGGTGGCAGGGAAAGCGAGAGAGGCGAAACTGGGTGGCAGGGAGAGTGAGAGAGGCAAAAACAGGTGGTGGGGGAGTAGGGGAAGCAAAAACTGGTGGCGAGGAGAGCAAAAGTGGCAAAAATGGGTGGCAGGGAGAGCGAAAGAGGTGAAAATGAGTGGCAGGGAAAGTGAGAGAGGTGAAAACGAGTGGCAGGGAGAGCGAGAGGTGAAAACGGGTGGCAGGGAGAGCGAGAGAGGCAAAAATGGGTGGCAGGGAAAGCAAGAGAGGCGAAAACGGGTGGCAGGGAGAGCGAGAGAGGCGAAAATGGGTGGCAGGGAATACGAGAGAGGAAAAAACAGGTGACGGGGGGAGCAGGAGAAGCGAAAACAGGCAGCGTGGATAGCGGGAGAGGCAAAACCGGCAGTGATGTGCATGCCCAGAGAGAGGGCTCTGCGTGCCGCCTCTGGCACACATGCCATAGGTTCACCAGCAGGGCTTAGGTTGATCCTGCATTGAGTAGGGGTTAGACTAGGTGGTCTGTATGGCCCCTTCCAACTCTGAGATTCTAAGTTGTCAACAGTAGGGCAATAATTGTCAAACAGTTGTGTGATATGAGAGAACCACTAGTGTGTTGTGAATTCAATTACCAACAGAGAAGGTTTCCTGTTGTACCTTGCTGTAATGAACCTTGTTTACTTCCAGTCTCGTTTAGAGACAGAGCAGTTACCTCCCAATGCTAAGATGTCAGAGGAAGTTGCCTGTTGTATCTCTACATGTGTCACTGTTTGAGTCTCACCTGTTAGAAAGTACAGTGCTTGTTTGAGGGTATGCATTTTGTGCTTTTACACACAAAAGAACAAACCCACTATGCTTTATTACTTAGTATTTTTTCATCTTAGGATAGTTTGATTTTTTTTTTTGTTGAAGCCTAGTTATGATTTTTGTAAAATTCATAAAAGTTAAGAATGCATTAACAAAAATAAAGTAAATAAATACAGGCATAGCAATTTTGAAATGGCATAAGGTAAGCTTTACTTTTGGTTGCTTTCCTGCCAGGAAACTGCAATTTGCAGCAATCTACTTCTCTAAGGCCCTCCCAAGAGAAATCTTCACCCTCTCTCCTCCTTTACCCAGACTAAAGAGCATTTTGCTTGTTTTGTGTCATTTGGGATTATCCCTGGGGTTTCCAGGAAGTATTAATGTGGAGTGGTGGTGGAAGATTAAGAGGTTTCAAAGGCTATTAAAAGACCACTGCTTCCACCTAGAATTTCTTCTAAGCTATGCTACTGATATTATGCCTGTGCCAGAAAGAATTTAAATGAAACGACCCAGCCATCTGTAGTAAGGCTGCAGTTTATACAGCAGTGGGGTGGGGGGGAATAGGAACAGTCCAAGAGCACAGAAGACATATGGCTGACACCTGATATGCAAGTTAAAGCTGCCTTTGACAAATGCCCTCCTTAATAGACACGCAGCACTTACAAGGGTGCACTGCAGCTGCAAGGAACCCTGCTTGTATAAACGTTACACATCTAAGCCTATCATTATTATGCAAGTCACTGCAGTTCTGAATTATCCTGGTTTACAGTCAGATTTCTAGACATCAATGGCTCTTTGGAGCCAGTTTGGTGTAGTGGACCCAGTTTAATGTAGAGATTGAGAGTGGTGGACTGTAATCTGGAGAACTGGGTTTGATTTCCCACTTTTCCACATGCAGAACTTTGAGTCAGTCCCAGTTCTCAGAGCTGTTCTCTCAAGAGCAGTTGTCTCAGAGCTCTCTGAGCCCCACCTACCTCACAGGGTGTCTGTTGTGGGTAGAGGAAGGGAAGGAAATAGTAAGCCAATCTGAGACTCTGAGAGAAGGGTGAGGTATAATTCAACTTCTCTTGGAACTCGTCTGTGCCAACAGTTTTCTGTTCTTTGTCATATAGACCACTGCAGAATTTTCTGGAGACATTCATTGCCCTAATGTTACAGTGTAGCTGTCCAACTGCCATCACCCATGTCAGTCTAACAGCATCTGCTGAAATTTCACTTTTTGCGCTGTAAAAGATGCAGAAGCCCAGCTCTGTGTAGTCCCTGTTCAACATAGTCTGCAGTTTTAAGCATATGAATAAAGAACCCTGTTCAGTTAGGAGTAAATGCATGCTTGCAGATTGCCTGGGATCTGGAGAAATATTGCATAGTTTCATAGGTTCAAGGGAGCATTGTTTTTCTAAAATTATAGCCTCCCCAGTGAAAGCTGATGGGAGTTTCAAAAGCAGTTTGAGATGGGGCTCAGGAACATCAGATGTCCAAAGAAAAACAGTCAATAAAACCACTGGCCTAGCACAACTCCCTTGTGTAAGGTTCAGTAGCTCTTTGGATCTTGAACACTATTTCGCAGAGAACACTGATTCATGTAAACCCTTAGTGCTGTAATCCTTAATCTACAGATATTGGCAGGCATTAGAGCTTGGGGAGGGGGTGGTGAGGGGATTCAGGATTCTAGGCTGCCCCTTGTCCTTGCAGTGGCTTTTGACAGGCAGTGGAAGAGGGTTGCTTTACACTGATCATCCCAACCTCAGGATAAGTCCCTAGAACCTAGTTTTCTTATCAAAATCCTTAAAAAATGGCACTTTGCAAATAGGAATAAAACCTAACATTTCGGAGTTGGCTGATATACATCAGGCACAAAGGGATTTTTAAATGTGTGCCTTGAATCTGTTTATTTTCTGTAAATCATAAATATTGGCTGATGATTGACATCTGGGCTCCACCCTGTATGTTTGCCAGGGGCCCTAAAATTACTAAAACAGCCCCTGTTTTAAAAATTATCTTAATTTTGTTCATATTTTTAATAATGCTAACTAAATAGAAGTGTTTTAACAAGCTTAGTGTTACCTCTCATTTTAGTTGCTGATGAAATTGCACAGATAATTGGTTCATTAAATAAAATGTTCTATCCTCCAGGAGCAGCTGTTATCATTAAGCAGCTGAAATGAAATGCGGGGTGCATTTCATAGTCTAGGTCACCTAACGCCAAATGTGTGAATGCACAATTAAGAGCATTTAGTTTAATGTCCATTTCCCTTTAAAATTTAATGATAATATATTCAATTTGCAGTTAATTTCTTTGCATTACAACAGTTTTTTAAATGCTTAGTAAAACCTTCCCAACATTATAGAGAGACTCTCAGTGTTCCAAGAGAGTCTTGAAACAAAAGTGCAAATGCAATCCCTGGAAAGCTGGTCTGTGCATACCACATTGAAATGATGATCAACTGCAGAAAATGACACATTTGCTTCAAATTCACTTGTGCTCAAAAATTGGTCACTGAATCGCACTCTTGTTTTAGGCTTGCACAAAAGGGAACATCAATGTAGCTCTAATCAATTTATGCAAAGGCTGGGAATTAATCGTGATCATAGCCATCACAAAGACTTCTTGAGAGGAAAAATTACTGCCTCAAACCAGCCAGTGAGGCCAGTATCCTGTCATAAAATAACTTACTTGTGTTTCTGCGGTGCTTTCTGAATTTTTCAGTAAGCCAAGCAAAATTCTTAATCTTTGTGATTACAAGGCTAGGAAAGTGGCAATTCACGTCTTATTTTTTCGTAGAAGACAGAAGGATGAGCTTCGTCCACAAGGCTTGTCAACATTTTCTAGACTCCTGCTCCTTTGTCATTAATACCAGATTGATCTGCAGATGTTTAAAACAAGCTTGTAAAATAGCCATTTGATCAACTCCGGGGAAAATTTTCTCCTGGAAATACTTTATTGAAAAATGCGAAGGAGAATGCAAGCACTAACAGTGAGGGAAACATGTTAAGGACAGTCTCTTATCAGACTAATTATTTATTAAATTAGATTTTTAAACCACCCTCCCCTGGAGGACAGGGCTCAGGGCAGTGTACATCCATTTACAACGTTTACATAATAAAATCATATTTAAAATCCATAATATATTATACAGCAGTAATAACCCATAACCAGAAAGATGATGATGGAGCTGCCAGAATATCTCACTGCCTCATAGGGTGGGGGGAACAGGAGTAGCAGCCAGATGGGAAACCATTGCTGTCCTTAACCAAACACCTGGTGGAACATCTCTGCCTTGCATGCCAGCTTGATGCTGTAAAACCAGTATCTAGAATGAGCAGAACGTTTCCTGGAACCATCCACAAGTCATTATAAACCATACTGTATGCATGAATTAGTGTGAATATAAGTAGAAAGCAAGGGTGTTGATACAGTAAAAATTCTGTAAGATTTTGACATCACTTTAACTATATATGCTTATACTTTTGCCTGTAAAATTGTCAATATCTTGAACCTTCTTAGAAATAGGTATTTTCCTTGATGATATTCAATGAATAAAGAAAAGAGTTTCTACTCCATTGTTAGTAGTAGTTGGACTCTTTTGAACCCAGTGTATTCTTTTCTTTGTGAAGTGTTTTGTTTTTAAGAACAAATGTGTAACACAGGCAAATGTGGGATGGTAACTCTTTTTTTCTTGGGAGGGGGAGGGCAGGACAGAGGATGACAATGCCTGCCTGCATGCCATGAAAAGCTTCATCTACTAATTCACTTTAGCTTAGTTAACAATTACATCCCTTTCCCAGTGCTGGAGTATGTGTTTTATTTGAAAGCAGCAAATGAAAATATTGAGCCAGTGTGATTATGTCAGACTGGGACCTGGGACAACCAGGTTTGAATCTCCAACCTGCCACGAATCTTGGGCCCATTGCAGCCTCTCAGCCTAACCTACCTCACAAAGTTGTTGTTCTTAGGATATAGAGCAGGGGTGGCCAACGGTAGCTCTCCAGATGTTTTTTTGCCTACAACTCTCATCAGCCCCAGCCAGCATGGCCAATGACTGGGGCTGATGGGAGTTGTAGGCAAAAAACATCTGGAGAGCTACCATTGGCCACCCCTGATATAGAGGAGAGGAGAGCAGAGCTGGCCCTGCCACTAGGAAAACTAGGCAATTGCATAGGGCACCAGCTGTCTGGAGGCACCGAATTGGGCACCCTCCATGTGACTCAGTGATAGTATCAGTGCAGGGATGGGGGCGCCAGAAGTTAGCCTTGCCTAGGGTACCAGACAGTCTAGGGCCGGCCCTGGGGGAGAACAATGGGATAATCCTCTGGGTTAGGATTGCCAGCTTTAGGTTGTGAAATTCCTGGAGATTTGGGGGGTGGAGCCTGGGGAGGGTGGGGTTTGTGAAGGGGAGGGACCTCAGTAGGGTATAATGCTGTGGAATCCATTTTCTCTAGAGAATTTGACCCCTGTTCCCTCCTGGAGATTGGGTGTAATCTCAGGAGATCTCCAATTTGGGTACTGATTAGGGAGGAAAGCAGGATATAAAAATGAATAAAAACATTGTTTCTGAATTAAGAAAGCTGGCATACTGCAGGTGCAAAGATTGAGTATAGAAGTCCTTTGTTTGACTCTTCTCCACCCCCCCCCCCCTCAAGCTTCAAGCACTCATCTGCATTATGGAACTGTGGTGTAGTGGTTACAGAATGGCAAGCTAGGATCATGGTGACCAGCAGTTAAAAATCTCCACTTTGTCTTGAAGTTTGCTGGGTGACCTTGGTCCAGTCACTCTCAGCCCATCTTGCCTACATAGGGTTGTTGTGAGGCTAAGAACAGGTAGTCTGCATATGCTTTCCAGAGCTCCTGGGAGGAAGGTGAGATATAAATGTGACTGAAGTATGCTGCCCTAGTTTACAAGCTTTTTGTAAGGATTATTGAGATAATGTATGCAAAGCACTTTACAGTACTATATACATTCTACATATAGGGAAAAGCTCAGTGGTTTAGCACAAGCTTTGGAGGCAGAAAGTCTGGTTTTTGATGCCTGGTATTTTCAGTGAGATCTCTGGTAGGGGGGGCGGGAGGCTTCTGCATCTGAGATTCTGGACAGCCATTGGGCTAGATTAACAATCTGGTTAACAAATTGTGGCCCCTATTTGCACACCCAAGGAAATGCTCATTGCCATTTTGGGATCAGGAAGCAATTTTCTCCAGACCAGTTTGGCCAGGAATCCTGGAGGGGGTGTTGCCATCTTTTAGTAGGGTTGCCAGGTCTCTGTTGGAAACTACTTGGAGACTTGGGGGTGGATCTGGGAGAGGGCAGGGTGCGGGGAGGGACCTCAGCATGGTATCAATGCCATAGAGTCCACCCTTCAAAGCAGCCATTTTCTCCAGGGGAGTTGATCTCTTTCAGCTGTTGTAAAAACAGGAGATCTCCGAGCCTCACGTTGGAGGCTGGCAACCCTATGGGGAACCTCTAAATACACTCCCAATTACTAAATTATTGGAGGGGGCCTCATTATTTGGACCTCAGCATGTCTTAGTAGGGCTGTGATTCTCTCTCCTGCTTGTTCCACTTATTGAATAAAATTATGCAGATCTGCATTCCTCTGTATACTTATAGGAGGCTAAATCCTACTGAAATGGATTAGATTTACTTCCAAATGGTTAGGCTTAGCCTGTAAGAATTATCAGACCTGTAAATTCTCTATGTAAAAAAGGAGGAAGCTGAGGTTAAAAGGTATGAATCTTGTCATAAATCTTTTAAGGGTGAATTTTCTATGCAATTGGCTAGAACAGAATTAGCAGTTAGAAGGGCTGAAGAGTCCTGATTTAAAAAGCGGGGAGGGGAGAATCATATTAGAGTAAAGCAGAGAGATTAAGTAATGATGGGGTAAAATGGTGCTGTGGCAGACTCAGAACAAAGGAAAGAAGAGGACAGGACAGTTTTTCACAATAGACTTGCAGAACTCTTACAGACTCATAACATTGGAAGGGGTCTCCAGGGTCATCTAGTCTAACCCCCTGCACAATTGCAGAAAATTCACAAGTATCTCCTCACAAGTGCCCAGTGACCCCTGCTCCAATCCCATGATGGCTGGAGAAACTATTTCTAACAATAGGAGGATAAGATTTTAGGCCTGGCAGTAAGTGAGCACAAGTCTTCTTTGCTAATATATGCCACCCTGCAGGAATCATAGCTACAGGGGAGGGTTGAGCTGTTTGCTCTGAAGATGGAAGGTTGCTGGGAAAGGATCCCTTACCCGTGGCAGTTCAGGGATCATGCCACTTCCGCTTGACCTAATTTGTGTCTACTTAGAAAAGAATCCTACTCACAGCCTGATCCTATGCATTTTATTTACTTTAATTATAATCCACTTTCTCACTAAGACTCAAAAAGAATTACACAGTGTGAATCAATGCAATCAGATGAGACATCTAATAAAAATGCAATAAGACTACAGATTTTAAACAAATACCTACATATGATATTTCAAACAATGCAAAAAATGGTATTACAAAGAAGAAAACTGGACAATAAGCGCAGGTAATACATGCAGCAAACAGATAATACATAACATACAGTGATATAGTCCGTAGTCTTTTTTTTTTTTTTAATAAATAAAAGCTCCTTCCTGAACCATTCCATTATAGCATTGCCAGGTCCGACTCAGGAAATATTTAGGGACTTTGGGGGTGGAGCCAGGAGACTTTGGAGCAGAGCCAGGAGCAAGGTTGTGACAAGCACAATTGAACTCCAAAGGGAGTTCTGTCTTCCTTTTGTTGGAAATAATGGAGGATGGGGACATCTTCTTTTGGGGCTTGTAGAATTGGACCCCCCTAGTCCAATCTCTTTGAAACTTGAGGGGGTTTTTGAGGAGAGGCACCAGATGCAATGCTGAAAATTTGGCACCTCTACCTCAAAAAACAGCTTCCCCAGCCTCTCAGATCGATTCTCCATTATATCCTAAGGGGACTGGTTTCCATCTCCATAGGGTATAATGGAGTGCCCAGTAGACATTCAAACCCCAACTCCCATTTTCTGATAACCCTGAAGTAGGGGGAGGGCCTCCAAACCAGGGGATCTCCTGCCCCCAACTGAGAATTGGCAACCCAATTCCATTATCATATGGCCCTATTACCTTTATAAAATACCCTCTTGAACCATTCTGTTTTACATAGTTGGCAGAATGACAAAAGTGTGGGAGCTTCGTGACATCCTCAGAAAGCCCATTCCACAAAATGCATGTATATGGGCAGTTGCTGATCTTATCCATTTGTTGGGTGGCACCATAAGAACCCTTGAGCTAGTGATTTACAGAGAAAAGAAGGCTGTAATTACAGTTTCAGGTTTCAGTAACTGGAAGAAAGGCTCCCATGCTTATTTAATTCTGCAAACTATGTACAATTGTTGTTAAGGAAGGCATTTTTATAAAGCTAATACAGAACAGGACTGTACTCTATGCCACCGTGTATGCTATATATTAGCAATCTGTTGTATCATGCTTTTATAGCATTGTTTTTATTGTTTGTAATTCCATTTTCTGTATCACTTGACACAGCCTGTGTGATACACTTTTTGCACTTTTCTGATTTTTTTAATCCAATCCTGTTGCATAGTTTATTAGATCTTTCATGCTATTAGATTATTGCTTTATACCATGTAATCCACCTTGTGTGTCAAGTACAATACTGGTAAATATAAACAAATACATAAAGTATAAATAAATAATGTCAATGAATAACCATGGGTTGACTAACACTATACTCATTCCCCGTTCCTCCTGCCCTTCTGACTACAGGCCTGTAGATGTGACTTTCCTTGCACAAAGTTTGACAGTGAAAGAAGCAACCCTGGTCTCCTTTTTTGGCAGTTTGGCCACTTTGCCAGCAGGAACTACCTGTTCAGGGCTAAGAGCTGTCCCTCATCCATCCTATATCTTTACCAGGTCAGTTGAAAAGCCCCCAACTCAGAAGGCCTGTGCCAAGCAGAGGAGAATATCGTCACCAGCCATGACTGAGCAGCATCAGCAGGCACTTCGAGAGGCACTAGACCAGCACCTGTGTGGCTTGGGCATTGAAACATTCTGCGTGGAACACCCTGAAGTGAGTGAGTGGAGTGTCACTGCTACTGCAGCAGCAAGGAAGCAAAGAGAACCCCCCAAAACTCACATTGCCCGTCCTGCAATTATTTTTTGTGGCCAAAAACAGCAGTTAGTTTTCTGAGTGAAAGCTGCTGCAATAAAAAGCTGTCTTTATTTTTATTTATTTATTTGTTTGTTTTATATCCCGCCCTCCCCGCCGAAGCAGGTTCATGGGAATGCTTTCCTTTTTCTCCTGGTTATGCAGACTGACTTTAGTTGCTCAGCAGTGGGTGGGAGCCACTCTTGGAATGCTTTTTCATTACTTGCTTGTAGCAACTTACCTTCCTCCAAACTCTTGCTGTGACTTCAACAGGTACAGTGTAGGAACTGTCAGCAAACTCCCTCCCCTGCCCTTAAGAAGAAAAACATTGTTGGTTTCTCATTGCCATGTAGCCCACTAGGTAGCTCTTGTTGATTACCATTTATCATGGAGATGGCTACATAATAACTGGAAATCAACTGGCCTTAGAAGCCAGGCTGGAGACTAAACCTTAAAATGCCAAGCATGTTGTAGGGCTAAGTCAGGGAGGAACTAGACTGTTTGGCTTGTAGGTGTGTATAGAATCGTCATAGGTGCCATGCAACAAAATCTGTAAACGTGCTCTGTGAACATAAGAAATTATTTTGTCTCATTGGTCCATCTAGCCATTTGTTGACTGCTTTTACTGGCAGCTACTCTCTTGGGTCTCAAGCAAGGGCCTTTCCAGCTTACCCAGGACTGGGTATGAACCTGGAACCTTCTGTTACACTTTATTGGGTTCCTTCCTTTGCAGAGGTCACACTGGATGGTCTGTAGCAGCCTTTCAAACCTCTGACTCTATCACAGTGCCTTTATTAGTATTTCAGTGGGGAGAACTAATTCTGGAAGAATGCGCAAAAGTTGAAGAATTTGGCCTTCCATCATATACTGTCAAAGATAATTAGGCATTTTCAGTGCCCATCTGAGCTGTTTAATTGTCTTTGTGGCCAGGCAGTGCAGGAAATGGCACCATGATGCTACCATGGAAATGTGTGAAAAATCCCATCTTATGTATTATGATGGATACCCTTAACATGCTACTAATATGTTTTGATAGTTTCCTAAGAATTTTTCTACCTTAGCTTTATTGCCAGCAATAGAGGGTTTCACTTGTTAACTGTAATCTGTATGTGTTGATAGTCCCTTTAAACCAGGGTTATCAAACTCATTTGTTATGAGGGCCAGATCTGACATAAATGAGACCTTGTTGGGCCAGAACACAAACACAACTAAAGATTTTTTAAACAAATTAAAACAAAACATGCTTAAAACATTAAAGGTGCTTTTTTTATATGTCTCCCATGGTTTCCAGGGAACTGGGCAAAGGAAGCTCTGGCTCTTTTCCTCCCACCTCAGGGGACCAGGAGGGGAAGGAGCCTCAACCAATGGAGAAAATCAAGGTTTTGCTCTGTAGCTCCTCTGCAATTGAGCAAGCCTTGCAAAGCAAGTTGAGATGCAGAAGGAAGCAGACAAGAGCCAGTTGCTTGGGAGCCTGATAGGAGCCCTCCAGGGGCCTGATTCAGCCTCTAGGCCGCATGTTTGACACCCCTGCTTTAAACCTATTTTGCCCACTTAATGCAAGAGGGCATGAACAGTTAACTTTCATTATTATTGGACTTGTTCATTTCTTCCAATTTCTTTCTGATTTTATACTTGTAATTTCAATTCTCAGTTTATGATCTTGAGTTTAAAGTTTGTATGTGGCTGCTTAATGACTGATTACCTGAATTAGGTCCAGTCTTACATCAACATGCCTCCTCTTACATGCATGTTATTTTCCTTACTCTCTAGTTTCTGTTTGGCATCCCTTCATATACTGTTCCAGACAATTAGGTATTAAGTAGGCCTGCAGTAATTGTAAGTTGTCATTATGTGACTCTTTTAACGCTATTCACCTCCTACAGCATTAGGCTACCAGTCTTCATATCATTCTCTATGGTAGAGAGAAACCATCCATGTATTGCCACAAGAAACTGTACATACTTTAAACAAATTATAGAGGAAAGCCAAAATTCTGTGTGGATTGTGGTTTCTGACTAAGATCTTTTCATTGGGTTGGATGGTATTGGGAAGTGGGGCTTTTTTCCATTTCCCACAGCATCATGGTGCATCTGTACCTCCTAGGTTTTCACCAGCTTTTTTCTGATCTTTCCCAAGCCTGTTTTGCTACAAAGTGTTGGAAAATTCACAGCAAAGCCTGGATGGCTGCTGTATGGGCAAGAAAGTTAGAATTTTTCCAGTCTTGCCTGCATGGCATCCATTTTCCTTGCTCTTATAGGGGCCATTCTTACCCTTTCCACCATGGGGAGGGAGAGGGTTAAGGATTTATTTTCTGATGTATAGCCTTCTGTTTTTGTATTACTGTGTCCATTACCAGGGGCAAAAAGGACTCTCCAGTGGCTCAGGAGAAATCATCACTAGGACTGGGAAAATGTTGGGAAACTCACTATCTGGAAGTCCTGTTGCATGGACAGCTGCAGCAACAACAGGGCTTCTGAAGGAAAGTGGAACTGCTCTAATTATATGGAACTGCTCTAATTATTTTAAAAGCTGCAGCAGAAGTACACGAGGGACACTCATATTGTTCCAATTGTTTCCTAGGTATTCACAGTTGAAGAGATGATGCCTCATGTGCAACATTTGAAAGGGGCACTCAGCAAAAACCTTTTCCTTAAAGACAAGAAGAAAAAAGGGTTATATTTGGTAACGGTTCTGCATGACAGGCAAATCAATTTAAACGACCTGGCAAAGAAGCTGGGTGTTGGCAGTGGAAACCTGCGCTTTGCTGATGAAGCAACCCTGTTGGATAAACTGAAAGTTGGCCAGGGTTGTGTAACACCTTTAGCGCTCTTCTGTGACCAAGGAGATGTAAAGTTTGTGTTGGATGCTGCCTTTCTGGAAGAAAGTCATGAGAGGTTGTATTTTCATCCAATGACAAATGCAGCAACCATGGGGATACATCCAGATGACTTCCTAAAATTTCTTAAGTCTATAGGACATGAACCTATCCTTGTGCATTTTGATGATGTCACATTATGAGACCACTTTTGTATTTTAGATATGGGAAATGTCTGTTTAGCCAACAAATGTAAGAAACATATTTCTTTACTATTTCAAAAGTATTGTAGGATTTTCCCCCCACATGGATAATACTGGCTTCAGAGTGCACTTGATAATGTTGTGATGTTCTCAGCTGCATTGGTCTACAAGTAGGGTTGCCAAGCTCCAGGTAGTGACTGGAGATCTCCTGGGATTACAACTGATCTCCAGGAGTCACAGATAAGATCACCTGGAGAAAATAGCCACCCTGGAAGGTGAACTCTGTTGTATTATAGCCACTGAAGTCTCTCCCCTTACCAAACCACATCTTTCTAGATTCTACTCCCAAAATCTCCAGGTTTTTCCCAACCTGAAGCTGGCAGCCCTGTCTACTGGAGAAGCCCATAGCTCACAGGTAGAGATTATAGTTTGCATGTAGGTCTCAAATTCAGTCTCTGGAATTTCCAGAGGAAAGATCATTGTCTTAGATGAAACAGATTTGGCTTAGTATAACTGCTTAGTTATAATAAAATGGGGTTGCACTTACCTGTAACCATTGTTCCGTGAGTGGTCTCTGCAGACACAAAAGGTTCTGGAAGCCTACAGAATAATTTTTCATGTCTTCCAAAATTGCTAGTGCCGATACTTAACACAAAATCTAGTCCTTCAACTCAGCCCTATTGTGGTTTGTTTCATGCCTGTACTAGAAAGTAAGAGGATGGTTGGAATTGGGAGCTGTATATTTACAGGTCTTTTAATGGCTTTCTAGAGAACAGACATCTGAAAACACACATCTGGCTAGAATTTATTTAGAAAACTTGCATGCTCCCTCTCCAGACACCTGCTTGAGGCTGGAGTCACTCCCACTACAGAAATTTTAGTGCACTGCTTGCATATGTTAACTGTAGAAATTATTGTGATCCTTGGAACAACCTGCTGCTAGGATGCAAGACACAACTGGGCATTACTGATTTAAAGTCATCTACCTGCACTTACTTTGTTTCTTCTATTTGTTTCTCCTGTATTTCCAACCAGTTGTTTCTCCTGGAATATGTATATTACAAGTGAGCCTTGCACTCACTTGTGTATGGTTATTATGATACAACTGTACGGAGTGTAAAGATGCGTAGAACTGGAATATCGCAACACATTGTTATGTGTCAAATTCATTATTTTCAATAGGTATCCTCTAGGTAACATACCATTTTGTAAGCTTCTGCTGCTTCTCCGTTTCTTTTATCTTCACTATTTTTAGTTGTGCACAGTAGCTGCTAGACCTCAGCTCTGGCCATATCCATGTTAGTATTACAGAGAAACATGGAAGCAGGGACTGAAATGTTAGCATTAGCCATGACAGCAGGTGTACTGGAATGGCAAGGTTTCCCTTGGCACTAAATCAACGGGGCTGGGCCATTCACAATCTGAGAACACTCCTAGATGCTCCCTCGTTTTATAAACCTTCAAACGAACTACCCCATTTAGGTCTCCTGCGTGTTTTGTGCATAAAACACAGCCTGATCCTGAACAGAGTCTGTTGACAAATATGGCAGCTGGGGCAACTGAAGACTTAATTACTATAATATAAACCTAACAGACAAGCAAGTATCAAGTTGTCCCATAAATTGTAAACGGCTGTGAGGATAATCTATACAAGTGTTGGAACTCATTCGCTACAAGGGCCAGATTTGACATAAATGTAACTTTTGTCAGGCTGGGCCGTGTGTGCTATAAAATGTAATGCCAGTTACCAGAGGTAACAGACTTTACAATGAAGGACAGCAACTGGTAAACTCTGAGCTGCTGTATCCTCACTGCAAGGCCTTGTGGGCTGGGGGAGGTGCAGAGGAAAACCTACAAGGGTGGACTGAAGAGCCAGCAGTGTAGAGCTGTGCAGACATTCCCATGCTGTCTGGAGAGGATACAAACCACTTTCCCACAACACTCCCCCCCCCCCCAATGTTGTGAGCCCAGGCCCCAGGGTAAAAAATGTGAAGCGGCTGGGTGATGTGAACTGCCTCCTGGCCCTGGGGCATCATGGAAGGAGACTGGGAAGACAAGTTGAACTACTCCTCACCTGTGGAAGCCGGGGTGGGGGGGCTGTAGCCTGGGTTCAAAGCCACGTGCACTGCAGGGCTGAGGCCAAGTGAGATCCAATAAGCTGAAGACATTCATGTGGCAATGGCTGTCTCTGGCCAAAGCCGCCAAACGATCCATGGTGGAGCCATGGAGGTTCAAGCCAAAGATTGTTGGCAAGTCATGCCATTCCCATGTGGCAGCAGCTACCGCAGGCTGCTGGGTCATCTGATGTGTGAGCAGGCACAGGGCTATGCATGTAGCAGAGCCCCCAGGCCACCTAGTGAGCAGTATAACCTGATATCATTGGTGCCACCTCCAATGAGGCAGGAGGAGGCCCAGCCCCCAGGTTACATGCTCAGTGGCCAGACTAGACTTCTGATGTGTGGAAGAAATTGCCACAGCACTGCTGCTGCAGACCCACATACAAACACTGATCCCTGTGGACAGCATCCTCGGAGCTGCAGACCAAATGTAGAGGCATGCAACCTTGCCTTCGAACGCTGAACTGGCATGAATGCAGCTGCAGTGGCTCTCAGCTTACCAGTGAGGCTGACACTGAAGCAAGGGGGTTCTGCTTGACTGCTGCAAATGAGGTTCTTCCACTGTGCTGAAGCCACAACTGGAGTGGCTCCGCTCATCCTCCCCCCCCCCGCCCCCGCAGTCTCCTGCTACCATCCCTCACACCAGTTGCTCATGTGCCAGATAAGAGCCCTGCCCCCAGGGCCTTGTTTGATACCCGATAAACTTTCTAAAGGACACCGCTGTACCCAGGCTGTCATGCATTGACACAGCCTTTTAATTTTTCCAAGTCAGAAACTCCAAGATGATACATGCCTCAGTGATGGGCTGTGGAACTCCACCTCTCCTGTGTTGTAGACACAATTACCAAGCTCCTACCTTCAAAAGTCTAACTAAATGTCAGCCCTCAGCAACAATTACCATCCCTTTTTTCCAGATCCCTTCTGTAGAGTCATGATGACCTCCCATGGCAGTTTACCAGAATACCACATGAAAGCATTGGGCAAAAATAAACCTCTGATTTTACAGAATTTGTAGAGCAACAGTGTAAGGAAAGAGTATCATTCAAACAAGGGCCCTTGTGGTATTCTGGTGCTTGCTCCATCCTGCCTACTTTCTCAATGGGAGGAATTATAGCTGCAGAGCAACAATGAGGGAATTGGTAGTAAGTGTAGAACATTTTTTTAAAATTGGCAAACATGACTTCTATAAATATATCAGACCAAAGGTCCACACATGTATATTTCTCAAGTGTGAGCAGATCTGTGGAGATCTAAATATGCAGATCAGGCCCAAAATGAAAGGATTCCCCCCCACCCAAACATGGAGGGGATCCTTCCCACACTTGCAGAAAGATCTTTAAAAACACACAGGGGGCTTAAACCTTCTCAACCAATATGTAATCTGTACCTGTGCAGCAACACAGTGGCTGTCAGGGACCCTGACGCTTCAGCTGAAGAGGTGGTCAAGGGCAGGAGGGAGAAAGAGATGGGAGGAATACTGACAGAGAAGGGGAAGGGTGAAATTGATGGAGAAAGGGGAGACAAAAAGGGGGTAAGATTGTCAGGGAAGAAATGTGGGGGAGGTTGACAGATGGTAGAACAGAGGGAAAAACGGGGGTAAGATTGTCATGAGAGGAGGAGAAAGGGGGAAGGTTTTTAGAGAAGGGGTGGAAGATTGAGAAGGGGGGAGAGAGGAGGAAACAAAAGTGCAGGTGGGATGTACCCTCCCTTCAAGTTTTTTGTGTGTTCCCACTTGTCTCATCCTGTTTCCGAAAGTGGCTACCAGAGAGAAACATGAGTAGTCATTGTGTGTCACATCAGTGGTCCTAAGTCCAGCATCCTATTTCAAACAGTGGCCACTCAGATGCCCCTCAAATGTGGATATGAAGGCTTCTGAAGAGTCTGGGATTTCTGAGTTTGGAAAAGAAACAGCCAAGGGGGGACACGATAGGGTCTTATAATATTATGCAGATTCAGAATGGACAAAAAAGAAATACTTTACCCAGAGAGTGATTAAAATGTGAAATTCACAGCCAGAGGATGTAGTCATGGCCACAGGAATAAACAGTTTAAAAGCAGATTAGATAGATCCATGGATGATAAGTCTATCAATGGCTACTAGCCATGGTGACTGAGCAACCTCCACATTCAGAGGCACTAATCCTCTGAAACCCAAAGCCAACATCAGGGGAAGGCCTTAGCCTTGATGCCCTCTCATTGAGAGGAACTGGTTGGCCACTGGGTGAGACAGGATGCTGGACTAGATAGACTGTTGGTATGATCCAGCAAGACTCATATACTTTTTGGTAATTTTGTGTTTATGTGTGCATGCATGTGAACCTGGAAGTAACGGTGATCTCTGGTGACTGACCTAAGTGGGAGATGGGAGGATATTCAGGGAGGTGGTTGAATAAAGCCTACCCCTGCCTCCAAGGAGGTCTCCCATCCAAGTACTTGCCAGAGTTGACTCTGTTTAGCTTTCCAAGATCTGATGAGATTAGGCTTGCCTGGGCTATCCAGGTTAAGGCTCTTTTTTTGTTCTTATGTTCAAAGCCACCTTGTTGTTGTTCTCTAATTCTGGAAATCAAAGGGTTACAACTTTTAAGCATGAAGGTTCCATTTTGCCAATATGGCTATTAGCTATAGATGGGTCTTTCTTCCTTGAATTTGTATAATCCCTTTTTAAAACCAACAAAAATAATAGCCATCACTGCATCCTACGGAAATTAATTTCACAAGTTCATTACACATTGAACAAGCAAGCACTCACTTTTATCTGGAAAGAACTGCCCATCAACTTCATGGGGTGCCCACTAGTTCTAGTATCACGGGAGAAGAAAAAGCCTTCTATCCACTTTCTCCACTCCATGCTTAATTATAAACCTCTATTGTTCCCCCCTTTCCTAAGAGTCTCTTTAAACTTCTTAACTTTTCCTTTTAGGAAAGTGCTCCATCCCCTTGATCATTTTGGTTGCTTTTCTGGGAAGTGCACAAGCAGAAGTTAAAAGTAATAGCGTTCCTCCACTGTTGTTCACCTAGTGATGTACTCCTTTGGAAGCTGGAGGTTATATTTACCCATCCTGACTAATAAGTGTTGGTAAACTTGTCTGTTAATATGTCTACTTGCCATATTAATATGTCTATTCGCCATTTAAATCCAAAACACTTGATCCTGTTTTCTTTCAGATATGTACCCTTATTAATTTAATCCCTTCTCCCCAGTTTTATACACTGAAATGGTTCCTGGTTTCTTGAAATACCAGATAAAAGCTTACTTGAATAAAAGGTTGAAGAGTTATTTGGCTTTGAATTTTAATAACATAATTAAGTAGTGTACAATGGCAAACATTACAAAACTCCTTAACAGGTATAAGAAAGGAAAACTACAGCTTTAAATAAGAGTCTCTGTTAAACAGTGTTTAAACAGTTTGTGTCGCACCCAGACCCTCCCCTTTTAAGGCAGTTCTGTTCTTAACAAATATTAGAGCTACACACGCAACAGAGTTTACATACATTGGCTCCACTATTGGAGCTGCACTCTCTCCCCAAGCACAAAAACTTTTTTTAACAAATAATGTAACCTGGAAAAGGCAATAGCAGCCTTAGCAGCAGAGGGGAAAACTAAATGTTTCATTGTGTTACAAACTGATTTCCAGCTTCCTCTTTAGCTGCTGAATACTGTTGTGTGCAGTGAAAAAAGCCCTTGTGTTTAGTTTCAAAGGTGCTGGGATTTCAATGGATGGCAAAGTGACACATTTTTCTGACACTGTCACAGATTTTATAAACTTTTTAAAAATACTTTATTTTATAAACTTGTTGACTAATGAAAGTTGGGATGAAAGGGATTACATAAATTTAATTTTTCCTCACTGATTCAGAACAGCAAAGTCTAAATTGGTCAGGAATGCCATGTTACATTCCTCAATGGACTCTGGAAGGGGAACTAAAAATACACAAGGATGTACGTCCTGCACAAAATCCAAACTCTGCTTTATATGGAAAAATTACTTGATTTGTTGAGAAGATGATACAGAGAAAATTACTTACAATCTGTAAGCTTCTTTCTCCTAGAAAGACTAGTGAGTTAGCTTTTTGTTGAGTGAAGGTTGCATTTCTTTTTAAAAACTTTGTAGTAGGCTGAGGTGACCTACGCATAGTGTCTAACCCAGGCTGCTGCCAAAATAGGTACATAACACAATGTACCATCAGCTTTTCCTGTTAAATTTCCTGTTCTGGAACTATTCTCATTGGTTTCAGAGGGGCCTGCTCAGGAATTTCCTGGTAGATTAGCTGATATAGTGGCCTGTAAAAAGGTAACATGCCTAGTCAATGAAATCTAAGCCAAAAACACAAGTACATAAAACAAGTGCAAAGCTTAAAAAGGTGCAAATTTTAAGAAAATAGGTGTGGTCAATCAGAGGGCTGGAAATGCATGATTTCCCCAAAGCTCTGACAAAGCAACAGAGCTAGACCCATGCAGTGTTGACCAGTTTTGGATGACTAGCTTTTGATTAATCAATCACTCCCATCTAATCTCGTTTTAAAAGGTTTGTGTTGATGTGAGATGGAAAAATCTGTGAAGCACATAATGAACACCCACCACATGGTCCAGTATAATGTGCCTTGGTCATCTCAGATTATACTCTTGTTTATAATGGCGGAATAATTTTTGACTAAATGTACCATCAGGCTTACCTAGCAGCTGCTGCTGCTTGAGTCTGAAGCATCTAGACATATTTGTTCAAATATCAGTTCTTTTTATTGGCAACATAGGATCATATGATGGGCTTGCTGCTCTCAATTTCCAGGGGGACAAAAATTCTGCAAAATGAGAATGCTCAGAAACTTGCAGAGCCTGGCTCTGAGAAAGTTTCATTACATTAATCCCCTTTGAAGTTGCTTTCTAAATAAATATATACGGTCAATCTATTCTTTTTTTACATACTCTTATGATATCACACACGGACAATTCTACCATGATCACATCTCTGGATGACCTGGCAATAATCCACCCATGTCAATCAGAGCTCATTCATTTGAATACTCTGATGCAACAAGAAGCGCTGCTTATATATTTATGTGTTTTTATATATATACCTCTCTCTACCCTGCCTCACACACATTCAGAACATGGTAACCTGATCTTGCTCAAGGCAAGCAATGAAACTGCACTCTTTCTCTAACAAACAACAGCAATGTTTCTATGGCCTTCATGGGTCTAGTATCTACCACTTTCATTCTGCACTGATCTTAAGGAAAGAAACCATTATTCACTGCAATCCTCATATGGTTAACTTTTGTTCTGGCTGCAAAATAGTTGCATTAAGCACACATCTAATTGGACTGAGAAGTTGCCAAATTATGGCCATATTCCAACCCAACTGTACAAAGGGCAGGAAGGATGGTTACAATCAAATTGTACTGTCCACAGCTGAACAGATTTTCTACATGCTCTGGCTATGAATAGCCTTGCATATGAGGGTGAGGAAAGGCTTGGGCAACTAACCTTTAATATGGCTTGTTATACAGGAATTCACTTTGTGCAGCCATAAGGATGGCAGAGTAGATCTAGGATCTATTCTAACTTAACAGAAATAATAAAAATGCAAAATAGATGTTGATGACTCTAATAAATGTGTTGCTTTGTCAAGTGTGGGTAAAACAGGTATGTTAATGTAGGCAGTTTACATGTACAGCAATTCCAGTGAGAAATTAAATTGAGATAAAAATTAAAGGACACAGGGTTAACAATTCTCATGTGCATAACAGGGCTGAACCCTAAGAGGTCAAAAGGTTACAATTGATACATGTCATGGAAATATTAACACATTTACTGGTTTGTAAGAAAATAAAATTTGAAATTTAATATAAATCAGGACACAGTGATAACTGCATGAACTTTCCCAGTATTAACCAAATCTATTTTCTTGTGCTCTTTGCAAGAGTTTTTAAGACAACAAATGTATACAAGTATTTTAAAAGTACCAACAACATCAAACTTAATTCCAATAAAATTATGAAAAATAAAACAACAACTTATTAGTAAGAAACCTAACAAAAGGAACAGCTTGCATGATGTGGATCATTACCGGTTCCCCTTAAGGCTACTCCTAGACCATAATCAGCTCATAACAAAATCACAAATAAAACCCCAGTAAAAATACAAAATAATAATAATAATAATGTAAGACAGATTTACCCTAGAAATGCTATTTAGTGGGTTAGGGATAATGCATGAGGTGAGAGGAGTTCCAGAAATATTTAGCTGGTCAATATACAAAATTAGAATACGGTAATGTAATATAACGTGTGTGTAGAAAACATATGCAAAAGATGAATTTCTACAGAATGTGGGTTAAAGTACGCAGTTATATTTTCAGGTATGTAAACCATTTCTTTTTGCCATATGGACCAAAATAATCAGCTTAATTTTATTTAAAGAATAGCAGTCATGCAAACTATGCAATAAGGCTGTGAAGTGCCAGTAAACTTACGGGGCTTTTAAACAACAAAACAAAACATATATTTACAACAAATTCCACAATATGCTACAGCTTTCCCCCTTCAGATGTACAGAACTAAATATTGCTAATTATTGGCAGAAGCAGTAAGCAATCAGTGACCAAGTTTGTAAAAGAATGAAGAAAGAAGTAACTGAATTCCTGGAGTAATTCTTGAGACCACACAACCCTTGGTCCTCAGAGAGAAATTGTCCATTTTCAGTAGATCTTAACAGTGCAATAAATGTGCAATAAATTCCGTCTTTAAAAAATTCAGCAGGAGATGCTAGTACAGTTCCTTGATTCAAGGAAAGAAGATTTGTGTTTCTTGACTGCTCTACTCACGTAGGATTGCAAAAACCTTCCTCAACTTTTTAAAAAACTTGATTCCTACAGCTGGATGCCTTGTTACTTCAGAAATAAAGGCTGAAGGATACTGAAGGACACTTTTCTCTCTGTATTCCATTGAAAAGCAGAAAGAGAAGAAAGAAAATGTAAGAAAAGCTTCAAGACAAAGAAGAGATAAAAACCAGGGTGTAAAGCTTCTAAAAGGACTAATAGAATATATTAGCTTGAGAAATGACAGCATGGGCTCAGAAAGAGCAGATGATATATAATGGCATTGAATAGTTAATAAAATAAGTCTTTTACCTTATATGTATCAAACAAAGGGCTATGTGTATACTGCAATTCTGTGGTAATATGAAAAAGTACAGAATGTGGGACTGGGCATAGGAATCAGTTTCGTAACAACTACTTTTTTTTCTAAAAAGAAATCATCTAGCCCTTAAGCTTGGCAAAGAAATGCCTCAATAAGCATTTCTCAGGAAGATGGTTGACTAACATTTCCAATATCATTGTTCCTTGCCCACCCCCATCATATCTAGAAAGATAAATTATGCAAAATAGCTAAAATGTATATTATACAAAATGAAAAGCATATAAATTTGCTTTATTTGTTGAGTTCACAAGAGTCAATGTTTTCTTGGCACATAATTTAAGACTGCCAAGTTAAAAAGCATCTTTTAGCATCATGCATCACTTTTACATTTCAAGCAGAATTGTTACACTTGAAATTTCTTCAGAAGAAATCAAACCCTGAGAAAATATCCATTCTGTACAGTATAGTTTTATGAGTATCCAAAACAGATGGGTTTCTGCAGACAGTGGGATAAACATGGAGTTTATGTATGGTTACACTGGCACAGGATTACACAGGAGACACAAATGTGACATGGATCAATTGAAGTTCATACAACTTGTACATGGACACAATTTTTGAAGGCGAGTTTGGGGAAAATGAAGGTGACTTTAAAAGATGCAACACTCTCATTTGATTGGATAAAACTAAATACCGACTGTTGATTTGGCTTTAGTAGTTAGCAGGACAGAGAGCCCGCATAATGCAAGCAGTATTGTCAAATGTTAATGCAATGTGCATTTGTTCTTCCATTGTTAGTTTTTTTCCCCTTCTGTAAATGAAAACAATCTCATTTACATGCTGGGCAGAAAACTCACCACTTGGCCCACGTCTCATGTAGTGGGGGTAATAGAATTAGGAGCTTTGTTGCTCCCTAGACCTGCTTTTTGAATTTCTGCTTTCTGGTTTAGCTTCCACATCTGCAGAAGAAAAGCATGTTATGTTATTTGTTTAGCAGGAAAAAAAAAGATGTCCTCTCATAGTAATATATAATGCACCACAGATAGAAGGTATACAAAAATAAAGGGCTGGGAATAAGAATGGAAGATGGGAATGCAACTCAGTTGCTCTACATATTTATTCTGTTAATATATGCCACATATATTTATTTATTTTGCATCACATATCCCCTTCCTTTCAAAGTTATCCTTAGGTGAAAAATTGATTTTAAAAATGAAAACACAAGGAAATATATGCACTATGCCAAGTTTTGTCAGTCAAGACTGTGCAATTAATTTATTCACCTCAGCAACTAGGTCGAACAAGCAGAAAACTATCCTTGCATGCAACAAAATAAAACATGCAAAATCAAATTTTCTTAAATTAGCTGTTTGCGTAGTGAAATAATGTTTCAAGCAAACTTTCCGTTGCAAGTGAAACAGTTATTGCAATGCACAGTACAACAATTAACTCACTGCTCCATGCTTCTCTTGGGATGGTGGTCCTGTATTTAATTCTTGGACTCCATGCAACAAAACAAAAGCATAAACTAAATGGGTTCATGTGAAGATTCAACTGTTATTACTTTGCCATCCACTCTGTAGCTTAAACCAGCATTACAACATTAATACCAACCCTTCTTTTGAAAATTGCAAAGTAATACAGTAAAGTAGGATGATTTATGAGATGGATGCATGATGAAGCAATCACACAAAACCTCAGTATGCAAAAAGGCTACAAGTAGCAGACAACACAGAATGCTACAGAGACATCATTGTATGCCACTTAACACCACAAATTTGCTCTTAGATAATCATTTTAAGGCCAAAATGGGCTATTAGAACTGCCAAAATACAGAGCAAGAAAATAGCACACTCTGTGGAAAAGCAGCATAAACAACACTTCAAAATAATGCAAATTTCAAACAGAAGAGAGAAATCAGTCTTGATGTTGTTTAGCTGGTGCTGATCAGCATGAATCTTCAAACAAATACAGACATTACAGTGGGTTTTTATACAAGATGCAATGGCTGGTATACACAATGATGTAAAATCTTGATGCTAAAACTCATTACAATTTATAGACAATGGTTTCTAAGGGTTTTTTCCCTTATAACCATGCATGTGAAAAGTAGAATGCATGATACTATAGCAGTCATATTCACTCAATGGTTCAGAAGCCACCTGTGGCTCTTTGGCATGTTATCTGTCACTCTTCTAAGCACTGTTTCACAATGTGCACCTACCCCATGTCCCAGGAAAGTGGATAAGGCTGCTGTCCAGTATGGCTTACATTTGACAGCCAAGGAATCAGTACCACAGTACTATGGACTTTCCCCCAACAATAAATGGACTATGGATTCCACCTTCTTTCACATATTTCTATAAACTTTCTGGGTTAATTCCACTAAATGAATGGCAGACAGCATATAATGGAGCACATAGCATTCAAAGCACTGTAAAAATATGCTGCAAATATGTGGAGGGCTGATGTCTTGCAGATTATTTATAATGTCACAACCACTATCCAATAAGAACTTATTGACAATTGTGTAGCCAAATTCCTTACTGTAAATGCAACAGCAATAAAGGTGGATTTTTTTAAAATGGAAAAGTATCTTTTATTTTCTTATTGGATAAAAGTTTATCTTCTTATTGGATAAGTGTTTTGTTTCTTTAATTTTCCAAGATCACTGCCACAAATACTGGGGTATCCTTGTATACAAAGACAAGCACAGATGATAACTATGTTAACTTAAGATATTCTAGATACTCTTATGTCTTACTAAGATTCACACTAGCAATCTATGCATTTTTCCTTAATTAACTCAGTAAGGATAAAGAGTTGAATTCTCCAACTTCTTTCCTCTATGTAGAATTTTTCATTCACTGAAGATTCCTGCCTCATTCAGATCTCACACTACATGGGTTGGAGCCAGTCAGCTTCACTTTATATTACCCAGTTCCCCGCATTACAACTCCAATGCCACATGCCTTTTGTCCATGCAGAGGTCCCATGATCCCCAGCACAGCCTTTTTGGGCGGTCTTTTATTTATTTGCTCTCTATAAATTGTCATGATAAATGCGTGTTTGTGTTTAGAATCCTAATTTGTGGGAAGTAAACAAAAGTCCTGTTTCCCCAGGGTCTGCACTTAGATGTCACAGCAAATGGGAGTTTAACTGAAAGGTCCCTATACAATTAGTTTTCAACTTCACACAGTGGAAAGGAGCAGGCAAGATGGCAAATGGAGGTTTATTGTGACATCTGAATGTAGCCAAGTTTCTATGAATTCTGTAAGGATTCCTCACTTAGTGGAAGGTTAGAATTTGCTCTGTAGCTAGGAAACAAAAAACAATATATTAACAGTACCTTAATCTGTTGTCTAATCCAATAATGTGGGAAGCAGTAAATGTAACAAGTTGATGAAAATGTTTTATAACTGTGAAGACTGTTTTCTCTAATAAATCCCCTCTCCTCAAAGCCTCTCTGAAATCTCCGTATACAGTCCAATTAAAAAATCCAATTCAACATGGGCCTATTTAAACAACTGGCCCCTTCTGAAATAATCGGTATTAAAATGGCTTCTTTAAAGTACTTTGCTTTTAACTATGTTGCAGTAGGTTCTTCAGTCTCCTTATCCTTTAAACAGAGGCCATAGAAATAAAATCATTTTATTTAGATTAGTTCTTTGTCTATCACAGATTGTGGAGAAGTGACCAGAAGGACACAGTTTAACGAGTTCTTCCTGCAACATTTACGAACCCCAGAGAGCACTGAGGTCAGTCGGGAAAAATCTAATGACCATCCCCGGGCCGAAGGAGATAAAATATCAGAGCACCAGAGCACGGGCATTCTCGATTGCGGCTCCTACTCTGTGGAACCGACTCCCCGAGGAGGTGCGGGCCCTGCGGAACCTTGAGCAGTTCCGCAGGGCCTGCAAGACCGTCCTTTTCAAATTTGCACACCCGGACTGTTAGGAAGATCAGAAATTAAGGAGCCGCCAACGCGGTTGAAGAACTATACCGCAGAATAACTGTATTTATTGAACTGGTTTTTAATGTTATTAAGTTTATTGTTGATGTTTTATATTGTTAAACTTAAAGGTTTTATTATTATTATTGTATGTTTTTATAAAATGTTGTTAGCCGCCCTGAGCCTGCTGAGGTGGGGAGGGCGGGATAGAAATAAAATTTATTATTATTATTATTATAACATTTAAAATTTTCCCTAGTAGCTCAAGAAGTAGAATTTTTGCTCACAAGGCTCCACAGCTTAGAGGGAACACTGGTGATGAGGCACAATGTTCTGTGTTCCAAGTGTGCACTTCTGTTTCAAGGGCTATTGAGTACAATATTTAAGTGCTACATAAGGCTTTTAGTAAGAAGGGTCTGTTTCAGGAACTGTTTAACTTTTAAACACTTTTAATTAAATTTCAGCATAAAGCTTAAGTTCTTTCCTAACTAGGTCAGAGCTAGGAGGATATTAAAAGAGGCAAGGTTGTGTGTGGCATAATAGCCTAGATCAAGGGTGGCCAAACTGTGGCTCGGAAGCCACATATGGCTCTTTCACATATGTTATGTAACTCTTGAAGCCCCCACCACCCTGTTGGCTGGCTTGGAGAAGGCATTTCTCTCTTTACATTACTTCTCCAAGGCAAGCCAGCCAGTGGTCTGGAGAACACATTTAAAGTTAAAGTTGCTTTCTGTCTACCCCTCTCTCCCCCTTCCCCCATCTATTTGCCTTCTGCCTTCCTGTCTTGTGGCTCTCAAACATCTGACGTTTATTTAAGGTCCTTACATTAAATAAGTTTGGCCACCTCTGGCCTAGATTAACTTTTAAAACAGTTTGAATTATGATTCTGTGCTTGACATCAGCCCTATTGAACTGGCATTTCTCACAATGGCACTGGGTCCTGCTGCTGTGCACTAGTATATTGCACCGGTTCTACTGCCCTGAAGAAATGCACCCCCCCACCCCCAAAAGTTTCTACTTCATAAATTCTCAGATTTGACCTTAGTTCAGTTGGGTTTTGGAACTGCCACATGTTCTGCTGAGTACACTGAACTGGTTCTGCTGATAGCCTTGCAAAAATGCCCCTCCCCTTCACTTTCTACTGCAGAGATTTTTGGGGACATTCTGCTGGGTTTGCTATTTTCCCCCATTGGAAACAGTGATGTTTGGGTGCCCATAGAATTGGACCCTGGTCCAATCTTTCTGAAACTTGGTGGTTGCTTTTGAGGAGAGGCTCCAACAGCTATGCTGCAAATTTGGTGCATCTACCTCAACCATCCCACCCCCAGCCACATCCAGAACATTGAATATACAACAGGAAAGATTTTACATTTATGAATGGTCCCCATAGGGTATAAGTGACCCCACCAAAACTGGGATTCCCGAATATTTACTGGTATTAGGATTCAGGAATATTAGGAAATATCAATATTTTTGGGATCCAATATACCCAGATCCAGAAAAAAAATTTTTTTTTTTTTTGCTCACCCCTACTTTTATTGTATCTCAAACTTTAAACACTGGTAGAAGTAAGTTGTGTGTACATGGGGGATATGAGTTCCTTAAATCACAGTCTCTTAAACCTCAATGACAAACCACTTTTGAAAATGAAGACTGTCATACTCTCTATGGATCTCAGCTAGTTTCACACATCTAGTGGTTTTTAAACATGTTTCTTTAACAGCAGCCTCACTATACTCCTTTTTAGAATATATGGGATTCTGAAAAGCAAACTGTGATATCGCATTTCTGTTTCATTTTCTAATCAGCTACTATATTTCTAAAGAGAAAAAGAATACCACTGTTCCATTTTATTATTTTATTCTAACATCCTGTTAATACTCAGGGGAAAGTGTATAATAAAAATTCAGATAAAACTGGAGACAAGACAATACGGGACCACATAAGCACATCAAGCATGGTAAGGAAAAGCATGTGAAGGGGGTAAAGATGAAGCTGGTCAGTATGTCTAGTGCAGCTTCTGCATTTAGTTATGTATCTTTAAACAAAACCATAAATAAATCACCATTTAGGTTTTCCAACATTAATGTTTTACTATTATGAACAGTAGTTCATATTCAGTGTGCAAGTTATCAGCACATAATTATTTAGAGTATAACTTATTTCATGAGTGGAATTTACACATGGCATGAATTAAAATCCAGGGATGCAGAGCACTGTTTGCATTTTTTCAGTAGTATGTACAGGAGGGGGAAAAGGCATTTTCATTTAAAAGCCCGATCAAACAAATGTAAGTCATGACTAAGGCTGCAATCCTAACTGTACTTAAGCAAGTTCCACTGAACAATTCATATTTACTTTTGAGTAAATATGATTAAAATTGGGCTGCAAATCAGTAAGCAAAAAGACAAGGTTCAAAATCAGATTTAAACTGCAGAACCATGCATGTTTACTCAGATGCAGACCCCACATAATTCAGTGGGGTTTATGGTAGGTAAGTGCACAGGTTTGCAGCCTTAATAACTTGTAATTGTTGCTGGATTGGGGTCAAAATGAATAATTCACATGATACTGGTGCATCTGAAAGGAAAATAAACTGAAGAAATTACTGTTGCTGAAAGTTACCTGGTGTTTTGTGCCGTTTCTGGCACAGCAGCATGCAACTGGTTTAGCATGCATCCAGCAATGCACAAAAAATAAATTATTTGTAACAAATAGAAAATAAAAATACAGACCATTAGCTTGTATTAACACTTTTTAAAGGCATGCAGAAAATACACAATGCAGTTAATGTTTCATGCGAGCTTTGGTGTAATTATAATTTTACATTCTGCCACATGCTAAGGAAAAAAAATGAATTTATTCAACTCCACTTAGAGGAAAAACATGTAGATTTAGGTACAGCCCTAGTTAGTAAATGATTTAAATGTGATTTAAACAGTAAACATATTTTTAACATCCACATTGTATGGGAAAGGTATTTAGTCTTTATTTAATCATACACAACCATATTCATACCAAACAGTTTGGGTATCTTCAGAAAGTGGTAATGGGGATTTACTCTCACTTGTGTTTTCATGTGCAAGGACAGTACATTCACTATTATTCGGAGTCACTTCTAAGTTTCTGTAATCAGATTTCTGATTCTCAGAAGGTAGCTTATGATCCTTCTGTGCAGCTTTCACTGATGACTCAGAAGTTATATTGGTTGCTTTTGATACAGGCCTTTGAGGCAATCCACTTACACTGCTGACTAATTCAGTATTAAGTGACAAAAATGGCCTGGATGAACAGAATGCAGAGTATTTCCGTACACTGCTTACTGATGGGCCTACCTTTTCACTGTACATGCTACTACAAGAAAGTGTTTTCGCATTTAAATTTGTCTTGGCAGTCCTTGAATTCTGCTCTTCTGATTTATGAGCAGAATAATCTCCCATAGCTATACTACCTAAATCATTTTCTGACAGGGTAATTGTAGTATAAGGTTTATAATGAAAAACACAAGAGGACTGTTGTGAAGGACTGTACTCACTAGAAGCTGATGGGATGCTTCTGTCAATTGTAGGTGGAGATGGGTCAATTGATATTGGCTGTCTAGGGTCTTTCGATAAAAAGTCATGGATGCTTGTTCTCCGAGTAGTTCCTTCAGCTGTAGAAATTACATTGCTTGCACGAGGTAAAGTAGCATAAGGGTTACAATCTTTTGATTGTCGTTGTGGTACGCTCATTTGTATGTTTTCCTTAACAGACTTGGTCTTGCCTCTGGTCCCTGCTGTAAGTGTTTTTGAAGAGTTCAAGAAGTTGGGATCTTCTGTTCTTTGTGTACTGGATCTTACAAGATGATCCTGCTTCACTAATTTTCCATCAGAGAATTCAGATGTGTTTTTCACACTCTGTGATCTGGCAATACCACTGCCAACTGATGAGTGTTTCCTTAGTTTATCTCTTCCTGCCAATTCAGCATTTTCAGAGAAAATTTTCATTACTTCGTCCAGCAGATTCTCTTGAGTTGAGGATTTGATCTGTAAAACACATCCAAAACATCTTATTCTGTGCTTAGTTTTATTTTTCAAAATGCAAATAAGAATTCTGATAACTCCTGTAGCATAAACATGAAAAACTGTCAATGCAGTTCCAATTGATTAAATTGCTGATACTTACGCTGCTTCCCAATTAGTATGTATATGCTATATACATGGGGAGGCTACGTTATTCCATTTAAATCTACTACTACATAGACTAAGGTAAATGCACATAAATATATATTCCTACCTTAAAAATTAAACTTCTTTGAACAGCTCCATCTATTTTAAATTAATTTAAGGATGGTTTCTTTTCCAAAATCAGAAACCTCAAAGTGATGGCAGTTGCACTTTTAAATCTCTCATACCTGCTTCTCAATAACTGGTTAAAAACTTTATTAGCAATCTGAACATCATACAAAAGATCCCATGCCTGAAACAATGTGTAAGCTTCCAGTTTTGGAATTCCCAGTTGGGAGTCCCTGGAAAAAATCCAAGATGCAAGAACAAGACCTTCTTTTCCTCTTTGTCTATAAATCAATACTAATTTAACAAGCAGCCACCTGAATATTTCACCTGTTATTCCTGCCTACGGGAAAAGGTGGAATATAAGTCTACAAAAACAAACAAACAAATAAATAAAAATTTAATCTTGGCTAAGAAACCACAGTATTTGCTGAAACACCTACCAGTCCCAAAGGCTGTACAATCATTATCAGTAAACTGAGAACAGTATTATGTTTTAGCTTTAAAAAGCTAGAAAGATGCAAGGCAAATAAATTAGTATATATTAAGATTATGCTCTTCTCTTGTCTATCTGGTTTCACAAAGCTAATATTGAACTAATATAAGGATGGAAACTCTTGTTATTTAGAAGAATTAAAAAAAAAAACTACACAGAATGCTGACAACTGCCTGTGTCCTATTATCAACTGTCAAGAGATCTGCAGAGATTATTAATCATTATATTGTAGGGATGTGTTAAGTAACATGCATAGAGACATACATAAGTATTAAATACTTAAACTAAGACTAATTGGCATAAAAAGGGATCTGAAGGAGGACATGCCTGAGAATTTGCAGGAATTAACATATATACCCAACCCAACAGTTTCCCAGACTTATAAGTAGTAGAGGTGAAAAAGTTCCAGCTCAGTTCATGGTGGAAAATATATCTGGCAAAATATTCACTGGAGATCTTAGAAGGAAAAACAGGGCAAGGAGGCTGGTGAAAACCAAACTTATAGCCAGGATTTTTTGTTTTAAAATCTAAGTTATCAGGTTTTTTTCTAACATCTTGAACAGGACTGCAATGCAAAAATCATGTTCAATCTGTTTTGTTTCCTAAACTTAGGTAACTTTCCAGCTTACCTCAGTTGAAATAGTATTATTACTTTCTTCCAAAAACTGTTGCAGAGTAACCACTTCACTCCCAGGGGAATCTGTCTTAATTCTCCAGGTTCCTTGTCTGTCCAGTGTTTCTGACATTTTGTGATGGAGCATGGGACTAGACCTGGCGTGGCTTTTCAAATACTGGACAGGACTACTGCTGCTGCTGGACCATGCTTCGTGATCATGAAGCAGGCTAAATTCTCCACTGCTGTGGCTTTGTGGCCTGCTTTGATTATTAACTGCACCTGCTTTTTGGAGTAAATAGCATTGACAGCTTTATTACATTGGGCAAATAAATAAAAACACTTTAACAGGCACATCACATGATACACAGTTTGATTCCCTTGGCTTACCTGTAATGGCTCTTCAATGTGATACTTCATTTTTTAAATATAAAAACAACACCCTTCATTTTTAACCTATCTCAACAGTACTAGATTCCAGGACACTAAATATATAAGAGATCTTTATGTCTCACTTCAGCAAAACTACAAAAAGAATGCTGACTTTTGCTTTTATTTATGACAGTTCGGCAAGGCCTGCATGACAATACTATTCCAGCTAGTTTTTAACTGAACCTGCCAAGATATAAGATCTAATAGGATGCCTAAGAACATCAAATGGCATCTGTAACTAAATAGAAATTAGCACCAAATTGTTTAAATTGTTTTAACTGTTTTAACTTAATGTTTATCTAAATTGTTTATTGTGATTTACTGTGTACTGTGAGCCACCCTGAGCCTGCTTTGGCGGGGAGGGCAAAATCCAAATCGAATAAACGAAACTAAACATATTACAAAAACTGAATGTAAACTATGGAATAGCATATTGTCAAATAAATGTATTTAAAGTATCCTTTCTTATCTGAAAGGTTTTATAAAAAGGCACTCTGCTGATTGTTCATTTTAGTCTGTTACATATTACTTGGAGGGAAAATATAATATTCTGGGGGAAAATAATGGCTGGGGGAAAAATTACTAATTTACACCATGTTTCAAGTGCCTCTTCAAGAAACTCAATCCATATCCATTATCATACCAGCTGCTTTCTGATGTTTTTTTCTGAAAGAATACAAGTGAGTCAGCCCACAATCCATAGCATATTACTGCTAAACAACATTTATACTGGATTTTTTTTAAAGAACTGTATCCATGTTCACCAAATGTACAACTATATGGGTAGAACTGTGTTTTGTCACAGAGAAGGGAAGGCAGAGGTATGACCATTTGGGTGAGTATGAAAAGCCTGCATCAGAAGACAACAAAAATATTGTCTCTCCCCTTGATTCTGCCTTCTGTCCCAAACTGATAACATAAATTATTCAATCTAGAACTTTGTGTTAGTATCCCCAGTTTTCTTGCACATTCTTCTGCTCTTCATGCAACAGTTCTTACTTTCATTTTTCTTCTGCATACCATTGTTTTCTTTCCACTTTGTTAACCTCATGTCCTTCTCATCACACATTCTCTCTCTTTCCCATTCATCCTATTTTCATTTCAGACTCTACCCTTTCTGTCTTTCCTCCCCATCCCTCTGTTTCTGTAAAAATTTCTTTATGAGCTTCTGTAATACCCCCGCTTCTACTTCCTTTTTGTCTTTCTACTCTTTGCCTTAGTCAATGGCTACTGCCCATAACAGCTATATTCACTTCCTTTTCCTTCCTAGTTGACTTAAACCCCTTCTTTTGATTTGCCTCTCATTTGTTTGCTTCTCAAAGCCTTCTACTATTTTCCATTACCTAATGTACTTCAAATATGACACACTAGCTGCTCCACTAACTACTTTGAGGTGCCACTCAAAATGCCACCGGAAGATCCATCAATTAATCATATGTTTAAAACAAGTGTAAATAGCAGCTATTAGCTGCAGTGAGTGTGTGTGCAGAGAGATATGATTCCTCTGCATCTGCACTGTTTCCAGGACTGCAAACTTCCTTGCCTCTGCCACTCCCAAGCAGTCCAGCCCTCTTTGCTCCATGCTCCATTCACTACTTCTAGACTCTCTTGCTCCACCTACTTCCCCCCCTAGGCTTGCCAATCCCCAGGTCCCAGCAGGAGATCCCCCAGTTTTGCAGGCTGCTTCCCGCCCCCAGTCAGCTGGCCGGCAGGGGGAAGCCCCACCCCAACAGCCACCATGTGCCTTTCCACTTCAGAAGGCTAGAACAAACTTGGAAAGCCTTGCTTTTTAGATGGTGTGTGTGTCTTTAAATCTGTAGGAGCCAGGTTGAATGGGGCAGGGTAAGCCAGCAGAACAACATGGCTGCTTCCAGTGAGCTGTGAAGCTGTAAGAAAGGAAGGGAAAGCAGCCCAGACTCCCTGTTTCACAACCCTTTCAGAAGTCGTTTGCATTGTATAGGATAAACTAGAACCTTGGTTTCCCTGTGTTAGTCTGAAGAATTTGGAACTTCAGCAACTCATGAGTAAATTGTCTCAGTGAGAGAGCACAAGTGTGGGATTGCAAACTGTTTATTTTAGCTGGTGTGTGTGTGAGAGAGAGGGGGAGAGAGAGAGAGCGAACACGAACAAGAACACGGGACATGCAGCTGCTTGGGAATGAGGAAATGAGGGGGACAGCACTGCTGTATTTTTACTTATTTATTTTAGGGAATGTGAAAGTCTCCTGGCTCCACCCCCAAAGTCTCCAGATATTTTCTGAGTTAGACTTGGCAACTCTATTCCCCACCCTCTACATCACAGGTTTTCCTGATGCCCATCATTCATTGTCTTCACTTGTCCCATTCTCCCAGATGCCTCTTTGAAGAAAATTAAAGGCTATGTTGACTTTGTTCCAGTTCCTGGGATGGATTTTCTATCCAGAGTATAAAACTTTTCTGCTCCCCACCTCCCACCCCCAGTGCTGCCTAGTGATCTCCACAGAATATTGCTCCTAGGGGATAAAGTACCTGAATGTAAAGAGAAAGGGCACATATACAGCAGACAGGGGAACTGATGGAAATTGCCAATTTGGACCAGATCCAACCAAGTTTTTGGAAGTATATTTTTAATGCAGAAATAAACTATAACTCTGATTAACTTCTTAATCGAAAGAACATCGTGTAGGACCACCTGCAACCTCCTAATACTGCTGCAACATCATAGGTAGTGATGACGTACTAGCATAATGGTCTATACAGAAAAAGCAGAATTGGACATATTTATTTAGATTCAGAGGCCATCTTACATCAAAGTGTCCTTTAAAAGGAATGAAATATGTTAAAATGATCAAAGGAAAAGAAATCCCACATGCCATAAGTTGTTTCCCTCCCTCTCAAAACACATGGAGATGAAGCATATGTGTCAATTTGCCTAGAAGCATACCTTTGACTTCATGGAGTGAGGCATTATTATTGCTATTGCTAGTGGATGTTCTGCCACTATCAAGGCTGGCTGGTCTCGAAGCTAAATGAAAAAAATCAGTAGACAGCATGAAGCACATACCCATAGCAGATGGCACTATGCCTGGTACATTCTGATCACAGAATGCTCTGAGGCAGAAAATCATGCACTACTGGTCTTGCACAAGCTCAGCATACACACTGTTAAAAGTGTGATTCCTTGCAGGTGAAAAAAGCCATTTCCAGGCAGCTCAAGATGACACCTTTGAACACAACAGTATAGGAGCAGTAACATACTAAAGAATGGGGGAGGGGGAAGAGGCATGTTTAGAATCAGAGCTGGTTTACTGTTGAGGGGTGGGGGGAAGGATTTCAAAAGGAATAAGCTGGCCAACATGCAGAAAACTAGGTGTGATTAAGGCACTTACAACAGATTTAACATGGAATTCTGTACATTGCAGAAATGCCACCAACAGGAGGAGCAAGAGCACCTGCACAGTTAATGTCCTGTACTCCTAACCAATGCAAGCATAAAGGCAGTGTTAAGATGCTTTAAAACTTCACACTACTTGAACCAAATTGGTTTTATTAATAGCAATCTATTTTTGATGAAGATTTTATTGTAGCTGTTTAAGGCAGGTTTTTTTCTTAAATAAAAAGCAAATTCACACTTGAATTCTATGATTCTCTAGATCACAAAAAGAGAAATTTGATTCCTGTTTAGGTGCACTTCATACTCAATGTTAAGAAAGAAATTCGGATGAAAGTAATAGGAAAGATCCCACACAATTAGATACGATGCAAGAACATGCAGACTTGCAATGCTGATTATTTCTTATTCTGGACAAACTTCAGTAGCATTCCTGTCATAAATCTTCTGTTGTGCAACCCAATGAAATGCAAATCTTACCATGAATTCTTGATCCAGTACTAGAATCATCACTAACTCCTTGTGGACTTACATCTTCAAAAGATGTAGCATCTGGATGGGAAACAAAACACAATCATGTTGCAAAAACATGATTTAAATTGACTGCCAAATGATATGTTTTCTCCGGAATTATAATTATTTCTTTAGATAATCTCATGGTCCCCACAACGAAGTTTACAGGTATTGAATTGTTTCTCCATCCAATTAACCCACAAGTCCTCAATTCAGTTATTCCAGGGTGGAATTTTTTTGCTGGAAAAGCATGTGAAATGGGAACATGAACAGATTCCAACAATACTACTGTTACCAACACAACCACATCACACTGTGAAAATGTTCTACCTATACCTTTATTATTAAGCAACTGCTTGGATCTCAAGCCTGCAGCAGAGTTGACAGTTGCAAAGTTGATGGATGTAGTAGAGAAGGCCATAGATCCCAATTCTTTTCTCCTTTTACCCGTAGATATATCATCAGGACCCTCCAGATGCTCAGAACTACCAGTCCATTGTCCTCCTGCTAGGACCATGGACTGCACCAGGTCATTCATGGCTGGGATGCAAATGAAAGCAAATGAATCAGCATGATTCAATGTTTTTAACAAAAATTATTTTGCACTTTAAGTGCCTCACATTTATCTAAGCATCAAAGCATACCGAAAGCTACAGTCACAAATTAATATATATTCTAGCATGCAACTGGCTGAATGAATGAAAAGTGTTAAAAAGCCAAAGCCGCCTTGTAATTGCTTTTTATTAGCTACAACCGCCATGCTTGTGCTGGAGTGCTATACAGCAGATAAATATATATGTTAGAAGCTCTGATATGTTTTGCAATGACAAAATGGAATGAACAGGGTAAGATGAGCAGAAATGCTATACAAAAACCAGTGTTGGCAATGATTAATAGTCCTTGTTCAGTGTAGGCTTCTGCAGGAATAGCCTATGTTGCATAACACTAGAAAAAGGATCTGAAATAAGTGCATCCAATGACAGCTGTTTTTACTATGCTACAGTTATTGTAGCCTCTCCCCCAGTTTTTAAAAGAACACTTCACTGAAGAAGAAATGACAAAAATATTTGTTTTCCTCTCCCTTGGACTTGGAATGACAAATACGCTGGTATTTATTTTTGCACTGGTTTTGCACCAAAGATTCTGTAAATGTTACTGAAAGTGGAGTTCAACATTTCAAAAACAGAGTGCATTGCATCTTTGTCTACTTGGGTGTAATCAGGGCTTTTTTGGGAGAAAAAGCCCAGCAGGAACTCATTTGCATATTAGGCCACACCTTTGATGTCACCATTGTTCTGCACAGGGCCTTTTTGTGGGGAAAGCCCAAAGGGACTCGTTTGCGTATTAGGCCACACCCCCTGGCACCAAGCCAGCCGGAACTGCGTTCCTGCTCAAAAAAAAAGCCTTGGGTGTAATATGTATGTTCAAATACTTGTAATGGCTCTATATTGAACATAAACATGTGCATTCCCTGCATATGCATAAATAAAGTGTCCAGGTGTTCAGAAACATTGCTTCAGCTCCTTGTATTATAGCAGGACTTGCACTTTGCAAAACAGGAAAAAAAACAGCGCAGTCCAGGGAAAGGTTAGTGAAATTAATAATGGAAGCCAGTGTAGCCATTTAAAAGAAGCTGAACTGTCATAAAATCTTACACATGGAGCGACGGTAGAAGGCCTTCATTTTGTCTTTTTCCTTCGGTCTGTTCCTCAAAAAGGGCAGTCTTTTCAGTGCAACCACTTTTATGTCATAGCATAAGGAAAAACGGAAACGGGAAGATGAAAGAAAAAGGGGAGAAGAACAGATGGAAGTTAAATGTTGAAACTAAGGACAGAAATGAATGCTTGAGCTTCCTCTAGGTGTACTTAATTAAAAGCTATTAACTTTATGCTGCTGAATGGCAATGGAATATGAAGCCTCCGCAGTGAAACTTTAATATAACCCCAAAAACACTGGAAATTATGTGTGAGGAAGAAATTTTTACAGTTAAAAACTGCTAACCACCTGGAAAATAAACAAAAAGGAAAAATACCAAAACCAGACTTTGTGCATGGGGAATCAGAACCCAGCAAAACAAGTTTTCTGAGGTGAAAAAGACTCTTGGGGGGGGGGGGAGTATCTCTCAATAAGTAGTATCAGTGTCATGCTACCAATGCGGTTCTGACCTTTTCACATTGAAGTTCATTTAAAATTGTGCTAATTTATTTAATACAATCAATTAAATAAATGAGGAGCTGTAGCAGCAAATGTTTTCTGCTTTTAAATTATCTGAGGAATTTCTTGTTGGTCAATATCTGTTGAATGAGTGCAGTATGTTGAATGTGCGCAGAGTTTACAGAACGCTGTTTAAGAGTTCCTGGTTTGTTGACAACTTAACTCCCTTCTTTGGGAGTAGGGAGTTATCAATCAGAAAAATGACCAAAGAAAGGGAATATGTAGTTATGATAATGTGAGAAGTTTCACAGAAAAGCATTAAAAAGCAAACATGCAATTTCTGCAAAGATAATTTTAACTTCTATTTTGTAGAAATATTTCACAAGCTTCTCTTGTGCTAAGATTAGAGTCCTGAGTAATGGGATCTTATTACTAGAAGCAGCTGCTTGCAATACAGTGTGATATTACAACCAATTTGAACACAAAGAATCCTACTCGTGGGTATGTGTGAATGCTTCTCAGAGAAAGAAAGTTAAAAGTCACTGATCTTTTTACCTGCATAAGATCCAGCCTTTTACTCACTTTGCATATACATGTTTAAAGGAATACTTTATTGCCCACTGCTTTCTGTTTTAGGTTCCGAGTAGCAAGTGTACCGCAGAACAGCCAATCAGGGCATACATTCTGAATAAAACTTAGTTGGTCTTAAAGGTGCAACCTGTCTACTGCTTTGTTCTATTGCTTCAGACCAACATGGCTGCCCGCTTGGATCTATCTGCATGATCAGATGTTTGCTTGCAAGTTACCGAGGGGAAACTCAATTATCAGTCATAAGCGTCCTGAATCAGACTGGGACAATGGTGCAAAGGAAGAAGGAACTTTTGTCTCCACCTCCTGTACTGTTTTCCTATCCTGAAGCAGATCAGAGGGACACTATTTGTCCTATAATGGGCTCCACATGCATTCCTCAAAGACAGCACTCTTGCAGGTATGCTTCACATCAGGAAAACAGTGTATGAAGGCAGAACAAGGCCTTTCTCTCTATGGGCCCAAACCAAAATTAAGCCTCATTTGCTGGACAATTCAGTTCCCACAAGCACGTACCTGACTGAGAGCTAAACTATGTTACTTTTTTGACATGTTTTTGCATGTTCTCCACAGCCACAATGCAGTTGTGGGGAACAGCTTCTTAAAGGGGGGGGGGGGGAGAGACAGAGCTGCAGAGGGAAGAAGGGCTCCTGCCTCCCCCCCATACAGCTTTTTTTAAATACTGTAACTGCATGCAAGAGGATCTGGGAGGGAAAGTGTTAAGAGAATTCTCTCACTGGGGTACACTTGGTAATTGGTCTCAACCTCTCATTGGTTACATGTTGAGCCTCTTTAACCATAGACTGCCTTCTGTTTTATCTTGTATAGGAACTCTCTTCTATCTCTTACATGGATTTGGAGCTGTAGCAAGTTAACCTTTTTGAAGATAATCTGTTCACATTAAGTTAAACAGACCTACATGAATATGTCATGTAAGATGTGCTTCTATTAGTAGAAAGACAAGCGCATCTAGCAAGAAAGAGTGGATTTGCAAGGGGGGAAAGGTGGCTTGATATCTAAAAGGAACTTTAGATTTGAAACTAAAATTGCTGTCCACCAGTAATACAAAGTTAATTTGGGTGCAGCTTAGACTATAAGTCCACAAATGGGTACTTGTTCCTGTATGGAGGTTGACCACTCTCCTGGGCTAGTAGAAAGCAAAGTACACTAAACCTTTCTTCCACAGTGTCTGAATATATAGCATCTGCTGAAGCATGCAGAGAACTGTTGTGGCTAAAACAGTTACTAATGGACTTTAGAGTTGATGAGTGTGACAGACAGCAGACATATGCATGCTTAGAGGCAGTGCATATGAGTAACAGCTAAGGGAACTGCAAATGTGACAGTTAATGGAATTGCAAATGAGTGGCAGCAAATGGAACTCACTCTGGATCTGCAGAGTGGGAACTGCAGCTAACTGTCAAGAAAGGGGTTCAGTTAGGCAGTTGGAGAAGAAGTTGGGGGAGTTAGCAAGTGGATGAAGAACAGAGTTGTTGCTTGTGAGACTCGAGTACAATAGTCTGAAATGAAGAGTGTTTCAGAGCCAGAATGGTGGGGCTTTGAATCTAGAAGAGGCTCTGGTGGGAGACTGTTCCCAAAAGTTAAACAGTCTCCTTGTGTGTAAAACAAACACATCTTGAGAGGGAATTTTAGTTCTCCAGTTTTAAGCTTACTGTCCAGGGTGTAAAGACCAGGGGTGGAATTCTAGCAGGAGCTCCTTTGCATATTAGGCCACACCCCCTGATGTACCCAATCTTTCAAGAGCTTACAAGGCTCTTTTTTGTAAGCTCTTGGAGGATTGGCTACATCAGGGGTGTGTGGCCTAATATGCAAAGGAGCTCCTGCTAGAATTCCATCCCTGGTAAAGACTGTCAGTCTGGAAGATAAGCATTGGGCAAAAGGGTCTGGTGGCATTGAAAGGCCCTCAGCACACCAAAAGCTGAGGTTATTTCTCTTAAAGAAGAGATAATAATAATTAGTGGGAAGGCCTTAGTCTTAAACACATGGAAAAAGGTGAGAACGCTCTCAAGACTGCATGTTTATCAACTGGGAAGTTTACAAGGAACTCTATAACAAGTAATCTCTAAGAATAAGTCTCATAACATCTGCAATACCTTTAGTGAAAGCCAAACAAATTTAAATATAGAACTACCCTGTGTGAATTCTGCAACCTAAGAAACCATTCTGTGTTTATATTTAACTTTCTGCCTCTCTATCCCAAATCTAAAACCGTATGTAAATATTGATTCCCTTCCCTGCCAGATTGCTCAAATAAAACAAAAACTGTTTCAAACTTTACCTTGTCATATTGAGCAAAAGATAATTCAATTTAAAGAAGACAACCAGAGCTGCATTAAGATTTCTCAATCAGAAAAAATGGCTGCACACACTAAGCACATTGGTGTTTCACTTAGTGCATGGTCTAACTAAGACGGGCATAGGAGACAGATGTTCAGGACAAATCTGTTCAAGAGACAGGTTTGAGAAATTATGATTTAAGCTGAAACTTGAGAACTCCTGCACATGATGTAAAGAGGGGGTGTTATATATTGTAAATGTATCTACATGAATATGTCATAGAAGATGTGCTTCTATTTTTGCAAGTAAAATTCCCTTTTGTTATCACTGGAGTCAGATCATCTTTTTAATTTGTTTAAACAGCATTTTTCTCTTAATCAGATAATGCAGAGAATCCCAGATACTGTTTAAAGCTTCTATGCTTAAAGGCCAGTTGTAAGTTTGGTTGTTTCTTACATTTAACCCAAAAGTTTTCTCACATAAAAACTGCACTGGGGTGTTATTTTGCTGTTTCTACTGCTGCACATTCAGTATCTGTGCACATGAGGTAGCAAAATCACTGAAATCCCCCCCAAGCTGCACACTATTTTCACACAAAAAAGCTACTTGGTGGGAAGGCAGGAAATCTTCCTCCCCATGGTGCCCTTCCAAGTCTGTTTTTAAAAGAAGCAGTTCCTTGCAACTGTTGTGTGGCTATGGGAACCATGTAGAACTCATGAAAAAGGTAACATATAGTTTGGTTCTGATAGTCCTTGTGGAGAACCCAGAGCCAACTGAAGATTATGTGAAGCCCTGTTGTTTGTTTTTGTTTCTCTGTTAAATCAGAAACATTTTAAACAGAAATTAATGGCAGTACTATATTTACCTCAGCAAATGCATATTACCAAAGCATGCCTATGCATTTGTTCAGATATTGGCAAATGCAAGGACAAGAAAGGGTATTTGCAAAGGAGAATCAGCTGGCAAAATGTGTGTTCTTGTCTAACACTTTCCCAGTCTATCTCTCATATATCACTTTTTAAATTTAGCTTTTCCTCCATGAAGCTCAGGACATCATGCATGATTCTTCCCAATGCCATATCATAAAAATATCCATGCTAAAATTACAAAAGATACAAAATTTGCATAAGCCATCAGAAAATCTCAATTATCTTCAACATATTAGCTGCTTAAAATACTGTTGTGTTTTTAAAAATGTCATAGTCAAGTAGGCTGAGAAAAGTTACATAGCAGAAGAGTGGAAAAATAAACATTTGCTAATTTGTGAAAAGAATTCATTGGGTTAGATTCAATCACCTTTTAACTATATGTTTTATGGTTATCCTTCATGGTGTGAAATGGAAAATCTTGTTTCACCTTGTTTAAAAGTACTACCACTCTCTCTGTGTTTGTTATTTCATGTTTGTTGCTGTTTTTCAAAATTATATATTGTTTTGAATTTTTGAAAAATAGCAGCAAACTTCTGTGTTTGCTTCCTTTCCCTGACCACCACACCACCAAAAATAAAGTCGCAGTGGATAGTTAAGAAGTGAAGGGAGCATTTAGCTAAGCTGAATTTATTTTGAGTTTCGTTGCTAAGTATAAATGATCCCTTAACTTCTTAACTATCCACTGTGATTTTATTTTTGGTGGTGTGGTGAGTAGGAAAAGGAAGCAAACACAGAAGTAATTCTCACGCACTGCTTTGCCACTGCAGAAAGAAATAAATGCTGACCCACCTAGACTATTGTTAGCCCTGGAGAAGAAAAAGACAGGCTCCCTTTCAAGAGCAAATCACAATTGCGGGTTGGTTAAATCTTCCTCCCAATTTGATCAGAGTCCCTTCCCTTCAACAGTTACAATTTATGTCTTTTAAAAAGCTTGGATGATCACCTAGCATCTCATCTAGATGAGTTCTTATAAAGGAAAAGGGTTTGACACAAAGTGAAGCCATCCTCTTGCAATGGGGTCACCAGCTCTGCCTGATAGTCATCCCATTCAAGATAGTTATGTGTCTATGTACTAGTCACAATTTCAAAAATAGTCCAATGAGTTGTTGGTTATGACAATTCTATGATGGAGGTTTGATACTGAAGGAACTGCCCATTTTAGCTGAGATGCTGGTCAGAAAATGTTTTTACTTACCAGCTGTAACAAAACAAACACTATCTACAACATACTACCAAAACTTGCAATAGAATATTGAACTCTCAAATATTCTATTGCAAGTTTTGGTGGTAGTGAGGGAAACACCCCAGTATACATAGTTGGAAATCCTGTTTACCCGCCTCTTGCATAGCCTAGTTCTCCTTGCTAATTCCCCCAATAAAACCAGGAAACTCTCACAACCACTTAGAGTAACATTATCTACATCTAATTAGATGACACAATCAGACTAGGTACTCAGAGTGCGTTGTCCAAGACGGCTGCTGGTCTACAGACTAAGAGAGAGCTTCTTCTGCAAGTCAGGAGTTTTATTAAACCTGTGTCTCCACCACTTTTTCATCACTCTCCAGTCTCCACCCATGTGCATCCTGGGAGATCTCCTGGAAAGCATTCTGGGAAATCTCCAGGAGCCCCCTGCAGATTGCTCAGTGAACTCTCCCAGCCAGGTATTAGCATTTCTATAGCTGGAATTATAGCAGGTGATTGAAACAGGCTTCCTGCTATCCAGAGAAAGGGGGGGGGGGGGGGCAGGAACCCTTTTAAAATTCAGAGTCAAGGAGAGTTTCTCCACACTGGGAAAGAGGTAAATCAGAGGTAGCCAACGGTAGCTCTCCAGATGTTTTTTTTTGCCTACAACTCCCGTCAGATCCAGCCAGTATGGCCAATGGCTGCGGCTGATGGGAGCTGCAGGCAAAAAACAGTGCAACTGTTCTCAATATCAAGAGTGAGAGCACTGCATTAAATCCCCACCTCCACCATATTATATAAGGTTAAAACATTAAGAAGTCATTACTAAATATTATCAAAAATTCAAAACAATATGCAATATTACTAAAAAATATTAAGGTCTACTAAATATCTGTACATCTGTGAGAAAAAATGAGAGAGGTAATGAGTAACAATGCACTTTTAGAAGGAATGCATATTTTCACAGATGACACAAACATGGCAAAAAGGCTAGCTTGACCCAGCACTTGTTTTCTTAAAAGGGAACAGTGATTTCCACTGATTTCCCTCTCTCAAGGCAGACTGAGAGTCCAAAGACCACAATAAGCTGGGGGGGGGGGGATCAACAGAGATCATCGCCACCTTTTAAGAAAGTTAGGGACCCTTAAGTTTTCTTGATTGTTTAGTTGGATACAGGGTGTTGAAATGTAAAGCTGTCTTCCTCCATGGCCATCAATTATTTAAACACTCAGAACAAGCACATTTAAAACATCATTTCCATTTTCAAACATGTTTATAAACTACACAAAAGCAACTGTAAAAAGGTAAAAAAAAGGAAATAACCCAAGGCACAGTTACTTTTTCATTGTCGTAAAAATGTTAGTTTGAAGAAATATAACTGCAGCAGGATTATTCTGAGCAAGAACCAATCTGCTTGAAAATAAATCAGTTCAGAATACCCCAAAGCCAGTTGCTGGAACTGGAACTCTCAAGAGGAAAACGAAGGAGAAACATATGGGTGCCTCTTACGAAATTTTAAACACCTTTTTGAGAGTTTTGTTTCCACAAATAGATTCCAGAATTCTGTTCCACTGCATTCCCCCAGGGAAAAAGCTCTGCCCCAAGCCATAGTCTGGTAGTGTGTGATCAGGCTACATGCTTATACACCAGGGATGGCCAAACTGTGGCTCAGGAGCTACATGTGGCTCTTTCACACATATTGTGTGGCTCTTGAAGCCCCACCCCACTGGGTCTCTCTCCATCACTGAGTCTCTCTTCATCACCAGGTAAACAGAATGATAAAAAAATCAACACTTCTATGTTCCCTCCCCACCAACACCCTCTTACACTGGCTGCCTCCAGCATTTGGAAGTGGCTAGGCAGAACTGCAACTATCGGTAGAAAAAATCTGAAAACAAATTCTGATTGTTGGAAATCATTAAGCACAAAGGTATCTTTTCGGCTGGAAAAGTGGCATAAAAAATAACTGGAAGACAGCATCTACAGTCTGAATCTGATGACACAGAATTACTGATAAAAGTATCAGACCTAATTTTAGTATAACCATCAGTTAATAGATAGTGTAATAAGCTACTGATTTTGAGAATCTAAAGCAGGAGTGTCAAACTCATTGTTAGGACGACTGGATCTGACATAAATGGGACTTTGTGGGGCCGAGCCATGTATGTCCTAAAATGTAATGCCAGGGAGAGATGTACACTTTATTTATTTATTTTATTTATATCCCACCCTCCCCTGTCGGGCTCAGGGCAGCTCACAACAGATTAAGATACCTCCCTACCTTATAAAGGTCACAGGCAAACACAATTAAAGATTTAAAGATATTATTTTTAACTTAAAATACAAACATACTTAAAACTCCTGCAAAATTTTGTTTAAAACTGAAAGGTAAGGGAATAGTGGGATGTTGCAATGCAATTTTAAAAATAAAACATCAAGGAAAAGCACAAGGATCACACAGCAGAAAACAAACAAAAAATACTCTCAGCCTAGAAAAACATGAAATGGCAAGGCACTGCACGTTTCCCGCATCCACACCCTGGGTCTACTCAGATTAACAATGGCTCTCCAGTGTAATATCCCCCTTTGGCTGTGGGTTCTCATGTTCCCACACTCCCACTCACTAGGCACTAGTTCTCATTCCATTTGAGAAAAGACAAAGCTGGCTCAGAGCATCCACGCTTGATCTGCAAGGACACAACTCCAGGAAGGTTCAGCGGGCCATAGGAACACTGGGAAGTTAAACCTCTCCATTGAAACAAAGATGCAAGGAAAACATGGAGTGGATTTCCCATTGCAGTCTGCTCTGCCTATAGGCCTGAGTGGGAAATCCATTCCACATTTTCTTCGCAGCTTTGCTTCTGCTTTAACCTCTGCAAAGAGAAGGCAGAAGGCGCTGGGAACGTCCTTTGCAGGGTAAGGACAGGAGGGGGTGGGTGTAAAGAGAGTCCTGCGGGCCTGATTGAAGCCTCCAGAGGCTGGTTTGGCCTACGGGCTGCACGTTGACACCCCTGATCTAAAACATTTGCGTTTTTACTCTTTTAGAAGTCATGCAGCAGGTGCTGAGATTTGTACATAGAAAACAGACATTATTAAGAACATAAGAAGAGCCTGCTAGATCAGACCAATGGACCATTTAGTCCAGCATTCTGTTTCACACAACAGCCAACCAGCTGATATATGGTTATTAGATCATCATTAACAGCTAATAGATTACTAATGCATCAAAGCTTTGCAGTTTGATAGCTAAAGCCACTAAATAGCAGTTGAAGGGGAGAGAGCAGCTCAAGCTTAACAACAACTTTCAGGATGTGGTAGCGGAAGAGGACTGCAGTTCAGTCAGCACTGTGCAAGAAGGCAAGTTGCTGACTGGCAGCCTCAATAGCGTCAGCATGTGCCAGGGATGTTAGCCAGTTAGCAAATGGACTGGACAGTGGCTCTTTGAGCTATTCTCTGCATCTACCATAATCTCCACCTGATGCTTACTAGTAAGGACATGCTTTTGTTTTTCCCCTGACTGCCCCATAGTGGTGGCTGGCAGTTCCCAGAGAACTGGCTCACTGGTTGCTTCTGACTACACTACAAAATAAACACCAGGTGAAACATTTAAGAGTGCTTTAAAACTAAAAATATCAATATTGTTTTAGTCAGTTTGCATAGAAATCTCTTTAGCAATAAGCAAAATTTTGATTTAGTAATTTTTCAAAAAAGAAAGTAAAAGAGAAACCAAATCTTGAACATATACATTTTGTACAATGTAAAACACCCCCCCTCATTATAAAAATAGCTTAATAATAATGCACTGTCTCACCTGCTAGACTACTTTACTGGTATAACAGATGTTACCAATGCCATAAATTAGTTGTTTCACACATCAAGGAACAAGACAATGTACCTAAAGACAAAGCTATACAGACGCCACTGATTCCAAGAATTCATAAAATTGTTCATTTAGGTTCCATTCATGACCACAGTCACCTTATAACTGTAATCATGATAAATTCCAGAGCAGTAGCCATGTTAATTTGTTGCAACAGAAAAAACAAATAATCTTGTGGCACCTTAAAGACTATATAATTAAAGTTTTGTGAGTTGAAGTTTGCACTATCTAATATGTTAAATGTTACATTCAGTTGGCTAAAAGATTTATACTCAAAAGTTACAATCAGCAGAAAGGTGATGAGAGTTTAGAAGGCACAATTAGCCAGTGCAATTTTGTGCAACGTTACAAGGCAGAAAACAGACTGAACATTAGAAAGCACAGTTCCCCGGTGCAATTCTGTAAAACATTACAACGCAGAATACCATTGCACTCAAACTGGATGTGGACCATGATAAACTGGTAAAATAGGATGAATCTGAAAGTATACATTAAACCTGTAAGGAACAATAATTAGTACCACAAGATTATTATTTTGGCTGCAATTATGATGAACTGTGTAAGTTTATCACATCAGTTCAAGTGTCATGGGTTGAGATTTCTTCCGTGAATTCAGCAGTCCTTCAACGAAGTAAACCTTATCAAATGATATGTCAAAGTTTGGTAACCTGAACTTCGTTCTGTCCATAGTGTCTGTACTTAACATTTTCTCTGAGATACTAGTAAAAACATTAGTCAAATAACTTACAGCACAATATTCTGTTTCACTCTGGGGTGAAGATTTAGGAAAATACTGAACTTCACAAATCCCATACTAGTGTAGTTTAGTGCAATGCAGTGATGGCACCAAAGTATGCTGAAGAAGTTTGGAGAAGAGATATCACAGTGCCAGATGGGTTTGTTTTCAAATAATATATAAAATGCAACAGAGGGTGGATTTCCATATTGTGATCACTCCTGGTCACCCTGCTGCCTGGCCCCTGGCCAATCATAAATCTTGGGGAGATAGATAGATTTCAGCATTGTGCCTCCCCCAAGCAAGGCTGGAGACGGCGCCCCACTTGCCAATGGCATCAGAGGACTAGCTGTCCATGAACATGCAGAAAGCCCAGGATCAATTTAGAAGCAATGAAAAGACGTTAGTAAGGAAGCACATCGTAAGGATATCTACACACACAAAGTGAGAAATGTTATGAATGGATAAGAAGAAACAGCAGAAAAGGGAACAATGTTTACGGGTAAAGGAAAGGTGCCAATTTCACCTGTTAGCTTTAGCTCTCAAAACTGCTCATTTTAAATAGTGCAGCCCTTATACATACTGAGAATATTCATCTGCTGTAGGGCTTGATCCCCCATTCTGGAAGAAAATGATCGAGTTATTTCTAAACCAACCTTTTCCCTAAATGTTCTGAGAGTTTTTCCCCAGATGAGGTTACCACCAGATTATATCAGATACTGCTCCTAACTAAAATTAAGCAATTTACTCACTGCTGCTTTTTTTGGTCCCCAAAGTCTGACCATCTTCCAGTGAGTTTGAGCCCACTGAAGAGCTATCTTGACTATCCTGATGGGGCAGCTGAAGAAATCCTTCACTAGATTCTGAGCGGGTAGGTGTCAGAGTAAGAGACTTGAGACGTTCTCGGTTAGCATCCTTCTTAGATTTTATCAATTTCCTCATTTTCAGAGTAATCCAATTACCCCTCCTTGCAAAGATATAAAGAGAAATACTAATTTTAGAATCACGTTTCAAATCACATTGACTGTCTTGCACTATTATTTAAAAATAGTTTCTCTAACTAATATGCATGGACATGTTTCTGATAGACTCGTAGAAATGAATCACTTTCAAGAAGAAATATATTTTCTTTAAATTTGTGATAATATATTACCTCCTTGGTGGTGATGGTTCATAAAACTTATATTGATCCATAATCTTTTCTTCCAATTTCTCTTTTTGTCTCCTTAATTCATTTAGCTTATCACTGTGGAGAAAAGTATGCATTTTAAAAGTTATTTACATTTCTACAAAGTTTTCTTTTCTGTGAATTTTATGTTCAACCGTTTTAGGATCTTTTCAGATTTTCTTGGGTTTTTAATTGTTCCAACACTCTAATGGTAATATTTTAGGGAAATTTATGCACTGTTCATAATGTGGATGAGTGAAGTCAAAAATAGCACTGAACTGAGACTGGAAACACACTGGAAGCCAGAGCAGCTGGTATAACGTATTTCATTAAGAATTACAGAACAGAATAATAGAATCACAGAGACCATCTAGTCCAACCACCTGTTCAATGCAGAATCAGCCTAGAGCATCCCTGACAAGTGATGCTCTAGGCTGATTCTGCATTGATCAAGGGGTTGGACTAGACTCAGTCATTGTTTTGGCTGTTGCTTTTTGAACCAGTTTCTAGACGGGTCTTCAAAGCCCTAGAAAGAAAATAGTTCAGTAGTTTAACCTTGAAGCATTTGTGACTGTTCAAATATATTTTCACTTTTAAGGAGGTCATTAGAGGCTGAATGCGCCATGTGTAATCACTCTAGCCTAAAATGAGAAATGAATATGAACTCCCTTCTCCGAAAGGAATGCCCAACTATTTAAGAAATCTTAAACTTTAGTTCAATTTTTTACTTTTGCTTTCTAAAAATTGCATACTCCCTCTCTCCAGCACTGATGAGTAAATCCCTTCTTTGTTTTTAAAGTAAGTAATTAGTAATAAAACTATTACTAATCTGAATGTTCCTCACAGAAAAGCTAAACTGCTCACGCAGTTAATGTGCTGGATTAACATGCTATTGGTTCTGAAATAGCAATGCATTAAAACAGTATTCTTTTATAATAATTTGGAATGCTCCTTAAAGATATATTGCAACTGACATTTTTGAATGGTTACCTGTACAGTCACACATATCAGTTCTGAACTTAAAGAGAAGGACATTCAGAGCATTTTAGAGTTTATAAAAACTCTACAAAATGTTTTTTGTTAATATTAATCATTTATTTTCATTTGGCAGTTCAATTCCAGTTATGTCATATACAACTGGTTCACTTTTTTAAGGTACTCACATATACTGTCTTTGTTCAACATGGAAAAGATCTTTACTTTCCATATTCTGCTCCAATAATGTTCTATTTTGTAGCATTAATGTTTGTATTTGATCCAACAGATGCCTGTTTTCCTCTTCCAAGTTTCCTTTTAACTGGCTAAGCAACTGTTAAAAATGTACAACACTGTATTTTAGTATAAGAAACCCCTGCAACTACTTGTATTCTATACAGTATAGAAAAAATCAGAAAATAAATAATATAATAAAAGGTTACATTTGGAAAATTTACTTTTTGTCTATTGTCATTATTCCAAGTAAAGCAGAAGTCCTGCAAGTTTCTGTTCAGGTTAAAGTGTCCTTTTGACTACTGACAAGCTTATCTGAGGCTTTAAAGCCAAGAGGAATGAAGACAGTAGGATATCTGTCAGAGATACCTCAGGCTCTTTCTAGAAAAACAGGTTTCCTACCTGTAACTGATGATCTTTGAGTGGTCATCTGTGCAGTCACACTTGTGGGAGTAGGCGCCAGCGCCGATCTCGATCGGTAAACTTCAAAGCTGTGGATTTCCGCGCGTCCGACCCAGCGCGCATGCCCAGACTCCCCACTGCGCATGCCCACTGGGACGGCCGCGGACATCCCGCCAGTTCCTTCTGGCCGCCGCATTAGCCCCACGGAGGGACCGGCTGCAGCGGGGAAGGTGGGCGGGTAGTGTGACTGCACAGATGACCACTCGAAGATCATCAGTTACAGGTAGGAAACCTGTTTATCTTCTTCGTGGTCTCTGTGCATCACACTTGTGGGAGATTAGCAAGCTCAGGCCTACCTGGTGGAGGGTCTGCCGGTCCATCACACGGAAACAGACTGCAACACTGCACGGCCCACCGAGGAAGCTTGTCTGCGCCGCAGGTCCAGGGCGTAGTGCGTCACGAAGGTGTGCGCCGAGGACCACGTGGCCGCCCTACAGATGTCCTGTAGGGGGACTCCCTTCATGAAAGCCTCAGACGTTGCTACTGCTCTTGTCGAGTGGGCACGCAGCGGTCCTGGGAGAGGCTGCTTCCGGAGAAGGTAACACAAGCGAATCGTCCCTGTAATCCACTTGGACAGACGCTGAGACGAGATGCGCTGCCCTAGGGAGGACTCTGCATAAGATACGAACAACCTGGCATCTTTCCTGGAAGGGCCAGTGCGATGCAGGTAAAAGGAGAGCGCCCTCTTAACATCTAGGGCGTGTAACACCCGTTCGAAGTCATTGGCTGGAGAGGGAAAGTAGACTGGCAAGTAGATCTCCGAGTTGAGATGAAACGGAGACACCACCTTTGGAAGGAAGGTGATGTCCGGACGCAGCGTGGCCCCATCAGCTGAGAACACCAAGTAGGGGGAGTCGCACCTGAGTGCGGCCAGTTCCCCAACCTGCCTTGCCGAGGTGATTGCCACAAGGAAGGCCGTTTTCCACGCCAGGAGGTGGGATGAGCACGTCGCCATCGGCTCAAACGGTTTCCCCGTCAATGCTTTAAGAACTAGGGGGAGGTCCCATGCTGGCGCAGGGGCCTTAACCGCCGGGTACAGTCTTGCCATGCCCTTAAGAAAACGTTTAGTGTCCGGGTGCGTGAAAGGTGAGTGGCCGTCTATCGGCCTGTGTTCTGCAGAAATCGCAGCTAGGTAGACCCGCACCGAGGAGGGCGCCAGGCCTCCATCCAACAGCGAAACTAGGAAGTCCAGTATTAACGATAAGTCCGCCCTTTCGGGCACCGCAGAGCGGTCTGAAGCAAACTTGGCAAACCTGGCCCATTTGGCCGCATACGATCGTCTCGTGGACGATTTCCTGCAGTTTAGGATGACAAACTGGGTTCTGTCTGAGAATCTGGATCCAGACGCCAGGCCGTTAGGCGCAGGTGCGGAATATCGTGGTGCAGGACCTGCCCCTGGTGAGAGAGCAGGAGATTCCGCACTTGAGGAAACTGATGGTACGTCCCCCCCAACAGACGGAGGACCAAAGGGAACCAGGGCTGTCGGGGCCACCACGGTGTCACCAGAATACCCCTCGGACGTTCCCTCAGGAGCTTCTGAACAACCTTGGTGAGGAGCGGTATAGGAGGAAACAGGTAGATCGTGTGGTGCCTCCACGGCACCAGGAGCCCGTCCCCCAGCGCTAAGGGGTCCGCGCCCCCCCTGCAGCAGAACAGGTCGCATTTTGCGTTTTGCCTGGTGGCGAAAACGTCCAACTCTGGGGTCCCCCAAAGGTGGAAGACTGGGCGCAGGAACTCCCAATTGAGCTCCCACTCGTGCAGGAGAGCTCCGCCCCGACTCAGAAAGTCCGCCTGCGCATTCCGATCCCCCGGGAGGTGAGTTGCTCGCAGGAACACTCCCCGAGAGATGCAAAGCTCCCAGACCCGGAGGGCCAGCTGACAAAGCCTCTGAGACACTGTGCCCCCCTGTCGATTGATATAAGCCATCGCAGTGGTGTTGTCCGTCATCACCGATACTGACCTGCCCTCCAGAAGCGGTTGAAAGGAGCGAAGGGCATGAAATATGGCCAGCAACTCGAGGAAGTTTATGTGTTGGCGGGCGTGATGGCTCGGCCAGCGGTCGCCCACGCACATACCCCCCATGTGAGCACCCCAGCCCCACAGGGAGGCATCCGTGGTGAGCATGCGTGTCAGTTCCGGCTTGTGAAAAGGAGCCCCTTCCATCAGGCGACTCTTCAGCCCCCACCAGGAGAGGGAAGACAGAATCTCTGCCGGGACCGTAAGCAACCGGGAAGAGTGTTCTACGTTGCACCTGAAGCTCCGCAGGAACCAGAGCTGTAGGGGCCTCATCCGAAGCCTCGCAAACGGCAGGACAGAGGTCGTCGCCGCCATGAGTCCCAGAAGTCGTTGGAGCTTCCGCGCAGGGACAGTTGGGTTCAGTTGTAGGGAGGACACCAGCTGCACTATGGCGTCCGCCCTCCCGGAGGGGAGGAACGCCCTGCACACGCGAGTATCCAGGATCGCCCCAATGAATTGTACCTTCTGAGAAGGCACCAGACGGGACTTCTTTAAATTTATCTGGAGCCCCAATTCGTCCACCAAGACCAGGGTGATCGTGATGTGTCGCAGCAACTGCTCCCTCGACTCCGCCACCAGGAGCCAGTTGTCGATATATGGAAAAAGTGTCACACCTTGTAGCCGCAGGTGAGCGGCAATGACCACCATGGTCTTGGTGAATACCCTTGGGGCAGTACAAAGGCCGAATGGTAAAGCTCGATACTGGAAATGGTCGTTCCCGACCGTGAAGCGCAGATACTTCCGATGCCGGGGGTGGATGGAGATGTGGAAGTATGCGTCTTTCAGATCGAGAGTCGCCATCCAGTCTCCACTTCCCAGGAGGGGAAGGATGTACGGCAAGGATGTCATTCGGAACTTGTCGCACCTTATGAAGGCATTCAGCGCCCGCAGGTCCATAATCGGTCAGAGGCCCCCATCCCGTTAGGGGACTGCAAAGTAACGGGAGTAGAACCCCTGACCTTTCTGGTCCATGGGGACCTTCTGGATGGCGTGCTTCTGAAGGAGCGACCGGACCTCCTCGCAGAGAGGCGGAGATGGAGCTGTAGAGACGAACCTCAGGGTACACGGGCGGCGGTAAAATTCTATGCAGTAGCCCAGTTTGATTATCGATAAGACCCACCGGTCCGAGGTGACACGGGACCAGGCAGGGAAGAATTTGGCAAGACAGATAGAGTCCAGTTCCTGTGGGCCAGACGCATCGGGCGGAAAGTCAAAGGCCCTGCTTCGCACCCTTCTGACGAGCTGTCTGGGTGGATGATGGGGAGTACTTGGGCTTTGACTGGAAAGAGGGTCGAGTAAAAGAGGCCGATTTAGAGCGCCACTGTCTGTCAGGCGACTTGGAGTATGGCTTCTTTTGCCAGGTTTTAGGCCACTGACGCTTGGGTGGAGGGCGCTGCCCGGACACCCCCAGGTTTCTGGATGTTTTGATGCTTTTATCCAGCTCCTGGAGAACCGAGTCCGTAGTGGAGCTGAACAGTCCTGCTCCATCGAAAGGAAGATCCTCGACATACGCCTGCGTGTCGGGCTGAAGCGCCGTGGATCTCAGCCATGCGTGCCTGCGCAGGGAGATAGCCGATGTGAGGGCTTTCGCGCACGTGTCCCCTGAGTGGCTGGCAGAGTTTAGCTGCTGCTTTGCCAGGACCATACCCTCCTTCTGCAGCTTCCTTAGTGCGTTACTGCTCTGCTCGGGAAGGGATCCCATGATGGTGGACACTTGGTCCCAGAGGGCATACTGATAGCGGCCATAGCATGCTCCGTAATTGGCGATTTTAACGCCCAGGGAGCCAGCCGAGTATAGTCGCCTCCCCATAGCGTCCAATTTCCTACCCTCTTTGTCCGGTGGGGTGGAATGCGTCTTTCGAGCCTTGGAGGACGATGACACGACCACCGAGTTGGGCCTAGGGTGGACGTACAGGAATTCCGCCGACGCTTCCTGGATCCTGTACATATGACCCAGCCTGCGAGAGGAGACAGGCATGGAGGAGGGTTTGTCCCAGGAAGCCTTGGCTGTCTGCAGCATAACGTTTGTGAGTGGCAAGGCAATCGCTGTCGATGTATCTTGCTGCACTATATCAAAAACCGTGTCCGTCACTGTAGGTTGAGGCTGAACGGTGGTGAGGGAGAGGGTCTGGGCCATTCTCCTGATAAGATCTCCGTAAGACTTAAGGTCTTCGGACGGCGATATCGGCTGCTCCTCAGAGGTCTTTCTAGGAGGCGAGGGTTCGCCGTCAGAGGTTCCTGATGAGTCATCTACGGATCTGGAAGATACCTCGGGGGAATCAGAGAGCTCAGATCGATGCCGGGGAGGAGGCTCCTGGGGTAGACTCTTTCACCGGCGGAGTACGCTTGGATTCCCCCTGGACTGGCCTGTCGAGTTCGGGGGGCTTCGATGCTGAAGCCGACGGCGCGTTACGCTGCGTCCTATGAGACGTTCGGGATCGATACGAGGTCTCGGAGGCTTGGTCCCAATCCCTCTGGGGTTGTTGAAGCCACGGGAAGGGGGGTTGCATGGGGTAAGCCCCATACAGGTATTGCCACTGTCTCTGGTCCCAGGGGACCTGGGACGGCTGACGTCGTGGCGAAGGGTCGTCATCTCGACAGCGAGGGGAATGGCTGCTGGATGATCGGTCCCGACGGTGGCATCGGTGTCGAGCAGGTGAGCTTCGGGACTGAGAAGCCGATCTGTCGAGTGGACTACTCCCGGTACCGATGCGTTGGGCCGACTCAATCTCCGACTCCGAATCGGAAATGACAAGTTGAGTCGACATCGATGCCAGCTGAGAACTCTGTTGCTTGACCGGCGAGGCGAAGAGTTTCAGCGGCGGAACGACCGGCGTGGTCGGATCGACTGGGGATGCTGGAGAGGGCTGAGACGCCGATGTGCGCTTTGACTTCTCCTTGTGTTTCTTTTTCTCGGAGGGCATCCCTTTGTCCTCTTTGGGCCTCTTTGTCGGCACCAAGGACTCCGAGGCGGCTACCGAACCAGATCGCTTCCGGGATCGGTCGGTAACGATGGGCCACTCAGCATCGACCGGGGTCGATGACGACTGATCCGCCTGGCCAGGCCCGGACTCAGTCTGCTCTGCTCGCGGGGAAAGCGCTCGCTCCATCAAGGCCGCTGCAAGTCGTGCCGCTCTGTTCTTACGCGTCTGTTTGGAAAACTTGGCACAGTGCGAGCAGGAATCAGGCCTGTGCCGTTCCCCTAAGCACAGTAAGCACAGTGAATGGCCATCTGGTGGGGCAATCTTACTCCCACACGCGGAGCAGCGGCGGAAAAATCCCCACTTCCTTTCCATACGAAGGAGGAAGCAGGAGACGAGAAAAAAAGGAGAGAGGGGTTCCCCTCCCCGAAGGGTGGGAAACAAAAAGAACCCCGCTCTCCCGATAGAAAGAAAGGAAACCTACGCTATCTAAACTATCTAAACTAGAATACTAACTATACACAGCTAACTAGGAAAAATCAAGTAGAAAGATAAAGTTCACCGACCGTGGCAGAGAGATCAACCGATCAGCGCGGCGGTCAGAAGAGAACTGGCGGGATGTCCGCGGCCGTCCCAGTGGGCATGCGCAGTGGGGAGTCTGGGCATGCGCGCTGGGTCGGACGTGCGGAAATCCACAGCTTTGAAGTTTATCGATCAAGATCGGCGCTGGCACCTACTCCCACAAGTGTGATGCACAGAGACCACGAAGAAGATTTCTCAGATTTCACTTAAACTCTTCACAAAACTCTCACAAAATGTCTACCTCTGCTACGGAGAGATTTTTAAAAAATGAATACAATATCTATAATTCTCAACACAGCCACATATGCAAATACATCTGGAGATGGAAACCATGGATAGAAAAAAACAGTTCCGACACACCTGAGAAAAGCCTAGGCTTTGCAGAAAAATCTGAAAGACAGGTTGCTTACCTGTAACTGTAGATCTTCGAGTCGTCATCTGTGCATTCATACTCATGGGATAGGGCGCCTGCGCCGATCCCCGAATCGGTACCTAAAAAGCCCAGGATTTTTTCGCGCTCGGCACCAACGGGCATGCGCAGGTCTCCCAGTACGCATGCTTGCCGGCGCCAGTTCCTTCCTGACTGCTGGAAGCCCCTACTGGAGGGAGACCGCCAGCAGTGGGGAAGGAAGGCGGGTAGTGTGAATGCACAGATGACCACTCGAAGATCTACAGTTACAGGTAAGCAACCCGTCTATCTTCTTCGTAGTTTCTGTGCTTCACACTCATGGGAGATTAGCAAGCAAGACATACCTGGAAGCGGGAAGACAGTCAACCAGAAGAAACAGCTTGCAGCACCGCAGCTCCCAGACGACTCCTCTGCTGAGCATGCACATACAGAGCGTAGTGCTTCATGAAAGCATGCAGAGAGGACCAGGTGGCAGCCTTGCATACGTCCGTCAGGGAAACACCTTTCAGGAACGCCACCGACGTCGCCATCGCTCTTGTAGAGTGTCCACGAATGGGCCCAGGCAACGGCTTCTTTGCCAACAAATAACACAGTTTAATAGTCTCAGTGAGCCACTTGGAAAGCCGGTGAGACAAGATTCTGGAACCCAACTTAGGAGAAGCATAAGAAACAAAAAGATGCTGGTCCTTATGAAAACTCTTGGAGCGACTCAAATAAAACAATAAGACATGCTAAACATCTAGAGCATGCCACCTACGTTCCTCATCCGAGGAAGGTGTAGGATAAAACGTGGGCAACCAAACTTCTAAGTTAAGTTGAAACTGAGAAACCACCTTGGGGATAAAAGAAACATCAGGAGCTAACAACACTCCAGACTCCTGAAAAAATAGATATGGGTAGTCACAACGCATAGCCGTGAGCTCCCCTGCACAGCATGCTGGTTACCAAAAAAGCAGTCTTCCAAGACAGAAGCTGTAACGAACATGTGGCCATTGGCTCAAAGGGATGGCGAGTCAACCTGTCCAACACTAAAGTCAAATCCCACAACTGTGGGGGTGATCTCGATGGAGGATGAAGCCTAAGCAAACCCTTCAAAAATCTCTTAGAATGAGGGTGTGCAAAAACTGAATGTCCTTCAACTGGGTCATGGAACGCAGATATTGCTGCCAAATAAACTTTAACCGATAAAAAAGCAAGGCCAGCATCCACCAGAGATAACAAAAATTCAAAAATCACCGATAGTCCCATCCGTTGGGGTGAGACTGCAGGATCAACTAAGAACTGAAGAAACTTCCGCCACTTCCTATCATAAGAAGCAAGGGTTGACAACTTCCTGCTGTTTAGGAAGACGTGTTGGACTCTGCTGCAGAGCTCACAGGGTCGATGAACCACGCTGTCAGCTTCAGGTGAGGCACGTTGTGATGGAATACATGACCGTCCTGAGCCGACAGAAGGTCAGGTTCCGCCGGAAACTGGTAGAAGACCCCCCTAGCCAGTTGAAGCAAGATTGGAAACCAGTTCTGCCAAGGCCACCACAGTGTCACCAGGATGCAACAGGGTCTCTCTCTTGTGATCTTGTTGACAACTCTTGTCAGCAGTGGCAGAGGAGGGAACAGATATAGGAACCGACCTTCCCACGGGAACAACAGACTGTCTCCCAACGACTCTGGATCCGTGCCCCCTCTGGAGCAAAACAGAGGACACTTCTGGTTTCTGGCTGTGGCGAACACATCCACCTGAGGGTACCCTCAGAGCTGAAACACAGGTTGAAGGAAGCGCAACTGTATCTCCCACTCGTGCGGGGAAGCCGCACCCCTGCTCAACGAGTCTGCTTGCAGATTGAGCACCTCTGGGAGGTGCACAGCCTTCACAAAGATGTCGTGGTCCAGGCACTCCGACCACAGTTCCAGTGCCAGCACACAGAGCCGTCGAGAAACTGTCCTGCCCTGCCTGTTGATATAAAACAGGGCAGTAGTATTGTCTGTTAACAGGGCAACAACCTTCCCTGCCACCATGGGGAGGAAAGACCGAAGAGCAAAATGAACTGCCAGCAGTTCCAGGTAATTTATATGACAGTGAGTCAATTGCGAAGGCCAAAGGCCCCCGACACACAGAGAGTCCATGTGAGCCTCCCATCCCCACATAGACACATCTGTGGTGATTGTCACTGTTGGTACAGGTAGGTGGAAGGGAGCTCCCTGACAAATGTTGTCCTTTGATTTCCACCACTGCAGTGTTCAGAGTGTCACAGTTGCAATTACAAACCTCTTCTGAGGTGAGTCTCTTAAGGGTCGAAACTGTCGAAGAAACCACAGTTGCAGGCCTCTTATCCTCAACTTTGCAAAGAGCAGCACGCTTGTAGTCGCTGCCATCAGCCCCAGCATCCGCTGCAGCTGCTGAGCCGTGCCTCACTTCCGACTCTGTATGAAAGATGAAAGTCTTTCATGAAAGTCATGGAAAGATGACTATCCCTTGAAGTCGGAGATGAGCAGCCACAACACATCATCTTGGTGAACACCTGAGGTGCAGTGGACAGACCGAACGGACGGGCTTTGAACTGGAAATGTTGGTAACCTACTGCAAACCGAAGGAAACGCCTGAATGCAGGATGGAAGCTGCCGTGGAAGTAGGCATCCTTGTGGTCCAGTGTTGCCATCCAGTCCCCTTGTTTGATGAGAGGCAGAATTGTTTGCAGAGTGGACATTCTGAACTTCTGGTACAGAATAAACTTGTTCAGATTCTGAAGGTCCATGATTGGTCTCAGACCCTTATCCCGTTTGGGAACCAGGAAATAACGAGAGTAGAAGCCTCCTGTTCTGGCCTCCAGCGGGACACGTTCTATGGCATGTTTCTGTAGGAGGTTGCTCACTTCCACCAGCAGAGGTGGGGAAGGGGGTGTGGTGATTACCACAGATTGGTTCGGAATCTGAGCAAAGTCTATTTTGTAGTCTTCCGCGATGATGGAAAGAGCTCACCTGTCCATAGAGATGGACTCCCAGGCCTGAAGGAATGGGCGGAAGCAGATAGTAGAAGAAGTGGGGGCGGTGACGCGTGCTACCAGAAAGTCAAAGGCCCTGCTTTTGCGGACGAGCACCCTTAGACTTACCAGTGGTCTGAGCTGCAGCGTAATGGTTTCTATTGTTCCCCCTGTATGGGGATCTGCTCTCAGATTGGGCAGAGTGAGGTCTCCACTATTGTTCTGGGGAGAATTTCTGATATGGCTTCTTGGATCAGGGTTTATGCCACTGTTTCGGTTTGGTGGCCCTAGAAGAAACCGGGACACCCAGGTTCCTTGATGTTTTTATGCTCTTATCCATCTCCTGAAGAGCTGGATAAGAGGTCCGTGGTCGAGCTGAAGAGGCCTTCTCCCTCGAAGGGCAGATCTTCAATGAAGGCCCTGGTGTCCTGCTGAAGAGCTGTCGATCTAAGCCAGGAGTGGCAGCGGAGGCAGACAGCCGATGTAATTGTCTTCACTGACACATCTACCATGTGCTTTGCTACAGCCAGTTGTTGCTTGGCTACAGCAAAGCCTTCCTTCTGCAGCTTCTTCGCAGCAGACTCCTTCTCCTTGCTCAGGGAAGACAGAAGGGGGGGTGAGTTGTTCCCACACCAAGTATTGGTATCTAGCCATGCATGCAGCATAGTTAGATACCTTAACCCCCAATGCTCCAGCTGAATAAAACTTCCTTCCCACATTATCCAGCTTCTTTCCCTCCTTGTCCGGTGGGGAGGAGTGCGTCTTGCGAGCCTGAGATGAGTAGGATACAACCACCGAGTTTGGCTTTGGGTGGGGAAAAGGAATTCGGCACCAGCCTCTTGGACGCAGTACATGTGGTCCAATCTCCGGGACGACACAGGTGTAGAAGCTCGCTTTGCCCAGGGCTCCTTCATCGCCTGTAAGATGACCTTTGTAACAGGCAAGGCAACTGCCGTCGACGTATCCCGCTGCATGATGTCGAATACAGTATCGTCTACGACAGGTTGCGGTTGTGTCACCGGTAGGAAGAGGGAGAGTGCCATCCTCTTCACCAGGTCCCCATACGACTTAAGATTCTCTGATGGTGAAATGGGAAGAACCTCAGCTGTATGCGACACTGGCGAAGACTCCAAAGCCTTGTCCGGCTCGTTGGTACCGACCCTGGAATCCGACGATGAGGACTCCCTCCTTATCAAGTGTTTGGAAAGCACCGGCATGGAAGCTCTCACAGGTGACCGAATCGACACCGACGACCAAGCCTGGACCTCTTCCACCATCACGCCACGTCTCTCAGGCGGGATGGACACCGATGCCGATGGACGCCACCGAGAGTGCTGTGAAATTCTTGACAGGTGAGAGGCCTCGGTCTGTTGGTCCCAATCGATGAATTCATGAGGAGGGTAACATTGGTACAGTGGGTATGGATAGGCGTAGGGAGAAGGCCACTGGCGCTGATCCCACGGTGGAAGCAATGGGAAACGACGAGCTGCAGTGGTTGGCTTGAGCTCTCTACGTCCCCTCACCTGATCTAGCTGTGCCAACGACTCCACCGGTACCGACACTTCTACCTCCGAGACAGAGCCACTCTCACTCTGATGCTGCAACCCAGAAGAGTGGGAACGTTGAGTCAAGTTGATCTTGTGCTCCGACGCCAACAGACGCAACTGTGAAGCACTGCCTCTCGACACTGAAGGGCTACGATGCGGGGACGCCAAGATCTTTCTCGGTGGAACAGCCGGTGTCGATGTCAAAGCGTCCTGAGAAGAGGAAGGAGTGCGGGACGATCTCTACATCCGCTTCTCCTTGGATTTCACCTTCTTTGGTAAGGATGATCGGGTCCCCGAGTCATCCCGACGCTTCTTAGCCGGGGTGTCCACTGACCCTTCAGAGGGTCGTTTTGTGGAACGCCCGCACTCAACCGGCATCTCGGTCCTAATTGGCGATGTATTGGCTGATGTGACTGTCAGGGCCGCGGCTTCTCCCATCGGTACTGACGGGCCCGATGCCATCTTCTGAGGACGAAGTACCGATTCCACCAATGCGGCCGAATATCTCGCTGCACGATTCTTGCACATCTGTTTTGAAAAACTCTGGCAGTGCAAGCAAGAATCCACGCGATGTCCCTCGCCCAAACACAGGAGACAGAGGGAGTGGCCGCCAGGAGGGGCAATCTTTTTTCCACAGGAACGACACCTCTAAAAAAAAAACCAACGCCTTTCCATAGACGCCAAGAAAAAACCCACACAGGAACAACTCTGAGGCGGAAAAACAGGGCCCCCGAAGGGCAAAGTCCAACAATTTTTTTTTCAAACAACACTATCTTAACAACTAACTAACTACACTAAGAAAACAACAAATGGGCTATATACAACAAGAAGAAATAATCTGAAGATTACTTTACAGACCGTGGACACGAAAGGAGATCCTCTCAGCGCAGCAGTAAGAAAGGAACTGGTGGGATCCTCGTGCTGGCGCCGGCGAGCATGCATACTGGGACGCCTGCGCATGTCCGCTGGTGCCTATCGCGAAAAAATCCCGGGCTTTTTAGGTACCGATTCGGGGATCAGCGCAGGCGCTCTATCCCATGAGTGTGAAGCACAGAGACCACGAAGAAGATCACAGAGAGAGACCGACAGACAGACCCAGCAAGGGGTTGAGGGGGAGAGGCTTAAACTCTCCAGAACAAAAGATGCAGTGCCAGAAACTCTACAAAATGAATTGTAGGCAGCATTGTAGGCAGCCACAACAGTATCGCAAACCTGCAAACTTTCATTCCAGCCAGTAAAGGGGAATGGGTCGGAAGCAAGGCCTTTTCCAGAGTGGTTTTGGACTTTGAGGAAAGGAAACATTGGGGCTTGGCCCAGCAGCAACTTGCAGATGACCCACCTACCACATGACTTACATGAAGCACCCAGTAGCCTGGTTCCTTGCTACTGTTCAACAGCAGCCACCCCATGAAAGCCAGTATAACATATTGGTCAGAGTTCAGATTATGATTTAGGACACCAAGCAATCCTGTTCACTTGTTACAGGGAACACGTACACCCTATCTATAAATGCATACAACTGTTTGTAAGAAAGAGCTAACAACAGTGAACTTTAAAAATGAAACCAGCTGGGGGCCAGCACCTGAATAAATGTGGGGTATCTATCACACATTCAGTTGTACATACATTGACTGTAACATGAGATTACTCAACACACATACAAAGAATTATCAAGTGTACATGTGTTCACTGTAACCTGTGAAAAGGTTACATTTTGCCACTGAAGCCCACTGGATGACATTGGGCTGGTCATACTCTCAGCCTAAGCTACCTCACAGTGTTAGTGTGAGGATAAAATGGAGGACTGGCGAAATGTGTGAGCTACTTTGGATCCCACCTGGGAAGAAAGACAAGGTGTAAATTAAGTAAATAAATAATGAATATAGCTGAAGATGGGCAGCAGATAAAAGGTAGGTTGGTAAGTGAGTGGGATGGACAGAGGGATATGTGGATTGGTGAGGGCATGGGGGATGCCAGGAGGAGGGAAAGAGGAGACGATGTGGGATGGGGATAAAGGGAAAATTGAAATGTCCCCCACGAGCCCCTGCAGGTTCCCCACTGTACAACTGGGCTTAACCCACTGCCATTTCAAAACTTGGTCAGAGTTCTCCCAGGAAGAGGCTGATAAAAAGGGTAGGCAGATAAAAGTAGGGTAGGTTTGGGGTGGAAAGAAGAGAAGGAAGCAGGAATAGGGGAGAGGCTATGGGGGCTTTCATGGAAGGGAAAAAGAGAAATAGTGCGCGAGGAGATACCACCCTGCAAGTCCTTACAGGCCCCCCATTTGTTTTACCTAATTACTGAATAAGAACTGAACTTGTTCCTGACTTCCAAAGGCCTGACAATGCAGAAAATAACGAATTGGAATAATTAACAATCATGTAACACTTGAAATAAAGTTCAATAAACATGCTTTAAATAAGACTGTAGTTCTACAGCAATATTTCAGAACACATCCACTGAAGACTTAATTAAATCCATAGGGGCATACCTAAGTAAGCAGAATTATATACTTAATTTGTTCTTTACCTCTACAAAGCCATTTTCAAAACCATTAACTATTCCGGTATGTCACACAGATATAGTCTAAGTCTAAAAAAGCTGTACACATTTTATATGAATTCATGGTGCTGTAATAAACTTTAAAAAAAAAATAGCGCAAACACATTACCTCACACTGATTATTCAGTTTTGTATGCTTAATGTCGAGTTGTTGGTACTGTTCTCTGAGCTTGGAAAATTCCGCTTCTAATCTTGTTTGTTCCAGTTTAGAATTGTTCAGAAGTGTTTTCAAATTTTTATGATCCATTTGGAGAACATCATTCTCTCTCAAAAGCTGCGTGTATGTATGATTTAGCCTGTAATTCAAAATATTAAATACAAAGATATTTTAAAGAGTTTAAAAATGGTCTTATAGAATTCTAATAGGTAAAATTCATAAATATTAGTCAAACAAAACTGCATCTTGACAGTGCATATATTTTTGTTAAACTAATGGCAGTAGAGGAAGGAGAAAAGATTTATGTTATACCTTTTATTTCAAAATCTCAATATATAAATTATTTTTTTAAATTACCTTAGATTTATTTTCTGACATTGTAAAAGAGCAACAGTCCAGGAGTACCTCAATGATTAACAAAATGTATGTGCTTCTTCAAAGCAGTGACTCAAGAATGCTCACACCTTGTTACATTTTTTAATCTTTAAGGTATGACTGGACTCCTGCTTTTTCCTACTGCTACAGACTAACACTGCTCATCTTATTTCCTGACAGTTTTCTTACAGCTGTAACAACTCAAATTCTGAACCACCATTCAATTTTAATAGAAATTGTTTTTCATTCCCAGTAAAAAGCAACACTCATTTTAATAGGAGCTGTCTTAAGGTTTAAATTCCATGTTTCATATTTCAACAAAGACTTTCATTTCTCCCCAGCTAGGCCCATAGGAATAAATATCTTGAGATAATCTTATATAGTTGCATGTATTTTTCTGGCTAAGATGGACATCAAAGAAGTTTCCATGCCATCAGCTTCACGTGAGGTACATTGTGGTGTACAACTTGTCCATCCCGGGTAAAGAGTAGGTCTGGTTCTGGGGGGAATTGATGGACGATTCCCTGGGATAGCTGCAGGAGGGTGGGGAACCAATTCTGCCTTGGCCACCAAGATGTGATGAGGATGCCTGTTGGGGCTTCCCACATGATCTTGTTCACCACCTTGGTAATCAGTGGTAATGGTGGGAAAAGGAAGAGATGTTGGTGATGCCAGGGGTAAATGAGCCTGTCCCCTAGAGATAGTGGATTGGTTCCCACTCTGGAACAGAAGGTATATATTTTGTGTTGTGTCATGTGGCAAAAGCATTGATGGACAGATATTCCCATTTCTTGAAAAGGGGTCAGATGTATTTCCACTTCAGTGTCCATTCATGGAAAGAGGCCCGCCCCCCCCCCCCCGGTCAAGAAGTCCGCCGTAACATTTTGAACACCAGGCGAGTGTATGGTTACTAGGAAGATGTTCAGTGAGAGGCAATCTTCCAAGAGAGGTTCAGAGCAAGATGGCAAAGTTGTCTGGACACCATGCCCGTTTGCTCAGATAATAAACAGCTGTCATGTTGTCCGTCTTGATGGATACTACATGGCCCACTAACAAATGATGGAATGACTGTAGGACATAGTGGAGCTTCAAGTAATTTATGTGGAAGGTCAGGTGTGGTTCCCAGGGAGCACCTACACAGAGGCCATTGAGATACGTTCCCTGCCGCTTCCGGGTTATGTCGCCTTGAGCTCAGCAGGGGTCCGCGGATCATCCTTTCTGCGACCCCTCTGAATCAGGCAGGTGGAAGGGTGCCACAGATGTGGCACCCCCAAGGAGACCCTGAAGGCGTTTTCTTTCGGCATGGGACTTTTACAGGAAGCCAGGGGCTCAGCGACAGCTGTTCCTGTTCTTCTTGTATGCCCCGAGACTCCTCTGCCATAATAGCTAACTCAGCAGGAAGAGGTGAATGCCCAACCGCTTGCTTTTCTTTCTTTCTTTCTTTCAATAAGCTTCTGATGTATCGTTTCTCTATCTCAAGTATGGCAATTCTGCTTGGCAAGTAAGTGTGCTTTCAATACCACTGGCTAATGGGTCATTTTACATAACGACAAGCAGGTCAGTTCAAAGGAAGGAAAGAGGTCAATTCCATCTCCACTTTCTCTGTGAATGAGGCTTCGAAAAGTTAAAGAACATTTTTAAGTACTGGAAATAATCTGAATTAGACTGAATACAGACCTAAATCGACCTGTACTATAATTGGATATGTATTAAAGAGGCTAATATCTGGCTGCAATATGGTCTGAACAAAAATGAGATATATTCTAGAAAGATTTCTTTTTGTCGTCTGATAGTAATTGAAATGGTAACATTTAAACTCACAGCTGGAGAAGATTTGGAAAGGCGGACTAACTGAGTCTTTGAGCTACTTTTCAACTTCAATTAATAGACTGAGTTTGTTGACAGAGAAAAATGGCATTGCCAAGCAAAATGTTTTATAAAAAAGACAAATTCTCTGAAGCAGAATCTTGGTTCATTAACAGAGTTGATTAAGAAACAAATGGGAGCTTTTGTGCTGAAAGCTAGTGAAATCTCAAATCTACATGAGCAGAGTGTTAAAGACATCCTGGTGACATCTGTGGAATTGGAAAGGGAGAGTGAACCGCTGGGAAACGAACAAAAGAAAACCAAAATGGAACCTTATGGCACAGTTAAAAAGAAAGCCCGGAAATCGAGACTGATTGAAGTTTTGTCGAGAGGAACAAATGGCGTGGAATTCTTCCTACTTTTACTGAGAGGGATGACTGCATTAACAAGAGAGAAGGTGCATCTCAGCCAAAAAAATCAAAATTTTTGAGGAAGAAGGGTTTTTGAATTGTCTCTCTCTCTATGGATAGTTGGATATGGAACTCTCAATAAGAACTGACATGCGATTTTAAAAGGCTAAGTGAGATTTTTGGGTTATATTAAGTTGTTTCTCCTACAATAATATGGACATAAGAGCTAAAGAAATGAAAAGTTTTGAAAAAAAAATTATGTAAAAAAATAGTTAACATGGATTAATTTTTAAGAAGGCAGACAAATAATTATCTTGTAATTTGGTAGATTTGCTCTTAATAGATAAAGATATTTGTTTCTTATGCTCACTTTTATGACAATATTGTTAAATTAACAAGCTGTATTTTTAATATGGTTGAGTTAAGCAGCAAAAAATCAAGATGTGGAAACCTTTCAGGAAGAAGGATTTTTGAACTGTTGTGTTGTTCTCTCTGTGGGTAATTAGGTATGGAATTTTTAATAAGAATTTATATGCGATTTTAAAAGACCAAGTGAGATCTCAAGGATGGAAAAGTTTTACAAAATGTTATATAAATAAATAGTTAATTTGGATTAATTGTTAAGAAGGCAGACAGCACATCTATTTTGTAATTTGGTAGATCTGCTCTTAGTATGTTTGTCTGGAGAAACTGTCTATATTGAGATAGATAAACTATTATGTTTTATTTTTAGCCTGTTAAGGATAAGGATATTTGTTTTAGACTACATTAAGGAGAGAGAAGGTGCATCTTAGTCAAAAATCAAGATGTCAAATTTTTCAGGAAGAAGTGTTTTTGAATTGTTTCTCTCTCTGTGGGTAGTTGGATATGGAACTCTTAATAAAAATTGACATGCGATTTTTAAAGGCTAAGTAAGATTTTGGGGTTATATTAAGTTGTTTTTCTTAGAGTAATATAGCTATAAAAGCTAACGGACTGAAAAGTTTTGAAAAGAATTTTATGTAAATAAATAGTTAACTTGGATTAATTTTTAAGAAGGCAGACAACATAATTAGCCGCCCTGAGCCACCTGGCGGGAAGGGCGGGATATAAATTACAAATAAATAAATAAAATTATCTTGTAATTTGGTAGATTTGCTCTTAATAGATAAAGATATTTGTTTCTTAGGTTCATATTAATGACGATATTGTTAAACTAATAAGCTAGTCTGTATTTTTGATATGGTTGAGTTAAGCAGCAAAAAATCAAGACGTGGAAACCTTCCAGGAAGAAGGGTTTTTAAACTGTTGTTCCCTCTGTGGGTAATTAGATATGGAATTTTTAATAAGAACTGATATGCAGTTTTAAAAGGTCAAGTGAGATCTTTGGAAAAGTTTTACCAAAAAATGTTATATAAATAAATAGTTAATTTGGATCAATTGTTAAGAAGGCTGACAGCGCAACTATTTTGTAATCTGGCAGATCTGCTCTTAGTATGTTTGTTTGGAGAAACTGTTTATACTGAGACAGATAAACTCTTATGTTTTATTTTTAGCTTGTTAAGGATAAAGATATTGGTTTTATAGGCATATTTTGATGAGGATATTGTTAAACTAACAAGTTAGTCTGTGCTTTCAAGATGGTTAAGCTTAACCAGCCAGTTCTGTGTTGAAACTGCACTGACTTTTTTATACTTATATGTGTTGAAGAAGAATTGTGTAGACTTGCATTTCAAGTAATAGTTTAGTAAGAAATCTATAATGAAAGATAAAGATGGTCAAATATATGGGGAGAACCTCATACTTGCAGGTAGAAAGAACTGGGTATTTTATTTGGAGGTAGAATTGTGATATATTTGCATTCTTCTTTGTTTCAGTTTTTCCCACTTTGTATCCACCCCTTTCCCTCTTTAATGTATCTGTGCTTTTTCCTTTTCTTTTTGTAGTTAAAATCAATAAAAATTATAAAAAACGAGATACGTTCCCCAAACCCACAGAGAGGCACCTGTCGTCAGGGTATGGGATGGAGAGGGGAGGTGGAAGGATGTTCCTTCCATCAGATTTGTCATGTCTTCCTACCAGGTTAGCAATTCTAGAACAGGGTGGGGGGCAAGATGGAAAAGCATGGTTTGAGGATGGATGGCAGGGCAAAAAATCCTTACAAACCATAGTTGTAGGGGTTGCATGCGAAGGCGAGCAAGGATGAAGACTGACATCGTTGAGGCCATAAGTCCTCGGAGGTGCTGGATCTGGAGGGCAGATACCTCCACTTGGAATCTGTTTGTACCAATCAGGGAGATTATTGCCTCCGTCTCATTTGACAGAGCTGGTAAGAGGCTCAGCTGGCTGGGCATCAGGATCAGCTGCTGACCCACAACAGAGCCCCTCCTATGCTGCTTGTCCTTGTCTCTTTTGTGCTCCTTACTCTCCCTGCATTTCTTGGCAAGAGTGGAGGTGACAGTCTGATGTCAGGGTCAGATGTTTCGGCACTGACCAGTCAGTACTGGACAGAGCTGAAGTTACTGGTGCAGTGGTTGACGTGCATGCGATCGACACAGAAGTGTGTCCCAAATTGTCTTGGGATGAAGACATCATAGGGGCCAATAACGCAGCGATTAGCAGGGCAGTGCATAGCTGGGCTGCATGGTTCTTTCTGTCTGTTAGGAGAATTTTGTGCAGTGGAAACAGGTCTCTAGTTGGTGGGCTTCCCTGAAGCAAAAGGAAGCAAAGCGTGTGACTGTACCACACTGTTTTTGCACCTCTTGAAACACCCCCCCCACATTTTTCCATGTGGAGGCAAGGGGAAAATTAGGGGAAAGTCAAGAGGCAAGGGGGGAGGGTTTGGGTCCGATCCTCCCAGTTAGCGGTGGGGGGGTTAAGGAAAATGAGCCCACTAACCACCAATTGCTGTTTTGCAGAAGCCTAAGACAGGAAAGAAAACACAAATACTTGTGAAGAGTCATAATATGAAGAGTTAGACCAAAAATAGGTAAGTACTGATGAGAAGGAGAGAAAAGGTCCTATCTGCACGGCAGTCAGTGTCAGACGTTGGAGCTCAAAGTAAACGGACCATCATTTGTTGCAAAAGTAGTGGCGTTTATTTGATATCTCAAAGTTCTGAATAGGCAGTTATTGGAACTGATAGCAAGCATTGAAACATACATGGGTTTTAAGGCCTTACATCAAAGCATTTCCAAACAATCCTACATTCTCACACTCTAGTGCTACAAGTAACACTTTCCCTACTTCTTATCGCTTGCGGCTCCCTTTCTCACGGAGGAGCCCTGCTGGCTCTCCTTGAGGCTTGCTATCTTCAAAGAGCTGTTGCTTTGTTAGTGTCATGCAGAGGAATTCACAGCATGGGTTAGTAACATTTCTAAGACCGTTTGATATGCAAGGTCTTTTGCTTCATAGTTAGTAACAAGAGTTTAAAGATGGAGTTAGTCATGTCAGGGTACAAGTTACAGAATACATTTAGCATAATAACACAGTAATGCTCTCCAATGTCTGAAAGTCAGAAAGGAAGTGGTGGGATCCCTGCGCCCATCCCAGGGAGCATGCACGTGGAGCCCATGTGTATGGCACTGAGAAAGCCGTGAAAATCCCTTTCATTTAGGCTTTGAAGTACTGATGGGGATTGGTGCAGGTGCACTATATCCCTTCAGTGTGAAGTACAGAGACCACAAAGATCCATGATTATTTGGTTTATTTATTTATTCATTCAATTTATATCCCGCCCTCCCCATACATTATGATACTTCAGTTGACAAAGATGATTCACATTAGCATGGGATGTCATTATCTGACTGGCTTTAACTTCCACTTACACCCATGGAACCAAGAGCTTATCTTCATAATGTTTTTGTTATGAAGGAATCACCTGCTGGTGATCCCCAGCCCCAGAGATATCCAACTGTCCCTGACCAGGGCCAGGGCTTTCTCAGTCCTGTCCACAAAGCCTTGTGGAACTCTCCGCCAAATAACACCAGTGCCCTACAGGATCTAATGTCACCAGGCATTTGGTTGAGGGCAGCGATGGTTTACATCTTGGCTAGCACCCTCCTTCACTCTTGGTCCCCTTAGATCCACTTAATTCCTCTCCCCCATATCCATGAGGTGCCCATAGGCCAGAAATGGGAGGAAACTGTACATTTTGCCTCTTGATTTTAAATTAATGAATATGTTCTGGTATTGATTTTATGGTTTTACTGTTTTTATAATGCTGTACATTGTCTAGAGCCCTGCAACTGTGGGATTAGGCAATAAATGCAATGCAATAAAATAAATTTGCACATAGTAGCCACTTCGTGCTGATGACAGCCTGTATTTGCTACCTCTACTTGTGAAAACAGCAGTTTGCCATTAGTGTGAGCAGAAGCTGCCATATACTTGATAGTCATAAAATGTTCTCTCACCCTTAAAAATGCAAAATGCAGTCAGAATATGTAATAATGCATATAAATACAGAGAATCATTCATGCTTCATTACCTGTCATTTTCCTCACAAAGTTTTTTATATTCTGCAGCTACAGTTTCATGCCTTTTGTTCTGTTGTACCATCTTCTCTTGTTCTGTTTTGAGAACTTTCTCCAGTTCTTCTAATTGCACTTTTTGCTTCAGCAGCTGATTATATCTGTAAAGTTAAATACATAATTCTATTTGCAAGTATTAAGTATTAAAAAGATTCAGAATGCCAGGGTCTGCATTTTAAGAATTTCAATGTAACGTTAAAAAGTTTTTTATTTTCATTATTTGATGTAAATGATATGGAAAACATAAAGAATTTCCAGATTTAGTCATAAAAGGGAAAAGATACAGGGTAAATACCTGTCTTCTAAGTCCTTATGTTCCATTTCAAGATTTTTATGTACTGACTTAAGGTTTCCATGTTTGGAAATTAAAGATTCATATTCTGCAGCTTGCCGTTCATGAAGCTGTTCTAGTTTTTCATGATCTTTGACTAGTGAATCATACAGTGATCTCAAATCTTCACGTTCTTTGATTATAGATTCATTTTCATTTTCTAAGGCAGACTGCTGAATAAGCAGCTGTGCATTTTGATTCATAAGAGATGTACTTTGTGAATTAACAGTGGAATTTTCTACCTGCAAGAATGACAATGGCATTGGACTATGATAATAAAATCCTTTTAAACAAATCAGATCAAAATAAATATCTACAGAATAAGAGAAATAGCTCATCTAAACTAACACAATAAACAGTTTTCAGATTAGCTTCCTACTATCTCAAAGGGCTTTTTGCTCAGACTTCTGTTGCTGTGAGATTTTTAATGGATCAAGCAAGGGCTTTAGATGTACAAAATATGTAATCTACCCCTCTACTGTAATCCTTCCCCCACCTAAAAAATGGGAGACAGCATACAGATAGATAAACCAAAATTATTTAAACTTCTCCCCTAAACAATTCTACATTTTGTTTCCAATATGCTTTCCTTTATCCTCAAAATCTACATGCTGTAAAATGAAAGAGCAGCAATTTTGAAAAAAATATATAAGGTCCTTAAAAATAGTACAGTACAGTAGGAAACATAACTCTGATCCCAAAACAAAAGTGTAAATGGACTGGGAACTGACTTGGTTCTGGTCTGAAGAGACAACCTACGACTGCAGAACACTGTGAGATTAAAGTCCCCATTCTGCACTACTTCACTAAAACTTATACAAGAGTAGGGTTGCAAGGTCTCCTCATTGAGCTGGTGGGGTATTTTGAGGTCGTATGGGAGTGGGTGCGATTACATCACCTGGAAAAGATTTTTGAGCAAACTCTATGGTAAAATTGGGCTTAAACCACAGAGTTGCCCAAAAACCTGAGCATCCCCATGCAATGTCCCCAACGTAACAACATCACTTCCAGGTGATGTCATTGGGGTGGGGTTTCCCCCACTGGCCAGCTGGTCCATAGTACATAGAAGCCCCTGAAACCAGGGGATCCTCCTGGGACCTTGGGGCTGGCCACACTACTGACAAGAAATAGCAACAGAAAATAAAGGTGACTTTTTAAGGAATAGCAAACATACACACACAGAACCAAAAGGGAGCAAGAGACTACCCAGTGGTCCTATTTGCTTGTTTGTGAAGTCATGCACAATCATGATCCTTGAGCAGGCCTCAGCTGGAGGTGGAGCTCCCCAGAGCGGTGCTCCAGAAGCTCTAAAACAGAGGTGTCAATCATAGGTGCAAGGAAGGGAACAGGAAGACACTTGGGAGAGAGAGCTGGAGGAGCCACTTTGATCACAGTTTCAGCTTGGTGAAATAACCTCCTCTCTAGCAGTTCATTTTCAGCAGCAACCTCATTGGCAAGCCATGGGTTGCTGCAACTACAACCACTCCAGCCTCAGCCTCAGCCTCCCTTCCCTCTCAGGACACAGGGTGACACAGCTCTTTTCTTCCCCCATGCTGGACAAGCCTTGTCTTCCTTGCCACCAGTGCCCAGCACCTTCCTTCCTTCCTTACAATTCAACCAGCGATCTTATCTCCCCGTGACATCATACAGAAGGATCCCCGTGACCACTGGCCAACTGAGTTTAGACACACACAACTGGAGAAATGGCTCGCACTTTAAAGCAGAACAAAAGCAAGCTGCTCCCCAGGCTCTAAAGTGGGGGGGGTGAGCACAAAGGATACAGTCACGGATAACTAGTCCAGCAACAGAGCCAGAAAGAAATTTTTTATTATTTGGCTGGGGCTTTTCTGCTATAAGGAGACTTTTTTCTCACTCCAGCAAAAAGGCAGTGTGCCCTCCCTCTTTGCTTTCTCAGGAGCTGAAGTGAGGCCGACTGACTAATTTAAGAACATAAGAGAAGCCATGTTGGATCGGGCCAATGGCCCATCCAGTCCAACACTCTGTATCACACAGTGGCCCAAAAAAAAATTATATATATATATATATATATAGAGAGAGAGAGAGAGAGAGAGACAGACAGACAGAGAGAGACAGACAGAGACAGAGACACTGTGGCTAATAGCCACTGATGGACCTCTGCTCCATATTTTTATCTAACCCCCTCTTGAAGCTGGCTATGCTTGTAGCCGCCACCACCTCCTGTGGCAGTGAATTCCACATGTTAATCACCCTTTGGTACTTCCTTTTATCTGTTTTAACTTGACTGCTCAGCAATTTCATCGAATGCCCGCGAGTTCTTGTATTGTGAGAAAGGGAGAAAAGGACTTCTTTCTCTACTTTCTCCATCCCACGCATTATCTTATAAACCTCTATCATGTCACCCCGCAGTCGACGTTTCTCCAAGCTAAGGAGCCCCAAGCGTTTTAACCTTTCTTCATAGGGAAAGTGTTCCAACCCTTTAATCATTCTAGTTGCATTTTCTGGACTTTTTCCAATGCTATAATATCCTTTCTAAGCCAGCCTCTGTCAATTCCCACAGCTGGTCTCTAGGGCCAGTCAGGACTCTGCTTCCTCCTAGCGCCCTCGAGCAGTGATCTCCTGAGTGCTTTGCATGTTAGCAAGGGCTGGCCTTCCCCCTCCTGGGCTCTCTCTCATCAGCTCTCTTCTTCGTATTAAACATAGTGCAAAAAGATGGACAGGCAGATGGAGCTCTTTATTGGTAAGCAAGGGGGCACTTTGGGAACACTGTGGGGGCAGGTGAGCACTGCAGCCAGTATCAGAATCAGTGCAAAAGAGAAGGAGGGAGAAGTGGCACCATGCCCACACAATGGAGTTTCCAAAGCTGGGTGCCTCTCCCCATCATTTAGATTAGTCAATCTGGTCCCTGCTCCCCCTGAGGATTCTTTGCTTCTCTTTTAAACTTTCCAAGATCAAGGAAACCTCCAATGGTTTTCCTCAACTACAAAGTCCTGCCCCTCACTAGAATGCTCCCAACACATTCCACACTCTGATGCAAAAATTCCAATAAATCAAATGTTAACATCATCCTAAGCATGCATTTTCTCATTAAAAACATGGCCATCTTTATGTTACTTCCTTAGAACATCCTCCTTATAACTCCTCTTCAATGTCTATGCTTCTCTTTTAACTTCTTGATGTACTGCTACCAGTTTATGTTTTTGTTTTATGGCACAGGAGTGGACATTTTTGTTTACTGTATAAAATTTTATTTTCTTTACACTCTTCCTTTGCCCTCAAATATCACTTTTTGATTATCTTTCTTTCAAATACTTTTGTTGTTAGTATTGTTTGCACTGGGTTTCCATTTAAATTCTCAACTGATTTCTTTCAATAGGTTTGTTAATAGCAATGCTTTATGGACTTTTTCTTAAGAATTTTTTTTATTTTACTTATTTATTGCAGCTTGACATATTTGTATAATAACTATCTATGTATCTTATATTTTAACTTTATTCTTTCTATAATATCATTTTGGGATTTCAATAAACTTTTGAAAAGTTTTTAAAAAGTGGGGGGGGGACAGGTCAATTGGCTACCCTTTGTGAGTGATGGAACTTGGGAGAGAGAGATCTGGAAGAGTTGCATCTGTAAATACCTCCCCTTTTCTGTGTGTATATAGGAAGTAATTCAACCTGATCTTGGGCTGTCAGAAGTAAGCTCCACTGATCCCAGTGGGACTTACTCCAAAACAAGTGCCTGCAGGACTGCTGCATGGCTTAATGGTTCGATAAAACTCACTTCCGAGGAAACCCACTGTAAGGCTGTAGACCTGTGCCCATTCACCTAGGCATAAGTGCCACTGAACTTTTTAGCCATCACATCACACTGTTGGCTCATGTTCAGCATATGATCCACTAAGATCCCTAGATGCTTTTTGCACATACGACTGCTAAGACAAGTCTCCCCCATCCTATAACCATGAATTGGATTTTTCCTACCTGAATACAGAACTTTACATTTATCCCTGTCAAAATTCATTTTATTGGTTTTAGTCCAGTTTTCCAGCCTGTCAAGGTCATCCTGTATCCTGTTTCTGTCTTCTACTGTATTTGCAACTCCTCCCAATTTAGTATCCTTGTTGACAAGTTGGTAAAATGTGGTTTGGATCCTGTTACCGTTAGGTGGATCTGTAACTGGTTGACCGATCAAACCCAAAGAGTGCTTGTGAATGATTCCTCATCAGAGAGGAGTGACAAGTGGAGTGCCTCAAGGATCTCTCCTGGGACCTATTTTGTTCAACATCTTTATAAATGATTTGGATGAAGGAATAGAGGGAATGCTTATTAAATTTGCTGATGATACTAAATTGGAAGGGGTTCCAATCACAGAAGAAGACAGAAACAGGATACAGGATGATCTTGACAGACTGGAAAACTGGGCTGAAACCAATAAAATTAATTTTAACAGGGATAAATGTAAAGTTCTGCATTTAGGTAGGAAAAATCCAATGCATGGCTATAGGATGGGGGAGACTTGTCTTAGCAGTAGTATGTGCAAAAAGGATCTAGGGATCTTAGTGGATAATATGCTGAACATGAGTCAACAGTGTGATATGGTGGCTAAAAAGGTAAATGCAATTTTGGGCTTTATCAACAGAAGTATAGTGTCCAGATCACATGATGTGATGGCACTGCTTTACTCTGCTCTGGTAAGACCTCACCTGGAGTACTGTGTTCAGTTTTGGGCACCACATATTAAGAAGGATATAGACAAGCTGGAACGGGTCCAGAGGAGGGTGACAAAGATGGTCTGGAGACCAAGTCCTATCAGGAAAGGTTGAAGGAGCTGGGGATGTTTAGCCTGGAGAGGAGGCGACTGAGAGGTGATATGATCACCATCTTCAAGTACTTGAAGGGCTGTCATATAGAGGATGGTGTGGAATTGTTTTCTATGGTCCCAGAAGGTAGGACCAGAACCAGTGGGTTGAAATTAAATCAAAAGAGTTTCCGGTTCAACATTAGGAAGAACTTCCTGACCATCAGAGCAGTTCCTCAATGGAACAGGCATCCTCGGGAGATGGTGGGCTTTCCTTCCTTGGAGGTTTTTAAACAGAGGCTAGAGGCCATCTGACAGCAATGAAGATCCTGTGAATTTAGGGGGAGGTTTAGGGGGAGCATTGTGCAGGCAGTTGGACTAAATGACCCTGGATGTCTCTTTCAACTCTATGTAGAATCATTTCTCCTTCAACTCTATGTAGAACTCTATGTGAACTCAGTGGGGCTTAGTGCTGACTGAGAAAAGGTGAAGCTGTGGTGTAAAGACCCCAAAGTAAAGGCACCTTCCAGCTGATGTTAGATATAGTGCAACTGTATGCAGAGTTACTCCAGTTGAAATAGGGGATTTGTTTTAAATTGTGAGTTCAGGAGCTGAGCAGACTGGAAATCCTAGGGATTGTGTTCAGGAGGAGAGTGAAACTGAGTGCATCACTTTCAAGGGGATTTTGATGCAATAATTCAGAGCAAGAGGTTCTAGTTTTCCAAGACTGTTAAATAAAGAAAATCATGTTAATGTTTTAATCATGTTTATCTTTTGAGTAAATAACAGTTTCGTTAATTGGGTTTGCTTGTGTGCTTTATAAAGTTATTTATATCTCCGGTACCTGGCATTATATTTCATGGCACACATGGCCCGGGCCTAACAAAGTGACATTTATGTCAGTCCAACCCTCATAACAAATGAGTTTGACAAAATTATTCATTTTTTCCTTTCTAAAAAATTATTTTTATTTCTTATTTTTATTTTTTTCCTGTGTGCTGGGCATTGCCTTCTGACATACTACTGGTGATGTCAGGGGTGTAGCATATGCAAATAAGTTGCGCTAATGATCTCTGACACTTCTTTTGCTACAAAATGACCCCTGTCCATGAGGAACATGTATACATGAAGAGAATTTTGCTTACCCCAACCGATAAATCTCAAATGAATGTGATTAACAGTCAAGTTTTTACTTGTAAGATTAATGTTATTAACTGTTTGATAAAATACATTTGTGAAAACAGAACCTGAAGCTTGGCATTCTGAGTCTGTAGAGTTGTATTTTGTTCCTGTAAGGAAACTGTCTGCCTCTGAAGAGCCAAAATCTGAGCTTGCAGATTATTGTTCTGTGTCTCAAGTTGCTTTAGTTGTGTTTTCAGAGCTTGCTTCTCTGCCTGCAGTGTTGCATTCTTTTAAAAACAAGCAAATAAAAATAGAATAAATGCATGCACAACCTAGATCAACAAAAAATGCAATATATTTAGGGTTGGACTCCATAAAAAACAGTTGACAAATAATTGAATTCTTACAATAAAAAGGAATCACACAATGCAAGAAAACCTAAATACATTTAAGCAGCGTGATCTGTCCTGATAATATTTGAGTTGTGCAAAAATAGCAGTAAGGCACCCGAGGAAGAATTACTAGGAATTTTGAGATTTATATGAGTTGCCCCGATTAGTTTTTGATCATGTATGCCTAGATCCCAAGAAAGGTTTACGGAATGCTACACTTGGGGAAAACACATAACAATGTCTTCCCCATGTACAAAGTGAAATTCTAAAATAAAAAAGTGTGTTTTCTGTACATTACAAACTTAGTCAAATAACAAACACTACAAACTTAGTCAAAACAGGAAATCTGCTATGCACAATGTGATACTCAGGCAAATGATATTTTTAATTTACTGCTTTTCTCCTCACTGGGGACCCAAAAAAGCTTACACAGTTCTCCAGGCCAGGCTGAGTACGTGACTGGCCCAAGGTCACCCAGCAAGCTTCAGTGGTAGAGTAGGGATTTGAACCTGTGCTTTCAGGATCCTAGCCCAACACTTTAACCACTATACCACACTGGCTCTCATATCACATATTCATAATATAATTCTGTGCCTGGAAACAGCAGTTTATAAATCGGCTAGAAATTTCTTAAAGCACATACAAAAAGCAATCCATGGCTAAGTATGGCTCAGAATGCAAAATCACCATCAGCCTCCCAGCATACCCAATATAGGAAATCATTTTGCTTGAAAAATGTTGTCATTCATCATTGGAAACTTATTTTTTTTAATTATATGTACTGCATTTTTTAAAAAATTATATATGTAATCCACTGTGTAACAGGTATACTAATACAGAAGAAGAAAGCATGTCTTACCTCTGAGTACTAGCAGCTTTCTTTGGTGAATCTGTTCTTATAGCTCAGTGGCTTTGAACGGTTTACACTAATAGGCTAGCAGCTTCTCTTCCAAGCATAATCCAAAGAAATACACATGATAGAATGGCAAAACACACTTACTTGGGAATAAATTGCTTTGAAATAAATGGGATTTTTTCCCAAGAAAATGTATTTTTAGAAATACAATATTCTATTAAACTATTAGTTATTAAGGGCATTGTTTTGCCATATCCAATTCAACTGACGTATTTGGTTAAAACATTTATAATCTCACCAGGGCTGGCCCTCCACTAGGCAAACTAGGCAACTGCCTAGGGTGCTGGCTTCTGGGAGCGCCAAATTGAGTGCCCTCATGTGACTTATTTATTTATTTATTTATATTAAGATTTATACCCCGCCCTTCTCACCTAAGTGTCTCAGGGCGGCTTACAACATAATAATTAAAACAACTTCAGTTTAAAACATTTAAAAATACAATTAAACCATAAATTAGTAAAAAACAAGATAGAATAAAGCCGGCGGCCTATAGATACATTTTGTTCCATCCAAGATGTTTTACATTGTCAGCTAATGTCATAGGCCTGCCGGAAGAGGACTGTCTTGCAGGCCCTGCGGAATTGCCCTAGATCCCGCAGGGCCCGCACCTCTTCCGGCAGCTGGTTCCACCAATAAGGTGCCGTTATTGAATAGGCCCGATCCCTGGTGGATTTTAGACAGGCCTCCTTTGGCCCGGGGACTACCAACAGGTTTTGTGAACCTGAGCGTAGTACTCTCTGGGGAACGTGTGGGGAGAGACGGTCCCTAAGGTAGGCAGGTCCTAGGCCATATAGGGCTTTAAAGGTAATAACCAACACCTTGTACCGGTCTCGGAATATTACTGGCAGCCAGTGCAGACCCTGGAGCCCCGGCCGAATGTGCTCCCATCTTGGGAGCCCTAATAACAGCCGGGCAGCAGCGTTCTGCACTAACTGCAGTTTCCGGGTCCGGCACAAGGGTAGCCCCATGTAGAGGGCATTACAGTAGTCCAGCCTCGAGGTGACCGTAGCATGAATCACTGTTGCCAGGTCGTCACGTTCCAGGAAGGGGGCCAACTGCCTCACCCGCCTAAGATGAAAGAAAGCGGACTTGGCAGTGGCTGCTATCTGAGCCTCCATCGTCAATGAAGGCTCCAACAGCACCCCCAGGCTCTTAACCCTGCCCGACGCTGTTAATGGAGTGCCATCAAAAACTGGCAGGGGGAGTTCCCTTCCCGGGCCGCCGCGACCCAAGCAAAGGACCTCTGTCTTCGCCGGGTTCAGCTTCAGCCCACTCAGCCTAAGCCACCTAGCCACTGCCTGTAACGCCCGGTCCAGATTTTCTGGGGCGCAGGCGGGCCGGCCGTCCATAAGCAGATAGAGCTGGGTGTCATCAGCATATTGATGGCAACCCAGCCCATACCCTCGGGCCATCTGGGCAAGGGGGCGCATATAGATGTTAAATAACATCGGGGAAAGCACCGCCCCTTGAGGCACCCCACAATCAAGCGTGTGTCTCCGGGACAGTTCCTCCCCAATGGTGGTGATGTTATTAATCCAGGGGGGCGGGGCAGAAGTTAGCCTTGCCTAGGGTACCAGAATGTGTACGGCCAGTCCTGAATGTCACCTTTCTCCCAGATAACTAGGACTCAAGGCAGGTAGCAACATCAGCACAAAGTAAATAGATTATTTAAGACTGCTGTCTTTCAAGGCACCCAGAAAGCAATTATCTTAAAGAGTCAAGAATTCTTCTAAACAGTTCTGTTCTGCAAACCATCAAAAACTGCAAAGCCAAAAAGGCCATTCTGCAATGCTGGTGTGGCCACAGAAAGAAAACTCATGAACAGGCAGCAAGGGAATGCATCCATGGGTGGGGGAGGGGGGGTAACACAACCCAAAGGCACTACCGTATAAATTTGCTAAAGTGATTTTTATACAAAGCAGCTCATTAGACAGTTCAACAAATTCAACTACCAACAACCAAGAGTAATTACAATCACAACTTACATTTCTTTCAACTTCAATTAATCTATCTTTAACCTTCAAAAGTTCTCTTGTGGTTTCTTGACTTTCTCTCTCCCATTTATTAATAGACTGACTGTCTTCTCCAGTTCGTGGAGAACAGTTCTGTACCATTTTCTCCTCCTCTTGTCTTTGTTTGAGTGCTTCATAATTCTTTTTAACCTAGAAAATCAATTAATTCAGTTTGAAGCATGTAAAAGATTATACTAAAATACATTGGCCGACAGAACAAGATAAAAACTTTTATGGATATTTCTTCTCATCATTCTGCTAATAGCTCCCACAGCTACCCAATGCAAAATAAAAGATGCAAATAGGATGCACACAACACTGCTAGACCCCAAGACATGGTACATCACTATAGAAATGCTGAGAGTGGGACACAATACCAAGATCAAAGCAGTGTAATACCACAAAACACTATACATTATACTATTGCTACAGTGAAACTATACCAACACCTTAGGCAGACATACTGTAGCAAATGTTTGGTGCTAGTGTGCTAATGTGGGACACAACTAAAAAGAACTCAACTTAAACCACTAGTATTATTATACCACAATTTTTAAAAAAATACACACACAAGACTGATTAAAAGAATAATCTCACCGAGTAATGCTGAAAGCTGGAAGTAGGTTCAGAACCCTTCCCTAGCTCACATTCTTAAAATCATCTCACCCCAGATGGTTTTGTCCTGACTGTTATTTCCAGTCTGAGCCTCACAGGAAGAAACGAGATGTGGGGAAGTGGTTCCATAGGATTCCAAAGGATGGGTAATGGAAGGATACTGCATCTCATTTCTTCCTATCCCTAATGAATGTTAAATCACCCCATGCACATTTAAAAGGAATTTTAAAGATAAAGTGTACTCTTAATATATTGATTTGCTGCCATCCCATCTAATTTGGCCATTGGTATGAAATAACAAAAATAACAGTATTTTATTATTGGTTTCCAAATAAAAATAAGGTATTTACTGAAACAGTTTCTACTTGCAGATGTAGTTTGGCGACCTATGTTTGGAACCCTATGGAACCACTTCCCCACATCTCGTTTCTTCCTGTGAGGCTCACACTGGAAATGTCTTTTATTCTGCTCCCCCCCATTCATATGTCACAAGCCTAAAGGAATAAAGGAAGAATCAGTGAATGTATATGCTACAACCACTAATGCCAGCTGTTCACAACATTTTTTTGTACTCAAGTTGCAGCCAACTAATGGTGGTTTTCAAGGAAAGAAATGTTGAGAGGTGGTCTGTCATAACCTGCCTCTGTGTAGCAACCCTGGTCTCCTATCGAATTACTAACCAGGGCTGACCCTGCTTAGCTTTCAAGATTTGACATGGAGTGTCCAGGTTACTCCACCAGCAAACACTGATATCAGCAAAAAAATTTAAGAGGGGTAAAAGCAAGATTTGCTGCATCAGCGATGCAAGGTATCTTTGGTTAAAGAAATACATAATTATTTTTAAAGCAACTCTTCACAAATTAATCTGAAATAAATTTTTTTATATATATATATTCTTTTCCTTAAGAAATATCAGGAGTTATTAGCAACAGCTTTTCAAGATCAGCAGTGCTCAGAAATCTATACAAAAATTTCAATATGAAGAGATATACCAATATGCATTTTTGTATTTTGCATCCTTTACATAGTCTTAGAAACATTAATTATTTAGTTCATTTTAGTTCAAAATTATGTTTAGGATTTTAAGTCTCATAGTGAAAGCACAGCAACAGTGTTTTCCTTACTGTTTTAAGTTCCTGGCGCAGCTGTTGGTTTAAATTTGTTGATTCTTCTAGCCGAGCTTCCAAAGCAGCAATTTTTTCTTCTTTTATTTCAAGTGATTTCTTCAATGTGGATTCTAACCTTGACTCCAACAGTTTGTATTTACTGTTTAATAAAACCATAAAACAGTAATTTTGTTAAGAAGAAAAGCAAAAATTCATCTTAAGTAACCTAGAACACTTTGGAGATGAACTCCCTTACAAATTGCTAGTAAAAACCCTCTCCTCCCCACAAGTCCCTTGTGAACCCCCAAAAACCAATGTTGGAGGTCAGAGGAGATTCATAGAGAAAATGCTAGAAGCATTCATACAAGAGCTGAAGGGCTAATTCACATGATTCACACTCACTGCAGCACAGTGCAGTGGGTTGCATTTTGTCCACTAGGTTCTTGATCCCTATTATTATTGGCTCTTAATGGGTCACAGGGGGGCTGCTGTGGAAGAGGAAAGACTACAAGCACTTTTATGTTAATAGTTCATAAAATCCAATCCTTAATCCCAATTTAGTGATTTGAAATGTGTTACCTTGACTATAAGGCAGCATGCAGATTGCGCAACGCAGAGGAATGCAGTCCATACCACATTATAGTATCTCTATTTCCAGGGTGCATGTGTGTTTAAAATCGTGTACCTCATTAAATTAGACTAGACTGAAATTTAACCATGCTGATCCTTCTGGAGTATTGACACTCAATATTTTCCACTTTGCACTACAGCACCTGTTCACCACCCAACACTGTTAAAATATAGGCTCTGCTCAAAATCGTGTACCTCATTAAATTAGACTAGACTGAAATTTAACCATGCTGATCCTTCTGGAGTATTGACACTCAATATTTTCCCCTTTGCACTACAGCACCTGTTCACCACCCAACACTGTTAAAATATAGGCTCTGTTCACATGTAACTACAGCTAAAGAAAAAGGTGCACAAATCCAGCTTGTTGCCAGGTGGGTATGTACATCTTGCTGCTTCCTCCTTCCTGCACAAAGAACTGTAGTTAAAACTAACTTTGGATACCCATGATATATGAATCCAGACATGCAGTTTTACCAGAATTAGTCCCCCATCCCAAACTGGGATTCTAAACTGGAGTTTAAATCTATGCCTAGAATTTTTTATTAAGGACAAAAAATTATAATGCTGGTTAACTTGCAAACTTACATTCATATGTCATGTAACCAGAGTTTGTTTTTAAGCTGCATTTCTCCAAGTGAGAATGGAGAGGGAAGATGCAAAAGGTGTACTTGAGCCTGGCAATACCTTGAATTTCTACATATTTCTCCTTGACAGTAGTTAAATGTAACATCAGAATGCAACAACTGCCTGCTTACTTCTTTACACAGATAACACTTTATCTTCTTGGAGGCAAGCTACTTCATGATCAAAGAAAACCCTTAATTTCAATCTAATTTATGGTTTCTTAAATTTATACCCCGCCCTCCCTGTCAAGGCAGACTCAGGGCGACTTACAACAATAGTCATAAAACAAATAATCATAAAACAAAGTGCATCATAGTAATAAAATCAGTTAAGTTTAAACAGTTTAAAACAATTGGTGCTAATAACATTCCAATGTTATTCAAATTCAATGATGTCAATATTCCTAATTTATGTAAGGTTTTTATATGTACAAATTCAGCAAATTATATATATTATATTACAGTGCTTTGGCGGAGAGGGCAGGATAGAAATTCAATTAATAATAATAATAATTCAATCTAAAGTCACAATCTAAAGGAGGAAGAAGCATACACATGGTGGGGGCACCACTGTGGAACAAGGCAGACTGTTTTATGTTTGTACATCACATGAAACCACAGCGAAGACTCAACTCTGGTTAATAAACCAGTTTTAGACCATGATTTCAAATCATAGCATGGCATGGTGGACTGTAAACTGATCATACTTATTGGAATGACCCAAATTTGGATGATCACACTAACCACTGTTTCTTTACTGAACCAGGGTTTAGCATAATGTCTGAACTGAGCCAAGGACTAACAAACATGAAAAGCATCAACTGTGCTGGTCTGTGTGTATACTAACAGAAGTATTTAATGAAGTCATAGTCAGTACTACAATACATAAACAGCCAGGATGGAAACTGATTGGATTGCCAGTAAACAGCTTTCATTTTGGCTGCATTCCAAAACAAATATAAAGATAAATAATGAGCTTCATTACAATCCTCTGTTAGGAAGGACATGGAGAGCAGCCTCCTGAATTTGCATCTCATGTCTGTTAAAAAAAAACAAAAGCAAAGACAACAAGGATTAAATTATCACACAGGTGCATTCTTATTTAATGTATTTACTCTGTGATTCCAGTTTGTGTTTCAGAACTGTTACTTCCTTTGATATAACATAATGGATCAGATATTTTGTCTCCCCTTCATCCAATTTTACAGTTTCCAAAAATATTAGTATACAACCTCTAATTATTTAAAACACTATTTAAAAATAAGATCATAGAGCTGAGTAATTATGCATCCTAATATTGCTCACAAGGGCAAGACTTGCTCCCAAGCCCAGCTTCCTTTGAATACACACACAAACACGCTTGCAAAAAAAAAGGGGTGGGGGGAGAAAGCCACCTCAAATCTCTTGAAGATTACCATCTTCAGACTCGCATCTGGCAGACCCAGGTTTGAATCCCCACTTTGCCCTTCAATCTGATTGGGTGATTCTGAGCCAGTTGCACACTCCCGCCTTAGCTCATAAGGTTGTTGTGAGGATAAAACGGAGAAGAGGAGAGCAATGTAAACTCAGGGTCCACACTGGGGAGAAAGGTGGAGTGTGCATTAAGTAAATAAAGATAAACAACAGATCTGTATTGAATACTACAGTGATTTGGGAACGTTAGGTCATTTTCACACAGGCCACATCTATATATCAAATTCCTAACTGTGCCCCTATGTGTAGATACTCATTTCTGAAGATCAGAGACAGTTTTTCTGCACACTTTGGACATTTCCTCAAGTGTGCAGAAAAGTCTGAAAACTTAAAAAAAATACATTGGGAGGTGTGGTAAATTCCCCCCTCCCAAGCAAAATGTGTTGTCTGCACTTGCGCAGTCAATGCAATTTACTTGTCTGGCATCAGCCTTCTCCAATCTGGTGAGGCCAGAAACAATGAGGCTGAAGCTCCCCATGCCAGAGGGACCACGAGGCAAGCTGCTGGAATCACAGGAAAAGCTGCCACAGCAGGAGCCTTCCCAGGAGCTGATCTTCCACCCAGCAGGGGATGAGGCTGAGCCTCTCTCCTGTCTCTCAGGGTGGAGCCAGCACCACACCTGATGAGGAAAGGAGACATTGGCTGGTCTGGGCAACCCCCCAAGCCATGCCCTCTCCCCTCACCCGGTGCCTGAGATGAAGAAGCGGTCCTTACTGCTGCTTGACCTGGGCCTGCTCATTCAGATGCTTGGTGAGGAGCAGCCGCAACACTACAGTATGGACAGCAAGCACCATCCGAACTTTGACCACAAGTCACTGCTGGGGGCCAAGCAAGCTGGGCTTGCTGGAAGGGAGAGAAAGGGAAGGCCACCAGGAGCAGGAGGGAAGCAAAGGTTGGGGAATGCTCCCTCCTTGCAAGTTTCTTGAGGGTCTCCCCTTGTCTGTATTTGAGTTTTGATGAATATCTGACTGCGGGGAAATCTGAACTTGTTTAAATAATAACACTATAGCCAAGAAAGTATAAAATGAAAACTGGATCATTTTATAGAAATGTTGCACTGTGATCTTCCCTGTGGTTCAGACAGACAGTGCTTTAGGGATACAGGACAGGAAAGCATGGCAGAAGGATATCATGCAGACTTGATACAGACCTGTGAAAATTCACGTGCAGATAAGGACAGCAAATCAAGGAATGGGGGCAGAAAGCTTTCATAGTGCCACCCACTCAAATGTCATTGCCAATTCCAACAATCAAGCCATTTTAGTCAGAAAAAGATTAGCCCCTTTTCCTTCTAGACATCCTGATTACTGACAATCATATTAACAAAATGATAAAAGAGGGGGGGAGTAGACACTGATTCCATGGAAATAGCATTTGCGTAAGTACCTTTGTAACTAAAGTCTTTATTAATTATTCAGAAGAGCACCAATGAAATTATTTGAGTTATGTTGTCTATTATGGAGGCCCAGATAGCAGCTACTGCCAAGTCCGCCTTTTTTCACCTTAGACGGGCGAGGCAGTTGGCCCCCTTCCTGGAGCGCGGTGACCTGGCAACAGTGACCCACGCTACGGTCACCTCGAGGTTAGACTACTGTAATGCCCTCTACATGGGGCTGCCCCTGTACCGAACCCGGAAACTGCAGCTAGTGCAAAATGCAGCAGCCAGGCTGCTATTGGGACTGCCTCGGTGGGAACATGTGCAGTCTGGGCTGCGGGAGTTGCACTGGCTGCCAATTGTTTACCGGGTTTGTTACAAGGTGCTGGTCATTACCTTTAAAGCCCTAAATGGTCGAGGACCTACCTACCTTAGGGACCGCCTCTCTCCATATGTTCCTCAGAGAGCACTGTGATCAAGCTCAAAAAATCTTCTTGAATCCCTGGGCCAAAAGAAACCAAATTAAAAACTACCAGAGAACAGGCGTTCTCTACAAAGGCCCCCCAATGGTGGAATCAACTGCCGGAAGAGGTGCGGGCCCTACGGGATCTTAACCAGTTCCGTAGGGCCTGCAAAACTGCCCTCTTCCAGCTAGCTTTTTAAGACGGAACTCCTGATAATATCAATAACACCGAGCCATCTTATACATAACTTGATTGTACCATAATGTCATACTGTTTTATTGGTTTTACTGTTAAATTATTAATTATATTATATACTGTTTTATTGTATCATGGTTTTACCATGTCTTGTTAGCCGCCCTGAGCCTGCCTAGGCTGGGAGGGCGGGGTATAAATAAAAGTTTATTATTATTATTAATTTGAGGTCTCAATTTCAGTTCAAAGGAGGGAAGCCTTGTTGAAGTAAACTAACAAAGGTGCAATCGACTTCTATTTTGTTCTATTAATATATCATATTAAAAGAGGAGAGAACTAGAAATCAAATTGCCAACATTCGCTGGATTATGGAGAAAGCACAGGAGTATCAGAAAAACGTCTATTTCTGTTTCATTGACTACATTAAAGCCTTTAATTGTGTGGATCACAACAAAATGTGGCAAATTCTTAAAGAGGGGGGAGTACCCGACAACCTCACATGTCTCCTGAGAAACCTGTACAAGGGTCAAGAAGCAACAGTCAGAACGGGATATGGAACAACTGATTGGTTTAGAATAGGAAAAGGAGTTCAACAAGGATGTATATTGTCACCCTGCTTATTTAATTTATATGCAGAATACATCATGCGGAATGCTGGCCTGGATGAAGCAGAAGCCGGAATTAAGATTGCTGGGAAAAACATCAGCAATCTCAGATATGCAGATGATACCATTCTAATGGCAGAAAGTGAGAAGGACCTAAAGAACCTCTTGTTGAGGGTGAAAGAGGACAGCACAAAAGTAGGCTTGAAACTCAACATCAAAAAAACTAAGATCATGGCATCCGGCCCCATCACTCCTTGGCAAATAGAAGGGGAAGACATGGAAGTAGTGACAGACTTCACATTTCTGGGATCCAAGATCACTGCAAATGGTGTCTGTAGCCATGAAATTAAAAGACGTTTGCTCCTTGGGAGGACAGCTATGGCGAACCTGGGCAGTATAATAAAAAGTAGAGACATCAGCCTGCCAACGAAAGTCCATATAATCAAAGCGATGGTATTCCCAGTAGTAATGTATGGCTGTGAGAGCTGGACCATAAGGAAGGCCGAGCGCAGAAGAATAGATGCTTTTGATATATGGTGCTGGAGAAGAATCTTGAGAGTCCCTTGGACTGCAAGAAGATCAAATCAGTCAGTCCTAAGGGAAATCAACCCAGATTGTTCCCTGGAAGGTCAGATGCTGAAGCTCAAATACTTTGGCCACCAAATGAGAAGGGAGCACTCCCTGGAGAAGATCCTGATGCTGGGAAAGACAAAAGGCAAAAGAAGGGGATGGCAAAAGATGAGATGGCTGGACAGCATTACTGATGTAACAAACACAAATTTGAGCAGGCTTCGGAGGACAGTGGAAGACAGGAGGGCCTGGAGTGACTTTGTCCATGGGGTCGCAAAGAGTCGGACTCGACTGTGCGACTGAGAAACAACAAATATATATTGCCATTGTTCTTGTTCATATTTTACTCTTGAACAGAAAATAAGTCAAACATAGGAAGGTACAAGTGCTTTACATCTTTAAAACTGTCTCATGTCAAATAGAACAAGAAAATTTTCTGGCTCCCAGATGAACCATCCAATTCTACGGATGAAAACTGAGAATTCAACTAATAAATATATTTCAATATTGATTTTATATGCTGAAGATGGCTTATATTCTAGAAGTGCAGTGCTACCTGCACAAATCTCTCTGTCTTCTAACTTTTAAAACCATTCTTCCATAATCCTTAGGTCCACATGGAAAAACATGGTGTAAAATTTAATTTACACAAATAAATCCTGCTTAAACATTACAATTCTATTTCAGTGCAGTATAATTACTTTTTGAAAGTAAATTTAAAAACCCTTCCTTCCTATGCTTTTCTGCCAATGGAATATTGCCATATTAACAGAAGTTTCCTTCCTTATTCAGTATCACCTCAATTCTTCCAGTTTTATCTCCCCCAAATACAGCTACTCAAATCCCACCACTTGCCCAGCCTCACTGCCACTGAATTCCATTTCCCAACAGCACTGACTCCATCACTCCTTAACACTCCCCAAACAAGTAGCATTCTTATGTTCTTAAGCAATAAACAAATTGGGTATGAACTTAATATTGAGGGCAGGTTAAATAAAAAAAGACATCTTAGGGGGAAAGTACTGATAAATTCTTTTTGAGAAACTCACATTGCCTCAACAATACACTGAAACAGACAGAAGAGTCTGAAGTCTCCACCATCATTATGTCAATCAGGGCTTAATAACAGACTACAGAGCCAACTATTATTCTCAATTGAGCAGCAGGCTGACAGGAAGGCTGGTGAGAAGACAGAACACTCTGTTTTTCTTAACATGTATTTTGATTCCAGGAGGAACAGGAAGAACGGCAACACCAAGTAAAGGAAACAGATGTTTGAATGCCACTGGCCTTATATTGGCAGGTGCAGTAAACTGATGAGAGCCAAGAATGCTTTCAGAGGGACTGAGTATACTGCTTTGTGTAGTATGAGATATGAAAATAATTTATTTTTCTGCTAGTAGGTCTGTATCAGTCAAGAATGAGGAATCTATTATAGTAAACCATGAGTACAATCTGCTACACTGCATACTGTGATGTGTAACAGAAAATATAAATATAAATCAGTAGATTAATATGATTCAAATGTAAATGTCACCTAATACCCAGACTATGCTGATAGTAGCATGCAATGTATGGCAAGAAAAGATTATCATTTCTGTTTTATAATCCACTTCTACCACAGTTTAGTTTAGGCTACAATAAATACCTCTGACTGTAAGGGCTCATGTGGCTATGTTCTTGAAGGAGTGTTCTGCAACACCGCTAGTCCTTTCAAATGTACTTAGTGGCCTTCACCTATTTTTGCTATGTAAGTCACAGTGACTTTGGTGAACTATAATAGACATACAGTACCATAACTTCCAAAATGCAATAACTGTCTTGATATTAGTAATATGGTAGGGGACTAGCAACTTTGTAATATGTAATATGGCAGGGGAAAAGCAATGTGGTAGCAACTTTGGTAGTAACTAGATTAGGTAGTCTAATACCATACAAAGTTTATGAACATTAACAACCAAGTGTACAACAAATGTGTGAACATCAGTGAATGAAGTAAATGGAAAACTTAAGGGAACAAGATCTTAAACTGATGAATGAGGGACCAAGAAGAAATGGGATGGGAGGGAAAATGCAATAAACACAGCCGAGCCTGCCAGTTTCAAGCAAATTGTAACAATGGGCCCCTGAAAAAGCTGTCCAAGTCTTCTACTTGTCTCCATTTTTCCCTAGGGGGGGGGGGGGCGGGGTGGAATCAAAGAAGCCAATAGCCAAGCACAGAAGAGTAACCACTGGTCAAAAGACCCCAAATGCAAACAGAATGAACAAACCCAACAGAATCAATATCAAAGCAGAGTATCCCAGCAGAATCCAGGTCCAATGCAACAAGCTCAACAGAACCAACAGCTCTACATCACTAGGGCTCCTGCTCCCCACCCTCCTGTAAAGACGAAAATGACAACACTACAGCATACAGGAGCTTTATTTTAGGTGCTTTTGTGGGATCTGTTTGTGCTCATTCTTGTTAACAACATTTTTGGCAATGTATTTTTTGTACCTTGTCTGGAAAGCTTGTAAAATTGAAGAAAAAAAGGCCTTAAATGCCAGCCCTGAATATTTCCATATATTCCCAAATATTTTGAAACTTTTCAGGAATCGATGTTAAATATTCCCAGGAACCCCTACTTTCACCTTGATACCCCCCCAAAAAACCAAGGAAATATTTCTTGGATATATATTTAGACTGGAAATATTCAAATGTGTATCCCTAATGAGAAGTCCTTGTCTAAATCAATCAAATGTAGGTAAGCAGAACATAGTGTGTGACTAAGGTTGATACAATAGTAAACCTTCAGCAGCAGCAAAGTAGAAATTTATTTTAAAATATAGATGTTGTAATTATAAAGGAATTTTCAGCTAACAAAAATGAGAAAACCCATGAAGAAAAAACATTATATATACATGCCAGATTAAGCATATTGTATGTATTTCTATGATGAACAAACACAAACAGATAAGCAGCAAAGTCCAGACTATGATTTGTTATCCTTTGATTTGTCTATGCAGGCCTTCCTTTATTCCTGTACTGTTTTTCATCATTTGAAGAAAATCAGAAACAGCAGTAAAGAAGAAGTGAGATAGAAACATGTCTGTTCGAGCAGCAAGCTATGTGCCTACTTTTTAAGTAAAGAGTATTCAGAAGCATGTGTTACTGGCTGCTTGCTATTGGAAACACTACACTGGAATAACTAATTAAGTAAATTTATTTGCCAACAGGCGCAGCAGTGAGCTCTGAAGTACAAGAGGCAGTGTCCCTCATGATTTCTCTACAAACACTGAAAAAGGAAGTTCACATTTTTAATGATGTACTAACTTCTAGACAAAACCAGAAGTAGAGCCTGGAAGAAGTGTATTTTGCACCAATTGCACATTCAGCAACAAATCCTACGGAAACTATCTGCTTCAGAAATGCCATAAGGAAATGATTACAATCTTAACATTCTCACCTGTCATCACTACTCTGCTCATCATGCAAGAGGCGCTCCTTATTCAAGCCAATCTTTTCAAGTTCGTGTGTAAGTTTCTCTAAATCATTATTCATCTGCTGAGTCTTCAGCTTTTCATTCACCAAATCCTTTCCCCAAAAACAAATGAATACATTTTTAAAAGGAAATGAACATATTAAATTAATAAGGCAACATCAACTTGTAGGGACTATGAATGGAGGCAGCCAATAGTTTTAATGAGAGCGGGAAGAAATCTGAGTGAGAACATAAGAACATAAGAGAAGCCATGTTGGATCAGGTCAATGGTCCATCCAGTCCAACACTCTGTGTCACACAGTGGCCAAAAAAACAAACAAACCCCAAGTGCCATCAGGAGGTTCACAAGCGGGTCTAGAAGCCCTTCCACTTTGCCTCCCCCCCTCCTCCCAAGCACCAGAATACAGAGCATCACTGCCCCAGACAGTTCCAATAATATACTGTGGCTAATAGCCACTGATGGACCTCTGCTCCATATTTTTATCCAATCCCCTCTTGAAACTGGCTATGCTTGTAGCCGCCATCACCTCCTGTGGCAGTGAATTCCACATGTTAATCACCCTTTGGGTGAAGAAGCACTTCCTTTTATCTGTTTTAACCCAACTGCTCAGCAATTTCATTGAATGCTCACGAGTTCTTGCATTGTGAGAAAGGGAGAAAAAGATAAGTTGCTTACCTGTAACTGTAGATCTTCGAGTGGTCATCTGTGCATTCACACTCATAGTTCCTCATAGGATAGAGTGCCTGCGCCGATCCCCGAATAGGTACCTAAAAAGCCCGGGATTTTTTTGCACTTGGCACCAATGGGCATGCGCAGGCGTCCCAGCGCGCATGCTCACCGGTGCCAGTGCAAGGATCCCGCCAGTTCATTCCTGACCGCTGGAAGCCCCCACTGGAGGGAGACCGTCAGCAGTGGGGAAGGAGAGCGGGTAGTGTGAATGCACAGATGACCACTCGAAGATCTACAGTTACAGGTAAGCAACCTGTCTATCTTCTTCGTGGTCTCTGTGCTTCACACTCATGGGAGATTAGCAAGCAAGGCATACCTGGAGGATGGAAGACGGTCAACCAGAAGAAACAGCTTGCAGCACCACAGCTCCCAGACAAGTCCTCTGCTGAGCATGCACATACAGAGCGTAGTGCTTCATAAAGGCATGTGGAGAGGACCAGGTGGCAGCCTTGCAAATGTCCATCAGGGAAACACCTTTCAGGAACGCCACTGACGTCGCCATCGCTCTTGTAGAGTGTCCGCGAATAGGCCCAGGTAACAGCTTCTTTGCCAACAAATAACACAGTTTAATAGTCTCAGTGAGCCATTTTGAAAGCCGCTGAGACGGGATTCTGGAACCTAACTTAGGAGCAGCATAAGAAACAAAAATATGCTGGTCCTTACGAAAACTCTTGGAGCGACTCAAATAAAACAATAAGGCACACTTAACATCTAGAGCATTCAGCCTACGTTCCTCATCCAAGGAAGGTGTAGGATAAAACGTGGGCAACCAAACCTCTAAATTAAGGTGAAACTGAGAAACCACCATGGGGAGAAAGGAAATATCAGGAGCTAACGGCACTCCAGACTCCTGAAAAACTAGATATGGGTAGTCACAACGCATAGCCGTGAGCTCCCCTGCACGGTGTGCTGATGTGATGGCTACCAAAAAAAGCAGTCTTCCAAGATAGAAGCTGTAATGAGCATGTGGCCATCGGCTCAAAAAGATGCTGAGTCAGCCTGTCCAACACTAGAGGCAAATCCCACAACTGTGGGGGTGATCTCAAAGGAGGATGAAGCCTAAGCAAACCCTTCAAAAATCTCTTAGAATGAGGGTGTGCAAAAACTGAATGCCCCTCCACTGGTTCACGAAATGCAGATATTGCCACCAGATAAACTTTAATGGAGGAAAAAACAAGGCCAGCATCCACCAGAGATAACAAAAACTCAAAAATAACCGGCAGTCCCACCCTCTGGGGTGAAACTGTAGGATCAACTAAAACCTGAAGAAACGTCCGCCACTTACTATCATAGGAAGCACGGGTAGACAGCTTCCTGCTATTCAGGAAAACGTGTTGGACTCTGCTGGAGAACTCACAGGGTCGATGAACCACGCTGTCAGCTTCAGGTGGGGCACGTTGTGATGGAATACATGACTGTCCTGAGCTGACAGAAGATCCGGTTCCGCCGGAAACTGGTAGAAGAACCCCCTCGCCAGTTGGAGCAAGATTGGGAACCATTTCTGCCGAGGCTTCCACGGAGTCACCAGCATGCAGCATGGTCTCTCTCTTGCGATTTTGTTGACCACCCTTGTCAATAGTGGCAGAGGTGGGAACAGATATAGGAACCGACCTTCCCACAGGAACAGCAGACCGTCTCCCAACGACTCTGGATCTGAGCCCCTTCTGGAGCAAGACAGAGGACACTTCTGGTTTTCGGCTGTGGCAAAGACATCCGCCTGAGGATACCCCCAGAGCTGAAACACGGGTTGAAGGAAGCGCCACTGTATCTCCCACTCGTGCGGGGAAGCCGCACCGCTGCTGAGGGGATCTGCTTGCAGGTTGAGCACCCCTGGGAGATACGCAGCCTTCACGAAGATGTCGTGGTCCAGGCACTCCGACCACAGTTCCAGTGCCAGTGCACAGAGCCATCGAGAAACTGTCCCCCCCCTGTCTGTTGATATAACACGGGGCAGTGATATTGTCCATTAGCAGAGCAACAACCTTCCCCGCCACCATGGGGTGGAAGGATCGAAGAGCAAAATGAACTGCCAGCAGTTCCAGGTAATTTATATGGCAGTGAGTCAATTTCAATGGCCAAGGGCCCCCCACACACAGAGCGTCCATGTGAGCCCCCCAACCCCATAAAGACACATCTGTTGTGATCGTCACTGTTGGTACAGGTAGGTGGAAGGGAGCTCCCTGACAAATATTGTCCTTTGATTTCCACCACTGCAGTGTTTGAAGTGTCACAGGTGGAATTGCAAACCTCTTTCGAGGTGAGTCCCTTTACAGCCGAAACTGACGAAGAAACCAAAGTTGTAGGCCTCTCATCCTCAGCTTCGCAAAGAGCAGCACGCTTGTAGTTGCCGCCATCAGCCCCAGCATCCGCTGCAGCTGCTGCACCGTGCCCCACTTTCGACTCTGCAGAAGTTCGACAAGGTTGATAATGTCCATCGCTCTCTGCTGAGGCAGAAAAGCGCGATGAAGGTTCGTATCCAGCAAAGCCCCTATGAACTGAACTGTCCGTGATGGAGTAAAGTGTGATTTCTCCAAATTGACCTGCAGACCCAAGGTGTGGCAATATGGTTTAACAAACTCTCCTTCGACTCCGCCACAAGGAGCCAATCATCGATGTATGGAAAGACGACTATCCCTTGAAGCCAGAGATGGGCAGCCACAATGCTCATCATCTTTGTGAACACCCGAGGTGCAGTGGACAGACCGAACGGAAGGGCCTTGAACTGGAAGTGTTGAGAACCTACTGCAAACCGAAGGAAACGTCTGAATGCAGGATGGATGCTGACGTGGAAGTAGGCATCCTTGAGGTCCAGCATTGCCATCCAGTCCCCTTGGTTGATGAGGGGCAGAATTGTTTGCAGAGTGGACATTCTGAACTTCTGGTACAGAATAAACTTGTTCAGATTCCGAAGGTCTATGATTGGTCTCAGACCCCCGTCCTGCTTGGGAACCAGGAAGTAACAAGAGTAGAAGACTCCCGTCCTGATCTCCACCGGGACCCGTTCTATGGTGTGTTTCTGTAGGAGGTTGCTCACCTCCGCCAACAGAGGTGGGAAAGGGGGTGTGGTGATTACCACAGATTGGTTTGGAAACTGAGCAAAATCTATTTTGTAGCCTTCCGCGACGATGGAAAGCGCCCACCTGTCCGTAGAGATGGACTCCCAGGCTGACAGGAATGGGCGGAGGCGGATAGACAAAGAAGAAGTGGGGACAGTGACGCGTGCTACCAGAAAGTCAAAGGCCCTGCTTTTGAGGGCGAGCGCCCTTGGACTTACCGGTGGTACGTGCAGAAGCGTAGCGGTTTCTGTTGTTCCCCCTGTATGGGGACCTACTCTCAGGTTGGGCAGGGCGAGGTCTCCACTGCTGTTCCGGGAAGAACTTTTGATATGGCTTCTTTAACCAAGGTTTGTTCCACTGTTTTGGTTTTGCAGCTCTGGAAGACGCTGGGACACCCAGGTTCCTGGAAGTTTTTATGCTTTTATCCATTTCTCTGGCGGGTGACCGGATCAACACCGATGACGATGGAGCAATTGACATTGATGTCCCAGCGTCATGAGAAGGGGAAGGAGAGCGGGATGATCTCTTCATCCGCTTCTCCTTAGATTTCACCTTCTTCGGTGCGGATGATCGGGTCCCCGAGTCATCCCGACGCTTCTTAGCTGGGATGTCCACTGACCCTTCAAAAGGTCGCTTTGTGGAACGCACGCACTCGACTGGCATCTTGGTCCTGATCGGCGATGTATCGGCCGATGTGACTGTCGGGGTCGCGGCCTCTCCCATCGGTACCAACGGGCCCGATGCCATCTTTTGAGGACGAAGTGCCGACTCAACCAACACAGCCGAAAGCCTTGCCGCTCAATTCTTGTGAGTTTGTTTGGAAAAACTCAGGCAGTGCGAGCAAGAATCCATGCGATGTCCCTCACCCAAACAAAGGAGACAGAGGGAATGGCCGTCAAGGGGGGGGGGCAATCTTCTTCCCACAGGAGCAGCACCTCTTAAAAAAACCCCAATGTCTTTCCATAGACGCCAAGGAAAAAACCCACCCAGGAAAGTCTCTGAGGGGAAAAACGGGGGAAAACTGGGCCCCAAAGGGCAAGTCCAACAACTTTTTTTTTAACAACACTAACTAACAACTATCTAACTAACTACACTAAGAAAATAACAAACGGGCTATATACAACAAGAAAGGCAATCCTAAGATTACTTTACCGACCGGGGACACGAAAGGAGATCCTCTCAGCGCAGCGAGTCAGAAAGGAACTGGTGGGATCCTCATGCTGGTGCCGGCGAGCATGCGCACTGGGACGCCTGCACATGCCCGTTGGTGCTGAGTGCGAAAAAATCCCGGGCTTTTTAGGTACCGATTCGGGGATCGGCGCAGGCGCTCTATTCCATGAGGAACTATGAGTGTGAAGCACAGAGACCACGAAGAAGATGTACTTCTTTCTCTACTTTCTCCATCCCATGCATAATCTTGTGAACCTCTATCATGTCACCCTGCAGTCTACGTTTCTCCAAACTAAAGAGCCCCAAGCGATTTAACCTTTCTTTACAGGGAAAGTGTTCCAAACCTTTAATCATTCTAGTTGCCCTTTCCTGGACTTTTTCCAATGCTATAATATCCTTTTTGAGGTGTGGTGACCAGGGAGGCTTTGTTTCTTGTGATACACTTGTGTGCGCATGTGTGTATATTTGGCCAAGTCACATCCTGTCAGATGCTGAAGGTTTCAAAAGTATAAAGCTGCAAAACCAGTTTACAGAATCAAAAATAAGACTGTATGTACACAATAGAAGAAGTGATTGTTCCTTCAAACCATCTTTCATTCCTTGGGGGGGAAACTTTACTATCTTCAGACTATATATGAAAATATGGTTAAACTAGGAATAAGGCCTGTTGTGAAGAAAGATACAACAGGCTCTAGAAGGAGACCTCCACCCTTGCTGTCTTCCCACCCATTCAAGTGAAGGCATTCACTCCCCGCCCCCGCCCCAACCTCAAGGGGAGCTGATCTTTGCCATCTGGAATGCAGCAGTAATTCTGAGTGACCTCCAGTCCTCAGCTGGAGATTGGCTACAGTGGTCACCAGAAAGAAACGGCATTGTACCTGTCTGAGGTCCCACTCCTCAAACCCCGCCCTCTCCAGGCCCCATCCCTTAAATCTCCAGGAATTTTCTAACCTGGAGTTGGCAACCCTATGTCTTTTCCTTTATTTGCCCCTCTGTCTTCAGCTTTCCAGTGCCTTCCCCCTCTACATAGGAAAAAGACAGGGTTTCTCCACAGTGGGTGGGGGGGAGAGAACCAAAGCAGCTTACATCATTCTTCTCTCCCCCCTTTGACCTGAACAACAACCCTATGAGGCAGGATAGGCTGGATGTGTGTGACTGGTCCAAAATCATCAGTCAGCTTCCACAGCAAGAACCTGGGTCTGGGAGACCCCATTCTGAAGCCCTAACTCGTATGCCCTCTTCAAACTCCACCACAGAATCTCCAAGGATTTCCCACCAACCTGGAAAGGTATCACTAAAGGCCTTTGGGTGAATGCCCCCTCATCCCTGCTGTCTTCCCAAGTGAAGGCATTCACTCCCCCACCTCCACCTCAAGGGGAGCTGATCTCTGCCATCTGGACTCCAGAAAACAGATCTCCTTCCCCATCCTGGAGAAAATAACTGATTTGGAGGATGGACTATATGGCATTATATTCCCAAAGCTTCTCCCCTTCCTGACAAAGGCAGCCTGGGTTGCCTAGCAAGAGCCTCTGGCTAGCACTTCCCAGATAACAGCCATGGCTTCTAAGGAAACACTCCCAGCAGAGCCTGGCCTCTCTGGCTATTTCTGTGGCCTTTGGAGGCTGTGTGTGCTGGGAGGCCTTTCATGAGGCTGCAGCAGCTCTGCAGCCCTTTCTGAGGTTGGTTGACAGAAAGGACACAAAAAAGAGTTGTAGATGTGACTGTCTCTGAGGTAAGACTGACAGAATCAGCTTTGCTGGCTAGCAACAGCCACTTGGGCGGGAGAAAGGAGAAGACTCAAGCAATGGTACACAGGTACTCTTGATTGATAGTTAAACGGGCCAAAGGCTGATACAGTCCCACCAAGACCCAACCAATCAGGATGGTCAGATGTAACACCATGACAGGAGAATCATTATTATATAAGATAACCAGTTATATCCTTAAAAATGTGATTTTATTCTATATGTTTATTTCCATTATTTTTGCAGGATGTTGTACATTTTTGGAGATTAAATAAATCCTGCACAACTCAGCAATGGTTGTGATGAAATAATCAACCCGCAAGGTAGGGATGGGCACAAATTGAACCATGAAGCAAAATTTCTGACCAATTTTGCCCTGTTCATCGTTCCTAAACAGAATTTCATGATGAGTCTGCTGTCATGAACTTTCAGAGCAGGTTCATGCTATTTGTGGTTCGTGCATAGGGCAGAAAGCCTCAAAAACAGCTGAGGAGCAGGGAGGTGCTCCCCACCAATCAGCTGTTTTGCACAGACTTCTACAGTCCCTTTAAAGTGTATAGGGGCTGCAGAAGACAGCCTGAAACAGCTGATGGGCAGGGAGGTACTCCCAGTCAAATAGCTAATTTTGCAGTCTTCTGCAGTCCCTTTAAATTGCAGAAGATAGTCCAAAATAGCTGCGCAGAGGGGAGGTGCTTCCCACTGCATGGTTGTTTCATGCTGCGTTCTGCAATCCTTTTAAAGTTTAAAGGGACTGCATAAGACAGTCCAAAACAGATGTCCGGCTATTTTTCAGGATTTCTGCAAACTTCATTGAAGGAGACTATGGTTCCTTTCAAAGGGGTTTACAGGGCCATGAACCAAACAAGATAGTTCAGTTGGGAATGGGTTGTTTGGTTCGTGACTTCCCACAAACCAAAACACATTTTCATGTTTCATCTCTATCCCTACCTGCAGACAGCTTCCATTGTTACTATGGAAGTGAAAGAGCAGAGGAAACTCACATTACATTTCTTGCACTATAATGTGTAAGCCCACAGAATTCACAAGCCATTGAAGTTCAGAAACAGTATTACCACTTGACACCTATTAGAAATATAGACTAATTTGAGTATACTAATGAACTTAATTATTCTATGAAACTGACAGCTGTTTTATCAGTACACTGCAACTTCAGTGTCCTTTATACTGATATCATATCAGGCAATATTACCTCTCGCAACGTGACAAGTGTTTTCTTGTCAATGGTGGCTCTCTTTACAAGTTCTTTATTCTCTTTTTCAAGTTCTTTTAGCCGAATGGAAGCTTCTTTACATGCACCAATTTCCTTAATGAGTGACTTGTTCTCTTTTTCCAGGTTACAGATTTTTGCATTGTTGTCTTCTAAAGTGCTGTCTTTAATATCTCCTTGTTGTCGCAGTCTCTTGTTCTCTTTCTCCAGTTGCTTTTTATCTTTCTCCAACTGAGCTGTTTCTTGCTCCAAAAGTTTATTTTCTTTCTCCAACTGTTCCAAACGTTTACTAGAAATTTTCAATTCTTCTAAATTTTTTTGTAGGGCTTGATTTTCTGTCTCTAGTTCTTGTAGTTCACTTTCTAAATGGTGGATCTTTTTGTTACTGTTTTCGAGGGCTTTCTGCAGCCTTTGGTTTTCTGTATCCAAACCTTGGTAACTGACTTCTAAACGTTCAGTCTTCTTACAAGATGTTTTCATAAGCTCCAGACTCTTCTGAAGCTGCTGTTTCTCACTTTCCAATTCTTTGTTTTCTAACTGTAACTGAGCCATCTTGATGTTTATACTTTTCAAAGATTCAACTGTTCTTCTGAGTTCTAAATTCTCTTCATCAAGTTGTGTATTCTCCTTCTCTAAGGACTCTAGCTGAAAGCTGAGATTTTTCAGGCTATCTAAAGTCTTTTTCAGCTTTCTATTTTCCATATCTAAAATGGAGTTTTCTTGTTCTAAAGTATCTATTTTTTCACAAGTGATCTTTAAGTTAGTAACCTTTTTCTGCAACAATTCATTTTCTTTTTCAAGATGTTGAACTTCTTTCTCTAGTTCATCTGCCCTTTCTCCCTTCTCTTTATAGTGTTCCAGTTCTTTTTTAATTTGCTTCTTTTCAAATTCTAACTTATTTAATTTACTGCTTGTCTCTTTGATAGATTCATGGAGAATTTTATTTTCCTTTTCAATATCTTTGACTCTTGCTTCAGCGCTGATTTGCGAACGCTGTCTGAGGGAAGCCACTGTTTGATTCAAATGCTCATTCTCCTGTTCCAGCATTTTAATCTAATTAATTGAAATAAGAAACAACAGTCTGAATCTGTAGCATGTAAAATATTTGATATTGTGATATAACAATAAAAACAATGTTCTAATCAAGGTCTTTTCAAACAGAAAAGGCTGAGGTTGGAAAGCTAAGAATTGACAATTAGATTGCTCAAATCCAAGATCAGGAATATCTGTATTTTTCAAAGAAGCAGACAGATGCTTCAAGCATCCCAGGTTGTAGGAAAAACTAGTTACATAGCTAGGGAGGAAAGCCAGACAAATCTGAAGACACTTCTGGACAGATGTTTCCCTCTTCACAGAAGAGTAAGCCTTTTATTCCGCACCTAAAATCATTCCCTTCTCTCCAGCAAATCAGAGAAAAAAATAGGTTTGTCTGTTTAGAAAGAATTTGAAAGAACAACTAACTACATGCAGTTTTCCTGTCTTGCTCATAACTTTCTAAAGAGCTCAGGTACAGCATATTCTTCTGAAATTTGAGATTTTTTTTTCAAAAGCAGAAAAGATACATGCATACAAACATATATTCACGTGAAAACTTACAGAGGAAAAATTGTTCATGATTACCATGTGTTAAAATTATATATGCCTCAAGCAAATGTAGTTTCTCTTTAAAAATGCAAATTTTAATCCTTTAATCAATGTCAAGGTTGACAGAGTAAAAAGGTCTTCTTGTATAACTTGCCTGTCTCTCTGAGTTTTCTCGCAGAGTTTCAATTGTCTTTTCAAGCTGCGCTTTCTCTTTCATCAGATCTTTGCTTAGATTCTGACTGTTCTGAAGACTTTGCTTTTCTTCACTAAGTTCATTCTCAAATCGTTCCAGCTAAAGAAAAACAAACAATTGAAAATGAATCTTACATTTAACTGTACATAATTAATTTTCTACTTAGTAAGATTTTTACTTACTATTTCTAATACTGCATTATGCCAAAAATCAACCCAGCACATACTATGACCCTACATTTCCTGGAAATAATATAGGATTTCTACAGAAGACTTGAACCTACAGGAGATGAACCACATTGAATTTTTTAATCTCCAAACAATGGGTGAATATAACAGTATAGGGGCCACAGTGATCCCATTGGCCCCTCAGAAATGGGAGCTGCCATGCAGCACAGGCGGTAACAGTCAAGTGGGTGGGTTTTCTTATCCAGTCCATATAGAATGTGGATCCTTGCCAATTTCTTGGTGTTTAAATGGCTAAGAAACACATGATATTTATTTACATATATTTATATAGCCAATCTTTCTCTCTGAGACTTAAGACAGATTACACAGTGTAAAACACCACAATCAAACAGCATGAGACATCCAACAAACAATATGATTCGACTAAGATTACAAAAATTAGAAACAACATGGCATAATATGTCAATAATGCCCTCCAGCCCAAAATTACAAAAGTAGAAATCAATGCAGTAAGAGCAAGTCAGACTGTAAACAGTATAGGTTATAATCAAATAATTGAGAAGTCCCCTGTCCTGGATGGTGCTACACTTTGCCCAAAGGAGCAGGTTTGTAGCTTAGGGGTGCTGCTGGACAAGGAGTAGCAGCAGTGGCTTGGATCACCTTTTACCAGCTTTGGTTGGAAACACAGCTGCATCCTTTCCTGAGCAAAAAAAGTCTTGCAACAGTGGTGCATTTCCTGGCAACATCTATATTAGACTTCAGCAAAATGATCTACATGGAGCTGCTTTGAAAGAGTGTCTGGAAACTATAGTTACTGCAGAATGCTGCAGTCAGATTTCTAGCAGAACTGGTTTGTAGAGACCATATCTCTTCAGTCTTGTTTCACTTACACTAGCTCCCAATTTACTTCCAGGCTGAATTCAAGGTCCTGGTACTGACCTTTAAAGTCTGTACAGTTTGGGGCCAAAAGACACTAGGGACCACCTACTTCCATGTGAACATACCCAATCACTAGAGTAATCTTTGAAGGCACTACTAAGATGTTGCCCATCACCATCTAAGGGTGAACAGATTACAACCTGAGTAAGGCCTTCTCAGCTGTGGTACAGAAATTATGGAATTCCCTCCCCATGGAGATTCATCTGGTCCTTCTATCACTGTCTTCTGCCAGTGGGTGAAAACTTCCCTGTCTTGCCCGGCATGGCCTCACTTTCTCACTGATTCTTCTTCCTGTTATTATTTTATATATTTATATATGTGCGTACATTTGTTTTTAATCTTTACTGTTCACCACCCTGGGGACCCTAAATTTGGTCAAAAGGCAGATGTAAAATATTTTAAATAAAACAAATAAAAAGTAAACTCATGTTTCCCTTATAAAAATATCCACCTGAACAATTCCATTATACTACAAGCCCTATTCCCTTTATAAAAGGGGCCTCTGAAACACTTTTGTTTTACATAGTTTGCAAAATGACTGAAACGTAGGAACCTTCCTGATCTCCTCAGATAGGCCATTCCACACTGAGGGAGCCACAACAGAGAATGCAGGTGCATAAGCCAGCAGACCTCGGGGACCACCTGTTCCATAAAGAGTATCATACCGATTTACAGCATGGCACCTTCAGAAAGCTTTGTTCTGATAAGTGAAGCTGTTGCAGTGGAAAATAGGAAAGGGGTCCTTCAGATATTACTACAGGCATTAGAGGTATCATTTTTTACAAGTATCATTTCACAAGTAAAAATGATTACAAGTATCATTTTTAATGAAGTTAATGCTTTAAAAATAGCTAACCAATATTTAATAATAATTGACCTGTCAATTCACCTAATCTTAAAGGAAAGCAGACCTGATGAAGCTGATAACTTTGTCACAGCTTTTACAGCTATGTTACTTGATAAAACATAGTAAAAAGATGAACAGTGATGCTTGCTTTATCCTTGAAACTTATTTGCAATCTCAACATTAAGTGTACTATTTTGCTAAAATATATGCCATAAAATATTAAATACAAAGTGGGGCAAGAAAATACAATGCACTTCATAACAGAAAGCTTACTACAACTTTAAGAAATTTGCCTTACTTTGTTTAACATATGGTTATAATAATATCCTGGGATTTAACATTTTCTTCTTTTTTAAACAAAAATTGCCATTGGGTACCTTTTTACTTAGTATCTGGTTTTCCTTTTCCATTTTCAGAAGTTTTGAATTACTGCCTTCTACAGATCCCACTGTACTTTGTAGCTCTTCCACAGTCTTTAGCAAACTTTGGTTTTCCATTTCCAGTTTCAGTAACTTACTCGATGCCAGTTCATTCACTTCATGACCAAGTGATTTTCGTGGCGCTACATACACAATTAAAAAAAAATTCCCAGCCATTATTTGTATGGTATTTACTTATAATTAGCACATGTTATATGAGTCACGCCCAATATACCACTGCTATCCCCAACTTCATCACATCCTAGCTCAAACTATTCCAAAAGGTCCTTGGACTCAAGCATTTCTGCCTCTTTCAGTGAAAAAGAATGAGGAATGCCTAAATTCCAAACTTAATAAATGGTCCCCCAAGGTCAGAAACCCAAAATACTTTGTACCAACTGAGCTGACAAAGAAATAAAAAAAAAACTTTTATAAAACTGGAACTTATTTATATCTTCTTTTGGACTCTCGGATGGCCCTAGGTATAACATCAAATTTGATGATAAATCATGAGAAACACAAGATTTATGCTCCACTTAAGAAACGTGCTATTAACCTCGACTATCATATATTCAGAGCATGTTGTGTTTGGTCCTGTCAATATTTTGGTGTTTCCCTTCCAAACCATTTTCTATCATTTGCATATTATGTGACCATAACTTGATGTGCAAAGGTCTTCTGGCTATCTGAATTACATACTTATCCTTCCCAGGTTTGCCAGGGTATATTTATGAATATACTGTATTCTTATCAATTCTGTCCAGAATTTCAGGTAAGATTTCCATATTCTTATTCTGGTTTCTCTTCAGATTGCATAAATCTTTCACCTTTTTGCATATTCTTCTCGATTGCCCACCTTATCAGGATCTCAAAGCTAATTTTTGCCTGTCACTCTTAACTTTTAATTTCATTCACTTTGATTTTTCTTTTATTTTGTGGAGGAAAAAACAAATTACATTGTAGCTAAATTTTATTCAGTCCTTGCATCCATTAAATTATTTTTTTGCTGCTCATGGTTTCATGGAGCTCCAATGGGAGAAAGGAAAGCAAAAGAAACATAAAGCTATGTTATTGTGATGAGCCCCAAACCATTTTCTGTTTGTTTGAGATAACTACACTACATTATCTACACAGATTCTCATGAGCTACAAATATCAGTGACCTTAATAAACTACAAGCTACCTAGCTCATCCACAGGTTTGGCATGGATCTCCAGATACTTAAGTGGAAACATAAACAGACTTAACGCAGTCCCACTTGTGCAAGATCTTGTGTACTTTCCTCCCTATATCATAACGGCCAAAAATTGCTTGCATAATGTCTTGCACAAGTGGAAAAATCCATTTAGGATATGCTAGGTTTAACTCAGTACAAGGATTTTTTCACACTTCTGCTTGTACAGTGAAACCTAGTTACATACACAAATCTTCCAGTGGGGCCAGGGCAAAATGTGGAATTGATCAGCTAGAGAATATGTAGTGTTAAACTTACACTGAATTCTTTAGAAAGATACTTTGAAATTAACATTTGCTGATTAAAAGAAAGTATAATATGCTAATTTCTTGACATGAAAAGGTGATTACCAAAAACCAATATAGCAGCAAACATAACTGGGTTTTCATTTTGGCAGAGGACAGTTTTGCTTGGCACTCTTGAACCAAATAGACTTAAAGAATTGCAAACGGTGACGGGGTGTGAAGTCGCAACTAAAGTTAAGTATCTTGGAGTGGAAATAACTATGAAGAATATTGATTTGTTTAAAAATAATTATGAAAAATTATGGTGTAAGATGGACAAAGATTTGATGAAATGGAATAGACTTAACTTGTCCTTATTGGGCAGGATAGCTGCAATAAAGATGAATATTTTGCCAAGAATAATGTATTTGTTCCAAACTATCCCGATTGTGAAAGATACCAAACAATTTAACAAATGGCAAAGGAAAATTTCTGATTTTGTATGGGAAGGAAAGAAACCAAGGATTAAGATGAAGATTTTAATAGATGCCAAAGAGAGAGGTGGTTTTCAGCTCCCGGACTTAAGATTGTATCATGATGCGGTCTGTTTGACATGGATCAAAGATTGGATAATGCTGTTAGATAAAAAACCTTTATGCTTAGAAGCTCATGGGAATAAATTCGGCTGGCACGCATATCTGTGTTATGGGAAGAATAAGATGGACAGCTTTTTCTCTCACCATTACATCAGAAATAGTTTGTTAAACACTTGGATAAAATATAAGAAATATGGCGACGAGAGAAAGCCGCTTTGGATACTGCCAGCAGAAGTAATAAAAATAACAGCTGAATCTGATGAAGAAAGAGCGATGTCATACAATCAACTGCTTAAGATCCAAGGAGACAAAATTGAATTAAAATCTGCGGAAGAGTTAAATAATAAATATGATTGGTTTCAGATGCAACAAATTAAAAGCTTGATGGAAAATGATATTAAAATGGATGGAATTAGACGCGAGCAAACAGAACTGGAAAGGGTCCTGCTTGGAGATAATGAAAAATTAATATCGAAAGTATATAAATTACTATTGAAATGGTTTACAGAAGAAGAAGCAGTAAAATCTCAAATGGTAAAATGGGCAATTAATGTGAATAGAGAAATACAAATGGATGCATGGGAGCACCTTTGGAAGAACTCGATGAAGATCTCAACTTGTCAGAGTATTAAGGAGAATTGTTTTAAGATGATGTATAGGTGGTACATGACTCCGAAAAAGTTGGCTAGGATGAGCAAAAAGATGTCGGATAGATGTTGGAAATGTAAAAAACATGAAGGCTCTTTCATATGTGGTGGACTTGTGAAAAAGCGAAGGAGTATTGGAACATAATACAACAAGAAATCTCCAAAATTTTGGGTTATGATTTCAAGAAAATTGCAGAGACTTTTTTGCTTGGATTACAATTAGAAAAATTTCCAAAGGAAGACAGGACTTTAATTTGGTACTTGCTCTCAACTGCAAGGACATTGTATGCGCAGCTTTGGAAACAAGGAAAATACCAGAGAAATGGGATTGGATTGTGAAAGTTTTATCGTGGAGTGAACTGGACAAATTAACTAAAACCTTAAAAGACTATGACTTAGACTTATTCAAAAAGGAGTGGAAGAAATTCAAAGGATATATGGAGAAAGAGTGGAACATAAAAAGATATTGGACAATTTTTTAGTATTAACTAAAAGTATTATTTTTGATAGATTAGTGGTACCTTTAGAATTGAATTTAAATTTATAACTTCAGGGAAGTCAATATTGGAGGGAGGGGGGGTGAAATATCATATGGTTTAGTGTAAGAAAAAGATAATTAAATATTGTAACAATGTGTTATTAATAAATTGTTAAAACACGAAAAGTGTATTTTCCAAGAAAGATCCTAAATAGTTGCCAAACCATTCAGAGATGTGCTGAGGAGCAATTTATTAACTTTGCTGGAAAAAATAAGTTGTGGGGCAGAAAGAACCACAATGGAGTTAAAAATCTACCCCAAACTACATTTCTCCCTTGAGAATTGTCGTGGGTCAGTCAGAGCTCAGTGAGGACTCCTTGGGAGAAGAGGGCTCCTCAGGAGAAGACAAGTCAGGTACAGCCAACTCTAAATCAGCAGAAGCTAGCAAGCAGGAAGAGAAAATGCAAGCTGGTCAAGATTCACAGCCAACAGCTAATGCAGAACCAGGACAGTCTCCAGCCCTGAGTCAACAGGTGAAACTGAGCTGATAATTCTCAGCCCTCCAGTATCACCCACATCCTTTGAGCACTGTAGACAAAGGCTGCAAGCAGAACTGCAAGAGCGATGACAGAGTGCTCGCTTTCTGGCCTGACACCAATTGCCTGAGCAGTTACAGAATTACTTCCAAGCAGCCGGCTGCAAATTTGACTCCTAGGCACATACATATAAAAACCAGTCAAAGGAGGCTGTTAGGTGTAGAAGTAATACATTACTCTACCACAACTATATGGCAATTGCTTTGGATCCTGTCCTGCTTGTGTGACTTCTGGACCAGCTCCTAACCTTTACTCTTAGTTTTGTGTGACTCTAGCTAGCATGCCCCTTGGACCTCTCAACTATACCCCCAGACAGCTCCTCAGTAATGACTCTTTGGTTTCTGAGTTGTGAACTGAACTCTTGACTTTGCTAACTTACGCCTAAACTCTTGCTTCTTACAAGTAACTCCTGAACCTGCCCTGTGACAAGAATACTGTAAAGCAAGTCTATTTTCATCTCCTCCAGGTTTTCAATTGGCAGCTGCTCTATACCCCTCCTAGAAGACACAGAGCATGCTTGGTCCTTATCAAGACACCTTTATTTTGTCTGTGGATGGCTGTGTTTCATTACTGCTAAACATTTGGATCATAAAGTTCAGTACTAAAGGGAATAAACTCAAAACACTTGATCTGCAGAAAATACTGAGTGTTTCTGGGATATATGAGGCCTGGTTTCTCACTACTCTTCAACAGCAACCACTGCACAAATGATAGTGTTGTATGTTAGAGTTTCAGATTAGGATCCGGTTCAAATCCCCACTTTGACAAGGTGCTCAATGCCTGTGCTTCAGCCAGCTGTGCACTCTCAACTTAACCTACCTCACAGGGCTCTTGTGAGGATTAAATGAAGAGAAGAATGATATAAACTACTTTAGGTCACCACTGTGGAGGAAGGCAGGATATAAATAAGTCAGTCAGTCAGTCACATTTTATTTGTATCCCGCCCTCCCCGACCAAGCAGCTCAGGGAGGCTAACAGCAAAAAACTCAATACATACATTGTACAATAAATAACATTTAACTACAATTAATTAAAATCCACTAAAATTCTAAAAACATTAGTGCATTTAGTGCTATAATCGCTGGCAAGTTTACTTGGTAGTTTAGTAGTTTCAGCTGGTGAAGGCTGTTTGGAACAAGATGGTCTTACAGGCCCTGCGGAACTGTTCAAAGTCCCGCAGGGCCTGCATTTCTTCTGGAAGCTGATTCCACAGCTGTGGGGCCATAACAGAGAAAGCCCGAGTATGGGTACTCTAGAGTCTTACCTCCTTTGGCCCGGGGATAGTCAGCAGGTTCTTCCCTGCTGACCTCAGTGCTCTCTGGGGTTCATACGGGGAGAGAGGGTCCCTAAGGTAGGCAGGTCCTCGGCCATACAGGGCTTTAAAGGTAATAACCAGCACTTTGTAACAAATCCGGTAAATAACTGGCAGCCAGTGCAGTCCACGCAGCCCCGGCTGTATGTGCTCCCGCTTTGGGAGCCCCAGCAACAGTCTGGCAGCCGCGTTCTGCACTAGCTGCAGCTTCCAGGTTCGGCACAAAGGCAGCCCCATGTAGAGGGCATTACAGTAATCCAATCTCGAGGTGACCGTTGCGTGAATCACTGTTGCCAGGTCCCGACGCTCTAGGAAGGGGGCCAACTGCCTTGCCCGCCTCAGATGAAAAAAGGCTGACTTGGCAGCAGCTGCTATCTGGGCCTCCATTGATAATGAAGGCTCCAGTAGGACTCCCAGGCTTCTGACTCGGCGCGCCACTTTCAGTGGCGCCCCGTCAAAGACCGGGAGAGGTATTTCCCCTCCCAGAGTGCCCCGACCTAAGCAAAGGACCTCTGTCTTCGCCGGATTCAGTTTCAGCCCGCTCAGCCTTAACCAAGTTGCCACGGCCTGCAGTGCCAGGTCCAAGTTCTCTGAGGTGCAGCCAGGTCGGCCGTCCATTAGCAGATAGAGCTGGGTGTCATCTGCATACTGGTGACACCCAAGCCCATACCTCCTGGCAATCTGGGCAAGGGGGCACATATAGATATTAAATAGCATCGGCGAGAGAACTGCTCCCTGAGGCACCCCACAATGTAGTGTACGTCTCTGGGAGAGCTCACCCCCGATTGCCACCCTTTGTCCCCGATCCTCAAGGAAGGAGGAAAGCCATTGTAAGGCCGACCCCCTAACCCCAACATCGGCGAGGCGGTGGGTCAGCAGCCGATGGTCGACCGTGTCGAACGCGGCCGACAGGTCTAACACCTTCAACGGCATGCTATGACCTTCAACGGCATCTGGATCGGGGTGGCTCGGCGGTGCTGATGTTGTTAGACCTGTCGGCTGCGTTCGACACGGTCGACCATCGGCTACTGACGTGCCGCCTCGCCGACGCGGGGATTCAGGGGTTGGCCTTACAGTGGCTTTCATCTTTCCTGGAAGGTCGGGGACAAAGGGTCGCAATTGGGAGGGAGCTATCCCGGAGGCGCACACTCGATTGTGGTGTGCCCCAAGGGGCGGTTCTCTCCCCGATGTTATTTAACATCTACATGCGGTCTGTTTGACATGCGGCCTCTTGCCCAGATTGCCTGAAGGTATGGGCTGGGGTGTCACCAGTATGCTGATGACACCCAGCTCTATCTACTGATGGACGGCCAGCCTGTCTGCGCCCCGGAAAATCTTGACCAGGCATTACGGGCCGTGGCTGAGTGGCTCAGACTGAACGGGCTGAAGCTAAATCCTACGAAGACAGAGGTCCTTTGCTTGGGTCGCTGCGGCCCGGGGAGGGGGATCCCCCTGCCGGCTTTTGATGGTGCGCCGCTGATGGCGGCGGACAGGGTCAAGAGCTTGGGGGTGCTATTGGAGCCGCTTTCAAGTCCGCATTTTTTCATCTTAGGCGGGCAAGGCAGCTGGCCCCCTTTCTGGAGCGCGACGACCTAGCAACAGTGATCCATGCTACGGTCACCTCGAGGTTGGACTACTGCAATGCCCTCTACATGGGGCTGCCCTTGTCTCGGACCCGGAAACTGCAGCTGGTGCAGAATGCCGCAGCCCGGCTGCTATTGGGTCTCCCAAAGTGGGGACACATCCGGCCGGGTCTCCGGACTCTGCACTGGCTTCCAGTGATATACCGAGTCCGGTACAAGGTGCTGGTTATTACCGTTAAAGCCCTATATGGCCTGGGACCTGCCTACCTGAAGGACCGTCTCTCCCCACATGTTCCCCAGAGAGCACTGAGGTCAGGAACACAAAATCTCCTCACTATCCCCGGGCCAAAAGAAGCCCGTTTGAAAGCCACCAGAGAAAGGGCTTTCTCCGTTATGGCCCCCGTATGGTGGAATCAGCTGCCGGAAGAGGTGAGGGCCCTGCGGGACTTGGCGCAGTTCCGCAGGGCCTGTAAGACGACCCTCTTCCGGCTAGCCTATACTTAGCTAGGACGACAACTCGATGTAACTGGCCAGCCATCTGTTTACAGGAAATTGAAATATTCTGTTTTTAAGGTTTTAACTGTTTAAATATTTAATTGTTTTATACTTGAAATTGTTTAAATTTTATGTTTGATTAATTGTTGGAAGCCGCCCTGAGCCATTCGTGGGAAGGGCGGGATATAAATCTCGAATAAATAAAAAAATAAATAAATAACATCAGCACTGCCACACCGCCTCGATCCAGATGCCGCTGGAGGTCATCCACCAAGGTGACCAGCACTGTCTCTGTCCCATGACCCGGGCAAAAGCCGGACTGGCAAGGGTCTAGGATGGAAGCGTCATCCAGAAAACCCTGTAACTGCAACGCCACTGCCCTCTCTATAATTTTACCTAAAAACGGTAAATTCGAGACCGGCCGGTAGTTTGCCAATTCGGCCGGGTCTGCTGTACTTTTTTCAAGAGGGGTCGGACCAAGGCCTCTTTTAAGGGCGTTGGAAAATGCCCCTCCAGGAGGGATCTATTTATGATGTCCCGTAGAGGACATCTAAGCTCCCTCAGGCAAGATTTAATTAGCCAAGAGGGGCATGGGTCTAAATTGCAAGTTGTTGGGCGTGCAGAGAAGAGAATTCCGTCGACTTCCTCCAGGCTGAGCGGGTCGAAATGATCCAGGACTAAACCTGAAGACAGGCACGGAGCCTCCAGTTCGTGTACTGTATCCAATGTGATGGGCAGGTCCTGGCAGAGCGACGTGATTTTGTCTGCAAAAAATTTCGCAAAAGCCTCACAGCCTATTTCCAATTCTTTAACATTTGGCTTGCCCTGGGGCAGTGTAGTTAAATCTCCAATTATTTTGAACAATTGTGCCGGGCGCGAATTTGCAGACGCAATCTTGGCTGCGAAGTAATCTTTCTTCGCAGCCTTGAGTGCCGTCTCATATGACCTCATAAGCGTTCTATAAGATGTTCTCGCCGCTTCGCCACGAGTGCGCCGCCACTGCCTCTCTAGTCGTCTGAGTCCTTGTTTCAGCTGGCGTAACTCCGAGGTGTACCATGGAGCCAGCTTCAAATGAGGGCGCAGAGGACGTCGAGGTGCGATCTCGTTGATTGCCCCAGTTAGCCGATCTTGCCAGGCATCAACTAGGGGGTCAAGGGAATCGCCAGGGAGCCAGGGGTCCCAAAGAGCCATCTGGAACCGTTCCGGGGCCATCAGGCTCCGCGGGCGAGGCAAAATAGGCTCTCCGCCCTTACAGGGTTGGAGTGGCGTCTCCATATGGGAGTGGCGTCTCCATACCCCTCCCCCCCGCCCACTAATCCGCGATTGATGAAAGACCGAGTAAGTAAATAAATAACTTGGTTAAATATGGAAGGCAGATAAAAGGTTGATTGTGGAAAGTAGAGAAGGATGCAGGGAAAGGCGAGGATATGGGTGCTGCCAGGAGGAAGAAAAAAGGAAATACTGTGGAAAGAGGAATATAAGGTCTTTGTAATTAGCTAATCACTATATAGGAAGCCAGATTGTGTCAGTATTCATTAAAATATTGTGATTGATCATGGTAATACAATTGGATGATAACAGCTCATGATGCCATGTATTTTCTAATGTAAAACAAGAGTGTCTTAAAAATGCATTTTGTTATGTTTAGTTCTGCAGTTTTTAAAATGCTCCAATGGCAATTATGGCAACACAACCATATCAGCAACAGTCCTGCCTGAAGAGTACACTAATAAAACTTGCCCCTGCAAAGCAAAGCATTCATGAACAAGCTAGGGTACATCTTTGAGTTGAACAATTTATAGACACCTGAAACAGCTCTTAGAATATCTGAGATCTACAGTTTCATCATTTTCCATATAACAATAGGAAAAAGAAATTTTTAACTACCTTCAGATAGTTCACTGGATCTGTTTATTTGTTCAAGTTCCCATCCAAGATGAAGTGACTCATCCATACTTTGCTTCTGAGCCATTTCTAGAGTCATGTTTTCCTCCATAAGTTCCTCAATTTTCTTCCGATCCATATCACGTTCCTTAAATATTGTTTACATGAAGCTCTTTTAAAAGTCCTCTCAAATTGCAAAAACATATCTTTGGAGATTTGTTTAAACAGAAGCTAGATCAGGCTACATAAAATAGCTTTTCTCGTAACTATTTCTAGGTATTTCTGCTGTATTTAATCATATCAAAGGTATGGTTACATTTGGAAAAGTGACTTCAAAGTGACAGTAACTGCAACAAACCCCCAACTTCTGCAGTACCAAAAACTATTTTGCTGACTTTGAATGTTAAAGTTAATAATAGTTCATTTTTTAAATCTATACATATGAGAGCTTATCTTGTATGCCTGATGATGGAAAGTGCCCTCAAGATACTGACAATGTATGCTGAATCTGGAGTATTTTCAAAACAAGAGCTGAACAGATGTGGTTTGCCATTGCCTGCCTCTGATTAGCAACCCTAGACTTCCTTGGTGGTCTCCCATCCACCCTGCTTAGCTGCCAAAATCTGGCAAGATTGGGCTAGCATGGGCTATCCAGGCTAGGGCTCTTATATGCTTACCATCTCCATATCATGTAATTTAGCTTTTAACTGTAAATTCTCCTTCTCCAGTTCATGCAATTTATCTGAACGAGCCCGGGTCCCCTCCAACTGATCTTCCAACATTGTCTTTGTTTCCAACAATACTTGATTATCTTCTTTGAGTTCCTATATAAATAAAACAGATATATTAAGCGTGTACTTACTGTATGCAAGTGTTAAACAAAAAAAACCATAGAAAATTAGTTTTTCAAAATGTTATATGTTATTTAAATCTTATAAAAGTATCTCACAAAAATGTATTTGGCAATATGAATATTAGAAACATAGGACTGGATTCAAAAGTATTCTTTGTGATAGGCATTTCACACATTTCTCCCTTTAGCTGCAACACCCTTTTTCCCCATATAGTGTCTAAGGAAACCTTGACCTTTAGAAGCAGCTTTCTTGGGTGTCCCAAGGTGCTGCAGAAGACAAGGAGAGGCAGGGAAGTTTCATTGTATGACCAGAGGTATACTTTCAAGGTTCTTTGGATCCAATCCATAATTCTTAATATTGAGCTAAAATTCATTTAAAATTCAAATTTTACTTTGGAACCCACCAAGATAAAGTCCAAATTCAAATGCCAAAATTTCAGATAGTAAATATCAATATGGAACCCCAGTGCAGGTAGGAAGTCTTGTGATTTTGCCCTAGCAACACTATATCCTACAATGGGTGCTGATATTCTTGTGCATACTTTTGACACTCACGCCAATCCATTCAGATGCTGTGAACAGCAAAGTTCTGGTTATGTCTCCAGAACAGTAGATTTTCCTTGCCGTTTCTGGGCATTCCAAAAGCCAATAGTAAATTCCTTGGATTAAAATCCTGAAAGTATGCTTTTTTAAGCATGTAAAAGGTAAGCATAAATTAACTAAAGCCAATTCCTGATTACAAAGACTGTGCTGAGGGGTGCAGACAGAGCACACATTTCAACAATACCGTTGACTGTAATCACAGAATCACAGAGTTGGAAGAGACCTCCAAGGTCATTTAGTCCAACCGCTTGCACAATGCAAGAACTTCACAAATACCTCCCTCCCACACATACATCCCCAGTGACCCTGCTCCACACCCAAAAGATGGCAAAAAACCTCCAGGATTTCTTGCCAATCTGGCCTAGAGAAAATTTTCTGACTGACCCCAAACGGGCAATCGGCATTTCCCTGGGTGTGTAAGAAAGGGTCACAAGAACTAAGCACTGATGCAGCCTTTTTTGCCCTCCTTCTCATGATCTGCCTAATTCATAGAATCAGCTTTGCTGTCAGATGGCCGTCTAGCCTCTGCTTAAAAACCTCCAAGGAAGGAGAGCCCACTACCACTTGAGGAAGCCTATTCCACTGAGGAACCACTCTAAATGTCAGGAAGTTCTCCCTAATGTTTAGCCAGAAACTCTTCTGATTTAATTTCAACCTGTTGATTCTGGTCCGCACTTCTGGGGAAACAGAAAACAATTCTGCACTATCCTTTATATGACAGCCTTTCAAGTACTTGAAGATGATGATCATATCACTTCTCAATTGGCTCCTCTTCAGACTAAACATACCCAGTTCCTTCAACCCTTCTTCAAAGGACTTGGTCTCCAGACTCCTCACCATTTTCATTACCCTTCTCTGGACACATTCCAGCTTATCTATATCCTTCTTAAACTGTGGTGCCCAAAACTGAACACAATACTCTACTGTAGGTGAGGTCTAACCAGAGCTGAGTAAAGTGGTCACTTCACGTGATCTGGACACTATACTTCTGTTGATAATCAGATCTTTCATTTTCATTTAGAAAAGAGATTCATGATACATGGACAGTTTCAAATCCAAGAAAGAGTACCTTCAAAGCTATGGGCTCCCCTTTACATCTGCTGTAAAAAACTACTAGCAATTGTGCATTCAGGGGACTTGGACTGGAGGGGTATGTAAGTATTGTTCCCCTACATCATTTTCCTGATGAAAATGCTACATACACATAGCTGATATTTGCCTCCAGGAGAAAAACATACAGGAATACATAAGGGTGTTCATTTTTCCCATGGCGAGCAGACAGCAACTCAAGGTGGGTGAATGTGATTTGCATCAGGAAAATGGCATGGAAGATAGGACTAAAAACCCACCCACAACCCACTCCCTATATAATGCCCCTGATCCGAATCAAACATTTATCCATCTAATGTTTGCTATTAGATTTAAAAAACAAAAGGTTATGTGAGATTCAGAGTAGAGGTCTCCCACATCATGTGTAGTTTGGCCCTGTATTTCAATTTCCACATCTGTCTCTCAGACCTGAGAGAAAATGAAGATCACCAAAATTATATACCTCTGGCACAAAGTGGTAAACTGGGACTCTTCCACAAATGGAATGTTCTATGAAAACGAACAGACAAGACCTTTAATAAAACATTTAAATTTCAAGTTACCTCTACTCTAGCCTTGTAGAATTCAATATCATGTAGCCTCTCTTTGTATCTGCTGACTTCACTTTCAAGCTTATCAACACGGATTGCCTTCTCTCTAAGAGCATCTAGCTCATCTCGGTACACCCTGGCAGAACGTGCATCCGAAAGCAAATTCATATTCTAGCAAATGAGAGAAAATTCTATTTTACTCAAAATCGGATCTGGTAGAAAATAAAACTGATACTGCACAGTAAACATCAATTGACAGAAGAGTTAGTTTTCATGAAAGTTTGGACAACTAAAGCATTAAGCAATAAAATTATTGATGGTACTGAACAAATTAAGCATATGTGGATCCATGTAAGAACTATAATTGCTCCTAGCAAAAGTCTGCTTAACTGAGAACATGCTCCCTTGACATATGTATCAGTGATTAAACTGGTAAAAATAAATAGCTACACTTGTGCCAAGCATAAAGGCTTGAGAAGCAATTTCATGTTTCCAAACCTCTTGCTGTAGTCTCTTTAATTCAACTTCAATCTGTTCCAGTTCTTGTTTACAATCCAGCAACTGTTCAGTCTTTTCCTCACTTAAAAAAAAAAAGTCAGTTAAAATATGAAACTAAAGTCTTAGTTTACAACCTCCCCTCCCCCAGAGAGAGAGAAAAAGACAGAACTAATTAAATATTATCTTCATCATTTACTGAGGACTAGAGATGTAAAGTTTCTGGAATTTTTTAAGTCATCCGAACAAAACCGCAGGGAGAGGCAGAATGCTTAGAAATTGAAATACACACAATACTGACTTTTCTATCAAACCTAAACCTATTTTGCTGCTTTAACAACATGAAATGTTACATTTATAAATTCTTAGCATATACAATTGTATTATTTGGCATATTTATAGATTTGGATCCAGATAGCTTTTTCACTCAACCTCACACCTAATTCCCCACCTTGCTACAGTCCTTATCCCACACTTCTCTTGTCCACACAGATCCTATGGTCCTCAGCACATTCTTTTTGGAGGCTACAAGAGATATTACCCTCCCCTTTTCACCAGCAAAATGCTGGCTGGATCCAACTCAACAAATTTAGATTCTGTGGATGTAGAGTTTTGGTGATCTGACAGGCGATTAAAATACCAGACAATCTGATTAAGTAAAGGACACATTCTTAATCTCACAAAAGGGATTACTGAAGTAGCAGAAGCTAGAAACCCTACAGTCGACTGGAAACGGCATTTCTAAAACTTCTGAACTGAGACCAGGATAGCTCTACTCCTTTCTTGTGGAGAAAAATCCAAATCCTTAAACAGAGCTCTGAATGAGGCTTAGTCTAAATCAGAGGCGTTGAATTCATTTGTTACAAGGGCTGGATATGACATAAATGTCACTTCGTTGGGCTGGGCCATGTGTGCCATAAAATGTAACATGAGGCATCATGAAGGTGATTTAATATGTCAAATGGCAATAGCGGGTGAATGACAATAGCAGGCTTCATTGGATTAGGTGTGATATGCAAAGAGGTAGTAGGTGTGGAGATACTAGCATTGGTAATGAGACTGGAAATCTAGGTCTCAATTCCATCCAGGAGGATTCAGTCCAGGAGGATGCAAAGAATAAATGGACATGTCTGACATTATAAACCCCAACATTCAGTTGCTGTCCTAAGAGTAGCAGTGCTCTCACAAAGGAATTTCAAAGGAAGATTAGAAAGAGAAACTGCTGAATTGCAACTGATATTGAAGCTCAAGACAAAGTGCCATCCTGGACTCGTTACCAATGTGCGACATCTGAAATCACTCCACTCTACATGATATAAGGGTCAATTCAAGTGTTCTAATTTCTAATCAGGGTCTTTTTGAAAGAAAATAAATCCAGATAGGAACAGTCTGTGCCCTAATATGCAAAGAAGTTTCTGCTACAAAAAAACCCCTGGGAACAGAGAAATCTAATCCTTTAAAAAATCTTTTCAGAATAAGCCAAAATAATTTCCTCAATGTACATTTCCTCAGTGTCCATCCACCCATCCTCCAAAGCAGAAGTATGATTGTACACAAAAGCTTATGTCTGAAATAAAACATTGTTGGCCTTGAAGCTGTTGTGGGACCCCAACTTTTGTTTCCTCTTTCTCTCTTTCCTCCCCTCCCTTCCTCCCCAAAAGAGAAGCAGCCCCAGAGAAGGAAGCAGAAGCTGTGTGTTTGTGTGTGTTTGCGTGGGGGAGGAGGCTCTCTCTCTGTATCTGTTCTGTGTGTGTGAGAGAGAGGAAAAGGGAGGCAAGAGGCAGGAAACAGGAAGCAAGGAGCCACTAGGAAGCTGTGTGTGTGTGGGGGGGGGGGGGGGAAGCAAGCTACAGTGCGACTACAGGAGCAGTCATGGAAAAGAAAGTTCCTCAGGGGGTGGATTTGAGCCCTCCGAAGGCCAAGTGCATCCCGCTGGCAGCATGCTTGACACACCTGGTCTAAATGGTTCAATTTGGCATATTACCAAGTCTGAGATAATGTCTGGTATGACCACTTTTGTTGATTGTTCTAAACGTTAATTAGTGTTATGTGGTATAATTCCCCCACACATCAGGATTTGTGCCCCTCTCTCCCCCCCAAAGGCTTCTTATCCCTTAAATCATTGTCAAATACTAAAAAGAACTCATAGAAAGGGAACCACAGACTCAAACAACTAGATAGTCTCTATTCTCTCAGGCCACTTGGAACTGAAACTCTGTGACAGAAGAGACCACAAAGATTAGTTCTATGTGAGCATTATCTAATACTTCAGAATGCCATGTATGAACATAGTTCTTCTGATGGATTCCCAAGGTGGCGAGCTACCTCCTCAACATGCCAAATGCACGTGGTAATTCTTCCAAGAAAATACGTAACATGAAAATGTCCTGGCATATTGTTTAGTCTTAAATTTCAGAGTAATATCTACATGATCTTTCCAATCTGGTTTCAGGCCTGGTTATGGTACTGAAACATCCTTGGTCACCTTGCTGGATGAGCTGCAACAGAAAACGGAGAGAGGGAGTGTGAAACTGCTAATTCTCCTGGATCTCTCAGTAGTTTCCTACACCACTGACAATGGTATCCTTCTGGATTGATTTTTCAATATTTTGCTGTGATATGACTTCTTTTCTGATTTCCCCCGCTACAGCTTCATCAATATGTCAATTAAATAATTCTTACAAATTCACAGGCTAAATCTTTTTCTTTTGCCTTTGTTACATTAACTAAGGAAACAGAATGCAGCCAGACATGACTCCTTAATGAAACCTTTAAAATTGCAAATTACCAAACTATTATAGGTTATCACCTATAATAGGGCTCAAATCCAACCCCTGAGCAACTTTCTTTTCCTACTTTCTTTTCCATGACTGCTCCTGTAGTCGCACTGTAGCTTGCTTGCCCCCTACCAGCTCCCTAGTGGCTCCTTGCTTCCTGTTTCCTGCCTCTTGCTTCCCTCTTCCTCTCTCTCACACACAGAACAGGCACAGAGAGAAGATTTCTTGCTGTGCTATCTGCTGCATACCTAGCTGTTAAAGTTCATTGTTCGAAGAACCATCACAGACTCCATTTGGAGTACCTTGGCTATCCCTCTCCCTGTCAAGGTTTGCATCAAGGCATGGTGAAATCTTTTCTTCAGAAAAGAGCTGGTGACAACCTATAATAGTTTGGTCATTTGCAATTTTAAAGGTCAATGAAGAAGAGATAGACATATGGACCAGTAGTAACAGCCAACAGATCCTTCATCATAGGGAGTGCTATCAGACCCATGGATTCAGAACAGAGGACCCTAAAAAGTGCTGCTGGAGCAGAGCAGCAAGCCACCTCTCTGTCTAAATTACCTAGCTCTGAAGAGCTGCTTCCTATACAGCTTTGTCACTATATGAGATCAGAGTAGGTATCAGGGATGGTTGAAAAGGCGTCTCCAATTCAGAATTTTGCACAGAATGATTGTTTTCTCTGTCAGAATAGACATCCACAATAACATGCTGCACATCAATCAATGGTCTTAGATTTTTCTGGGTACCCTTGATAATCACGAGATGGTGAATCAAAAAATAATGGGTGGTTATTGTTTTTACAAGCATTATCCATGTGATAATGAGGAACTGGGCACAGATGGATATAGTATGAAGAAGCTCAGACATTCCTAGTCATCTCCACAGACTGGCTGAAGGAAGATGGTTTCATTCTTTTTCTTGCTTATCTTGCCTAATCATAAAAATGCTGCAAATGATGCCTCCTATCCAAGGACATGTGAGTTCCCCACCCCCCAGCAGCACTTTTAAACACAAAGCCCTATCACTTCTGGCTTTCAGAGTAAACTATTTGAAACAGGACAGGAAGACATGTCACGTCTTTCTCTGAGGAACAAAGGAGGTTTCAAAGAATGACCAAGAATATTTGTGCCATTTTTGCTCCACAGTACTCCACACTTTCTGAATGCTGCTATCTGAGTCACTGGAGAAGATGATGAAACAATAATGCGTATATATTTTTGAACAAAAGACAATAAAAAGAAAAAAACAATTAATACATCCATTCTACCATCAAATTAATACATCCATTCTACCATCAAATTAATACATCCATTCTCCATCAAAGAGAGAACTGAAAAAGGAGATGCTCCCCCTCTACTCAGATGATAGAAACCATTGTAGGGAGAGGGGAGCTTGTAGCTGCTGGGTCTTGCTCCAACCTGGCCTGAAGCAGCCAACAGGCAGAGGGTTTTAGCAGGCTGGGAAGGGGATGCTCTCTAATTCCCTTTTCCAGTGAGCACACACATACACAGTGATTTATTGTGATTTATCAGATGTGATTTATTGCCTGGAGGCTCTGTCCACTTTTCTTCACTCCTTGCTCCCAGTTATCTGGTTCCCTCACCTAGCTGGGTGCCACTAGGTCCACCTGCAATGTTTATTGAGTCTGCCTAAAGTGTTGCACTTGCTTAGCTACTTAGTCCTCTTCCTCCTCCCAACTCCTGACTGCAGCCATCCTTAAATCTACCCCGAGGAGTCACTTCCCAACTGGAGCCAAGGGAGGGGTCCAGGCCAACGCCTCTCTCCTTGGCTCCACCAACCCAAAGAACTCTCTCCCCAGATAGGGCCACCCTTGCACCTAATAGCCAACTCTGGCCCAATGGGTACCCTTCAAGTGAGACCTGCACAATTGGCTCAATTCAGCCTCCCCCTTTACCCAGCCACACCCTCCTGGAATCAGGTCAGTCCAACTGGCCCCTTGTACCACAGAGCTCCTCACACTCCATTGCTTTTTCTAGCATTTTCCAGGGTTGGCCTGTGTAGGAAACAGTTCCCATGTGGGGAATACAGAAACCACAAAGATGAACTCCAATAGACTGGCTAGCAATATATCTTAAATTACAAAGATCCTTAAATCAAAAGTATAGCTATCTGTGAACAGTAATTTGTTCTATGAATTCTGTATTTTTTAAAAATGCAACGTAAATTATTATGTGCAGTAGTAAATTATTTTCATATCTTAATTAAACTTTAAGATTTTATGGTTAGCAGGAATTTGTTTACAAATAAGTTTCTTACACATGGTAAAATGCTAAATGTTCTCAGTGATGCCTATGCTTCCAATTGCATGCTTCAGCTGAATTCCAAAAGGAATTGTCTTTAATTATACAGAACATACCAGTGTTCACTATTTAGGCTATTAACTGTCAATCAAATTAATAACCACAATTTGCATTAATTTTCCTTGTGCAGCTGTTTACAGAGTATCTTGGGTACACTCATTTCAACAGACATGTTATAATCCAGTCATCAGAAAATAAGATCTATTTCTTTTATTGTATTACAGTACTCAAGATGACTAAAATGTATTACTTTGAATGTAGTGATGAGGCGGAGAGGGAGCCAACTAAAGATAACAATTAACTCTGCCAGTTAACAACCTAGTCAAAACTTTCCTACAAAGTGCACTGTTCTTAGTATTTTTAAAGACATAGATTATGCTGAAAATGTTCCTCTGACTCACCATATGATAAAGATGACTGCTGGAACCCTAACTCTTTTACTGAACAAAGCAAGATCAGTGACGAAAAACCTATCAATTGACCAAGGTGAAGCCATTATATATAAATGGTAGTAGTTTTGCTGATTCCCCTTCTCACTGTAGACCCCCACACTGACTCCGGGGGGGGGGGGGGGACAGTAGCAAAACATTAGAAAACCCCTTTCTGTCATGACTACAGAGCTCACATAGAATAGTGTCAAAGCTAAAGTCTACCAATCAGTAAACTTAAAAAGTTTTGCCAAATAAATGCTTGGTTGAGAAACAGATACTAACGTAACAAATTTCTGTAACATTTTAGCATGTTTTAAATGGTGTAGTGTATTGTTCTTAAAACAAAAGGCATGAAGGAAGAAAGAACATGAAGATGGTAAGATCTCATCATTATTGGGGTACAGTACAGTAGTAATGAACTGCCTAAAAATAGTAAGGTGCACAATTTCTACTCTAGTTGTATTTCCTGAGCTATAATACACACCAGACACATTAATACCTCTCAGTATTTATATAAATAAATGCATAATATATCCCTAACACTACAAGATCAAGCAAAACTGTGTCTCCTTCTTCTAGAAAGGAAAGGAAAGGTCCCCTGTGCAAGCACCAGTTGTTTCCGACTCTGGGATGACGTTGCTTTCACAACGTTTTCGCAGCAGACTTTTTACGGGGTGGTTTGCCATTGCCTTCCCCTCTCTGTCTCGGCTTGACTTCGCGAACGAAGATTTAAGAAGGGTGCAGTAGTCCACATCTGCTGCAGGCTCGCTGGTGGCTGACAAGACCAATGCGGGACAGGCAGATCCGGCCACAGTGGCTGCAGGGAAAAGTCTGATTTGGGGTTGGTGCTGTCGTCTCCGGGTCAGCATCAGGCGACCAATACCCTGAACCGCCTACATGCAGGATCGGGACTGCGGCTTCCAGTGGCATCTTCCACCTGCCGTTTCGCCCCTTGCCCATCGCTGCAGGACTTGGTGTGTTGTGGGTTGTGGATGTGGATATGCCCTTCAGGCCTGCGCAGAGGAATTTTTAGGTGAAGCACAGTGTGCGCAGTACTGGCTCCACCCTTTCACCTTGGGGTCATCTGCCATGGCCCAGTAAGCTGGGACGCCAGCAGCGAGTCCTCCAGGTGGTAGGTGTTACATTAACGAGCTCTATCTGCCCGGGTTTGATGTTAGAGTTTTCCTTCTCTTGGCTGGTGAGGTTGGTGAGCCCAGCCTGCCCATCCGGTTATACCACCGGACATTCGGTCGCACCATGTCGTGGCAAACTCTGTGAGAAACGGGGGGGGGGGGGGGACCAGCGAGAAGGTGTTGCCACGGATGCAGTAATGCAGGAGAGGCCATTGCAGTGACCATCTGCCAGGCATAGCCGGACAGTGACCACGCGGCGTTCACTACACCGGGAAGGAGAGGCTATGTATTGCGCATACACTTTCCCTGGGGGGGCAGGATACCCAAGAGGGAGCCCCCCCCTCCCCCCAACTTTTAAGACTAGTGAGGTTTTATTGAAGGTATGAGCTTTTTGCCTTGTTACAGAGAGGGGAGGAGGGAGATTTGTTGGGCTTGTTATGGGTGCAACTGGGTTCCCCTCATCTTTTTCATTGTATTAATGCCCTCCAGTCTTTCTCAATAGGAAAGCATGTGAACTATTTAGAAGAGAAATAACAAGCAAGCATTAGGCTGAGTGTATGCAGCCCAGGTTTACCCAGGAAATTTCCATTGATTTTTCTTTCACATTTTCCTTTGATTGGGGATCTTGAATTTAGACTTCCCAGATAGTAGGCTGATACTAATCACTGTACATGGCTGTCTGTTCTTGTACTGCCACATAGGAGTTGTAGTTATTTTTCTGGAGAAGACTATAGTTTTGCAGACAAGCACATAGCCCTCAATCTGTGCCATGGTGCCTTCACATAGTCTTGACCAGCACATGAAGCTGTACAAAACTTATGTACAAAAGCTCACAATGCCCAAATGCTTCATGTTTTCCTCTAGGTCTGAGGCTCAAAGCATTGACTATGAGATCTTTGTAATGAATGTCAATAAATCAAAAGTAGGTTTGCAACTTATAGATGTGCACACTTGAACAACACCTGAACAACATATTCAAGATTGGTACAGTACAGGCATTGTCTGCAGCTTTTGATGCAATAATTCATAGCAAGAGATGGCATTTATCAGACTGTAAAACAAAATATTCCAAGAGTGCTAATGTTTTAAGTAAAAAAAAATTGTTTGTCTGTGCCCCCTTTATACGGTTTGCCTTCCCCAGTCTTTTACTTTCCCACCAGCAAACTGGGTACTCATTTTACCGACCTCAGAGGGATGGAAGGCTGAGTAAACCTTGGGACGGCTACCTGAATCCAGCTTCCGCTGGAATCGAACTCAGGTTGTAAGCAGAGAGTTCAGACTAGAACTAGAGTTCTTCTAGAAAATGGGTGGCCAAACTGCAGCTTGGGAGCCACATGTGGTTCTTTCACACATATTGTGTGGCTCTCAAAGGCTCCATCACCTAATCAGCCAGCTTGGAAAAGGCATTTGTCTCTTTAAATCAGTTCAGTTCAGACCTTTATTGGCATAAAAGCAATAATGATTCACAATCAAAAGTAGATACAAAGGCCTGAAGTATAGCAAGAACAATATATAAAACAATCAATTAAAATAGCAGCCAATGATACAAATCAAGAGTAGACACCCAGCAATTAAAATGCAGTAGTATGCCTAGATTTAATTTTATAGGCTTCTACTAAGAAATTCGCAACACATGTAGTAATGTGGAGATTAACATCGTCTAAAAACTAGGTTAGAGTTTTCCTTTGAGTAAATACATTGTTTTGGAGGTATTCAGCTAAAAATTGTCTATGTTGTAAGGCCAGGAAAAGACATTCTAAAATAATATGGGATATAGAATCAAGGACTCCTAATTCACATGGAAATAATCTATTTTGGAGAGGTATCTTTCTAAACCCTCCAAAGAGAACTGTTGATGGGAAGGCATTTAAACGTGCCAGAGTAAAAGTCCGACAATAGAATGGGGAATCTAAAGTAAAAAAATAATGGAGTATCTTCCCATGTCTTTGGAGTATACCTAGATTGGCTGAAGAGCGAACAGGGGGATGTGAGGAGAACACTTTTTGGTATTCGTGATCCATAAGCCTTAGTTGGATTGTTCTTAAAATATGTTCTTAAAAGAGTGTCCACCTCAATATCAAGTTTTTTGTAGTTTGTGGGTAAATGTAGAGAGCCAAGTGGTGCTCTTTAAATCACTTCTCCAAGCCAAGCCAGCCGGGGGCTTGGAGAATAAGTTGCTTTCTTTCCACCTCTCCCTCCCTCCCCCTCCATCTATTTGCCTCCCTCCCTCCCATGTCATGTGGCTCTCAAACATCTGAGATTTATTCTCTGTGGCTCTTACTTTAAGTTAGTTTGGCCAACCCTGTTCTAGAATGTTCAGAGGCATAATCCTATAGCTCCTCCATCCTGTAATAACCCTATTTTCTGGAAGAACCACAAAGTCTGTTGCTCCCCTTTGTATACTTACAGCTCTTGTCTAAGTCTTCTGATCTTTGCTTTGGCATCTGCGAGCTCCACTGATAAATGCTGTCTGCTTTCAGTACGTTTCATGCCTGGAGATCCACAAGGTGATTGTGCTGCTGATGCATGAGGTAGAAAATGGAGAGAGTCTCTTTCTTCAGAGAGCTCTATGATAGTCTAAGGAATAATAGAACCTTAGTTTTTGTAGCAAGAAAATGTAGCATATCACAGACACGTGAAACAAACTAATATGAACTCAAACTAATATGAACTCAAAGAGTAGACGTCCTAATATGTGGGTACAATTCAGCTGAAAGACCTATTTAGTCCTCTGTACTACAGAAATTTCTAGGATAATGCAATCTGAATTACTTAGCTCAATTACTTCATGAATTTATTTGCAAAGTTCTTGTCTTGCTTTTGAGTTCATCTGATGTGCAGATTTTTAATCTACTTATCTCAAGTACTTATCTCACTGACATCCTATTATTTTAATGGCAAGAAAAGTCATATTTTGTAGCTTATTGATCATTTTACCCAACAACTATTCTCAGTATTATGGCACAGAGTTTTTTAAAAGCACAAAGCATCATGAAAACTTTAGGAAATTTAACGCAATTCGGTGTTTTGACTGTACCTACTATTCCATCAAATCAGCAACATTAACATTTCCAGCTGCATTGTTTGTACATTAGTCCCTTAGCCTTTTGTGTTAGTGAAATTAGTACGCTATCTCTTTTAATGATCTATAATTCCTAAACAATATATCTAAAAGACTGGTAAAAGATACATACCTCAGAATGCTCATCTCGTTCATCTATAAGTTTTTTTAAATGCAATGCCATATTTTTAAGGAGGGGCTCAATATACTCTTGTGACAGAGCACCATCTTCCATCCACTGTAGATCAAAAACATTTTCCTGATTATGTGTCACCTGCAGAGAAAAGGATCAATTCAAAGTGAAAATTTAGGTATTTAAACAGTAAACATCAAAATACGCACTTATGTACTGTAATGTGAACGTGGCTAGGAAGGAGGTATACTTTTACTTGCCACCTAGCTGACAGCTGATTTTAACAGGGGGAGAAGCAATCCCAATGAGCAGCCCACCCTGGAATTACTAAGAGGTAACCTAGATCGGGAACCTAGATCGGGCTCTGCAGGCTGTAGCGACGTGGCTCAGATTGAGTGGGCTGAAGTTGAACCCAGCGAAGACAGAGGTCCTTTGTGTGGGTCGCGGCGCCCTAGGAGGGGAAATAGCTCTCCCAACTTTCGACAGCGCACCATTGAAACCAGTGCGCCAGGTAAAGAGTTTGGGTGTTTTACTGGAGCCTTCATTATCAATGGAGGCCCAGATAGCAGCCACTGCCAAGTCAGCATTCTTCCACCTGAAGCGGTCAAGGCAGTTGGCCCCCTTCCTGGAACGCCGTGACCTCACAACAGTGATCCATGCAACGGTCACCTCAAGATTGGACTACTGTAATGCCCTCTACTTGGGGCTACCTCTGTGCTGGACCCGAAAGCTGCAGCTGGTGCGTCGGCCAGGCTACTATTGGGGCTCTCGAAATGGGAGCACATACGGCCGGGGCTGTGCGGACTGCACTGGCTGCCAATCACCTACCGAGTCCAGTACAAAGTGTTGGTTATTACCTTTAAAGCCCTATATGGACGAGGACCAGCCTACCTAAGGGACCGTCTCTCCCCATATGAACCCCAGAGAACACTGAGGTCAGTGGGTAAAAATAAAATGACCACCCCTGGGCCGAGAGAGGTCAAACTCCAAAACACCAGAGCACGGGCCTTTTCAGCCGCGGCTCCTGCACTGTGGAACCAGCTTCCGGAGGAAGTGCGGGCCCTGCGGAACCTTGACCAGTTCCGCAGGGCCTGCAAGACCGCCCTTTTCAGACAAGCCTATGCTGATATCGACTGCTGAGTTGCTAGGAATAAAAGAACCGCCATATATAATACTACCATGGAACTATCTAAACTGGCAGAACCAGCGCCAGAACAGTTTTATTGCTGCCAGATACATTTAATGTAACTTAAATTATGTATTTTAACTCAATTAACTGGTTTTTATGTTTAATTTTTAACTGTTAAATTTAAAGTTTTACCTATTTATGTTAATGTATGGAATGTTGTTAGCCGCCCTGAGCCGCCTTGGCGGGGAGGGTGGGATACAAATAAAATCTATTATTATTATTATTATTATATAAGAGGAAATGTGCTGGCAAATTGAGGTATTCTGGTTTCACATGCTACCTAGCCACACTTGTTGATTACACCTTTATCGCAATGCCTGGTTATATACAAGGGAAACTTGTGAAAAACATAGTAGTAAAGAAATCTAATACACTTTAGAAGTAATCTATCACATTTCAGTTTTAAAAGGGAATACGCAAGCCCAATTCTATGCATGTTTACTCAGATAAATACTGATATTTGCTCCACAGTGGTACACCTAGGATTTCAGAATATTCCTTTGTGTGGAGTCACTATAAATTTACTGCAAGCAAAGAAGTGCTAAGTAGAAATTTATTACATCCAGAGATTACACACTATACCACACCAATTAAATCTGGGAAATAACGTTAGCATTACCATAAGTAATTTTCATAATGTGTGTTGCAAAACATTCAAAAGAAACTGAGAAATATTTAACAGGAAATGGCACCACCTGATATATCACAAAGGCTCTGAAAGGATTCTGGTGGTACAACTTCAAATTGATGATATGCTACACAGTCATATAATGCTTTGTAAATACAATTCATACTCTTCAGAATCAGGGCAGATAAAAAAAATTTTTTAATAAGATTTACCTCTTGTATGTGGGCAGCAACAGCTGCTCTCATATCAAAGTCTAAACTCTGGATCCTTTCAATGAACTCTTCTTTCTTCTGACACTAAAACATTCATATTAGCCAGAAGTCACTCTATCTTAAAAACACTTCAAATATTTATTTCAATCACATACTGCTGTTTACAGAAATAATTAACTCAGTATTATGATGCAGCATAAAACAAAACTTTTCAGCTGTCTAGATAGCTGATGATAGCTGATGATCATTCAAAAATATATAGTTTTATAAAATTCTTGCATGAAAGCTCATACCCTACCACAATTTTTAAGATGCTATTGGACTATTACTCTTCTCTCTGAAAAGATTTTGCAGAGAAATAAGAATTCCCATTCCTGCACAAGATCAAGTTGAATTTCCATTTCCATTATGAAAATGTAGTTCCAAACTCACCCCTTCAGCTTCTTTCTATTCTTCCCTTATAACTGACCTGTCTTAAGAACTGATAAGGCTGTGTATTTAGAGACCTTATGCCTTCTGAATGCAATTTGTCAGAGGAAAATTGCCCACTGAGTTCCTAACTAACACATGTAAGAAAAACAATCACACAGTAGGGAAGTCATTCAGTTATTAGACCAAAAGGTCAGGGCCAGGGGTTTTTTTTCTGGAAAAAGAGGTGCTGGAACTCAAGAGGGAAATAAAGGAAAAACACATGGATGCCCCTCATGAACATCTACACATTTCTGATAATTTGGTTTCCACAGAGGTTCCAGAACTTCATTCTACCACACTCCTCCAGAAAAAAAGCCCTGGTTAAGGCAACTGTTTACAACTGCAATGTACCCGATTTTTAGTAGCTGAATTTTAAATGTACTTAACCTGCTCTAACTTCATTTTTTTCTACAGGCTAAAATCTTCCTTTTCTTTTTACTAATCTCAGGCTTCATGTTTGCTGACCTGAAATTTCTGTTAGGTGAAAAGAGAAATTGCCAGGCTCATTCTCTGATGTGTCACATGTATTAACAGACTAAGAACACATTACAAAGTCTTTAAATCATGTCCAAGTCAGCCATGAGGACTTTCAATCAGACTTCAGCTGTAAATTTTATACAGAGAATACATTTTCAAGGCACATGGAGACCTGATTCTGATGGATACTCTATACCACTGTTTCCCATTTGCAGGGTCAGGACCTGGTACCGGGCCACGGAAGCCTCACTAGCGGGTCACAAAAAAAGCCAAAGCTAACCCCGCCCCAGTAAAGCATGACCTCTGCTCTGCTTCCTTCCTTCCACTGTCTCTCTGTTGTGCAGAGAGAAGCTTGCCTTGAAGACTGACACAGGCTGCAAAACCTGAGCTCTATTTGGCTTCCTTCCTTCCCCTGTCTCTGTTGTGCAGAGAGGAGCTGGGCTGCCTCTCCTTCCTTCTCCCCGTCTCCCAGTGTTTGAGAGAAAAGCTGCCGTCCACTGGCACTTTAGATCCATGAAGAGTTCTTCAGGGTATGAGCTTTCATGTGCCTTGCAGTATGTTCTTTCGGGGAGATTTCCCCGGGAGGCCTGGGTGGCAAAGAAGGAGTGTGTGTTTTTTTCAGCCAGGAGGGGTGGAGAGTGGGCATTCCAGTAGCTATTTTTTTTACCAAACGACCCCTGGGCAGAATTGTTGCTGGCTGGGGTAATCTGATGGTGAGTAAGGCTTTTTTCCCCCTTTGTCCCCCTGCAACAACAACAACAACATTTAATTTATACCACGCCCTCCCCGCCAAAGCAGGCTCAGGGCGGCTCACAACATAATATAAAAAGGGATGCTCTGTCTGTATTCTTGGTGCTGGGGGTGGGGGGAAGCAACAGTGGGAGGGCTTCTATTGCCCTGGCCCCACTGGTGGACATTCTGGTGTTTTTTGGGCATTGTATGAGAGAATTTTGGACTGGATGGTCCACTGGCCTTATCCAACATGGCTTCTCTTATGTTCTTTCTTTCCATGTCTTTCTTTTCTTTTCCTTTCCTCCCATTTCATTCTTTCCCTTTCTTCCTTTCCTTCCATTTTTACTGGATGAAACCTTTCTGTTCATCATACTGTTGTTGCAATCATAGGAGCTCTGTCAATGAAAAATTGGCACCCCCAGTTGTAGCCAGCTGGCCTTTCTATGAGATTTCTGTGTGAGTGAGAGAGGTGTGGGGCAGAAAGAGATTATTGGAGATTACTGCTGTATATCTCAGCAGCATTGGAAGAGATGGTACTATGAACTTGGCACCATTTTACTGGTCCCGCTTTTAACAGCTGTCTGACACCAAAATTAAACACCTCCTGTAGATATTAAAAAGGATGAAAGAAGTTCACTGGCTAAATATCTGCACAACAGGTTGTTTTTAAAGGCATGGGAAACACAGCCAGTAAAAAGCTGCAAGCCCCTCATAAATATCCTTTTTGGAATAACTGCAGAAAAGCTTGTATGAACTTCATATAACTTGAAATTAATTCATTAATTGCAGTACAATTCTCTGCTACCTTTCACAGCAATTTCCCAGTGTTTCAACTGAAGATAAGTATGAAAAATAGCTGTCAAAATATTTTCTTGAAACCAAGCAAGCTTGGTTGTAGCTTGAGGCAGGGTTCCAGTAGCAGCAGCTGAAGGAAGGGCCTACTAAATGTGTCAGCATATTTTGAGGTACAGCAGCTGCCAGGGCCCAGTGTGCGTAGTACACAGCGCTGGCATTCCTGATGGCAATGGCAACAGCACTTCCAACTGTATACACTGGCCAGTGCTGTTGAGGAAGGGGTGTGTAGGTGTGCAAACAATTGAACATAGGCATTAGAAGTGCTTGCAAGCTGGAGAAGAACACACAAAAAGATAGGTGCATGCAGGTATGAGGGTGGAAAGAGAGGACCCTGGGAATGTTGCAGGCCACCCACTTTCCACCCCCATTTTGGCTCAGCATGAGTTTCAGAGAGAATTTTCTGAAAACAAAGTTACTTCAAAAGAAGAGGCAGGCTTGGGGGAGTGCCCTGGAAGTGACATCACAGGAAAAGGTGGAGTTTTGGTTGTGTGCCCTGGAAGTGACATCACTTGGCCCTTGACCTGGAAGTGACACCACAGGAAATGACATAATTCCTGTCTCCCGGCTCCACCCCCAAAGTCTCCTGGCTCCACCCCCGAATTTTAGTGGGCCACGAAGGAGAAGTGAAAAAATAACTGGGTCATGGGAAATAAAAGTTTGGGAAACCCTGCTCTAAACAATAACAGATATCTCCAACAGCATAGTGATCATTTTAATCCCCCCCCCCGATGGTTTCTGTAGCTTTGGAACCTTTGCTTCCATTTATGCCCCCTTTGTTGGATGCAAAGATGGTCTTTGATCTGCCATGAAGTACTTACTGAAAGATTCCGGTCTTCCATGAGCAGAAGAATCTGTTTGGCAGCAGAGGGTTATCCCACAACAACAACAAAAGAGCACTTTAAACTGAAGCAAGGCTTAGCATCCTGAGTTAGGCTCCTGGAAACAGCTTGGGTTTGAAGGAGCTGAGTTTAGAAGGAATGTCCTCGATGGCCCTTTCTACTAAGTAACTGAGAACAGAACAACTATCCCCAAGAGGAAGTCTATCCAACTGAGCATTTGTCTTTCTCACAATTTCTCACAAATAGCTGTGTAAGTCTTACCTGAACTGCACAGCCAAGCAGAAGTAGGAGTAGCTTTTTTACTTCTTCAGTACCTTGTTCTGAAAATATTTTTAAAATGGTGTACATTTTTGACAAGCTGTAAACATTCCTATTCTTTATCTGTCCCCCCATCTTGGTATCTTTTCCACTGGCACTAGATTAACCTGGATTCAAGGGACACACAATTACATCATTGCATGTTGTCCCATGATGCAGTCCTTTTCCTGGGACCATATAGATGAGGTGTCCCTGTGGTGTTAGGAAAGCTGCATATTATTCTATGCTGTGCTGCCAGTGATTAGAATACATGACTGGTATTCCAGCTTCTAGACATAATGAAATGTATCTTTTAAATACAGTTTCTTGATAACCAAACTCTAATGGCTATTAGTATCTTCAAACATAATTTATATTTGGGATGTAAAAACGAAATTATTTGCTTAGAAACTAGTTCCTTGCTGAAAACAACACAACAATTTTCACAGGGAAAGCAGGCAAGCAGCAAAATTAGGGAACACATCCCATCCTTCTGAGGACTTTGCCAATTAACATAGTCTCTTCCCCATGTAAAATTTGACTGGCACTCCTGTAGGCATAAATAAAAAAACATTTTTCCCTGGATGGTTTGGCTTTCTTTTAGGCAAAGTAAGTTTGATCATTCTCTTCTGCAGCTTTTAATACGCCACCATTACACACACCTGCCACTGAGAATACTAGGGACCTGGAAAAAAAACCAAAAACTCCTGCTTTTTTGCCTTCCATCAAACAGGGCAACTTGGATGAAGGAGGCCATCAAGACTTCTTTCTGCATCACCAAAGCACTACATTTCAGCCTGCCTGATCTTGGCATTAAGCCAGTTGAACATGAACTTTCCGCTCAAGATGCTTGCCCACTTCTGGAACTGAAGATTTAGTACTTGCTCACATGGCTACACTGCCTTGCAACTGTTGAGGCCATATTGAGGGAGCATGAGAGTGAACAGGGAGCTCTGTGTAAATTAGACAACACAGAAAATTAGCACATAGCTCACAAAAAGTGAAGACAGGGCAGTGGCAACTTAAAATAATGATTGGCAACCATTAATATTAAGTTACTATGCAGAACTTTGGTGCACACAAAGGAGGTCCTTCTGTGTTATAAAAACTGATCACATCTCCAGTGTTTCTCCTAACTCAACCAAAAACGTTCTAAAAAATCAAATCATGCTTCAACATCCCTCTTTTTTTACAGTCTTCATTTTTGTCCACACCCACAAAAGTAATAGATGCAGAACTAAGTAAGATTGCCCAGTAGAAAAAGACCACAGTTCCATTATATGTAACAAAAACAAGGAAAGCAGATGATTAATGATACTAGAGAACTTCATCTGCCCACTGTTGTTATTTAGACTTTTGCTGGATTAGTTCTTGCATAAATTCAATCTCTCCCCACAACCCCCGATCATTTAGAAGTCATGGTATTACTACAGCTTTTTTAAATTGAGCAAGAGACTTACCCGAAAAAGGGTTTTTGCCAATTATTAAGACATTTGGCAAAGGCATCATAATCAACTGCTGCAAAGTCTCCTGTGGAAAAAAACCTAAATATTTACAAAAGCTGTGGGAATGATGAGCTCACATTCAATGAATTACTAAAAATCACAATAGTTTTAAATAATAGCCACTTAAACTCACTTGGAATTTAAAATACACCTGGTCCAATGGTATTGAGGGGACTATGTCAGTAAATGATATTGAGGGGACTATGTAAATGAAATACAAATGCTCTCAGCTGAATATTACACACAACACACATAATGTAAGACTCCATGTACCTTTCAACATGAGGGGTTGGGAAGAATTTACAAGTTAGTGGGGAACAGACAGAGTGGAACATAAAAACCATAGAATAAACGTAGCATTAGCACTTTTATCAATTTAATTTAATCTAATTTTTAAAACTTAACTAGAATTTTAATTGAATTGTTTATAATATTTAAATGTAATTTTATTTATCTCTGTATAATTGAAACTTGAATGATGTTGTTAGCCGCCCTGAGCCTGCTTTGGCGGGGAGGGCGGGATACAAATAAAATTTTGTTGTTGTTGTTGTTGGATGACTGATTTTAAGTGAATGGGAGGATGTCTCCTCCCTACCCACCTTTGCAGCAATAGGCAACATGGTACAGTGGTTAGACTCACTCACTGAGCTGCTCTGCCACAACAGCATGGCCTGGATGAGGCATTCAAAAATCTGGGAGATTCAGGTTCAAATTCCAACTTTGCAATGAAAACTCGCTGAGTGACCATGGGCCAGACACAGGTAGAGATGAGAATGAACTGGGAAGATGGAGGTTCATGAAGCATGAACCTCTATGAACCTTCCCATTTAATGAACTGGTTTGTGATGCAGCACACCTTGCAAACCTTACATGTTCCCTTTAAATTACTGATTGATTGATGGGATTTATATCCCACCCATCCCGCCAAGGCAGGCTCAGGGATTTTGCGAGCTGTGCAGTGTGTGAATGACATCCAAGCAGAACTTCCAGGTGACCTTGCCACTTGGAGGTCTTGTGTGGCTTGCAAAAGTGATTTAAAGGGAACGTGTTCCCTTCTGAAAGCTGCTCACAACAGCCATTTAAAGGGATCCCTTTAAATGGCTTTTACAAGTCACACCGCACAAGTGAACTCAGAAGCCATTTAAATGTTCACTCACTGAGCTGCTCTGCCACAACAGCGTGGCCTGGATGAGGCATTTTAAAAAACCATGGTCTCTTTAAATCAGGGGTCCCTAACCACTGGGCCATGGACCAGTACCAGTCAGTGACCTGTTAGCGACCGGGCTGTGGAGTGAGGCAGAGACCTTTGCCTACTTCTCATTTAAAGACCCCCATGGAAGGGCAGAGATGGGGTGTGGGCTTGGGGGCAGCAAAAACCCTAGCACCCCACCCCCACTAGTCCGTGGAAAAATTGTCTTCCACAAAATTGGTCCCTGGTGCCAAAAATGTTGGGGGCCACTGCTTTAAATGCCTTCCCCAAGCCCCACTGCCAGCATGTCTGCCAACACAAATACAACAAACCTCCCAAAACCATCTGGGAGGGTCGTGGGAAGTTCACGGCAGTAGGATGACAGAAACCTTGCTTTACAAACCACAAACTGGGCCTGGTTCATCATAAATTTAGGTCCGTGAGCTTGTCTGGCCATCCCTACTCATAAGCTCTTAGCCTAACCTATTCCACAGGACTGTTGTGAGAATAAAATGGAGGCAAGGAGAATTATGTAAGCTGCTTTGGGTGTCCCTTGGGGAGAAAGATGGTGTGTGAAGTAAATAAACAAGTGGTTTGCAAAGTATCCAGAAGATTTCTTTGTCTAATGATTCCACGGAACAAAACTCAGTTACATTTGATCTTGGTCCTCCCCACCTTACTTTACAGTGGCAGACAAATTAACAGCAGGGCTGATTCTGAAACAGAACAGTGTCATTTCATGTGGGAAGCTGTTTGTGCAAAACGAGTCTCAAGAAGTTTGGGCTGCTGCAGCCATCACAGGGACCAAATGCTCGGAATGAAAATAAATGATTTTCTGGCATTCTGGAAAATAGCCACATACACATAGAGAGCCATTTCACGCAAATGATTTCCCATATGTATTCAGTTCCCTGTTTTGGCAGCAGCCTCACAGATAATACAATATCTGATGTGGCATAGAGTTTCCTAATAATAAACCCTTCACTGAACTCCTGGAGGGTGGGAGTCTAAATTTCATCAAATTTTCACTTTTTTTGTTTCCACTATCTTTTGTACAATCTTTTTTTCCTATGCATCCATATAGAATCACAACTGTAATACATTAACAGATTATGTTCCTGTTGAAAAAAGGTGAAAGGTACAAGCTGACAGTACAGCAAATATCTAATCTTTGCGGAATTTAACACCCACTGTGTCAGCAGCAGGCAACTGAATGAAAATAAGGAAAGGAAAATTATATTTAAAGGCCTAATTTCCCAGAAGGTACTAATCAACTATTCTTCTTTTAGAATACAAGCAGTAAAGCAGATTTTTTTTTTGGGGGGGGGGGGGGTGGGTGGGTCAGGAAACATTCTTTCTGGACCATGCACTGACTCTTCCCCACTGTTGTAAAATCTTTGCTCAAAAATGGGCAATTTAGCCTACAGTGCCACACTTAAGTCCCATCTAGCTAATGTTTAAAAAATATGAAAAATCCACATTAACTCAGTTTCAGTGTGCACACAAAACTGACACAATAAAAAACAGCATTCACTGACTGAATGTGAAGATAGTAACTTAAAAAATGCACTAAAGCTATGAATTTAATAGATCATAAAAATAATTTCTTTAACATGAAGATTTAGAAATACACACCGCAACAGGGAGACAATATTGGGCCATAACACTACACTTAAATCTAGAGATACAGTCCAAAAGTTGACTACACCAACTGATTGGGATGTATTAGCTGTTGACCAAAAACATCCATTATTAGGAAATAGAACTACACTACTATAAATATTCTACAAATACTCTGACAGAAGCTACTCTAACCATGATGGATTTAATCAGTGAAAATCCCCAGTCTAGACAGCACCTAATTCTTTAAAGTTGATTTGTATTCTCTCATGAACATCTGGAAATCTATCACAGCAGATGTACACATACAAATCTGATAATGATGTGCTGAGTTTTCTTATACAACAGAGATTTTGAAATGTATTGAATATAAATGTCCAATTTTATTAATGTTTTGTGTGATTAAAAATCAAATATAGGCTGCCCCCTTTTCTTCTAGCTGTTCCACCTACACGTTTTGATAGTGCACTACCACTTAAGGCATAATCAGTGTTTCATGGATATAAAAAAATACAATTACAAATTTAAAAAACTGAATGGAATCAAAAGATTCTGAAACAATTAACTGATTTTAATATAATAAATTTAAGTTTCTATGAGTGACCTTTTCTGATATTTATAAAATATCCAAAATGTTATGTTTCTACAGGCAGAGTTCAATTTGAAATTTAAACACTGTAGATAAATTCCAAAGCTGGTTTGACATAAACGTTACTTCTACATAGCCATTAGCTATACAAATGAACAAACATACTACAGTAACATTTCAAACTGGAATTTTATAGCACAGCTGACACATATAGGTGTGATCACAACTCAGCAATAGTGCAGTCAATCTATGACTTTTACTGGAGCAGGTAAGTAGCACTGCAATTAGGCGGAGCTAGGCAACAAACCTGATACAACCTGGGCAATTTCTACACAAGACAATTTGCTCTGGCCTGCTCCCCAACAGCAGTGGATTTTCTGGGAGCTTTCGAATCACACTGTTGTTCAATCAGCTTCCTTCCAGTTTTTCTCCTGCCTTGCCACACATTTCCTCAAACCTGAAAGACTGCATGCAAGGCAGGTTTGTTCACTAAATGGATGGAGAAGTGTGGATTTTTTGACCTCCCCACCAACACAGATACCATTTTCTTGTTCTCCCTTCATGCCTGTTATTCCCTCTACACCCCTGCTAATGGAAGGCTTTCCACCTTGGTTTACTGGAGCTGGGTGGGTGGAAGCTTCCATGGCCTTGCTTCCCCACTCACCTGACTCCCAATGTCTCAATGAGTGAAAAAGAAAATTCGTGGCATCCCAGTACAGTGGATGAGGAGAGAGTGAAGGGGAAGTTGCAAGGACAGAAGCCCTAGATTTTAAAAAAATAGTTGCTGTATACAGAATTCTGCCACTATAGTGATGGAGTGAATACCAGTTTTTAAAGTCAAAAGGCCCTTCATAAGCAGGGAGAAGCATAATGGCAGGAACAAGGGGAGAACAAAAAAAGCAACAACCCAAAACCCCACAATCTCTCCCATGCAGATGCTCCACTGCTGTTGTGAATATAGGTACATCTGCAGTGACTGTGAGTGCCCCACAAGGACATCATCTCGATGAGGAAGCAGCCCTAGTGACATCAGTCATTTATAACTGTCCAACAGTTACTGGAACTGATTCAGGAGCCCACAGCTCAGCTATCTACAACCAGGCACCACTCAGATGAGGAGGCCATAACCTTAAAGCCTGGGGCACCATGGCAGCAATCCAAGAGCAACAGTCTGAGCCAGATAAAGGTAAACCAATGGAAATTAATATCAGACATAGGTGCTTATGTCTTGTTGACCCTTGAACAAAGTATTTTTCACAATCTTGACGTATTCCTGATTTTCTGGGAAGTCACTTCACAAGCATAGAAATTGGTTTGGTCACAGTTCTTTCACATGTCTGCCCCTCCCTCTGCATTTTCTCAATTGTGAAGTCAGTTTATTTTTCACCACATAATCAAGATTTCCAAGGAGATCAATGGTGTCACAGCATACCCTGTCCAATTTTTTTCACATACACATACTGATATACCACTCAATTGCAAATTTACCAGACTCTGAATTCCCAGCTTTATTTTTTTTAAGTAATTCTTTAATCTCTTCTCTCATAAAGATGTAAAGAAAAAAGGCATATATCCACAAAGGAAGGAAACTTAATGAAAGCCTATTACTGTAACGGTATCTAAATATACTGATATTTTAGTGCCTTTTAAACAAAAGAACTGAAAACAAAACATCTTCAGGGTGAGAATGAGAGTGGTCTGAGGATAACAATGGTTCAATAATTGAAAAGTGGATTGGAGTTGGGTGGGAGTTGGCAGGACAAAGAAAAATTACAGAAACATTATGCAAGGCAGAAAAAACAGCTTCCAGCAGGGATGCTGAGAGTGGGGATTGAGGGGACAAAATTCAAGGGACCCAAGTCTGCTGGAGGGCGCCTGAAGCCAGCATCATGCTGCTAACGCAGTTCTGACTCCAGCCACTAGGGGCACAGGGAAGGCAAAGCACAGTAAAAAGCACTCACGAGTCTGCTAGCTGCACCTTTTAGCAAAATTTACTTGGAGGCTAAAGGAATTATCAGATCCTATATCACAGTAGTACCACTTTCTCAAAAGCAGTTCTGCACTGAATACTAAGGATGGGCAGAAACCGGCTGATGAGCCAAAATACAGCACAAACTTGGGCCAGTTCGGAGCCCTCAAATATTTACTAAAAGTGCCATACATTTTAAGTTTAATAAAAATTTCAAACTTAAAAAAAAAGTGTCGTACATGTGTCATAGATAAACCATGTTTTGGGGCCACTTATTTAACACTGAATAATTTCAGATAAAGGAATACGCAACAACGTGATCCATCTATACAGTGTGAGATGGGAAAGATTATAGCATTGAATGGTGAAGACTGAACAAGTAAAAAACTAGAATAATGTTGTTGTTTATTCCAGCATTACCTTCAACCCCAGTGATACTGGATTGTGTACCTTAGTCTTTACTGTGCTGGCAACACCAGTCTCAATCTGCTAAACCTCAATGTGAGTTAACCTCTCTCCATCCTTAATCCTATCCTATCTCTTTTCTCTGTTCTCTCTCAGCTACTACCCTAGGCCACAAATAGAGATGCAGTAGCCTGAAAGCCTGAACCAGATTCTCTCTTCAAGAACTGGACCCATCTCCCTGGTCGTTCTCGCACTCACCTCCAGCCGGCGCGACCCCCCTCTTCACCGCACAGGATCTGCGCGGATTTCGCACTAAATGCCGCGGAGCAGCCTTTTGCGCCGGAAACTCCCGTCGCAAAAGCCGCGCAAACGCCAAACTGCCTTTTGGCGATTTACGTTTGAGCGGCTTTTGCGACGGGAGTTTCCGGCGCAAAAGGCTGCTCCGCGGCATTTAGTGCGAAATCCGCACAGATCCTGTGCGGTGAAGAGGGGGGTCGCGCCGGCTGGAGGTGAGTGTGAAAACGACCGCTGTCTTAGCCTTCATGGGCAAAAGGTGCAAAACCCTGGAAATTTAATTTGGTAGAGATATTCCCAATTATGCAAGCTCTCTTCTTCCTTGATAAGCATGGATCAAGGCAGAAAGGCTTTTTGTGAGTGAAGAGATCAAATTACTCCAAGTTCAAAGAAAAAGAATTTTATCTTTACGTATACACATTTCCATAGATATAGGAGTAAAGAGAAGGTACAACTCAACAGTGCAATACTACAGCATCTGAGTATGATCAAAGCAAACAGGATTAAACTCATCCTTGTTTTCCTATAATCAAACACCTTTGTGATGCTGAGGTCACAGTATTTAGTCAAATGCAAGACTAAGCTTTTTTCTAGGTATGCTATCCAAAAAGAGATGAGTTATCTTAAATTTGTGTACAAGTTCTGGTCACGTCCAATGTGATGGAACCGGCCTGATTCTGCCTTCAGACACGGTCCCGTCAACTCCCTTTTGAGTTACCAACTCCTGAAGGGAGCTTATCTTCTTCCTGCCACTAGGGCACGCTGCCACCACCTGTTCAATTTAGGGGTTCCTGAGTTACCTCCTTCTAACCAAGTCCCAGACAAACACCAGCCAAAATGGCGTTTCTCCACACCTCCCCCTACTTAGATTCTGAGCCAGAGGGCTTTCCTACTACAGAGAAGACCCCATATCAGAATCCAAAATAACTAAGGAGAAACCCATTAACCAAAACATACAAAGATTAGGAATTTTCCTAAAATATAAAGTCCGACACCTTAAGTGTCCATGTTTTCTGGACAAAAAGTCTGCAATCACGCTGTGCATTCAGCAACAAGCTTGCTCTTCCTCTGGAATTCCTGAATCCTTCAGGACCACCTCTGGAGCTTGGTGCTCTTCCTTGGATGCAGCTGTTGTTCCAGAGGAGATCCGGGTAACTACAGGCCAGTCAGTCTGACTTCAATACCGGGAAAGTTGCTGGAAACCATTATCAAGGACAGAATGAGTAGGCACATTGATGAACACGAGTTATTGAGGAAGACTCAGCATGGGTTCTGTAAGGGAAGATCTTCCCTCACTAACCAGTTACATTTCTTTGAGGGGGTGAACAAACATGTGGACAAAGGAGACCCGATAGGTATTGTTTACCTTGACTTCCAGAAAGCTTTTGATAAAGTTCCTCATCAAAGGCTCCTTAGTAAGCATAGCCAGCTTCAAGAGGGGGTTAGATAAAAATATGGAGCAGAGGTCCATCAGTGGCTATTAGCCACAGTATGTATATATATGTGTGTATGTTTAAATATACAGAGTGTTGGACTGGATGGGCCATTGGCCTGATCCAACATGGCTTTTCTTATGTTCTTAATCAGTTGGATCCTCTCTTGGATTCTTACTGGCCCAGGATAGCACAAGGTGTGAGAGACTGGTGTGGGTCTGTTGTGTCTTGCCAGAGTGTATGCAAGGTCAGGGAGCCTGTGCAATCTCCTCCTATTCTGGGACAGTTTGGGAAGATTATCAGAGGGCTGCACAGGCTCCCTGACCTTGCACATACTCTGGAAAGGCACAAAAGGCCCACACCAGTCTCTCGCACCTTGTGCTATCCTGGGCCAGTAAGAATCCAATTCAAGCCTCAACCCAGTCCGAGTGATTCTTAGCTGTCCTGCACACAGAATGAGGCTGGGAATTGCCCAGTTCCCATTCAGTTGCTTCTCCTTTGTCCCTCATTGGTGGAATGTTCCCTCTATCCACTCTGTCCTCCCAGAAAACCACCTCTGGTGCTCCAACCAACTGTTGTTCCTGCTTGATGCTGAGACCTGTCCCCTGGATGACACTTAGCACTTTTGCTAGCTCCTCCATGGGCAATGTCAAGTCCCTATAAAAAGCCATGATGATAGCTACTGTCACTTTTGACCTTCCACTCCACAAGTCATTTAGTGTCTTCAGCTGTCCTCCAGAGTATAAGACACAGTCCATCACTGACTCCTTAGCCTCCGGAATCCTTTCTTTCCACTTGCCCCTTCCAAAATCCAGCAGCCCCGATAGTCTTCCCAAACTGTTCCAGAATAGGAGGAGACTGCACAGGCTCCCTGACCTTGCATACACCTTGTGCTATCCTGGGCCAGTAAGAATCCAACTCAAGCCTCAACCCAGTCCCAGTGATTCTTAGCTGTCCTGCACACAGAATGTCCGGTGCCAACTCCTTCACACTTTTCCTGCCCTTCTCAGGAACCATCAGTTGTCTGTCAGCTTCCCAGGACTCCTGTCTGCCCTGCTCCCAGACAACCTGCTCGGAGAAAGTCTCTGAAGATCCCACTTCCTGATCCACAGCTACTTGGTGAACTGGTTCCAACCTAAGGTCGCTCTGGACCTGCTCCTAGAACCACTCCCATTCCCCCAAGCCCTCAGCTAAGTGCTCCTCTGAGCCCACATTAGCCTTGCTGCTCTCAGAACCTCCTGTGAAATCTCTTCTCTCCACCTTTGTCTCTTCAGCATGCACATCCTTGAAGCTAGACAAGTTCCCTTCCTTGCTAGGAACATCCACAGCCTCTTGCTGCACTTGGGGAAAGCTACATCCCTCTTCCTCAGGGCTTGAGATGGGCTGGTTCTCTCCCTCCTAGGTGACTTCAGTTTTCTTGCTTGGGGCTGATTCAGACGCTGCACCTAAAGCTCCTGCTTCCATAGCTCTCTATCCTGGAGACACCTTTGTTCCAGTTCCAGTTGTATCTGGAGGCTCTCCACTGACGAGTTTGGTTGCACTTCTGCAGGAGCCCCTGTACGCTGGTTATAGTAAATTAAGAGGACTTGTATATCTAGAGCAGTCATATTTTCACACTCCAGTTTGCGCTTTGCACACTTTTCCTGGAGCTGCCGCTTTGTCATATTCAGGATGTCAGGCTTCTTGATAGACTCCATCCTAACTAAACTATACTTTGCCTACTCCAGTTGGCCCGAAAAAATAAAATAATGCTTCTGTCACTGCCTGGTGGGTACACCAGCTTAAAATGCCTGTTCAGACCCTTGGCTTGGTCTTCTGTCCCCTCTGTCTGTCCTATTCTACCACTGCCGCCAAGTGTGACGAAACAGGCCTGATTCTGCCTTCAGACACGGTCCCGTCAACTCCCTTTTGAGTTACCAACTCCTGAAGGGAGCTTATCTTCTTCCCGCCACTAGGGCACGCTGCCACCACCTGTTCAATTTAGGGGTTCCTGACCAAGAGGAGCGGGACTCCCAATCCCCCTTCCTGCCAGTTCTGAGGCCTGGCCTCAAGGTCCTCTACCAACCCAGCACCTGGTTAACCCAGAGACCAAAGTCCTTCTTTGGAAGACCCCTGGAGGATTGGCACCCTTGCGAACTGTATGCCTTCCCCCTTCCCTGGACTCCCCTCTTGCAGTAGCGTGGTCTAAGGCAGTTGGGGAAACTATGTGGTACAGAGGGACTACCTTTTGAACAGACAAAACATTTATTTACATTTTAAAAAAAAGATGAACAGAAGACATAAATTAAAGTAGGGGAAAACGCTCCTTCTCTCCCTAATATATAACTTGCCCTGATCATACCTTCCAAGACTATATTCCAACTCAAACTCGGAGACTGTTGCCAGAATCACTCACTGAATCGAACTGACTGTCAGTTTCCCCTGACAACTTTTAACTGAGGGCTTTCCTGCCCCAAATCTTCAATATGAAATCTATTTCCCACCCAGGAACTGGTTTACCTTTTTGCAGCATTCTGGGAGACCAGCCTGACAGACTTCCTGTCGCTCTAGGAGGCCTCCTCAGAATTGCTGTTCCCAGACAGCCGGGGGGGGGGGGGAGGAGGAAGAGACTAGGCCTTCAAAGCCTGTCTCCAGTTTGACAATCTCCGTCTAGCCAACTCCCAGACAAACGCCAGCCAAAATGGCGTTTCTCCATATCCAATACTAAAAAACCCCCACACATTTTGTGTGTAATGTTTGGAGGGCAACTTTCATTTAGGGTAGCCTTCCTTTCACTTTATGCAGCAATTGTGTACCTTAAAAATACTTGGATGAGGTGTCATTTCATCACAGAAGGAGGTAAAAATGCATTAAAAAAGAGAGAAATATTATGCATACCCTGAAATCTTTCAAAGAAAGGCAGGATGTGCACTACTGATGGGCACACACCAAACCATAAAGCGTGATTTGTGCTAAAAATGGCCAATTTTTGTCTGCCACACTCAAACATGAAAATAAACCAGCCTTTCTCTTGGCATGCCCTTTGGTTCGTTTTTCCAGACAGCCTGGCATGATTCCCCAGTCCCCGATGCTTCTAGTCAATTTCCAGTGAAACTGATTAGAAGCAGCAGCTCTGCTCTCCCCAGTCCCCTGTGCTTCTGGGTCAGTTTCCAATGAAACTGACTAGATGGAGGGGCATCTACTTTGGGGGGTGGGTGGGATATATCTCAGTCCTTCAAAATCCAATTCGCACCAAACTTGGAGAGCAAGCAAGTAGAGGAGAGTCTGCTGAAGAGTTTGTTGTCTCTAGCTCAATCAGGGGCCGCTCTACACCTTCCCAAACCAAATGAACCAATAAACCATGAATCATTCAAGAAATTAAAAAAAAAACCACCCTGAAGAGAACCACCAAATTGGGCAACCCAACAAACCAAATAAATGAACCACCATTTTCACATTCCTTACCCATCCCTAATGTGACATAAAAAATAGCATAAAGGAAAAAAAACAAACAGGCTATAGGTCTAGACAAATCCAAAGACACTCAGAGGACCAAACACTACTGTAGTATTTTGAAAAGAAAGGAAGGTGTGTGTGTGTGGGCAGTACAAACTGATTTTGAATCCACTTCAGTACTGGCATGCCGACATTAAAATACATGCCTAAAATCCACTGCTGTCTCATTTGCCATTTCAAAAGACAGAAAGACAAAGAGAATGGAGTAGGAGATGGTGGTATAAAGATAATGCTGACAATTCATTGATCAATCTCTGTTAAGCAATCATGACTGAGTGTGGATCCCAAGATCACATGCTCTCCCCTTCCACCAGCATCAAAGGTAGGTTAAATGCAAACCATTATTAGTTTAACTGAGGATAGCATTCAGTTGAAGCAAAAATTAGGCCTGGCAGGAGAAATTTGTAGAAATATGGTGATTGAGAGAAGACATGGTCAACTACTATTGGATTTATATGCCGCCCTATACTCTGAATCTCAGAGTGGTCACAGTCTCCTTTACCCCACACCCACAACAGACACCTTGTGATGTAGGTAGGGCTGAGAGAGCTCTCCTAGAAGCTGCCCTTTCAAGGACAACTCCTGCAAGAGCTATGGCTGACCCAAGGCCATCCCAGCACCTGCAAATGGAGGAGCAGGGAATCAAATCCAGTTCTCCCAGATAAGAGTCCACACACTTAACCACTACACCAAACTGGTGATTAAGCTACTCTGTGTAAAATTTTGCTCACACTTCTAGTAAATCATTAGACACTTATACAATCTTAGGACTGTAGAAACTTAAGTCGTTTTTTCTTCACATCTAATCGTCTCTTTAGATGGCCAAAGAGATACATAATATAATTAGCAATAACCCATAATATGAATACATCATAATAAAGTTTAGTTGCACAATATTTAAATATCTTCATCCCCCCCTTCTGGATATATAATTAAAAAGGAGATCATATGCCACATTACGCCTGTTTTAAGAGGACTTGAACAAACTGGACTATTTCTTGATGCTTTATTCTCATGTTCTCACACTCCCTCCCTCCTTTCATGTGCTGGGTAGAGATTTAAGAATATCTGTATGAAACACTGGATCTAATCTTAATTTGTTGTGATGTTTAACACTAGCATTTAACCAAAGTGGGATGTGTTTCTTGCCCACAAATTGAGATTCTAAAGCAGGATTACACTGGGAAGTAGTTATAGAAGCATGAGAATAAGCCAAACTCAAGATGGGTCTCCTTGTGACATTTGAATACAGTCTGTATCTTAAAGAATTCTCAATTTCACCACTGTAGACAAACGATTTTAGCTGGAAATAATTTTTAATGTTAACATGTTTTTTAATGTTCAATGCTAAAATAGGGGAGAGTACAATCACTTACCTGATAGTACGATTTAATCTGCCTCACCAAAATAGACAAATTCTGAATTCTCAGTGATGCGTCATTGTTGACTTTCTTATTTACTCTCTGACTGGTAGCTTTGGGGTTGCTGAAATTATAAAAAAAGTAAATGAAACAAAAAAGTGGATTTAGCAAAGGAAATTTCTGACTCAGACATGGACAGAGTCCAGGTCTCTTCAGTTCAAAGCAGAACCTTAGCCATAAGCTTGCTGTGCAGCAAAATACCATGGAAATGCTTACTGTGCTATCCATCATATGATTAAAGAACCACTGCTTTAAATAAAAGTAAAATGTTATACTCTGGATCTGTGTTGTGTTGCTCTCAATATTTTTAAGCCAGAAACAGAAATTAAAAATATATCCATCCTGAAAAGATACTTTGGATAGAAAATGCAGAGTAGGATCTTAGTAAGCAACACATGGAAAGCAATTAGGATCATATTAAAGGTGCTTTGTTACCACACAATAGCAGCAGTTTTACAATATTGACAACAGATTCAAAACAGTATATTTACAAACCTAAACACAACCAAGTACTAGCTCATGTTATTTATACAATTCACCATGCAATAATTCAATGTAACAAGTTCTACCCAATAATCTAACTGATTAACAATGGAATGTATCTGAAAGATGGAGAGATGAGACAATTTGCTTGATTCTCTACTTTTTAAATATTTATGTTATTTATTGTCTGCATTTCTCACTGGGATTCAAAGCAGATAAGCCAGTACAATCAATAGGATGGGGCATCCAATAAACAATACAATTCGGATTGTAGAAACCTAGAACCATTCAGAAATCTGAAACAGTTTACTTAGTTCTAAGTATTAACATAACATGTTAAATTATGCTAAAAATAATATACAACAACAGAAAAGAACTAAACACAGTAGCACACAGTCCTAAGCTCTTTACCCAAACATCATTCAGGACCATATTGTTACAGTACAGCTCTGTTACCTGTGTAAAAAAAGCATTGTTGAATAATTCAGTTTTGGAAAAATTTTGAAAGATAAGGAGCGGTGGGAACCTTTCTCACCTCATCAGGCAGGTCATTCCATAAGGTGGGGGCCACAACAGAGAATGCATGCTATGGCAATCTCGCCCTGATTCCCTCCCTCTTTTGCAGGATTTTCCATTTTTCTTCCTTTCTGGCTGAGCAGCCACTTTATATCTATTTTCTTCTTACTTGAAGATTTATGGCCGTCCCACCCTATCACATTATTATACTTTGATGCTGGCTTAGCCCAGAAACTTGAAAGAAGGGTCAAGATCACCTCCTTATACTTTTGAAAATGGCACGAGAGACTTTTGAAAAATTAAAAAAAAATATTTTATTCAACAGGGGTGTTATGTCTGAACTAGGCTTCCCAATCCCCAGGTCCCAGCGGGGGATCCCCTGGTTTTACAGGCTTCCCCCCTCCCCCAGCCAGCTGGCCAGCGGAGGAAGCCCCACCCCCACAGCCATTATGCACCTCCATGAACAATTCCCATAAGGAATGATGGGGAATTGATCCGCGGGTATTGGGGGCTCTGGAGGGGCTGTTTTTTGAGGTAAAGGTGCCAAATTTTCAGTATAGCATCTAGTGCCTCTTCCCAAAATGCCCCCCAAGTTTCAAAAGTATTGGACCAGGGGGTCCAATTCTATGAGCCCCAAAAGAAGGCGCCCCTATCCTTCATTATTTTCTATGGAAGGAAGGCATTTTAAAAGGTGTGCTGTCCCTTTAAATGTGATGGCCAGAACTCCCCTGGAGTTCAATTCTGCTTGTCACACCCGTGTTCCTGGCTCCGCCCCCAATGTCTCCTGGCCCCACCCCCAAAGTCCCCAGATATTTCTTGAATTGGACTTGGCAACCCTAGTCTGAACTGAATCAAGAATAATTCTGAGGTGACTTAGAAAATTCACAAACTCCAACTAATATGTTTCCAACAAGTAAGAGTTTTAAGATTTTTAAAGAGTCTTAGAATCTCTGAGGTGAAAGGCTTTGGTTTCAGTGTCTACTAGACACTCCAGAATGATTTCTTGAGTTTAACTGACTCTTCAAGTTTCAAAAAGGCAAGGATACACTACCAAGTACCCAAATTCCTCCTCTCTAAACCAGGGGTGGCCAAACTTGTTTAACACGAAAGCCACATAGAATAAACATCAGATGTTGAGAGTCGCGAGACATAAATAAATATTATACACGTCTATATTAAAACTCTTAATACTTTCTTTGCACAGAAAGATAAAATTCATATGTATGCACATTATAACATGGCCATGCTAGAAGATGACTTCACAAAACAACAAAAGCTAGGAGTAACAGTCCCCATAAAACCAGTATAGGGAAAGGTGAAGGAATTATTGTTCGGCACCATATAAATCACTAACCACCATTTGCATCTTTATGCATCTCTATTTGCCTTTACATCACAGTTAGTAAATACAGCTCCTACAATAGCTATGAAACAGCCTGAAAACTGAAAAAGAATAAAACTGAAATGTCTTGAATCTCTAGAATGGATGTCTTGTGAAAGCTAAATGGATTTCCTGTCCCTTTCTCCTCTATTTGGAGAAAAACTGGACATTCCAATGACCATATTATGCACTTGAATTATTAGAGGAATAGGAGTTTGCTTTGTAAATATGTTGACATGTATGTGGAAACTGGTTTAATACTGAATGTGTTATGTGAATTATTTGTAAATTTGCTAGAAGTTTGAATACATGCAAAATTTGTTATGTGATAGGAGTGTGAAATTGTTACTTAGTGGTTTTTCCATGTATTGACTTAGACACTAATTTTGCTTACTGCAGCAACTTTTTCAGTAATGATGGCAGCATTTGGAAAGTCTCTGTCTTCATGTTTTAGTTGAAGCATTTGAACAGAAGCAAAGATATACTTTTATAATATACGGGGAGACGCTACCTGCTCTATCACACTTTTTGTACAAGTCTGCAAATGGTTGGCAAAGTGGACTTTGAGTCAAGTTATAGTTTGCATACAGTCCCCCAGATAGTCCCCAAGACTGAGAGCTAAACCTTCTCTCTGGCCCCGTTTACTCACGTTTGTTTCCGCATTAAAAACAACAATGGCATGTGTATATAGGCTTTTTGTGTTTTGAAAAACTATAACTTATTTCTAATATCAGTAAGTCCCTTCAGTTTCTTATTGGAACCTGGTTTTTTACAACTGGGTTGACAAATTTTCCATTTGCTGTGTTAAATGTGATATTTTAACCTGTCTTGCTTTCCAGAGTTGGCAGGATTTTACTAAGAATCCAACCTGATCCAGAGATTTAAACATATTCCATATAGTTTACAATAAAATGCAATCATTAAGACTGTCTATAAAACAATATCCAATTTCTTTAGCTATCTGTTTTTTAAAGGAAAGATTGAAGAATATTAAGGCTACATAGCTTTAGCTAGGGAGTTACAGTATGAATCATAGAAATGGGTGAATTTTACAATTATTTCTCAAGGCATCTTAGGAAATTCTCAAGGTTGGCCAGGTTATATTTAAGCAAACACATGCTGTAGGTACCTTTAGAGCCCTGTTTCTGGAATCAGCAACTGGAACAAAATTGGATCAGCAATTTTAATTTTCCAGCAAATTTCCAGTACCTCCAGTTTATTCTGTACAATGCAGTGATCATTTTGCAGTAGTCAAATGGACTCATTTATATAGAACTGCTCCTGCTGCTATTTCCTTTACTTGAGAAGCAACCTTTTTAGGTAGGGTTGCCACGTTCAATTCAAGAAATATCTGACTTTGGGGGTGGAGCCAGAAGACTTTGGGGTGGAGCCAGGAGACATTGGGGTGGAGTCAGGAGCAAGGTTGCGACAAGCATAATTGAACTCCAAAGGGAGTTCTGGCCATCACATTTAAAGGGACCACACATTTTTTAAATGCCTTCCCTCTATTGGAAATAATGGATAGGGGCACCTTTGGGGGGGGGGCTCATAGAAGTGGACCCCCTGGTCCAATCCTTTTGAAACATGGAGGGTATTTTTGAGGAGAGGCACTGGATGCTATACTGCAAATTTGCTGCCTCTGCCTCAAAAAACAAGCCTCCCCCCAAGAGCCTTAGATACCCACGGATCAATTATCCATTATATCCTATGGAAATTGGTCTCCATAGGGAATAATGGAGTTCCCAGCAGACCTTTCCCTTCCCCCCCCCAGCTTTCTGATGACTCTGAAGTGGAGGGAGGGTCTTCAAACTGGGGGATCCCCTGCCCCCCTCGGGAGTGGAAACCCTATTTTCAGGTCTTTTTCTAGGGAAGCAAACTTCTCACCTAATCCAGCTCAGAATTCTTCAAGAAACTGATCAGCTCAATCTGAACCGAGACTTCTACACCTAAGTCTGGATGGCCTGATGGAGTGATGTCTTTACCATATCACATAGTTTTTAGTATCATATTATTTACTCTGTGCTGCTCTCCACTTGCTAGGCCTCCGGACTGTTCTGCTTCTGAAAAGTAATCCTTTTATATCGAGAAGATGTCATGCCCCAGCGTTAAATTACCTAAAGGCCAGCAGCAACAATTCAGCTGGGAATTAAAAGAGGATGAAGGTTGGATTCTGCTGGGGGGGGGGGGAGCTAAGAATTCAAGCAGCCACTATTGCCCATGGCCCCTTCCCTCCCCTAACATCCATCTTTATAAGAGGGAAAAATTAAAAAGGGGGGTTCAAATTACTATACAGTTTACATTTCTTCTCTGCCTTAAATTTTAGAGACTTAAGTATTCTTGATGAAAAAGGAACTTTACACAAAGAAGTGCTTTTCATAAGCAACAGCCAGCCAAAGTAAGCAACAAAGAAAGAAGAGCAGATGTGTGATGGACCACTGGATACTTACTGTGAAGGGTCCTTCTCCTCTGAGGAAAGGAGGACATCTCTGTGGATTAATGGACAGTCAAACCTAATATTCTGACAGGAACCCACATAAGAACAAAAGCCATCTTTCAAACGACAGAATTCAAGAACCAGCTACTTTAATATAAAATGCTATATGAAGCTAGGAAAATTATGTATATATTTTCAGAATAAATATGTTATTGAAATAAATTCCAAGATGTATTCAGGACCAGAGTCTATGATGTCTTTTTACACTGCTTATGTTTTACTGTTTTGGTAAATATTTTGCAAACTAAACAAATACACAATTGAACTAATATTTACATTATCTTTACAAATGAAGTGAACTAATCTTTGCAAACTAAACAAATACACAATTGGCTATCGGTAAGAAAGTTATTGCTGAAAAATTACAACAGAATGCCTTAGCTTTTCTAGTAGCTACTGACACACAAAGACATTACTTACCAACTTCCTTGGCAGCAATCAAGGAAGGATCTTAGGTTTGTTTTTGTTTTTTTTTAGTTTCAAACAATTTCATTAGTAACATATGGTAATAAATTTCAATTTCTTACTTCATTAATAATTACTTTTTTAAATCTATCCCATATATTACCTTCTACCCACCCCTCCCCCCGTTACTTGATCCCCGCCGGTGTTATATACTTAAAATCTTAATATTAAAGGTACCCTTAATTAATAAGAATCAAAATGAATATCCTCCTACCTCTTGTACTTAGTCATTATCAAAAATTGTCCAATGTCCTTTTATTTTCTAGTCTTTTTCTACGTATCCTCTGAACTTTTTCACTCCAGCTTAAATACTTCTAAATCATAGTCTCTTAAGTTCCTTGTTAACTTGTCCATTTCACTCCATGTCATAACTTTTACAATCCAATCCCATTTCTCTGGTATTTTTTCTTGCTTCCACAACTGTGCATACGATGTCCTAGCAGCTGAGAGCAAGTACTAAATTAAAATTCTATCTTCTTTTGGAAATTTTTCCATTTGTAATCCTAACAGAAAAGTCTCTGCAACTTTGTAAAATTCGTATCCTAAGATCTTAGAAATCTCTTGTTGAATCATCTGCCAGTACTTTTTCGCTCTTTCACAAGTCCACCACATATGGTAGAAAGAACCTTCATGTTTTTTACATTTCCAGCATCTATCTGGCATCTTATTGTTCATCTTTGCCAACTTTAAGCGTCATATACCATCTGTACATCATCTTAAAACAGTTTTCTTTAATACTTCTTCCACAAATATTCCCATGTGTCCATCTGTATTTCTTTATTTATATTAATTGCCCACTTAATCATTTGACATTTCACTACTTCATCTTCCGTAGACCATTTTAAAAGTAACTTATAGATTTTCGAAATTAATTTTTCATTATCTTCAAGCAGAACTTTTTCCATTTGTTTGTTCTTGTCTTATTCCTTCAGTTTTAACATCGCTTTCCACCAAACCTTTTATTTGTTGCATTTGAAACCAATCATACTTATTATTCAACTCTTCAGCAGTTCTCAATTCTATTTTACCGCTTTGTATTTTTAATAATTGATTATATAACATCCCTTTTTCCTCTCCTGTCTCAGCTGTTATTCTTATTACTTCTGCTGGCACTATCCATAGTAGTTCTCTCTCATCGCCATATTTCTTATATTTCATCCAAATATTTAGTAGATTATTTCTTATATAATGGTGAGAAAAAAACCATCCGACTTTTTCTTTCCATAGTACATATAAGCGTGCCAGCCGAATTTATTTCCATGACCTTCCAATGTTAAAAGTTTTTTATTCAACAGCATCACCCAATCTTTTAGACAAACTGCTTCATGATATAATCTTAAATCTGGTAATTGAAATCCTCCTTTTTCTTTAGCATCTGTTAAAACTTTCATTTTAATCCTTGGTTTTTTCCTGGCGCATAAAAATTCTGAAATCTTTCTTTGCCATTTATTAAATTGTTTACTGTCTTTCACAATCGGAATAGTTTGAAACAAATACATTATTCTCAGCAAAATGTTCATCTTAATTGCAGCTATTCTACCAAGCAGTGACAAATTAAGCTTGTTCCATTTTATCATATCTTCGTCCACTTTACGCCATAACTTTTCATAATTGTTTTTAAACAAATCAATATTATTCATTGTTATTTCCACGCCCAAATATTTTACTTTAGGGGTAACTTCACATCCCGTTAATCTCTGCAATTCCTTTTGTTTACTTACTTGCATATTTTTACACAATTTTTTTGACTTTTCTTTATTGACATAAAGTCCCGTCAATTCTCCAAAATCTTGTATTTTGGCTAACAACAAAGGTGTTACTTGCGCAGGATTTTCATTTATAAACATTATATCATCTGCAAATGTTCTATATTTATAGGAAAATCCTTTAATTCTCGTTCCTTCAATTTCTTCATCATTTTGTATTTGCATCAATAAGATTTCAAGAGTCATTATAAACAACAATGGTGAAAGCGGACAACCTTGCCCCTTTGCTGATTATCATTTCTTCTGTAAGATCTGCATTTATACATAACCTTGCACGTTGTTCAGTATAAATTGCTTTTATCATTCTTATAAAGTTTTCCCCCAACTTCATTTTCTCCATTACTGCAAACAAAGTCCCAATTCAAATTATCAAAAGCTTTCTCTGCGTCCGTAAAGAATAATGCAACTTCCTTCTCTGGATGTCTTTCATAGTATTCTACAATATTTACATCAGTTCTAATATTGTCTCTTATTTGCCTTTTAGGGAGAAAACCCGCTTGGTCTTCCTTTATAAAATTTATTAGATATTGTTTAAGCCGTTCTGCTAAGATTCTTGTGTATATCTTATAATCATTGTTTAGTAATGAGATTGGTCTATAGTTCTTTACATTAGTGACATCTCTATCTTCCTTTGGAATCAACGAAATTACTGCTTCTTTTCATGTATTTGGTATTTTCTCATTTATTCTTATCACATTCATTAATTTTTGAAATTTCGGTATTAATTCTTCTTTAAACGTTTAAAAATTTTTTGCCGTAAATCCATCTGGTCCAGGAGCCTTTCCAATTTTCATTGCATTAATCGCTACTTCAATTTCTATTTTTTCAATTGGATCATTCAAAATTTTTTCCATATAATCAGTTAAGGGTGCTATTTTAATCTTCTGCAAATACGATTCCACCTTTTCCTTCTTTTCTTTAACACCTTTAAATAGTTTAGCATAATATTTAAAAAATTCTCTCTTTATTCCTTCTTGATCTACCATCTCTCTTCCATCAGCCACAATTTTATTAATAATTTTACTTTCTCTCTTTTTCTTCAATTGCCAGGCCAAATGTTTTCCAGGTTTATTCGCTCCCTCGAAAGATTTGTTTTAATTTTTTCAAATTCCATTCCAATTCTTTATTTAACAGATGTCCCATTTGTGCTTGCAATATTGTAATCTCCCTTATAATTTTTTTTCCTGGCCTTTTCCTTAATTCACCTTCTTTTTTCTTAATTTCATTTTGAATGTCCAACATCTGTTTATCTTTTGCTCTCTTGTCTTTATTATTCAATGTTATTAGTAATCCTCTCATTACTGCCTTGTAGGCATCCCATACCATCTGAAATTCTATATCCTCTCTGTCATTTACTTGGAAGTACGCTTTGGTTTCATTTTCTAGAGATGTCACTATTTCTTTATTTTGTAGTAAATCATTTAATCTCCATCTTCTTGACTTTTTCGACAGTTTTGTAATCCACATTATTGGGTTATGATCAGCTCCTATTTTAGGTAATATCTCTATTTTCTTTGTTATAAGTCCCAAATCTTTAGTACCCCACAACATGTCAATTCTAGAGCTATGTCTAGCTGAAAAAAAGGTATAGTCCCGTACTTCAGGATTAAACTTCCTCCATATATCTTCCAAACTCTCCTGTTTGACCAATTCAAAAAAAGACTTTGGCAATTTTCCTTCTTTAGCATTTTTTTTCCTTCCCAGATCTATCTATCGTGTTCTGAATTGTTTTGTTAAAGTCACCCATCAATAAAATTTGCTCATAGGTCACTTAATCAAGGTGTTGTGTAATATTTTTAAAGAAAATGTCTTTAGCACCATTTGGATCATAATGTCCCAACAACAACTTTTTTTGGCATTCAAAGTAATTTCTACCGCTATATACCTTCCATCCTTATCTTTAAATACCAATTTCGGGTCTAATTCTTGTTTAGTATAAAAGACTACTCCTCTCTTCTTTTGTTCAGCCAATGTAAAAAATTCTAGTCCCGATTGTTTATTCCATAAAAATGTATAACCCTTTTGTCTAATATGCACTTCTTGCAAACATACTATATTACAATCTTGTTTTCTTATCCAATGAAACGTTGCCTTTCTTTTTTGTGGTGAATTTAGTCCATTTACATTCCAAGATATCAATTTGTAATCCATCATGGTGCAAATTCTTTATTTTCTTCATAAAATCTACGCAGTTCCTGTGTATTTGTGATTGTAATCCTTTCCCCTTGAAGTTCAAAGCTCAAACCTTCAGGTATTATCCATCTATACCTCATTCCATTGTTACATAGTTTTTCTGTCAATTTTTATATGCCTTTCTGTCAGTTAACACTTGTCTTGGCAGTTCTTCCATAATTCTTACTCTACTACCTCCCACTATCAATGACTTTTCAAAAGTTTTTATTCATGATCTTTCCCACCATTTCTTTTGTCATAAATCTTATGACCACATCTCTTCGCAGATTATTCTTTTTTGCATAGAGTGAATTTACTCTATACATATAGTCATATATATTTCTATCCCCTTCAGGATCTTCCTCCAAAAATTCTGCAATTATTTTTATTATGTATTCTTTCAAGTCTGATTCTTCATCTTCAGGTACACCTCTCAGATGGATCTGAGTTTCCATCAGTTTGCAGTCATGAACTGTCACTTTTTCTTGTAATTTTAACAAGGTGGAGTCATGTGTTTTCACTCTCTCTTCCACTTCTTGTACTTTCTTTGTTATTACCACAGTGTCATTTCTGAGATTCTCTATTTCTTTTTTTTAATTCTTTCTTTGAGTCCTCAATATCCTTTCTTATTTCTTTTTTAGAGGCAATTATAATTTCTTTCACCCCCTTCATTATCCTAGCTTCCATTGCATCTAATTGGGCTTGCATTTTCTCTATTGAAGCAGACCTAGCACGAGTTTGTTTTGGGGGTCTGACATATGAAAAAAAATCAAAAATTTTAATCCCACCAAATTAAATTTGAACCATCAGGTTTGATAAAGTGAAGCTTGCCCTTTCCAATGCACCCAATTTCGCTGTCCTCTGAGCCTCCCAGGCTCAGATATTAATGTTTAAAGCTTTTATTTCTCCCAAAATGGCAGTCACAACTTTTGCTTCACTTTAAAAAATTTTCCTTTTTTCCCTTTTACCAGTTCAAATCTTCTTATCTACTATCCAACAGTAGTACTTTTTAAATTGCCAAATCTGTTTACTCCACCAATTTTTAATGTCCCAATCACTTTAAAAACAATGTTAAAACTTAGTCCTCCCAACAACAATGGTTATAACATAGATTTGGAAGATTTGGAAGATTTGGAAGAATGGGAAAAACTATGGAAGCAGAACTTAAAATTGACGAAACCAGTAGAATGGAAAGAAAACCTATACAAAATGGTTTATAGATGGTATCTTACACCAAATAGGTTGGCAAAAATTTATCCCACTTACTCCAACAAATGTTGGAAATGTCTAGAAGCTAAAGGGTCTCTGTTTCACATATGGTGGAAATGCAAAGATGCTAAAAAAATACTGGTCACAAGTGAATATTTGGATCCAAAAAATTTTAAAAACACAAATTAATCATGTGCCGGAATTGTACTTGTTAAATATTTGTAGACAAAACCTACCGCTTGCTAAACTGAAATTGTTATTGTATATAGTTACTACTGCTAGAATATTGTATGCCAAGTATTGGAAGAATGATAAAATCCCCAATAGAGATGAATTTATTAACAAGTTGTTGGCTGCCGCAGAATCTGACTTAATGTCCACAAGATTAAGAAATGGCAATGTGCAAAAATGTCAAGAGGAATGGGACCCTGTGTATAAATGGGTTAAAAGTAGAGGTGTTGGACTGGAGTAATTATGGGGTTTTCTTTTTTGATATTTAATCCTCTCCATCTCCCAGTGTGTATGACTGGGTAGATGTTAGATGTTAGATTTGTTCGCTTTTGTTTTGTTTTAGATTTGTTTTAGATCTGTTAGAGATGTATGTTGTTGTATATGTGTTTATCTTTCTTTCTTTTCCTTTTTCTATTTGTATTAATTCTTTGTTAATAAAACTTTTAAAACTTGGAGGAAAAAAAAAAACAATGGCCACCGATGTTTCTCTCTGGTATTATAATCCTAGAGTAGGCTGTTTGCTTCGTTGACTTCCTTCTTCTTGCTCCAATATTTCCTGCTTTTCTTGCCTTCAAATCTCGTTTCACTGGTAGAGAAATGATATCTGACGTATTTCCTGTGCTGACTGTGAGAACTGCAGGTCTGTGACGATGGTGCTGCCTCCTCAACTACAGATAGACTAAACAATAAATTCCTTTCTTCTTTTAACACTGTCTTTTAAGTTTACAAAGTTCAAATTTAGCCCTTTATTATCTTCTTCTCCTTTCAGGCTTTCAGTATTTCCAACTCCCACCTTTTACTTTTGTTTTGTTTAACTTTAATTAGTCCCGGAATGAAGAGATAGCAAACAGTACCTTTTTTCCGTAGTTTATCCAAACCAACACCAGTCCTTTGCAGATTAGATGTTTAAAATTGTAAAAGAAGGTTTGGATCTTGTCGAGCTTATGCTAAATTGATGACTCTGGAAACTTCTGCAGATGATGAATATGCATCTTCTCTTCGGAGATCCCTCAAAGCCTCAAAGGAGCCCCCCCCCCCCGGGACTCCCTTTCAGCCAAGTTAAGTCTCCTCAAAGTATCTGTGCATATCTTGGACAATTCTGTAACTGAGAAATGTAGGCAGAAGGCATTAATTTGCCTTTTACTACCCTGAACAGAAGTGCCAGCCTGCCCCTGTTAGGGAAAGCAACTCAGCTCGCCATTTTCCAACCCCGGAAGGATCTTCGGTTTTTAAAAGCCAAGAGATGCAGAGAGAGAAAAAAGTTCTTCCTATGTGTTTGGCAGGCTGACTAAGAAGCAGCAGTTATTTCTATCTCAGTGGAAGGCCAAATGGACAGATATTTAAGATGGCTTATAAAAGTGGGACTGCAGAAAAATAATTACAGAGAGATCAGAGACAAACCAAACAGCAATTGCCGGATGCTATATAACACTGAACTGCATTTAAGTTCCCACCCAGTTCTGTGCAGTAGCCTCAGGCTTTTGAATGAGCTCCCTGTTATGTATGTGAATTTTTGGAAGTCACAACAGGCCCACCTCCTACTCCAGCACTCCGGAGGTCGACACGAGAGCAGCGTAAGTCTGCCTATCTACAAGGCTATGACTGCTAAGGCTTGCGAACTAGGGGGGAGGGATGTTATGTATGTGAATCTTTGTGTTACCAAATGGTGTTCCTGCCTGGCTCATTGGAGCCAGAAGGACTGAGCTTGGGGTCTTAGGAACAATGGGCAGTAGGATCCAAATCTCAACTGCCCTGCTCCAATCACAAGCTCCCTGCTGGTTTGAATGACTCAATAACATGCTAGCGCGGGAACCCGGTGTTGAATATAGTTGGCCCTGCAGGCTCTGTTCCTCAGTTCGGGTAGTCCAGCCACCCACCAAACTGTAAATAAAGAGCTTGTTATCACTACCACCTCACCTCTCCAGTGCCTAAGAATTTACTATATTATAGTGGTGATGAAGGTGAGATCCTCATAGGTGATCCAGCAACCGGCACTGCACCATGCCTCGCAGCAGCTACTTCCAGCTCCGCACATCACACCGCCATCACTGAGGAAGGTCACCAAGCCAGGACCTGAGATGAGCGAAGATCGAGCGTCCAGCACCTCCTGCTACCATCCCCCGATGCTCCCCCACATAGCCAGCCAGCCCAGGCTGCAGGGATCATCCAAGAATTCAATCCCGAGCAACCAGAGTGGTGGGAGAGATGGGAAAAGAGGCTGAAGTACTTCATCTTATATCATAAAATCACAGATGAAGAATAGCAGAAGCACCTACTGCTCAGCTGCGGTGACGAGGACAAGCTGGAATTGGTGGAGAGTTTAATGTCTCCAAGGGCACTCTGCGAAGTCACCTACAAGGCCATCATGGAGAAGCTTACTGACCATTTCTTGCCCCGGTCGACCCGCACATCCCAGCACATCGAGTTCCACAAGCGGAACCAGAATGCAGGAGAATCGGTCACTGCCTTCCTCACAGAGCTACGCTGCCTTGCTCGTGAGTGTGCATTCATGAGTCTAGAAGAGGTCTTGTTAGACAGCTTCGTAAGAGGCCTCCGTGATGAATGAATGCAGGCGAAGATGGTGGTCAAGAAGATCCTTCCCTTGGGGACTTCCGGGTTTGGGTCATGGAGGATTGAGCTGCTTCTCAGCAGAGGAGCAGACCAGAACCTCTGTTCTGGGTAGAGAAGGTGATCCTAATGCCTGCTGCCTACTTCTCCCAGGCAGGGAGAAGGCCAAGACATGCACATTAAATTCTGAGGGGATTTACTTTACAATTACAATATTTTAAAGTTAAGAAGATAAAGGAGGGGGTAAATTTGGAACTAATGAAATTAGAGAAACAAGGTTAGAAGAGAAAAAACAACTTTTGTTTTGACTACCTGTGGTCGGGCCAGACAATCCCCTCCGGAACAGAACTGCTGACTTGATGGATGTCACAGGAAATGGCGTCATATTAATAACATGAGACTTCTCAACCATCGAAAATGAGACTTCATGGCAAAAAAGGAAGGAAGTAGCCATTAAGAGAAGGGAAAACTGCAAGCCTCCTAGCCTCTCTAGGACCATAAATCATAGAGAAGTACCGGCGGCCATTAAAAGAAGGTCAAAATTTTAAAAGAAAACGGGACTTTAAAAATCAGTAGAGCCAGCAGATATCATCATTAAAAGGTAAAATCTATTGGACTATATGCTTTGAATTAATTTTGGAGTACTCCAGGAGAAAATGGAATTTTTTTAAAAAAGGGGGCAGAAAAGCCGTGGACACCATTTTGAAGAAAATAAAATTTTTAAAAATTAATATCTCAAGTTAGGAGCTTCTGGGAATGGCAATTTTGGGCTCATCTGAAAGGGCATGCTTTAATCTTGAAGACTGTGTAACTGAAAATCGATTTGGTGAGGTCAACTTTGGAGCCTATTTTAGCAATGGACAGGCAGTGATGTCTGTCCATAAATCAGGAGCAAAGCAAATTCGTACGAGGGCTAGGTCACTTGAGGAAGCAAAAATGGCTAAATGGCAGGAAGCAATAGAAGCCATGGAGGCAAGACTGGCAAAAGTAATAAAAGACTCAATAACAGAGAGTAAGAAGGAATTAAAAAAAGACATTGAATCCAGTGCTGAGGTGGTGAAAAAAGAAATTAAAAAAGAAATTGAGGATCTCAGGAAAGACTCCCAAGCAGCATTAAAGAAAGTGCAGGAGGTAGAAGAAAAGGTGAAAGACCAAGACAAGAATTGATACAGTGGATTCCACTATAAAAAAAATGAAGGAGAAAGAAGTACTACAAGATTGTAAACTATAGGAAAATCAGATACGTCTGAGAGGGGTGCCTGAATCTGTTGAGACTGATTTAAGGACATATATAATAAGAATCATTGCTGAGTTTTGGGGGGATGACCCTGATGAAACCAGTTATTTTTATGATTATATCTACAGGGTTAACTCAGACTATGCCAGAAAAAATAAATTACCAAGATATGTGGTAGTAAGATTTGCGACAAGAAATATGGTGGGAAAGATTCTAAGTAAGCAATTTGAAAATACATTGGAGGTGGATGGCAGTAGCGTAAGAATCATGAAAGAATTGCCAAGGAAAGTCATAAACGCTAGAAGACTGTATAAAAAGCTGACTGAAAAGCTGAGAGAAAATGAAATGAGATACAGATGGATACTTCCAGAGGGTTTAAGTTTTGAATTCAAAGGAAAAAGATTTACAATTACAAGCACTCAAGAAATGACAAAGTTTTTGGACGAAAATAAGGAATTTGGGGGTACAGATTAAAAACAAAAAATCATGATGGATTACAAATTAATGTCTTGGAATGTAAATGGACTAAATTCACCACAAAAAGGGCAAACTTTCATTGGATTGGGAAACAAAAATGTAATATAATTTGCCTACAAGAAGTACACATTAAACAAATGGATTACAAATTTTTATGGAATAAACAGCTTGGTGTGGAATTTTGTTCATTGGCTAAGGAGAAAAAAAGGGGTGTCGTTTTTTATGTTAAACAAGAATTAAACCCAAAATTGATTTTTAAGGACGATGATGGTAGATATATCGAGGTGGAAGCGATGCTGAATTATAAAAGAACTTTGTTACTGGGATTGTATGCTCCAAATGGAGCAAAAGACTCCTTCTTTAAAGACATTATGCAACAATTAGATCAAGTGACGTATGAACAAATCATGATAATGGGAGATTTCAATGGTACAGTTAAAAATATTTTGGACAGATCTGGGGAAAAAATAAAGAAGGAAAACTACCAAAGTCATTTTTTGATTTAGTAAAACATAGGGTTGCCAATCCCCAGGTGGGGGCAGGGGATCCCCCGGTTTGGAGGCCCTCCCCCCGCTTTAAGGTCATCAGAAAACGGGGGGAGGGGAGGGAAATGTCTGCTAGGAACTCTATTATTCCCTGTGGAGATTTATTCCCATAGAAAATCATGGAGAATTGATCCGCAGGTATCTGGGGCTCTGGGAGGGCTGTTTTTTGGGGTAGAGGCACCAAATTTTCAGTATAGCATCTAGTGCCTCTCCCCAAAATACCCCCCAAGTTTCAAAAAGATTGGACCAGGGGGTCCAATTCTGTGAGCCCCAAAAGAAGGTGCCCTTAACCTTCATTATTTCCTGTGGAAGGAAGGAATTGAAAAGGTGTGCCGTCCTTTTAAATGTGATGGCCAGAACTCCCTTAGAGTTCAATTATGCTTGTCACAGCCTTGATATTGGCTCCACCCCTATTTTCTCCCGGCTCCACCCCCCAAAGTCTCCTGGCTCCACCCCCAAAGTCCCCAGATATTTCTTGAATTGGACTTGGCAACCCTAGTAAAACAAGAAAGTCTGGAAGATATATGGAGGGAATTTAACCCTAAAGAACCTGACTATACTTTCTTTTCAGCAAGGCATAATTCTTTCTCAAGAATTGATATGTTATGGATTACAAAAAATTTGGGACTTATAATGAACAAAATAGAGATTCTTCCTAAAATAGGGGCTGACCATAATCCTTTAATGTGGTCTACAAAACCCGTAAAAAATACCTTAAAATGGCGGATAAATGAAAATTTGCTACAGAAAAAGGAAGTGGTATCTCTGGAAAAGGAGACTAAATCCTTCTTCCAAATAAATGAAAAAGAGGACATTCAATTTCAAACTGTGTGGGATGCATATAAAGCGGTAATGAGGGGCATCCTAATTACATTGAATAATAAAAAGAGAAGAAAAACAAACAAATGATGGACATTTAGATAGAGATTGGTAAAAAGAACATCGGAACATAAGAGAAGCCATGTTAGATCAGGCCAATGGCCCATCCAGTCCAACACTCTGTGTCACACAGTGGCAAAATATACACAAACACACACACACACACAGTGGCTAATAGCTACCGATGGATGGACCTTTAAAAAAGGAGCTTTAAAAAAGACCTGGGAAAAAGAAAATTATAAGGGAGATTACAATACTACAAAGTCAACTGAGACATTTCTTAAACAAAGAAGTGGAATGGAATTTAAAAAGACTTCAACAGAAATCTTTTGAAGGAGTGAATAAGCCTGGAAAATACTTGGCCTGGCAAATGGAAAAAAAAAAAGGGAGAATAAAGTTATTAACAAAATTGTATCAGGAGGCAAGGAAATTGTTGACCATGAAGGAATTAAAAGAGAATTTTATAAATACTATGCCAAGTTGTTTAAATGTCAAAAGGTGGATAAGGGAAAAATTGACTCATATCTACAGAAAATTAAAGTAAACCCCTTAACAGGAAATATGGAGAAGGTGTTAAATGAACCAACTGAAAAAGAAGACATAGAGGTGGCAATTAATTCAATGAAATTAGGGAAGGCACCCGGTCCAGATGGCTTTACAGCAAAATTTTATAAAGTCCTCGTGGAGGTGCTGCTATCAAAACTTCAGAAGTTGATGAATATTATAAGAATAGATGGGGAAATACCTAATACTTGGAAAGAAGCAGTAATTTCGTTGATACCAAAAGAAGACAGAGATGCCACGAATGTAAAAAACTACAGACCAATTTCATTACTTAACAATGATTATAAAATATATGCTAGAATTTTAGCAGAATGCCTTAAACAGCATTTGAATAACTTTATTAAAGAAGAGCAAGCTGGATTTCTTCCCAGAAGGCAAATTAGAGATAATATCAGAACAGTTATAGACATTATTGAATATTATGAGAAACATCCTGAAAAAGAAGTAGCATTATTTTTTGCAGATGCAGAGAAAGCATTTGATAATGTGCATTGGGATTTTATGTTTGCAGTGATGGAGAAACTGAGATTGGCAGAAGATTTTATAAGAATGGTGAAAGCAATATATACTGAACAACAAGCAGATCTGACAAAAAAAAATGATAATTAGTAAAGGAACAAGACAAGGTTACCCTCTATCTCCACTGATATTTATAATGACTTTAGAGGTTTTGCTTATGTAAATTCAAGAAGATAAAGAGATAGAGGGATTGAAATTGAGAGGTTTTTCTTATAAATACAGAGCGTTTGCAGATGATGTAATGTTTATAAATGAAAATGCCACTCATGTAACACCATTGTTGCTTCGTAAGATACAAGAATATGGAGAATTGGCAGGCTTTTATATAAACAAAGAAAAATCAAAAATTTTGTGCAAATATATGTCAAAGAGCAAGCAGAAAGAATTACAAAGCTTAACAGAGTGTGAAGTTACCTCCAAAGTAAAATATTTAGGTGTGGAAATCACAACAAAAAATATTGACTTGTATAAAAATAATTATGAGAAGCTTTGGCATAAGATTGATGGAGATCTGATAAAATGGAACAAGTTGAACTTGTCTATATTGGGCAGAATTTCTGCAATTAAAATGAATGTTCTACAAGAATTATGTTCCTGTTTCAAACAATCCCAATAGTGAAGGATAATAAACAATTTAATAAATGGCAAAGGAAAATTTCAGAATTTGTATGGGCCGGGGGAAAACCAAGAATTAAAATGAAAATTTTGACTGATGCAAAATAAAGGGGAGGTTTTCAACTGCCGGATTTAAAGTTGTACCATGATGCAGTATGTTTGGTGTGGATCAAGAAATGGATGACGTTACTAAACAGAAAATTACCAGTACTAGAAGGTCATGGAAACGTTTTTGGTTGGCATGCTTTTATGTGTTATTGTCAGCGTAGTGATCATTGAGATTCCAAGACAAAAGAACTCTTTCTTTAGAAATAAGTTTCTTTATTGGATACACAATGTTTCTACTGGAGAAGACCATTGAAAGTGATAACATACATTGGATGGGGCTAGCATATATTGAGATACATCAAAGGCAGGTCACTTTAAATCATCCTTAAAACAAAAGTTGCTTTCTCTTCAGAGGTGTTTGATTCACACGCCTGCTATCTGTCTTTCCTGAGTCTACCCACACTCCCCCTTTCGCCTGGCGGCCTTGCCTGGCCTGGGAAACGGCACGGTGTCTCTCCAGCCGTTTATGGCCCCTGGCGCCCAAGGCCTCCCTCCCCTCTACTGCCTCTCCCTGACATACCTTGCATTCTACTAAAGGGCAAAAGGGTTAGTCCTGAACAAATAAACAGCATAGGCAATATGGTTAATATCGATAGGAAGCGATTGATCACAAGCTGACAGTTATGGGGAAAGTAAGATGGATGCCTTTTTCTTACATCACTATATAAGAAGCAATTTGTTAAATACCTGGTCAAAATACAAAAGATATGGGGATGAGAGGAAACCGCTCTGGATTGTGCCAACAGAAGTACTAAAGTGGGGATTCAGGGGTTGGCTTTACAATGGCTTACCTCTTTCCTCAAGGGTCGGGGACAAAGAGTGGCGATTGGGGGTGAATTGTCCCGGAGGTACCCGCTGGATTGCGGGGTTCCTCAGGGAGCAGTTCTATCCCCGATGTTGTTTAACATCTATATGCGCCCTCTTACCCAGATTGCCCGGATATATGGGCTGGGCTGCCACCAGTACGCTGATGACACCCAGCTCTATCTACTTATGGACGGCCGGCCTGCCTGTGTCCCAGAAAACCTGGACCTGGCATTGCAGGCCGTGTCTAGATGGCTCAGGCTGAGTGGGCTGAAGCTAAATCCAACGAAACAGAGGTCCTTTGCCTGGGTTGCCGTGGTCCGGGGAGGGAGATTCCCTTACCGGCCCTCGACGGTGTGCCTCTGTCAGCGGTGCACAGGGTTAGGAGCCTGGGGGTGCTACTGGAGCCTACTCTAACTATGGAGGCCCAGATAGCAGCTACTGCCAAGTCCGCATTTTTTCATCTCAGGCGGGCAAGGCAGTTGGCCCCTTTCCTGGAGGATGGCGACCTGGCAACAGTGATCCATGCAACGGTCACCTCGATGCTGGACTACTGCAATGCCCTCTACATGGGGCTGCCCCTGTGCCGAACCCGGAAGTTGCAGCTAGTGCAGAATGCCGCTGCCCGGCTGTTGTTAGGGCTACCTAGATGGGAGCACATTCAGCCGGGGCTTCGGGGACTGCACTGGCTGCCGATAACATACCGAGTTCGGTACAAGGTGCTGGTCATGACCTTTAAAGCCCTTTATGGTCTGGGACCTGCCTACCTTAGGGACCGTCTCTCCCCACATGTTCCCCAGAGAGTGCTGAGGTCGGGGTCTCAGAACCTCCTTACAATCCCTGGGCCAAAGGAGGCCCGTCTGAAAGCGACCAGGGACAGGGCCTTCTCAATTGCAGCTCCCTGTTGGTGGAATCAGCTCCTGGAGGAGGTGAGGGCCCTGCGGAACCTTGAACAGTTCCGCAGTGCCTGTAAAACAACCCTCTTCCGGTTGGCATATAATTAATTGTGATCGGAGTGCCTGAATATTAAATCTCGAACATCAGATTATTGAATACTGGAAAAATTGAAAGACTGATTTAAGGAAACGTAGCATAGTGTATATCGATGTGAGTTTTATGTATTTTTAGGTTTTTATGTATTTTATTGTATAATTATTAATGTATTTAAATTGATCTTTGTTAGCTTTTTTCTGTTGTAAGCCGCCCTGAGCCCGCCTCGGTGGGGAGGGCGGGATATAAATCGAAGAAAATAAATAAATAAATAAATATTCAGACATTAATGAAGAGAAGTGGTTATCATATAAACAACTGCTAAAAATAAATGGAGGAAAGATGGAATTAAAATTGACAGAAGAACTACAATATAAATATAACTGGTTTCAATTGCAACAAATTAAGAATTTGTTTGAACAGGATATTAAAAATGATGCAATAAGATAAGAACAAACAGAATTGGAGAAAATGCTGTTTGGCGATAACGAAAAACTGATTTCAAGAATTTATAAATTATTATTGAAATGGTCTACAGAAGATGAAGTAGTTAAATCTCAAATGATAAAATAGGCGATAAATATAAATAAGGAAATACAGATGGAATCATGGGAGTACCTATGGAAGAACTCTATAAAGATATTGACATGTTACAATATTAAAGAAAACTGTTTTAAAATGCTATATAGGTGGTATATGACACCTAAGAAATTGGCAAAAATGAACAATCAGGTGTCGGATAGATGTTGGAAATGTAAAAAACATGAAGGATCTTTCTACCATATGTGGTGGACTTGTGAAAAGGCAAAGCAATTTTGGCAAATGACTCGGCAAGAGATCTCAAAAATTTGGGGTTATAACATTAAGAAGGCACCAGACATCTTTTTGTTGGGATTACATTCAGGAACTAACCACAGTGGCGGACCAGGTATGCGAGATTCCCATGCCTTCCCGATTAGTTCAAGGTGACTGTACAAGGCAAGGCCTGCAATATGGAGGTAGACTCCAGGGCAAGCCAGACAGTCAGCTCAGTCCACATGTTCAGATAACTGTGCCCTGGGGGGGAATCCCAGCTGCTTCCGTTCCCATTTACAGTCTGGGACTTCCAGAAATGGGAGATTGTGGTGCTAGGAGTGGGGGCGGTACATGTAAAATACGGGCAGTTCTCAGGCAAGCTACCCCTAATCGTGCTGGAGGGAGACTTATGTAGCCTACTGGGGAGGTCCTGGTTCGAGGCCCTGGGGATGTGGATCATGGGGATCCATCAAGCCTTCTCGAGGAGGGATTTCCAGAGCATGTGAAGAGTTCCCCGCCATTTTTGACAGCACACTGAGGACCTACACAGGAGCTCCAGTAACCCTGGACCTGAACCCTAATGTGCAGCCCATACAGCTGAAGACCAGACGAGTGCCTCTGGTGCTAAGACCAAAGATCGAAGAAGAGTTAGACCGCCTAGTGGCAAAAGGAGTTCTACAACCGGTAGCAAATGCAAAATGGGAGACCCTGATTGTAATCCCGGTTAAACCCAATGGCAGCATCCACATTTGTGCAGACTACAAATGCACCATTAACAAGGCACTGCAAGGGCATGTTTATCTGGCCCCCGTAGTCAGTCACATGCTGTCTTTGCTGGAAGGAGCGAAATTTTTGGAAAGCTGGATTTGGCTCAGGTTTATCAGTAGCTTCCCACGAACACTGCCATGGCGGAAGCCCAAACCATCGTAACACACAGGGGGGCCTTCCAGGTCGAGTGGCTACAGTTTGGGGTCAGCATGGCCCCGGGGATCTTCCAGAACTTAATGGACTCTCTTTTAAAAGGGATTCCTGAGGTCCAACCGTTCTTCGATGATGTGCTGATCATCATAGCCACCGAAGAGGAGTTTACCTTGCGCCTCCGAGCCATCCTCTCCAATGTTTTGGACTGAGTGAGGAGGGGATGGCCCATGAGCTGGGTGGGGTCGGAATTCGCTGCTTTTGTGTCCCGCAGGGACGAATTGCCGGTACATAAAGGTTATCTGTTGTGGGGTAACAGGGTGGTGCCCCCGGTGCTGAGGCAGCAGGTTCTCACAGTGCTGTACGAAACCCATCCGGGGATCGTGCACATGAAGGCACTGGCCCGCAGCTATATATGGTGGCCGGGGATTGATGATGCTGTTGAGTCATGCAATTAAAAACTATCTCAACTGCTTTGCACTTCTTGTGAGATTACTGATAATTTCTGGCTTTAATTATGAATTTGCCCAATGCCAACCATGCCAGGAGACCCATCCAGCCCAATGCCAACCATGCCAGGAGACCCATTCAGCCCTGCTTCAAGCCCTAGCCCAACAGTGGGAGTCCACACGCAAGCCCTGGTCCCGCCTGCACCTCGACTTTACGGGGTCCTTCCAGGGGGCAAATATTTTTCCTCATAGTGGACTCTTACTGTGAGCCGCCCTGAGTCCGCTTGCGGAGAGGGCGGGATATAAATCAAATGTAATAAATAAATAAATAATTACTCAAAGTGGCTCAAGGTCATACCCGTAGCATCCACCTCCTCCCGGGCTGTGTTAGGGGTCCTCCGCAAGGTTTTTGCCACCCAAGGCCTGCCCAACACACTGGTATCCAATAATAGAATGGTATTCACCTCAGCCGAGTTTCAGGATTTCTGCGGCTGTAACCTAATTAAGCACATGAGGTTGGCCCATTTCCACCCAGCCACCAACGGCTAAGTTGAAAGGATGGTGCGGGTAACTAAGGAAGCGCTCCACTGCATCATCTATGGGGACTGGGAGGCCCGCCTTGCAGAGTGTCTGCTGGCACATTATTCCATCCCCAGTACGGTCACCAGCCGTAGTCCAGCTGAGTTTCTCATGGGCTGACAGCTGACAACCTTGCTAGACTGCATGCACTCTCCTGTAAATTCTACTAACTAAACTGACAACAATAAAAACCCAAAACAACATAACATAAACTGAGTTCTGCATTAAAACAGCAATTCACTGGACTGAGTCTCATCCAAATGCCCTGCAGAAAAGAGATGGCCTTTTGGCATTTGATAAAAACAGAGAGGGGGCTCTAATCAGGGTTTCTGGAGCAGGAAGTTCCAAAACTCTGAGGGCCATGGACAAAAAACCCTCTCTTATATGTTTATCAACTTCTGACCGCTTGGAGTAGTCATGTGGAGAAAGGTAATACCAGAATCGTAAAAGATACTTCTGTATTCTGCCAAGTAACTGACTTACTGCAACATTATAAAACACTTCTGTTGCATATACGAACATCTCCTCCTAAACTTTCCTATCTGAATTGCAGTCCTTTTTGCTTGCAAGTTAATAGTAGATTCTGTTAGATTCAGCACAAAGACATCGTAAAGTCTGCAAATGAATCCCTGATCATCCCAGCTCTCCCTCCAGAAGCCATTTATTCCCAAGGTCACATGACCTGCAGGGATAGATAGATCTGTGGGACAGAAGGCTAAAAAGTGGGGGTGGAAAGTGGTGAAACCACTCCCTTCCGGCTTGTCCATTCCTGGAATTACACTCACACAAGAAACAAAAATGAGTGATTTCACTCCCTTCCCCCTACAGACTCTAGACTTTAATGGCTTTTGTTACCCCACAACTAAGTTTTGTCTGGGGTCAGAGATAGCTGCTGTGGTGGGGGGAGGACCAGGAAGATCCACAGCTCTGAGCTCTCTGCTGACAGATCATGGGATGCAACCACTGGGTTCAATTCAATGATTTAGGCACTTTGCAGCCTAGTCAAGGTGGGAGGATTCAACAGGCTGGAGAGAGGACATCCATGCCAAGGGTGACCAAACTGCAGCTCAGGAGCCACATGCAGCTCTTTCACACATATTGTTTGGCTCCTGGAGGTCAAGGAAGAATTTAATGCAGGCTTACTCTCAAGTAAGCATGCTTAGCATTGGGACTTCAGTCAGCCTCTGAGCGCTGACTCATTGGTAGGCAACTATTTCTGCCATGTGTGAAGTGAGGAAGGAGGGGGGAATAGGCAGGCTTGCAAACTCTTCTCCTACTACAGAGGTTGCACAGAGACCTAGAGTGGGGAAAGAGAGCAAGAGCCAAGGGAGCCACTGGAAAGAGGGACAGAATTAAAGAGGGCGGCACTTAGTTTCATAGCTCTTGTAGGGGCTGTATTTACTAACCTAAGCAAAGATGTATAATGATGCAAACAGTGAACAGTGGTTTATATGGTACATGTGTGTTTCCTTCTCCCACTGGTGCCAAAAAATAATTCCCTAACCTTTCCTTATGCTGGTCTTATGGAGACTTGGTGAGAGATGTAAAAGTGATTGCGCCGCTTGGGAACAGTGACCATAATGTTATTGATTTCACTGTTTGTATAAATAGGGAGTTGCCCAAAAAGACCACCACAACCACATTTAACTTTAAAAGGGGTAAATTCTCTGAGATGAGGAGGCATGTGAGGAGGAAACTGAAAGGAAAGGTAAATACGGTCAAAACCCTTGGGGAACTTGGAGACTATTTAAAACTATAATCCTAGAAGCTCAGATAAAATACATACCACAAGTTAGGAAAGGCACAAACGGGTATAAGAAGAGGCCAGCATGGTTAACAAACAAAGTAATGGAAGCTGTAAAAGGTAAGAAGGACTCCTTTAAGCGGTGGAAAACCAGTCCAAGTGAGATTAATAAAAGGGAACACAGGCAGTGGCAAATCAAATGCAAGACTGTGATCAGGCAGGCAAAAAGGGACTATGAGGAGCATATTGCAAAAAACATAAAGACCAACAATAAAAATTTCTTCAAATATATTAGAAGTAGGAAACCAGCCAGGGAAGCAGTGGGGCCCTTGGATGACCATGGGGTAAAAGGATTACTGAAGGAGGATGGGGAAATGGCTGAAAAGCTGAATGCATTTTTTGCCTCTGTCTTCACCGTGGAAGATGAGAAGTATTTGCCCGCCCCAGAACCACTAATATTGGAAGGGGTGTTGAAAGACCTGAGTCAGATTGAGGTGACAAAAGAGGAGGTCCTACAACTAATAGACAAATTAAAAGCTAATAAGTCACCGGGTCTGGATGGCATACATCTGAGAGTTCTGAAAGAACTCAAAGTTGAACTTGTGGATCTTCTAACAAAAATCTGTAATCTTTCATTGAAATCTGCTTCTGTTCCTGAGGACTGGAAGGTAGAAAATGTCACCCCTATCTTTAAAAAGGGTTCCGGAGGAGATCCAGGAAATTACAGGCCAGTCAGTCTGACTTCAATACCGGGAAAGTTGGTAGAAACCATTATCAAGGACAGAATGAGTAGGCACATTGATGAACACAGGTTATTGAGGAAGACTCAGCATGGGTTCTGTAAGGGAAGATCTTGCCTCACTAACCTGTTACATTTCTTTGAGGGGGTGAACAAACATGTGGACAAAGGAGACCCGATAGATGTTGTTTACCTTGACTTCCAGAAAGCTTTTGATAAAGTTCCTCATCAAAGGCTCCTTAGAAAGCTTGAGAGTCATGGAGTAAAAGGACAGGTCCTCTTGTGGATCAAAAACTGGCTGAGTAATAGGAAGCAGAGAGTGAGTATAAATGGGCAGTTCGCAGTGGAGGACGGTAAGCAGTGGGGTGCCACAGGGCTCGGTACTGGGTCCCATGCTCTTTAACTTGTTCATAAATGATTTAGAGTTGGGAGTGAGCAGTGAAGTGGCCAAATTTGCGGATGACACTAAATTGTTCAGGGTGGTGAGAACCACAGAGGATTGTGAGGCACTCCAAAGGGATCTGTTGAGGCTGGGTGAGTGGGCGTCAACGTGGCAGATGCGGTTCAATGTGGCCAAGTGCAAAGTAATGCACATTGGGGCCAAGAATCCCAGCTACAAATACAAGTTGATGGGGTGTGAACTGGCAGAGACTGACCATGAGAGAGATCTTGAGATCGTGGTAGATAATTCACTGAAAATGTCAAGACAGTGTGCGTTTGCAATAAAAAAGGCCAATGCCATGCTGGGAATTATTAGGAAGGGAATTGAAAACAAATCAGCCAGTACCATAATGCCCCTGTATAAATCGATGGTGCGGTCTCATTTGGAGTACTGTGTGCAGTTCTGGTCGCCGCACCTCAAAAAGGATATTATAGCATTGGAGAAAGTTCAGAAAAGGGCAACTAGAATGATTAAAGGGCTGGAACACCTTCCCTATGAAGAAAGGTTGAAACGCTTAGGGCTCTTTAGCTTGGAGAAACGTTGACTGAGGGGTGACATGATAGAGGTTTACAAGATAATGCATGGGATGGAGAAAGTAGAGAAAGAAGTCCTTTTCTCCCTTTCTCACAATACAAGAACTCGTGGGCATTCGATGAAATTGCTGAGCAGTCGTGTTAGAACGGATAAAAGGAAATACTTCTTCACCCAAAGGGTGATTAACATGTGGAATTCACTGCCACAGGAGGTGGTGGCGGCCACAAGAATGGCCACCTTCAAGAGGGGGTTAGATAAAAATATGGAGCAGAGGTCCATCAGTGGCTATTAGCCACAGTGTGTGTGTGTGTGTGTATATTTGGCCGCTGTGTGACACAGAATGTTGGACTGGATGGGCCATTGGCCTGATCTAACATGGCTTCTCTTATGTTCTTAGACTGTTATTCTCAGCTTTTGTTTTTTTAAACTCTCCTATATATGTATTGTACATACATATGTATTTTATCTTTCAGTGCAAAGAAAGTATTAAGAGTTGTAATAAAGACATGTATAATAATTGTTCATATCTTGCAGCTCTCAAACATCTGACGTTTATTCTATGTGGCTCTTCCATTAAGCAACTTTGGCCACCCTGCTCCATACCCTCCCTTCAAAAGATCACGCATACAGATTGGTTAGCAGAGTCCCACTCTATTCAATTGAGTCTTGCCTTTCAGAGCCCTCCCATGCAGGAGAGTTGCTCCACTCTCTGCAACCGGTCACCTGGTTCCCTCACCTACTGTGCACCTTCAGGTGCCTATGCTGCCTACTACTTCCTCCAGCTCCTAACCACAGCCATTCCTAAATCCACTGCTAAGATTGGGTGTATGTGTTCAAGGTTGACATCGCCCTCCCCACCATTGCCAGCTTAAAGGAATGCCCTCCTCAGTTGGCCACCCCTGAGCTCAGCAACCAGACCCTGCCCAGTCAGTGGCCCTCCAGCCAACTCTGCATAACCAGCTTGAACCAGCCCCAGGACACCACCTGGCTGCATCCTTTCCTTGCCACAAACTCCTACTGGGTCCCTGTGCAACCCACTAACACAGGGGTGTCAAACATGTCGTTTGGGTTTGTCTGTGTTCTTTATAAAATTTGTATATCTGATAACTAATCTTAAATAGGTACACACATGGCCCAGCCTGACATTTATTATTGTATGTTTTTATAAAATGTTGTTAGCCGCCCTGAGCCTGCTGAGGTGGGGAGGGCGGGATAGAAATAAAATTTATTATTATTATTATTATTATATGGCCCAGCCTGACAAGGTCTCATTTATGTCAGATCCGGCCCTCACAGCAAATGAGTTTGACACCCCTAGGCTAGGGCCTTCTCACTGGCAGCACTGATGTTATGGAATGCTCTCCCAGAGGCCACGAGAGGCTTGCAGGACCTCTCCCAATTCTGCAGGGCCTGTAAAATCGAACTTTTTCGACAGGCCTACAACAACTAATGTGGGAGGAGGCTGCCACTGCTATGTCACTGAATATTATCTGTAAGACCACTAACAGAGTAACAAAGGAACAGAGAACTGAGATATTGATAAACCGCCTATGTTATAAAATCTTTCTTATAGCACCTAATATTTATTTTTTAATTGTTTATGTTTTTATTCTTTTTTTTGTAATTTTGTAATTGTAATTTAAATTGTTTTTATCATGACTGTTAGCTGCCCTGAGCCCGCTCGCCGAGTGGGAGGCATATAAATCTGAAGTAAATAAATAAATATGTTGCCAAAGTTCTGGCAGGTCTTATCCAGTAGAATCAAAAGCAAGAAAATTGAGTGTGACAATGGTAAACTGCACAGGAAACTTAGAAGGCATATGCCAAGGTTTTGCAGGCGTTGATTATCAAAGGCTTTCTCAATACAGGCAGCAGCAGCCATCACTGCCTCAGTATCAAAGTTATCTGAATCAGGAATGACAATAACTATCAAAGTGGAAGGATCAAGTGCTGTAGAAGTCAATGGCAGAAGATAGCAAAGTCGATAAGTCTGATTGGTCTGAGGTTGAAATGGCAAACAGAAAAAGAACTTATGTTGCAGAGGTCAAAGTCGAAAATTTGGAAACAGTCAAGGTGGTCAAGGTCAACAGCTTAGAAGTCAAGATGACCAAAGTTGAAGGCTTGGAAGTTGAGGACTTGGAAGAATTAAGGAGCTTTGAGGATCTGCAGACACTGTCAAATGTTTTTTGTCCTTTTTGTCAGACCTATGCTAATGCTTCTGTAACATTGCCAATGAAGCAAAATCTCCCTGATTTTTGGGGAAGGGGGGGGAAGCAACAATGATTTTGAGGACTCTGAGTGGAGCATCAGAGAGGCTTCAAGTAAGTGGCTCTTGAGGCATGCAGCACAGTTATTTCGCGTTTTCCAAAGCTGCAGCAATGGACACATGAATCTACTTTGTGCTCTTTGAGGCAGAGCAGGCAATACAAATAGCCATCAGTAGAAAGCAATCTTCCCCAGTACGTCAGACATCTTTTTAAAAAGGTGTTTTTCCTCCTTTGGACATAAGAAACAATGTATGCGATGAACAAGGGGACTCAAGGAGACTGAATCCAGTATGTTGAATAACCTATCCTATACCCACATTAGGAAGTGTTACCCTATGGTCTCAGATTATGTGTATTTACTGCTTTTCTTTTCTTTCTCTTACTTTCTTTTCTTTCTTTCTTTTGACAGATGACAGAGACAGCACCCCAGGTGGGCCAAGATGTCCTCCTATCTTCAGAGAAGGACCCTTCACTGTGAGTATCCAATGGTCGTTCTCCCTCTGAGGCAGATGACACCTTGTGGGACATCTAAAAGTAGGTTCCCTGCTAGGGAGGGTTAGAGTCATCACCATCATCCAGAACATGTTGGAGTACTCTGTGACTGAAGACCGCATCGACTGAATCATAAGTGTTGATTTTATAGTGCTTTATGAATGTAGAGAGCTAGTTTGGTTAAGTGGTTAAGTGTGTGGACTCTCATCTGGGAGAACCAGGTTTGATTCCCCACTCCTCCACTTGAACTTGCTGGAATGGCCTTGGGTTAGCCATAGCTATCGCAGAAGTTGTCCTTGAAAGGGCAACTGCTGTGAGAGCCCTCTCTGCCCCACCCACCTCACAGGGTGTCTGTTGTGGGGGGAGAAGATAAAAGAGATTGTAAGATGCTCTGGGTCTCTGATTAGAGAGAAGGGTGGGGTATAAATCTCCAATTCTTCTTCTTCTTCTAGAAACAGAGGACCAGGTGGTTGTCCTACACACCTCTTCCACGGACACTTGTCTGGCAAAGGCTTCATTCATGGCTGTGCTACGTACAGAACAAATTGTTATGCCTGCAGAAACTGGTATCTGTTGCACTTTACAGGCCTCAATGATGCACAATCTGATGGTCTTATTAATGACTACACTGGACATTTTCCTGCCAGTGTGAGGAGGAGATATGTTTGTGAAGAGTGCCTCTGATGTATGTAGGGGTGCTGTTTTGTAGATAGCACTTGAGTACCTGTCTGACATCTAGGGTGTGCCAGATCTTCTCTTTTGGATGGGTCGGGTGAGGACCGAAAGATGGGAGATATATCTCTTGCGACCTATGGAAGGTTGATACCTTTGGTTGAAAAGTGTGATCGGTATGGAAGACTACTTTGTCCTTATGAAATATACAAAACTCTGAATTTACTTTAAGTGCCTCAAGTTCCAACACTCTTCTTATGTATGTTATTGCCATTAGGAACAGAGCTTTCATACAAAAATATATCAGAGAAATGTCATTAATGAGCTTGAAAGGTGCTTTTGTTAGCATGGATAGAACTATGTTGAGTTTCCAGGTTGAGAGCCTGTGAAATTGTGGTGGTTCGGAGGGACTGGCCCCTCTTAGGAAGCATGAGATGTTATCTAATTTCATCTTCTAAACCCTTTGCAATACCAAAGACAATGCTGCAAACTGTCTTCGAAGCATGACCACTCGTAATCCCGGACTTAATCCTTGCAGGAATGCTAAAATGTTTTTCATCCTTGGGGAAAATAGATCAGTTCTTTTTCTACATCATCAATGGTCAAAAATCTTCTATATAACATTGTCTATTTGCTGTGTAGATTGTTCCATAGATGCTAGTATAGTTTCTGACACTGAAGCAGAGTAACCTAAGCATAAAACCTTTCATCTTCCAGGCGGTCAAATGGTACCACTCTGGTAGAGGGTGAAGGATTGGGCCCTGATAGAGTATATCATACAAGACAGGCAGAGTTGTTGGTTGTTCTACTGACAGCTCTTGAAGATCTGCAAACCAAGGACATCTTGGTCAATGTGGTACCATCAGAATTACCTCCGTCTGTAGCTCCCGAAGTTTAGGTAGCAACAGATAGGAGGAAAGGCAAATAGGAGTTCCTTCGGCCACAGAGCTGTCAAGGCACCCACTGCCTCCTGCTTTGTGATGGATGCACCTTCTATAGAAGCAGTTCAGCTGGTGATTGGTTGAGGAGGTGAACAGATCCACTGCTGGTGTTTCAAAGTGTGTCATGATCTGTTGGAAGACCTTGTTGAGAGACCATTTGCTTTGCCTGATCTCCTGACAACTCAACAAATCTGATTGCACATTGTCTGTCCCCTTCATATATTCTGCTTGGATAGAACTGATGTGAGCTTGCGCCCATTGGAAGTTTGCATGCATCTCTGTGTAGTGTAGATTATTTGGAAAAAACCCCGCCCCTTGTTTGTTTATATATGCTTTGGCTGAGATGTTGTCTATTTGAACAAGGATGTATGTCTTGTGAATCAGAGGCACAATGTGAAGTAGAGCCGGTCTGACCGCTCTCAACTCTAGTGCATTTATCAAAAGTTTCAATTCTGCTTTGTACCATAATCCCTGAATAGGTGAGTTCTGGAAGGTAGCTCCCCAGCCCAAGAGTCTGGCATATGTGTGGATCTATTTCCAGTATGACACCCAGAAGGCTTTTCCTTGTGTCAAGTTTGACATCTTGGTCCACACCATTGAAGGCTGCACTTGACTGCTAGAGGCACTCTTGAGAGAAATATCTACCTTCTTCTGATAAGGTAACAGGAAACTTTACAGTTGTCTCACCTGTCGCTGGATCGTATCTATGGTGGAGACCAATGGGCCCTGTAATTTGGCTAGAGACAACAGCAAGGAGAAGCTGCTCCTGATGACCAACGATGCTGCCTCTTTGATTTTTAAAGCCTTGAGTTCTGGAAGGTAGAAACATGCTGACCAAGTGTCAATTATGGCTCCAAGATGTTCCAGGCACTGAGAGGGAGTCAAGGCACTCTTCTGCAGGTTTACTAGGAAACCCAGGGACCGTAGACAGATTATTGTTCTGTGACTAAGCGTGCTGTGGTCTTTTGAGTGCGCTCGGATCAGCATATCATCTAAAGAGGGGTGAACGCGAACCCTCTGTTCCCTGAGCATGACCATCGATGAGCATCTTTGTAAAGACATGAGGAACCAAAGCTAATCCAAAAGGAAGGGCTCTAAACTGGAAGTGAAGGTTCCTGTAGCAGAATCTAAGAAATTTTCTGTCTTCGAAGATCGGAATGTGTATGCATGCTTCTGTGAGGTCTATCAATGTGAGAAGTTCTTGCAACTGTAGGGATTCTGCTTCTGATCTCAAGGTTTCCATTTAGAAATGCTTTGGTACTATATATCTGTTTATAGACTTCAGATCCAATACAGCTCCACTAGACTCCTGATCTCTTTGGAACCGTAAAGAAAATCAAATAAACACCCTTTTGATGATCCTGAGTTGGTACAGGTTCTATAGCACTTATTTCCGAAAGATGCTTTATGGCCTGGAGATTTCTTTCAGTCTTTTCTGGATCTCTGTGTTCTGGAGATCAAAGAAACTGCTGGGGTGGAAAAGACTTAAAATCTCTTTTGTACTCATCAGAAATTATCTCTCTTCACCAATTGTCTGTTAATGATGTTGCCCACTGTTGAATGAAGTGTTGGAGATGAACGCCAACATGATTTGAGAGTCTTGGATAGTAAATAATTGTAGACATCAGCCTTAAAGAGAAGAGGGTTCTGGTACCTCTATCTCAGTCTCTTCCTCTTCAGAGAAGAACTCCCCTTCTCTATCACTATGTCTCAAGGCTGTTCCTTATCCAAACCCTGAATAAAGATAGTGTCCCAGTTAATGTGCACTACCTGTTTCTGTGCTGTTGGCCAGCGGAAGGTGCCAGCTGCACTTGCTCTCTTGTGTGCGGAAGAATGCAAGGACAAGGATGAAGGGGACCTACATCTTCACCTCCTGTGTTCTTACAACAGATATGTAAGTTTGGAGAAGAATTCTGGGAAAGGAGCATGGGACTTACTGCCCCTTATGGCTGCTCAACACTCTACTCTTGGGTAGATCTGACAGATAAAACAGACATACCATGAGGCAAAAGGGAAGGCCAGGGAGAGGAAGCCAAGCAGATTTATGTTTGGGCTGAAACAGTCTGTCACACAGCAGGGGACAAGGAAGGGCCTTTTATGTGTTGCCACCACTCTGGTAAAGTTCTGTATGGGAGGGCCCTGAGCATTCAACCACCCCTGTATCTTCCTTATTAGCGAAACCTTTTAATTGTGAATGAAAAGACATGAGGACCCAGGTACATTAACAATAAAAATAAATGTATTATAAGTGCTCAAAACAATAAATGAGTTGTAAAACTTAGTGCACAGTGAATATAGAAACAGTAAAGATTGGTATAAAGAAATAAACAGCCCTAACGTGACTAGCTATACATTCCCTTCTTCTGATACTAAAGACTCGCTCTCCTTGAGTGAGGGAACCCTCCTGCCGCCTTCTCTCCTGCAGCCTTTTCCAGAGAGAATGGCCCATTGGACTTACCGTGAGGGGTCCTTCTCCACAGAGGTTCGGAGGACATCTCTGTGGGTTATTCCTACTGTTCCTTTAGGGAGGCAGGAAACACTTTTTTCACCTTCCTGTTGGCGCCTTTGGAATAACCCCGCCCTCAGTTGTGGGACTCCGAAAGCAGTGTTGTCTTCCCTCTAACTAGAAGGACTATAAACACAAACTAACAACTTTATGAATGTAGATGGAGAGGACCAGGTAGCAGCTCTACACACCTCTTCCACTAAAGCGCGATTCAGCAGTGCCGCGTTTGTGGAGGCACTCCTAAGGGAATGGGCCGTAATTCCTCTAGGAATTTGCAACCCTGAAGCCATATATGCTTCACTGATACAGGCCTTCAGAACTGCACTAATTGATGAAGTGGACATCTTATCTCCAGCTAGAATCTTTGATGCTTCCCTGTGTAACTGCGAGGATCTGGAACCCCCTTGGTTGTTCAGGTATGCCTTGGCTGTTATGTTGTCCGTTCTGACAAGAACGTGTTTCTGACGCAATTGTGTCCTGAAGGCAACCAGAGCCAGACATATGGCTCTGACTTCCAGGAGACTGATGGGAAGCAGACTCTCGGGTTGTGACCACCTGCCCTGGACTGGTTTGTCCTAAAGAGTGGCCCCCCACCCCCTAGGCTGGCATCTGTGAACAGCTCTAAGGATGAGGAAGGATGGAACAATTTGCCCTGGCAAAGATGAGTCAAGTCTGTCCACCATTGTAAGCTCCTCTTGACTGATAACGGAATTATCAAATTTATGTCCTTTCTCTCCATGATCTGAATCTGAAATGGCTGTAGGAACATTTGAAGAAGTCTGGAGTGGAATCTGGCCCATTGGATCATGTCTATGGTCGAAATCAATAATCCCATTAGTTTGGCAAGCAACATCACTCGTGATGATTGGCTCTGGATGACCCTGATAGCCAGGTCCCTGATGGTCCTGGCCTTGGACAGAGGCAGAAATAGCGAGTTGCACGTGGAGTCGATCATCGCTCCTAGATGCTCCAATCTCTGGCTCAGCTGCAGCAAACTCTTTGCTATGTTCACAATGAACCCGTGCGACTGAAGGCACTGAATGGCCAGAACTTTGTCCCAAAGAGATTGCTCTTTGCTGTTGGATCTGACTAACAAGTTGTCCAGGTAGGGATGAACATGGACCCCCTGCTTTCTCAGCTGTACGACTGGATTTATTAAGATCTTGGAGAAAACTCTGGGAGCTGTTGATAGACCAAAGGGTAATGCCCTGTACTGGTAATGTTGATTCAGTACCACAAACCTTAGAAACCAACGATGAGAAGAATGGATAGGTATGCGAAGATAAGCTTCGGTCAGGTCTATAGAGGTGAGATACTCCCCTGTCAAAAGTGAAACCATAATGAATCTCAAGGTTTCCATTCTGAAATGACGCACCTTGATGTAGCGGTTCAGAAACTTGAGATCCAAGATGGCCCTCCAGTCACCATTCTTCTTGGGGATGGTGAAAAGAATGGAGTACACACCTTTTCCCCTCTCCGACCCCGGGACCGGTTCGACTGCTCGAATGTCGAGAAGATGCTGGATTGCTCTTGTGGTAATGAGACGTTTGTGACCCTGCTTGGGCGTAGGTGATCTGACAAATCTGTCTGGTGGAATGCAGTGGAACTCTATTGAATACCCCTCTTGTACAATTTCTAAAGACCATTGATCTGCCTGAGAGGCTTCCCAGGTTGCTGCAAAATGGAGTAGTCGAGCTCCCACCGGTATGTGGTTGTAGTCATGCCTCTCGGTCGGACTTGTCCATTTTGGAGAAGTTATTTTGATTGAATTTGGAGCCGAATGAACCTCTCTTAAAGGAGTTCTTTGGTGTTTCCCAATTGAACTTTTTTGAATCGGTGCGATATCTGGCCAAGGAATGCTGAGTCCGAAAGGACTGAGGGCCCCTTTCATCATTTCTCCGAATGGATTTGGGCATGGCCTTCTTTTTATCCCTAGTCTCTACTAGGATCTTATCCAAAGCGTCCCCGAAGAGACAATCCCCCTGAAAAGGGTATGCTACCACTGTAGACTTAGAGAGAAAGTCAGCTTGCCAAGCCCGAAGCCATAGAAGGCGTCTAGCTACCGTAGTAAACGCCACTGCCTTAGAGGCAAATGTCAAGATGTCTAAGGTCGCGTCAGCAGTAAATGACGCTGCCTTAAGAATGCGTGAGGTGCCCTCTAACATACGTCTGTTGTCCTCTGGTAACATCTGGAGTAACTTACGTACCCAAACAATGGACACCCTGGAAACCAGGGAGGCCACAGAGGAAGCCTTCACCATCATGACCACAGATTCGTATAGTCTTTTCAATGTCGCCTCAGCTTTTTTTGTCCACAAGATCTCTAAGAGAACCCTGGCCATCCTCCGATACCAGGCCCGAGGATTGAAGAGCTGCTACTGGACCATCCATTGTTGGAGCCTGTAATAACTCATTAGTGTAAGCAGGAAGTGCGTACAACTTTTTGACTAAGTGAGGGAACTGCTTAAGAGAAGCTGGCTTTTCCCATTCCACTCTAACCTGCTTTTCAAAGTATTCTGGAAATGGGAATACTTGTTCAGAAGTTTCCTCCTGGGGCAAGAACTCAGTATTTCCACTGGTTCTGGACTTAAACTTCTTTGATTTAGCTACCTTGGCTTCCTCATCAATGGGCCCCTCCTCAATTTCTAAAGCTGAAAGAGTTTTGGCTAGCAAAAACTGGTAATCTTCCTGTCGAAGAAACGACTAGCCTGCTCAGGTATTTTAACCTCCTCCTGTTCCTCCTCTGAGAAACATTCCCCCTCTTCCCTATCCTCCTGATCAGAGCCAGACACTATAGATTCAGGCTCAACAGGTAGAGACTGGGAAGACTGTAACGGGGCCTTTCGAGCTGCCCTGGTAGGCCAGGAGAAAGAGCGGGAAGGATCTAAGGGAAAGGTCGGTCCCTGTGGGAGAAGCCCCATTCGGGTGCAAAAGGGTCCCATTTCCTCCTGCATCGCTCGCCTAATAAAGAGCATAGCCTCTGGGTTCAGAGGGTTGCTCATTGGTACATTACCCCCGTCCTGGAAGCCTTCCACTTGCGGCTGCAGGTAGTTCCGAGCCTCCGGAGTGCCTGCTCTTAGGGGTTGGAAGGTCTGAGAGCTGAGCCCCGCACTTCCAAAATGGCCGCCGCTGTTCACTGCCGCCCTGAGGCACGTAGCAGGGGCTTCCATTACGCGCCGTTTCTTGACACCGGCAGTCGATTCGTCTGCAGCCGCGTTGGGAAGGGCGCGAACAAGCCACGAAGGCAAGTTGGCACCTTCGACAAAATTCACCGCTGCGAGAGGCGCGGCGTGCGACTCTCCCTCTTCATCAGAAAGGAAACCGTCTTTGCTGCAAGCCATTTAGAACGGCCCAAGCTAATCCTCTCTGCTGCCTTTGCCCAGTGAAGGGGAAAAGAAAAGGAAGAAGAGAAATAGGAATAGCTATGGAAGAGAAAATAAAGAAGAGAAAAAGAGAAAAAAGGCTTAGCCTAGCCTTGTGATGCTGCTCCCTGTAGAGGCAGGAACAAAAACTGAGGGCGGGGTTATTCCATAGGCGCCAACAGGAAGGTGAAAAAAGTGTTTCCTGCCTCCCTGAAGGAACAGTAGGAATAACCCACAGAGATGTCCGACAACCTCTGAGGGAGAACACACCCTGTCTGTGGCTTGGCCTTTTATGCTTTCCTCCCAGGTCCCACCCATCCTCTGTGCCAGTTTTCCCTCCAAAACTTCTTTCACCCAATCAGAGGAACAGAAGAGATCCTGGGAGATGTAGGCCCACTAGCCACTCCTACAAAGGCTTCCCTGGAGCCTGTAGGCCACACTAGGCCTAGGATCATGACAGTCTCTCTGTAACTGGAATGGTCTATGAATTAAAAACTGCTGCTGCTGCACCTGGTGGCCTCTGTCTGAATATTGCAGGCAAGAATGTAGGTGAGAACATGGACAATCAACTGCCGCCAGCCTTTTACAGCCCCCAATGCTCACAAAAGCTGTTGGAAATGGACTCACATTTGTAAAGTGTGAATGAGCCTTATTTACTTATTTATGTGTTTTGGGAGAACAGGTATTGCTTACTGGTAGATCAGTGTGTTGCTCGCCAAAGATCTTGGGTTCAATCCTTGGAATCTCTAATTATAAGCAGTAAAAGCAATGTGAGAGAGCCAATGAAAGCTGGGGCAACAGTGGGCTAGATGGACCAATAGACCTGGTAGATACTCAAACATCTCAGAAACAGCTACATACATCTTACATAATTGATGCCAGCTTTTTATTTAATTCTGTAGTGTCTTACTACATTTTACATATTGAATGTCTAAAAAATAGTCTCATATTAAAAAGCATAATCCTTTCCCTATAATATCTGGAATTGTTTAAAGAAAGAAAGAAAGCTGCATGAAACAAACAAATTGCCAGTGGCTACCTCACTAGTCACACTATACATATATTCTAAGGCAGTAAATTCTGTATGTCTGAATAGCTCCTTTTGTAAGGTAGAAAATTAAAATGCTTCACTGGCAAATAGCCTAGTAAAATAGGGCAAATCTGTCTAGAAGTCAATAGGCAGCCCAGCAGTAAAAGATAGCCTTAAGCAATTTTACATTTAAGAGCAACCTACATATGACAAATTCCATTAATTTCAAATGACGAGAGAACAGACAAGAGCACACATGACAGTACATTAGTTCAAAGAGCAAAAGAAATGGAAGGGGCTCTGTTATTTCTCTAAACTTAAAGCTAGCAGTGCTACAAAACGCAGATTCAGCCATCACATAATCAGGGATTAGGTATCTTTTTCATTCAACAAAATCTATCACAAATAAATATGAAGCCATTAAACTATCAGATTTCTAAGTCTAAACAGACTGCAAGCCAGTTGTATATTCTCTTACCATCTGTTCACTGAAGGTACTAAATGACTAAAATGAATCTTTTTTTCTCACTGAGTTTTTAATTTTTAGAATATAGTTTAAATACTGCTAACAAATACAGACTACATAAGCAAATAAGCAGCAGTTTAATTTCATAATTTGTTCAGGACCATCATGTAAATGACATTTGCCGCTCCATGCTAAACTCCTGGCTGGTCTTTGGATGGCAACTAAACCCTACACCAGCATATGTTGGAGATATGTCAGTAGCAAGCCCCACTGGCACTGGGACAGAATAATTCCTATTCTAGTACAGAACTGGGCTGCATCATGAGCATACTGTGTGCAGAGACTTAGCCAGTTATCTAAGCCCCTACAACCCTGGGCATGCCACTGCTGCTGGATTACCAAAAACCCTAGCATATCCCCAAAACTTCCCAGCTAGGCCCATTGAAAATATGTCCCTCCCACCTCCCGCCCCCAACATAACTAACAATGTCAACTAAGGATGTTCTGCATAGGAATTTTCCCCTGCATGGACAGCAAAAAGCCCCAGCAATAAAGAAGGATATTCAGGCAAAGTCATGCCCAATTTGGACACAACTCATCTAGCTCCCATAAGAACATAAGAGAAGCCATGTTGGATCAGACCAATGGCCCATCCAGTCCAACACACTGTGTCACACAGTGGCCTATATATATATATATATATATATATATATATATATATATATATATATACACACACACACACACACACAGTATGTCACAGAAGTGAGTACACCCCCTCACATTTTGTAAATATTCAAGTATATCTTTTCATGTGACAACACTGAAGAAATGACACTTGGCTACAATGTATAGTGAGTCTACAGTTTGTATAACAGTGTAAATGTGCTGTCCCCTCAAAATTAAGCAGCACACAGTCATTAATGTCTAAACTGCTGGCAACAAAAGTGAGAACACCCCTAAGTGATAATGTCCAAATGGGGCCCAAAGTGTCAATATTTTGTATGGCTACCATTATTTTCCAGCACTGCCTTAACCCTCTTGGGCATGGAGTTCACCAGAGCTTCACAGATTGACACTGGAGTCCTCTTCCACTCCTCCATGACAACGTCACGTAGCTGGTGGATGTTAGAGACCTTATGCACCTCCACCTTCCATTTCAGGATGCTCCACACATGCTCAATAGGGTTTAGGTCTGGAGACATACTTAGCCTTTACCCACAGCTTCTTTAGCAAGGCAGTGGTCGTTTTGGAGGTGTGTTTGGGGTCATTATCATGTTGGAATACTGCCCTGCGGCCCAGACTCCGAAGGGAGGGGATCATGCTCTGCTTCAGTATGACACAGTACATGTTGGCATTCCTTGTTCCCTCAATGAACTGTAGCTCCCCAGTGCCGGCAGCACTCATGCAGCCCCAGACCATGACATTCCCACCACCATGCTTTAGGCAAGACACACTTGTCTTTGTACTCTTCACCTGGTTGCCACCACACACACTTGACACCATCTGAACCAAATAAGTTTATATTGGTCTCATCGGACCACAGGACATGGTTCCAGAAATCCATGTCCTTAGTCTGCTTGTCTGCTGCAAACCGTTTGCAGGCTTTCTTGTGCATCATCTTTAGAAGAGGCTTCCTTCTGGGACGACAGCCCTGCAGACCAATTTGATGCAGCGTGCGGCATATGGTCTGAGAACTGACAGGCTGACCCCCTACCACTTCAACCTCTGTAGCAATGTCATGGTCTGGGGCTGCATGAGTGCTGCCGGCACTGGGGAGCTACAGTTCATTGAGGGAACCATGAATGTCAACATGTACTGTGACATACTGAAGCAGACCATGATCCCCTCCCTTTGGAGACTGGGCCACAGGGCAATACTCCAACATGATAACTACCCCAAACACACCTCCAAAACGACCACTGCCTTCCTAAAGAAGCTGAGGGTAAAGGTGATGGACTGGCCAGTGGCAACCTGTGAAACTCTGGTTAACTCTATGCCCAAGAGGATTAAGGCAGTGCTGGAAAATAATGATGGCCACACAAAATATTGACACTTTGGGCCCCATTTGGACACTATCACTTAGGGTGTACTCACTTTTGTTGCCAGCAGTTTAGACATTAATGGCTGTGTGTTGCGTAATTTTAAGGGGACAGCACATTTACACTGTTATACAAACTGTAGACTCACTATACAATTGTAGCCAAGTGTCATTTCTTCAGTGTTGTCACATGAAAAGATATACGTGAATATTTACAAAATGTGAGGGGGCGTACTCACTTCTGTGACATACTGTATATATACACTGTGGCTAATAGCCACTGATGGACCTCTGCTCCATATTTTTATCCAATCCCCTCTTGAAGCTGGCTATGCTTGTAGCCGCCACCACCTCCTGTGGCAGTGAATTCCACATGTTAATCATCCTTTCGGTGAAGAAGTATTTCATTTTAACCGTTTTAACTTGACTGCTCAGCAATTTCATCGAATGCCCACGTGTTCTTGTATTATGAGAAAGGGAGAAAAGGACTTCTCTCTACCCTCTCCATCCCATGCATAATCTTGTAAACCTCTATCATGTCACCCTGCAATCGACGTTTCTCCAAGCTAAAGAGCCCCAAGCGTTTTAACCCTTCTTCATAGGGAAAGTGTTCCAAACCTTTAATCATTCTAGTTGCCCTTTTCTGCACTTTTTCCAATGCTATAATATCCTTTTTGAGGTGCAGTGACCAGAATTGTACACAGTATTCCAAATGAGACCGCACCATCAATTTATACAGGAGCATTATGATACTGGCTGATTTGTTTTCAATTCCCTTCCTAATAATTCCCAGCATGGCGTTGCCCTTTTTTATTGCAATCGCACACTGTCTCGACATTTTCAGTGAGTTATCTACCACGACCCCAAGATCTCTCTCTTGGTCAGTCTCTGCCAGTTCACACCCCATCAACTTGTATTTGTAGCTGGGATTCTTGGTCCTAATGTGCATTACTTTGCACTTGGCCACATTAAACTTCATCTGCCACGTTGACACCCACTCACCCAGCCTCAACAGATCCCTTTGGAGTGCCTCACAATCCTCTCTGGTTCTCACCACCCTGAACAATTTAGTGTCATCTGCAAACTTAGCCACTTCACTGCTCACTCCCAACTCTAAATCATTTATGAACAAGTTAAAGAGCATGGGACCCAGTACTGAGCCCTGTGACACCCCACTGCTTACTGTCTTCCACTGCGAAGACTGCACATTTATACTCACTCTCTGCTTCCTATTAATTAGCCAGTTTTTGATCCACAAGAGGACCTGTCCTTTTACTCCATGACTCTCGAGCTTACTAAGGAGCCTTTGATGAGGAACTTTATCAAAAGCTTTCTGGAAATCAAGGTAAACAACATCTATTGGGTCTCCTTTGTGCACATGTTTGTTCACCCCCTCAAAGAACTGCAGGTTAGTGAGGCAAGATCTTCCCTTACAGAACCCATGCTGAGTCTTCCTCAATGATTTGTGTTCATCAATGTGCCTACTCATTCTGTCCTTGATAATGCTTTCTACCAACTTTCCCGGTATTGAAGTCAGACTGACTGACCTGCAATTTCCCAGATCTCCTCTGGAACCCTTTTTAAAGATGGGGGTGACATTGGCTACCTTCCAGTCCTCAGGAACGGAGGCAGATTTCAATGAAAGAATACATATTTTTGTCAGGAGATCCACAAGTTCAACTTTGAGTTCTTTCAGAACTCTTGGATGTATGCAATGTATGCATTTGTATGTAATGTATGCATTTCCCCTCTTTCTCTAGAGAAAATATATGCCTCATTTTCACTAGTTTAAAAGGAAATTATAGGGTGGCTTTAGACTGAGCATCTCTGATTGCTTCCTCACAACCACTATAGTACTGGCACTTTATATATATAAAGTATATAGCAATGGCACTTTCTTTCAAAAATGGTGCATTGACATTGAATCATAAAATATGGTACTAACTTCTTTTGCCTTTTCATGCTTCAACTGCTCAGAATCCCCAAATGTACATTAAAGAATTTGACAAGAAAGTAATTGCATACTATGTGTATGCCTGACTACATTAAAGACACAGAAGCATGGTAGAATTCATGCCCTACTCAAAGGTTGAGTGCATGGTTCAATCCTCTTACAGTCAAAAGGTAATGCCAGTACTTCTAGTGGTCTGTTAATACACATTTAGAAGAGTTTTGTCAGGTTTCCCCTTATTCTTATTAACTATTTCAAATGCAGCCAGCCCTTCAAGTGAATGCTTGCCTGAAAGCTACTCAATTAACCTGTTGTAAATTACCACAAATGCAAGGATCATCAGGCTACAGTGGCAAGGAGGAAAGAGGTAAAGTTCCTCTCCTCCAGTCAACAGAGCTGTAACAAAAGAGTCATGAATTGTGATTTTGCCACCTTCCCATCACAGCCTCCCAACCCAAATAGCTGTTAGTCCACAATGGTCCCATGACACCTGGAGGGTACTTTCCAAGAAACTGAAAGGATTGCTGAGGGTAGGGGAACATGGAACAGACTTGAGACCACCAGTGCTTTTCATTGACAAATCAGTGAATCCAATCTCTAACAGAACACACAAAGAATGTGTTTGTTGGGCCATATGAAAGGCTGTACAAATGGATGTTTTGAAGCTCTCCACAAGTTAAGCACTCTTGTCTTGCTTCATAAACATTTTTACTAGGTCTAAATATAAGTATCTGTAACAACAAATCATATAATAGAAGTCCATCAGATTTATTTAAATAAATGAGACATAATACTAAGCTATATCACTTCCTCTGTTAAATATTATGGTAGTACAGGTAGGGGACCTGCAAGGACTTGCAGAGGGCAAGTCATTTAACCTTCCTCCACTATTTCCTCTTTCTTTTCTCTGAAAACCCCTATAGCTTCCCCTCCTTTGCTATGTCTTTCTCTCCTCACCACTATCTTCTCCTGCTCCCAGTCCTCAGCTTCCTCCTTCCCTCTCCCTGGGCAAACTCTGTGTTCTGCCTGCTGCCAGGTGAGGCCCAGTTGTGCAGTGGGGAACCCACAAGGATTTGCAGGAAGCACTTCACTTCCTCCTGTATCCTTATCCCCATACTTTTTTCCTCCTCCTGGCAACCTCCATATTCTCACCTTTCCATGCTTCCTTTTCTCTTTCACATCTACCCAAACATACCTCCCCCATCTTTAGCTGCATTTATTATTTACTTGCTTCATTTATACCTCACCTTTCTCCATAATGGGGACTCAAAACAGCTTACAGCATTCTCCTGTCCTCCATTTTGTCCTCAAAACAACCTTGTAAGACAACATAGGTTGAGAACATATAACTAGGCCAAGGTCACCCTGTGAGTTTCCAAGGCACAATGGAGATTTAAACCTGGGTCTCTCAGATTCCAGTCCACACCATACTGGGTTTTGTGCACTAGTTGCTTTCAAGTTGTAGCAAGCAACCAGTCTTGGGTGAGTCATGCAAGTTGTGAGGCATCAAGTCACCTTGTGCTTGCTCTCAAGTCTGGCACAGAAGAGTCCTCCTCCAAAGGCCAAATCAGCCCTGGAAAGTTACCTGACCCCTTCCCCCTCCATTTTTCTGGCAGAAACCAATCTTGAAGTTTGGCAGCACTGTTGTGCAAGCCTAGCAACCCCTACAACACCATTAAGATAGCACTTATTTCTTGAACATACAAGTGATGCTTCTATTTCAGCAAGATTAAGCTTCTCAATGTCCTTTTTAAAAAAAAATTCATATTTTTCTGCAAACTTGCAGCTTTTTGTAGGTTTATAGAAAAATCTGTCTTATCTGTTCAGGTTCAGTCTGTGGATTTGGCAGTTAAGAATGAAATATTTTGATGATAAGATTCAGGAATAATCCTCTATAGATAAATATTAGAAGTCTTCAGACTTGTGGACTTCTATACTTTAAGAAACTGTTCAGTAATGACAAAAAGCAGAAAATGACACTACTGATGCTCATAGTACAAAATCACAAGTATTTTGCATATGTAGGTCTGACTCTTGCTGGACAGCTGGCGATGGCTACTTTTGGCAGAACTGTTACATGACAAAACATGGCAATGTATTATATATGTGGCAATGAATTCTGTACAATAGGTTGTTCAACCATGCTTTCCTAGTTGAAAACAAATATAGTGTCATCCTATAGTATATGCTAGCAGGCATGGAAATTTGTTAGCAGATACAGAGCTCTGACACATGTTCACACTGATGCATTAAGAACATGTGCCAAATCTCTCATTCACAGTTATGATTGAACGGGTGACATTACCTTCCCTTAAGCAACTATTCATGGAATAAGCTGGCTCACTACAAAGCTCAGTTTGCAAAAGTATCTATTAGCATATACAAGATGAAAGTCATTCCTTCCACAATCAAACAATAAAAAGCTATTAAATGTTTTTGAAGTTACAGTCCTTGTGGAGTACAGACATTTTAATAGATAAAATAACAAGGAAATCTCTTTCCTAAAATAAGAAGGACAAACTAAGAAAAGCAAGGTAAATAATTCTGTAGTGAATGTTTCCTTTCATTGCATAAAGTCAATGATCCTATTGAGGCACATCAGCCAGGTGATCCTGGTCCAGAATCTCAATGTTAAATTAGACATACATGAAGGAAGTATCACAGAAATAAGATGCAATACAGGACTGGATTGATTCCACTTAGACATGTGCTGCCCATCACTCCCATATCAGCAACACAGATAGACGGGAGATCGCATAGTGCCACACGATGCCTATTCAGCATACGCTGGGGACCAGATATACTAAAGTAGCATATCATATCTGTGTGTAATTTGAATCCTTTAACACAAGCAGCAAGGTGGCCAGCATTTACGATTTATACCTGATTCTTAATATTAACATGGTAACTAAAAAGTACTGCAACAATATGACTGCCATGAACTATTCAAGAGAAAATATTTGCTCAATAAAAATTCATCAAACAGAAAGTGAACTTACAGGTACAATCCCAAAACGGAGGGAAAACATACAGGTGAAAAATCCAGGGACTTAAAAGTGCTAGATGCCAAAGTTCTTATGAGAAAGCAAAAATAAACATGATCTTAGAGATACTAATTCCAAAAACGGGTAAGATAAAAAAGAGGGAAAGGCATACGGTATGTTTGAATCCCAAGGCAGAAATTTAACTCCAGGAAGCAGTTTACATTAACTGAAACAGCTGTCTCCTCAGAGCAGCCAAAAATACAAGAACAGCTTTGCTATTGTTTCCTTTCAGTTTGACTACACATGTGCTCCTTCTATAATATATAAACTCATACAATTCAGGATGCTAAAACAAAATAAACATGTGTTCTGTCAGCCATCCCAGCAACAGATCACTGCCAACTGGACACAATAGCTCACTAACAACATTTTCAGACAACATAAATAGCCCCAAGCTGTATTGGATTATTTTGAAAAATATGTTTTTATTTTTGCTTTTCAGAACTACATATTATTTAAAATATTTATATACCATCCCATAGCAACAAACGTTCTGTGTATAAAGGGCTAATGTTTATTGTGTTTTAAAGACTGCTTCTAAATCCTAATAGAACAAAATTAAATTTGAAATGTAACACAAATAATTCACCTTTTGCCTAGAAACCATAATGATTTTAATTACTTTTTAAATTGTCAAATATTTTCCTCCGGAAACATTAGCACTAAATCAGATGCAACAGCAAAAGTTCCATGTGTTTTAGTATGGAACTTTCCCAATTATGTTTTTAGGAACTTCATTGATGGAGTCATGAAATGAGAGAAATGAGATCCACACGGACTTACTGGTTTGAAGCGAGGTTTACTTTATGGTACCATAAGCAGAACCCAGTCGGGCATGGGCCCCCAAAATGAGTTAAAATCATTCTACATACAGTTTTATTCACACAAAAACAAGCAGGCAGGCACACAGGCTTATCTGATTTCAAAGGGTCCCACTTCCACCAAATTCCCCTTGGTAAAATTCCATAACTCGATGCCTCTACGCTATCTATTTACAGCAAGTCGCCTGTAGGAGGCTGTTCCCTTATCTAATCTTACAGCTGGAGCTCAGACCCGCCAGGCAGTAGAGTCTAATAGCAGTTTTACAACAGTTTAAGAACATAAGAGAAGCCATGTTGGATATGGCCCATCCAGTCCAACACTCTGGATCACACAATGGCCAACACACACACACACACACAGAGTGGCCACAGATGTACCTCTGCTCCATATTTTTATCCAATCCCCTCTTGAAGCTGGCTATGCTTGTAGCCGCCACCACCTCCTGTGGCAGTGAATTCTACATGTTAATCACACTTTGGGTGAAGAAGTACTTCCTTTTATTTGTTTTAACCTGACTGCTCAGCAATTTCATGCCCACAAGTTCTGGTATTGAGAGAAAAGGAGAAAAGTACTTCTTTCTCTACTTTCTCCATCCCATGCATAATCTTGTAAACCTCTATCATGTCATCCCGTAATCAACGTTTCTCCAAGCTAAAGAGCCCCAAGTGTTTTAACCTTTCTTCATAGGGAAAGTGTTCCAGACCTTTAATCATTCTAGTTGCTCTTTTCTGCACTTTCTCCAATGCTATAATATCCTTTTTGAGGTGCGGTGACCAGAATTGCACACAGTACTCCAAATGAGACCACAGCATCGATTTATACAGGAGCATTATGTTACTGGCTGATTTGTTTTCAATTCCCTTCCTAATAATTCCCAGCATGGCGTTGCCCTTTTTTATTGCAATCGCACACTGTCTCGACATTTTCAACATCTACCACGACTCCAAGATCTCTCTCTTGGTCAGTCTCTGCCAGTTCACACCCCATCAACTTGTATTTGTAGCTGGGATTCTTGGCCCCAATGTGCATTACTTTGCACTTGGCCACATTGAACCTCATCTGCCACGTTGACCCCCACTCACCCAGCCTCAACAGATCCCTTTGGAGTGCCTCACAATCCTCTCTGGTTCTCACCACCCTAAACAATTTAGTGTCATCTGCAAGCTTGGCCACTTTACTGCTTACTCCCAACTCCAAATCATTAATGAACAAGTTAATGAGCATGGGACCCAGTACTGAGTCCTGCAGCACCCCACTGCTTACCGTCCTCCACTGCGAAGACTGCCCATTTATACTCTCTCTGCTTCCTATTAATTAGCCAGTTTTTGATCCACAAGAGGACCTGTCCTTTTACTCCATGACTCTCGAACTTACTAAGGAGCCTTTGATGAGGAACTTTATCAAAAGCTTTCTGGAAGTCAAGGTAAACAACATCTATTGGGTCCCTTTATCCACATGCTTGTTCACCCCCTCAAAGAACTGTAACAGGTTAGTGAGGCAAAACCTTCCCTTACAGAACCCATGCTGAGTCTTCCTCAAGAACTTATGTTCATCAATATGCCTACTCATTCTGTCCTTGATAATGGGTTCTACCAACTTTCCTGGTGTTAAAGTCAGACTGACTGACCTGCAATTTCCCGGATCTCCTCTGGAACCCTTTTTAAACAGACCCCTTCGTTTGAAAACAAAGCATATTTTTACTCAATATGACAAATATTATTATTCGGGGTATTAATTTTTCAGGGGCTGCCCCTTCATTTCCCCCCTTTCAGTCTTCTGCAAACTTATTTAGTCTGAAGGAGACTGACCATCCTCAAACAAATTAATTCTGTATGACCACTCAGGAAGGGCAGCTAGATGACAGTTTGGTTTCGACGTTCCCAGGAAAACTGAAATGACACTACAATGGGGTAACGAAATAGTATACTGACAGAGATGGGGTAAAGATGGGTCATGGGAGGAGGAGAGACAGTGATGGGATTATCCATTCACACTGGCACATCCCAGTATTTTTCCATCTAGAGAAGATGTGTGTGTGGAAGAAGGTCACTCAGAGGCATGCCTTGGCTATGCAGCCCAGCCTTCCAATATGGAGTTTTCCTGGTCTCCGTCATGGGGCCCTTCTGGGCACACAGGCTAGCTTGAGAGGGCCCCCCATGTCTTTTAAGGCTACCCTCTTTATTCGGCAGCACTCTGGTATCAATTCCCCCCTTTGACACTGCCCAATCCTTGGCGGGTGTGTGCCACATTTCATGATGCGCTGCCAGTCAGCCTTCAAACAACCAGGGTTGAGACACAGTTGGGACAAAGGGGAAGGGCTTAGGAATGTCAACTACAAAAAATAGGCTATACATGAGTTAAATCTTTTTAAAAAGCAATCCAATCAGGAAAAAGGGGACTGTGTGTCTTGGTACTGAAGACTAACTATCACTGAAATTTGGGACGATCTTGAGGAGGAGGTATAGGAAAGAGGAGGCTAGAGATACATTTCATTTTTGAGATAATCACTTGAACAGGGAAATTCATTAATGGTATATGCATTGAATAACTGCATATGTCCAGTCTAAATTTGTGGACATAAATCTTGGAAGGATCCTAGGGAACTTATTTCTTTATCAATAAAACATTTCTAGCTATGATGCAAGAATACAAGAACTCATCTCAATTTCTAAAACCCATAAGCAATAATAAGGGACATATGCAAGTGACATGCTACAAACTGGATCAACTCATGTGCCTTTATGGCAAACACCTTGTTGTAGCCTGGGTGATTAAGATACACACATTCAGACATACTTGGAAACATTGCCAGTTGTGGGCAGCCCACATTTGGCCACATTATTTACAATAGAAAAACCATTTCCTGACTAATCTTTTGTTCCCCTCCTCCCTTAGTCTAACAAAAGGTCTTCTTCCTTGAGTTCATGGAGCGTTTGCGTGCTCTAGGTATAATCTTTTTACAGGGAAATCTGTTTTTATTGCAGCCAAAAGGAATTCTTTTTCTGGAAACACAACTTGGAAGTGGCAGTGGAACTGCTGTTGTGATCAGCTGGGGCAACTAGCCTTTTGCTAGGCAGAGGAATTTCCCTGGAAATGAATTTTCTTCACAACTCAGTTTGGATGGGGTTCTGGGGGAGGCCTTCCTTCCAACATCTATAAGGCATGGCCAGGCAAATTTCAGGACCTCTGGGTAGATATGGAAGAGCCTGGAAAACACACTTGGAGAAACAAACAAACAAAACAAAATAGTAGGTGCTTTTCCCCTTTAAAGCTTTCCTTGGCTGTCCACAGATTGCCATATCTTGAGTTCAACCCTGATGAGATAGGGTTGCACACATTAGCTAAATTACAACACTTGGTTTAGACTGCAGACTTCCTCCTCCTCACATGGAGTTTCAGTTTGACAAGGTCTCTACCCTTCCAATGTTAAAGGGTAGATTTCATACACCATACATTATGCAGAATACAAATCCACAATATAAACCTATGCATCACTTCTCATGATTCAGGCTAGTGCACATCCATATAGAAAGCGTGCACTTAGAGGTTCATGAGAGGCTTTTTACTTTGTTGCAATAGATATGAATTTTAAAAAAGAAAACATGAAATTGTGCACAAGACTAGAGCTCCAAGGAGAGATTACCAGAGTTGGGGTTACCCCTGGATTATGAAAATGGTCACAAAAAGGGAAGAAAAACTTTTGCTATAGTTTTGGAATATATGAAATTGTCAAAATAAGAAAAACTTCAAAAACAAACAAAACAAAACTGAGGCCTCAATAGAACAATGCCAGCTTTAACATACATGTATGCGAGGCATCAGACCCAAAATGATTAGAGAACTGGATCAGAGAATTTAAACCATTGGAAATCAGTGGGGTGATCAAGTCCCACTGAACCCCATTTTTCTCTGTGGCAGCTCATCCAAAATTTGTTCTATGGGTCTCAAATAGGTGTGAGAGTGGGTTTCAACAAACTTTAACAACAAAATCCTAAAAGCAAATAATAGTTAATTCTTAAACAATTCTTAGCAGACATACCAGCAATTCCTAAAACTACTATATAGTGATGAGCATATATAACAAAACAATCCTTGAAAGCAAATTCTGGTTAATACACCTTGACAAACACACAAAACAATTCTTAAATCTACTTATAATAAGCATGCAATATATATATGAATTTAGGAGAAAACCTAGTAAGGAGCTTGCATAGCCAAGGAGATGTGTGGGGCAGTGCAAAGATATAATTCAAAACTGATGCATAGAGCAAGATGCTAAAACATGCACCTTGACGAAGAAAGTTGAAATAATGGAGAGGCAGAAACTTAAAACAAGCAAATGGAAATGTGTTATCCAGTAGCAAGCCTGGCCAGGACTGGAGACTGGATTGAAACATAAAATCAAGCAGAATTGGAGTCCTACCATGGTAAGAACATGAAACATAGAAAGGATTTTCTAAACAAAACACTCAGAAAAGGTCAAGCTCTAACAAGATACTATAAATGGAGACATAAAATACGATAGATAAGCATGTAGATGCCTCTTTCCACAGGTAAGAGGTTCACTAAATAGCTAAATAGGAAGATTGATATGCACAGTTCATAGATGGAACATAACTATAAATGACATTAAGAGAGCAAATGAAGATATACATTTGAGGAATGCAGAACATTATTAAAGTCCAGATTTCTAATGAAGACCAAGAGTTTTCAGGAATTCTGCCTAGTGAATTACCAACAAATCTAGAAAAGGTGTTTCTAGGGGAAACACGACACTGAGAATAACTGGGTCACTGGTAAAACAAAAGTATTAGTTTCTCAAGACTTAAGAGAGAAGGTGCACAGTGAGAGGGTAGTTTTACCCAAGGAAGGGTACAGATGTTCTTCTATAACACATGCTATAACTTCAAATGAAAAGAGGTCTTGTAGGAACCAAAATTTGTGAGGTAAAATTTTAAAACACTGTTCTTTTCTGTGTTAAACGTAACACTTGAAGACCACATGCTTCTGGTATGAGATGTACTTAACAAAAATCACAAGAGAAATAAAATTTCCAAAAGGTTTGATACTGTATTGCTTTAGCAGAAAAAGATGTTCCATGTAAACCAAAAATTGCAAATATAAACTTTTAACCCATTGCCTCAGATTAAAAAAAACTTAACAAAAGATCTATTAGGTGCACCATTTCTTTAAAACAAAGGAAATCACAAGCTGAGTATCTTAAAAGTATTCCCCTTAAAATTAAAGCTACAAAATCTAAGTACAGGGGAAACTGATAACAGCCACTAGAAAAATATTTTCAAACTCAAAAGGTAAAGCAAAAAAAAAAAATTATCAGAGGAAAAGCTTCTAATCTAGGAGAACTCTTAGTCTCAGGGCAGTTTACAGGCAGGGCCTTTTCTCTAGCATTGAAGGATTAGCAGTAAGTGGAACTCTGGGATGCCAGCTCCAGGCTGGAGATTTCTGAATATCTGGATTAAATTTGAAGATTACAAGGCGTGCAGTCCATTTTCTTGGACACTTTCTCTCCCAGAGGCACTGGCCTTAATGTTCTGGGCATTATATTATATTTTTGGGACTGACACCCTTGTAAAACAAAGTAGTGTTTTGAGCAAGCCAAGGAGCTTTCAAACTGGCTTGCTTCTTTCAACATATGCACATCTTCCCTCCAGGCATCTTCCTGGCCGGGAGTGGTCTTCTAGAACTACTCATTTTGTTTGTGGAGACATTCTTGCCGAATTTCAAAAGTTTGAACTTGTATCTTTAGACCCAAAATCAGGAGAAGATGAGAATTCAGAAAAATATATCAATTGTGCCTCCCCCCTCAGATACCATGGGGCATATATATAAAAGATCCTTCTCTCTCTAAGGCTGGAAGAAAGAAAATTGGTTTAACAAAAGATCAAAAGAGAAGATAACAAACCTTGCTGGGTAGTTAATCCCAGTATTCTCTTATCTAATCTTGAAAATTTTCCAGAATACAGGGTTTTTTTTCCAGGTTAAGCAACTTTTAAACACAAGATGGGGAAGGTGATGAGATATCTGCCTGGTGGGGGGCTCAGATTTTACACTTCTTATTTCTACAATTAAGACTAAATTTAGCTAAGTGTCTTTTCTTTCCTAAAACAGCTAAAGAGGGTCTACAAAAGTTTTCCTTGTCAAAATCCAGTGGAAGATGCTAGAACAAAAGTTCTTTGCAAAAAAGAAAACTTTGACTCTTTGCAAAAATGTTGGCAATTTACTTCTCTTAAAGAGACTAGATTAACTTTGTATCAGAGACAAGGTTTTCTTTCTCATTATGAGAGGAGAAAATTCAAGCTCTGGGTGTTTTCTTATTTGCATGTGAAAAGGTGTATCTGGAGTTTTTTATCAACTCAGTCACATAGTTAAGATTTTCAAATGACCAAATTTCTTCCCTGGCTAGTTATGGATCTGATTTATAAAAGAAGATGGGTCTCTTTCTCTAAAGACACCTGATTGCTTCTGCTTTAAGAGGAGAGCCTTGAGGTGAAAATTTTCTTTCCTTCTCAATGTCTCAGGGCACTGCATTCTCAAAAAAAAAATTATATTCCTTTTGCCTTTTCTGGTTCTGTTAAAGATTTCAGATTAAGTAAGGAGGAGAGGATTAGCATTCCTTCCCTAATTGGGGAAGGGCAGGAGGACTGCAAATTTGCAATCTTTAACTTCTCTAGGCCAGGTTCCAATTTGGGCTAATCTTAGGCACTCTCTGTACATGCTCAGAGGCCTTTCCTTGAGCCTGAAATTTAAAGAACTGAAGCAGTAAATATTTAACAAAACTAGTTTAATCTCTCTTTCTCAGAGGTATTTGGTTCTGGCATTTTAAAAGTGAAAATAAAGGTACAACTCTCTGAATCTCTCTCTCAGTCATGGCAATAAATTTTATCAGGGTTTCCCAAACTTCTCTTTCCCGTGGCCCGGTTATTGTTACACTTCTCCTTCGTGACCCACTAAAATTTGGGGATGGAGCCAGGAGATTTTGGGGGTGGAGTTGGGAGACAGGAATTGTGTCATTTCCTGTGGTGTCAAGGACCAAGTGATGTCACTTCCGGGGCACGCTGAACCAAAACTCCACCTTTTCCTGTGATGTCACTTCCAGGGCACTCCCCCAAACCTGCCTCTTCTTCAGAAGTAAATTCATTTTCAGAAAAATCTCTCTGAAACTCATGCTGAGCCAAAATGGGGGTGGAACGTGGGCGGCCCTCTCTTTCCACCCCCACACCTGCATGCACCTGTTTGTGTATTCTTCTCCAGCTTGCAAGCACTCCTAATGCTCATGTTCAATTGCCTGCACCATCTACACATCCTTTCCTCAACAGCACTGGCCAGTGTATGCAGTTGAGAGTGCTGTTGCCATTGCCATCAGGAATGCCAGCACTGTGTACCACCCACACTGGGCCCTGGCAGTTGCTCTACCTCAAAATATGCTGACACATTTAGTAGGCCCTTCCTTCAGCTGCTACTACTGGAACCCTGCCTCAAGCTACAACCAAGCTGGCTTGGTTTCAAGAAAATCTTTTGACAGCTATTTTTCATACTTTTATTTAGTTGAAACACTGGGAAATTGCTGTGAAAGGTAGCAGGGAATTGTACTGCAATTAATGAATTAATTTCAAGTTATATGAAGTTCATACAAGCTTTTCTGCAGTTATTCCAAAAAGGATATTTATTTATTATTTATTTATGTATTTATTCTATAACTTATATCCCGCCCTTCCCATAAAATGGCTCAGGGCGGCTCACAGCAAATGATAAACAATAAAACAAAGTGCAGAATTATTACATTTAAGAAGTCAAAGCATTTAAAAATATAAAAAACCTTAAAATCTTAACATTAAACTATACAGTATATTTCACTGAAATCTGATAAGCTACCTTTATCCAGTCAGGCGTAGGCTAACCGGAAGAGGGTTGTCTTACAGGCCCTGCGGAACTGAGTAAGATCCCGCAGGGCCCTCACCTCTTCCGGCAGCTGGTTCCACCATGTGGGGGCCATTGTAGAGAAGGCCCTGTCTCTGGTTGTCTTGAGACGGACTTCCTTAGGCCCGGGGATGGTGAGAAGGTTTTGAGTCCCAGACCTCAGTACCCTCTGGGGAACATGTGGGGAGAGACTGTCCCTCAGGTAGGCAGGTCCCAGGCCATATAGGGCTTTAAAGGTAATAACCAGCACCTTGTACTGGACTCGGTATATTATTGGAAGCCAGTGCAGGGCCCGAAGACCTGGCCGAATGTGCCCCCACCTTGGGAGGCCCAATAACAGCCGGGCCGCGGCATTCTGCACCAGCTGCAGTTTCCAGGTCCGGCACAAGGGCAGCCCCATGTAGAGGGCATTGCAGTAATCCAACCTCGAGGTGACCGTAGCATGGATCACTGTTGCTAGGTCGTCGCAGTCCAGGAAGGGGGCCAACTGCCTTGCCTGTCTAAGATGAAAAACGCGGACTTGGCAGTGGTTGCTATCTGAGCCTCCATCTGTAGGGACGGCTCCAATAGCACCCCCAGGCTCTTGACCCTGTCCGCCGCCGTCAGCGGCGCACTGTCAAAAGCCGGCAGGGGGATTTCCCCCCCCGGTCCACGACGGCCCAAACAAAGGACCTCTGTCTCCGCAGGATTCAGTCTCAGTCCACTCAGTCTGAGCCACTCAGCCACGGCCTGTAGTGCCCGATCTAGATTTTCTGGGGCGCAGACCGGCCGGCCGTCCATAAGTAGATAAAGCTGGGTGTCATTAGCATACTGGTGACACCCCAGCCCATACCTTCGGGAAATCTGGGCAAGAGGTCGCATATAGATGTTAAATAACATCGGGGAGAGAACCGCTCCCTGGGGAACTCCACAGTTAAGTGTGTGCCTCCGGGATAGCTCCCCCCCAATCGCGACCCTTTGTCCCCGACCTTCAAGGAAAGAGGAAAGCCACTGCAAGGCCAGCCCCTGAATCCCCGCGTCGGCGAGGCGGCAAGTCAGTAACCGATGGTCGACCGTATCGAACGCCGCCGATAGGTCCAACAGCATCAGCACTGCCGAGCCACCCCGATCCAGATGCCGTTGAAGGTCATCCACCAGGGCAACCAACACCGTCTCCGTCCCGTGACCTGGGCGAAAGCCGGACTGGAGTGGGTCAAGGACGGAAGCGTCCTCCAGGAAAGTCTGTAGCTGCCTCGCCACTGCCCTCTCAATAAGTTTGCCCAGGAAGGGCAAATTTGAGACCGGCCTATAGTGTGCCAATTGGGCCGGATCTAAGGATGGGTTTTTTAGGAGGGGACGGACCACAGCCTCTTTAATGAAGGGCTTGCAGCTTTTTACTGGCTGTGTTTCCCATGTCTTTAAAAGCAACCTGTTGTGCATACTTAGCCAGTGAACTTCTTTCATCCTTTTTAATATCTACAGGAGAAGTTTAATTTTGGTGTCAGACAGTTGTTAAAAGCAAGACTAGTAAAATGGTGCCAAGTTCATAGTACCATCTCTTCCAGTAC